>NC_142870.1:39565000-40821250 GCF_051225735.1 Oryctolagus cuniculus
AAAAAAAAACTAGAATTCCTTGTACAGAAACTAGAATCTCTTTCCCCTAATGACAGCTATAAAACCTAGAAATGTTACACCAACCTTGCTCCATCTTCTCATTTAAGAGCTGACCATCGGTGCATTCTCTGACCTACTTGTCTGATAATAGAGCAGGAGGCTGTCATCCCTGAAGGGGTCATGATCTATGTGCAGGATGAAGAAATGGTACACAGTGAGTCCAAGACAGTTCTGGCTGGGTTTCCCCTCTCAGTCCATTACCAGTAGGCAGTTCCTGTTTATTTAATTATATTCTACCAGCTCTCTGTTCTTCATTGAACATAAGCATAAAAATTGACACTGGGTCTTTGGGTTTTCATTCTGATGGCTGTTATTCAAAACTGATTAAATTAATTCATTATTCTTTTCTCTTCTTAGCCTGTCTTTTTTGTGAGAGTGTTGCTATGACTCCTTTGACAGATAAGGAAAAGTTTCATACCTTTCCATTCCTACAGTTCCTTATATTTAGTATTTTTTTTTTCAAAATTTTATTTACCTGAAAGGCAGTGTTACACACAGAGAGGAACAGAGAGAGAGAGAGAGAGAGAGAGAGAGAGAGAGAAATCTTTCTTCTGCTGGTTCACTCCCATTCAAATGGCCGCACAGGCCAGAGCTGGGCCAATGTGAATCCAACAGCCTGAAACTCCATCTGAGTCCCCCATGTTGGTACAAAGCCCCAAGTACTTGGGCTATCTTCAACTGATTTCCTCGATGCATTAGGAGGGAGCTGGATTCGAAGTTGAGCAGCTGAGTCTTGAACTAGTATCAAATGGGATGCTGGCATTGTAGGTAGTGGCTTTATGTTATGCCTTAAAACTAGGTCCAAGTTAGCATTATTTGCAATGAAAACTTAGTGACAGCCTACAAACATGTTAGATATGACCACCAGGAAAAACATGCTTCTCCTATCATAGAATACAAATAAGAAATAGAGGAAGTTAAAGTATATTTTTAGAGATAAAACTTGTTTACTTCATATACTGGTAAATGCTTTCACAGCAAAGGATGAACAATACTCTGTATGTGTTGTGTCAGATCATTGGGTACCTACACACTATCATACCTTTAGTAATCACAATGACAAAAGGAGAGCCTTGGTGAAGAAGAAAGGGAAATTGACTGGAAATACATATTACCACTACCTCAGATGGAACAGAATTTTCTTTCTTTCTTTCAGTTTCTCCTTTCTAACTTACTGTCCTGATTCTTTTTCCTTTTTGTTAACCTTTTATATGGGTTCTCTGAAATAATCTCTGCATTATTGGCTTTATAGTTATTATAAAGGTGATAAATGTTAAAAGTTTCTGCCTTAGGACACTTTACAATAAAATTGTGAAATGATGAGGGTTACTAAAAGAAAACAGAGATGGGATGAAATTTGCATCCATTATATAGTCTTATTTGTTACGGAAGCTCCTAGAATCATTTGTAACTTTATTTGTTCATATTTTGAATTGTATGTCCATTTCTGCCAAACACTGTGCTTGGGGCTCTGGACAAAATATTAATACCTCCTTCTGTTCTCAAAGGAATTTTTATTCTCTGTGGAAGTTAGTCAAGAACCTATTGATGAATGAAACTATCATATTATACTACAAGATTGTTTAGAATTTTATAGGAGAGCAAAGCATATTTTTGAGGAAAAGGTAACATGTAAGTTGAATCTTTAATTCAAACTAGAATTTGGGAGAGCATGAGGTTCCATGTTAACAAAACAGTGAACAATAAAACAGAGGATCTGAGTGAGTCATGGTACTGTTAGCATCTGCAGGTCCGTCTTAGTGTTTTGCACTATAAGTTCTCAGTAAATAGTAGTTTGTGGATAAAATTTACATTCCTATGATGATATAATTACAAATTGGATAAAGGAAATTATATATTTTATTATATATATAATAAATATATGTATGTATGTATATGTATACATACATCATGGAATGCTACTCAGCCATAAAAAAGGAATGAAATCCTGTCTTTTGCAACAAAATGGATGCAACTCAAAACCATTATGTTTAGTGAAATAAACCAGTCCCCAAAAGACAAATATGTTTGCTGTGATATGTGATAGTTAATACATAATACAAAAAATGTATGAGAATGGAACTGACATTTTATGTTTTGATTGCTTTTTTAGAACTATCTATGCTCCTGAGGAATGTGGTCTTTCTACTTTTACTTACTGAATATGATGGTTAATTGTGCATTAATCCTATGATTATAAAATAAATTGAATTATACCTATGAAATACGTAAACATACTTTTTGTGTATGTGTATATATAAACATATATATGTACATATGATATATTTTATTTATTTGAAAGGCAGAGTCACACAGAGAGAAGGAGAGAAAGAGAAAGAGAGAGAGAGAGAGAGAGAGATATTTCCATCCATTGGTTCACTCCCCAAATGGCAGCAATGGCTGGAACTGGGCCAAGCTGAAGCCATGAGCAAGGAGCTTCTTCTGGGTCTCCCTGTGGGTACACAGGCCCAGGGACTTGGGTCATCCTCCACTGCTTTCCCAGGCATATTAACTGGGAAGTGGATCAGAAGTGGAGCAGCCAGGACTCAAACCAGTGCCCATTCAGGATGCCAATGTGGCAGGCAGCAGCTTAATCTGCTATCCTACCACACTGGCCCCTATTCTTTTTAGGACTGGGCTGGAATCTGGAAGTTAGAACTCAATCCATATCTTTCTACTTGGGTGGCAGGAACCTAATTACTTGATCACCACTACTGCCTCTCAAGGCCTGCATTATCAGGAAGCTAGACTTAGGAACTGAAGCCAAATATTGAACCCAAATACTCCAAGACTGAAAGTGTGCAACTTAACAAGTGTTTTAACTACTAGGCTACACACCTGTTCCATTTTCTCTCTTTTTTATCTTTACAGGATTAACAATGATGTGGCTCTCTTACATCAAGAAGTGAGAAAATTTTGGAGGTAAAGTAAAGGGGAAATAAAGTAGAAATGATTCTTAAGTCATTAAATACTTTTAAAAATTACTAATGATTCATAAAAATTGTTTGTAAGACATCAATGTAGACAATAGTTCTATAATTAAGACACACAAACTCAATGAAAGGTAGTAAAAGCAATGTTTAATTTGTGCTATTGTTTTTATGAAATGAATTCTTCAAGCTGAAATTAAGTAGTTTTACTTATGAGCCTCATTGAATTTGTTAATATTAAATTATTTGGGATATTTTAAAGGGATAGGCAAGCATTTTTAATAGTTAAAAATATTGACTATCTAATGAGCATTGCAAAATTGTCGCTCCCCCTCTTCGTGGAGGAGCGACACAGGACCCTGCGCTGTTCTTTTGTCTGCTCGGCCCTCCCCGGGTTTGCTGCTGGTTCTTCCCGGGTTGGCTACCGACCCTTCCACCTCCGTGGAAGGGCGGTTCCCCCTAGCCACTTTCCCCACTTCCGCGGGGGAGCAGCACACCGCCGGCCGGCTCTCTCGGGGGCTGCACAGGTGTTCCTTCAGATAGATGTTCCCCTTAGATGTTCCTGGTGCATGTTGTCTCTCTCTCCTCCTTTATAGTCCTCTTTCACCAATCCCAACTCTGCTACCCACACGCCGAGTACGCTGCTCTCCTCCAATCAGGAGCAGCTCCTGCAGCTTGTCAAGTTGGTGAGAGGCAGCTGGGTAGAAGCTGTTTCCCTTCTCAGCACCATATTGTGGGAGAGCAGATGCATAGAATAAGTCTTAATTCCAGTAACTTAGTCTAGTCCGGGTTGCTCCCCACACAAAATGGCTTCTTAAATTGTGATAAGGAATCAGTCTGTGCAAAAAATACTTTACATACTTTTTATTTTATTTATTTATATATTTATTTTTTGACAGGCAGAGTGGACAGTGAGAGAGGTAGAGACAGAGAGAAAGGTCTTCCTTTACTGTTGGTTCACCCTCCAATGGCTGCTGTGGCTGGCGCACTGCGGCCAGCGCACCACGCTGATCCGAAGCCAGGAGCCAGGTGCTTCTCCTGGTCTCCCATGTGGGTGCAGGGCCCAAGGACTTGGGCCATCCTCCACTGCCCTCCTGGGGCACAGCAGAGAGCTGGCCTGGGAAAGGAGCGACCAGGACAGAATCCTGCGCCCCGACTGGGACTAGAACCCGGGGTGCCGGCACCGCAGGCAGAGGATTAGCCTATTGAGCCGCGGCGCCAGCCCAGACTTTTTAAAATACTTGTTTTGATAAGAAGAAACAAAATATATCCTCTATGTTTCAGTTCAGAATATTGCAATTTTTTTTCCTGCTTAAACAGAACTAACTAGTAGTTTCATATCTACACATGTATTGAATAATATTATAAAGGAATTGATCCAATAATGACTATTTTCCACATCCTCACCTATGTCTTTTCTTCATTGATTGGGTCTTAGGTGTAAATATGATAATGAGAAACCAGAAAGAACTTTTGTGTTTACACACTTGGGAGATATGAATCAGTAGTTAACTTTGCTCTACAGGGGCAGATCTCCCTTCTTTCATTGTCTGATAAATACTTGGTGCTGTTGAGATCATTTTTGTTGGGCCATATGATTGATCTGGGGATGATTTTTAATAAACTCATTTCTCCCTGCCCTAATCCAACAAGCTTTCAGTAATCAGTGCTTAATTTGCACAAGGCTCTGGACTAGCAGCTTCATAAGTATTTTATCTGAGCCTCACAATAATTCTATGAGGTAGGTGTATTTATTATCTCCGTTATATAAGTGTGGAAATTGAGGCTTATAATTAAGTAACTTATCAAAGACATAGAATTAATAAGTTCTGGGTTAGGGATTTAAATCTAGTTTTTGTTCTTTAATTCAAATTCCAACAGTCTCAGTTACTATGTTCTGCTAAAGTACACACATCTTTATTGTTTACATTCTGGTAATATTGTTTGTATGCAGCAGAAAGTATGGTTGAAAATAGACCGCAGCACCTAGATGAATTTTTGTGCACTCATATATAGTTCTGTGAAACTCTGAACTACTCTCATGCACAATGAACTAAATGCTGCCATTCCCTCTAATATTGTTTAGTTCTTGTACATCTATATTTCTCAACTGAGTTAAAGCAAAAACTGCATTTAGTTTGGCCCGAAAGAAATTTAATACTTTGCCTGTGACTTTCAGAAAAAGATGTGTATGCACAATGAAAAATCTTCCTAAATTAAATTTGCAAAATAAACTCATCATTTCTAGTTGTCTCTGTTGAGCATAAACACAAGGAGTGCTTATGCTATTGCTCTCTGAGGGCTTCTTAAACACTGTGACAGTTTGAAGAACTGCTGTAGGAGAGATCTGGAACAACAAACAGACTGCTCATACAAGTCACCTCTTGTCTCGCCTAGTTAATATCAACAGAGCCTAAGAAGGTCCGACACCCGTATGTGATTCAGGGAATTAGGATCAAAGAGATTCTTCCATGATCTGACTTTGGTTTGCATTCCCAAGTGTGCCTTCTTCTTGCAAATCTATTTTCACTTTCACCATCTGAAAAAAAAAAAAGCTTGCTGCTTTAACCCCAGCAATAAAACTTGGAGGTAGAATCAGTACGTCATAAATTAGTGATTCAAAGATGTGTTAAACAGGAACTAGGTAGGACACTTTCTGAGGGCATGGCATTATTAGAAGTGGTCAGTGGTTGTGTTCATAGCTTTAGTTGTCATCACCACTCGTTAAGAGAGTTACCCTTGTAAGCCTTTCAAACCCATCTCATCTAACACAGAAATGACAGTTCTATTTTTAGGATAAGAACTTAAATACAATTACTACTCTTTGTCATAGGTACTCTATGACTGCCTGCCAAATGGTTTTAACTCAGCGACTGGTATTTGAGACACTAGGAAGAACAAAATTGTATGGGTGATACATGAAAGAAATCAAACGGTTGGCGTGAACTTTTAGGAGAGGAAAATCATTAGCAGAAACATTATTAGGCAACCAGATAGCACTTTACCTGTATAATGATTTATAATCCTTTTTTATTTGATTCTCACAGGCTTTCACCAACAATGTCAATTCTGTAATATTATTCTGTCCTATATTTAGGCTGAATATTTTTGCTTTGCTGTATTGAAGGATCTTGCAGACATCAATCTGCTTTTAGACACAGTATCAAATTACCCTGAAATATAACACCATAGATACTAGATGTAATTTCTCAGCTTGAGAGACTTGAGTTTTTTGTTTGTTTTTGATTTTCTTTTCCCTGACTGGAAGTTTCTATGCTAATATTCTTCCTACTTTTGAATTTAATGAAATAAACCTTATATCTTTCCCATTTTATAGATTAATGCTGGTTATAACATTGCGAAATGGATATCAGTCACAGATTGAGTTGATCACATAGTTTTAAATTAGTTCCAATTGTGGTGGTGCTTTCCAGTTGTTAGCAGTAAATTTCCAAAGTTAATTGGGTTACCATCACATATATAATGTAAAACAAGACTCCTTATTTTATATTTTAAATATTATATTATTTAATTATTACAGAATCTTTGAAACCTTGAAAAAATTAAGTGGTTTAAATGAATTAGACATAATTCAAAAATGTTCAAAAGCTCTGTTTTTTTAAAAAGATTTATTTATTTGATAGAGTTACACAGAGAGAAGATGCAGAGAGACATGTCTTCCATCCACTGGTTCACTCCCCAGTTAGCCTCAATGGCCGGAGCTGCGCTAACTGAAGCCAGGAGCCAGGAGCTTCTTCTGGGTCTCCCACTGGGTGCAGGGGCCCCAGGGCTTGGGCCATACAGAAGGTCTTTAGACAAAATTTTAAAATGAAATGTACAGGGGCCGGTGCTGTGGCATAGTGGATAAAGCTGCTACCTACAGTGCTGGCACACCATAAGGGTGCTGGTTCAAGACTCAGTTGCTCCATTTCCAATTCAGCCCTCTGCTGTGACTCGGGAAAGTAGTAGAAGGTGGCCTACGTCCTTGGGCTCCTTTACTCATGTGGGAATTCTGGAAGAGGATCCTGGCTCCTGGCTTCAGACTGGCTCAGCTCTAGCTGTTGCAGCCATTTGGAGTGAACCAGCAGATGGAAGACCTCTCTCTCTCTCTCTCTCTTTCTCTCTTTTCTCTCTTTACCTCCGCCTTTCAAATAAATAAATAAATCTTAAAAAATTGAAATGTACACAAAATTCCCTTGGGTTTATTCTGTATTCTGTGGATCACTCTATAGTTCAACTTAAAATGTTCAATTTTAAATAGTCTACATCAGCAATAGACTATAGCCTGGTGGCTAAATCCTGCCTACTACCTATTTATGAAAATTAAGATTTAGTAGGACAAAGTCCCCCACCCCCCATACACACTGGATGTGTTCATTATTCACTTTCATGCTACAGCAGCAGAGGTGGTTACTTCTGACAAGATTGTATGGCCTGCAGTAAGACATACAGTCTGGAGTTAAAAAAAGTATTCACTTTGGTTTACATGATGCAAACAGGGAAACTAGCCTCACTTATAGTAAAAATATATCATAATAGATATAGGAAACCTTATAACTAACATTTATTGAACTTATCCTAGATTCCAGGCAGAGTGTATATTGCTTGTACAGAAAGATATTAAAATTCAAGATTAGAAAAATATCCTATCAAAACTTTTTCATCTCCCAACTTTTTATTGATATGTTTCTCAGTAAACTAGACAGTTGTCAAAATCCAACATAGGAAGTAGAGAGGAATTAGCTTAGTAGAGATGGATTCAATTCCATTTCATTCCATTTTTACTACACCTAGGAGGCTAGCCTGTGATTTGCACAAAAGCCAACCTAAGGTATTTAAGGTGAGATACACGTATTACTCCTCTAAGAATTCATTTATCACCAAGTTATAGCAATCAAAGGGGATTAAAGGAGGAAAATTCTTTTGCAATATGCAATAGTATGCAATGTATTTAGTCAAAGGAAAGGATACTTGTATTATAATTTCATGGTTCTAATTATATAGGTCCCAAATAGCTTTTAAACATTTTTACAGGAACATAATGTTATATTTTCCATAAGTAGGACATTGAAAATGCCTGTGAACTTCTAAAGAAAATTTAGAGGATACAGAGGCAGAAAACAAAGCAAAACAAAACAAACAACAAAAATCAAGAATTATCTATTGTGGTAGAATGATTATGACATACCCTCTTCACTGTGTTTCTTCTGACATTGTAGAGACACAAAAGTTAAGCAATTTCTTACATTTTAGTTATTTTGTTTGCTTTGGTTGTTGTTTTCAGAAATACATCTTTTTTTAACGAGAAAACTGGACCATCAATAGGGACAATTTTAAAATATCTTGCATGAAAAACCTAAAACTATAATTCAATTGAGGGTTATTGCTATAACAAATGTGCTCATTTCCTAACTTGCACATTCAACCATTTTGAATACTCCATAGATTAATTCGTAGCCAAGGGAAAGGTTCTCTAGATCTTAAAACTATTTATTAGGCACAATGCAAACAGAAAATGTTATAAATAAATTTCTCTTAAGTTCAACTCAATGAGTAAATTTTTAAAATGGCAAAATGTTGCATGGACTACATAAACTATGACATAGATTATATTACAGATTCATTTATTCTGACAATCTCCTGCAAAATGTTGCTGACCTTTCACTGGTTTTAGTTATAGCTATAATTATATACAAAATAATGAACCTGGATTACCAAAATATACAGGCATATATGTATTTTATGCCATATCATATTTTTCTTCAGATTTAATTTTCACTTTTATACTTAGTCTTATAAAACTAGTAATCTCTATGAAAGCAGGATTTTTTATGTCTTGTTCCTGCCATGTTTTATGTGCCTATATTATACCTATCAGATAGTACAAATTCAGTAAATGTTTCTGAAAGAAAGACAGGAAGGAACAATAGAATGGACAGCATCTGAAAGAATTACTAAAGTGAATTCATATGAATTATAAGATATAAAACCACATGAGGCACATCTATAAAATTGGAAAATTCTTAAGGCAATTCTGCTTTCTTCTCTTCCACTAGTGTTAAAGTTTCCCTTAACAATGAGACTTACTTAAGAATAGGTGGGAGGTGAAATTTAGTTAACATTCCACTTGCCAAATTCTGAACTCTAATGTGACTGTCTTCACAGAGAAAGACTTTTCCTGATTAACACGGAGGCCCAGGGGTACATCTCCTCATGGCTTATTATAAACTTTATTCTTGGACTGATTATCTATCGATGGAGGAAATGTTGTTCTTATTCACCCTTACAATTTGCTCTAAATCTATCTTTTCTTTTGCTTTTACAGCAAATTATAATTCATTTTCACTTAAAATCTTATTTTGGTCTTTATGAGAGACACATTCCACTAGTATATTTCACAGTAGAATTCTGTTAGATGATGTTTCAATGAATGAGAAATTCCCTTGCAAAATGCGTATGGAGACTTTTTCCCTTAAAATAGAGATCAAGTTGGAAATAGATTACATGATTTCTCTCAATTCTTCATTCCTTTCAGAAGCCACATATTCACTATGCTTTATCATGGGACAGAAGTACTTTACTACCCTTGGATTCAGGCTTTAGAAAATGGTACATTGTTGGAAGTGATACTGTTTTTCATATAATGGAATTAAGGGTTAAACTCATGCTATTATATGAATATATGCAGAAAAATCACTTAACAAAATTCAACATCCTTTTATGACAGAAACTCTCAATGAATGACTTGGAGAAAGGGAGTAATTCATTATAAAAAGCCCTATGAGATAAGCTCACAACTAACAAAATACTCAATGGTGGAAAGAAAGGTAAAATCTTTTCTTAATACCAAGAATAAGACAAGTTTGCTTTCTTAGTCCATTTTTGTGTTTCTATAACAAAATATCTGTGGACAGGCATTTTACAGGGAAAAGGGATTTATTTAGTTCCCATTCTGGAGTTTCAAAAGCATGTTGCTTTTTCTGTTGAGGGCCCTGTGCCATAGAGAATCGCATGGTGGGAGTACAAGACACACACGCTCACAGACAACAGATAGAGTGGAAGCAAAAGACTGAGTTGAGAAAGCCTAAATTCCTCTAAAACGACATCTTCTTACTGTAACAGATCCCCTCTTGTTGTATCTAACACAGTGTATGAGAAAATACGTTTTTCAAAGGGGCCATCATGACCCAATCACATACCACTAGGTCTTGACTTTTAAGTTGGCACTGCATTTCAATATCATTACACTGATGCCAAAGCTTCTAACAGATGTACTTTTGGGGTCATCCCATAATCCATACTAGTCTTAACTACTTTTACTCAAAATGGTCCTGGAAGTCCCAGCCAAAGCAATTAGTCAAGAAAAAGAAATAAAAGGCACACAAATCACAGAAGAAGAAATAATCTTTATTTGCAGATGACATGATCTTAAATTCAAGAAATCCAAATACATTCATGAAAAACTTTGTTGAAGCTTTTGAATAAATTTATTATTTTTGTGGAATACAAAATCAACATACAAAATAAGTTGAACTTGTATACAGTAACAATGAACTGCTTGAAAGAGAAAGAAAAACCCCTGTTTAGAATAGCATCAAAAACAAAAAGACCTCAGAAGCACAGGCAGTCAAAGCCACAATTAACATTTTGGATTGCATCAAATTGAGAAGTTTCTGTACTTAAAAGAAACAGTCAGGAAAGTGAAGAGACAACTAACAGAATGGGAAAAAATATTTGCAAATGATGCAACAGATAAAGGGTTGATAACCAGAATCTACAAAGAAATCAAGAAACTCCACAACATCAAAACAAACAACCCACTTAAGAGATGGGCCAAGGACCTCAATAGACATTTTTCAAAAGAGGAAATCCAAATGGCCAACAGACACATGGAAAAATATTCAAGATCACTAGCAATCAGGGAAATGCAAATCAAAACCACAATGAGGTTTCACCTCACCCCGGTTAGAATGGCTCACATTCAGAAATCTACCAACAATAGATGCTGGAGAGGATATGGGGAAAAAGGGACACTAACCCACTGTTGGTGGGAATGCAAACTGGTTAAGCCACTATGGAAGTCAGTCTGGAGATTCCTCAGAAACCTGAATATAACCCTACCATTCAACCCAGCCATCCCACTCCTTGGAATTTACCCAAAGGAAATGAAATTGGCAAACAAAAAAGCAGTCTGCACCTAAATGTTTATTGCAGCTCAATTCACAATAGCTAAGACCTGGAATCAACCCAAATGCCCATAAACAGTAGACTGGATAAAGAAATTATGGGACATAGTCTCTTAGTAGAGTTCTTTGGGTCCCCTAAATACAGAATCATGTCATCTGCAAAGAGGGATAGTTTGAGTTCTTCCTTCCCAATTTGTATCCCTTTAATTTCTTTTTCTTGCCTAATAGCTCTGGCTAGAACCTCCAGAACTATATTGAATAGCAGTGGTGAGAGTGGGCATCCCTGTCTGGTTCCAGATCTCAGTGGAAATGCTTCCAACTTTTCCCCATTCAATAGGATGTTGGCTGTGGGTTTTTCATAGATTGCTTTGATTGTATTGAGGAATGTTCCTTCCAAACCCAGTTTGCTTAGAGTTTTCATCATGAACGGGTGTTGTATTTTATCAAATGCTTTCTCGGCATCTATTGAGATAATCATATGGTTTTTCTTCTGCAGTCTGTTAATGTGGTGTATCACATTGATTGTCTTGCGCACATTAAACCATCCCTGCATACCAGGGATAAATCCCACTTGGTCTGGGTGGATGATCTTTCTGATGTGTTGTTGCATTCTATTGGTGAGAATTTTATTGAGGATTTTTGCATCTATGTTCATCAGGGATATTGGTCTGTAATTCTCTTTCAGTGCTGCATCTTTTTCCGGCTTAGGAATTAAGGTGATGCTGGCTTCATAGAAAGAATTTGGGAGGACTCCCTCTTCTTCGATTGTTCTGAATAGTTTGAGAAGAATTGGAGTTAGTTCTTCTTTAAACGTCTGGTAGAATTCAGCAGTGAATCCATCTGGTCCTGGGCTTTTCTTTGTTGGGAGGGCCTTTATTACTGTTTCAATTTCTGTCTCAGTTATGGGTCTGTTTAGGTTTTCGATGTCTTCCTGGTTCAATTTAGGTAGGTTGCATGTGTCCAGGAATCTATCCATTTCTGATAGGTTTCCCTGTTTGCTGGCATACAAGTCCTTGTAGTAATTTCTGATGATTCTTTTTATTTCTGTGGTGTCTGTTGTTACATTTCCTTTTTCATCTCTGATTTTATTGATTTGGGTCTTTTCTCTTCTTTTTTTAGTTAGTTGGGCCAATGGGGTGTCAATTTTGTTTATTTTTTCAAAAAACCAGCTCTTCGTTTGGCTGATTTTTTGTAATGTTTTTCTTGATTCAATCCTGTTGATTTCTTCTCTGATTTTAATTATTTCTCTTCTCCTGCTAGATTTGGGTCTGGTTTGCTGTAGGTTTTCTAGATCCTTGAGGTGAATTGAAAGCTCATCTATTTGGTGCCTTTCCAATTTCTTGATGTAGGCACCTATTGATATAAACTTTCCTCTTAACACTGCTTTTGCTGCGTCCCATAAGTTTTGGTATGTTGTGCTGTTATCCTCATTTACTTCCAGAAAGTTTTTGATTTCTCTTTTGATTTCTTCTATGACCCATTGTTCATTCAGGAGCATGTTGTTCAATCTCCATGTGTTTGTGTATGCTCTAGGGATTCCTGAGTTGGTAATTTCCAACTTCATTCCTTTATGGTCTGAGAAGCTGCATGGTATGATTCTAATTCTTTTGAATTTGCTGAGGCTTGCTTTATGGCCTAGTATGTGGTCAATCCTAGAGAAGCTTCCATGTACTGCTGAGAAGAATGTAAAATCTTTAGCTGTAGGATTGAAAGTTCTGTATATATCTGTTAGATCCATTTGGGCTATAGTGTCGTTTAAATCTACTGTATCCTTGTTGATCTTCTGACCGGATGATCTGTCTATTTATGAGAGTGGAGTATTGAAGTCCCCCAGTACTACTGTATTGGGGTCTAAGTCTCCCTTTAAGTCCGTTAACAAATCTTTTAGATAAACTGGTGCCCTGTAGTTAGGTGCATATACATTGATAATTGTTATATCTTCCTGTTGAATTGATCCCTTAATCATGATATAGTGTCCCTCTTTGTCTCTCTTAACAGTTTTTGTGGTAAAGTTTATGTTGTCCGATATTAAGATGGCTACGCCCGCTCTTTTTTCATTTCTGTTGGCATGGTATATCTTTTTCCAGCCTTTCACTTTCAGTCTGTATGGATCTTTGTTGGAAAGATGTGTTTCTTGTAAGCAGCAAATAGATGGGTTTTGTTCCTTAACCCAATCAGCCAATTGGTGTCATTTAACTGGACAGTTCAGGCCATTCACGTTCAAAGTGACTAATGATAAGTGGTAACTTTGCCCTGCCATTTGCCAAAGATAAGTTCTAATATATGCTTTGAATTCCCTGTGATCTTTTGCTGTGAGGTTTCCTTCCTTGGTTTCCTTCCTTTACCTTCTTTCATATTGATGACCGTGTTTCTGTGTTTCTGTGTGTAACACATCTTTAAGCATCTTTTGCAGGGCTGGACGAGTGGCAACAAATTCTTTCAATTTCTGTTTGCAATGAAAAGTCTTTATTTCACCTTCATTCACAAATGATAGCTTTGCAGGATATAATATTCTGGGCTGGCAGTTGTTCTCTCTTAGTACCTGGGCTATATCTCGCCATTCCCTCCTAGCTTTTAGAGTTTCTGATGAGAAGTCAGCTGTGAGTCTGATTGGAGATCCTCTGAGAGTAATCTGACGTTTCTCTCTTGCACATTTTAGGATCTTTTCTTTATGTTTCACTGTGGAGAGTTTAATTACAACGTGTCGTGGTGAGGATCTCTTTTGGTCGTGTTTATTAGGGGTTCTGTGGGCTTCCTGTACTAGGATTTCTCTGTCCTTCTCCAAACCTGGGAAATTTTCTGCTAATATCTCACTAAAAAGGCCTTCTAATCCTTTCTCCCTCTCCATGCCTTCAGGAACTCCTAGAACCCGAATGTTGGGTTTTTTAATAGTATCCTGAAGATTCCCGACAATATGTTTCAGATTTCTAATTTCCTCTTCTTTTCTTTGGTCTGACTGTATCCTTTCCTGTTCTCTGTCTTCTAAGTCCGATATTCTCTCTTCTGCTTCACCCATTCTGTTTGTAAGGCTCTCTATTGTGTTTTTCATTTGATCTATTGAATTCTTCACTTCAGTCACTATCACAGTTTCCTGTTGTACTAGTTGTTTCGTTTCATTTTGATTCCTCCTTAATATTTCATTTTCACGAGAGAGATTTTCTATCTTGTCCAGTAAGGATTTGTGTAGTTCCAGAATTTGTTTTTGAGAACTTCTTAATGTTCTTATCAATTTTTTGAGATCTGCTTCTTGCATTTCTTCTATGTCATCATCTTCATAATCTTGAATTGGGGTGTCTTTTTCATTTGAGGGCTTCATGGTGACTTCCTTGTTTTTATTACCTCGGTTTTTGCGTTTGTTATTTGGCATATTGGAGATATTTGGTTTCTTCACTGTGGTGCTTTTTCTTGTTATACTATGACTCTAGATTAAGTGGACTATCTGTTTTTGATGGAGCCTTAGGGCTTGAGATGGGTGTGGCCTGAGAGCTCTGTTTGGTGTGCCAAAGGTGACACTCCCAGGTTAGGCGTGGTAAATCTCTCTCTCTCTCTCTCTTTTTTTTTTTTTTTTTTGATTCAAAAGGGAAGTAATTCCGCACAGCTGAACGAAGTTGGAGGTAGTTAGCAGGCAAATGATATACCCACAGGAGCCAGAGATCGGAAGCTCTTTCCCAAGATCCCCACAGGTAATCTGTTCGGCCCTCAGAGTGGGCTCAAATTCTCCTTCAGCCTCCCACTGGGTTGCCAAAGTTACGGAATTGTAGCGTCTCTGGAGAGTGCTCACGTGAATTCCGTGAGTTCTCTCCCCCACCATCTCTTTTTTCACAGTCTCAGTTCAGTAGCACCACAAATTTACTAGCTCCTAATCTCCTGTTAATTCGCCCCGCCCAGAGTCAGGTTTTTCTGCTAGGCTCAGGGCCGGTGCAGACCTGAGGTCGCTCTGCTTATGACGTATGTCCAAGATGGCGCCTGCTCTTTGTCTTGCTCGCCCTTGAGAGGTGAGCGGAGAGAGAGAAACCCGTGTCCGTACTAGTCACCCTTTTGTCTCTCTCTCTCTCTCTTCCAGTTAGCCTTGTGAACTTCCCCCCCCGGGGGTCGTTCCCTCTAGTCTCCTCTCTCCGCTTGCCTGCCGGTGTCTCGGGCTATTGAGGTTCGGCTCACCTCGCGTTCCAGCGCTGGTGTGTTGAGTCTGCTGCTGATGTCCCGAACTGTGGGCTCCCACGCTCTCCACGCAGGTCCGCTGTGAGTCACGCGTTCCGGAAGAGTTTCTTCTGCTGTTTCCTCCCCTACTCTTCCTTGAACCTGCAGTATCTCCACTTTTATTAAACTATCTCTCCCCAGACTATCAGTGTGCTCCCTTCCTAGACTATTGGAACTCATAGAAGAGTTTGGCAAAGTAGCAGGGTATAAAATCAATGCACAAAAATCAACAGCCTTTGTATACACAGACAATGCCATGGCTGAGGAAGAACTTCTAAGATCAATCCCATTCACAATAGCTACAAAAACAATCAAATACCTTGGAATAAACTTAACCAAAGACGTTAAAGATCTCTACGATGAAAATTACAAAACCTTAAAGAAAGAAATAGAAGAGGATACCAAGAAATGGAAAAATCTTCCATGCTCATGGATTGGAAGAATCAATATCATCAAAATGTCCATTCTCCCAAAAGCAATTTACAGATTCAATGCAATACCAATCAAGATACCGAAGACCTTCTTCTCAGATCTGGAAAAAATGGTGCTGAAATTTATATGGAGGCACAAGAGACCTCGAATAGCTAAAGCAATCTTGTACAACAAAAACAAAGCCGGAGGCATCACAATACCAGATTTCAGGACATACTACAGGGCAGTTGTAATTAAAACAACATGGTACTGGTACAGAAACAGATGGATAGACCAATGGAACAGAATTGAAACACCAGAAATCAACCCAAGAATCTACAGCCAACTTATATTTGATCAAGGATCTAAAACTAATTCCTGGAGCAAGGACAGTCTATTCAATAAATGGTGCTGGGAAAATTGGATTTCCACGTGCAGAATCATGAAGCAAGGCCCCTACCTTACACCTTACACAAAAATCCACTCCACATGGATTAAAGACCTAAATCTACGACCTGACACCATCAAGTTACTAGAGAACATTGGAGAAACCCTTCAAGATATTGGCACAGGCAAAGAATTTCTGGAAAAGACCCGGGAGGCACAGGCAGTCAAAGCCAAAATCAACTATTGGGATTGCATCAAATTGAGAAGTTTCTGTACTGCAAAAGAAACAGTCAGGAGAGTGAAAAGACAACCGACAGAATGGGAAAAAATATTTGCAAACTATGCAACAGACAAAGGGTTAATAACCAGAATCTACAAAGAGATCAAGAAACTCCACAAAAACAAAACCAACAACCCACTTAAGAGATGGGCCAAGGACCTCAATAGACATTTTTCAAAAGAGGAAATCCAAATGGCCAACAGGCACATGAAAAAATGTTCAAGGTCATTGGCAATCAGGGAAATGCAAATCAAAACCACAATGAGGTTTCACCTCACCCCGGTTAGAATGGCTCACATGCAGAAATCTACCAACAACAGATGCTGGCGAGGATGTGGGGAAAAAGGGACACTAACCCACTGTTGGTGGGAATGCAAACTGGTCAAGCCACTATGGAAGTCAGTCTGGAGATTCCTCAGAAACCTGAAGATAACCCTACCGTTCGACCCAGCCATCGCACTCCTTGGAATTTACCCAAAGGAATTTAAATTGGCAAACAAAAAAGAGGTCTGCACCCTAATGTTTATTGCAGCTCAATTCACAATAGCTAAGACCTGGAACCAACCTAAATGCCCATCAACGATAGACTGGATAAAGAAATTATGGGATATGTACTCTTTAGAATACTATACCGCAGTAAGAAACAACGAAATCCAGTCATTTGCAACAAAATGGAGGAATCTGGAACACATCATGCTGAGTGAAATAAGCCAGTCCCAAAGGGACAAATACCATATGTTCTCCCTGATCGGTGACAACTGACTGAACACCAAGAGGGAAACCTGTTGGAGTGAGGTGGACACTATGGGAAATGGTGGCTTGATCAGCATAGCCCTGACTGTTAATGAACAACTAAATACATTATCCCTCTTAGTAGTTTTTTTATCTGTTCTACTTAATATGACTGGTTTAGATCTGTAATTGATGCACAGTTATTCTTAAGTGTTGAAAATTAACTGAAATGTGATCCCTGTTGAACATGGTGGTGGGAATGGGAGAGGGAAGAGATGTATAATTTGGGACATGCTCAGGCTGACTTGCCCCAAGTGGTGGAGTTGGAAGCATACCAGGGGATTCCAATTCAATCCCATCGAGGTGGCATGTACCAATGCCATCTCACTGTTCCAGGTGATCAGTTTCAGTTCACAGTTGGTCATGGTGAAGGGACTGGGAGTCAAAGGGAGCACATAGACAAGTCTAGTACCTGCTAACGCTAACTGATGGAGTAAATAAAGGGGAGAGTGATCCAACATGGGAAGTGAGATACTCAGCAGACTCATAGAATGGCAGATATCCTAAATAGCACTCTGGCCTCAGAATCAGCCCTAAAGGCACTCGGAGCTGGCTGAAAAGCTCATGAGAGTATTTCAGGCATGGAAAGCCAAGACACTCTGGCAAAAGATCTCTGCGAGTGAGATCCCAGTGGAAAGAACAGGCCATCAAAGAAGGAGGTACCTTTCTCTGAAGGGAGGAGAGAACCTCCACTTTGACTATGACCTTGTCTAAACAAGATAAGAGTTGGAGAACTCAGAGGGCTTCTATAGCCTTGGAAACTCATGACTGGAGCATAGGGAGATTACTGATGCCATAAACAGGAGTGTCAATTGGTAAAGTCAACAACAGGAGTCACTGTGCACTTACTCCTCATGTAGGATCTCTGTCCTTAATGTGCTGTACATTGAGATTTAATGCTATAACGAGTACTCAAAGAATATATTTCACTTTGTGTTTCTATGGGGGTGCAAACTGTTGAAATCCTTACTTAATGCATACTAAACTGATCCTCTGTAAAAAAAAAAAAAAAAAAAAAGAAAGAAAGAAATTATCAATTCCCAACTTGACTCTCACTGGGATTAAACATGACAATAGGTCTGCTCTGATTTCATCATCATTTAAAAAAATCATCTATTATTTTTCACTTTATATTTCTGTGTGGGAGCAAACTGTTCAAATCCATACTTAATGTATACTAAGCTGATCTTCTGTATATTAAGATAATCGAAAATGAATCTTGATGTGAATGGAAGGGGAGAGGGAGTGGGAAAGGGGAGGGTTGTGGGTGGGAGGGACGGTATGGGGGGAAAGCCATTGTAATCCATAAGTCGTACTTTGGAAATTTATATGCATTAAATAAAAGTTTAAAAAAAAAAAAAAGAAATTATGGGACATGTACTCTATCGAATACTATACAGCAGTCAAAAACAATGAAGCCCGGTCATTTGCAACAAGATGGAGGAATCTGAAAAACATTATGTCGAGTGAATTAAGCCAGTCCCAAAGGGACAAATATCATATGTTCTCTCTGATCGGTGACAACTAACTGAGCACCAAAGGGGAAACCTGTTGAAGTGAAATGGACACTATGAGAAACAGTGACTTGATCAGCTCTTGTAATGACTGTTGATGTACAATGTAATACTTTATCCATTTTAGTATTTTCTCTTTGTTTTGTTCTAGTACTATTGGTTGAACTCTGTGATTAACACACAATTATTCTTAGGTGTTTAAATTTTAACTGAAAAGTGATTCCTGTTAAATATAAGAGTGGGAATAAGACAGGGAGGAGATGTACAATTTGGGACATGCTGAATCAGACTTGCCCCAAAAGGTGGAGTTAGAATCATGCCAGGGGATCCCAATACAATCCTGTCAGGGTGGCATTTACCAATGCCATCTCATTAGTCCAAGTGATCAATTTTAGTTCACAATTGATCACACTGATAGGTCTAAGAGTCAAAGGGATCACACAAACAAGACTAGTGTCTGCAAATACTAACTGATAGAATAAAAAAGGGAGAGAATGATCCATCATGGGAAACAGGATACATAGCAGACTCATAGAATGGCAGATGTCCTAAACAGCACTCTGGCCTCAGAATCAGCCCTTAAGGCATTCAGATATGGCTGAAGAGCCCAAGAGAGTATTTTAGGCATGGAAAGCCAAGACACTCTGGAAAAAAAAAAGAAGACCTAAAAGACCTAAATGAAAGATCACTATGAGTGAGATCCCAGTGGAAAGAAAGGGGCCATCAAAGAAGGAGGTACCTTTCTCTGAAGGGAGGAGAGAACTTCCACTTTGACTATGACCCTGTTGGAATAAGATCAAAGTCGGCAAACTCAAAAGGCTTCCATAGCTTTGGCAACTCATGACTAGAGCCTAGGGAGATTACTGAAACCATAAACAAGAGTGTCAAATTGTTAAGTCAACAACAGGAGTCACTGTGTACTTACTTGCATTGAATTTACTCTGAATGTGCCTTTCTCAGAAATAGACAAAACAATCCTACCAATTGTATAAAATTGCTAAATGAAACCACCTAAAATGAAAATAAAATCTTGAACAAGGAAAAGAAAGCTAGAGAAATTGCACTACCTGACTTTAAAATAGACTACAAAGCCATAATAATCAAAACAGCAGGTTATTTTCACATTGACATATAGCCTAATGGAAGAGAATAGGGAGCCCAGAATATATTCAAACATTTACATTCAAGTGATATTTAACAAGGATGCCAAAAAAGGACATGGAAGTCTACTCAAAAATTAATGTTGGGGAAACTGAACATGTACATGTAGAATAATGAAACTGGACCCTTATCTCACATCAGATACTAAAATCAACTCAAGGTGACTTAAAATCTTAAAAACAAGTCATGAAACTTCTAATAGAAGACATAAGGCCCATTAGCTTTGATATTCATCAAAACAATGATTATTTTGATACAATACTAAAAGCATATACTTCAAAATAAAAATAGACAAACAGGATTGTATCTAACTCAACTGTTTTGCTCAGCAAAGAAAATAGAATGAAGAGACCCCTCACAGAAATGGAGAAAACATTTGCATGTATATCTGATGTAGGATTATTATCCAAAATAGGTAAGAATGCAAATAACTGAAAGGTAATAGAACAACTATATTAATAAAATGAGTTAAGTTCTCCAAGGAACTCAAACAAATGACCATAGGCACATTAAAAAGTTTTAAGTACTTGTTATCAGTGAGAAAATGTAATCAAAGTTGTAATAAGATATCACCTCATATTGGTAATATCAAAATGATAACAGATAACAAGTCTTGAGTAGTTAGAGCAAAGGGAAACTTTGTGGGTTGCTAGTGAAAATATGTTAATACAGCAATTATTAAAAAAGGGTGTAAGTCTCTCAGAAAATAGAACTATAATATGATCTAGCAATTTTATTTCTGGATGTATATCCAAAAGAAATTGTATCAGTATCTTGAAGATAGATTGCACTCCCATGGTGATTGCTGCATTATTTATTTATTTTTTCTTATTAAATTTTTAGGTGAACATGATTTCAAATTAAATTATAATCAAAGGTTGAGTGATCCATTAAATAATAATAGCCAAGATATGAAAATCAACCTGGATGTGCACTGATGGAGGAATTGACATCTATATAATAACAGATTATTATTCAGCTTTATGAAGGAAGGAAATTTTGTTATTGCAACTACAAGAATGAGTCTGGGATACATTATGGTAAATGAAATAAATCAGACACAGAAAGAGAAATAACATACTATTTCACTTATATGTGGAATCTAAAAAAATCAAGTTCATGTGAATGGTTGCTGTAATTGGATATTGCAAGTGGGGAATGGAGAAGCTGACCAAAGGGTATCAAATTTCAGTTATAAAAGATCAGTAATTTTTGAAGACATAATGTATAGTATGGTCACTATGATTAATAACACTTTATTGTATACTTGAAATTTGCTAAGAGAGGATATTAAACATTCTCTCTACAGCAAACAAAATGCAAGGTGATAGCTATCTTAGTTAGCATCATAGTAATTACTTTAAAATGTGTATGTATAATTTGTATACCATAAATGTGCAGAAGTTTTATTTATCAATTACACTTCATTAATGCTTCAAATAATATCTCATGCATTTCTGTTACTTTCATTTTCCCTTTTGCAGCTATGGCATTGTTGTAAATAAAACACAGCTCAGGTGGTTCATTTGGGAGGACAGAAGGCATTTGGAAGAGATTCACTGTATCTAACCCAATAAAGTACATTGTGAAGCACATGAGACCCAGCAACTTCAAGAGAAGCAAAGCTACCAGCTAAGCCTATCTTCTATTAAACACAACATAGCCAAGACAAAGATTCACAGTTTTGTTTCTATCTCTTGAGCTTTGTGTGGATTGTTTTGCAGTATATTGGAACAATGGCTAACTGAAACATAGGCAAACTCTTTTTCTTTTATGAACTCCCCCAAAGTAACATTTATACACAATTCATATGATATAAGAGGGGTCCTCAACAATATTCATGGAAAATGTACATCAGCTTTTAATTATCTTTTCTATGAAAATTTTTATTTATCCTCATATGTCTTTGTTATACCAAGGGAATCAATTTGGAGGGGGGGTTCATCATACTTTACTTAATTGTTATCTAAGTATAGCTGCACCTTTTTTTTTTATCATGATCCATCAGTATGCGTTCATGTACTTCTCATAATGCATAATACATATTATTAAAAAATTTAACATCTTTTAAATAACAAACATGTACATATTGGAATGAAGGACACCTATCCTATATTTTTGTTCTGTTGTTTTTTACTTCTGAAACAATTCTCATCTTTTCATTAGGCTTCTTACAACCACTATAGAAGTTGTATCTGTTTTATATATCTCATCTTTTAATTGTCATTTTGTGCATTGCCATGAAGAATCAGGTTCCTAGGAAAGACACTTTCATAATATTAACGTAAATATTCAGAGGCCAGTTATTCAATTATAGACTATTCACCTTGTGTTTATTTCCTCTCTTCTTTCTATATTTGAATATTTTCAGTTCATTTACGATCCATTTTGCTTCTCATTAACACCTCTGGTAAAGTGTATGAAGAAGGAGCTCATTGAAACTTTTAGAAATTAAACCTTCGAATTAGCTAAAGTCTGCTTACTCTGGCTTATGTTATTAAGACAGATAACTTGGGGCTAGAACTGTGGCATAGCAGGTAAAGCTGCCACCTGCAGTGCTGGCATCCCATATTGGTGCTAGTTCGAGACCTGGATGATCCACTTCTGATCCAGTTCTCTGCTGTGGCCCAGGAAAGCAGTAGAAGATGGCCCAAGTGCTTGGGCCCCTGTACCCATGTGGGAGACCTGGAAGAAGCCCCTGGTTCTTGGCTTTGGATTGGCACAGCTCCGGCAGTTATAGCCAATTGGGGAGTGAAATAGTGGCTGGAAGACCTCTCTCTCTCTTCTCTCTCTTTCTCTGTCTGCCTCTCTTTCTCTCTGTGTAACTCTGACTTTCAAATAAATAAATGAATCTTTAAAAAAGACAAATAACTGAGTTTATGGAATTTTATAGATAAATTTAACCTAAAAAATTCTGTGATCATTATGGTGTTCTTTTGGTTGTGTAAACATTTGGAGAGAACATCAAATATGCCGTCTCTTCATAGGACTTATTATTATAGCACTATTGGTGTCATGAAAATCCTTTATATTTACTCCAGCCTTCAGATTTAAGATTGTAGTTTACAGTGAAAAATTACCATTTCTTATTTTTTACCTAGTTTGCATTTATAGTTAAAATCATGTTTACAATGTATACCAATGTTTTGAAATACGCATATTTTGAAATGTCTATATAGAGCTAATGAACATTAGCATTATTTCCAGTACTTATCATTTTTGGTGGTGTAAACTTTTAACATCTATCCTCTTAAAGACTTTCAAGAATACAATGCAGTTATTAACTTTAGGTGCCATCTTGTACAATAGATCTCTTGAAACTATTTATACTCTCTAAGTAAAAGTTGTGATTCTTTGACCAACACGTATCTAACCCCTTTTCCTCCCCCAGTTTTAGCTCTGGGTCACCACCATTCTAGTCTTTGTGTTCAACTTTTAAAGATTCTACATATAAGTGACATCATGCATTCTCCTTTCTTTCTCTTCCTGGCTTATCTCACTTCATGTTCTCCAGATTTGTCCATTTTGTTCCAAATGACAGGATTTTCTACTTTTAAAATGCTAAATAATATTTCACTGGGTATGTGTGTGCCTATGACATTTTCTTTTTCCATTCACCCATTAATGGACTCTTGATGCCACACCTTGGCTATTGTGAACAGAGCTGTAATGAACATGGGAATGCAGATAACTCTTCAAGACACTAATTTCATTTTCTTTGGATATATAACCAGAGCTGGATTGCTGGATCATATGATAGTCCTGTTCTTACCATTTTGAAGAACATTAACTGTTTGCATAATGGTTGTTAAAATTTATGTTTCCAGTGGTGATAATTATGAACTGTTTCATTGCAGTTCTCTGATGCTGGGGCTCTGTAAACTCCATGTTTTCTTTGCCAGTGGTTTATTGTTTATTAGTTCTGCCAATAAAGACCAGTAGAGGAGGATGAAAGATAGCTGCGTAAAAGAGACACATGTTTGTTTCAGTTAGTTGTCTATTGCTCCAGACAGTTTCACTTCGGCAGTACCTTTTAACCCCTGGAGTTTGTCCCAGTTGCTGGCTTTATTCTATATTCTTAGAACCAGCTTCATTGCATTTCTTTGGAGAAATAAGTAACACTCTGGCAGCAGCCTGTCTTCCAGTTCCAGCTCTTGAAATGTAGTCATTTACCCTCGCTCTAAGATAGGCAAATCACAGTTTATTAAGACCTGTTCTCTAGTGCTCTAATAACTCAACACCTTCCCTTGTTCCTCACAATCTATGGCTACTATCTCTGAATTAACCCTGTATTCCATTTTTGATTGCTTAATCCAATAACTCTTCTCTCGGTGGTTTCCTGTTGCCTGGTGTACCACAATGATACAGTACTAAGTTTAAATGTCAGTCACTTTAAATACAAAGCCTTTTGTTTTTTGCATTCCATTCCCAGTTGATCATAAGCCTTAGAAATGCAGGTTTTATATGTTGTCACAGGACAATTGCGTGGTTCCATACTCTGAATTCTAGGCATCTATTTTACATCATTTACACCTAATACTTTTTGGGTATATATTGACTTAGCCATATTAAGCGGTTCATTTGCACTATTCCTCCCATCAGATGCTGAGATAATTATCATGCTTTCTGAATTCATTAAATTGTCTATTTCCCACATGTTGTCATTATTTGGCTCATCTCTGTCCCCAAGGAACAATGTAGTTTCCTCATCCTCATCAGCCACTTGATGAGACTGAACAGTGTTGATGTCACCCTCTCACTTGACTTTTCATTATCTATCTCTGACTTGGCAAAATTTCCTCCCACTATTGTTGATGTGTGACTTTTCCATTATGCCTATTAGTTTTAAGTAAAGGATTGCCTTAGCCAGTTCTGGTCTAGTTCCCTCATGTTTCCTTTCTTCACAGCATTCCAGCAGTCATCAGAAACAAATTACACAATACCTTGTAATAAACTCTGCAATTAGGGTTGAGAAAATGGCTCAAGAGCAATATCTGCACCTTGATCCATAATTCTCTGCACTGCTTTAAAAAGTTATATTCTTTTTCTTGGGTCAAGCCAACCTTGAGGCTAATTAGCTGTTATGGTCCATCGTTCCATTCTATTTCTATTGTTGGTTCTCCCTACAGTATTCTCAGTGAAGAAAAGCTCCCCCGCATACCACACTGGAGTTTGATGCTATTGAACACAGTGTTCAGAGATGAAGTGACTTACTTTTTCTATTGTTCCCCAAACTAGGTAGATGAATGGTAATGTTTTGTATATTCCAGTCATCTTTTGCTATAGCACCAGCTTCACATTGTCCTCTGTTGAGCATCTCTGCATTTTTGTCACTTACTTTTTTTTTTTTTTTTTGACAGGCAGAGTGGACAGTGAGAGAGAGAGAGACAGACAGAAAGGTCTTCCTTTGCCATTGGTTCACCCTCCAATGGCCGCCGCGGCCGGCGCACTGCGGCCGGCGCACTGTGCTGATCCAAAGGCAGGAGCCAGGTACTTATCCTGGTCTCCCATGGGGTGCAGGGCCCAAGTACTTGGGCCATCCTCCACTGCACTCCCTGGCCACAGCAGAGAGCTGGCCTGGAAGAGGGGCAACCGGGACAGAATCTGGCGCCCCGACCGGGGCTAGAACCTGGTGTGCCGGCGCCACAAGGCAGAGGATTAGCCTAGTGAGCCAAGGCGCCGGCCATGTCACTTACTTTCTATGCATAAAGCATATTATAGCAGCCTCAGAAGAGAAATTTTTGTTACTGCATGCTATTTTTAGATGCTTACCCTCCATCTCTTTGGAAGAGCCAAGAAATCAAATAACCAAAATGAATTGCAACTGAACTGAGTACAACATTTAGGAAATTTTCAAAGAAGATTTCTAAATATGTATGTTTCTACCCACAGTTTTCTTCCCTCTCTGTCTCTCTCATCAGCTACACTTAATGGAGTCTGACTTTCACATCTGCTGTCATATGATGAAATGTTAGCCAAATGGGAGACAGCATTGAATAAGGATGGGGGATTTGTTATTTTAGTAGCAGAAAATGTAAATTCAGAATTCTGAGCTATTTATCTCAATCTTTTCATCTGTAGATGATCTCTTCCCTTCTCCTTTATCCAAAATTGATTAGGCTGGTAGCCAGACAAAAATTTATAAAACTCTTGATATAGTTTTAGGGAAACATCTAGCAATGTAGTAAGCCAGGAAAGAAGGCAAGTAGTAGCTGAGATTCTGAGGTCCGCCAGGGAAACTCCTTCAAATCTGTTGACTCACTCCATAGATGCCCACAATGGGTGAGATCAGGTTGGACTTAAACTGGGTGACAAGAACTCAATCCACATCTCCTGTGTGGGTAACAAGGACCCAACCACTCAAGTCCTTACCTGCTGTATCCCAGGATCCATATTAGGAGGATGCTGCAGTCAGGATTCAGATGCACTCCAACATGGGACATAGGTGCCTTTACCAGTGTTTTAAATGCTAAGTCAAATGCCTGTGCCTTAAGTTTGATTATTTTTTAAAATTGCATATATCATTATATGTTCTGCTCTTTGTGCTTAATGACAGAAGAGACAAGAACATGGCTAAAGAAAGAATAAGCAACTTAATATACTATAGATTCATATCCAATCCTCCATGTTATAAAAATCACAAATGATGTCCAAAATTCTATTTACTTCCACAAATAAGCAGGATTCTTCATTAAGACACTGGAAAACGACATAGTTAACATGTTGGTTTATTCATTCACTTGACTTCTCATTTAGCACCTTCATTTTCCTATGGATATGGTATATTAATATTGCCCTTCAAATAGCCACCCAAATAAACATTTAAGAGACTTACTAAGAAATAATGAGAAACCCTTGCCAAAGCCATTTAGATTTAGATAAGCAAAATCCAATAATATAAATTTGAAAATAAATTGGAGGACTAATGAAATTATGAGATTAAACTTTCTACAAAACATTGTGGTATCATCACCATGAATGAATCTCTCAAATAATCCCGGAGTCAAGGAAAAAATCTTTATTAGTCTTAAAATTGTGCCCAATCAGAAATAACAAAGTAAGTGTGCTTTGAATGCTAAATGGGAAAACTGTGTTTATAGTAATTCCTCTTTTTCTATGTTTATTTAGGAAAACACTCAAATTATTTTAATGGAAGAGAAAAGTAAAGATTATTTCAATTGCTTTGGTACATCTATGAAGAAGCTTTGACTATCACTGTTGAGAAAAGCAAGGTGATAAAATGGAAATTATTTACCTGAGCCAGTTGTTGTGGCAAAGGTTTGGGTTAACCATCAGCAGACCTATTGTCCAGTCTCTACTATGTCACAAATTCACATGACCCTGGTTACATTGGAATCACCACTAATGAAAATTTGGGGGGACAGATTGCCTTCAAGGTCCCATTCATTATCACACTTCAGTCTGCATCCCAAGCATGCTGTGGTTAACAGTCCGTTCTTCCCCTTTGATTCAGGGGACTTGTTGGCACCTTGGATTGTGATCTTTTCTGCTTGGTGCTCTCTATTGTAGACTAGCTCTGTGCTTTCCGTTATGAGCATGGGCAGGTGTCTTCAGCCCTCTCTTATCATGGCTGGCTGGGAGCCTGGAACCGGAAACTGGCCCATACCTCTGTTTCTGCAAAACTGCTGGGCTATTTCCACTTTGCAGCTGCTTGCCTTGAATGCCAAATTCTACTAGTGAGCGGTGACTGACCACCTGGTCAGGGCCAGGCAGCCAGCTGCCACTTAAAGCTTGAGACTAAAATGTAAGCATTCTTCTGCCCAATCTCAGCACCATCCAAACTCACTTATCCTCCCAGTTCTTTATCTTCTTGAAAGTAAACTCAGAGTTGATTCTTTCTTCTTTCCTCATGTGCTTTCAGGTCCTTTACTTTCTGTTTAAAACAAACATTCGTTAAATTGTCTATTAAGTGCTACACATTGTGTGTGAAGAGAGCATATTATTCATATCGAGGTAGATATATGAGACTTGAGGTTTTCCATGCAGGGAGAAAGAAAATAAAGTCTCTTGAACATAAAAAAAATGAGACAGACTGAGAGATACCAAATTCCATTCTTTCTCTATTCCCATAGCTAACAGAATTTCATTTCCTCCATTCTTTTTAGAAGTCACCTGCTCTCAAATACTGCTTGGTGGATTTAAATGCTACTCAAAAAATCCCAGCTGACAGTTGTTAGCAGACTCTGTTTCTGACATAGCTCATGTCTCTCCCAGGATGTTTTTGTTTTGGTATACAGGCAGCACTGTGCATCCAACAGTTAACCTAATATATTTCTGTTGTTCTCTTGGGTGCCTTTTTGTAGCTAAAACTATTCCATGTTGCTTCCTAATGAGACTTGTGGTCAAACGCTGAGTGAGAGTAGCAGGTCAATCCTTAGGTTTTACCCTCCAGTATTTCCTCTTTGCTTTTAAAAGCTCATTGGGCTAAAGCCAAGGTAGCAGCCAGAATCCAGAGGAACCCACGGAGAGAGGTTTATGAATGCATGGTGTGCTCATATTATCAGTTCCTATTTTGGTGTTTCAAAATCTCCCCTGGTGTTTGAAAGCATCTTGATAATTAAACGAAAATATTGCTTCCTAAAGATTGCATCTTCATTTCAAAGTAGAAAATAGAAATACTCAATTTTATAAAATGTGGATTAACCATGCTTGCCCTCACTTACCTCATTCTTTTCTGTTTTTCTTTCATTTTAAATTTCTCTTTTTCTGCACATAGTAAATATGACTTATAAAATATAAATGATTGGGCCAGGGATGACTAAAAAATACAGTGTTTCTTCTAACCTATTTTCTCCATCGTCAGGCAACAGACCCTTCATGTTAGTGCTAAATACTCTGCCTTGGACTGATCTTGGCTTCTTTAACATCATATCATATTTTATACACTTATCTAAGCCTCCATTGTGTATATTGGGACTGGGGCCAAGAGCTTTATAAAATATGAAATAAACACAGTATTTTAACTGATAAAAGTGCACCCTAAAATATTTATCACTGCAAATCTCTGATAAGAAAAAACACATTTGGAAAAAAATACATGTGTTGGTGTTTGAAGCAATGGTACTCATGTGCGTTATTGAGGTAATATATTCAGATCAGTTTTTCACACTTTAAATCCTCACAATGACATCGACCTGGAATGTATGGATCCACTAGAGAAGAACAAAGGACTTAAACAATATAATGCCAGCATTGTTCCTTTCTAAAGCGAGGCCGGGGAAGGGTGCAAACATACATATGTAGACCCTCTGGTCTCATTTTTCTTAATAAGAGAGCATTACTAAAGCCAAACACACTGCTTTGTGACATCATGGGTAAGGGTCTGACATACCCATGCAAATAGGATCATCAAGGGGCTACTTCAGATTCTTTACTTCTTGCCAAGTAGTGAATAATCTTATACTCAAATGTGCAGCAATAACAGGCCAGCTGGGAGGATTAAGGCATAAGTATCTATTGGGCTGCCTGATCTCTTTGTTCTTTAGGTTTAGAGTAGGATAAATGAAAAGGGGGAGACCAAGAGGGAGTGGTTTAATATAGAATAAATTGTCTAAAAGGGATCAGTGAAAGCAGGATTATCGATGAGCTGGAGAGTGAGCTAGCTGACTTTTTATTTTAAAACTAAGACAGGATAGAGGTATGGGGATAAAGTAGGAAATCAGATAAGAAAAACAAAGGATGCAGGCATATTGGTCTTAAGTAGTCTTTTTCTGTTTCTAAGATTTCTTATGTTCTTGTGCTCTGAGCCAAGATCAATTGAGATTAATCAGTTGTATAGAAAGCATTGTGATCGCATTGCAGGCTTTTAAAGTTTAAATTTGTTTATTGAGCACAATTTGGTTAGCATCAGGTGCTGAAGTTATAGACACCAACACTAGCATAGAAATTACTTTATTTAGCTCCCAGTTGTAAGTTTCTATAGCAACTGGGTCCTATACCAGAAAGCTGAGATTTTTGAGCTCAAATGATTTAGTCAGAGATGGCAATATCATATTTGGGGGCCACTTGTTCCTTTTTGTTCCATTTTTCATTCTTCTGCCTTGTGAAAAGTCTCCTCAGTGTAACTCTGCTTAGTCATACTTTTAATTACACCTTTTGCTCCAAACCCTCTCCTCTGGGCAGTAATATGAAGAATGTCTTTCAGTTGTGTTTTGATTCCCTTAGGTTTGTGTTTTGATGCGAAAGAGGTAGATGTGTTCTGTTTTAAATACAGTTGAAAATTCTGAATAGTGAGGAGTAGGTCCACGGTGCCAAATTTAGTTAGCTACTCTGGGTAGAAATTAGAATGTTAATTCTAAAGGGAACCTGATTTAATTTCTACATGATGCTTTCATTCCATTCATAAATACAGTGTCATGATCCTTTTAAATATGTGGGATGTCTCTTATGAAGTTTTCCTTTTAAATGTTTAAGTAATATTTACTTGGAAGAAATTTGATTTTATTTTTGTGTTTCATAAATTATTGCAACATATAGGAACTTTACAAAGAGCCTTTTTATGCTCAAAGTAATATTTTATGATGGTAGTTTAGCCAGTATTGGAGAAAGGCTTAGGAGAAAATATTTACATCTGGGTTCCAACTGTGAAACCAATCAGTAAATTAATAAAAGAAGTATACAAAGTAGTTTTCTTTTTGCTCAGGCTTTTGAATAGCCGTCACCCAGACATAAATATAGGACTATAAAAAGGATGAACTTTAGATAAAAATACACTCATGCAGGAAAAACATATTTTAAATGTTTAAATCGTGTCATCTTTTTCATGAAATCCCATTTGATAAGAACTGGATTTTGATATTTGAAATAATCACTAGTTGACTGGTTTAAAGACTAGTTAGCAGAAAAAAATGCTTATAGTATAATGTGTGGTATGATTTATTAGTTGGAAAAATTACAAGAATATACCATAAAAGAAAAGATTGTATGTGTGCCCTGATAAAACAAAACAAAAGCTTTCCATTTAACGTTCACGTTCATTGCTAACTTGGGGCCGATTAACATTTAGAAAACACAAATTCTAAGAGGCAGCTGCTAGAGATTGGCCAATTCTAGTTTCACAATTCAATGAGAAAATCTTATTTGACTCTAAAATTCTGCACTTGTTTTCTGCTTTTATGAATTATCACACAGCCAAAGCATAGTGTGTGTGAGAGGAAGCATAAAACAGATCCGCTTCCTGCTTGTCTGCAAAAACTCGTTACCTCAGATGACCTTGTTTCTCTTTGCATTCAAACAAGGAATTTTCTTTTTTACATTTTACAACATATTTGGGATAAATTAATTCGCTTTGGGATTATCTGTATCTATTTGTCTTCATTTCTAGGAGGAATCTTAAGATGTCTTGGATGCTATAGTTGAGTGTGTCCTTATTCTATTTTATCTACTGTATCCTGACTTACCTATTCATATAAGACCAACTTTTCCTAGTCAAGGCACACCATTTCCTGAGCTCTGTTAAAACTGTATAGATAATTACTGTTTCAAGAAACATGCATATCCGACATAGCTGATGAATAAAGAGCTTTCTTTAACCTATACTCACATTTGTGAATATCGGGGTTTAGGACTTCTACAAAATGGATTCTGCCATGGATCCTAGAGAAAACGTTTTCCTTTCCAAATCTGGCCATGTTGCAATTCGTTTTCACGTAACTCATATAATGTTATTTTACTTAAGATATACTAGGCGAGGGGCTGACATTATGGCTCAGCATGCTAATCCACCACTTCTGTGTCAGCATCCCTTACACAAATGACGGGCTCAGTCCTGGCTGCTCTGCTTCCCATTCAGCTTCCTGACAATGTAGCTCGCAAGGCAGTGGATAATGGCCCAAGTATCGGCCCTTGCCAACCAGATGGGGGACCGGAATGGCTTCAGTCTGCTCTGTCCTTGACTGCTGCAATCATTTGGAATGTAAACCAGGGGGTAGAAGATTTTCTCTCTCTCTCTCTCTCTCTCTCTCTCTCTCTGTGTGTGTGTGTGTGTGTGTGTTCTCTTTTCCCTCTTTGTCCCTCTGATTTTCAAGTAAGTAAGTAAGTAAATAAATAAATCATACTGGTTTACTCACTGCAGTAATCTGATTAAAATAATTATACATTCTAAATCCTATTTCATAGAGTATAGTAGTTGGAAAGAGAAAATTGGACTTCTCAGTATTTTATTGTAGAAATGAAAGTCACAGTTATTGGAGTGGATATGCTATTTATGTGATACAGATTTGTTAGATACATCAAAATATGTTTTAAAATATTTTGTAATTATAAATTAATTATGAATCAGTTTACATGGTTACAAATAAATTATAATTTCTCTCACTAATTCTTTGCTGGTAATCTTAAACAGTCAACAGAGTGTTAAAAGAGTTTTGGTGAGGGGTTTTATGCAAAAAAGTTAGTTTAGAAGCTCTAAACCCTTTTCTCTTTAGAAAGCTTGTTTTGATAAGAATGGCCTTTGACTGGTATCTAGGAAGCTGGCTTCTGAAACATTCCCTAGCTAGTAAGGTTATTTTACTGGATCTAGACTATTGGTACAAACATTGTAATTTTTTGAAGATTTATTTATCTTATGTGAAAGGCAGAGTTACAGAGAGAAAGAGATGGAGAGACAGATAGAGACAGATTTCCATCCACTGAATCACCCCAAAAGGGCCACAATGGCTGGCAATGGACTAGACCAAAGCCAGGGGCCAGGAGCTTCTTCTGGGTCTTCCACGTGGTTTCAGGGATTCAAGCATTTGGGTCATTTTCTGTCGCTTTCCCCGGCACATTAGCAGGGAGTTAGAATGGAAGTGGAGCAGTCAGGAAATAAATTGGATGCTGGTGCAGCAGGCAGTTTAACCTGCTCTGGACAGTGCTGGCTCCTAACCTAAACAATGTAGTTGATACTAACATTTGCTTCCTTCTGTGAGTATGTAAATTCTTGTAGTTATTTGCAAAAAGGCCTCTGTGCCTAGCCCAGAGTGAAAAATCCTAACCCCAGTTTAATTTACTTATTTTCGTTTTTTATTGACACATAATTATGCACCTTTATGAGGCACAATGGGATGTTTCAATTTATGTGTATGGTGAGTAATTATCAAATTAGAGTAATTTGCATACCCAAACCCTTAAACATTTATCATTCCTTTGTGGTGAGAACATTAAAAATCTTCTCTCCTAGCTATTTTGAAATATATAATACAGTATCAATACAACATGCAGTAGAACTCCTATCTAACTGTAACATTGTACCATTAACAAATCTTTCCTCATTCACTGGTAACTGTTATTATACTCTCAACATTTATGAGATCAGTTTCCTCAGATTTCAACTTGAGTGAGATCAAATGGTTTTTGTTTCTCTTATTTGACTTATTTCACATAACATGCTGTCCTCTGGGTTAATGCATATTGTTACAAATGATACAAATGTTATGACTGAATAGTACTCCATTATATGCATATACCATATTTTATTCATCTGTTTATGGACTCTTAAGTTGATTACACATCTTGGCTTAAATAAATAGTGCTACAAAAAACATGGAGTGCAGCTGTTCTTTAACAGAATAATTTCATATAGAATGGATATATACCTAGTAGTGGGATTGCTGCATAATAGGGTAGCTCTATTTTTAAGATTTATTTTATTTATTTGAAATTCAGACTTGCAGAGAGAGGTGAAGAGATGGGGGCAGGAAGAGAGAGAGAGAGACAGAGACAGAGACAGAAAGAGAGAAAGACCAGAGAGAGAGAGAGAAAGTCTTTCTTCTCCTGGCTCATTCTCAAAATGACCACAACTAATGGTCAGGGCTGAGCCAGGCTGAAGCCAGGAGCCAGAAGTTTCATCCGGGTATCCCTCATGGATGCAGGGACCCAAGCACTTGGGTCATCTTCCGCTGCTTTCCCAGGTGCATTAGCAGGGATTTCTAATATTTGAAAGAATTATTATCGAATTCAATCCCATCGAGGTGGCATGTACCAATGCCATCTCACTAATCCCAGTGATCAATTTCTGTTCACAATTAATCATAATGATAGGACTAAGAACCAAATGGATCACATAAACAAGAATAGTGTCTGCAAATACTAGCTGATAGACTCAAAAAGGGAGAGAATGATCCAACATGGGAAGTGAGATACACAGCAGACCCATAGAATGGCAGATGTCCTAAACAGCACTCTGGCCTCAGAATCAGCCCTTAAGGCATGCGGATCTGGCTGAAATGCCCATGAGAGTATTTCAGGCATAGAAAGCCAAGACACTCTGGGGGAAAAAAAAAAACCTAAATGAAAGATCTCCACGAGTGAGATCCCAGTGGAAAGAACGGGTCATCAAAGAAGGAGGTACCTTTCTCTGAAGGGAGGAGAGAACTTCCACTTTGACCATGGCCTTGTCTAAATATGATCAGAGTCAGTGAACTCAGGGGGCTTCCATAGCCTTGGCAGCTCATGACAAGAGCCTAGGGTGATTACTGATGCCATAAACAAGAGTGTCAAATTGTTAAGTCAACAACAGGAGTCACTGTGCACTTACTCCTCATGTAGGATCTTTGTCCTTAGTGTGCTGTACATTGAGATTTAATGCTATAACTAGTACTCAAACAGTATTTTTCACTTTATGTTTCTGTGTGGGAGCAAACTGTTGAAATCTTTACTTAATGTATGCTAAACTGATCTTCTGTATATAAAGAGAATCGAAAATGTATCTTGATGTGAATGGAAGGGGAGAGGGAGTGGATAAGGGGAGGGTTGTGGGTGGGAGGGACGTTATGGGGGGGAAGCCATTGTAATCCATATTCTGTACTTTGGAAATGTATATTCATTAAATAAAAGTTAAAAAAAAGAAAGAATTATTAAACAACAATAGCAATACTTTTGGCAATTTATGTGAAATGTTCAAATTTCTTCAGATACACAAATTCCAAAAACAACTGAGATGGAAAGAAAATCATTAAATAGTCCACATGTATTTAAGAAATTGAATTCATTTAAAAACCTTCTCCCACAGATAACTAAAGACCTAAATAGCTTAACTGATGAATTCTGCTAATTCTGTTTAAGGAAGAAATAAAATCACAATAATTTGTTGTTTCAGAAAAGATAGACAGATCAAAACACTTTCTATTAATTTTGGATCAATACAAAAAAAGAGATTGCAAAAGTATACATTTAATACAGGTGAAATAATATTTATAGAATTTCAAATCAAAAAATATTTAAAATATTAATTCCTATATTTTTCTTTTCCTCTTTTGTCTTTATGCTGCTAAGATTTGTAGTCACAGAGGTGGTTATTCTTTCATTTCTAATGTAAGAGTCCCTCAAGCAGTTTTTATAGGGCTGGCCTGGTGGTGATGGATTCCTTCATTTTGCATGCCATGAAGGTCTCTATTCTCCTTCATTTCTGAAGGATACTTTTTGGATATAGTATTCTTGCCTGGCATTTTTTTTTCTTTTAGAATTGCAAATACTTATCCTATCTCTTTCAGCCTATAAAGTTTCAATCAAGAGTCTGCTGCTAGTCAAATGGAATTCCTTTATAAGCAGTTGATGTTTTTCCCTTGAAATTTTTTTTATTTTTTAAAATATTTATTTGTTTGAAAGACAGAATGACAGGGGAGATAGAGAAATAGATAGAGACAGAGGAGATAGAGATAGAGATAAAGATAGAGCTAGAGCTAGAGCTAGAGCTAGAGCTAGAGCTAGAGCTAGAGCTAGAGATTTCTATACAGTGGTTACTCTCAAGATGCCTTCAACAGCCAGGGCTGGGCCAGGATGGAAGACAACTGAAGTCTCCCACTTGGAAAGCAGAGCAGGGACCTAATAATTGAGTCATCAGCTGCTGCATCCCAGGGTGCCCATCAACAGGAAGCTATTCATAAGTGAAGCCAGAACTTTAATTCAGGCGCTCTCAGGTGGGATGCAGGCCTTTCAAATGGTAGATTAACTGCTGTGTCTCAATGCTAATCCCTCTTGATGCTTTCAGAGTTCCATTTTGTCTTTTTTTTTTTTTTTTAAGTTTGATTAAATATGCCATGTGAAGAATCTTTTTCAGTTAAATCTTGTTGTGAGTCCTTAGACCTCCTGGACTTGGACATCTATATCTTCTATATCTTTCCCAATTTTGGAAACTTGTCAGCAATTATTACATTGAAAAGGTATGAGATTTTTTCCCATAATGCAAATGTTTTCTTAATGGCATCCCTTAAGTGTTAAAGCCTTTCTTCATTCTTTTTTTTTTAAATAGGACTGAATTTTTCCAAAAGACACTCTAATCTCAAAAATTCTTCTTTCTACTTGATCAGTTGTGCTGTTGAGCCTCTTAACTGTATTTTTAATTTGATTTATTCAATTATTTTGCTTTAACATTTCTAGCTTTTTAAAAATCTCTGTGTTCTAGTGTCATTGATTATATCTGTAATCCCTTTATCTCATTAAATTCTTGAAGTATGGGCCAACACTGTGGCACAGTGGGTTAATGCCCTGGCCTGAAGCACTGGCGTCCTATATGGGCACCAGTTCCAGACCTGCTCTCTGCTGTGGCCTGGGAAAGCAGTGAAAGATGGCCGGGTCTTTGGGCTCCTGAACCCGTGTGGGAGACCCGGAGGAGGCTCCTGGCTCCTGGCTTTGGATTGGCGCAGCTCCGGCTGTTGTGGCCAATAGGACAATGAACCATCGGATGGAAGACCTCTCTCTCTCTCTCTGCCTCGTCTCTCTCTGTGTAACTCTGACTTTCAAATAAATAAATAAATCTTTAAAAAAAGTCTTAAAGTCACTTTAATTCTTTGTAGGCAACTTGTTGATTTGTTTTACTTTGTGGTCTGTTGCTAAAGAGTTACTGTATTTCTTTGCAGGTGTCATACTATCTTGCTATTTCATTCTTCTTGTGCCCAGTGTTGGTTTTTGTGTATTTTGTGGGTCAGTTGCTTTTGTTAATTGTATAGGATGGATTTCCTAGTAAATGGTATTCTGCTGGTGATGTGGCCTGGGACATTGGTTAGGTATGTTATATTGGTTTTGATATTACGTAGGAGCTTTAGTTGATGTCAGTGTAGATTTTCAGCTGTAATCAATGTTGGAATTGTCTCTAAAGTTTCAGTGGCCTAAACTAAGGGCCTGCAGAATTGTGTCCTCTGTTTGATGCAACTCCTTTAGATGGAGCAGATTTACTGAGAAGTCTGGGTGTAGTGCACTCAATTGAAGATGTGAAATAACTGCTACTTTCTGTGGGTTGTGAGAGGGTAGGACCACCCTTGTGAGAGGGTAGGACTACCCTTGTCTGCCCGGGTGAGTATGCTACAGTGTACCTCATCATGGAGTGTGGTGTCTGTTGGAGTCTGAGATCCATGCTGGGACTGGAACACACCAATGAATCAACTTGGGCACTTGTGAGTGTCTGAGTGTGTGGGGGCTGCATTCATAAATTCACAGGATCTCTTGCAGCCAAGTTGCACAGGAAAATCTTCCCTGTTGATTCCTAGGGCAGAGGATGCGGTGGAGAGGCCAGGCATGGGCTTTCAAGGACCTCTGTGGGGTGAACTTCTGAGAATAGGTGGTTGAATTACTTCTTGGGTCACAGGAAGCTTGATTTGGTCACTTAGTTATGCTCAAGAAAGACTGTGGGGTTGTTTTCCAGTGCTGTGGATATGTAGACAAGGCTACTCTCCCACTTCCTTGGGTCTCTGTGGGAGGATTACTCAGGTTTGGTTGTCCAGATGCTTGCCAGTCCTGAGTGTGCATGAAGAGCACCTAGCTGCATGCAGGGAAGCAGGAGGGTGGTGAGGCCACCCAACAATCTGGGGAGTCTCTGTGGGCCAAAACCTCTGGCTGTGCTTCTTAATTTCTGCTAGGATGAGTTTGCAGAGCTGCTGAAGCAGCTGATTCATAGGATTTTAGGTGGGTGGGAATCTCAAATGGCTTTTGTAAGGAGAGTGTGGGTAAGACTGGGTACAACAAGGCTGGGTTTGGCCAGTGCCACGGCTCACTTGGCTAATCCTCTACCTGCAGCGCCAGCACACCAGGTTCTAGTCCCGGTTGGGGTGCCAGATTCTGTCCCGGTTGCCCCTCTTCCAGGCCAGCTCTCTGCTGTGGCCCAGGAGGGCAGTGGAGGATGGCCCAGGTGCTTGGGCCCGGCACCTGCATGAGAGACCAGGAGAAAGCAGCACAGTGGCTGTAGCTGCCATTTGGGGGGGTGAACCAATGGAAAAGGAAGACCTTTCTCTCTGTCTCTCACTCTAACTCTGCCTGTCAAAAACAAACAAACAAACAAAAAAAACATGGCTGGGTTCTTCTCCAGGACAATGCAGTACTATGCTAATCTAGAGGCTCCTCAAGCTAGACTCAGGGCCTGTAAAGACTCCATCATTCTTCAATACAAATGCCTTAGTCATATATGGCATGAGTGGAGTGATGTGCTTACCATTTCCGCAGCAAGTAAAGTCTCTCTTAGTTCAGGGTTGATCTCAAGAGATAGAAGGACAAATGTTGTGTGCTTAGTGAGCCTCTTCAGACAACCATCATGTATATCCTCTGTAATGTCTGGTCCTGAGCTCACTTTACTGCTCCATTCCCCAATGGGTGAGGTATTTCTCTATACTATGCTCCTCCAGGTTGGGGAGGGGTCCTAGAGGAAGACCCTTGATGGTTCCAGGGTCTCCATCTGTGAATACTGATTTGAAGACAGGGAACATGAGGCACTGTTGGTATCAGGTTATACTTAAGACAATCTGGAATTGAGATCTGGACATAATTCCCCCTTTCTTCCTCAGGTAGTACACAGCTGCTTAAAGTTGGGGGAGGTGTGATGAGAGCTACCATTGAATTCCTGCAGTCTTCAATTTGTCTTATTATTATACTAGAGTCTGGCACTATGACCTCCCACCTGACTTCCCTAGTGCTTTTAAAGGTAGATTGGTATATGAATAATTGTTCAAATTATTGATATCTCTGTGGGAATACAACCAGTGAAGGATCTTACTTAGCCACCATCTTGTTCCATCTTCTAACCCCTGAGTTTTAAATAAGTTTCCCAGGGAAGAATCATAACATGTATTTTTTTTAAGTGGGAGAGTGTGCTTTGCAAAACCTGTCAGATGAGAGAAGAGATGAAAGTTTTTCATGGATTCCTCCTTTCTTCACCTGATGTCATTTTTTTTATTTCTGTGTAAGCTATCTACTTTACTGCTTTACTACTCTACTTTACATGATAAATATTGGCTATTAGAACAACTGTATGTCTGAGTCTCATGGATCCTTCTAGTGATTCACCAAATATGATCTTAGGGACCACTGAAGAAAACTTATGTCCACTCTCACTGATTTCATTAATGTGAGAGTTTAAAGCAAAATGCAAATTGAATCATGGCATGGATTAAATATATTGGAATAAATACCTGCAGGGTAGATTACTATTTCAACAGATGTACCATGATGAATATATTGTCTATCAAATTCTTACAAAGATGTAGGGTCATACAACAACTCATGTCAATTGCATAAATAAAATGACAAAGAAGGTGCTATGATGAAATTGAGTGTAATTTAAATCAACTACACTCTTGACAGCATTTGCTGTAAGTATATCAAATTCTAGTGGAATTTGAGCTTTTGTTTTGGTAGATTCTTAAAGTAGTAAGTCATACAGGAAATTCTAGAATAAGAGTGAACTCTAGTAAATATAATGTAGAGTGTAGAAATAAAACTAAAATAATTTTTGAAAATTTATGAACATAAGCTATACTCTCTCATACTGGTGTCAGAACTAAATTCACTTAACTGTTGGGGTCCAAAATGTCCCAGCAAAGGAATTAATTTAAAATGTTTCTGGGTTGATACTAGCCATGATGATTGGCAGAAATAAACACAATGGCTTCTGAAAAATTGTGTTTCTAAACAAGGCCTCTAAGAAGTTCAATTCATTGCTGTAGTTTCAAAGAGCATTAAATCAGAGTCAAAATCACAATGCACATACAAAGCAAGGAATCACATGCAAGGACCAGCAGAGGAAACAAACACATCTACAACAGAAACAATGGAAATCAGATTGGTAAAGCAAACCAACAAATATTACCTATAAATGTCTCTGGACACCAGTGACTTAATAGAAAAACTCTTGGAAATCATTGAAAGGACAGATATTTCTCAAATCCCATGATTGGATCTAGAAAGAGCTTTCCATTTTATCTTATAAAGTTGGCAAAAACTTCTTACTGAAGCTTGACAAAGCACAGAAATAGAAATTGTAGATCAATCCAACTTTAAATTGTGGATATAAATATCTTTAATCAAATACCAAGAAAAGGAATTAAAAGTTAGAGTTTAAAATGATATGGCATAATAACGTAATGATTATCCAAGATTATCCATTTATATTAGGAAATAAATTAGTGAAGTTCTTCATTAAATATGCATTTACAGGAAGAAAATCCACAGTCATATACTTGTAAAGGAATTTGATAAAATGTAACTACTAGCCAGCCAAAATATCTTTCTAAGTCTTTCTAAGTAGAGAGATAACCATATTTCCTTGTCATTACATAGAGTGATATTTTTCTTAAAACAACCAACAAAATTAAATTCCTACTTGGTCATGTTGTTCAACAGTACAGGGAACTAGGTGCTGGTGTTATTCCCATTGCAATGAGAAAGAAATGAAGACTAGGAAAAGTACTTATCTTTTTTTTTTTTAATATAGCAAGAGAAAGGAGGATTCAGGATTTGAATGGAGTAAGGTATTAAGGGTCTATCCCCATAACCCTATGCTATTACTCTCAGTACATCAATTTTAAAAAAGTTAAATTTGAGTTGACTATTAGACATGGTGTTAGTAACGTGCACTTAGATACATGAGTTCAGGATTCCAAGATCCCAAGTTAGATAAAATTTGGGAATCATTGGAGTATAGATAGAGTTTAAAGCCATGAACTGCAATGAGATAACAAAAAAAGGTGAAAATCTGAGTATTTTATTGTTAAACAGCTAAGAGAATTAAAAATAACCAGTAAATGCGACTCAGGAGAAAGAAACTGAAATGTAGATGGAGAATGGGAGTCACAGAAACCATGCGAATAAAGCACTTCCAAGAAAATAAACTAATTTCATCACTATTCAATGCTGCTATATAATCAAATAAATGGAGTCTGAGAATTAACTCATGGATTTAGCAACCTAAAATTCAATGTGATCTTGAAAATCACAGATTCAGTGGGTAGAGAAGCAAAAATTGTAAACACAGTGGGTTTAAGAGAGAAATAGTTTATTGAGATACTTTCATATAAAGAGGAGAGCAGTAAAGCAACAGGAGAGAAAAGATATCAGGATAATTTTTAAAAGATAAGATAGAAGCAACATGCCTATTAGCTGAAGAAATGCTCTAATGGATAGGGAAAAAACTTATTTTGGTAACAGCATTTTTTGTAGCATTGTCTTTGGATGGGCAAGAGGTTGCAGTATAGTATATAAGTGAAGGCTTTCTTAAAATAGCAGCATTTAATTATCATATGAGAGAGGTTGGAGAGTATGTATGCATGAACAAACTTCTTGTCTTATAGAAATGTCTTCTGCTCACTGAAGTTTTCTTGGTGAGAAATGAGAGTAATGAAAATTAAGATGGAGAAGGAGATTTCTAGAAGAGTCAAGAATAGTTAGAAGAATTAAGAATGAATGAGCTATAGAAATGTGCTATGATTACAAAGAAGCAATAGAATATCCATTGCTACATATAGATATAAATTTAAGATGAGATTGACTGGTATGGTTGTGCATTTCTCTTAAATTACAGTCAGTTACATAAATCTAGTGACAGAATGTGGAGGTTTCAACAAATAAATATTACACTTTGAGAAGGAGCCAAGAAATCTGAGGGTGTAAGCATAAAATTGTTTATAGTCCTTAGTGCTTATTAGGGTTAGTAGTGGAAATATCTGGATAAAGTATAAATTAAGGACTTGAGGTGAGTGAGGGACAGTGAAAATAACATAGGATTAGTGGCAGGTGGGATTAAATTATTGTTAAGTGTTAAGATACAGAAACAATGACTCAGGATTTTAGAAGTAATGCTTAAAAAGTAGTATTCTCAAACCAGATTATACAGCATTTGCAGTGATCAAAAATGACAAAAGGAAAGATATAATCAGAAACATGAGTGGGTGATGTAGGATGATGGACAAGATCATTCAAAAGCAATCCAGGCTAGGGTGTTTGAGACATAAACTATGTTGATGTTGAAATCATTAAGATTGAAGACAGCAATGCAGTTAGACAAATTAAAATTGTCCATAATTGAGGGGGGCAGTAAGTAACTCTGATAAGAAGATAAAAGTTACATAGTCTAATGGCATGAGATTCAACTCTTTTAAAAAGAATCTAAAATGGAAAACGTGAAGCAGGGAGGAAGCCTACCCCATTTTCAGGGCCACTGCTAGGAAATCTGTGAACACAAAGCCAGCTGCCACTGGAGAGGACTGCAGAGCTAGCAGTTTGTTCTACAGTGATCCAGGTCCTTGTTTCAGGGAAGAAGCATAGGAAATGTTCAGAGAACACATTCACTTTAAAAAGATTTTGTCTCAGATGAATGGTTAGTTCCAGAGGGTGTGGTGGGGGATGTTTCAGAAATGGAGGCATCCTGGGAATTGGGAAGGGGGTAGGTAAGGTATAGTACTATGCAGAGGGTTGAGAGCAGAAGGCTGAGGTGACCTGGGAGTCTCATTTAGTCCGACAAGAGCAGGACAAAAACACCATGATGTGACTAGTGCTGTTAGTCTCAGAGCAAAGAGTGATGGCAAAGCCATGACAATAGAAGGATCAGTAAGGGTCGATGACCAAGAATTTACTTCTGCAGAAAGCAGCACAGAAACCAGGTGAGAGAGTTTTATTCTGAAATTTGCAGCTCTGAGGGCCTTGCAGATGGAGGCTGTTATCTGAGGATTGCTGTAGATCCTTGAGTGATTAAATATTATTCTTGACATCCATTCAGAGTTGGGAGTCATCTTATTCTCACCAGAAGAAGCTTGCTCTTGATTTCTTTACAACCTTAAGATTGGATACTAAATGTGACAAAAAAGCAGAATGAAAAATTTATTTTAAACTTGACATGTTTGAATATGTATGCAAAAATGTAGATATTTAGAATGAAAACATAAACCTTATCACAATGTTAAAATTATATTGCTTGTGATGATATCAAAGGTGGTGCCTCCTGATTTACTATCTTAAGTTGCTTTAAATAAGCACTGATGATCAAGACACTTTTATATCAGAAAATATTATTTAAAAATAATAGACTTTTTGTTTATAAGGTCCTGCACTTAATAAATGTTAGCTGAACTTATGATGACATTTGAATATCTGTTGTGGGCATTGCTTAATTCTGAGAAGTCAGATTCTTTCTCTTTATTACTAGTAAGAATGTTTTTACATTTTTTAAAGAATAATGAGTTCTTGGGGCCGGTGGCCTGGTGCAATAGGTTAATCCTCCAGCTGCTGTGCTGACATCCCTTATGGGCACCGGTTCTAGTCCTGGCTGCTCCTCTTCCAATCCAGCTCTCTGCTAGTGCCTGGGAAAGTAGTAGAAGATGGCCCAAGTCCTTGGGCCCCTGCACCCGCATGAGAGATGAGGAAGAAGCACCTGGCTCCTGGTTTCGGATTGGTGCAGCCCCGGCCACTGCGGCTATCTGAGGAGTGAACCAATGTAGAGGATACAAATTAGCATTTCAGTAATTGAGAAAGATTTAAAGTAAAACAGAATCTTTATGAAATAAGTAATCAAAACACTTCATTAAAGCAGTAACCACTAGGAAGCTTGGCTACTGCTTTACTTGATATGTAAACAAATTTGGTAAATATTTTAAAATAATACAAATAAATACAATAATACAATAGATACTTTATTACTTTGGAAAAAAAATCAGTGATAGTGATTATCACTGTGAATTTTAGTTTTTAACCCACTGGAATGTAAATGGAAGATTAAAGCAAATAAATAGTTGATAAGATTATAAAAGTAGACTACATAATTTTTTCACTCTATGATATAAACAGGGACTAATTAAATTTATTAAACAGGACCAATTTTAAAAGCATCAAAGATAAATAAATTAAAACTCATAGTTGTCATTTGCTTATTCACATATCAGAACACAATTTTCATGATATACAGGTAATAAAAAATTGATGCTAGCATTTGCTTCTGCTTCTTTTGCTTCTGTCCTTCCCTCCCTACTTCCGTTGCCCCACAGTCCCAAATAGTATTTGCCTTGAAAAAAACAATGTTTTATGGGATAAAGCATTCATCCACAATATGCATTTTTAAAAGATTTTATTTATTTATTTGAGAGGTAGAGTTATAGACAGTGAGAGGGAGAGACAGAGAGAAAGCTCTTCCTTCCACTGGTTTACTCCCCAAATGGCTGCAAGGGCTGGAGCTGTGCCTAACGGAAGCCTGGAGCCTGGAGCTTCTTCTGGGTCTCCCACGTGGTGCAGGGGTGCAAGCACTTGGGCCATCTTCTACTGCTTTCCCAGGCCATAGCAGAGAGCTGGACTGGAAGAGGAGCAGCTGGACTGGAACCGGTACCCATAAGGGATGTCAGCACAGCAACTGGAGGATTAACCTACTGCGCTACAGCGCTGGCCTCCACAACATACATTTTTGATCATGTTTCCCATAACCTGTTTTTATTTTTTTCCCCTTTTGCTTGCATTGTTTTTTCATGTTCCCTCCTTTTTGAGGCTGTACTTAATTGAGATGTTAGAATGAGTAGAGGTTTATGCGATAGTAAGGAGGTTTGGGAAAGGTGATGCTAAGTGAATGACACTGTAGTTTAATGTACTAGAAATAAAAGAAATAAGCATAATTTTGAATAAAGATCTGAATCAACGGCAGACTCAAATATGATGCTTTTTTTTTGAATTCCATATTGATAGGCCAATGACCTCTGAGGCATTGCTTCCTCTAGCTGTAATTTATATGGAAGGTATGCCAGCAATAACTATCTTCTTATCGATAGCCTAAGTAGAGCACTGAAAATTATTGCTATGATTCGGATTTTAGTTTTGGTGTCTCCTAACCCATGTATATCAGAGTAGCACTACTATGGGGGTGGAATCTTTAGGATGTGAAACTGAGTGTGAAGTCCTTTGGTTACTGCAGAGGTGACTTTGGAAGGGAGTTCTCTTGAGATTTTAAAGAGGGTGGTTACAAAAGTCAGTGCACCCACTGTGAAAACGATATTAAGATTTCTTTAAGGCTGGCGCCGCGGCTCACTAGGCTAATCCTCTGCCTTGCGGCGCCAGCACACCGGATTCTGTCCCGGTTGCCCCTCTTCCAGGCCAGCTCTCTGCTGTGGCCAGGGAGTGCAGTGGAGGATGGCCCAAGTGCTTGGGCCCTGCACCCCATGGGAGACCAGGATAAGTACCTGGCTCCTGCCATCGGATCAGCGTGGTGCACCGGCCGCAGTGCGCTGGCCACGGCGGCCATTGGAGGGTGAACCAATGGCAAAGGAAGACCTTTCTCTCTGTCTCTCTCCTACTGTCTAACTCTGCCTGTCAAAAAAAAAAAAAAAAAGATTTCTTAAAAAAACTAGAAATAGACATACCATACGATACTACAATCCCACTTCTAGGTATATACATAAAATATATGAACACAAATTAATCAAAAAGATACCTGCATCATCATGTTTATAGCAGCACTGCTCACAATAGCCAAAATATGGAATCAACCAAGGTGTCCATCGTTAGATGAATGAATAAGAAAAATGTGATACACACAATGGAATATTATTCAGCTATAAAAAGAATGAAATTCTAAAATTTGCAGCAAAGTTCATGCAACTGGAGGAAATCATGTTGAATGAAATAAGCCAGACACAGAAAGAAAATTACCACATATTCTCCCTTATATGAGTTAAAATTAAAAAAGAAAAAAAAAGTCAAAAAAGAAAAACAAAAAGAAAGAAATGGCTGCTTGTATCAATTTTTCTGCAAATATAGTTTTGTCAAACTTTGTTTTATATTTTTGTTAAACCAATGGTTAGGAATGATACACTACTGTGGTTTAAATGATCTGTGATTACTTTAAAATTTATTGGCTGCAATTTAAATACACATCTTTTAACTCGATTATTGTTTATAGCTCTTGCCTATATTCCTGTTGAACTATGATTTTTAATTTTATTTGTTGAACTCTTTAATTAGTGGAGCATTTAGCCTTTAACTTTAATGTAAATTAAAATATATGATCTCAAAAATTTAAAAAGGAAGAAAGAAAGCACAAAGGATGAAGAGAGGCAGGGAAGAAAGTACTATTATATTCTTAGAATGTATCTATGAGCGCCCATGGCATATGTTCTGTTTGTATTAATATGATATTAACATGATAATTGATGAGAAATGTGTTGTAATAATTATCATACATTTGCTGTGACCATTAGAATCTAATGTATTAGTAAATTCCTTTAACAATAAATAAAAATGCAGTACTTTGGATTGGGGCATGTAATTGCAATGTGAAAGGGACAGGGACTTTTGAAGTTCAGAGGTAGAATGCTACAGTTTAAATATTATTATGGATGTCTCCCAAAGGCCCATGTGTTGAGGGCACCCCAGCCTGGCTACATGAGCTGGCAAGACCCAGTGGGAGGTTGTAAGAACACTGGGGACGTATCCTGCGAAGGTAGATCACATGTACTCACTTGAGTTCTGTTGAAGAGTCATTATAAAAGTCTGAGTTTGGGGTCCAGGTTTCTCTTTATTTCCTGGCTCACCCTGTGATGGTTTTTTTACATGGGGTTGTCCAGTGTGTCTGTTGCTCTGAGAAGACACTAGACACTAAGCCAGTGGGACTGCCTCATCTTTGATTTGAACCTCCACAACTATGATCCAAATAGTCCATTTATCTTTATCAAGTCATTTGCCCCAGTTATTTTATTATAGTAATGAAAAGTTGACTAATACAATAACTAAATATGTAGAAAACTTCAGCTACAAGGATTCATGATGCATGAGCTTCAAGTTATTCATGCTAAAGGAAAATAAATTCATGAACAATCACATGGTACCGTCTTTTAAACTCATCATTTCAGGACTCATACAACAAAGTAGATTAGGAATAATGACAAGAAGTATTGCTTTTCCTCATGTAAAAACTGTGAGTTCTCTTGTTAACATTCTTTTTCTATATCACTGACTTGAATTTTGTTAATTCTTTCCTCTACGAGATTGGAATGATAATAGTCACTTTATTTGCACTAATTATGTCATGTATTTATTCCTTAATTTAATGAATAATGACTGTGTTACTTTTCAGTATTTGAACTAGATGCTGGGGATAGGAACATTATTAAGATATATTACTTACTCAGGTTGCTCTCAGGCTATTGAGGGGATCACACATAAAGAAATAATTACAAACCATTGGATTAAGTACTAATGAAAAAAATCACACAAATTCTGTTAACATCCAAATAAAGTGTACAAATCCATCCTTGGTGGAACTGGTAGATCAGGCATGAGAAAATAGTGAAGGGCTGATATTTTAATAAAGTGAATAAATGGCAACAGCATGAGTAAAGGCATCTGTGAGCCACTTTGTCTTTCTGGTTTACCAAATTCAAAACATCTGCTGTAGAAAATGAGGCTGCAAGAACCGGGAGCACCCTGATCAGGAGATTGATGTCCTAGCTCAGCAGTCAGGCAGAGTGAATTCAACTTTCTTCTTAGCAACATTTTGTTCTATTTAGACCTTCAACAGATTGCATGAAGCCCATTCACATTGGGAAGGACCATCTGCTAACTCATTTCACCAATTCAGTTGCTATTGTCTTCCGGAAAATAGTCTCACAGACACACCCAGAAGTAATGTTTAAATGTCTATCTGGGCATCTGTAATCATCATACTCATAAAATCCATTTATGTTTCCTTCATATATTTTCCTGCCTTGATAACTCACTTCTTTTTAGAGTTTAATGGTATTTTATTGTCTCAATGTACCACGTTTTATTTATGTATTCATTTATTGAAGAACACATTATTTGCAACTAGGTTTAGGGAATTATTAATAAATCTATCAATATCCATGTAAAGGTCTTTGTGTGAATTTAAGTTTTCCCTTCATTTGGTTAAATGCCAGTGATCATGCAGTAAAAGTACATTTAGTTTTATAAGAAACTACCAAGTTATCTTCCAACACAGATTACCATTTCTCACTAGAAATGAATGAGTGCCACTGTTGTCCCACATGCTCACCAGTATTTGGTGGTTGTGCATTTTTTGATTTGGTCATTCTAACAGATGAGTGGTAGTATCTTGTTTTATCTCTTGTCATATACTTACTTGTCATCTGTATATCTTTGGTGAGAGATGTCTGTTCAAATCTTTTGCCCATTTTTAAGTTGGTTATTTTCTTATTGTTGAGTCTTGAGAACTCCTTGCATATTTGGGATAACAGTCTATTATCAAGTGTTCCTTTTGCAGTCTCATAATCTATGGTTTGTTTTATCATTACATAGTAAAATATAAAGGAAATTCACTTTAAAGAACACCTGCACAGTATCCTCTCCCCATCACCATCATTATCATCCTCCTCTTCCTTTTTGCTTTCCTGTTCTTTTTTACATCTTTCATATATACGTTTACATCAAATTACCTCTAATGTCCATCTGAAGCACAATTCAGTTAAATTCAATGTTAATCAATGAGTAAACCTATTACGTGAAATAAATATACTAATGTGTATTACAAATAGGAATTTAAGTAAGTGATTAAAATAAAATGTAATGACCATCTTCTTTGATATTTTTTTCAACCAGAGTACAAGAATGCTAGAGCACAATCCAACTTTAATACTGAAGAGAATGTCAAAATGTTGTGGTCTGGAAAGCTGTACCATTAGAATGCAGCAAAGTGAAGAAAGCAAACAGAAATCTTCAGTGTGACTTCCTAAGGGAGTGAGAAAGAGTTCTAGGAAAAAGAAACAGGTACAGATATTTGGTAAGTCACCCTTATTTTCTTCAACCTATATTGATACATTCCTCAGTCACCAGTGAAGAAAAAAGAAGTTCTAGCCTAGATCTGACTGCTCTTGATGGTGGAAAGCATATAAAACACAGAATTTCTTGTATCTTTGTGACACGTTCCATTAGAAAGGTAAGTTATCATGAATCAAGGAGCAGCTCAGAAGCAAAGTAAAACAGAGTGCAGAATCCAAGTGCTATAAATACATGTACCAAGTTGCTATTGGATCTGCTTATGATTTGTTGTGAAAAATCTTAGAAGACATAGGAAAAATATGAAGTGGTTGTTATTATGTTGTATTCCACAGCCAGCTATATAGGAATAGAAGGATCCAATATGTAGTCCTATGGTCTTGTCATTTTTTATTAACCACTACATAATTTATTTATACTGTTTTTGTTTTGTCCTATATTAATTTTTTAAAGTTCTGCACTTAAAAGACAATTGGAAACCAATAGTTTAAAAAATTCTGAATTCTGAAGTTACTTAATTGGACTCTTTCACTTTATGATCTTTAAACACTTTGCTTGTAACCATTTTCAGTAATTTTAAAATCAAATCTCAATATTACTAAAGAGACCAAACTGGGACTATGATTTCAATCATGACTTACTTTTGCCATCTTTGGCTGTTCAAAAGTATATTCCATATAATGTACATGCATTTTTATACATGATTTCATTATTTATTCAAAGCAATTTTTTAACATCTCTAAAAGGTGAATATTATTTTGTTACTAATTTTTAAATTTTTAATCACATAGACATTTCATTAAAGCACATATTTAGTAAGATGAGCCAAAAGAAAAGCTGATTTTTTGAAAAGATAAACAAAATTGACATACCATTGGCCTAACTAACCAAAAAAAGAGGGAAAAGACCCAAATCAATAAAATTAGAGATGAAAAAAATAAATGTAATAACAGACATCACAGAAATAAAAAAAATCATCAAGGATTACTAGAAAGCTGTATGGCAACAAATTGGGAAACCTAGAAGAAATGGTTAGATTCCCCAACACATACAGCCTACATAAATTGAATCATGAAGACACAGAGAAGTAAATGGACTCATAACCAGGATGGAAATTGAATCAGTAATAAAGACCATCCCGGCAAAGAAAAGACTATGACCGAATGGCTTCAATGCTTCATTCTGCCAGACATTTAAAAAAGAACTAACTCCAATTTTTCTCAAGCTATTCAAAACAATTGAAAGAAAGTGAATCCTCCCAAACTCCTTCTATGAAGCCAGCATCATGTTAATTCCTAAACCTGAAAAAGACACAACAGAGAAAGAGAACTAAAGACCAATTTCCTGGATGACCACAGACACAAAAATCCTCAACAAAATACTAGCAAAGTCAAAAATCATTCACCTGAAACAAGTGGGGTTTATCCCAGGTATGCAAGGGTGCATCAACATTTGCAAATCAATTAATGTTTATACATCACATTAATAAATTGAAGAAGAAAAGCTATATGATGATCTCAATAGCTGCAGAAAAAGCATTTGATAAAATACAACACCCTTTCATGATGGAAAACTCTAAGCAAATTGAGTATGGAAGGAACATTCCTCAACACAATCAAGGCAAGTTATGACAAAACCAGGGCTGGCATCATATTGAATGGGGAAAAGCTGGAAGCATTCCAACTGAGATCTGGAACCAGATAAGGATGTCCACTCTTACCATTGCTATTCAATATAGTCCTGGAAATTTTAGCTAGAACCTTTAGGCAAGAAAAAGGAGTCAAAGGGATACAAATTGGGAAGTAGGGAGTCAAACTATCCCTATTTGCAGATGACATGATGCTATATATAGGGAATTCAAAAGACTCCACTAAAAGACTATTGGAACTCATAAAAATTTAGTAAAGTGGTGCGATATAAAATCAATACACAAAAATCAATAGCCTTTGTACACACAAACAATGCCATAGCTGAGAAAGAACTTCTAAGATCAATTCCATGCATAATAGCTACAAAAAACCAAAATACCTTGGAATAAATTTAACCAAGGATGAAGAGGATCTCTATGATGAGAATTAGAAACATTAAGGAAAGAAATAGAATAGAAGAAGACACCATAAAATGCAAAAATCTTTCACGTTCATGGTTGCAAGAATCAATATCATCAAATTGTCCAAACTACCAAAAGCAATATACAGATTCAATGCAATACTAATCAAAATATCAGCAAAATTCTTCTCAGATAAAGAAAAAAATGATGCTGAAAAGTATATGGAAACCCAGGAGACCCCCCCATATCTAAAGCAATCTTATCCAACAAAAACAAAGCCAGAGGCATCACAATACCATATTTCAAGACATCCTACAAGGCAGTTATAATCAAAACAGTCTGGTGCTGTCACAAAATCAGATTGGTAGATCAGTGGAACAGAGTAGAAATTCCAGAAATCAACCCACTCATCTACAACCAACTTATCTTTGACAAAGGAGCAAAATTTGATCCCTGGAGCAGGGACAGTCTCTTCAACAAATGATGCTGGGAATACTGGATCTCCACATGCAAAAGTATGAAGCAAGACCCCTGCCTTACACCTTATATAGAAATCCACAAAAAATGGATTAAAGACCTAAATGTATGGCCTGATATAAAATTATTAGAGAACAAATTGGGGAAACCCTAAAAGACAGTGGCACAGGAGAGGGTTCTTGGAATAGATCCCAGACATACAGACAATCTAAGCCAGAATTTACAAATGGATTTACGCCAAATTGAGAAGCTTTTGCACTTCAAAATATACACTTAGCAATGTGAAGAGGCAACCAATAGAATGGGAGAAATTATTTGCAAGCTAGGAAGCTGATAGAGGATTAACAATCAAAGTATATAAAGAGATCAAGAAGCCCGGCGCTGCGGCTCACTAGGCTAATGCTCCGCCTTGTGGCGCTGGCACACTGGGTTCTAGTCCTGGTCGGGATGCTGGATTCTGTCCCGGTTGCCCCTCTTCCAGGCCAGCTCTCTGCTGTGGCCAGGGAGTGCAGTGGAGGATGGCCCAAGTGCTTGGGCCCTGCACCCCATGGGAGACCAGGATAAGTACCTGGCTCCTGCCATCAGATCTGCACGGTGCGCAAGCCACAGCGCGCCGGCCGCGGCGGCCATTGGAGGGTGAACCAACGGCAAAAGGAAGACCTTTCTCTCTGTCTCTCTCTCTCACTGTCCACTCTGCCTATCTTAAATAAATAAATAAATAAAGAGATCAAGAAACTCAACAACAACAAAACAAACAACCCAGTTAAGAAATGGGCAAAGGGATCACACACACAAGACTAGTGTCTGCAAATACTAACTGAAAAAATTAAAAAGGGAGAGAACAATCCAACATGGGAAGTGGGATACACAGCAGACTCCTAGAATGGCAGATGTCCTAAACAGCACTCTGGCCTCAGAATCAGCCCTTAAGGCACTTGGATTTGGTTGAAGAGCCCATGAGAGTATATTAGGCATGGAAAGCCAAGACGTTCTGGAAAAAAAAAAAGACCTAAATGAAAGATCTCTGAGAGTGAGATCCCAGTAGAAAGAACGGGCCATCAAAGAAGGAGGTACCTTTCTCTGAAGGGAGTTCCACTTTGACTATGACCTTGTCTAAATAAGATCAAAGTCAGCAAACTCAAGAGGCTTCCATAGCCTTGGAAACTCATGACTAGAGCTTAGGGAGATTTCTGACGCCATAAACAAGAGTGTCAAATTGTTAAGTCAACAACAGGAGTCACTGTGTACTTACTTCTCATGTGGGATCTCTGTCCTTAATGTGTTGTCCAATGTGAAGTAATGCTATAACTAGTACTCAAACAGTATTTTTCACTTTGTGTTTCTGTGTGGGGGCAAACTGATAAAATCTTTACTTAATATATACTAAGTTGATCTTCTGTATATAAAGATAATTGAAAATGAATCTTGATGTGAATGGAATGGGAGAGGGAGCAGGAGATGGGTGGGGTGCGGGTGCGAAGGAAGTTATGGGTGGGGGGAAGCCATTGTAGTCCATAAACTGTACTTTGGAAAATTGTATTTACTAAATAAAAGTTTTTTTTTTAAAAAACAAATGGGCAAAAGACTTAAACAGACATTTTTCCAAAGAGGAAATCCAAATGGCCAACAGACCCATGAAAAAATGTTCAAAATCACTAGTTGTCAGGGAAATGCAAATAACACTAAATGAGGTTTTATTTCAGCCTCAGAATGGTTGTCATACAGATATCAACAAACAGCAAATGCTGGAGAGGATGTGGGGAAAAAGGTACCCTAATTCACCGTTGGTGGGAATGTAAATTGATAGAGACACTATAGAAGACGGTATAGAAATACCTCAGAAATCTGAGCATAGACCTACCATATGACCCCGCCATCCCACTACTGGGAAGTTACCCAAGGGGAATCAACTCAGCATATGAAAGAGTAATCTGTACTCCCATGCTTATTGTAGCTCAACTCACAATAGCTAAGCTATGAAATAAACCCAAATGCTAGTCAATGAAGGATGGATAAATTATGTGATATGTACACCATGGAATACCACACAGCGGTAAAATAAAAAAAAGAATGAAATCTTGTCATTTGCAGCAAAATGGATGAAACTGGAAAACATCATACTAAGTGAAATAAGCCACTCCCAAAAGGACAAATACAGGGGCCGGCTCTGTGGTTCAGTGGGTTAATCCTCTGCCTGTGGTGCCGGCATCCCGTATGGGTGCCGGTTCTAGTCCCGGCTGCTCCTCTTCCTATCCAGCTCTCTGCTGTGGCCTGGGAAAGTAGTGGAGGATGGCCCAGGTCCTTGGGCCCCTGTACCCACATGGAAGACCTGGCAGAAGCACCTGGCTCCTGGCTTTGTATCAGCATAGCTCCAGCCATAGTGGCCATTTGGGGAGTGAACCAACAGAAGGAAGACCTTTCTCTCTGTCTCTCCCTCTCATTGTCTGTAGCTCTACCTCTCAAATAAATAAATTAAATCTTTAAAAAAAAAAAGGACAAATACCATATGTGCTGCCTGATCTGGGATAACTAATAAAACACCTAAAAAGTATTCTACAGATGTGAAATTAACACTTTGAGATGCAATGACTTTGAACAGCCTTTGCCTCAACTGTTGAGGAAGTTATTTTTCACACAATTTTTTGAACTCTTAGTATAGTAAATCATATGTGTATAAAGTTAAATGAAAATAGATCTTAGTAAAAAATAAGAATGAGAATAGGAGAAGGAGGAGCAAGAGAGGTGAGAGTGTGGATAGGAGAGCAGGAATGGTGGGAAGAAACACTATATGCCTAAAGTTGTATTTATAAAATGCATGAAGTTTGTATACCTTAAATAAAAGGTTTCTGGGGAAAAATTTATATGAAAAAATGTTCCACATATTTAGTGTCTTATTAAAATGAACTCATTATAATAATTAGTTTTTACTTGGATATATTTTCTTTTCTTTTTTTTTTTGTTTGTTTGTTTGTTTGACAGGTGGAGTAGACAGTGAGAGAGAGAGACAGAGAGAGAGAAAGGTCTTCCTTTGCCGTTGGTTCACCCTCCAATGGCCGCCGTGGCCAGCACGCTGCAGCCGGTGCACCGTGCAGATCTGATGGCAGGAGCCAGGTACTTATCCTGGTCTTCCATGGGGTGCAGGGCCCAAGCACTTGGGCCATCCTCCACTGCACTCCCTGGCCACAGCAGAGAGCTGGCCTGGAAGAGGGGCAACTGGGACAGAATCCAGTGCCCCAACCGGGACTAGAACCCGGTGTGCCGGTGCCGCAAGGCAGATGATTAGCCTAGTGAGCTGCGGCACCGGCCAGATATATTTTCAATAAGTGTTATCCTCAGTTACCTGTTGAAGTGTAACACTTAAATAAGTATTGAAATAATTTACCTAGAGCAAATATTTAGCCCATCAGTTAAGAGTACAATTAAGGTGCCTGTGTCTTACATCAGGATATCTGTCTTCCATTCTTAGCCAAGTGTCCTGATGCCAGCTTTCTGCTAATACTGACGCTGGGAGACAGAAGTGATGGCTTAAGTAACTAGGCTCCTGTCGCTCATCTGGGAGATTTACATTGAATCCATATCCACTGGTTTGAGTCCTGCCTTAGCCCCAGCTATTAGGACATCATTGGAGGTAACCAGTGGATGGAAGTCTCTGTCTCTTTCCATCTTTAAGTTTTTCTCTCAAATAAATAAACAAACATGCGAAATAATGTACTGAGAGTTTGTCACTATAAAGATGAAAATTTTAAATTTAAGACAATATTAATTCAAGTTCATTGAGATCTGTCAGAATTAGCTAGAAAAGAGGTATTTCTTGCAAATAAAAACCACAATGAGATTTCGCCTCACCCCAGTTAGAATGGCTGTCGTACAGAAATCAAAAAACAATAAATGCTGGTAAGGATGTGGGGGAAAATGTATCCTAACGCATTGTTGATAGGAATGTAAACTAGTACAGCCATTGTGTGAAGACAGTATGGAGATAGCTCAGAAAGCTGAAAATAGATATACCATATGACCCAGCAATCCCACTTCTGTGAATTTACCCAAATGAAATGAAATCAGCATACAAATGAATTATCTGTACCCCTGTGTTTGTTGCAGCTCAATTCACAATAGGTGAGATACAGAATCAACATAGATGTCAACCAACTGATGACTAGATAGTATTTATATATTTTATTTTATAAATATATATATATATATATGGGGAGAGAGAGAGGGAGAATGTAAAACTATTCAGCTGTAAAAAAGAATGAAATCCTGTCATTTGCAACAAAATGGATGTAACTGGAAGCCATTATACTAAGTAAAATAAGCCAGTTCCAAAAAGACAAATACTGTATGTTCCCTGATCTGTGGTAACTAACAGAGTACCAAAAAATATAATCTTTGGTGTGAGATTACATTTTGAGATTCAATGATTTTTTAACAGCCCTTGTCTCTACTGTTGACAAGCAATGTTGTCGCTCCCCCTCTTCGTGGAGAAACGACACAGGACCCTGCGCTGTTCTTTTGTCTGCTCGGCCCTCCCCGGGTTTGCTGCTGGTTCTTCCCGGGTTGGCTACCGTCCCTTCCACCTCCGTGGAAGGGCGGTTCCCCCTAGCCACTTTCCCCACTTCCGCGGGGGAGCGGCACACCGCCGGCCAGCTCTCTCGGGGGCTGCACAGGTGTTCCTTCAGATAGATGTTCCCCTTAGATGTTCCTGGTGCATGTTGTCTCTCTCCTCCTTTATAGTCCTCTTCCACCAATCCCAACTCTGCTACCCACACACCGAGTACGCTGCTCTCCTCCAATCAGGAGCAAGATCAGCTCCTGCAGCTCAGTCAATCAAATTGGCGAGAGGCAGCTGCGTAGAAGTTGTTACTCCCTTCTCAGCGCCATATTGTGGGAGAGCAGATGCATAGAATAAGTCTTAATTCCAGTAACTTAGTCTAGTCCGAGTTGCTCCCCACACAATGTTTTCTTTGTTCTTACTATTGGTTGAACTCTTTATTTAGTATATGGCTAATATTTTTTTTGACAGGCAGAGTGGACAGTGAGAGAGAGACAGAGAGAGAAAGGTCTTCCTTTGCCATTGGTTCACCCTCCAATGGCCGCCACTGCAGCCGGCGCACCGCGCTGATCCGATGGCAGGAGCCAGGAGCCAGGTGCTTTTCCTGGTCTCCCATGGGGTGCAGGGCCCAAGCACCTGGGCCATCCTCCACTGCACTCCCTGGCCATAGCAGAGAGCTGGCCTGGAAGAGGGGCAACCGGGACAGAATCCGGCGCCCCGACCGGGACTAGAACCCGGTGTGCTGGCGCCGCAAGGTGGAGGATTAGCCTATTGAGCCACGGCGCCAGCCTATATGGCTAATATTATGAGTATAAAGTAAATTGAAAGTAGATCATTGTAAAAAATTAAGAGGGAACCAGAGAAGAAGGAAGAGGAAGGGTAGGAGCATGGTTGGAGGGAGGGTAGGCTGGGAAGTATAACTATGTTCCTAAATACACACACACACACACACAAAATGCACAAAACCTGTTTATCTTAAAAATGTAAGAAAAAAGAGCCTTCAAAAATGTTTTAAAAATTTCAAAAATATATGCACTTTCTTACGTCTAAAAGTTTTGGGTAGAAGGAGCTTTTGGAGATAAGGTTTCTTGCAGTGGTTCACACAAAAGTAGATATTTAATTTTTTACAAATATGAATTATTGTAACTAATTATTATGTTGGTTATTGCTTTTCAAATACAATTCCGTTAAGAGAGAACTGGATTATTCATCTACAATCAACTCTAGACAGGCTTCTGACTCTAGGTTTCTAAGATCTTGGTCATTTATTCTTTCTTTTGTTTCCACCTATACTTTACGCAGGCCATTCTATAAACATTCGAACAAAATATGTAAGATTCATCTGGTCACATTTGTTAATAATTTTCATATACATACATGCAATTTTAAAATTTACATGCTGATAAATAATACTATTATTTATTAAAAAAGAGGCATTTATCTTTTTGTTTTTGTTTTTTTTTTTAAAGAACACATCTCTATTTCTGCTTGAGGTACAAAGTTCCTGGCTTCTGATTCTGGATCGGCTCAGCTCCAGCCATTGCGGCCAATTGGGGAGTGAACTAGCGGATGGAAGTCCTCTCTCTCTCTTTCTCTCTGTTATGATCTTTATAACTTTGATATCTAGAATGTCACCTTTATTTGACTTTACTTTCAAACACTGGAAAATCATTAATCATTTAGCAACTTTCTATGATGATGTTTAGGATCCACTTCAAATGTATGAAATCATTTATTTTGTAAGGCAAAATATTGAGGCATTCTCTTCTAAGACACATAGAAATAACTTATAGTTATTACTCATAGACATTATTGAATTTCTATAGACAAATCAAAGACATTTTCTTATACAGCTGGAAATGCTGATCTTAACTGTTCTGTTCACTTGCCATTGATATCTTAATCTTATTGACAACAACATAAAAGTGCAAAGCATTGCGTCAATTCGGTTTTGAATTTACTGAATGTGTAAAATCTGAAAGAAGCAAACACTTTAAATTGGGAGCAATGCTTAATTTGTTTTTACCTGTAAATGACCACTTGAACATCTTTTAAAATTTGTATAAAACCCACTTTATTTCTTCTTGTCTCATTATGACCTGTTGTTCTTATGAAGCATCATTTTGTGTAATATATTTGTTACTTTATCACTTTGAGTTATTAAGTGGAGAAAATAGGTTTTTAACTGATCAATTTCTTCAGCTGCTGGCCCTTTTAATTACAATATTGATCGTAGCAGGTAAAATAGGACCTGTGACATTATATGACATGCTATGTCAGCCTTCAGAGGAAACAAAACTTTGGAAGCAAGTGGTTCAGGTTTCTGTTTATCTCATGGCCCTATGAAAGTTGATATGTGTCATCAATAGAAAACATGATGATTCTTATTTCTTTGGCATAGCTTCTGAAAGTTAAAAAAATTCTCTCAATCTTTATAGTCTTGAAATCTTCCCATGTACTTTCCCCTTGAGAATGTTAGAATTTTTTTTCGTTCAGGAAGATCAGATAGAAAGCCGTGTTTTCTGTCTGCCCAGTTCCTGACTGTTTGTTTTGTTTTAGATACTAGTCACTGGAAGAAGAATTTTGAAATTCTAGAGGGCCATAATTTGGTAAGGGAAATAACCCATGGTGGCAACCAAGATGGTGCATATAGTAACATATCTGAGACTGAGTCAATGAGGAAGATTAACTTTGGAAAGTGGATGTGGAAGGCTGGTGAATCAGGCCGGAATCAGCCAACACTTAGCCTCCCTTGCTGGTTATCCCAGGTAATAAAAATAATCAATATAACCCTTAGTTTCTTCATCTGAAATAATATAGAGGAATAATATGTGCTTTGTTTGTTTGTTAGGAAGGGGTGAGATAAATGTATCTCTAGTAAAATGTAACTATTAAAAATGTAAAGGAAACAAAATACCTGCAATGAAGGAAGAATTACTATTACCTGGTATAATCAGGAGAGATGCCACAAAAAAGACAGAACACAACTGAAGGATATGTAGGGTTGCAAGACCAAGATGAAGGAAGTACTTCTTAAATGGTAGATATCAGAAGACATTGTAACATATGATGACAGAGAAGTGAGTAAATTAGTTTGAGAAATGTCTTAGGTTACACGTGCCAACACTCCCAAACTCTGCTTTAAAAGAGAGCTACAGGCATAGGCAATAGTCGGACCCTAGGGAACGGAAAATCATCACCATTGCTTCCAGCATTGCCACAATAACAACAAACATGTATTGGGTGTTCGGGATGAACAGGTTCTGGGCTTTACACTCACTGTGTCAGCTGAATGTCAACATAACTCCAGAAGCTATTTCACTGTGTGGGCTACTGAAAGGGAGGCACATAGTGAACGAGTCAATACATGGTGAACCTGGGGTCTTGGGAATATGACTTCAGATCCCTCTCTCTACCTCTCTGTGAATTGTTTCTGGGGACTTGGTCTAGATATCACCTCTTTGTTGTTGTTTGTTTGTTTGTTTTTTAAAGGTTTCTCATTTTTTGTGTTATTTTTTAAATCAGGAAGGTGTAAAACCCATAACACATACATTTATTTTGATTTAACATGCTTAAAAATTCCTTCTGTGCAAGCACATTCATTCAAGTATTTAGTAGGTTAATAGTATAACACAGAATATCAGTTTCAGAAGGTCTTACGTTTTTCAAGTGTCTCCTTTCAGAGATATTAGAATATAACCTTGAAAGAACTTCATGCAGTTTTTAATTTACTTGTTTGATGGTGCTTTTCATTATATAATTCCTAGCCAAGACATTGCCATTTTATTTGCAAAAAGGAAAAATCCGATGCCCTTCCTTCATCATTTACATGATTTTAAAATTTGCTGTGATAGTAATAGTTTTATTTTGTTACTAATGAAGATTTTGGTGCAACTGTGCAGGTTTGTATGTTGCTCTCTTGAAGTGTTCCGGTTTTCCAGTATGTGATTTACAATTAAATACTTGTCATGGGGAGATATGAATCTCCTCTAAAGACAACTTTTAAATGGATGTTTAACCTTCTATTTAGAGTCACTTGAAATATGTCTTCAAGAGCATTAATAGATGATAATTTTTAAGGAAGTAGTTGTAAATAACTCTCCTTTTCTTATAATCACAAAAAATTAAATTCTAATTAATATTATCTTCTGTATTAGAGGACAGTATTGTAATTTAGTTTTAAGCATTTGAATTAATTTGCTTAATATGTACTTACTACTCACAAATTATTTTCTGTTTACCCTTTAACACCAAAGCCTAAATGCTTTGATACTACACAAAGCTTCCATTTTTTGATAGCCAATAATGGGTGGAAATCACACACAATCTAGTAACAAAAAACAAAACAAACTCCTTAAAAAAGGGAAATAGATACCTAATCAATTGTTCTCATCTTAAATGTGAATCTGAATAGACAGAATTTTTTTTTTTTTTAATTTTTATGGTACATGATGTTTGGTCCCTGGGAAAGCAAATTAAGATTATATTTACATGTAACATTTTATAGCAAAATGCTAGAAAAGATGGAAAAAGTCTTTAACAAATTATCATCTTTGTGGAACTGATTTCTTCTCTGCTGTGCAGCTTAAGAGAAAGGTGATAAATTGTCCAAGATGAAAATAAAATTGCTCTTATGGTTATGATTACTGTTTAAGTTCAAACACGGTTTGTCCCCCTAATGTAAAGCAGTTTAATCCCCAAATCCTATTTTAGTGACATTAAGAGGGTAGAAACTTTTTTCTGATATGCTAATATTTTAAGAAAAATTTATGTAAGGCATGCAAATTTCATGTATTTCCTTTACACAGATTCAGGAACATGGTGATGCTTTCCAACCTACACTCTGTCCCAACCACACTTCTACCCTTCTTCCCCCTCCTCTCCTAATTCTCATTCTTATTTTTTACTAAGATCTATTTTCAGTTAACTTTATAATAATAAGATTAACACTACACTAAGTAAAGAGTTCAAGAAATGGTATGAAGAAAAATACACTGTTCCTCAACAGTAGAGCCAAGAGTTGTAAACAATCATCTCATCTCAAAGTGTCAATTTCCCTCTAGTACATTACCTTTTAGGCACTCTATTAGTTACCACAGATCAGGGAAAACATATGGTATTTGTCTTTTTGGGACGGGCTTATTTCACAAAGTATAGTGGTTTCCAGTTGCATCCATTTTGTTGTAGAGAGGTTAGAAGCTTCATCTGACTTTGGTATTTAGTGGTGGGGTCTTTGAAAATCATCAGCATTAGACTGAGTCATTCTGGTGAAGCTCCCATAATTGACTCCTGTGACTTTATAAGAAGAGGAACAAAGACCAGATACACAGACACAGAGACAGGCAGGTGTGTTTCTTTGTCTCTTGTTTTGTGATGCTTTGAACCATCTTGGGACACAGCCTACAAAAAGAACATCACCAGGTCAGGGCTTGAGACCTTTCAACTCCAGAACCGTGAATCAAAACTTTTTTTTTTTTTTAATTCAACTACAGGATTGATTTTTCATATCTAAATTTTATCTAATATAAATATAATATACATATAGTATATGTACAAACACGGACAAACCGTGTTTGAACTTAAACAGTAATCATAACCATAAGAGCAATTTTATTTTCATCTTGGACAATTTATCACCTTTCTCTTAAGCTGCACAGCAGAGAAGAAACCAGATGTAACTTTAAAAATATATATACCTTTTCTAGGGGATGGGCAGTGAGGTAGGAATTAGCCAATCCCATTAGGTTGGGGGTGGAGCTTGGCACAGGTAGTTTGGGCAATGTGGCTACCTGGATTTCAGCAATGGCAGTGGGAACCGGGGTATAGAATGTAAATCGCGCCACAGATAAGACTGTGCCTGCGCCATTTTCCTAACATTCCCCCCTTTTGTTTTTTTTTTACATATATTATATTTATATATAATATAAATATATTATATATATATTATAATATAAATATAAATATATACAAATCCCATGTATTTCATATATACAGATTTAGGAACACTGTGATGCTTCTCACCTTACTGTCCCTCATGCCCACTCTCCCGCCCCTCTTCCTCCTCCTCTCCCATTCCTACTCTTACTTTTTCCAAAGATCTGTTTTCAATTTAATTTACAATCATGAAACTTTTATTTTAATATATCCTGTTTCTGACATTCTGTTATAGTAATTAAAAGTGAACAAATATGAACATAATTACTTAGTCTGGAGAGTTAACATATTCCAATATATAATTTCTTAAAAATTGAGTAAAATCCATCTATTAATTGTATTTAATTAAAAAATCTGTTATCTATGGGAAAAGAGTATGTAATATGATGGATCAATAATTTTTGATGGGCTGGCTCTGTGGTACAGCGGGTTAAAGCCCTGGCATGAAGCGCCGGCATCCCATATGGGCGCCGGTTCTAATCCTAGCTGCTCTTCTTCCAATCCAGCTCTCTGCTATGGCCTGGGATAGCAGTAGAAGATGGCCCAAGTCCTTGGGCCCCTGCACCCACGTGGGAGATCTGGAAGAAGCTCCTGGCTCCTGGCTTCAGATTGGCGCAGCTCAGGCCATTGAGGCCCTCTGGGGAGTAAACCAATGGATGGAAGACCTCTCTCTCTGTCTCTACCTCTCTTTGTAACTCTGTCTTTCAAATAAATAAATAAATCTTTAAAAAATAATTTTTGATAAGACATTTTCATTGAACCAGATGTAACTTTAAAAAATATTTTCTAATCTTAAGGAGTTTTTTAGCAACATACAAAAATAGACAAAGTATATTATTTTGTTTATAACATTCATCACATATAGTCCAAAGCAGTGTAGTGAGGTGGATTTGAGATCAGGAAGTCATCAAAGGGAAGTTGACTCATGATTGAATCAGATATGATATCATGTCATGAATCAATGTGTACAAAGCATGAAAAAATGAAATCAAATGATGCATTTAGAGGAATGTGAATTTGACATTTCTAGGAATTAAGGACTAAGGGTGATCTGGTGGATAGATATGAGACCATGGTATAATTATATTAAGAGAATTATGATGTGTTTTTTTAAAATACTTGAAACATTACTATTTAGAGCAGAAAGTACCTTGGTATAGTTTCAGCTTTATAAGATGGGTTATTTCATAATTCTAGGGAGGGAGACAAACTAGCAGTTTGGCAGGCAACTGGTACATCAGTTATATTTTCATAGTTTAAATGAGGAATGAAGAGTAATGAATCGAAGAGAAAGGTGATGAATATGGAAAAGTAGGCCAGAATGAGAGTCATTTCAGTATACTGAAGTTCCATTTAGTGATCAGTATGATCAGAGAGAATGAGATAGTCAAAACAATTTCTAGGAGTGAGGCTGTGGGGAGGGGAAAGGAGAAGATTCAAACGTGACCATGTATAGCTTCAAGGTCCCACGAAGTACACAAGTTATTTATACTCAGTAGAAATTATGTATACATCCCTTCAGAAAAAGGACAATACCGTGATAGTATACTAGATACATATTTCAGTCCACTGCTGAAAAAATAGAACTCCATTATCTTTTTAAGTACTAGCTTTCAAATGACACCATCACTGAGTGATGGCACAGTATGGACATGTAGCAGTTTCAGCAGACAGAGCTGGCTCCCAACTTCCCTCTTCCCTCCTCAACCCTATTTACTACATGAGCCTTTTGTACTATTGGAAGTCACTGTTGAGTAGTGATTCTTTAAGGAGGTGATTCCTCCCCACTCCCCACACACATACATGAGGGGTATTTGGTAATTTCTATCTCATTTTTGGTCATCAGAACTGGAGATATGTAGCTCTCCTCCAGTGAGTAAAAGCCAATAATGCTGGTAGACATCCCTCTAACAGAAAACCCACCTACAACAAAGAATTATCCAACCCAAAATGTTAACAGTGGGGCTCCTGAGACACTTTTATGTGCAGTTCTGAGGAATGAGAGGAAAGTACAAGAGGCATTTATCTTGTCCCACTTGGTTATTCCTTCAAAGGAGGAAATGGATGTGTTTCAGCATCAGCCAATCCTAACATTCCTCATGAAATTGAGTTTTAGAACTAGCAGAAATTGGGCCCCTACTTTACAGCTGAATTTGAGAGTAGTGACTCATAAGGATGTCCCTCCACCCTGAAACGTGGAAGAGGGTGCACAAAATACAATGATATGGAGAGAGATCTCAGATTATCCAACAGGCTTCCCACTTCACTGGAATAGAATAAATATACTGCAGAAAATCTCTAAGGACCCAGGTAGTCTAAGAATGAGGATCATATACTTGCTGGTAATTAAATGTACCATTGATAGAAAAGCTCATTGAATTTGCTGGCTAAGCCTACTGCAGGAATGCAGAGAGCCTGTGTTCTCATAAGGAACAGCAAGTCTAGGGTTTCTCCTTTGACAGAAATGGTCGTTGCAGACTATTTCCAGGAGTGGCTTAGGATAGAGGGTAGAGTCATGCCCAGTCCCAGGTAAAGGTCCGCAGACAGCTGATTAAACTCCTAAGATTATGTGCTTATGTCACTATTGAGGCAATTAAGAGATTGAGGTAGAATTTAAACAAGCTGTGTCTATTTTAAATAACCCAGGACCAGAGAGAGATAGAAAATCTCAAATGGACTTAATTAAGATATCTGTAGGACCTCTGCTTCCTCCTCATTTTTGCAGTATTCAAAAATTACATACATGAAATCAATTGTATTTAAATTGTGCTCATGCTGTTTTTTTTTCTTTTTTAAGATTGTGTTTATTTACTTGAGAGGTAGAGTTACAGACAGAGAGAGAGGTCTTCCATCCACTGGTTAACTCCCCAAATGGCCACAACCGCAGGAGCTGGGCCAATCTGAAGCCAGGAGCTTCTTCCGGGTCTCCCAGGTGCTGCAGGGGCCAAAGCACATGGGTCATCTTCTACTGTTAACCCAGGCCACCAGCAGAGAGCTGGATCAGAAGAGGAGCAGCTGGGACACAAACCAGAGTTTATATGGGATGCTGGCGCCACAGGCAGAGGCTTAGCCTACCATGCCACAGCGCCGGCCCCCATGCTGGTTTTAGAGATGCTTTTCTTACACGTCTCATGATAATCTCCCACAATAAATTTAGTAATTAAAATATTCTGTTACTGGATTTTTTTTTGTTTACAATTGACAAAAATGGAATTTTACTATGAACATCTGTGTGATACTCTAAAACCAGGGCTCATTTGTCAGAAATTTATCAGATAGCAAAGAATCAATAAAAGTCAGTGTTACCAAATTTAAAAAGGGTATCATTAGAGGGACAGTTCTGTTAAACAATGAAATATAGCTCGGATTAGTGGAGACTTTGTTAATACATGTAAAACGTTTTTTCCCAAAAAATCTTTAAAAATAAACCTCTTTGCAGTAGCAATCTTCAAAGCTTGAAAGAATGCAATGATATTACTTAGATAAATTCAGATAGAAAAGCTTCCAGCAAGGAAAAGTTTGTCCTCATTTTCTCCAATTATTTTTTATTTCCTTTTAGGAGATCCCTTACTCATATATAAGATCTTGAGCAAGTACAAGCGGCCTTCTTGCCTGTCTGCTGTTCTTCCTGGACAACAGAGGTTTCCCCCTCTTTTTGATGCCTGAAGCAGTTGCTTCTCCATTGACATCAGCTACTGGAGTCTCCCGCTCTCAGCTTCCCAACCTATTCACTGAAGATTTTCTTTGTTACTGTTTTTCAGTTATAAATGTGTCTTGGTCTATTTTGTGTTGCAATAGCAGAAAACCTGAGACGAGATAATTTATAAAAGAAACAGGCTTGTTTTGACTCATAGTTCTGGACGTTGTGAAGTCCAAGATGAAACAGCTGCACCTAGTGAGGATCTTCTGCCACTTCAACTCATGGTGGAAACCAGAAGGGAAAATGCGCACCTGGGGAACAGGCACTACACCAAGGGGCATCCTTTCTTATTAACAACTGAGAATTAGTCCAGTCCAGAGAGAAAGGCATGAATGCTTCATAATAATGCAGTTATTTCTTAAAGGCCCCACCACATCTTATTCTTGTCTTGGGAACCAATTTTGAAAATGAATTTTGTAGAACTCCATTGTCAGACATCTACTGAATGGAGGGTAAAGGCTGGGAATAAAAGAGGGAAATAGTTTAGGAAATATGATTTGGAACAGTGAAAATTATAATTTCAAACTGACATAGCAACTAACATCTCAAATGTGCATTTTGACTTCCTATGTCAGCTCTGCCATGGAAAACGAGAAATGATTCTTTAGCTTAACTGTGGAAATTTCCTAGGTTTCAGTCTATTACTTGAGCCGAGAATTGGAGGGTTGGGGCTGCTGTTCATTGTTTCCCTTTAAAACATCCAGTGCCATGAGAAGCATCTGCTCAGCCTGCAGTCCTCAAATGCCTCACTGCTGTCTTCCTGTTCCACAGCAGGTACTCAGTTTCTCAATGGCTTGAATGGCCTCTTTGTTCCAGATTACTGCAGGTGAACTATGGATCATAGATGCACTGCTTCATGCTGGTGTTAAGACGCCCCTGGTAGAACACTAGATGGATTTTTTTGTTTATTTGTTTTCAGCCCTAATTAAGCAGGGAATGCAATTTGCGATTCTTTTCTTGTTTATGAAGACAATAGTTTACCCTGGATATAATCCTGGACCCATAGAGGCAGAGGCTGGGTCATATAAGGTGACACAAGGGCCTAAGCTGCCATCAGGCGATACTGGATTCTGCAACTTTTGTTAACCCTTGACTGTGGAGGCTGCTGCTGGCACCACCATGACTGCTTCCTAAAATGGCCAGAATAAATTCTAAACTGGCTTTACTTCCTTGGTAGGAACAAATGATTGGTGGAGCATAGTTTCTTGAAATCAGGGAGATAAATGTCTAACATTTTCAGCTTTTTATTGGAAGATGATCTCTAAGTTTTACCAAATTAATGCATTGTTAGAGTCTCTCAAATACAAAGAAAGGCAGTAGGCTGGAACTGTCTGTTCTAATGTTTTTTCTGATGCACCCATCTACCCTTTTTCACCCTTTTCTGTGCCCATTTGTAGAGCATCTATAAACTCAACTTCTTTTTTTTTTAAGTTTCAGCACTTAAGAAGAATTGTATATTGATTACAGTATTCAACCAAAAGTATTAAGTAGAACAAACAAAAAAAAATACTAAGAGGGATAACATATCAAGTTGCTCATCAACAGTCAGGGTGAGGGCTGATCAAGTCACCATTTGTCATAGTGTTCATTTCACTTTAACAGGTTTCCAGCGCCGTGGCTCACTTGGTTAATCCTCCGCCTGCGGTGCCGGCATACCATATAGGCGCAGGGTTCTAGTCCCGGTTGCTCCTCTTCCAGTCCAGCTCTCTGCTGTGACCCGGGAAGGCAGTGGAGGATGGCCCAAGTGCTTAGGCTCCTGAACCCGCATGGGAGACCAGGAAGAAGCACCTGGCTCTTGGCTTCGGATGGGTGCAGCGCTGGCCGTAGCAGCCATTTGGGGGGTGAACCAACTCAACTTCTTTTTGTCCAATTTTACCTAAGGGCAACCAACAGAAAACCCAGCTGGAAGATCAGAGGGGATGCAGGAAGGGAGGGTATTCTTTCCTTCTCTCCCTCCCCGCAGAGTCTCCTTGCATGGGTTACATCCTTTGAAGGAAGTGTTAGCTTTTGCAGGAGAGCCTTCCCATTAAGCACTTGGGGGCATTGGGATCCCATCATTGTTCCCTGCCTCACATCTTCAAGCCTATGAGATACTGCACCATCCCTTGTTGTTTTCTTTATGCACTACCCTCATTTTGGAAAATTTCCCCTTAATTAAATCCTCCTCAAATTATCTTAGTTTAGATATGCCATCTGTTTCTGGCTGGAACTCACCAGGACTGACACAGGCAACTTTGAAAATGGCAAATGTCCTCTGTAGAGACTTTTCTCTCTATGGCCTAACACACAGCTTTCCTATATGAACACTGCGTGTCTACTTTTTATTTTCCGTACTGTGGTCCTTTTAGGCCTTCTGAATGTAGACAGACGTCAAGAAAGATGATAACCTCAGAATTATTTTTCTGTAATAAATATGTGAAAGAATCGAGAAGAGGTTCCCAAAGCAAAAGGTTGTAAAATAGAAAAAATGGAGAAAAAGGAGTGGATATATCATGCGCAAGAGAGATTTATTTGTGCTCTTAATCTCCCAAGAATGACACAAATTGGATCTAACAAGCACAAAGTAAATTCTTTCTTCGTTTTATAGCATCTTGTACCTGTATACCGATTTGGGCATTGGAAGGCATTGTGAGAGAAAAGAGCCTTAGAGAAAAGACTGTTAGCCATTACCTACTGTTGAGTATTAAGTGAAATGATGCATTGTAAACTGCTTAATATGTTATAAACTATTATGTTAGGATGCATCATGTAACCAGTTAGTGAACTTCCAGACTGAATGGCGTCTATAGCTAAAACCAGCATCTTTTTTCATTTAAAGATTTAGGAAGATCTCCAATGTTTGGTTTTTAAACAGTTATTGTGATTTTTTGTGCCAGAATCTGTCTATCTATTGTGACTGCCAGAATCTATCTTCATTGTGTAATTAAACTGAAACTATAACTTTCTTATATTGTACATTATATTTTATTGCTATAATGGTTTAGTGCATTATTTTTCCAGGTATAATTTAGTTTTTAACAAAGGCTATCAATAGTCTAGACTCAAGGAATAAAAACAAAATGGGGGTAATTTCAGACATCAGAACAAGGGAATAGTTGATATGACCTATTTAGAAAAAAGTAAATCTTGATGATTTTTCAAATCACAGAAAGACATAGTATAAATTTCCCTATTTTACCTGGACATCTGGCCAGAGTAGATTTCTCTATCTGGCAGTATAATACCTTCCTCAGTTTTCTAAGACTATTACGAGAGATGTTCCTTGTTCGAGTGGATGTAACCATTATTTCTTCATGTCCTTTCTGTAAACACATCTATACCTTGAAAGCTATTTATTGTGAACAACTGTGAATCTCTGCTTGCCGGCATTAGTTCAAGCTGTGGGAACAGCCATGTAAGCTGACAGGGCTGGCGAGCTAATGTTCCAAACAATGACAGAGGGAGACTTGGTGGTAAATTCCTCAGCTTTCTTATCCCTTGACTGGGATAATACCTTCCCCATTGTCCTTTCAGGATGGAGCTCACTTGCCCAAATTGGTAATGGGATTAATATCAACTTCCTTCGCTTTCCTGTCATATAGTTCCACTCCTCTGGTAAGACTTCCTGGGATGGCCAGTCAAATTAAGTGTATACACTTGAATCCTTGACTCAGTGGGATTCCTGGAGAAATCAAAGCAAGGAGAGTTGGTGACACAAATAGTCACAGGAACAAACCCTCAAACAAGATTATGGAATTGGTGTAGTCACTAGTTAGATGACAATAAGGAAACTATTGCTTGATAAACCATGTGTTTATGATGTCTCTGGTGCTAAGACTTTCATCAGTGGTGAACTGGGAGGATTTAGTGGGAGAAGAAGATACTTTATTCCAGCCAAAGCCTCTGTCTCTTGGGAAGTAATGGGACAATGATAATTCTAAGGATATGGTATTGACTTGCAGAGGATCACTGCAGCAAAAGCCTTATGAGATAAAATGATAGAACTAAGGTAGCCAAGTATCAGCTCAGCTTGGTGTGATATCCAGGAAGACAGGAGACCACATTTACAAAGAACCTTCTCCTCCAATAGTAGGAGGGCAAACTATTCACAGGAGCACAAAGTGAGCTAAATGCATAACTCTGGCAGGGTTCCTACAAGAGCCACAGGGCTCTATTATGGAAGGATTGAAAATCAAAACTCGAGATGAAGATTGTCTGGTAGATTTTTTTTTAGGAAATAAAGATTATCTCCTCTGCACAATAGGGCCTGGAACATGATTGAAAATCACTAAAACTGCTAGTGGTAGTGAGTGGAATATAAGGGACAGTATATCAGTATGGGATACTTTACTGAAATTCAAGAGACTCCACAAGTTTTTCTGAATATTCTGTTGAAATTACACCTTTCCTCTTGGAAAAAAAATGGTTATCTATGGCAAATTAGGTGATTTACCAAAATTGCCTTGGAAAATATTTAAGAGATTTATAATCCTGATAATATGGATATGTTAGGTTGGTTTTACTATGTCATAACAGAAAATCTGGCAGTTGATCATTTTCTCTGGTATAGGTCAAAGAAGATGGAATAATATAGTGAAGAAAACATCAATATTGCTGTGAAATGAAGATATTTAACAACAGGCAATTTTGTTATGGAACTTGGCTACCTTATATCAATGAGAATTATGGTCATGTGTAATTATAGATGTCATGTATCAATGCTTAACTATGAAAGCTATGGATATGAGCACTGTAATGGGCATATGAAATAAAATTTGCAAGACATTTTCATTTGACTCAAAGAATATCTTTGCTCTCTTAATTACTTAAAAATATCAGAATTAATTTGTGATTCTTAAATTTTGTCTCGAATTTCCAAGTAATTTCTGAAACTTTGTTATGTCTCACCAAGCATAAAAATATCCAAATATCAGAAATTATGAATTGTTTTGTTAAAATTTTAAAATGTCTTAAATATGGAAAAAGGTAACTCAGGATATACTCAGGATATACTTATCCTGTCCTTGACTTTGAGTTACTGGATACAACTCTCACATGCAATTTTATCTTTGCTTTGTAAACTTCTTCATTTTATAAAATAGCCTCAGAAGAGTAGTGATAACTAAATTAAGCACCACACCCATTATATTTTTAATTATCTTTTGACAGCAAATGGTTTTTTCTCTGCCAGTTTTGCCTGTTAGACTAACAGTCTTACATATTTTTTAAATTGCTGTTTCTACTTGCACTCATTTATTTTCAAATTGCCTAGAAGTTATGTCATAGCAAGATTTTTGACACCACAACTCATGGAAAACTGAGTCCCATTGCCCATTTAGGGAAATTTACCAGATGCTGCAGAGCTATGTCCACAATACTCATTTTTTTCTGTAGCTTTTCCAAATACTTTGCTTCTGTGTTTAAAAAAATGTTTTGGATTTTTTAAAGTTTTAACTGCATAAAATTCTAAAACCAAAATAGGTATAAAATTATGAATGATATATAACTACAAAGGCCTTCATTTTAGCAGGGGCAGTTTTTTCTCTAATTGTATCAATGGAATAGCTTACTTAAAATATATTATAATAATTTATAAATATTATTTCTGAAATTTGAATTTCTTAATCATTTTCAATACTTAATATTTGAAGTGACTATATCCATGACTTTTTAAAAAATTACTATTGCAAAAGTTTGGAGAAACCCATGGATTAAACAAGTAGCTGGTAGATTCATCTGGTTCAGAATTTTGTCCTAATTATTTTTTTCAAGTATATACAAACTTAAAACGTGGTTCAATTTGGGAAAGGTTGATTTTCATGAACTAAATTGAGATATCAGAATATATAAACCAGAAACAGGAATATCTGCATTGGGGAACATACACATTAAACTTAAAACAGGTGGATTGAGCTCCTATTTGGCCTAAACAGAAGTTTATATCCCTATAGGAAGGCAACATGAGGAACTGGTTAGCAATGTGTTCCTGGGGAGCTGGCATGTGCAAACAGAATTTATTTATGATCTGAATGTTTAATGATAACATATTTTGCTCTGTTGACAGAAATACCTATGAGAATTCTTTAGGAAATGTGAGGAAAGTATTTTTCAATCTTTCTTGCACTCTTGCGAGGAACATGTATATTAAACTGTCTTGCACACTTTGTGTTATCCAGGCTTAAACAATTAAAAACCATCAGACTCCAAGCAGTACTTCAGAGGACGCCTCTGAACAAATCCACATTCTGCCGGGGCTCTTAGATGGACCTTCAGAAGAATACCTTGCTTCTGTTTCCCCAGTGACGCCCCTTTTCACCATGAAGCAGCCAGAGCAGTCATTTCCTAGTTCCCCTAACAGAAGTTAGGATCCATTCTTCTGGGGGAGGGAATGTAAAGACTCAAGCAGGTTAACAAGCAGTCAGGGTGGTCCCAGTGGAAACTGAGAGTGCAAAATACTTGCTTTCCCCAAAAGTTATCTTTAGCGAGATCAAAAGTGGTTGCCCTACTTCCTTAGAATCCCCAGTTTTACCCTGAGAATAGCAACGGAGTGGTGATTCCACCCTTCTGAGCTCACCTTTACTATACATCAGGTAATTCACCCTTCTCATGGCGCTTCTCTTTTATCATGAGCAAGCCAGACATGGTAAAAAGTTTATAATGTAAATCGGGTCTTTTGATGGGTTTGTCCCCGCCTTGTACTGATTCACAGTTTCTTCCCCAAGATTGTGCTTAAAAATCCCAATATCCCCAGCCCTTGTGGTCTTTCTCTCTTGGAACCCCACTCCCAGCTGCTTTTTGTAGGTTTCCAACTTGAATAAATCCTGCTTTACTTTTAAAAAAAATGACCAGAAACACTACCAGTAGTTAGGAGAAAGCATGGGTTCCAAAATTCTGCAATGTATTGTTCTTTGCTTTCCATAATTTTCAAGTGCTGCACTGGATACTCATGGAAGAACAAAATATCTGAAGTCTGAGCATTTAATCTAACTGCAGCTTATGCATTAACTTAATTATTTGTGTCTCTTTTCTTTCAATATATAGTGAATGAACCTGACATATAGCTAATACACAAATTATGGAACATTTTATGTTGTTTCATTCACAAATTTATCAAAGGTATTTCACATTTATGGAAATCACATTATTGATGGCCATGCTTTGAGTTACCAACCTGTTATACATATCATGGGAAATGTAGGTTCCCCTTGAAATCATTTAACACACAATATTTGAGACTCTTTTAGAAAGATGTCATGCCATTATCACTGAATTTTAAACATGTAAGAAATATAAACATTACATAGTTTCGTTAGCAATGATTTCTTGGAAATGGTTCTCTATATTGCCTTTCAATATATTGTCATATTCATATTTTTAGCTCAATGATAAAAATAATTCTGCAAATATAAACAAAAATGAAAACTAGTTATAAATCACTTCAGGGTTTGTTGTATGCTAACTGTCCCTTATATCTACCTGCAACTTTTCTATGAGCTCTTACATTATCTGTTTTTTTTTTTTGTCCAGTTCCCACTGTTTTGCATTGTTTCTTGAAAGTTATGATTTCTATAGTATGACATGTTTGCTGTATCACAAGGGGTTTTAAAATAGAATACCATATTGCCATGTTTTTTCTATATCAAATGTTTAGAATTTGTCTTGTCAAATTCTACTTCAATTAGCACTGTTTACATTTTCTCATATCCACAAATAAGTCCATTTAGACTTTACTTATCCTAACCACAGATTGTCTTTCAGTGCTCAGCTGTATTAAGATCTTTCATTTTTTAGTTCTTCATACAAAAATATCTTCTCATTTTACTTTCTCGAAATCGAGACTAACTCATTTGTAGTAGATGCCTATGATACTCAACTTCATGAAATTTTCAGGTGTAGTATATTATAATTTTTCTTTATTTTGTAGACAATTATGATATACCCAAATAAGCTTTCATACATGATGATTCTATTAGGTAAAAATCTTACTGCCAATTGTATTATAGTATATAATTTAATAACAAAAACTAATTACTAGTAAGACTAATAAGGTTGAGAACCACTGCCCTCCAAAACCTTGCTTCTCGATTGCTAGCATACTATACATAGAAATCTATCAAACTATACATAGGAATCAGTTCATTCAGATACCTCTTTGCAAATAGGGAACTGAAACAGTTTTTCTACTTTACTTTTGTGGTGGTATGAGGGTGGGTGGTTAGCGAAAACCAATCTAAAGGAACCAAAAGTGAGCACCTTCTTTCTTTTAAAAGGTATTTAAATATCACCTATCAGGTTATACTCATGTGTATGAACTCTTAGCCTTTCTGAATATATTTAAATCGATAATACATAGTTATGATTTGTAAAGTAAAATCATCAGTTGCAGCCTATGTATATTATTTCCATGTTTAATGGGAACACATTTCTGTCAACTTCATTTACAACCTACAAATATATTTTATTTATTTTTTATTCATTTGACTTGTATATAGTTTTAAATCTCTCACATCCCCCTCTTCCTCATTAAAAAAAGGATAATTTCTCCCATAAGTAAAATAAATAACTATCAAGTTGAAGCAGCACATCCTAATACTTCCACTTAAGAATATTTTGTTGTGCTCATCTTTGTTGTCAGAAAATCTAAGGGTATGGGTTTGTAAGAAAGAGAGAAAATTATATAACAAGACATATATAAGTATTTTTTTAATTCAAGGGAAATTGTATTTGAATTAAATTTTGTATTTCATATGCCGCTATGGACCTGTAACTTCTTCAGTTTGTTATGTTTGAATGCCTACAAATTTTTATTGAGCATATATTGAATTTTCGAAACTAATTCTCAGGATCTCTTTAAGTTATAAAATGCTGTAATTACAAAACATATGTGAGCTATCTGTATTGTATGGTATACAAATTAACTTGTGGTAAGCTATAGTAGTATCAAACAAATTAGTCAAAGTTCAAGTATATCACATGTGAAGACTAAATCTTATTTTTCTCTTAATAGTACATATGTGCAGAACTTAAGTCATATTGTAAGTCATATTGTAAATAATCAGATATTTTTAAAGGATATACAAATTACACACATGAAAATACAGATGCAAAAAGTATGTTTTGGTCTAAGTCAAACAGCTTATTTAATATGGCTGAAATAATTCCAGAAATCTTAATAGTTTTAAAAGCTACTTTTAGGCATAAAAAAGATATTTCCCAATCTTTCTAAAATGTGCTTTGAGCCTATAGTGTTCTTTCAATCGTGAAGAACACACAGACACACAATTCAGTTAATTTTATTAGCTAAGAAATTTCCTAATGCCTGAAATGCCCTAGAAATTAACCTATTGTCAATGTATACACATCCAAGTAATCTAACTGAAATTTCCACCTGAGCTGGTTGATTAGTGCTTGTTAAATTAGTCCATCCATTTCATTTGTGTTGGCAGGTACATTTTCCTATATGCCTTGTGATTGACAGACTTGGTTCACGGAATGAGGAGCAATCATTCCTGTTAGTATCTCTTTAGCCTGAGGCATCATTGCTTCCCATCTTGATGCTTTTTTTTTTTTTATTTTCTGGCTATCTATCTTCCTTCCCAAAGTGCTCATGATGTTCATTAATAATGCCAAGCTTGGATGCCTCTATGTTTCTTCCCTGCTCTCAGGAGAGCACTAATGATTTACACATCTTATGCCTGGAAGGATTGAATGAGAGAGAGAATGGAATACCATGGGTTCAAATCACCATTAATAAGATAATTTGGGGCGGCACCATGGCTCACTAGGCTAATCCTCCAGCATACTGGGTTCTAGTCCCGGTTGGGGCGCCGGATTCTGTCCTGGTCACTCCTCTTCCTGTCCAGCTCTCTGCTATGGCCCGGGAGTGCAGTGGAGGATGGCCCAAGTGCTTGGGCCCTGCACCTGAATGGGAGACCAGAAGCACCTGGCTCCTGGCTTTGGATCAGCACTGTGCACCGGCCGCAGCAGCCATTGGGGGGCGAGCCAATGGAAGGAAGACCTTTCTCTCTGTCTCTCTCTCTGCTCTCTGTCCACTCTGCCTGTCAAAAAAAAAAAAAAAAAAAAAAAAAAAAAAAAAAAAAAAAGATAATTTCTGTTTTACAATGCCTGAGATAGGAAGAATTTAAGAAAGGAGAATGCTTGGTTTTAGTCCAGTGCCTGACAAATAATAAGGACTCCACAAATAAGTTGATGAATCACAGATCAATTAGATCAAGTTTTTAAGAAGCAGTAGCCTCTTGGGAAAGATTTCTTAAACACCAACAGTGCTTAAACATTGCTTAGCATTGGATGACTCCAACAAAAATTTCAAAATCATCATTAAATATTCCTTCTGGATCAGTAAGGAGAGGAGCTGGAACAAACAGCCTGCATCCAAATCTGAATTAGTCTTCTGTGCCTGACTTGTTTTGTGATTGAAAGTTTGGAAACCTCACCAGAGAAAGAAAAATGGTTTATATAATTTCCATTGGCCTTCACTCTAGCCACATAGGCTGCCATCTAAATCAAGTTGTGGCTGGCAGCCCCGGAGACCTACAATGGATTGAGTATAGTCAGACTCATGTGTCACTTCAGGACAATGAAATCAGAGAGCAATATATGTTGAAAATCATAATAGGCTTTTGCTTAAAGTCAAGAACACACAATTCTTTATTATATCCCTGAAAGTATTTACAAATGACTTGGATTGGAACAGATTATTCCTTCTACAAATGCAATAAATGCTATTTCATCATGTCTTATAAGGTTTTACAACCTTAAAAAGAGTTAATGTCCAATGGTTGATTGGTTTTATGCTTCTGTTGGCCAACTCATATTTTTAAAGTCTAATAATTTTCAGGGACTGTTGCTGGAATTTTAAAGTGTAAAATACTTTAAGGTAGGAAAAGAAAGATAAAGACCATAAAAGAACTTTGCCAAGAGACATATATTGTATATTTGACCAGACACATCCAACCAGTGTGACACAAAAGAAAAATGCCCATATTAGTGTTTTGTTTCAAGACATATATAATCATAATGTCACATATAGCTCCCTTTCCCCTGATTGTGGCACGTTAGCAACGTTACAGTCAATAAGTTATTGAAAGGCCGTTTCATTACCTGGCATTAGCCGCAGAGATAGCAGATGATGCTATGCCCTATTTTGAGAGGGACATGAAATAGATCCAAGGACATTAATTTGATGGAGAAACACTCACCAAGTTCTTCCAACAAAATAGGCAATGCACCATGTCATTACCTGTTGCCTGAAAAAGAGATAAAAGTCTCCAAAATCACCCTTCTTCCACATCAACAACCTAACTCCCAACAAATTACACTGCTATAAAAAGAATTACTAATTATGCTTCCACTAGGTACTATAAAGTGTGCAATTATGGGTCTAATTAGAAGGGAAGGGCATAAAGTAATGGGCCCTTATTTAGAAATGTGGTTATTCTCACGACACCCTTTAAAGTGGTTTCTGTGTTTTGTTTTATGTATTACATTTATCCTACCTTTCTGCAACTTGCTCAGATTTATCTCAATAGGACAAACATCTGTCACATCTTGCATATTGCTTTAATTTGATTGTCTCTGACCCCTTAGGCAAATACAGACAGGTGGAAAACATACTGGCGATTTCACACAACATCTGTAGTCACTTTAGCCAGGCTTTTTTATAGCTTGTCACAGCATGGGAGGGCTGCAGAAACCAAACTGCTTCTCTCTTGTTGCAGTAGGGGGAGGAACCAGGTAGAAACCCCCCTGTTGGCTTGAACCACTCTATACTGCTCACATTGACAAATGCAGGCTGGGAGAACAGGTGCTTGGATTGTGGTCAAACTATAAAGGTTTGAGGAAAAGGGGGAGAAAAGCAACAATGGATAGGTTCAACTAAGTCAATGTCTATCTGTAACTTCCAAAGAGTTAAATAAATGACTAGATGCACAACACACACATGCATGCACACACATATACACAATGTCTTTAGCTGCAATTTGACGTGATTAATGAGGTTGCCCTGGCACATCTTGAGGACAGCATATTAGTCACAGTTAATGACTTTTGCATAGCCTACTCAAAGAGCAATATATCCTTATTAAATGCTCCTATCACAGAGCTGGAACAGACCTGAAAATACCCCATGGTCAATGACCCTAATTCTAATACTGGTAAAGGGACACATTCCAAAAGAGCCAGGATGGGTAGATTCTTAAAATATTATTATTATTAAACAAGACAAAAAAACAAGAATGTAAATTCTCCAAATGCCATTCATGACAGCTCAAGCCTCTAATTATTATTTAAGCCAAGGAATCTTTCCTCGTAAATGAGGTTTTAGTCCAATCCAAGTCAATTTCCTCTTGTGTAGACAACGATGAAAATGGAGAAAAATTGCTTAGTTTTGTTCTTATATATACACTTAGTACATTTGGAGATGTTTATTAAGTCATCCTCAGCTGCTTTATTATAAACTAAATTTAACTCCTTGACTCTCACTGCAATTGATGTCCATCTTTTAAAGATTTCTATTATTGTTGATTTACACAGTTTCTCTGGACCCTATCACTTGGAATTTCCTAAGTTTGGAAAGGTAACCTCCTCTTGACCACCAGGGGGATAATTACTCCAGGATGCCCTTACAGTATGAAGATCTTTCAGAATTTTCAGAATATCTGTGTCTGAGGTTCAGAATCCACATTTCAGCAGAAATCCTGATAGACTCCAGTGCATTTTTATGTGTGAGGGCTAGTGCTCTAGTTACTCTTGAATTAAACCTTCCAGTTCTCTTTTTTCAGAGCACAGGAGATACATACTTCTTAGTAAACTTTTGTATCTCTTCATGTCACCATGTTAATCAAAACTTAAATATGTGTCCCTCCAATCTATTTATAATCCTTCCAGCTTTTCCTGGATTGTCCATCACCTCTCCTTCTGAAAGTCCTTCATTTCTTTCTAATATGCCTTCTGCATTAGATTGCAAAGTGATCCCTATGACTACTTCCTTTTTACTGACATATATCACATCCCTTAGCCACCAAATCTTCTATACTTCTAATTCTCTTGCCTTTGCTCAACCTTTTGCTACTTTTAGGATTAATTTTTGCTCACCTATAACCACAACTTATCTAACTGGCCAATCTTGGGTAAGATTATTTTATACATGAGCCTTTTTAAATGGTACCAGTCGATTATGTTTGAACACTTGTTTAGCTTATTGTCATATCTATTGGATGGTAATAAATATCCTGAAACTTTTAAATAATGATTTCTTGCCTTTTATGTTTGTTTGTATGTAATTAATTACTTTAATATATATTTACTTATTTTAAAATTAACTAATAATAGTTCTGTGCATTCATGGGATAAAATGAGTTTTTTTTTCATTTTTCTTACTATTTATTTATTTATAATTAATGGGAAATTATTTCATATGTTTCATATATACCATTTTAACAGCATAATGATTCTTCCCTCCATGCTTACTTCTTCATTTTTCTCTTAATTTTTACTATGACATACTTTCAATTGTAAAATATGGCATTTTCATATTATATTTAATACATTCTTAAATGTATGCATCACATCATTATGCTTTCATTTGTTAACAGTTTTCCAAGTGTTGGGGAATAGCATTGTGAGTAACTTTCTTTTCTTTAAAAACCCTAGCACAATAATTTGTACACTTTTTCTATCCAGTGTGTGTCGCCTTCATCTGTGTAGACTTTCAAAGTTCACACAAGAACACTCACTGAGGAAGCATCAGCCGAAGCACATCTACTTATTGACAGACACAATTTCTAAATCAGTATTGCAGAATACAGTATCTATATCATTTATTTTTAGTTTCTCCCAACATTCTTGCAGAATTCAGTATTTCTTGGTTTTTATCCTTATTGTTGCCTTAGAACTATCTTCTTTGGTAACACCAATGTTTTGCAAAATCTTACACCTCAGGTTTTTTTTCTATTTATTCTTAACCACTTTTTAAATATGAGGGCACATCAAAAATTTCATTGGAAATGGAATCAAATATTTTTATTTTACTGTAAAAATTCAATCTTTGCAGTTCTTTTTTTTTTTTTTAAGATTTGTTTTACATATTTGAAAGACAGAGTTTCAGGCAGAGGTAGAGACAGAGAGATCTTCTCACTGGGTCACTTCCCAGATGGCCACAAAGGCTGGAGCTGTGCTGATCTGAAGCCAGGATCCAGGAGCATCTTCCAGGTCTCCCACGTGGGTGCAGAAGCCCAAGCACTTGGGTCATCCTCCACTGCTATCCCAGGTCACAGCAGAGGGCTGGATAGGAAGAGGAGCAGCTGGGACTAGAACCGGCACCCATATGGGATGCTGGCGCTTCCCGCTGTGCCACAGCGCCAAACTCTGCAGTTCTTTTCATTATAGCTATTTCTAAAAACACTTATATGCTTATATATGTACGAATATATGTTTAAAAATGTATGAATTTCAACAATGTTTCACCAAAATAAAACTTCCATTTCATTTTCCACAAACTTTTTGTAGTATCTTCATACTTGCTATGAGTGACTGTTTTCTCTTTAAAATTCTCCTAGCTTTGCATGTTTTATTCTTTTCTCTCTGTACCTTTTACATTCGCTTTTCTTCTTTTTATTAGATACAAAGTGTGTTTCTTCAAAATTCAATCACATTCTCCATTGTATATGTTTTTCTTCTACTCCCTTGAAGAATATTTCTGTGATTATTGGCAATGTGTTAATCCAAAAAACTCTTGAATCATTTTGTTTGATTATGACCTTTACCCAGCATTTCTTCATTTCATTTTTTAAAATTTATTTTTTTACCTTTTAAAATTTTTGGTTAACGTGGTGATTTCACACCTTTATAGGACACAGTGCATTTCAATAAATGCAGCAATATAAGGTGATCAAATCTGGTAATCAGTATCTCCACCTCTTCACCCTTCCTCCATCTTTGGAGCTTACAGATTCCTCTTTCAAAGTTATTTATACAGAATTTAACAAAATATTGTCAACTATAATTTTCCCATTCTGCTGTGGTACTCATTCCCTAGCCTCCCTCTACTCTTCCCTCCTCATCCTTCCCTATCTCTATTGATACTTACTTCTTTGTTTTGCACTTATTTTTTTTTTTTTTAGGATTAACAACTACAAGTTTAATTTTAAAATAAGCAAGGACATTAATATGCTACATTATTTTTCATTTTGTTTGAAATGTAATAAGAAAATAAATAATTAACTAGTAAGAAACTAAGTAGTAAGAACTACAGACACAGGTTTCTTTCTCTCTGCTCACCTCTCAAAGGTGAGCAAGACAAAGAGCAGGCGCCATCTTGGACATACGTCATAAGCAGAGCGACCTCAAGTCTGCACCGGCCCTGAGCCTAGCAGAAAAACCTGACTCTGGGCGGGGTGAATTAACAGGAGATTAGGACCTAGTGAATGTGTGGTGCTACTGAACTGAGACTGTGAAAAAAGAGACGGTGGGGGAGAGAACTCACGGAATTCACATGAGTACTCTACAGAGACCCTACAATTCCGTAACTTTGGCAACCCAGTGGGAGACTGAAGGAGAATTTGAGCCCACTCTGAGGGCAGAACAGATTCCCTGTGTGGTCCTTGGGAAAGAGCTTCCGATCTCTGGCTCCTGTGGCTATATCATTTGCCTGCTAACTACCTCCAACTTCATTCAGCTGTGTGGAATTACTTCCCTTTTGAATCAAAAAAAGAAAGAAAGAGAGAGAGAGAGAGAGAGAGAGATCTACCACACCTAACCTGGGAGTGTCACCTTTGGCACACCAAACAGAGCTCTCCGGCCACACCCATCTCAAGCCTCTAAGGCTCCATCAAAAACAGACAGTCCACTTAATCTAGAGTCATAGTATAACAAGAAAAAACACCACAGTGAAGAAACCAAATATCTCCAATATGCCAAATAACAAACGCAAAAACTGAGGTAATAAAAACAAGGAAGTCACCATGATGCCCTCAAATGAAAAAGACACCCCAATTCAAGATTATGAAGATGATGAGATAGAAGAAATGCAAGAAGCATATCTCAAAATTGATAAGAACATTAAGAAGTTCTCAAAAACAAATTCTTGAACTACAGAAATCCTTAATGGACAAGATAGAAAATCTCTCTCGTGAAAATGAAATATTAAGGAGGAATCAAAATGAAACGAAACAACTAGTACAACAGGAAACTGTGATAGTGACGAGAATTCATAATGAAGTGAAGAATTCAATAGATCAAATGAAAAACACATTAGAGAGCCTTACAAACAGAATGGGCGAAGCAGAAGAGAGAATATCAGACTTAGAAGGCAGAGAACAGGAAAGAATACAGTCAGACCAAAGAAAAGAAGAGGAAATTAGAAATCTAAAACATATTGTCAGGAATCTGCAGGATACTATTAAAAAACCCAACATTCGGGTTCTAGGAGTTCCTGAAGGCATGGAGAGGGAGAAAGGATTAGAAGGCCTTTTTAGTGAGATATTAGCAGAAAATTTCCCAGGTTTGGAGAAGGACAGAGACATCCTAGTACAGGAAGCTCATAGAACCCCTAATAAACATGACCAAAAGAGATCCTCACCACGACACGTTGTAATTAAACTCTCCACAGTGAAACATAAAGAAAAGATCCTAAAATGTGCAAGAGAGAAACGTCAGATTACTCTCAGAGGATCTCCAATCAGACTCACAGCTGACTTCTCATCAGAAACCCTACAAGCTAGATGGGAATGGTGAGATATAGCCCAGGTACTAAGAGAGAAAAACTGCCAGCCCAGAATATTATATCCTGCCAAGCTCACATTTGTGAATGAAGGTGAAATAAAGACTTTTCATAGCAAACAGAAATTGAAAGAATTTGTCGCCACTCATCCAGCCCTGCAAAAGATGCTTAAAGATGTGTTGCACACAGAAACACAGAAACACCGTCATCAATATGAAAGAACTTATCTTTGGCTTACAAGAAACACATCTTTCCAACAAAGATCCATACAGACTGAAAGTGAAAGGCTCGAAAAAGATATACCATGCCACCAGAAATGAAAAAAGAGCGGGCGTAGCCATCTTAATAAGCAGCAAATAGATGGGTTTTGTTCCTTAAGCCAATCAGCCAATCGGTGTCTTTTAACTGGACAGTTCCGGCCATTAACGTTCAGTGTGACTATTGATAAGTGGTAACTTTGCCCTGCCATTTGCCAAAGATAAGTTCTAATATATGCTTTGAATTCCCTGTGATCTTTTGCTGTGAGGTTTCCTTCCTTTACCTTCTTTCATATTGATGACCGTGTTTCTGTGTTTCTGTGTGTAACACATCTTTAAGCATCTTTTGAGAGGTGAGCAGAGAGAGAGAAACCCGTGTCTGTATCGGTTACTTTTTTTTTTCCTCTCTCTCTCTCTTCTAGTTAGCCTGGTGAACTTTTCCCCACGGGGTCATTCCCTCTAGTCTCCTCTTTCCGCTTGCCTGCCGATGTTGGGATATTGAGGTTCAGCTCACCTCACGTTCCAGTGCTGGTGTGTTGAGTCTGCCGCTGGTGTCCCGAACTGTGGGCTCCCACACTTTCTATGCAGGTCCACTGTGAATCACTAGTTCCGGAAGAGTTTCTTCTGCTGTTTCTTCCCCTACTCTTCCTTGAACCTGCAGTATCTCCACTTTTATTAAACTGTCTTTCCCCAGATTATCAGTATGCTCCCTTCCTATTCCTCCATCTTGCCTGACTCTGTTTTGCACTTATTAGGAGAACATGCAATTGTTTGTTTTTCTATTTCACTTAATGTCACTTAACATTGTGATCTCTAGTTCCATTCATTTTGCTGCAAATGACAATTTTCATTTTTTATGGCTGAATAATATACCCTTGTGCATATAATCTACTTTCTTCATTTACCCTTTGGTAAACACATAGATTCATTCCATATCTTGTCTATTGTGAATAGGGCTACATGGAACGTGGGAGTGCAGATATCTCTATTGTGCTTACTTTACTTTTGGATACATATCCACACAATAGTTGACTGGGTCACATACTATATGTATTTCTCGTTCGTTGAAGAACCTCCATATGCTCACCACAATGACTGCACTAGTTTGCATTCTCACAGCATATTAGGGCTTAGCTTTGTCTACGTGCTCTCCAGCATGTTGTTTGTAAAATAATTTTAAACATAATTTTGATAATAGATATTCTAGATAGAAAGATGGCATTTCACTGTGATTTTGATTTGCATTTATCTGATGTCTATCAAAATGGAATATTTTTTCATGTATTTAATTGCTATTTGTATTACTTTGAAAATGTATATTCAGATAATTTTCCCATTTTCTAAGTTGATTTTTGTTGAGGTTATTTACTTTTTTGAGTTCCTTGTTTAATCTGGTTATTAATCCTTTGTCAGATGAAAAGCTTAAATATTTTTTCTACATATATCTATTGTGTCTTCACTCTGCAAAAGCTTCTTTAATATAATTCCAGGATTTCTTATTTTTCTAATGGACATTTACACTTCCATGAACTAAAATATGAAAATGTCTAAATAATAACCCACTGGGGCCAGAGTTGCCAGGTAGTGTGTTAAGCCACTGCCTGAAATGCCCATATCCCTTATGGGTGCTGGTTTGAGTCCCTGCTGCTCCACTTCCAATCCACTTCCCTGCTAATGTGCAAGGAGGACAGCAGAGGGTTGCCCAGGTGTTTGGACCATCCCCCATGAGAAACCCCAAAGAAGGTTCTGGCTTCTGGATTCTGGCCTGGTCCTGCCCCAGCTGTTGTGGCCATCTGGGGAGTGAACTAGTGGATGGAAGATCTGTCTGCCTTTCCCTCTCTCTCTTTCTGTAACTCTGATCTCTGTTTCTTTCCCTATCTCTATCTCTGTAACTCTGACTTTCAATTAAATAAATAAAGCTGTTATAAAATCATAACTCATCATATCCTGTTGCAAGTCAATTCTCTCTGCATTTCCTTTTTACTATAAAATTAACTCTCAATTACCAAGTCTAAGGTTCAAAATTTGAAGTTATTATGACTTTTTTTTGCCTCAGCTCAGGGATTATTAGACGCTATTGCTGCCTCTCACCAAAGCTTGAATAGATTATATGTGTGCCCTGAGCTGGCTAGGGATTTGACAGTTTGTCCAGTAAAACAATTTTATGTAAATTATTAAAATTTATGCAATAGGATTGCTGAGAAACTCATTTCAAATTAGTAAAAATGTGTGTACAGAAATAGATTCACCTACTAATTACTTATCATTGCCCAAAGCAGCATCAATATCCTGTAAAAACAAATGGAGGCTATGTTGTTACACAGGTTTTCTCCTGTGACTTTCTAAAATAGTCATTTCTTAGGAAATCTTAATCAGTGTTTTAAAATATGGAAAATAAAATATATTATTCAATCTTGTTACATGTGATACCATTTAAAAATTTAGCCAATTGTGATTAGAAAATTTGAAAAATTGTCACAAAATTTCTATACATAAGCAGAAAAGTAGAGGAACTGTTTTCACAGGGGACAGTTGGAGCCTCGTTTGCAGTGGAAATCCTACAAAAAGAAGAGAGGCACCATGGAGCATTAGGGACAGTACAATCACACAGTAGTGAGCAGAACACCACCAACAAGCCCCACAATCCGTGGCTGGAGGGGACACCATCTTCTTGGAGCAAGGCACTCTGACAAAAAGTGGGGAAGATACATCATCTAACAAGGCTGCTGTGGTCCACACATGCCTGGGGAGTTTCATCCAAGGGATAAATTCATGGTCCACACTGATTTGGGGTTTGTCCTGTAGGGTTGGTGAGGTTAAAGTACCCATGAAGAGCTTCCCTCCCCTCACTCTATTAAAGCAATGAGACTGGAATTGCCAAGGCAGAGCACCAACCAACCTCTAACGGTTAGCCAGCTGGCTCTGGGAACGCTGCAGCTCTTCTGTGGACAGGGGAGACTTGCGGGGCTGAGTAGATCCCCTGCTCCCGGTGATTGTGGGAACCTACAAACTGTGACTGTGAGAATTTTGTGACTGTTCAGCAGGGCATATGAAAGGTATGCCTGTCTTTGGGCAATAACTATGTCTGGATCCTGAGGCTCAGGGTTCTGTGCTGACACTGAGGCGCATATAGATCCTTTGTACAGTTCATGGGCCTGTGTGGGTGAGGTGTGGAGGTGGTGTGGGATCAACCTGGCTGGTTGGATAATCATGGCAGAAATGGTTGACACTGTGAATATAGCAGCTGATATTATTTTACGCCTGCCCTCTGCCCGCATGATGATAGAGGAGATATACCATACTCAATTTGTGTGCCATCCTGGACTCTTGCCCCAATCTCAAGTATTGGCTGGAGTTCTCTGGCCCCACCCAGCACACATCTCTGGATATCCACAAAAGGAGCATATACTCCACAAATTCATGGAGGCATATATCAAGATAAAAGCCCTCAGAAGTGAAAACCAGTCTCATTCCACAGATGCCTAAAAATAAATGTAGAAATACAAGAAACATGTACAAGGAAGATAATATGACTCCTCAAAGGAGCACAACAACACTTTAATATTAGAATGTGAAGACGAAGAGACTGATGAAATGTTTGAAAAGGAATGCAAAAAGAATGATCATAGGATTACTCAAAAGACACAAAGAATCAAGTAGATGAGTTAAAGAAATCCATATACAACATAGATGAAAAATTCTGCCCAGAGACAGAGATAGTGAAGAGATATCAAACTGAGATATCAGAAATAAAGAATTCAATATGTCAAGAAATACAGTGGAAAGCCTTACAAGATACTTGGTGAGGCAAAGAAAGAATATCTAAGCTGGAAGACAAGTATTTGGAAATATCGCAGTCAGAAAGAAGAAGAAGAAGGGGGAGAAGGAAGAGGTGTAGGAGGAGGGGGAGGAGAAGGAGGAGAAGAGACTAGAGCTGTGGTGTAGAGGGTAAAGCCGCTGCCTGCAGTGCTGGCATCCCATATGGGCGCCAGTTCGAGATTCAGCTGCTCCGCTTCCAATCCAGCTCTCTGCTATGGCCTGGGAGAGCAGTGGAAAATGGCCTAAGTCCTTGGGCCCCTACACCTATGTGGGAGATCCAGAAGAAGCTCCTGGCTCCTGGCTTCAGATTGGTGCAGCTCTGGCCATTGGGGCCAACTGGGGAGTTGTGGCCAATTGGAAGACACCCCACCCCTCGCCTCTCCTCTCTCTGTGTAACTGTGGCTTTCAAGTAAAATAAATAAATCTTTAAAAAGAAAACGAAGAGATTAGAGAAACTTAAAATAATTTGATATTTATCAGATATTAACAAGTGATCAAATATATGTGTCTTAGGTGTTCCCGAAGGTATGGAGAGAGAGAATGGAATAGATGATTTCTTCAGTGAAATAACTCAATAACTCAATAATAACTTTCCTAATTTGGAGAAATATAGGACATCCAAGTACTGGAAGACATGGTCAGAAAAGATCTTCACCTTGACATATTATAGTCAAGCATTCAAAAAATAAAACATGAAGAAAAGATTCTAAAATGTACAGAAGAGAAACACCAGATTACCTTCAAAGTATCTCCAAGTAGACTAACAGCAGATTTCTCTGTGAATCAGACAGCTAGAAGTCTGCCCTCATGTAACTTATGCCATGATTAGTCACATAAAAATTGATTTATGCTTTAACAAATCATAAAATTGTACATCAATTTGAAAAGTTTAAGGTAATATTTGCTAAGAACTGGAACTTACAGAGAATTAATATTGTGAGCTACTTTACAATTAGAAACATATTTATATCTAATATTACACACTAGGGAAGAACCATAGGTAATCCATTTATAACATTTTCACACACACACACACATACACACATAAAATAATGTAGTGGTACTTCAGTATTACTATGAGAACTTTTACATTAAAACTGTATTTATGAAAATGGAAAGAGGAAGCCAGTAATCAGAATTTGGAAAAACACATAATGACATTTGACACTTATGCACAAGATAATTGATGAGAAAAAAATCTCATTTTTAAATTATGAAGGTTTTTAGAATAAGCAAGGAAGTTATTGTGTTTTAGATACTCAAACATGAAAAATAGAGTAATTGAAAAGTAATTTCATAAATGGGAGTAGAAAGTGCTATGAGATTGCAAACCCCAAATGAACAGGATTTTTATTCTTATTTTAGTACATTACACTCATGCTATATTGATTTTTTTTACATATGGGAAAAGGGCAGAGAAATTGATCAAGAAAATATTAATGACAGTTTTATGACATAAGAATCCAGAGTTACTTGGTATAAAATAAGCACATAGCTCCAAGAGATGGTCAATAAATAATTAACAGTACAAAATATTTTTGACAAGTTATTAAAACTTATTTTGAGGATTATCTGAAGAATGATGCTGATGAAAAAATATCAAGAAATATTTCATGAAAATGATTAGACATAAAATAGATAAATACTTACTACTGGCCTTCTTCCAAATAAAAAGGTTATGAGCAAAATATTCAACCTCAGAATGCAGACTTTAGGAAAATCTTTCATGGAAGAACTAAATACTGTCTGCCAAAGAATTTGATATTATCAAAAATAATGTTACACTTTTGAATAAAAAGCAAAAGAAAGAAGGGAATGAAAATTTAATAGATACTACTACTTGAGACATTTTATAACTGTTATAACATTGAAACTTCATAAGATTTCTGTGAAGTGTTTTCAATTGATGCAGGAGGTCATAAAGACAAAGAATATAAAAGTAGCCATACAATGGTCATAAAGAGAGGGAGTGAGGAACCAAGATTCAAATATTGCCTCAAAATACAACTTTTCCCTCTATAACATAAAGAATTTCCAAGGAAAGGGGATGTCTAAAGCAGATAGACAATAAGGTAACATTTTTTATCTATTACATTTCTGAAGATCTACTGGAATACTACACAGAGGTAAAAAAAAAAAAAAAAGAAATTCTTTGTTGTTTGCAAAACAATGGATGCAAAAACTGGAAACTATTATACTCAGTGAACTAAGCTAGTTCCCCAAAGTCAAATATCATATGCTTTCTCTGATCTGTGGTAACTAATAGAGTACTTAAAAGGTAATATAGAGGAGTGAAATTGACACTTTGAAATGAGATGATTTTGAAAAGCCCTTGTCTCAACTGCTGAAGGTACAGTGTTGTTTTTCTTCATACTGTTTGTTGAACTCATTACTTCGTGCAGGTTTAATCTTATGCTTATAAAGTTAACTGAAAACAGAACTTTGTAGAAAAAATAAGAATGATTAATAGGAGACAGAAAAAGAAGGGTAGAAGTGAGGGCAGGAGGGGAGGGAGGGTGGGAAGAATCACTATGTTCTAAAGTTGTATGCATGAAATGCACGAAGTTCATATTCCTTAAATAAAAATTTTAAAAAAGAAACAACAACGAAAAAACAAAGAACATCTTGGTAATATGATTGTTACCATCTCGACGTACTATTGAAATGGCAAGTTCCCAAATATGATAATCGTTCGCAGAGACCAGGCTCATTGCACTGCCTTGTGCATGGTGAGGGGACTTGAGGATGGATCCGAAAGCTTCCAGAGAAGCCGTCCCATGTGAAAATGCGAAAACCACATCAGTTCCTACCTGCTTCCCTTTGCTAAGTAACAACTCCAGACTTCCATAATTTATGATTTACATCTGAGTCTAATTTCTGTATTTCTCACCTCTTCTCTATGTTGAATTTTCCTTTTCTTTCTATGAAAGCATTTCAAGAGCTTAGACTGTCCTTGCTCCATTCAAATATTTAAGTGGAAACAATTTGGGCAAAACAGTTTAAAGGGGAATACCTTATTCATACTCAAACGATTCCTATGAATTTTCATTGTAGTGAAATTAATAAGCTCTTGGCCGGCACCGCGGCTCACTAGGCTAATCTTCCGCCTTGCGGCGCAGGCACACCGGGTTCTAGTCCCAGTCGGGGTGCCGGATTCTGTCCCGGTTGCCCCTCTTCCAGGCCAGCTCTCTGTTGTGGCCAGGGAGTGCAGTGGAGGATGGCCCAAGTTCTTGGGCCCTGCACCCCATGGGAGACCAGGAGAAGTACCTGGCTCCTACCATCGGATCAGCGCGGTCGGTGCTCCAGCCGCACCGCGCCAGCCGCGGCGGCCATTGGAGAGTGAACCAATGGCAAAAGGAAGACCTTTCTCTCTGTCTCTCTCTCTCTCTCACTGTTCAATCTGCCTGTCAAAAAAAAAAAAAAAAAATTCTATCGTTTCATTTTTTGTATGTCAAGTGTAAATTTGTTGGAATCAAATTGCGAAAATAAAGAAATGGCAGCTAACACATTTGCTATGATTAAATTGTTTTTCCAACACTGATTTTTAAAGATCATAAAAAATCCTTTAAGACAATTTAACTTAAATCCCAAAGTGAAAAGGTATGCAGGAATACTAGTAAAAGAGCTTTCATCAAAATTAATGAAGCAATTTATAATTGAATATTGATTTTATCTTTTATTTGTACATACAAGTTGGTATGCTGGCAAATTCCCAAGATGTACCCTCCACAGGGACTACAGTGATATCTTCATGATGTGTCAGCTGGCTCACACCAGAAGCAGAGCAATTTTTTTACATTTCTACAATGAAACACCTGAAGCAGCCCAAGTTTATAAAGAGAAGAGGTTTCTTCTTCCTTATAAAGGGACCACATGTTTCATTGTAGTCCATGTGGAGAGGAATCACTTGGCAGTACTGAGCTGAAAATAAAAGCAGCCTTGAAATGAATCTTTCAGCCTCGGATATGTCTTCAGATGACTGTAACTCCAGCTAACATTAGGTTGCAATTTCAGATAACTTAATATGTTTTTGAATTTCTGATAATTCTAAAGTGAACTATGAATTATTCTTTTGTTTAGGATTTAATTGTTTTCTATCATGTTGGATAAATATTAAGGAGAAAAAATATTTTCAGAAAATAATTTCCCTTTTAAGCAAAATTCTTTCTAGATAATATCATTCATGCTTGAAATACATCTATATTCAGATGCACAATGCAAAACACAAAACAAATTCTCATGTATATATAAAAAAGTTTTATGAAGAACAATCAATTATCTACAATAGCTATTTATGTACTAATTTTTAACTAAAGACAAATATTAGCTGTTTATAAAACCAAAAATTAATTATTCTAAAACTTATTATCTGACCATTACATTCCAGGATCCTTACTGCTCTTTATTCAATTATCCTTTTACTGAAAGCAAAATATCTATGCCCCAAATGCTTCTGCTATATCCTTATTCCCCTCAGGTAAATATGCACTATTAAACAGGACATTACAGAATCTTATTTTTTTTGTGATCTCATTAGATGTTGAAACATTTAAAAATACTTTATATTGTTAAAGCAAAAGTATTAGTTTTCCCTAGAGTATAATAAGCATGTTCTAAAATTTTTAATTAACAATTTCAAAAAAAAATTATTTATTAGGTGTCTCACTTGAGTGCGTTATGAGAAAGAGAAAAGTTGAATCACAGTCGAAGTGAGGATAATTCCCAGAAATTCTGTTTAAGGCATCTCTTTGGTTTCCAGGGAACCCTGAAATTGTTACTTTTTAAGCAAAGTGAACCTAATGACATGCTTTTTCTTTCCCTGGTGACTTCCTATAACTTAATTAGCGGATTCAGGTCAACTACCTGGTTCACCAGTTTTTGAACATCTGAGACTCAGTTTAAATTCCCTTTTGAGAAATGAATTCCCATCACAAGGGCCTCGTGGGTGTGTATGTGTGGGAAAATAATTTTGAGCAATTAGGAATTAATGATGACCTTGCAGGGAATAGAAGAGGACATAATCATAAAAGTTGAACATGCATCACTGGGAATGAGTAATGCACCACCGTTAGCATAATTGACTAGTATTGAAGCGGAGATATAATTGCCAAGGTTTAGAAGCTTCCTGATGAAATGAGCAAGTCCTGGAAGGTGCAACCTGAAACATTATTCTTGAGATTTCAACAGTCATACTTCGGAAATCATATATAATGGAATTGTGAGATTTAAAACTTGGAAAAAATCTAATGGAACAAAAATAGAAAAAAAAATCACTTCACAAATGGAAAAATTGAAAGAGGTGAGGGTTTGAGGTATTGGGAAGTTAGGTCAGTTGCAATTTAGTTAGGTCGATTAATTGCATTTAATTTTATCAAAGCAAGACAAGCTTGTAATCCCTGCCTACTGAGTGGCTGTTTGTGCTTCACCCGGTTGTGAAACCTCGATGTGGTTTTAGAAAGGGGCCGCTCAGAGAGCTACCTCATGTATAAAAGACCCAGCACTGAGAAGCTCATTTGGCAACTCCTCCCTTGGAGCCACCTGTCTGATTGCTGCTGCAGGAAGTTTCTCACTTTCAAAGATCTTGCTTTGCTCGCTGTCCCTGACCATGAGATGAGAGCTGAAATGTCCTCATCCTCATTCTTCCCACAACAGCACTGTGCTCTGACTTGGATTCAGGTCAAATCTGACTCAGATCAGCACCAGATCACCTCACCGCATGGGTAAGCAAGAAAATTGCTTCTCCCTCTGGTTTGTGGGCCGTCTCACTCTCCAGCATGGCAACTCTCCCAAGAACACCAGGCCCCTGTCAACCAGTTAAAAGTGGTTAACAGTGCATCCAGTCTTAAGACTCAGGGGTCAGGCTTTCTGGCCAGGACTAAATCAACTCCCCACTGCTACCCTCAGAGCTGAGCCTCTGTTCTAATCTTTATCTCTTGTGTAGATGCGCCCTTAGGGAGGGATTGGGGGAAGCCCTTGAGACCTGAGGGATGCTGGCCAGGGCTATACCCTAGTGCTACTTGAAAGTCTCTCGGCGGGATTCAGACCTCAACAACAGGTAAGGGTGTTAGAATGGGAATTGCGCTTCTGCAGGAAGCAGCACCACTGAGACTGGGCATGGTCTGGATCCAGGCCATGGGCCCCAAGTTTCAGTGCTCCAGTAACTCCATACTTGACTTCTGACTCGAGTGCCCATGACCCGCTCTTCTGGAGTCCTGATGAGCTACAACACTAGAAGCTCCACCCTCTCCACTTCTCATCTTAGCTTTTAGAATGTTGGTCCTTTCCAACTCAGTTTCCTTTTGTAGGGGTCAGCCAATCACATGAAGGTATTGAAGTAATTACAACATTCAGGCTGACACAATACTCTAGTGTTTCTCAAAAGTTCCTTGAGTAGACACCAGACTCTGACAGCTGTTAGGGTGTCAGAATGAGGACTGCACTGGGTTCTTCTTTCCTCAGAGATCCCTCTTTTGGTGAGACTGAGTGTTGTCTGGAATGAGGCTCTGTGCCCCAATGCCTCAATGACTCCTTAAAGTATCCCACACTTTCCATCCGTTTTTCTACTTGCCTCACTACACTGTGGCCTCTGGGCACTCTTTGCTCCATCAGTTTTCCTCATTTCTTACAAACTTGAATTCCTTGTCCCTGTCGTCAGTATCTCCCTAAGCCTCTGGTTGTTTTGGGGTCAGAATGTAGGTATCCCTTTTGCAAACACTGGCAACCTTCTTCATCTTGTTACCTCTTTAGGCATGATCGACTGGTGACCTGGACTTGTGGAGATAGGCCCTCTGGCTTGTTCTCCAGTGTCTCCCTCTTTCCTCAGGGGTCTCCCTCTTTTGGGTTCACCTCTGTCAGTTCCTTTCTATATAGTTCATACCTTGGCAAAACTTACTTCTCCCATTGCACTCCTTTATTCCTCATTTGCTTAGTCACCAGCACTTGTGGTGGCCAGGACTGGTGCCCTCTCTCCAAATTCTAGCTTGAAACATTTTTAAAGGTTATATATCCTAGGTAAAAGGTGAGGAAGGCTGAGAGAACGTGGGCTCTACATTCTAGTCCCACCTGTACCTTCCTGCCTTCCCAGTGAGCTTCAGTGCATGTCTGGAATCCACAGGCAACAAGAGATTTTGAAAGACATCTCAAACTCAGGAGAGACAAAAGGTGAGGGATCCTTCTGTTTTTATCCTCTCATTCCAGATGGGAAACACACCATAAAGCAGGTACTTCCTTGGGGTGCATGCTCAAACACTGGGGTTCCTTTAAACCACCTCCCCAGAGCTTAAAGTATACCTGATCTTTTTGTGTGCCACCACCTGGCCTGGTTACAAACTGTAGAGAAAGTTGGCCTCGAGAGGCAAATATTCAGCTACATATCTTCTACCACAAAGCAGGGGAGTGTGCTGAGGTCTCTTATATCCAGGCTTTTTTGGACCACGAGAGAATCCAGAATTCTATAGAACTTGTCATATTGACTCAGATACTATGGAGGCCCTTTCTTCTCCAAGACCACAGCAATCTCCCTGCCATCCATTCAGTCTCCCTATTTGCTCTCCACACCCCCAATATTTGGCTTCCCAAGAGCCTCTTACCAATTTACTACCCCTTAAGCAAATGCCTGGAAGGTGGGAACCTATTTGGGTCCAAGTTTATTTTTCTCTGCAAGACCTTGAGCATCTATATGGAAATCTGGGTTGCTTAACAGATGATCCATATCATTACATAGAGGCCTTCCAGAATTTAAAAACACAGATGCATGAGTTCACCTGGAAAGATGTGATGCTGTTCCTTGGCCAAACTCTAACTTGGTTGCATAGACTTGCAACTCTATAGGCAGCAAAGGAATTTGGGGATGGGTTGTATGTATCCCATGGACATAACCCTAAAATTGCAATCTATGAATAAGAGATGCCATTCTGCACTGGTCAGGAAGCAGTTCTTCTGAACAACCCTATCTGGACACTACAGATGATTGGAGCAGAAGGCATCTTACTGTCTGTTACAGAGGGCCTGAAAAAAATCAGAAATAAACCTTTTAATTACTCTAACTCATTCCAGATTGATCCAGGGTCACTGAATATCCCTTTGCCTCCATGAACCGTCTGAGGGAGACTTTAAAGAAATATATCCTATTGGACCCGGGCTTCTATAAAAGGACAGGGTTTTTTTTTTTTAATTTTTTAAATTTTTTTGACAGGCAAAGTTAGACAGTGAGAGAGAGAGACAGAGAGGGTTATAGAGAGTGAGAGAGAGACAGAGAGAAAGGTCTCCCTTCCATTGGTTCACTCCCCAAATGGCCGCCTTGGCCGTCGCTGCGCCCATCTGAAGCCAGGAGCTGGTTGCTTCCTCCCGGTCTCCCATGCGGGTGCAGGGACCCATGCACTTGGGCCATCCTCCACTGCCTTCCAGGGCCATAGCAGAGAGCTGGACTGGAAGAGGAGCAACAGGGACTAGTACCTGGCGCCCCAACCGGGACTAGAACCTGGGGTGCCAGCGCTGCAGGCGGATGATTAGCCTAGTGAGCCACGGTGCTGGCCAGGACAGGGAATTTTAAAAGAGTGATTCATGACCCAGTCTGCTCCAGTCATCAGCAGAAAACTCTCAAAATTCACAGTGAGAGCTCAAAGTACCCTAAAAGTACCCTAAATAATCTCTTAAGATATCCACCACAGTCTTTTATAACAGAGATATATAACTGTGTGAGGAAGGGAGGTCTTTCTAATGCCACCTGCTTAATGACAATTACATCTGTAATTGTCCTCACCAACCCAAACTCTCTTACTCCTAATGGAAATTTGTGAACTAATCTATCTTCAAATGTGATACATCAGACATCATTTTCTATCTGTGAAGGAACCTTCCCTAACATGTATGATAAACTCTCTCATTGGCTTTGTGTCTTTTAGGAGTAAACAACTAGAAGCCATCAAACCCCAGGTGATACTCCAGATGACACCTCCAAGGAAATTTACAAGCTACCAGGGACCCTTAGATCCACCCTCAGGGGAATGTTCTGCTGCCATCCCCCAGGGGTGCTCCCCTCCCCTCAGCATGAAGCAGTGAGAGAGGTCATCACCCCACACTTCCAGTGGTAGTTAGGCCCATTCTTCTGAGGGGAGATTGAAAGAGGCAGGGGTATGAAATGTTGGATGGGCAAATCGGTCAGTTGGAAGGCAGTTAGGTCAGCTAACCGAACTTAATTTTATAAAGGCTAGAGAGGATTGTAATCCCTGCCTTCTGATTCCTTGTTATTCGGCTCCTCACTTGGTTGGTTATATACGTCCCACATATAAGAGCAGCACTGGCAAGCTTCCTTGGCTGCTCCTCTCCTGAATGCTGAGGTAGGAGGTTTCCCATTTTCAATAAATTTTGCTTTGCTCACTGTCTCTGTCCACCTGGAAATTCTTCAGTGTGAAACTAGATTTGAAATCTCCCTCTTTTTCATTCATCTTGCAACAAATTCATGTACTATTGCTATTAGACATTTAGAAAGAATTAGGTTGGTAGGCACTTGGTTCGTCAATTAAGTCATGGATCCAGGAACTACTTTATTTCTTTTTTCTTTTCTTTCTTTCTTTCTTTTTTTTTTTTTTACAGGCAGAGTTAGTGAGAGAGAGAGAGAGACAGAGAGAGAGAGAGAGACAGAGGGAAAGGTCTTCCTTCCGTTGGTTCACCCCCCCCAAATGGTCGCTAAGGCTGGCGGGATGCGCTGATCTGAAGCCAGGAGCCAGGTGCTTCTTCCTGGTCTCCCATGGGGTACAGGGCCCAAGCACTTGGGCCATCCTCCACTGCCTTCCTGGGCCACAGCAGAGAGCTGGACTGGAAGAGGAGCAACTGGGACAGAATCCGGTGCCTGAGCCGGGACTAGAACCTGGACAGCCGGCGCCACAGGCAGAGGATTAGCCTAGTTAGCCACGGCGCCAATCAGGAACTACTTTTAATTTCAGAGTATTTGGATTGGAGATATAACTCTGGCTTCAGATTCTAGCTTCATGCCATTGCAGATTCCGAGAGGCAGCAGGTAATGGCTTAAGTAAGCACTCCTGTCACAAATATAGGAGACAAAGATTGATTTCCTGGCTCCTTACTTCAGCCTGGCCAGCCCTGGTCATTGTTGGACATTGTGGTCATTTGGGGAGTTAATTAGTGAGTGGCAATTCTGTCTCTCTGCCTTCCTGCATCTCAAATAAATTTAGAAAATAAAAGCAAGAATCTAGAGCTTGCACTATATGCTTATATAACACTCACATTTGATGCTATCCCATCTGTTTTTTTTTTTTTAAAGAACTATATTTGAAAATGTGTGTGTGTGTGTGTGTGTGTGTGAGAGAGAGAGAGAGAGAGAGAGAGTACTTCCATCTGCTGTTTCACTCCACAACCCTTAACTCTGCTTTTAGAGAAAAAGAAGTTTCTAAAATTGAGAATACAATATAAAATTTAAGTACATAATACTTCATAGGCTTATTTTAAGGAATAAATGAGATAATTATAGTACCTACCAGTCTTATCTGTTCCTGGGTTTCAAACTCGGTCAAACTTAATGGTGAAAAACAACGTTTTGTTGTTCCTCATGGATATGAATATTGACTTGGCTTAACCGGGTGGTTCTCACTTGAGATCTTTCAAGGAGTCAGTTGCTGACTGGTACTGCTTCCATTTAAATGCTCAGTGTGGCTGAGTGTCTAAGGTAGCCTACTGACATTGTTGGCAGGTGATGCTGGCTATTGTCTGGGTGTTCAACTTATCCACTAGTCTAAGTAAGAGTAGCTTACATCATATACAGGACCCCCTTAGTACAAAATCAAAGCACAGAGTTTCTTGTTAAAAATTATTCAGAAGTTCAAGAGAATGACAGAATGAGAGCAGGCGACTGAATCAGGCTCTGGGTTTGGGTTTCTCCTACTACAATGGTTGCATTCTCAGGAGATGCATTCCACAATTTAGGGTTCTACAAGAACAAGATAGAAATTCTAACATTTTGTATGACTTAGTGGACCACACTTTCACAAGTCAAAGGATATCACACAACCATTTCAGTTTCAAGGAAATGGAATTAGACTGTGTCTCTTAATATGAAGTGCAGCATGTGTAATGAGAGGGAGAGAGTTATTGGCAGCTATATTTGGAGAGTATCTTCCACATGACCTTGTGGTTTCATTGCAATTATTAAGGTACATAATCTAAGTTAGCTTACAGAATACCTGTACCTTAATAATACTTACAGAATAACTTTATTATTAACCCGAATAATAAACTTGGAAAAGAATCCAAGGTACTCTGTCTGTTTGTATTTGTTGGCTTAAAAACCCTATGAGCTATCCGATTTTATGTTCACTCTACTAGGAAATCAGTCTTTAAAAAATTAGAAAAACTAAGTTATAGCTGTTAGATTCTATAATGACTAAAGCACATTCTTAAGGTAATTATTAATGAGTTTAGTGTTATTCTCCATGACAATAGCCCTTCTCTTTTACCCAAAGGTATTTTGCAAAAGTGGATAGTTTAGCTTTGACTTTTTTGCCTATTAAATAACCACCTGCCACCTGTAGTCTATTGTCTTGCTGCATTTATCACAGATGAGTGCACAACAAAAAATTGAAAATAAATTGCTTTAATATAATACCTTTTCCTTGCTCTTTCTCATAAAATGCCACATTCTTTGAATGCATCTTAGCTACGGTGTAACTTGGGATTCCAGGTTATAAAAGCTTTTTATAATCTTTAGTCATTGAACACTACCTACATCTTATTTGATGGCTTTTCTTTCAGGTTGTGCCAAATACAATATAATTTTTCAATTAGGAAGCAAACTTGCTTTTAAAATATGAGATGCTGCTTCGGACATAAATTTTATTCATAGACAACAAAATATTCTGCAAAGCCTTGGGTATACAGCTGATTATAAATAAAAAGTACTAGTGAATGATTTTCCTGGACACCAAAGAATAGCTTATTCTGCCGTGATGAAGAAAAAGGAATATGGTGAATTAGAAACTGTGTTTATCCAGTTGTCCAAGGCCCATGCAATACATGGAAAAATGATTTCTTTAAAGTTATTTGGTACATACATATCAGTGTAGTTTGAAGGAGGTCATGGAGCTGAACCTAAGTCTATTAGTTTCTAAATATATAAACATTCATTTATAGTTACAAGTGTTCATTCTTTCTAAACTTTTGCCATTTCCTTATTTTCTTTTGATTCCTATTTACTTATTTAATTTTTTTCTTCAGGTGCCCCACTTCAACAATGCCTTATATACCATAGATACCAAATATGCTACTTTTGAAATTAAAAATATTATGCACTGAGATGCATACACTGTTAAGTATGCATGTTGGTAAATTTTTGAACATATTTTTGGATCCAGAATCCCAGAAGTCACTTATATGAATCCTTTCTGTAAATAATCCAGGCCTCTCCTACCAAGGATAGCCACCGTCTTGTCTTCTACTAACATAGATATCCCTTTTTGCATATTTCATATAAAGGAAACAAATGTCATGCATTATTTTGTGTATGGCATTTTGCTCAAATTCAAATTTGTGACTTATATGCTTCTTCGAATGTTGTAGTATCATTTAGTCTCACTGCTCCTTAAAATTATCCTTTATGAATATATCAAAACATTTCTGTCTATCCTATTGTCAGTAGGCATCCAGATTGTTTCCAATTTGAGCTTTTGTAAATAGCATCTCCATGAATATTCACTTGTCCTTTATAGGACATAATTCTAACCAAAGAATTGGTATATCGTAGGATAGTCATGTTTAACTTTAATAGATACCAACAGTTTTCTGGGTGGTTGTATCTAATAACACTACACAGAGTGATGTATTAGTATTCTGTTGGTTCCACATCTTTGCAATCTTGTGTTTCTATATATTTAATTTTAGTCATTCCAGTTGGTATGTAGTCCTAGTGACTAATGATGTTAAACATTGTTCCATTCCTTTTTTTCACTGCCATTTAGGTAACCTCTTTTCTGAAATATGTTCATGTGTCATATTTATTTCCCCATTAAATATAAGACATGTAGTGTTTTAGCATGTTTATCCATAGTTTATTTCCCAGTGTTTGGATTATTCTTTTATGCTCTTAACATCATTTTTAAGTGAATATAAGTTCTTTAATTTAGTATATTAAAATTTAATTTTTATAATTAAATTCTTTTCTCTATCTTGTATGTAATATACTGTTTGAAAATGTTCCCTTTATTGTCTAAGTGTTTTAATTTTAATTATCCAATGTAGATCTGTAAAGTATCCAGAATTAGATTATGTACATCATATGAAGAAGATCCAGTTGACCTTGCAATATTTGTTAAACAGAGAATCCTTCCTCTACTGTAATATCATCAATTTAATCAGAAATCTAGTGAATGTGATTTATAGGTCTTGTCCTGAGTCCTTTATTCTACATATTCTTGTATCCATTTTTGCCTTAAGTAACTAAATACATTTTTCATTATGGTAACTTGAATAACTTACTTCTTTTAATAAGGAGGAAAAGAAATACTATTTTTCCTTAGTAAAAAATAATATGTACTAGAGTAGTTGCTGTAAATTCAAATTTAGCATATTCAGTATTAGCAATTCCCCATACTTTTCATGTAGATCTGAATTACCTACACCATCATCTTTCAGTTCTATTCAATAATGACAGTATATTAAACATTAATACTCAGACATACTTTTGTCAATGTCTGGAGTGGGAGATAGGTAGAAATAGACCAATCATAATATACGAGGAAATAGCTATTTCTGTAAATAAGCATTTAGTATCCTTAAGTCTAGTGAGAACACTGACTTGTGAGCTGTGAAGGAAGGCTGGTAGTATCTGTCAGAAGATTGGTTCAAGTAACATTGATGTGTATTTTTCATATTACAGGTTTTAGAACAATAAGCTTAGAGAACAACAGAGGAAGAAAGTGGAAGATATGGAAGAAAATGTAATTGTGATTTTCAGTTATATAGTCAAGGACTGATACAGAGGAAATCACCGACAGGAATAAAATAGGGAAACTGAGGAACTGGAAATCCTTATGAGAACATAGAAAGAAGCCAAAAGAGATCAAGAGTGAGAAAGTAGAAAAGTAGTGCAATGTCGTTGGAAAGTGGGGTCATGTGAGTGCGAATTGTGCATGAATGACACAGCTACACTCTTGCCAGAGGAGTGGAGCATTTCATAGGATTTGAGATTAAAATCACTTAAAACCAAAAAAACTAGAGTGCAGATTGGAATTTTATGCATATTGAAGTAATTAAGAAATATGACAGAATATGCAACAGGAGGAAAACTAGTGATCCTCGCACAAAAGTCCTCAATGGATGAAAAGGAGAAGAAGGGTTGTTAGCTGAGGAGAGGAAAAAGGCATTGTTACCAAAAGTAATCAATATCAGCATCTCAGTGACAAAATAATGATGCCATTTTAAAAAAGATGAGAACACTATTGTTGCTCCTCATCTAACAATTCTGGAATGAGTCCAATCTAGTAATGAGAGGGTTGCACAGCCAATGGTATACTTAGGGAAAGTCAACTTTCAGTTAGGCAGAAATGTAAGAAGAAGATATTGAGAGTAACTTGTATTATTCAGAGTGTACTTAAAAGGCGCTGAGGAGTAACAGGTAAAGCTGCTGCCTGCAGTGCTGACATTCCATATGGGCGCCAGTTCGAGTCCTGGATGCTCCTCTTCTGATCCAGCTCTCTGCTATGGCCTGGGAAAGCAGTAGAAGATGGCCCAAGTCCTTGGGCCCCTGCACCCACGTGGGAGACCCTGAAGAAGCTCCTGGCTTCTGCCTTCAGATCTGGGCAGCTCTGTCTGTTGCGGCCGGTTGGAGAGTGAACCCGCAGATAGAAGACCTCTCTCTGCCTCTCCTTCTCTCTCTGCATAACTCTGATTTTCAAGTAAATAAGTAAATCTTTTTTAAAAAAGTGAGATATTGCAGGATATATCTATTTTAATGGCTCCCAATATCCATTATATCTTATTTGAGAACAATTCAACAAATTTCTTCAAGATAGATTGTGCCTTTTTTATAGTCAGATGTCTATTTTCATTTAAATTGATTTTCAACAAATTCAATATGATTTATAGATACGAGTCCAAGAACATAATGATATTCTCTTCCTTCATTCCTCCCTCCCCCCATCCCTGTTCCTTCTACATTTGCCTTTTTTTTTTAGTTTTTGAGATAACATAATTTAAATTTGCATCACAGTAAAAAACTTCATACTTCATGGAATAAGAAGTTGAACAAATAAAAAGCAAAAAGACCCTAGTTTATTGAGAATATAAGCAATGATTATAAACAATAATGGATGTGTAAATGATCATTCCACCCACATACAATTTTGTTACTGTCAATTAGTCGTTTATAACTTCTATCAACAAAATAGAATGAATGCCAACGTACAATGTAAACATTTTCTGTGTGGTTACAAGATAATAAGTAAGTTCATGCAGACTTTTTTTTTGACAGGCAGAGTGGACAGTGAGAGAGAGAGAGACAGAGATAAAGGTCTTCCTTTTGCTGTTGATTCACCCTCCAATGGCGAATATGTTTATTTCTGTGCCAGTATCAGGCTCTTTTGATTATAACTGCCCTGTATTATGTCTTGAAATCTGGTATATTGATGCCTCTGACTTTCTTCGGTTGTTTAAGATTGCTTTAGCTATTGGGATCTCTGCGTTTCTACATAAATACTATTCAGAATCTCTTGTGTTTACACATAAATTTTAGAATCATTTTTTCTAGATCTGAGAAGAATGTCATTGGTACTTTGGTTGGAATTGCATTGAATCTGTACATTGTTTTTGGTATTGTGGACATGCTGATGACATTAATTCTCCTATTTCATGAACATGGGAGATTTTTCTATTTTGTGTCTTCTATTATTTTCTATAATGTTTATAATTTTCATTGTAGTGATCTTTCACATCATTGGTTAAATTTATTCCATGCTATTTAATTTTTTGTAGCTATTGTGAATGGTATTCATCTTATAAGCTCTTTCTCAGCCATGACATGGTCTCATTTTGCTTTGTATATAAAGGTTATTGAATCTTTGTGTGTTGATTTTATATTCTACAACTTTCGCATACTTTCTTATGGGTTCCAATAGTCTCTTAGTGGAGTTTTTTGGTTTCCCTATGTATGGAATCATGCCATCTGCAAACAGAGATGATTTTACTTCCTCCTTTCCAATTTTTATCCCTTTAAGTATTTTTCTTGCTCAATGGCCCTGGCTAAAACTTCCAGGAATATATTGAAGAGACACCATGAATGTATGCACTCTCGTCTGGTTCCAGATCTCAGTGGGAATGCTTACAACTTTTTCCCATCCAATATGATGCTATCTGTGGGTTTGTCGTGTATTGTCTGGATTGTGTTGAGGCATGTTCCTTCTATATCCAATTTGCTTACAGTCTTCATCATGAAAAGATGTTGTATTTTATCAAATGCTTTCTCTGCGTCTATTAAGATAATCACATGTTTTTGTTCTTCAGTTTGTTAATGAGATGTATCACACTTACTGATTTGAAAATGGTGAACCATCCCTCCATCTCAGGGAAAAATCCCAATTGGTCCAGGTGAATGATCTTTCTGATGTGTTGTTAGATTCAATGAGCTAGCATTTTTTGAGGATTTTTATGTCTATGTTCATCAAAGATATTGTTCTACAGTTCTCTTTATTTATTGTATTTTTTTTCTGGTTTGGGAATTAAGGTGATGATAGCTCGCAGGAGTTTGGGAGGATTCTCTCTTTCACCTGTCTTGAATATTTTGAGAAGAATTAGAATTATTTCTTCTTTAAACATCTGGTAGAATTCAACAGGGAAGCCATCCTTTCTTTGGGTTTTGTTGTTCTTATTTTTTAAATTATTCAATCTCCTTCTTGGTTATTGGTCTGTTTAGGTTTTTATGAAAGAATGTGAAAACAGAAAATCTTTCAGTAAAAGTACAAAGAAAATCCAAAGCAAGCCATAGAAACGTGTATAGAGAAATTGCAGGGCCAATTTGTTACTTATATATAATACCCTTGAGTGTGAATGAACTAATTTTTCAATTAAAAGATACAGAGTGGCCTAGCAAATTATAAAACAAGACCCATCTATTTGTTGCCTACCAGACATGCTTTGCTATCAAAGATACATGTTGACTGAAAATGAAAGGATGGAAAAAGATATTCTTTGCTAATGGAAAACAAAATCTGCAGGTGTTTTCATCCCAATTTCAGACAAAACAGGCATTAACACAACAACTATTAAAAGAGATAAAGAAGGACATTATGTTATGATTAAGGGATAAATTCAACAGGAAGATGTGACTATAATAAATATATATGCACAAAATGCTAATGCACCTGGCTATATAAACCAAATGCTAATGGATATCGAGGGAGTCATAGATTCACACAATAATGGGGGACTTCTACCCTCCACTTTTAATGATGGACAGATCAACTAAACAGAAAATCAACAAACAACAGAGTTAATCTACACTATGGACCAAATGGACCACATGATAACTTGAGAACTTTCCTCACACAGTTGAAGAATACACATTATTTTCATAATTGCATGGAACTTTCTTTAGGACAGAATATATGCCAGGACATAAAGCAAGTCTCAAAAATTCAAAAAAAAATTGAAATCATACCATGTATATTTTCTTTTTTTATATTTAGGGCATCATATTGATTTTTTTTATCTTTTTTTATTTTTTTTAAATTTTATTTAATGAATATAAATTTCCAAAGTACAGCTTATGGATTACAATGGCTCCCCCCATAACTTCCCTCCCACCCGCAACCCTCCCCTTTCCCACTCCCTCTCCCCTTCCATTCACATCAAGATTCATTTTCAATTCTCTTTATACACAGAAGATCAGTTTAGCATATTTTAAGTAAAGATTTCAACAGTTTGCACCCACATAGAAACACAAAGTGAAAAATACTGTTTGAGTACTAGTTATAGCATTAAATCACAATGTACAGCACATTAAGGACAGAGATCCTACATGAGGAGTAAGTGCACAGTGACTCCTGTTGTTGACCTAACAAATTGACACTCTTGTTTATGGCGTCAGTAATCACACTAGGCTTTTGTCATGAGCTGCCAAAGCTATGGAAGCCCCCTGAGTTCACCCACTCTGATCATATTTAGACAAGGCCATGGTCAAAGTGGAAGTTCTTTCCTCCCTTCAGAGAAAGGTACCTCCTTCTTTGATGACCTGTTCTTTCCACTGGGATCTCACCTCTGGAGATCTTTCATTTAGGTCATTTTTTTTTAATAAAAGTGGAGTTACTGTACCCTCAGGAAAAGTCTCAGGAAAAAATTGCAGAGGAAACTCTTCCGGATCTAGTGGATGTATATTTTCTGATCACAATGGAATGAAGTGGAAATTAACAACCCAAATGCATAACATTCTCCTGAATGAACAGTGGGTCATAGAAGAAATCAAAAGGGAAATTAAACATTCCCGAAAATGAATGAATATGGGCATAAAACATATCAAAACTTGTAAGACACATAAAAGCAGTAGTAAGAGGGAAGTTTATAGGAAATAGTGTCTACATCAAGAAGTTGGAAAGTCCTCAAATAAATGCAGTATCAATTCATCTCAAGGACCTATGAAACAGCAACAAACCAAACCCAAAATTAGTAGGAGGAAAGAAATAATTGAAATTAGAGGAGAAATAAGCAGAATTGAAACAAAAAAATACAGAAGATCATTGCAATGAAGAGTTGATTTTTTAAAAAAATAAACAAAATTGATATACCGTTGACCCAAATAATAAAAAAGAAGACATAAGTCAATAAAATCGGAGCTGAAAAATAAGATATAACAATGGATACCACAGACATACAAATAATAATCAAGAATGACTACAAATAGCTATATGCCAACAATTTGTAAAATCTAGAAGAAATGGAGAGATTCCTGGACACATACAATCTACTGAAGTTGAGGCATTTAAGATATCGGTTTCTTATGTGAAGCCTAGTAACAGATTGTTGACCATACAGTCTGATCTAGATTTAATCTTCCCTGTTTATGATTATTCTGCAATATCATCATTTTTCAGTTCATTTCACATATCATACAGATTTGAATTGGAATCACTGTATAGAATAAAAATAGGAAATTGGCTAGGAAAATACAGATGTGTACAATCAAAAGATTGTACATATCTTAGGAACTCTTTGGAATGAATACATTTTGCTGATTAATTTTGAAGATACTTCTTAACAGTAAGATGATTTTGTTTTAAAAAATGCATTTGTGATGTTGATGTCTAAAACTCACCATCAGAGTTGTCTGTGAAAGGTGTTGAGGGTAGCATGGGCACAGGCTGGTCTGTTCAGATATTTTCTTATCTCTGTGCTACTCCTTAAGACTCCAAAAAGAAACACAACTTTCTATGTTTCACAGTTTGAGGACTGTTGGAACTGGCAATAAAAAGCAATTATATTTGAATTCCATGCTGACTCTTAACTGCTTGGCTCTGTGATCTGAAGCAAGTTGTTTAAGGTACTCAAGGCTCAGTTTTCTAATCTATAAAAGTGGGATAACAATAGCTACTTTAAAGAGTGGTTCTGATGACCTAATCAGCCAGTACAACTGAATGTGCCTTGTGTGGTTTAAGAACAGAGTTGGTTAACCTTTCTTTCGGAGAGGGCCTCTCCAATTTTCACCTCAGGCTCATGTACCACAGGGAACTTAGGCATCAAAAGCTCTGCTGCTTTAAGTTAGTGGTTGAATATCTCAAGTTTAAGAGCTACCCCAAAGCTGGTTGTTTCTAGGCATGTGAACAAACAGAATGGGAAATGCACACCATTTTCTAGTGGAAGCTCTGGTACCTATGAGCAGGGATTTGCTACAGAGTGCAAGAGATCAGAGTCCACACATGTTAACAACTCTATCAAAGATACAACCTAAATCTTCAGCATAAAATGTCTAACATGAAAAAAGAATTTTTTTCTTTTGAGAGATTTTATTAGAATTCTAGACTTCTAGACACTCTCTACAAAAATGTGTATTTGATTTATTTGAAAGGCAGAGATAGAGAGAGAGAGAAGCCAGGAGCCTAGAACTCCATCTGGGTTTCTCAGTGGGTACAAGGGCCCATCATAGGCCATCTTCCATTGTCTTCTTAAGTGCAATATCGTGGAGCTGGATCAGAAGTGGAACAGTCAGGATTTGAACCAGTACTCATATGGGATGCTTATGTGGAAGGTCACTGCTTAACCTGCTGAGCTGCAATGCCAACCCCTAGACTCTCTTTTTGATTATCTTCTGTGTTTTCTCTCGAATTTCTCTCCCTTTCTTTTCTCAACGTCCCTTCTTTCTGCTTTTTCTCCACAATTGTGTCTTCATTCTACTTGTTGAACTTTCTGTGGAAGGGAGATTAGAACTCAAGCATGTTTGCAAGATTATTTTTAATGTAGAAACTGCACACATGTGTTTTCTTACTTGTTGTGTATACTTTTTGATTAAAAGTGGTTCTACCACATTTCCTTATTTCTCTCATTCTCTGTACCCCAATCAACATTGAATTTCAAAGGGAATAATTAGCTCAGTTCAAAAATGGAAGAGGCCATCTTTTCAAGAAAATACAAAAAGAAGGAGTCTCATCTTTCAAGGGCAGTCTTCAAAGAAAGTTACAAAATTAATGACAACGATACTGAAGTAAGAAATTAAAGAAACATTAATTAAGCATTTACAATGTATTTAATCCTTTTGTCAGGTCCTTTGCATCTGTTAATTCTTGATTCCCATAATATGTATATGGAGGAGTTACTGCTTTTTTGTCAGTTTACTGCTGATAATACACAGAAAGGTTGAACAAATTTCTTAGGTCCACACAGCTAGAAAGAAACAAAAAGTAAGTGGAATTCAGAATACGGCTGTCTGAACGCACAGTCCTGCTTTCAACAACCTATGATCACAAAGTAAGTTCATGGTCTTCAAGGGGACTGATTGGTCAGATAATTAGTGCGTATACCTTTTACAGCCAAGAAGATACAGTTAGGGAGGAGAAAACATGTTCACTGGCCTATCCCATTGATAAATTCATGAAACAGTATTTTTATACTCTTGAATCTCCCTAGCAGAAGGTATCAGAAATCTCAACAGATTGCTCCCTAATCATCCAAATCCAGGCAGTTCCTCATGAATAAAAGTTTGTAATGTTTTCAAACTATTTAGAGATTGGCAGCTGGATACACTATTAATTCCTTTTGGAGCATGCCACTTAAGATGGGCCTTAATGTATGCAGCATTTTATTTTTAATTAAAATACTTAGTTCAGGGAGTATTTATTAATAATTCTAACAGCAACAGATGGTCTGCTTATGTGTTGTAACAATCTTTACCCAAAATCAGTCAAAATAATTAACAAAATGTAAATTATTAAGCACTTAAATATGTATTATGTATCATTACCATACTCATATTTTATTTTTATGAAAAAATGACAAACAATAGTGTGTAGAATGTTGCATAACAAATATTTAAAAAAATTAGGTTTTCTTATTTTGCTACATTAAAAATACCATTTGTATTGCTAACATTTTTTAACATTCCTGCCACCTAGAATTGAGTTAAAGCCAAAAATGAATAAAGAATTGTTGTTTTTAAAGGACATTACGTAATTAAAGTGCTTTGCAGAAGAATCACATCTAATGTTCAGGAACCTGAAAGTCCCAATGATTTGTCCTTGTTTTTTTGTTGGAAATCTAGGAAAGGTCATTTTGTCCATTCATCTACAGTCTGATAATATTGTTCTAAACTGTATCGTCTTTCAATTTCTCGGGAACCTTTAGACTTAACCACTTTGTCCACCTAGTCCTTGCCTCACAATTCTACAAAGCTGTGCTGCTTCTAAATCTATTTTTTTCATTCTTTAAAGGACTAGTATCATTTTATCTGCCTCATGTTCTTGGGTCATCAAAGTGAGATGAATACTTGGACCCCTGTATCCTGATGATCTTTGGGCACTGTCTCGTTAAGGCTAGGTTTTAAGTGTCACTTAAAATTACTTAGAAAGGTGAGCATGTGGTGGTGCACTTAAGGCACCACTTGAGATGCCCACATCCCATATTGGAGGGCCTGGTTCGAGTCCCAGCTCTACTTCCAATCCAACTTCCTGACAATGCTTATCCTGGAAGTAACCAGGTAATGGCTCAAGTAGTTGGATCTCTGCCAACTATGTGATAGCCCTGGATGGATTCGAGGCTTCTGCTTTGGCTTGGCCCAGCTTTGGCCATTACTGGCAATCGAGAGTGAATCTATGGAGAAAAGACCCTGTGCCTGTCTCTCTTTGTCTACAAAAAAAAAAAAAAAAGTTAAAAATTATTAAAAATAAAACTTCATAGAAATAACAGATTGAAAATCAAGTAATGGCTGGCTGTGAGCATAGATTTAATACATATCAATTGTTTTTGGGAGACTGTGGCTCTGTCTCAGAATTTTGGAAACTACTATTTTCACAGCACAGATCCTGAAAAACATAATTGGCTCTGGAAGCAATGTTTGTATGTGGAGGAACTAAAAATCCTATTTTAATTCAAGATATATGTAAATAATATTTTTCAGTTATAATGTCAAAAACAGAGGGGAACTCAAAGGTCATCCCAACTGTAAAACTGAATTTTGTCATCATGGGAGATTTATTTAAATAATCTAAATGTTCATTTTCTGAAATGTATAGTGAGGATAAGAACAGTACCTACTTGATTATTTTGTTGTGACTATTAAGTGAGTTAATTCATGGAAAGTGAATTTACTATATAGTGCCTGGCAGATGGTAAGAGACTATATAATCCAACCACTTTGCTTAAAAAAAAAAAAAAAAAAAAACCTGGTAAACTAAATTCCAAAAGCCTAATTGCTTTTTTTCCTAGATTAAAAAATAAATAAAAATGCTGTGGAAGGAAATGACATATGAGGGATTCCAGGTCAGGTTAATTTAGTTGATACCCCTGGTGTTTATTTGCTAGAAAAGAACATCTGTCTCTCAATTTTTGGGTTATAATTTGCTACAAATTATCACATATTTGTCTCCAGCAAACATAAGTAAATTAGTGTTGAAGAGTGTTCAGTACCTGCACACTTACATTATTTCTTATATTGTTTTCAAAACATTAATATTTTAAATATGATTTATGTATTTCCTGTTCAGTCTTAACATGTGGATCATGGTAAGTAATGTTTTCATCAGTTTGATTTCACCCTTTATATCAATTACAGGTTTTTCTAGAATGTAAATTAAAATAATCAAATGATCACATTAAATGTGGATTTAAGCATGTTAGCAATATTAGTGATCAAATGAAATAGATTTTATTGTAGTTTGACCAAACACATAAATCAGCATGTCTGGCTGCAATACTTTATAATAAGCAAATTATTTTATTGTTGCTTTTGATCATTGAAGCATTTGGTTTTGCCCAGATTTGTCTTCTACCTGGAAAGTTGCTAATATTTGTGGATAGCATTTTTCTAGTCTCTTTAATAAGCCATGAATGTGACTCAAAGAGAAATTGTAAAACTTTGCATATGGGGACTGGTGCGGTGTAGTAGGCTAAGCTTCCGCCTACAGCGCAGGCATCCCATGTGGGTGCCAGTTCGTGTCCCAGCTGCTCCTCTTCCAATCCAGCTCTCTGCTTATGACCTGGAAAAGCAGTTGAAGATGGCCCAAGTGCTTGGGAGACCTGGAAGAAAGTCCTGACTCCTGGTTTTGGATCAGCTTAACTCTGTCTATTGTGGCCATTTGGGGAGCGAACCAGCAAATGGAAGACCTTACTATCTGTCACTCTCTCTCTCTCTCTCTCTCTCTGTAACTCTACCTTACAAGTAAATAAATAAAATCTTAAAAAGGTTTGTCTTCATGGAAAAACAAAAATCTTTTTTGTCCACTTGTTTCTTTCTAATCTGGGTTGGGTAATAAGAGGTGTAGGCTGGAGATTTCCTCATCTTGTGGTTTCAAAGTGAAAAAATTAAGGAAGAAAAATGAACACGTTAGAAACTACATAGAAACTACAGAACAGTACATTTAAAAAGCATTGAATGCCAATAGAAATCATTTTTGTCTCTCAGGAATCACTTGTCTTCTTATTTCTTGTTCTAAGAGATAATTCTATGTGCATATATAAACTATTTCTACTTGACCATTGTGTTATTTGTCGCAAAATATACTTAACTGATGCAACTTGGTTGTTTTTGAGCATGTTCCTATGTGAGTATCAAAACATGACTTGAATAACTATATGACTAAATATATGCTTATTTTTAGCCATTAAGAGTGGAATGGATTATGGTTGGTTCATTTCATATTGTAGAATCCAGTGAACTTGACATTTTTGTACATTTACTTGAAGCAAAGATTACTCCATATTATATGAGATATATAATATGCATTGTACTAAATTAAAAGAGTTTTTACTTGAATTTTTGCTTTTTGAATGTACATCATAGTCTTACTTATAAATTATAGCACAATAATTCAGTACTTTGCGGTCGGTGCTGTGCCTCACTTGGTTAATCTGCCTGCGGCGCCAGCATCCCATATGGGCACTGGTTCTAGTCCAGGTCGCTCCTCTTCCAGTCTAGCTCTCTGCTTTGGCCAGGAGGGCAGTGGAGGATGGCCCAAGTGCTTGGGCCCTGCACCTGCATGGGAGACCAAGAGGAAGCACCTGGCTCCTGGCTTTGGATCGGCACAGCGCTGGCCTCAGCAGCCATTTGGGGAGTGAACCAATGGAAGGAAGACCTTTCTCTCTGCCTCTCTCTCTCACTGTCTATAACTCTATCTGTCAAATAAATTAAAAAAAAATCAGCCCATCACAACCTACTTTGCTTCAATCAAATATAACAGATAACATATAAAGCATTTGTATATGTAACTCTCAGAAGATCATGACTAATTATTAGGGTTCATTAACCAACAATGGAAAAAACAACTTGTCTCATGGGTGGATTACAATGTCACTTTTCTTGACGTTCCTTCTTTCAAGATATAGATATCTCTCTCCTGGAAGTTTGACAGATTCTGTGACTGTTTTAACCAAAATGATGCTGCATTACTGGTAGCGTTTTGGTATCTACACCTAAACTTCTAATGATTGTCAGCTTCATCTCCCTTTTTTAAGAAGACTCTTTATTAGGCATTAGACAGAGTCCTAATGCCTCAAACATTTCATGTTGTGAAGAAGCTGAAGATGGACAAGCCCAGTAAAAAGAGAAACATACACACACACACACACACATACATATTTGTCTCTCTCTCTCTCTCTTTCTCTCTTTCTCTCTCTCTCTCATCCAGTTGTTCCACCCATCCTTACCTAAGTACTAGAAAGGTGAGTGAAGAAATGATCAAATGACTTCAGCCATCAACTGATTGCAATCCTATGAGAGGCCCCAGCCCGAAATCACCCAGCTGAGCCTATCAGCTTTTGGAAATGTGAGAAATAATGAATTATTTTAAGTCACTAGTTTTGGAATTTCTTGACATGTAGCAACGGATAACTAGTGTAATGATCAATTACCAATGGAAGAATGTTGTATCTGTGGGAAATTATTCCTACCTTTTTCAGAAAATTTAAAAACATTTCAATTAAGTTATACAAATTGGAAAAAAGTTAATTTTCTGGCTATCTTCTGGTTCTCTTTATGTATGGATTCATTCACAAGCAAAACACATCATTAGTCCACTGCTACATGATAAAAAGCCATTCAACATGTGTCGAAGTGTTATATGCAAGACCTACTTTATCCTGTCTAATGCCCAGTGGATTTAGATGGGTTTGCCTCCTCCTTTTGGAATAGCCAGTCTTCTTTCTATAGTCCTGATCAGTGATGCAACCGAAAATACTGTTATAAAGATTTCCTTTTCCTCCTCCAAAAAGTTCTTGCCTTTGAGCAGGATTCAGTAGAAGCCTGCAATATTTGAAGCAGTCACCTAGCAGTTGTTTTATGTGGATGACTGTGCCCTGCAGGCTTAGATAGAAGGAGATGGAGCAGGTTGTCAATTATTTCTGCACTCAGGGCTATGGACTAACAATATGTTTGAGTGAGGCAGAGGTTATACGTCAGCTGCAACCCCACAGGCAATCCAAATCTGCCATTAATGGTGGGGAACTAAGAGTTTCAACAAGGTTGGGTTTCCTTGGTTGTGAGTTCTCAAGGATGCAAACTTGGACCAGGGTATAACGGTTCTTGTTAAGACAAGTCAGTGCATCAGCTAGAAGATGAACAGCCAATGTATGGCAGTAACATGTCATCAAATTATGTTCAAACTCCAAGGCCTGTGTATTGTCAGGCCTTTATGACTCTGGGACCTGCATTTTCCTGACAGCATATGCAATCTGAGAATTCCTGCAAATGTTTCCTCCTCTGGAATAAAACTGTAGCAGCATTTACCTTGTTGCAATCCATAAACTATAAATGTATCAAATGCGATGTTTAGGATATCTAATTAAAAGTCCTGACATCAAACTTTGAAATGGTGTAGGCAGGACTATAATGAATGTTCTGTGAACTGACAAATGAGGTGGTGAAGAATTAGCCATAAATGTTCCATTTGAACTTTCAGTAGTAGGGAAACTACTAACAAATTTTAAGGTGAAATTAATTCCAGGGCAATAATACCAACCAGTGCTCAAGACAAAGCCTTCTCATAAATATCATGCATTTATGTAATCAAAGGAGTCTGCTTCATTCATGTTTCCCATGCTGGCTTGAAAACCATTCTGATTCTTCTTGCACATACCTACCCAGAAGTGTGAGTAGATCTGACAAGTGGAATCAGAGGTCCTTCAATGTATTTTGGAACCTACAAACTATTTAGCATTTTTCCTCTTGTTGACTTAAATCTTCCGGGAATGGAATGGAAATTTAGCCTTGGGTCTTACCAACATCTTAACTCTCATTTTCATTCCTATTTATCTCTTTCTTCTGCCCTTTTCTTACTCTCCTGAAAGTGAGTGTTAACTAATCTTAGAGGATGTGACTTGGCTGGCAGGAAATCTTTCCTTGGCAGATTGTTTTTCTTCCGAATATTTCATTTCAACCTTGGTTTCTGGTATTCACAGGCATGGGAATTTGCAACCCTTCCTTGAGTCAATGGGAGTCTCTGGATTTAGTTTGCATCGGGGAACTGTCAGGCAATAAAAAGGAAATGAACAAAATGAACAACACAGAAAGCAAAGTACATTAATACTTGTATATTAAAATATTGTTTTTCTTCGTGACTTAACAATGATTCCACTTAAAATTTTTTGACGTACTCATGGTGTGAATGTAATACATGTTCAATTCAAACCATGCTTCAGATCTTAATTTTTAATCTTTTCCTGGGCTGGTGACATATCGTATGATATTCTTGTGAAGCTGTGCCCCTTCAGGTCGCTGAAGCAGTGTCAGGCCTGTAATCATGAGTAAACCACAGGCACTTTGCACTATGTTGTGCTGTTTTTTTATTTTATTTTATTTTATTTTAAAAAAGTTTAGATTTATTTATTTGAAAATTAGAGTTACCGAGTAGGGCAGGTAGAGAGAGACCCAAGATGGCTTCAGTGGCCAGGCCTGGGCCAGGCTAAAGCTTCAGGTCTATCACATGGGTGACAGGGATCCAAACACTAGAGCCATCTTTGTCTGCTTTCCCAGGCCATTAGCAGGGAACTCGACCAGAGATGGAACAGCTGAGATGTGAACCAGCAGGTGCCATATGTGATGCCAAAGTCTCAGGCTTTCCCATTTTGTCACAATGCTGGCCCCATGATGGTCACTTGATTCAGCTATTCAGTGAATTACATGAGATATTCAGCACCTTATTATTATTTTTCTTTTTTTTTTCTTTTTTGACAGGCAGAGTGGACAGTGAGAGAGAGAGAGAGAGAGAGAGAGAGAGAGAGAGAAAGGTCTTCCTTTGCTGTTGGTTCACCCTCCAATGGCCGCCGCGGCCGGCACACCGCACTGATCTGATGGTAGGAGCCAGGTACTTATCCTGGTCTCCCATGGGGTGCAGGGCCCAAGCACTTGGGCCATCCTCCACTGCACTCCCGGGCCACAGCAGAGAGCTGGTCTGGAAGAGGGGCAACCGGGACAGAATCCGGCGCCCCGACCGGGACTAGAACCTGGTGTGCCGGCACCGCAAGGTGGAGGTTTAGCCTAGTGAGCCGCGGCGTCAGCCTCAGCACCTTATTATAAAATAGGTTGGGTTAGGTGATTTTGCCAAAGGTAGGCAAATGTAAGTTTTCTGAACATTTTTAGGGTAGGCTAGGTCAAGTCACATTAGGTTAGAGTAAATGCGGTTCTGACTGACAATATTTTGAACTTATTGTGTTTATCAGGATACAACCTTTTCTGAAATTGAGGAGCATCTGTACAGTGATTCTAAGTGTTTTTCTTTCAGCCACATCTTTGCTTTGTTTTCTTTATGTTTATTTCCTATTTTTAGATGGGGATCTAGCACACCCATACTACATGTGATATGACTTTAACTTCTGTCCTGTCTGTTAGCTTTGCTTTCTTCTGTAAGTGCAGAAAACAAATGTAATAAAAAACACATTTTTGGCAGGAAATTATGGTGGTTAGTTTTACGTGTCAGGTTGGCTAGACTGCAGGGCAATCCATAATGAATTAACATTAATCAAGATAAAGTATTGTTGCATTCTGTAAATGTGACTAAAGTCCATAACTAGTTGAGCTTATTAATTTTTGAAAATTTTGTTTATTTTATTTGTTTGAAAGTCTGAGAGAGACAATCACATACGCCGACAGACATCCCCTGTGCACTGGTTCACACCCCAAATGCCCACAAGATCCACTGAGACTGGGGGAAATGAGCTGGAAACTCAATCCAGGTCTCCCACATAGGTGGTAGACCCAACTACTTCAGTCATTACCTGCTACCTTGTAGGGCCCACATGTGGAAAAAGCTGGCTTTGGAAGTGAAGCTGAGACTCAAACCCAGGGACTCTGATATGGGATGCAGTGTCCTAAGCAGTCACTTACCCGCTGGTCCACATGCCCACACTGAGTGAGCTTCGGAATGAGTGAAGCTTCGGAAGGGAGACTGTCATAGTTAGATTGCCTGTACGGGCCTGCTTCTGTTAGGTGAGAGGTCTTATCCACAGGGCTGAAACATCTCTGATGACAGAGACACTCCACTGTGGGCAGCTCCTTATTTTGCCTTGAGTTTCAAGTCTGACTTTCCTATATGGTTTACGGATGTGTCTAGCCAGTCCGAGCATCGTGTAAGCCAATTCCGTTCAATACATTTCTATTTTCTGTCTCCTGCTGGCTCCATTTCTCTGGTTGAGCCTTGACTGAAACAAGGACAAAAGAGTTGATGGGTAACAATGCCCTAATGCATTGTCTTCCTCTGAGGAAAAAAACAAATCCGTTCTGAGTGACTTCCAGCTGGCTTCAAATGTTGGCATTTTATGTTCTGCCCTGTACAAGTCCAATTCTCAGGGCTGATCACTCATGTACCCTATCCTGTAAATGCTATCTTCGGGGGTTTTTCAGTGTGATTATGGTGCTGTCAATTCTTTTCCCTGAAGTAGTGAAGATGCGACCATCTCAGTCACTTTAGATGTCAGCTCTCTTGGGCTTTCCACTCTGGATGCTGGTTGATTGCTTCTCCATCTCTGCATAAAATAAGCCCCAGGGCTATCCAGATGCAGCAGATTATAACAGAACCACATTTTTACCAAAATGCAGAAAAGGACAGATGGAGTTTCTTTGTAAAAATTTGCTACCGTGGGGCAGGCATTTGGTGCCACATTCCATATCCGAGTGCTTTGATTTGACTACCAGCTTTGTTTCCAGTCCCGGTTTATTTCTTATTCACAACCTGCAAAGAAGGAAGTGATGTCTCAAGTGGTTTTCTGTCTGCTATCCACGTAGGAGATCTGAGTTGAATTCCTGACTCCCAATTTTGGCCTGACCCAGCCCTGGGCTTTGCAGGCATTTGGGGAATGAACCAAGTAGTGGAAACTCTGTCTGCCTCTCTGTGTCTCTCCTGTAGCTTTTTCTCTGACTCTAAAATAAATAGTAAATATGAATTTAAAAGAAAAACAAGATTTTCTGTCATTGTGATTAAGTAGTTGTATTCCTAAAAGCATGACATCCTTTAGATGGAGATCTTAGTGTTTGGAAAAGGGTCAGACAGTAGAAATTAGACTTTCAATTCTGATACTACAAACAGCGCAAGTCATACTGCTCTGAAGGCTTGGAGGTCCAGCTTCCAATCTAGCCATTGCCTAGGAGAGTAGTAATTTCTGGGACTTTTCATTGTTATCATTTAGACCTTTGAATTCAGAGAGCGTTTCCACTGAGTAGAATATGTGACTCCTTTTCCAGTACTACCAACTTTTTCTTTTCCCATATCTATTTCCCCCTTTCTAATTTCTGCAAGTTTTTTTCTGAAATGATTTAATAAGGAACTCACAATTCCAATTAATTATTCTTATAAAAATGACATTTATCTGCTTATTATAAATAACCACACCTCTGTCATATCTTCAAGGAAAGTTTTGGTTAAGATGCTTAAATAATATGTCAGAGAACCCTGTGAAATTATCTGGAAGTACTGAACTAGCTAAAATAATTTTTACAAAACCTCCAGCTTTTAAATCCCATCTAACAACCATGAGTATTGCAGTGTCAGGTCACCCGGCAGCACATGTGTGACCCCATGGTATGCTGTCTTTTTAAAACTCATGCACTGTTTCGCTATCCCCAGTCGTTTTCTCCATCTGCTTGCTGACCCATGTGGCTGTTTTAACATCCACCTCAGTGGAAGCCTCATACCTGCCTGGCCAGCAGAAAGTAACACAATGACAGCAGTTTCTGTGGGACTGAAGAGGAGGGGATGGGAAACCTTGGTTGCCCTATCTTTTTCTGGACAGCTAAAATTAAGAGAGAGGACAGCTCCAGGAAAAGTCATGCCCTGGAATTTTCAATCAGCATACATCGGTTTAGAGAGTGGGTGAATAAATGGACAATCTATTTCAGGGCAGTTTCCCTTCTGGAAGAAGGGGCAATTTGTTTTAGGGTCACATGCTAGGTAACTATCTGCATAAGAAATCCAAATAGCTTCCTAGCACAAGCGATGCACCAGAGAATCTTGCAATGGCTTGCAAAGGGAGGTGAGCTTGTAATGAATCCGAGTCTGTCAACACAATGATGGAGATTGCGTTCACCCCAGCAGTCACTGAAAGTGTGTTCGGGGTGGTAATTGCTTCCTTTGAGAGTATACAAGGTTATTTACAGGCTAATTTTCATTTGAATTTCTTCCACGCTTCCTAACATGACATTTAACTATTATAATTTCTTCAAATGATAACGTAGACAGTATGGTAGGAGACCAAAATACCTGTTTACTAAAGTATCACCTAAACCAAAATAAAATATTAAAAGAAAGGTTGATTTCTCTCTGCCTCTGTCTCTCTCTCACTAACTCTGCCTGTCAAAAAAAAAAAAAAGGAAAGGTAGAATAATTTTGGTTTTACTTCCTTCTGTCCAAGATAACACATTTTGTTTCACACTAAGTGGAGAGAAAGAGAAGTATTTTTTGTCATTAAAAATGGAACTCATCTTTGTATAACTTTGGCTCAGCAGATTATAATTATTGAATGCAAAAGACTAAAATAATTTTGGGGGTATCATTGAGGTAAATAAAATGCATTGAAAGCTTTGAAAAATATTTAAATAGACACATAAAGTATGTGTTTTTGCTAAATTATATTAAAGCCAGGGCACATTTCTCCCAACATGTGTGTTTTTGTCAGATTTTATTTGGAGGTTTCAAATTTATTAAAGCACGAAAAAATTAAAAACTAGTTAAAATTACATGTAAAATATAAAAAAATTAAAAAAAATTAGAACCCCAAATTCACATTAAAATTTTCATGTGGGGTCAAAGCCAAGTTTATCCTAAAGCTCTGTGACCTGGAATCGCTGAAGCTCACGGAGTTTTAGAATTTTGCACAAGAACTCTGTGGTAAGATGCAGGCTCTGCTATGTGACAGCCTCAGTGATGTTATATCACCAGCTTTCTAGTTTCAAACAATGCTGTTTGGTGACTTCCGCAACTCTAGTTAACTTAGGAAATCTGTCTGATCGCATATCTGGGAAGGCATGACTCCAGGCTGACTGATCACAAAATGCCCACAGTGCTTGCTGAGACTATCAGTTACCTGTTGAAGCGTTCATTTTGTGAAAACAAAAATTGTCATATTGAAAATAAAGACCATTCATTCATATGACTGTCTCCAAAAGTATAATCCAAAACCCATTCCTTAACTACGGAGTTGGACAAAGGCAATCAAGGTCACCTCATTATTTTGGAAGAATCCCAAACTTTGAGGCAGCTGACTCCTCTGTTCGATAATGGCAATCTCTTTAATCACGGTTAGGTCGATAGTGAAATATTTACTGTGAATGCTTCCTGAATGATTTGAAGCTGGCTCTTTGGAAAGCATTGATAATCTCAGGGTAATCTGAGCCATTCTTGTGTGAGGTGTCAATGTGCCGCACTGAACAATGCCTCCGATACAGATCTGTGGATCATAAATAATAAAAAGCTATTTTAAGAGACTTCATAGCCTCAACAAAAATTATCTTTGACTAAAAACATGACAGGGCAGATCTCAGTAGGGAAGAAGAGAAATGTGAGATTTTAGAATATCAGCAGTAAAGATCAGAACATGGTAATAGCCCAATTATATCAAATTTGAAGGACCTGTAAATTTTTTTTATAAAAATTAGTGCAGTTTTATTACAGTATTTGCTATAACTTTTGCTCTTTATTTTGTTAGCTATCAATATTTTATATCTTTCTCCATATTACTAAATGTGCTTCAGCTCCTCTGGGACAGAGATTATAGGATTTTCTATATTTAGTCGATCTCATCCTGTGACTTTACTCAATAATTAAATTTTTAGAAAGATGCATTGATGAAAACAAGTGATGGGCCAGTTTTGACGGCAAGGCTGTGTAAATTATTGATATATATCTCCAGAAAACAAGCTTAATAGCCTATTATGAACCTTATTTGAATGAAAAGACAAAAATAGTCACTTACAGAAATTGTCTAGCAGCACTTCACAGACAATTGCACAAATTATACAAAAGCAACCATGACATGAGCGCCATTCCATTTATGATATGACATAGCTGATATGGCCCACTGCTTGCAGGGCTATATCTCAATTATTTTAAGTAGAAAACTTTAAAACATGCACTCAGCTTAAGCCAGATTTGAATTAATTGCAAGCTGGGCTAAGCAATGTCACTTTTTAAACAAGAAAAACCTTCCTTTAAACAATTACAGGGTTTTGTATGCCTTTGATGAAGCTGTAATTCTAAAACACCGAATGTGCTTCTACAGCAGTACTTAGTGAAAACATCCATGTACAGCACATAATTGTGAAGAAAAAAAACCTGGGCAGCTTGTGATGTGTCACCTCTGGACCTTTAGGAAGGGGCATGCTAGTAAGTTTATAAATTTCATCTTTGAAACTCGAACTCCTAGACTGTAGCAATGTATTCTATAGAAGTACTTTGTTTTATAACTTCCTGATCAGTTTAATTAAGGGTTTAAAACTGGGAGAGTACTGAGATATTAAATAAATATCTCACTGAATTTTGAGGAATGAATTGTGACTTTAAATTAGTTTGCAAATGAAAACATGTAGAAATGGTAAGATCAGTACATTTGTATCCATCTGAAACAATTTTTTATACTTACAATAAAACAGTTGAAAATATCTGTCAGGTGCTAAAAGACCTACATTTCATATTATTAGCTGTTATCTATTCAATTAATTATTTTCAAATATCTAATAAGTCTCTTTCAGATTGAAAGAAGAATCTTCCAATCCTCCGCCTTGTGGCGCCGCACACCGGGTTCTAGTCCCGGTCAGGGCTCCGGATTCTGTCCCGGTTGCCCCTCTTCCAGGCCAGCTCTCTGCTGTGGCCAGGGAGTGCAGTGGAGGATGGCCCAAGTGCTTGGGCCCTGCACCTCATGGGAGGCCAGGATAAGTACCTGGCTCCTACCATCAGATCAGCGCGGTGCACCGGCCACGGCGGCCATTGGAGGGTGAACCAGCGGCAAAGGAAGACCTTTCTCTCTGTCTTGCTCTCTCACTGTCCACTCTGTCTGTCAAAAATAAATAAAAAAGAATTAAAAAAAAGAAAGAAGAATCTTCCACATATATACAACACAAGGTTTTACAACTAAAGATAGAAGTAATGTAGAACGATGTTCTGGAGACTTAAATAATTTAATGTCTCATTTGTAATGCACACATTACAGAAATGGGAGTTATAGTTGCATGCTGCTATAAGAAGCATTCTACAGTTTATCAGCGTATATGTATATGGAAATGTGTATAAGTAATTTCATGTATGTGCATATGCATATATAATATAAATGAATTCATAATTTGTTAATGAATTTCAGACTTAATGTAGCTGATTTGCCATGGTATAGAGGCTTGCATGGACTGATATATATTTTGATGTAACTTTCTTCATTGATTCAAAAATTTTGAAACATCACTCTGAGTAGAAGAAAATGATCATATGTTGATAGACAGCATTACTAATTCTAAGCCTTTGGTACATATGAGTAAATTTTTATTGTCCATGTGAATTCTGATCAGACTCTTTAAGTGCTATGAGATTTACATATAATTGACATAAATGATGAAAATTTTAGGAAGCAGGTTTGCAAGAGCAAAATACAACGAAACAGTCATTTAGTTTAGTAGACAGAATGGTTACAATTGAAAGCACTTAATATTTTAAAGTATGATAACTAGAATAGGCTGTGTATACAAATAATGCATCGCAAATAAATGGGTGTAAAACACTACTAGTAGTGAAGCACTGTGTATAGCATACATTGAACCTGAGTTTGCTTTCATACATAAAAAAAAGAAATTCTGCTTAGCAAAAACTATAGTTGGGAATGCCAATAACTGATAAAATAGAATGCTGTGATATGTCAAAATTATGTGATAAATCAAACTTCAAGATCTCTCCACCTCTCTTCCCCTTTTTGTGCTCAATATCACTCATTGACAGAAGAATTTAAAGTAAAACCTCATAGTTCTTAGGATACCTATTATATAAAAGACAAGAGTTAACAAGTATTGGCATATGTATGGAGAGAAGAAAACCATTGTATATTATTTATGGGAATGCACATTGTTGTAGCCACAATGGAAAACAGTATGGAGGTTAATGAAAAAAATAACAAATATAACTCCTGTATGACTCCACAATTGTATAAAACCAAAGAAAATGAATCACCACCTACAAAATGTAGCTTCACTCCCAGCACTGTTTACAATAGCCGAGATATGGCTGCAACCTGGTTGTCCATCACTGGACAAAAGAATGAAGAAATTCTGCTATATATAGGAAGTCTATAAAAAGTCATAGAGGGACTAGTGTTGTGGCATAGTAGGTAAAGCCACCACCTGTAATCCCAGCATTGAGATTGGAAAATAACCCAAGTGTTTTGGTCCCTGCCACCATGTTGAATTCCCCAATGAAACTTTTGGCTCCTAGCCTCAGCCTGGTCCAGCCCTGGTGATTTTGGCTTCTGGGCAGTGAACAAGCACACAGGAGATCTTTTTCTCCTTCTCTCTCTGGAACTCAGACTTTCAATTAAATACATAAATCATTAACAAGTAAGTTCATGGTAATGCATATTATGAAAACCTATCCATGAATTTAAACTTAGCTTTTAAATCTATCTTCCATAAATTCCTTGAAGCTTCCTTGTATATACAATGGAGTATTATTTAGTTTTAAAGATGGAGATCTTGCCTTTTGCTACAACATGGTTATATCTAGAGAACATCATAGTTAGGTAAATAATACAAGCACAGAAAGAAAAATATTACATGACATAATTTAAATGTAGAATATTAAAAACCTAGATTGAAATATATAGAAATAGGAAATAAAATAGGGATCCAAGGTTGAGGCCAAGAAAATGGGGAGGTTAAACTCAGAGAATACAAAGAAGTAAACATGTAGGATGAACAAGTCCTGAGATGCTATATCAGCATGAGAATTATACTCAATATATCATATTTGGAAGCTTCGCTAAATGATTAGATTATGACTGCTTTTAACACCTAGGTGAAAAATTGATTGGTGTGTGAAATAATAGTTATGTTAATTTGTTCTTCTATAGTAAGCATTTTACAAAAATGTATTTCATACTGTCCTATACCTAAAATACACAGTAACAAAAATTTTTTGAATCAGACATTTATAGGTTGACATTTAATATCTTTAATACTTAACATTCTGCTTTGTTTTATTTTCACAAGAAATACACTGCTTGAATAATGCCTAATTAAAATAAAGAATCTGGCCTTTTCCCCCCTAGGAGCCTAGTCATTCAGTTCTTCATCTATTGTTTGATCGAAAGAAGACTAAATTGATTTTTACTTTGGCATTCATCCTGTCCATATTTCAAGTAAGAATCACCGACTGCTGTCAATTTTTTTTTATTTAAATAGATTGTATTGGATCCAGATTTCTAAAAAGAATCACATTAAATTTTTAGCAGACATGTATGACAGTGTTATTTTAATCATAGTTGTTGAAAGTTAACTCTATGTTAATTCCAGCCCCCATCTCATCATCATTTTTCCTTTTCAGTAACTTAAACTACAAATTTCTGAGAAGAAAAGGATATGATGGTTTACTTGTCTCTGTTCTGTGCCACATAAAGTTTGGAGTAAAAATAGTCGTTCTATAATTATCTGAGTTAACTGCCTGCTGATAAAAATTCATCTTAGAGCTCAATATTAGAGAAATTTTATTACATCTCATTTATTCTTCTTTCTCATACTCTTCAAAAGTTTGATCTTCTTAAACAGACATTCCTTAATTTATCATCTGGTCCATCTTGAAAAAATATGAGAAACACACACACACACACACACACACACACACTCCGGAAATACTTCTATTTAGGGAGATGGCTAAATGTTGATGCTGTATGTACTGGAGGGTCTTAACTCTCTCAGCATTTGTATTACAAGCTGTTTATAATGGATGGTTGTTTTAAAGGGTTCAACCATCAATCTAATATAGTTGATTGTTGTTTTGAAAAATATGAAACATTAATTTTATTCAATTTTATAAAATTATATGACAAATGAACATTTACAGATTCCTGCAGTTATTATGATGCTTTTAACATTAATTTGCATATATAATATATAAATATACATGTATATGTGTGTGTGTATACACACATGAAAAGTATATTAATGCACCCAAACTTCTTGTCTCTTAGGAAATTTATCCCAATACTTTCTCTCTCTGAATATAACTCTGTGAAACTTTTTCACCTTTGTAGTTTTTCAGCTTGACTAAATAACTTTTTAGATTGACACTGAGCATTAGAAAATCAAAAAGAAGATGGTGAAGCTTCACAGTCAGTATTTGATTTGCTATTCCTTTAAATTTAAATTATGACCCAGCTGGTTCCCTAAAAAAGCGGCATGGCTTTTTTTTTTATCCCAGGTTGCATTCTATTGAGCAGTTCTGTGAACGGACTTCAGAAGTATCTGGGAACCAGAGGCAGGTGCAGGAATGGTTTAAAGATTGAAGGAGGCACTGGAATCACATTTTGTTCAGGCTCCTCTATGTGCAATGGGAAAAATAGTGTTTCCATAGTAATGAAGGTCTCCCATATGTGGAAAGAGAACATAATGAGTTGTCATTTATACTCACTTTGTGGAATTTCTCTAATCAGGCGCTTCCTTGGTGAGAAAATCATGCCTTCTGATTTTGAACAGAAGATACCAGTTAATCTGGCAACAATAGGTCTCCCAACCTGTACCTTTTTTTAAAAGTCAATTTAGATTGTGACTACTTTGGCATACATTTGAGTTAGGCTGAGAGTTAGAATAATGAAAAGCTCAAGAAATCAAGCCTAACTAATTTTAGAGGTAATCATATACCTAAACAACCATCATCTTTCTCTCCTTTAGGGAATGATTGCTGTTTGCTGAGAACCCCTTCCAGTCCTGTTCTCTCCAGAGATCTCTGTGATACTACATTTTCCAGTAAAGCTCACAGTGTACTTTCACTTCCAAAGCCATGCAGAGATTACGCATTTGCAGTTCTGTAAAAATTCTTTTCTGCAAAGCACTTTGATGTCTAAAATTTGAAGCTCAGGGAAGTTAAAATATGACCCATCAGCAATCTTGGGAACACAGAGGAGACTCCGAGAGGGTTAAAGCCAATCACTAGGACCACAACTATTGCCAATAATCCTACACCTGAACAGACTTAAATTGAATTGTAGCAATCCTATGTACATGGCTCAGCTCTTGGGAGGCAGGTTCCTCTCACCCCTCACAAGGGGGATGCAGGCAGAGGCAGTGACAGAAATGAATCTATTGTATCAAATGGCTTGAGTGCTGATTGAATTTAAAATTGAACTTTCCCAATTTTTGCGTTAGATATAAGTGCAGGGGGAGACAGGTGTCTTGTAAGTAAAACAAATGTGACTCAGCTGTAAAACATAGAATGGGGGGACTGAAGTGCTTCATTGTTCATTTTTATAAAGGAAGAACAGGAGTCTGTGTAACATAAACAGTCTTGGCAGTTACTGGAAATCAGCTTCTGCACAATGAATTCAAGTATCACGATACTTCTCTAGGTACAGCTTTCACTGAATTTTAATAAGAAATTTGGAATAAGTTCATCAGAAAAATATCCCTGGCAGCTCTAGAACTACTTTTCCTTTTTTCTTTTCTTAGCAGTATCATTTTTAAAGACATAGAAAAAGAAACAAATTTACTGAAGATTATTTGGTACATAAGATATACTGTTTTATTACAGATGAAAAGATCGTTTCACAATGTCCTACTTATTATGCAACACTTAATAGTTCTGCAACACAAACTCCAGCCAATAATTTGAAAACAATTTAATTCACAGAATTTCCTCTTACATCATTATTTTAAAAGCAGGAGATAAGGCAGCAAACCTCAGTAGGAACAGACATCAGTGTGTTGGAATGCAGTAGATCTGAGCACAGAATTTTCAGTATGTATTAGTTTTCTTTGGTTTCTCCATCAACATCATACACTAAAATTCGATATTCTCCTTTCAAATAGAGACAATTCCCTGTTGTCTTGAAGAAAGTTGTTCTTAGCCACCTTGAATTTAAAGAGGAAAACTTCAACAGCAGTCAACAAATAAGAAACACACTGGTTACTTAAAAATTCTCTCTTGAGTATTGTCCAAAACACTCCAGGGACCTGGGGAAATAGAGTATTTTAAGGGAAACAAAAATATACTTCAAAGAAAGAAGTATTGAATTTCTTCCTGAATGTTTTTATGTATGGGCTCTGTTGAGCTAGGCAGTAGGGATTTTAACAACCTGTATCTTCTTATCTTGGTAGATCTTGGTTGCACAGCCATCAAATTATAAGTCTGACAGCGACATTGGGTGTTATGTTTGATTCTAAAAGAATCAGACTTTGAAACAAGAAAAATGTGGAGAGCTGATGGGGCAAAATCTGGACTGGAAACCATGTTCCCAGTAAGAAGTACATCAGGAAGAATACAGCCCCAACTGTAACCAGGTAGCATGGATCATGTAATTTATTTGGCTATGAACTGGCAACACATTTTTTTTTAGAATTTACTACATGTTGTAATATTGCTGAAGAAACTAGAAGACTTTATTATTGATCTGGAAGAACTTACATCATGTGACAAGGCAAGGATGGTATGAAAAATGACTTTGAGAAAAGAACCTGATATTCTAGAACACTGATAACAACAATATCAGGAAGATTGAGGTATATGGGCATTTGGCTTAAGGATTGTCAATTGCAGTGCCTAAAACCCATATCAGAGTGCCTGGGTTCAAGTCCTGGCTACACTGCTTCTGAACCAGGTTTCTGCTAATGCATGCCCTGAGGGGAAGCAAGTGATGGCTCATCTAAAGTTAGATTCAAGTTTCTGACTTTGCCCTGGTGGAGCCTAGCCTCGGTTATTGCGGTCATTTCCAGAGACACATCTTTGTCTACCTGTTTCCCAACACAGTCCTCTCTCTGTCTCTCTCTCTCTCCCTCTCTCACTTTCTCTCTCTCTCTCCCTCTCTCTCACTGTTTTTCTACCTTTCAATTAAAATAAAATAAATAAGTAAAAAGTTTTAAGAAAATTAAGAAAGAGGTTTCCAGAATAACCATACAAAAATTAACTAAGTATCTTTGCACTTGATCTAAGTCAAAAGGCCAAGAAGCAATTAATAAAGTATCTTTGATAAAAATTTTATCAGATCACACAAGCAACATATTCACTATAGAAATTTCATTGCAAAAACCTAAAAAGGAAAATGAGTATTGATACTGGCAACTACTGTAAATATTTTAGCAAGTTTCTTTCATTCTCATTTCTATGTGTTTGCATAAATGAAATATTAAAAGACTGCTTACTCCCATACTTTTGTATCTCATGATTTTCCCCCATCTCTTTCCAGCAGCAGAGTTTTCTTTAAATACCCCCGTCCTGAATGTGAGTGTACATACAGCCTGAAAATACTGTGATAACTGAAGTGCTAAATGGATCTGGAAATGTACTATAATCCTCAGAACAAAGCTTTTATTTGCAAGTACCAGCTTCAATGAGAAAGAATAAGATTCCTGGGTTTCAAGAAGACAGAGCGTGGAAGACTTAGAGTGAGAGTTCACATCATGAACTAGAGAGTAACTCTCTTAACAGCTCTTTATCTTCCAAAATGATATAAGTGCAACCAATTGTCAGGTGATAGGATGTCAGAGAACATTATAATGGAGAAACAATGTCACTGTGCCCTTCTTGAACTAAAACTGGGAATCTTAGGATGGTGTGCACTGAATAAAAGTCTTCTCAGGGTTGAATCTTGGAGACTGCAGGACTATGGAAGTTTTCACACACAACCCAGGGGCTACATAGAAATTCTTGAACCCTGAAACAGGGCAACAGAAAAAGCAGCAGAAGCTCCCTAAGACTTAGATTAGAAAGGGCCTCAAATATGCTAAGAGGCTAAGTTAACCCTCGGAATACTGGAGTTGTGACAGATTCAGAGTACACAAGTTGAGATCAGAAGCCAGGAGTAGACCATGGGAATAAGTAATAGATGTAATGTACAAGGATAATTTTTAAAAGTCTGTGGGAAGTAGAATTAAAAGACAAGTTTTTTGGTAAACAATTTTTGGTATCCATGCATAGTATTTTCATAATACATATTTTTCATGTGCTTTTTAAAGACCTTTCATATTTGTTGATTTTAAAAAAGCTTGCACAGAAATCAACTAATCATTTCATTAGAGTTTTTTCATAAACTCTTTGAAATACCCTTATGTAAGGTGAATACCAGAACATGCTGAAAACCAGGCCATGTGACGGAAGGCAGCATGTCAAATGTATACTTATCTATTGAATCAAGAGATTATTAAGTAGCTCTGTGGAAATTCAAATCATTTTGGTAGAGAAAAATAGAAAAGGAGAGAAAGAGAATATTGATTTTTAACTTAATTGATATAATAAATATAGATTATATATAATGAGTTATATATAATAAATATAACACATCAATAACAGGAATTATCCATTTTAACTTGATTAATTTTTCATTGTTTCCGAATTGAAATGAGCTAAACTGTTTTCTTTTTTGTCTATATGATACTCCAATACCATCATTTATTTATTGGTTCTCTGTTTTTAGACATTTAGATTGTTTTTTAAATTTTAATTAACCTACAGTAAATAGCTACAACCAAATATATTAGTATATCTCATTGATTATTTTCTGAAGATAAATTCCTGGTAGTGTAAGTACTGGATCAAGGAATTTGATGTTGGAGCTGGGGTTGTGGGGCAGCGGGTAAAGCCACTGTCTGCAACACTTGCATCTCAGATGGGCGTTGGTTCCTGTCTGGGCTACCCCACTTCCAGTCCAGTTCCATGTAACTGGCCTCAGAAAGCAATGAAAGACGGTCCCAGTGCTTGGACCCCTGCACCCACGTGAGAGACCTAGATGAAGCTCTAGCTTCTGTCTTCTGCCTGGCTCAGCCCTGGCCATTGCAACCATTTGGAGAGTGAATCAGCAGATGGAAGACTCTCTGTCTTTTCCTCTCCCCCTGTAACTCTGACTTTCAAATAAATAAAAATACCTTTTATTAAAAAAGAAATGTGATTTTTACTGTATATTTCAAGTTTTTTACAAGTGAACATATTAATTTATTCTCCAATTGACATTACCCAAGAGTTTGTTTCTTTCATGTTGACTAATATCAGAGAATAGCAACTAAAATTATTAAATGATTTGAAAGCCTAAGGCATGACAGTTTCAATTTCATTTCTTTGATTGCTAGATTATGCCAAGACCTCTAAATTTATAGTGAGTATGTTATAGATTGTTTTGAAGTTTTCTACTGTTTCTTGAAGTAGAGCAAAAATATTCCACAGGGAAACATTTGTTTTGTTTTTCAGATTGGCCCTGGCTGTGTGTGTTTGTCTACCTGTTTGCTAATATTTAATAAGGGATAGCTCTGTTCAGAAATCAAGTTAGGACAAGTTGTTTCCAAGGCTATGTGAGTCCCTGTTCAAATTTGTCCATGGCAAAGGAAGAAGGGAGAGTTAAGCTTTGTTGGAGTCTTGATTTGCTACATTGGAGGTCCAATTGCCTGAGGGAAGCCAGGAGGGAGCTTTAGTTTTCTGTGTTTATCTGCAAGGGATCATTTCTGGTGTTCAAAAGATTTTCTTTTCCATTTTTGTGGAAGAAGATTGAAGTTAGTTACAGTCTTCTCTCCCCTTTGCTAATTGGCATTTGAGATAGAAGGAGTGAGTGTTACACAATGACTCAAATACCCAGGAAAGTCAAAATTCGATACACAAGTGTTAGAGCATTTTCCTTTAGAGAATTTTATGTTTTACGATCCTAATAGCAATGGAGGATAATGTTTATTTATTCACACCTTTACACATTCCAGTGTGCACTGTGATCAGCAAAAAGTCTGTCATTTTTGTGTAAATTCATTCCATTGAATGAAGGTCATTAATATTTATTTGATTTTTAATTTATTTTTACAGTTGAAAGAATTACTATAAATTCATCTAAAATTCAGAGGCTCGAATCAACAAAAATTGATTATCTCAAGAATTTTTATGTAAGGAATTCAGTGGTAGATTATTGTGTGTTCTGGATCAGGATCTCTCAAGAGTTATCAATAAGATATTGTCGGGCTGTAGACTTCTGAAGGTTTGGTGGGGTTTGATGGATCTACTTTCAAAATTACTCACCTGAATTCGGGCAGACATTATCAATTTCTTGATTGGCTACAATGGAGGTCCAATGGCTGTTAATAGGAAGCTTCCATTTCTTCACTGTGGACTTCTTCATATGCCTATTTATGAGAATCACTGCTGTTGAAGTTGACTTGAATCAGAGCAAGTAATTTGACTGCGTACCCATGGAAATGAAGTGTTACCAAACCAATTAATCTTTGTAGATAATAAGGGAATTTAGCCAGTTGTTCCGATATAGTATAAATACATCACTGCATAAAATGTTTTAGTTCATTTCTGCTCACCAGCAATGACAGCAAAACAGGGAATATAATTAAGCAAAATATATGACTTACAAGCAACATAAAAATAAGGTACTTGAAAGAAAAGTAAGAAATATTTCTTAGTTCAAATAAAAAATTTAAAAAATTATAATGAGAGACACTAAACAAGACTTAATTAAATGATATAATCTGTCTTGTACATGAACAGAAGACTCAATAACAGAAATTTTTCATCTTACCATTTGACTTACAGTTCTGATGTTCTTATGCATGTTAACAAGGTGTTAATTCTAAAATGTATATTAAAAAGAAGAATGCTAATAATGGCCTAATCACTCTTGAAGAAGAATATAAAGGTCACCGTTGCCTTATCTGATTTCAAGATTTCAAATAGTGCTAATATGTATAGCATTGAATCTAATGGATTGATATAGTGGCCAACAGAACAGATTCTATCAATTAATTAAAAACAAAATGAAAACCTTAAGCATTTTTATAAAAATTATACTACTTTTTCTTTTTAAATTACATGCTAAAAGCAATAATGATACACACATAAATGTGATCTATTAAAGTTAAGAATGCCTTTTCGCATCATATAATAGTGAGAAGGTAAGCCCCATACTAGTCGAAATTATAAATTATATGCAACATAATATTTATATTATTTGAAAAATAATGTACAAAACATATAAAATCAGTACAGGATCTGGAACAAAAAGAAATGTATGGTTAAATAAAAATTAATATTTTTATTGTTGTATTGTGTGGTGATTGGTTGCAAGTGTTCATTTTCTTATACTTTATAAATACTTGCATATTATATTATTTTTGAATACTCTATACACCATATGGTTAAAACTGAAGGAAGGAAATGTAAAAAATAGAAGTTTAAACTATTTTGAATACAAAATAACTGAAGAGAAAAAAAGACTTTGTTCATGGGAAAATATCAAAACAAAATGCTAAGTCCTGCTATCTGTGTGTGTATGTGTGTGTGCGTGAAAGAGAGAGAGACAAAGAATGAGAGCAAATAGGAAATCAGCAAAATTCAAATGATGCACAAATAACCATTAAAATATTATTATATCCCCTTTCCAAAAGAAAATGCTTACAAAATAAAAATTAACTATAAAGATGATTTTCATCTACTTTCACATGATGTTAACTCTCTCATATATGAAACTTGATTTCTGCTTGGGCTTTTTCCATCTAGACATCATATTTAAATGCTCTTTATTTAGGAATAAATATCACAGCCTTCACTCAGCACCTGGAAGAATCTCATGCCTCCCAAACTCCTCTGTTGTGTCAAACACCTTATGGAAAAATGCTTTAGTTTACTTTCCTTTTGCAGAATGTTTGACATCTTTAGGCAGTGGCTGATAGAAATCTTCATGTTATTGTAGTGAATAACTAGTAGTAGGATATATGGCATGATCAGAAATAATACATTAAATCTGTGTCAGAGTAATATTTCTTTTATTATCAGAGTTTTTATAATATCAGAATAATATTTGTTTATTAGTTTTATTTTTTCTAAACAATACATGAAGAGATACCTCAACATGGTAAAAAACAATGATACTTACAGTATTTCAGTTATCAGTCCACAGTAAATATTCAAATTGAATCATAGAGGGGCCAGCACTGTGGCGCAGTGGGCTAAGCCTCCACCTGGGGTGCTGATATCCCATATGGGTGCTGTTTTGAGTCCTTGCTGCTGCACATCTGATCCAGCTCTCTGGTATGGCCTGGGAAAGCAGTAGAAGATGGCCCAAGTCGTTGGGCCTCTGCACCTGCACAGGAGACCCAGAAGAAGCTCCTGGCTCCTGGCTTTGAATCAGCTTATCGCCAGCTGTTGCAGCCATTTAGGGAGTGAACCAGCGGATGGAAGACTCTCTCTGTAACTCCGTCTTTCAAATAAATAAATAAATCTTTAAAAACATTGAGCCATTGGTATATTAGAAATATCAAAATTTTTATTTTGCTACTTGAACTCCATGAGTCAAAAATTCGATATCATTACATAATCTGCCTTTTATCAACAAATACAACTGATAATACTTCAATGAAATGTTTTATAAACGAATAGCAGAAATGTTTGATTTGTTCTATATTTTCAAAAGGTCACCAAATTTATAAACATGTACATTTAAAAATATAACTATGTATACAAATACATACATATATATAATTTTAAATTTAAAGGTAATTAGTTACTGTGATTATCATATATTATTTATAATCACCTTCTAGAAAAAAATGAACAACTACAATACATATACAAATTTCCTATAAGATGATTTTAGGTAAGACATGATACTAGAGTAGGCAACTGTAACAATTTTTTAACTTTAAAAATAAAAGAAAAACTAGAAATGTCCTTGTATAACTTCAAGATCTGTTTGACTTTCAGGTAAAATCAAAGACTTTCTATAGTTTATTCCCATTTTTATATTGAGCTTATTTTAGCCTCAGTAGATCTATGATATACTTTTCTCAGTGGAATAAGAAACAAGTAACATGGATGGCTTAATAGGGAATTTGACTTTGAATTTATTTCCTATTTAAGCTCCAAGAAATTTTCACAAAGACTGAAATGTTTTGGACTATTTTTAAAAGAACAAACAGAATTCTCCCAGCTCATACACTATCTACAGGCTAAAAAGCACTCTGACAGCTTAAAAAAATTCCCTTTGAGATAGCAAAATGGAACCCCAAGTACAGTACTTCCTCTAGCATAATGTCATTGAACAGTTCTAAGTCCTTTGTTCTTCCTAAGCCTACTTTGAAAACGGGTAAGCTAAAGAAGTGCATATAATATAATGGAATTCTTTGTATCCTCTTTTATGAGAACAGGATTTTATCACTGAAGGAATCCATGAAACTATATTGTTGTAGAGCCATCGTTTTCTTTGGGTTTGTAGATGGAACTAGATTACTTTTTGTTCTTCTGTATATTTACACATCCATTATCAGTTCTCTTTATGATAGCATTTTTCTTTCATTTAATATCTCATCAACATATTTGAACATCAGAAACTCAAGGTGACCTTCTTTATAACAAAAGGAAACAAATTAAACAGGAAATTATTTGTTCTACATTTTAACGTTTTAAGAAATAACATCACAACAGTATGTGTCAGTGGTCCTTAACTCCTGAAAGCTGTGATAATGTCATTATTAAATTGCTTATTAAATAACTTTTGGTTTATGATCTGATTACCTATTGAAAAGGAAGAGACTCAGGTAAATTTGTGAAATGATGTATTTTTGACTCTTCTCAAATCTGGCATTTAGCAGATTCCACAGAATGCAGCACCCACAGTTTTCAAAGATATTATAAGTGGCAGTTCCACATGGCATATAAAATCTGATTTAAAATACAATAGGAAAAAATGGTATCTTAAAAACCCACTTACATTCTCCAACCCATGTATTAAAGAATTTTATTTCCCAATATACTCAAAATAATACAGCTAATTACATTAATTTTCTTATTCTATTTAAGGATTTTATTTTATTAATTCAGTAGTTTTCAATTTTAACACCTTAATATAAGCAAAAGAACATCTTGAAACCATTTCTAAGTTTGATTTTACAGTTAAATCCTTGAAAATGTATTGCTATGCAAGGAAATAGTTCAACATTGGCTTGGCATCTGTAACTAAAAAGCAATTTTTATTCAGGACTTATGTATTATGTTTCATTTTAATAAAAAGTAATCATGCAACAAGTATATTCAGTTCTAACAGGTATTACAAACTGTTTTGTGCTTTTTGTCCAGTAGTCCATTATACGTGATCAGTGACTACAAAAGTAAAACTAATATCTTAAAATATAATAGATAATGGCCAGCGCCGCGGCTCACTAGGATAATCCTCTGCCTTGCGGCGCCAGCACACCGGGTTCTAGTCCCGGTCGGGGCGCCGGATTCTGTCCCAGTTGCCCCTCTTCCAGGCCGGCTCTCTGCTGTGGCCAGGAAGAGCAGTGGAGGATGGCCCAAGTACTTGGGCCCTGCACCCCATGGGAGACCAGGATAAGTACCTGGCTCCTCCTGTGCGCCGGCCGCGGCAGCCATTGGAGGGTGAACCAATGGCAAAGGAAAGCCTTTCTCTTTGTCTCTCTCTCTCACTGTCCACTCTGCCTGTCAAAAAAAATATATAATAGATATATGTTCTTGGCTGGTGTTGCTTGGAAAATTTTTGGTATTAATTTGAATTAAAACTAGATGGGAAGCAACTTGATTTGTCAGTAAGAATTCATTATCACATCTAATTTACCATTATAAATTCCAAACAATCTAATATAAGGACTAGCGAATAGTTTTTTCATAGGCTGACATTACTTTTCAAATTGTTATTTGCAACTAGACACAACATGAATTTATTTTATGGAGATAATATATCATTATTTGAATTTTTCTTGGAATATTATATAGACCAAAAAAATTTAAATCCATCTTGGTAGGCAACAGTCATAACTGAGATGAAAGGTACAATACTCTCCTGGATGAAAAGCCATAGAGAATGCTATAGTAATGAAAAAGTGATGTATCCTAAGATTTGATAAGCTGGTACTAAAATATTTTATTCTGTTTGTCCAGTCCTTTATGGGCTGCTTACCTTTCAATTATTAGTTGTAGTTATAAATCTGAATTCTCAATATGTATTAGTTCTGCTACTTAAGGTTACCTTCCAATGCTTTTTAATCATATGGTATTTTTGAATCTTTTTCTGGGTGTGATCTGTCTCCTTTCTCCAAATGTAGTTAGATTGTCATTTATATTTAGTGGTAATCAAAATTATATGGAGCTTAAATGATGTCTGAATTATTTTGATTTTATATTACATATTAACTAAATTTATATCCCTAATACTTGACCTGGTAAAGACTATTTAAGAATAATTATAATTCATCTTCACATTGTTCTTGGTAAAATTGAATATAGCATAAATCACAACTATATAGAAATATTCCTGGGATTAAAAGCATAACTTGATTAATACATTGCAAATACAAACACATATGATTCAACTCATGGATGATAATTTTAAATTAATTTTTGTGAGCTGTATTTTATTTGAAAGATGTATCTGGTAAAGCTGCTGTCTGCTGTGCCAGCATCCCATATGGACGCCAGTTTGAGTCCCGGCTGCTCCACTTCCAATCCAGCTTTGCTATGGCCTTGGAAAGCAGTAGAAGATGACCTAAGTTCTTGAGCACCTGCACCTATGTGGGAGACCTGGAAAAAGCTGTTGGCTCCTGGCTTTGGATCGGTGCAGCTCCAGCCATTGTGGCCAATTAGAGAGTGAACCAGAGGATGGAAGACCTCTCTCTCTCTCTCTCTCTCCCCGCCTCTCTGTGCCTCTCCTTCTCTCTCTGTGTAGCTCTGACTTTCAAATAAGTAAATAAATTCTAAAAAGGAAAAAAAAAAAGAAGACAAACTTGCAGAGAGAGAGAGAATGAGAAAGAGATCCTTCTTCCATCTTCTGGTACATTTCTCGAATATCTGCAAAAGCCCATACTAGGCCTAGATCAAATCAGGAGACAGGAGCTTCATCTGGGTGCATGGGCCCAAGCACTTGGGCCATCTCCCACTGCTTTCCTAGGTGTATTATCGATGAGCTGTATTGGAAGTGGAGCAGCCAGGATTTGAACCAACACCGATATTGAATACTGGAGTTGCAGGCGATGGCTTAACCTGCTGTGCCACTATGCTGGCTCCAATATTAAATTACTTCTAGTGAATGATTTAAAAGTTAATGGCTACTTTTATAATAGTAACAAATGGAAAATTAATGAGGCAATAAGAGTTATAAAAAGCAGGTAATCACTTGTTAATCAATCTGTTATTAGGATTATATTAAACCAGGATTATATTAAAACTGTTATTAGGATTATATTAAACCTTCCAGATTTCTTTAAAATGGACAGGTTGATCACACCTTTCTTGAAAAACTTTAGTCTGCTGCTTAGGTAACCACTAAGTCACTTATTATAAGAGGGAGGGTGGCTGAGAGATCATTAGTGAAATAAATAAATAATCTCATAACTACATAAATGTAGTAAACTGTTGTGTGGTTTGAAAACACTTCACAGCACTCAATAGGCGTTCCTCTAAAATGTTTGATGGGAATAGTGTTATGCTGGGAAAAGTAAATGCACAGAAAAATTACAACCTTATGGGAATTAATTTGCTCTTATTTCATTTGAAAACTTCTAGATATATTTAGCAGCATTCCTAAGTGAAATCCACATGTGAGTTTCTACCAGGACAAATAGAATAGTTCACCTTTCAACATTACTTTGTTAGCATCCTTCAAACATTAAAAACAATTTGAATCCATTATGGTGCTTTTACCTCTCCTACCGCATCACGATATTTTGGCTCTAATTATTTCTTTGAACAAGGATATATTTTCATAGATTGCAATTAAATTACTGCATCTAACCACCATTATCAGTTTCCTTTCCTTTCATCATATAATTTGGGGGAGGTATAAATTAAAATTTTATTCTCAATCCTACATTTGAAATCTGAAATACCTTTTTGAGTTGTGTCTCCCTTCTTTTCAGAACTTATTCATCAGTATTTTGCCTGTGATTTTCAAGTAAAACAAAAAAAAACCCCACATTTTATTGACTTATTTTAAAGTTTGAACAATCTGTAAGATTTAACCTGTCCAAATCAAGCATGCTCTCTTCTTGCACCCTAACAAACAAGAGCATATTAATCATGTACTGAACCAATAAAGAGGAAATCTTGATTAACTCCCTGGACAGAATTAATTACAATAGAGGCTGTTGTTCTCACAACTAAACTTGAAGATTAGAAATGATATGTGTAGTTAATGAATCACTCTGTTTCTGATATGGTGCTCAAAGACGTGCATTTAGTAAATCTTATTCACACCCTTGACAGTTTTATTATCCAATAGTGATGAGATTAAAACTTGTAACATATTAATCCATAATTATAGTAGCCATTTCTTATTAAAGTTGAAATAAATCAGACTTATGAATTCTTACTTTACTTCCTGAAGGCAAACTAGCTATATTGTTAGTTATCATTGAGAGTTGTCCCTAATTATTTCATTAAAGAAAGTGTCAAGCTGAACATGCAATATTAAATATGTAACAAACTTCATAAAAGAAGAGGTACCTTTCATTTGGTATAATTATTTTTCTTGTTCTCATAACGGCTTAGTCTAATTTTTTGGTAGTAGATTCTCCCCAGCATCCTTTTTCATAAGGATGTCCTCATTTTGGAATAAGGGAGACATTTTTATTGCTTTTGTGCATCATTGTATTCCCTTTCACAAAAACAAATTAAAGAAAGCTTCTCATCAGTCCTCTTATTTATGGACTATTATTTTTTTCAGTTATTGTGTTGAGCTTGTGCTGTTGTAATGCTTTTATGGCTGGCACCAAAGTCAATAATGATTACTAGGCCGGCGCCGCGGCTCACTAGGCTAATCCTCCGCCTAGCGGCGCCGGCACACCGGGTTCTAGTCCCGGTCGGGGCGCCGGATTCTGTCCCGGTTGCCCCTCTTCCAGGCCAGCTCTCTGCTGTGGCCAGGGAGTGCAGTGGAGGATGGCCCAGGTGCTTGGGCCCTGCACCCCATGGGAGACCAGGAAAAGCACCTGGCTCCTGGCTCCTGCCATCGGATCAGCGCGGTGCGCCGGCTGCAGCGTGCCGGCCGCGGCGGCCATTGGAGGGTGAACCAATGGCAAAAGGAAGACCTTTCTCTCTGTCTCTCTCTCTCTCACTGTCCACTCTGCCTGTCAAAAAAAAAAGAAAAAAAAAATGATTACTAACCTTCTTCTCACAATCCAGGATCAAAGTTTTTTGTTTTGTTTTTATAGTCTCTTTTTGCATTTTATATCATTTGTTTATCCTTATATTGATTTGTGTATAGGTCATTAGTTATTTTTGGTGTAGTATGTCTATTGTGGGTTTTGCTACTTAAAATTTTATTACATGATTTTTTGCCTCTTTCAAACTGGTTTGAGTAAAATTTCAAACATATTTTCTAACTTTCTGGAAACGTCTTTGAAATTCAAAAAGAACTTTTGAAATTAATACTTTATACATGTACACATGTATAATATGTATATCAACTCTTTTTATTCCATAATGAAATTGTGAGAAGTCAATGATATTTAATAATTTGGAGATTAATGCAATTGGTTGTGAATTATAATTTTACACTTAGTTATATTCACTTGCTTTAAAGTTGCAAATTCAAAACTCTAAAGCATTAATGCTTTTCCATAATTTACTCCTCTGGTGATAGGTGTCTAGGCAACTAGGACCAAATCCCCACCAAAAACTATTACAAAATTGAACAAAATATATTAAAGCAATAGATTTGAAGGTATATGAATAATATCTTTCTATATAGAAAAATCAATGTAAAATTAAGGATAAAACAACAGCAATTAATTTAACTCATAACTTTATGAGTCTGGAATCTGGAGTTTCACTGTGGTGGGGGTCAGGTTTCCTTGATGATGGAGGAGCTTGCTTATATGTTAGCTCTTGTTTTGTCTGCAGCTGCTTGGCTTGCGGTTATCTGGGATGACTGGAGTCTTTCATTCTCCATCACGGTAGCCAAAGCCTGCTCATGAATTGATGTCTTCATTTCCTCAGTGCATGCTAATCATTTAATCCTAGTCTTTCAAACTCAAGCACACTACTGAAATCTTTCTCATTAATGCTGTCAGTGCTTCCCCAAATGTAAGAATTAATGATCTTTCTTGATTTTGTATCCTGTTTAGCCTCTCTGCTGAGAGTTTGTATCCTCTGCTTACTTCACCTTATTCATTAGCTCCTCTTAAAATATATTTCCCAAATTCTTTTGTTTTAGTTTTCTTTATATTCATGTTTTCCTGACTCTCATCCATCTTCTATCACTAGTATCAAATCTGCATTCTAATTTTCCTCCATTCTCCTTATACTTAGTTGGATTAATATTTCTAATCATCTGGTGAGCATGTCTAAGTAGATCTCTAGCATCATTAACTTGGTATGTCAAATAGCAATTTATCATCTACTTGTATTTACTTTCTGTATTCTCCTGAAGCCCATATTTCAGAGAATGGCATAAAAGTATATTAATTATCCAGGATAGTTAAACAGTAATTATGCCTTACTTTTCCTCTTCATTTTTCCCTAAGTCAACTTGAGTCTGTCTGTGAAATCTTAACAAATAATTTGTCTTGGATTTTCCTCCCTAAAGTTAAGTTTGTTTTATTGTCAACCCACTTTCCTCTTTTCTTTCTTATGGAAGTATATCCCATATTGGCTTTGAGAAACTAAGTGCCTTATGTAGAATTATGACAGCAGTTCTCTTTTCCTGGATGTTAATTGTAGTCTGCAATTTCACCTTTTAGCCACAATAATTAATTTAGGAATATATGAGCATTTAGCCAAAGAGGATTAAACACAATCTTATAGAAAATCTGAAAGTACAGTTCAAATATTATTTTCCCCTTCATTATTGGAGAGTAAAATTTTGCTTAATGTAATACTTCTTTGTAAACCTATAGTATGTAATTCCTTGAAAGCAACACCAGTATTCTACATAGAGATAATACAACTATTAAAATCAAGAGATTAGCATCAATATAGTAATATCATTTGTGTTCATTTCCTATTGTTTATGTACAAATTACACATATTTATTATGTTACAGTTCTTGAGGTTAGACAACCAAATAGTGCTCAGTAGACTAAAATCAAGATATTGGCAGGGCGGCTTTCCTTCTGCAGGTTTCAGGGGGAAAATCTGATTCCTTTTTTCAGCTTCTAAGATCCAGCTATGTTCCTTGGTTCATGGTGCTCGTCCTTCGTTTCCTAAGCAGCTTACCCACTTCGAATCTCTCTCTGACTATGATTGTTTCTCTTTCAGTCATAAGGGTCCTGAAGGTATAATTGGCTTTATATGATTAAACAACTAAATACTTGGGGCCAGTCTCTATCTCAACATCATTAATATATTCATATGTGCAAAGTTCCTATTGCCACATATGGTAAAATTCACCAAATCTGGGAATTTGGATGTGTGCATCTTTAAATGCCACTTTTCTGCTTACCACACTAATCTTCAGTCTGCACTCAATTTGTGTCAGTTTTTTCCCTCCACTAATACTATTCCTTAAACAAAGTAATAAACCTTAAATGATACATTGCATTCGGATTTGTCTAATATATTCTCATGGTTCTATCTTCTTTGCTTCTTGTAAAGAGGCAACCTATTTTGATTTGTCACATTTATGATAATATTAATTTTGATCATTTGATAAAGCTGGTGAATAGTAGGCTTTATTGCTACTCAATTTACTTTCAGTATTAATTAGCAGTTTGTTTGGAGATATATTAAGACTACATGGATATTCCATTTATCATCAAGCTTTCAATTTATTAGCTTCTTTATATCAATAGGAATACAGGGTAAGGAATTAATTCCTATTTTATTCATTGCTTTATAATCTGTTACTATAATTTATTTTAATAAGCATATTATCTTTGATTTGAACTTTCATGTTCTTTGGCATGATCCCAACATTTCTTTGAAAAAAATTTTTAGCTATGTTCTAGAATCAGCTGTTTCTCCAAGAGAGTCCTAATACATTTTATTGATAATCGGAAAAACATATCTGTAGGTTAAGTGTGTTCACTACTATTGTAGTAATAGTTTATTTTTTCTCAATAGACAAAGGTAAAGAATTCAAGCACACACACATCCAAAAAAACACCTCCAAGTCTGTGTATTGACACTTAGTCATCAATATAAGCCAAATATCACATTCTAGTATCCAAGAATTGCTTATTTTAGAGAGGAGAAAATGAAGAGTAAAAGAAGAAACAATGCACAAATACAATTTTCCTCTTCTCATATCAAGGAAAATTCAAGTCATCCCCTACGTAATAAGCTTCAAGATAACCACAATTGTCTTTTCTTTAATTTCAGTTTTACCTTTAGTAGAATTATGCACAAAAGAATCATACAGTATATGGTTGGTCATGTTTGATGTTATCTACTGAGCATAACACATTTTATATATATTCATATTGCTGTAGGTATAAATAGTTTGTCCTATATATGCTGTTCTTTCTCCTGGCTAAGTGATTAGGGTGTGATTTCTAGGGGATATAGGTACACCAGAATATTTCAGAAAATTCCTAGAAATTGAATTTAAAGGATATGTTTATTTCATACAAAATCTTTGAAATTCATACATAAATTTTCCATAATAAATTTCCTTAACTTTGTGGAGACTCCTCATGTGAATTAAAAAGTTTTTACATTAGAATAAGCTTACCTTTTAATTTAATTTTTATGAGTTTCCCCAAGTATTCTCACATATTTAAATGCTAAGACATTAGCAAATTGTTTTCCAGAGTAGTTGCAGTATTTTGATGGTGTTTAATATATATCAGAATTCTAGTTGCTTCACATATTCTGTAGAGGTTGATACTGTGTCCTTACTCAGTCATTGTTATGGTAACATATTCCTATCTTATTATGGATTTGCTTTGTGGTCTCTTAATGGCAGGTGATGTTAAATATTTTTTCATATTTTTCATGATCATTTGGCATCTTCTTTAGTGAAGCAGCTTTTCAAGTTTTATGCTGCTTATAAATTGGTTTGTTTGTTGCAATCCCAATAGTTAATTTTGGCTTTGACTGTCTGTGCCTCCAATTATTGAATAATAGGAGATCTGAGTATATCTAGGTTCCAGATGTGCTTTGTAAACATTTCTCCCAAACTGAAGTTTGTGTTTTGTTTCTTTAGTTTCTTTAACTTTGCCTTTTCAAGGGAAATGTTATTTTAAATTTAACAAAGTATAATTTATCAGATTTTTTTGTTGCTGTTATTGTTTCCATGGTTTATGCTCCTTGTGCACTACTTAATAATATTTCCCTAACTTTTCTCCTATATTTTTCTAGACATTTTATTTTTTGGGTCTTACACAGAGATATAGTATATAGTTTGAGGTAATTTCTGTATACAGTATGAGGTAAAATGTGAGGCTTATTTTTTCCAATGTAGATATTTGAGTATTCCAATTCCATTTTGTTGAGAGATAATCTTTCTCTCATTGAATTACTATGGCAACGTGACCATAAGTGAAAGTATTTTTAGGCTTTCATTCTATTCTATCGCTCTCAAGATCTGTTAAATGATCTTAACGACTATGGCTTGATTGTAGTAGTGCAAGTTATTCAGAGCTAGTCTTCAGTTTTCAATTTTATTTTGCTAGGTCATTTATGTCCCTGTATAAGTTTTGGAATAGATTTTCCAATGTATTTAAGATTTATTTATTTAGCTATTTGAATCAGAGACTGAGAGAGAGAGAGAGAGAGAGAGAGAGAGCTATCTTCCATCTGATGTTTTTCTCCTCAGTTGCTGCAACAGCTGGTTCTGGGATAGGCTAAAGCTAGGAGCCTGGAAGTCCATTCTTGGGGAGCAGGGACTCAAACACTGGGATGTCACTTGCTACCGTCCTGGGTATGTTAACAGGAAGCTGCATTAACAGCAGAGCAGCTGGAACATAAACTGGCACCCCATTTCGGTGCCAACATAAACAGCAGCAGCTTATCCTGCTGCCTCACAAAGCTGGCCCTGGCAATTTCTTGAAAAAAGAGAGTAAGGCATTTTATTCGACCATTCACAGGTCAAAACCTCCGGAATAATGAAAGCCTGAATCTACTGCTAACATCATGCAATCATATGGAGATTAAGAATAAAGTGGTTATTGAAAAGCACAGATTTCTATAGAAAAATTAGGTCTGGATGACATATTTTGAGCTACTGAATTAAATAGCTTTTTGATTTTCAGTTACGCAATACAATAAGCTCTATTTTCTGAATAACCAATTTAATTCACTTTTTGTCCCTTTCAAATAACAGTCTAAATTTCTAAATTTCATATAATCATTGTAGTTCAGACACTTTTTAAAATCTCTTGCAGGGTTCTTGTCACATCCCATACAACTCTACTCTCATAGCCATGAGCTCAGATGATTTTAAGGAACTCTTCTCATCACCTATAGAGAAATCCCAAACTTTTGATCGGATGATATGACTGTAAACTAAAGGACTTCATTACAAATTTTAAAGCCCACTTCTTTTTTTTTTTTTTAAGATTTTACTTATTCATTTGAGAGGTAGAGTTATGGACAGTGAGAGAAAGACAGGAGAAAGGTCTTCCTTCCCTTGGTTCACTCCCCAAATGGCCGCAACGGCCAGAGTTGTGCCAATCCAAAGCCAGGAGCCAGGAGCCAGGAGCTTCTTGCAGGTCTCCATGCATGTGCAGGGGCCCAAGCACTTATGCCATCTAACACTGCCTTCCCAGGCCACAGCCAAGAGCCCGACCGGAAGAAGAGCAGTCACAACTAGAACCGGCGTCCTTATGGGATGCCAGCGCTGCAGACGGAGGATTAACCTACTGCACCACAGTGCCGGCCCCTAAAGCCCAGTTCTCACCTTTCTCTACTTACTTCATACAATCTGCAGCCCAGTCATACTGACTTTCTCCAACACACTGTTAAAAAATTAAAAACTCCTCTGAAAATGTTCTTTACTGTTGCTTCTAAATGTGGAAGCTTCTTGCACCTGTATTTGATAGTAGAAATCCTAGATGTGCTACATGTTCATTATCCCCACAGGTTTTCCAAGATATCACAATTAGAATGAATCGCTCCATCATCCACCTATGAGGTTATAGAGGACTTCTTGCTCCTAGGATAACAGTTATCACAGCTGTTTGGTGTTCGTCTCTGTCTCTCCCTAGAAAGTGAGACTTCTAAAGAACGAGGGCCCCTTTGTGTCCTCCCAGTCTTCTGCAAAGTATCTGTTAAATCAAACTGGAAATTTATAGTTGTACATATTTTAAGGGATATTAATGCAAGTTATGATTTATAGACACAATGTGGAGAAATTTTTAAAAAATCTAATTAACAGATCTATCACCCCAAAGCAACAGTGTTGCAGCTTCAAAACTTACTGATGCTTATAGGCTTCTTTCCTTGTAGTTCCCATGAAGTTTAACTTTGGGGGCCTATTTTACATATTAAAAGTCTATTATTGTAGAAGGGAAACTTTATTGCTATTTCTGGTCTTTTGGTTCAAAGGTATGGACATACCACACAGGATTTCTTTTAGGATCAGGCAGAATGACAAGTATACATCCTAATAAATCAAAAGTCATTAAAGTTATTTTAATATTATCTTTATATATGGATAGACAGTGTATATCAATGCATTTACCAACAAAATATGATTTCAGGATAAGATTGCACAAATAGAAATCATTGTTTAGAATTTTAATATATATTTTGCCCAGATGAAAAATTTTGGGTCCACCTTGAAATAGTATACTTTACTCATCTCTTTATCTTTTTATTTATTTATTTATTTATTTTTTTATTTTTGACAGGCAGAGTGGACAGTGAGAGAGAGACAGAGAGACAGAGAGAAAGGTCTTCCTTTTGCCGTTGGTTCACCCTCCAATGGCCGCCGCAGCCGGCACGCTGCGGCCAGCGCATCGTGCTGATCCAAAGCCAGGAGCCAGGTGCTTTTCCTGGTCTCCCATGCGGGTGCAGGGCCCAAGGACTTGGGCCATCCTCCACTGCACTCCCGGGCCATAGCAGAGAGCTGGCCTGGAAGAGGGGCAACCGGGACAGAATCCGGTGCCCCGACCGGGACTAGAACCCAGTGTGCCGGCGCCGCAAGGCGGAGGATTAGCCTGTTGAGCCACGGCGCCGGCCCTTTACTCATCTCTTTAACAAGAGGCTAGATGGCAGCTATCTATTGCAGTGAAGGTCTACTTGTTGGGTAAATTCCTGTAAATTCAGGCAGTTTATAAAGTTTATAATGCTCAGAAATAAGATAAAATTGAAAGAATCTATGCCATGTATCAAGACTATAGAGGTACATTATATCAAGTGTACTTAAGTGCTGATTTGTAAATGCAGGCTCTATAGAAGTCTGTAGTGTGGTTTTCCCATTTTATTTCCAATATTTCAGTGTTAAAGAAGAAGTGAATATGCTCAATATTTAAGGCAAAGATATCTGTCTCTGTGCTCTGCTTCTTTTCTTATCATTAAAATGGTACTAGTGGTGTTTCAGAACTGGCTTGTATTAACTCCCAGGAATCATATTTTAAATATATCGATTGTTAAAACATATAGAAGCTTTAAACTGCTCATTGTGTATGTACAATAGTCACATCATGAATACTGACAAATGCTACAAATATGGGATCCTGCCTACCTATCTGACTTACTAATGTATCACTCACTGTTATGGACACTCTTCATATTGTTTTATGCTATTCTTGTTCCAGAGCACTTTGGCCTGAGAATATTCTTCTGTATATAACACGAATGCCAGTAAGCACTGTCCTATCTTTAGCATCTTGAACTTTTTCAGTGTAATTATCATCTTGGTTGCAGAGAGCTCTCAGCCTCAATTGATAAGGGTTCAAAAAGCTTCAGTTGAGCTTATGCGAGACAGTGGAATGTTGTAAGTTGTGAGCCAACCAGTATCTAGCAAAATCTGCATGTTTTGTGTGCATTTTTAAAGATTTATTTATTCATTTGAAACTCAGAGTTACACAGAGAGAAGAGAGGCAGAGAGAGAGAAAGAAGTCTTCCATCCGCTGGTTCACTCCCCAATTGGCTGCAATGGCCGGAGCTGTGCCAATCCAAAGGCAGGAGCCAGGAGCTGCTTCCAGGTCTCACACGTAGGTGTAGGGGTCCAAGGACTTGGGCCATCTTCTACTGCTTTCACAGGTCATAGCAGAGAGCTGTATCGGGAGTGCAGCAGCTGGGTCTCCAACCGGCACCCATATGGGATGCCAGTGCTTCTGGCCAGGGCGTTAACCCACTGTGCAACAGCGCCGGCCTTTTATGTGCTTTGTTACTGCAATTTAGTCAATGAAGTATGCTACAGAGAGAAAAAATGAAGAATAGTTAATTCACTGGCAAAATAATTCTTCAGAAATTGATCCTTACCAAGGTTCTTGTTATTATTAATGAGGGCAGTGTTCTCTATTTTACCTTCTTGCCTTCTTCCTCATCCAAACTTCTTCCTCTTCAGATTTAAAACAAAAGCCAAAATAATTTTTCCTCAAAATTGCTGAACAATTATTAATTTTATTTAATTTTCATTCTAATTTTTATCATTTTCCTAATTCAACATACTTTGTTACTTCCTTGAGAATGCTCTCTCTAAATCTACAGTACAGATTTCAAGACTCAGCATTACCAGTATCTCATCCATCAGTGTTTACCTACTGCTGCACTAAAGTTTCTTGACAGTGAAACACAGCACATTAGGGACCTAGAACTGGGAGTCTGAATATAGCTATGGTAGTTGGTCCTCATCACAGGCCAAAGTCCTCCTGCCAATCCAGACTCTCATGTCAGAAAGCACATTCCAAAGCAATGAGAAGGGAGAGGACCTACCCTTTAAAAGTACTCTGACCTGAATCCCAAGCCTTGCCATACTGTGGTTGAGAGCTTTTCTCATTCCTGTGCTAGCTTTAGGTTGGAGTGATCTCTTTAACTGATGCTTTACATGACACTCCTGCACCCAGGGAATAAGACTCCAGACTCTTTAGGACAGCAAATCATAATAATACGTAAGGGATAATGTACCTGACTACACTAAATTAAGGGAGTCATGTGAAAATAGTTTTAATGTGGTGTGGAAGACAAACAGTATATCAGGAGATGTTAATCCTGAACCCATAAGTACTCATATTTTCAACTTGCAATTTAGAAAACTAAGTTTCTGAATGAGAAACCCTTATATTCCTTTTTCTCACTTTCCCATTTAGCTTTCTTGAGCCTTTAGAATCCTCTAAAAAGAACTAATTGTTATAGTGCTTAATCCTAGAAAACATTTTTCATAAAAAAATGAGGTGTTCACAAAAATCAACTCATTATGCTATTTAAAACTTTATTATCTTCCTTACAGGTGTATTTTAAAATCACAAAAAAGAATGAGATTTGAAAATTAATGTGTTAAGACATTGGAAAATATTGGTAAGCATATACTGATTAAAAAAGAGATTCAAAGATTCATTTTCACTTTCTGTAGAATTCATTTGCTTTTTTAGTCTTTGAAAAAAGAAAGATATTTTAAGGAACATTATTGTTATGGAGCAGAAGATTTTTATTTTTTCTATAACATTGAAAGAATACATTATAAGTGATTTATTTTAACTAATTGTCTATTTTTATAAAATAGTTTTTTTTAATTTTCTTTTTTTTACAGGCAGAGTGGACAGTGAGAGAGAGAGAGACAGAGAGAAAGGTCTTCCTTTGCCGTTGGTTCACCCTCCAATGACCGCCATGCCCGGCGCGCTGCGGCTGGCGCACCACGCTGATCCGATGGCAGGAGCCAGGTACTTATCCTGGTCTCCCATGGGGTGCAGGGCCCAAGCACCTGGGCCATCCTCCACTGCACTCCCTGGCCACAGCAGAGAGCTGGCCTGGAAGAGGGGCAACCGGGACAGAATCCAGCTCCCCGACCAGGACTAGAACCGGGTGTGCCGGTGCCGCAAGGTGGAGGATTAGCCTAGTGAGCCGTGGTGCTGGCTTATTTTTATAAAATAGTTTAACATGGATATATGATCCTTTCAATTAATTTTTGCTCTGGTAACACATACACAAATATAATAAATTAAGAAATTATCACACTAATAAGAAGTTTCACCAAATTATTTATCATGTTGCTATAGGGTCTCACACAATATCCCCTTTATGGGTCATTTCTCCAACTGCCCCCCAAATTATCAGGTATTTCTTATCAGTAATTTCATCTCTAGGAAGCACTCTCAGTTAGGAGAATTTATTTCAGCCATGTTTATGTTTGTTTTCCTGGGGCAGTTCATATGTATGGATGGATTCATGTTAAGAGTCAAATTCTGGTTCCCTCATGTTGTTTGGGGACTACTAGGAACCACTGCAGCTTCAAATGTTTCCAGGGACTTGGTAGAGCCCTTGTTATAATAACATTATAGTTGCATTTCTTTCTTTGTTCATTCTAGATTCCCTCAGTCCTCCACAAGTGTTGATCCCAAACTAAACTTCTTTCATTTGAAGCAGTGTTCCAGATTGTGCTCACAGGGAATTAAACCTGGCTTATGACAACTGGTGCATGTAGTTTAGTGGTCCCAGGAAACAGACTGTAAGAGAGATTTTGGAGTTGGGTCATCATCTAGCCAGCTGGAGATGAGCACCTCATTACAAGTGGTAGATGAAGTGCTGATATTCTCTGGCATACTGTAGCATAGTAACTTTAAATTGTAACCCAAAGTGAATTAGAATAGTGCATCAAAATAAGGGAATGCCCTGATGGGTGAAGTAATTCACATATTTGAGATTATCATAAAAGGAAGTAAAGGTAGAAGATGGAATCACCTGGCTTTTGCTGAAATTCATCTTTATTTTACTGGAGAGAAATAAAGAAAGGCTTTGTGATTAGTTACCAATTAAAAGTGAAATGTGAAAGTTAGAGAACTTCCTTGAAAAATATTAAAAGACTCATTTCTCACAGCCAGATATAAAAGCTGAGGTTCAGACCCAGAGCTTAATTACAAAGGTAGCAAAGCTCTAGAGAAGGCTGAATTATCAACTTTAATATATCCATTACATCAGAATCAGAGTTCTGATTAGGAAGCAGTGAGGCACCGGTCTTGAGATGAGGAAAACAGGGTCAATATATTTGGATAATTTTAATCTCTATGTAGTCCATGTTTGCTATTAAAATTCAATCTTTCTTCTTTGATTGAAGACAATGTAGGCCTCTGTCTTGAAAAAGAGGGCACAATCAAATTTCTTAGGATCTACTGTGCCTACAATCCTGGCCAAAGAAGGAAGACCAGGAATAAGTTATAATACACTCTTGCCAGAGATTTGTGCTTGGCCTGCTAAGTGAGAAAAAGGACAATGTGTCAAAGGAACTATGTGACTCAGCTAACAAGTGCTATCAGAAACCATATATGTAGGAATTTTGAACCTGAGGGAGCTGGACCAATAGAAAGCACTCTCCCATGATCCAGGCAATACAGCAGGACCAGGAAGACAGAGGATAGTCTTAACATGCTGATTGGTAGGCTGTTTAAAGCTGAGAGTAAATGATGGCTTTCACTCAGTGAGATACCCATGCCGAAACTAATGTGGCAAGTGATAAAATAATGTATAAGAATACCCAAATATATCAACCTGCAAGAATACATAAACTGCCTTAAATCTTACCTGATAACTATATTCTCACACATTTTTAGATTGGGAATATTGTATTTTGCATAGCCAACTTGAGAAAGTCACTCTTGTCATCATGAAAGTCAGTGGTGATTGCTTTCTTAAGACCTCAACTGATGACTGAAGATGCTGTTACATAATATTGGAATGAAGGGATTGTTGAAATTGACATCTGGGGACATGCAGTATCTCTAAAAACCAAGAAATTATAGAATTTTATAAAATAATAAAGGTCAGGGAGCAATACGGCAAGGTCACAGTGGCAACCAGAAAGAACTGACCCACTTAGAAATATGTGGAAGTTGGATTGAACAGGACAGGTGTAGGGAGAACATAGCTTAGCAGATGACAAGGATAGTCTTCATTTTTTTTAAATCAAAGGAAGTCATGATGGATGATGAGAAGACAGAGACTTGCTCTTCTCTAGTAATATACCACTTTAATTCCTGATCCAACTTCATCACATGAAGCTATTTTCATTTCCAGAATCATTGGCTGAAGGAAAGAGTAGCCCCCAGGAACAGGGAACTTGCCAAATGTAGCCAGTTTATTAAGCTGTAAGAATTGCCAATTTTTACTCAGGGACCTGCATGCATTTACTTGAATATATTGAAGAATGAGAAATAGATTTTTAGGGAAAAGTAGGGCTTTCAGATGATTTTTTAGACAAGTAGCTAAAATGTCACCATGGTCTTCCTGTTAGAGTACAATCAATAAAAGCCAAGTAATAAATGGCATCCTGGGTACACAATGTGCATAGACTCATCCCTTAGATGTTTCTTTCATCTGTGAATGCATGCCTCTATTACAAAGACTATATTTAATTATATTGAAATAAGAGCTTTCAGAATGGAAAATGCCAAGTACAAGAAGGCCCTGAAATGGTTCCTGAAGCTGGTCAATATGGTAAACCAGGGACATTCTCTATAAGTTTTCCTTTAAGTCCTAAAAGATCAGGAATGGTGGTTTGAATAATTAATTTACTGGCCTTTCTCCAAAAAAGAAATCAGATACATTCTGGAGGATGAATATTACAAATTCAACCAGCTAGCTGTCCCAATTGTAGGAACTGTGCCAAATGTAACAAAATTCCAAAGAAATAAATATTCAGAAATAACACCAAGCCAAACCATACAATATTAGAATTTGACACAAATGGAAAACTCAGGATTTCTGTTATCTTTATTATCATTTTATTCATCATACATCTTTAAAATTAATTTAACATTTAAAATATGCATTGAAATATTATCTGAATTACTGATTTTTGGTCCTTTTAAATTTTGTGTCTGATGCAAGTGTCTTATTCATTGCTCCCTGGTTATAGATCTATGGCCTCAGGAAATTGGTCAATAGCCACTATTCTGATGAATACATTATTTTTCATAATGAGATCTAACCAGCAGAAATCAGCATTCACATGTTGACTTTCTTACCATATATCATAAATATACACTAAAGGGAACTGGACAATCTAGATAACCTAGATAACCTATTATCATTATCTTTCTACTATTTCAGTAGTATTGTATTAAGTAGACCAAATGAAGTAAAAGTATGCATGTTGTTGGCCTTATTAATACACATGTATTCCAGAGGGCAGGAAATAAACCCTGTGAAGACTCAGAGACTTTCTACATCAGTAAATTTTGCAGTGATTCAATGCTCTGGAATATGCCAGATCATTTATACCTTAAAGGACAATTTATTATCTCCTTTATCTCCCAGGAAGAAACACGTTTCCTGGTAAACAAGTATCATGGAAAGCCAACAGTTTTGAGTTGAACGCAGACTGGGAAAGAATTCTTCGGAAGGTTTGGGCAGTAGCACAAACTGCCCCATGGATTCCTTGCTTGAAGACAGCATAGAAGACATAGTAAAGGTATATATGTTAGACAAAAGTCACCTTGGAGAGTCACCAAATAGAGAACTATACCTTAGGTTCTTCAGTGTTCTGGAGTAAGGCTATGCTGTCTTCAGTAGGAAGTTAAGTTTTATTAGATGAATAGTCATGACAAGCTAAGGTTATTCATATAGATAGTACAACTAAATGAGATAAAGTTAACATGCTGAACTGGCACTGTTAAAATCATCTAGATACAGAATTTTTTTAGGTCTAGTGGCAATCAACCATCCCAGCATTGGGCCTGAACAGGGCTGGAGGACACACCTGAACAACACAAACAGGTGGCTCAGACCACTGTTGAATTGGCACATTTCAGTTAACACTAAGTATACCCCTGCTATGAATGGAGAATTCATTATGAATTGCTAATGGAGGAAGAAAATGGCTGAACTTAAGTTCTAGACAGGTTGGCTTGGTATGCAGGCAAAAAAAACAAAAAAGAATAAAAAGAATATATTGTGCTACAGAAAAACAAATGTAAACAAATGTGACCTCAAATACAGAGGAGAGAGAAATCCTCCAAATAGCATAAAATTGAGCAGTGCATGTGAGGAGAAAAGAGGTTTATGTTAGAATACTTATGTAGGCACATGAGGAGTGAAGGCAGGATCAGCATATGGATCAAGGATGTGAAAAGACAATCATTTTAGAATTGGGAAAAATATTTTGGGGAATGAGGTATATAGATGGACAATGCAACTAGCATAAACTGAAAAAGCAAAACCAGAAATATGTAATTCATGCTAATTCCTTTCATAGATTATCCATGATAGAAGAGGCAATAAGCAAGAAATCACCAGTATATTTGTCATCTTGTCCTGATGGTATGATACAGTGTCTTTCATCTCTCACCACGTTTTGAGAAGTGGGCACATCAATGGAGTAGCCATGAGTGACAAGATGTTGACCACTAATGGGCTCAGTAACATGATCTGATACCATTCAGCAGCTGATCTGATACTGCGACTGCCAAACATACAGCCTGACGGTAACAAAGTGCTGGGCCGTAATAAGGCAACTTCCATCCAAGAGGCCGACAAGATTTTTGGTAGCACAGTGATTCCATTTGAACTCTAGTATTCTAGAAAGAATAGCAGTTCCTCTTGGCTTGTATTGAAACGTGTCCCGTTTTTGTGGAAAGGTCTTATCTGTAGGGACTCAACTTACTCCAGCATCAAAAGGTTTCCAGATTATTTGTTTCACCAACATAGAGTCTCCTTAACATTGCTTTGGAAAAAGGACACATGGCCACTTAGTTGGTGATCTTATCATTCAAATTTCCATCCAAATTTCCACAGTCTGACTAAATAATGGAGTAGGCATTTGAACTTGTACCAAGGCAACAGTTTACATTCTTTGATACTGGGACTTTACCTTCCAAAATGAAGTCAATACTCTCAATCAGCAATCATGTAGTGCTTATAAGAATTCATCTTAGAATCAAGCAAGAAAGGAATGACCTCACATATCATTACTTCCTGTGGCTCACTTGTGAAACTTTTCTCCCATTTCCACAATTCTTTCATTCTGTGAGTTTACAGTCGTCACTCTCAAAGTATGTGTGTGGGGAGGTGGTGCTTCCAACAGGAAACACCTCTTGGTTGCTTGGAGGTTCTTTTAGCTATTAGGTTAGCGACCATGTTCAGAGTTACCATCCCGTTAAAAAAATTGGTAAACAATAGGTAGAATAGGGACTGATGTGCTTCATATCCAGGTGATAAAACAGGCCCATCTCTTGGTACTCTTGTGTTCAGTTTTGATAGTAAGTAGGCAATGTGTTAGCCACTGTCTGAGCAGGCATTACAAGGGATATTTTCCATTAGGGATAAAGGTTTTGGTCACCAAGTAAGCCACTCTTATTAGCAGAAATGATTCTAGAGAAAGGAAATATCAAGCAGTTTCCTGATCAGCTTTGGAAGCAAGAGAGCTATAGCTCATTTCCCTACCTTTTCTATCATAACTTTTCCTTGAAAAAGAAACAGAAAGAAACAAGCTTGAATTCTGTGGGAGCCTTTTTCAGACACAGTGACTTTTTTTAAAAAAAAATATTTATTTGAGAGATAGAGAAGGGGAAGAGAGAGAGAGAGAGAAAGAGAGAGAGAGAGAATCTTTCAATCACTGTTTCAGTTCCTGGATGGCCGTAATAGCCAGGGATAGGCCAGAGGGAATCCAGGACTCCATCCTGGTCTCCTGCATGAGTGCCAGGGACTTGTGCATTTGAGCCATCTTCCTTCTGCCTTCCCAGGGGCATTAGCAGGAACTTGGATCAGTAACTGAGTCACTGGACTTGAAACCAGCATTCTTTTTTTTTTTTTTTATCTTTTATTTAATGAATATAAATTTCCAAAGTACGTCTCATGGGTTACAATGGCTTTCCCCCCCATACCGTCCCTCCCACCCACCACCCTCCCCTTTCCCACTCCCTCTCCCCTTCCATTCACATCAAGATTCATTTTCGATTATCTTAGTATACAGAAGATCAGCTTATTATACCTTAAGTAAGGATTTCAACAGTTTGTTCCCACACAGAAACATAAAGTGAAAAATAATAGATGATTTTTTTTTAAATGATGATGAAATCAGATCAGACCTATTGTCATGTTTAATCCCAGTGAGAGTCAAGTTGGGAATTGATAGTTTCTTTTTTTTTTTTTTTTTTTTTTTAACAGAAGATCAGTTTAGTGTACATTAAGTAAAGATTTCAACAGTTTGCACCCCCATAGAAACACAAAGTGAAATATACTGTTTGAGTACTCGTTATAGCATTAAGCCTCAGTGTACAGCACATTAAGGACAGAGATCCTACATGAGGAGTAAGTGCACAGTGACTCCTGTTGTTGACTTTACAAATTGACACTCCTGTTTATGGCATCAGTAATCTCCCTATGCACCAGTCATGAGTTTCCAAGGCTATGGAAGCCCCTTGAGTTCTCCGACTCTTATCTTGTTTAGACAAGGTCATAGTCAAAGTGGAGGTTCTCTCCTCCCTTCAGAGAAAGGCACCTCCCTCTTTGAAGACCTGTTCTTTCCACTGGGATCTCACTCACAGAGATCTTTTTGCCAGAGTGACTTGGCTTTCCATGCCTGAAATACTCTCATGGGCTTTTCAGCCAGATCCGAGTGCCTTTAGGGCTGATTCTGAGGCCAGAGTGCTATTTAGGACATCCGCCATTCTATGAGTCTGCTGAGTATCTCACTTCCCATGTTGGATCACTCTCCCCTTTATTTATTCTATCGGTTAGTGTTAGCAGATACTAGACTTGTTTATGTGCTCCCTTTGACTCTTAGTCCTTTCATTATGATCAATTGTGAACTGAAATTGATCACTTGGAATAGTGAGATGGCATTGGCACATGCCACCTTGATGGGATTGAATTGGAATCCCCTAGTATGTTTCCAACTCTACCAATTGGGGCAAGTCAGCCCGAGCATGCCCCAAATTATACATCTCTTCCCTCTCTTATTCCCACTTTTATGTTTAACAGGGATCACATTTCAGTTAATTTTCAACACTTAAGAATAACTGTGTGATAATTACAGAATTAAACCAGTCATATTAAGTAGAACAGACAAAAAAAAAAATACTATGAGGGATAATGTATTAAGTTGTCCATTAGCAGTCAGGGCTATGCTGATCAAGTCACCATTTCTCATAGTGTCCATTTCACTTCAGGAGGTTTCCTTTTTGGTGTTCAGTCAGTTGTCACCGATCAGGGAGAACATATGGTATTTGTCCCTTTGGGACTGGCTTACTTCACTCAGCATGATGTGTTCCAGATTCCTCCATTTTGTTGCAAATGACTGGATTTCGTTGTTTCTTACTGCGGTATAGTATTCTAAAGAATACATATCCCATAATTTCTTTATCCAGTCTACCATTGATGGGCATTTAGGTTGGTTCCAGGTCTTGGCTATTGTGAATTGTGCTGCAATAAACATTAGGGTGCAGACCGCTTTTTTCTTTATCAATTTAAACTCCTTTGGGTAAATTCCAAGGAGTGGGATGGCTGGGTCGAACGGTAGGGTTATATTCAGGTTTCTGAGGAATCTCCAGACTGATTTCCATAGTGGCTTGACCAGTTTGCATTCCCACCAACAGTGGGTTAGTGTCCCTTTTTCCCCACATCCTCGCCAGCATCTGTTGTTGGTAGATTTCTGAATGTGAGCCATTCTAACCGGGGTGAGGTGAAACCTCATTGTGCTTTTGATTTGCATTTCCCTGATTGCTAGTGACCTTGAACATTTTTTCATGTGCCTGTTGGCCATTTGGATTTCCTCTTTTGAAAAATGTCTATTGAAGTCCTTGGCCCATCTCTTAAGTGGGTTGTTGGTTTTGTTTTTGTGGAGTTTCTTGATCTCTTTGTAGATTCTGGTTATTAACCCTTTATCTGTTGCATAGTTTGCAAATATTTTTTCCCATTCTGTCGGTTGTCTCTTCACTCTCCTGACTGTTTCTTTTGCAGTACAGAAACTTCTCAATTTGATGCAATCCCAATAGTTAATTTTGGCTTTGACTGTCTGTGCCTCCCGGGTCTTTTCCAGAAATTCTTTGCCTGTGCCAATATCTTGAAGGGTTTCTCCAATGTTCTCTAATAACTTAATGGTGTCAGGACGTAGATTTAGGTCTTTAATCCACGTTGAGTGGATTTTTGTGTAAGGTGTAAGGTAGGGGTCTTGCTTCATGCTTCTGCACGTGGAAATCCAGTTTTCCCAGCACCATTTATTGAATAGACTGTCCTTGCTCCAGGAATTAGTTTTAGATCCTTGATCAAATATAAGTTGGCTGTAGATGTTTGGATTGATTTCTGGTGTTTCAATTCTGTTCCATTGGTCTATCCATCTGTTTCTGTACCAGTACCATGCTGTTTTGATTACAACTGCCCTGTAGTATGTCCTGAAATCTGGTATTGTGATGCCTCCGGCTTTGTTTTTGTTGTACAAGATTGCTTTAGCTATTCGAGGTCTCTTGTGCCTCCATATGAATTTCAGCATCATTTTTTCTAGATCTGCGAAGAATGTCTTTGGTATCTTGATTGGGATTGCATTGAATCTATAAATTGCTTTTGGGAGAATGGACATTTTGATGATGTTGATTCTTCCAATCCATGAGCATGGAAGATTTTTCCATTTTTTGGTATCCTCTTCTATTTCTTTCTTTAAGGTTTTGTAATTTTCATCGTAGAGATCTTTAACGTCCTTGGTTAAGTTTATTCCAAGGTATTTGATTGTTTTTGTAGCTATTGTGAATGGGATTGATCTTAGCAGTTCTTTCTCAGTCATGGCATTACTTGTGTATACAAAGGCTGTTGATTTTTGTGCATTGATTTTATATCCTGCCACTTTGCCAAACTCCTCTATGAGTTCCAATAGTCTCTTAGTAGCGTTCTTTGGATCCTCTAAGTACAGAATCATATCGTCTGCAAAGAGGGATAGTTTGACTTCTTCCTTCTTGATTTGTATTCCTTTGATTTCTTTTTCTTGTCTGATGGCTCTGGCTAAAACTTCCAGAACTATGTTAAATAGCAGTGGTGAGAGTGGGCATCCCTGCCTGGTGCCAGATTTCAGTGGAAATGCTTCCAACTTTTCCCCATTCAATAGGATGCTGGCTGTGGGTTTTTTATAAATTGCTTTGATTATATTGAGGAATGTTCCTTCTATACCCAATTTGCTTAGAGTTTTCATCATGAAAGGGTGTTGAATTTTATCAAATGCTTTCTCTGCATCAATTGAGATAACCATATGGTTTTTCTTCTGCAGTCTGTTAATGTGGTGAATCACATTGATTGATTTGCGAATGTTGAACCATCCCTGCATACCAGGGATGAATCCCACTTGGTCTGGGTGGATGATTTTCCTGATGTGTTGTTGTATTCTATTGGCCAGAATTTTATTGAGGATTTTTGCATCTATGTTCATCAGGGATATTGGTCTGTAATTTTCTTTCAGTGCTGCATCTTTCTCTGGCTTAGGGATTAAGGTGATGCTGGCTTCATAGAAAGAATTTGGGAGGATTCCCTCTTCTTCGATTGTTCTGAATAGTTTGAGAAGAAATGGGATTAGTTCTTCTTTAAATGTCTGGTAGAATTCAGCAGTGAATCCATCTGGTCCTGGGCTTTTCTTTGTTGGGAGGGCCTTTATTACTGTTTCAATTTCTGTTTCAGTTATGGGTCTATTTAGGTTTTCGATGTCTTCATGGTTCAATTTTGGTAGATTGCATGTGTCCAGGAATCTATCCATTTCTGATAGGTTTTCCTGTTTGCTGGCATACAGGTCCTTGTAGTAATTTCTGATGATTCTTTTTATTTCTGTGGTGTCTGTTGTTACGTTTCCTTTTTCATCTCTGATTTTATTGATTTGGGTCTTTTCTCTTCTTTTTTTAGTTAGTTGGGCCAATGGGGTGTCAATTTTGTTTATTTTTTCAAAAAACCAGCTTCTCGCTTGGCTGATTTTTTGTAATGTTTTTTTGGATTCAATCCTGTTAATTTCTTCTCTGGTTTTAATTATTTCTCTTCTCCTACTAGATTTGGGTTTGGTTTGCTGCAGTTTTTCTAGGTCCTTGAGGTGCGCTGAAAGCTCATTTATTTGGTACCTTTCCAATTTCTTGATATAGGCACCTATTGCTATAAATTTGCCTCTCAATACTGCTTTTGCTGTATCCCATAAGTTTTGATATGTTGTGTTGTTGTCTTCATTTACTTCCAGAAAGTTTTTGATTTCTCTTTTGATTTCTTGAATGACCCAGTGTTCATTCAGGAGCATGTTGTTCAGTCTCCATGTGTTTGCATACTTTCTGGGGTTTCCTGAGTTGCTAATTTCCAGCTTCATCCCGCTGTGGTCTGAGAAGCTGCATGGTATGATTCTAATTCTTTTAAATTTGCTGAGATTTGCTTTATGTCCTAGTATGTGATCAATCCTAGAGAAGGTTCCATGCGCTGCTGAGAAGAATGTGAAGTCTGTAGATGTAGGGTTGAAAGTTCTGTAGATATCTGTTAGATCCATTTGGGCAATAGTGTCAATTAAATCTGCTGTTTCCTTGTTGATCTTCTGTCTGGATGATCTGTCTATTTCTGAGAGTGGAGTATTGAAGTCCCCCAGTACTATTGTATTGGAGTCTAAATCTCCCTTTAAGTCCCTTAACATATCTTTTAAATAGACCGGTGCCCTGTAATTAGGTGCATATACATTTATAATAGTTACATCTTCCTGTTGAATTGAACCCTTAATCATTATATAGTGTCCCTCTTTGTCTCTCTTAACAGTTTTTGTATTAAAGTTTATTTTGTCTGATATTAATATGGCTACACCTGCTTTTTTTTGGTTTCTGTTGGCATGGAATATCTTTTTCCAACCTTTCACTTTCAGTCTGCATGCCTCTTTGTTAGAGAGATGTGTTTCTTGTAGGCAACAAATAGTTGGGTTGTGTTCTGTGAGCCAGTCAGCTAAACGGTGTCTTTTAACTGAAGAATTCAGACCATTAATGTTCAATGTGACAATTGATACGTAGTGACTTTGCCCTGCCATTTTCCCGGAAATATTTTCTAGTATATGCTTTGAGCTTCCCATGCTCTTTTACTGGTAGGTGTTCTTCCTTTCCCTTCTTTCATATTGATGGCCGTGTTTCTGTGTTTCTGAGTGTAGCACATCTTTAAGTATCTTTTGCAGGGCCGGACGAGTGGCCACAAAGTCTTTCAATTTCTGTTTGCTATGAAAGGTCTTTATTTCACCTTCATTCACAAATGAGAGCTTGGCAGGATATAATATTCTGGGCTGGCAATTTTTCTCTCTTAGCACCTGTGCTATGTCTCGCCATTCCCTCCTAGCTTGTAGGGTTTCTGATGAGAAGTCAGCTGTGAGTCTGATTGGAGATCCTCTGAGAGTAATCTGACGTTTCTCTCTTGCACATTTTAGGATCTTTTCTTTATGTTTCACTGTGGTAAGTTTAATTACCACGTGTCGTGGTGAGGATCTCTTTTGGTCATGTTTATTGGGGGTTCTATGAGCTTCCTGTACTAGGATATCTCTGTCCTTCTCCAAACCTGGAAAGTTCTCTGCTAGTATCTCACTAAAAAGGCCTTCCAATCCTTTCTCTCTCTCCATGCCTTCAGGAACTCCTAGAACTCGAATGTTGTTTTTTTTAATAGTATCCTGTAGATTCCCAACAATATTTTTCAGGTTTCTAATTTCCTCTTCTTTTCTTTGGTTTGACTGTATGTTTTCCTGTGCTCTATCTTCTAAGTCCGATATTCTCTCTTCTGCTTCACCCATTCTGTTTTTAAGGCTTTCTAATGTGTTTGTCATTTGATCTATTGAGCTCTTCATTTCATTTTGATTTCTCTTGACTATTACACTTTCCTGTTCTACTAGTTTCTGAGTTTCATTTTGACTCTTCCTTAAAATTTCATTTTCACGAGAAAGATTTTCAATCTTGTCCATTAAGGATTTCTGTAGTTCAAGGATTTGCTTTTGAAAACTTCTAAATGTTCTTATCATAAGTTTTTTGAAATCCGTATCTTGCATTTCTTCTATCTCATCATCTTCATACTCTTGGCTTGGGGTGTTTTGCTTATTTGGAGGCATCATAGTGTCATCGTTGATCTTGCTCCCTCTATTTCTGTGTTTGTTACTCGGCATAGTTAATTCTTCTTGCGTCACTGTGCGCTTTTTTTTTTTTCTTTTTTTTTTTTTTTTTATACTGTGTCCGTGTTAAGTGGACTGCCTGCTGTTGGAGGAGCCTTGGAGGCTTGAGATGGGTGCAGCCTGAGAGCTCTGCCTGGTTCTTCCAGGTTAAGGGTGTGCAAAGGTGACACCCTCAGGTTATGCGTGGTAAATCTCTCTCTTTTTATTTATTTATTTATTTTATTTATTCAGGGGGTAAGTAACACTGCAGGGCAGGGCTGTGCAGAATTGATGGTATTTAGCTTCCAGTCTTTGGCTCCTCTGGACTCCCACTGGGTTGCCTAGGCTACTGAATTGTAGTGACTCAGTTCCTTAACTCTCCCCCACTGATATGTAAATCCAAAGAGGAGGCCTGCTCTTTGTCTCTTGGGAATTCTTCAAGTCTTGCAGCCTTGTAACCTTTGCAAGGTTAGGGGGAAGAGAAACCCTGAAGCTTTTTTTTTCCTTCTTTCCGGTAGTGAGTTTGCTGCACTTTCCGGCCCCCCTCTAGATTCTGACCCCCGTTTCCCCACCAATGTCTCGAGTTATTGAGCTCACCTCCCCTTCCAGCGCCGATGTGTGGACTCGGAGCCCTGAGCGTCTCAAGTCTCCCCGCTGTTTTCTGTGTGGCGTGCACTCTCCTTGGAGCTCTGTCGCGCAGACCCTGGGGCTTCTGCGGCTGGGTCCCGCGACTTTGCTTCCGTGCGGTGGGCGACCTTGTTCTCCCAGTAGGTCGTCCGATTCACGCCTGCTCCATTCAGAAGGGTTTCCCCTGCAATTTTTGTTTGGTTCTATTTTCTGCGGCTACCGTAACTCCCCTTTTATTAAACTAAATTTTCCCGGACTATCGGTGCGCGCCCTCACTATTCCACCATCTTGGCTCCGCCCCCTTCGAAACCAGCATTCTGATATGAAATTTTGATGTTACAAGGCATGGCTTTTTCTGCTTTCCCACAACGCTGCCCCAGGTAGAGCAAATTTGCTATGTGAAGTAAGTGGATCTGAGTGGCACAAAGTGTGAACAGTGATGAATACCAGCAGGCATTGCTCAGATTCCCCTCAAGAAGTGACCTGTTTGGTACCTCAGCTTCAGCTAACTTGGCTGCTGAAGTCTCACAGATGAATCTCTTGACAAGAACTGCCCTCAGCTTTAGATCATTGATTTGCTGATGTGGGAGTACAGATCTAGCCTTTTTGCATTAATTGGGGACAACTTTGAAGGGGTATGCAAGCTCCCTAGCACCGCTTTGGATTGTCTGAGTCTTTTTTGCAACCCCCCTACCGATTGATACCTTCTCAAAACTCACAGATATTCTGATAAGTTTCTGATTGCAAACATCAGATGCCCAAAATCTATTCTCTGGGGAAGCTGAATTAGACAGAAAACCTTCAAAATGACAATATTCACTTAATATAAAATAATGTAAAGGATAATCTCTCTTAATGTACTTGTTTTACTCTAATTTCTTCATTAGTTTTTTTATTTCTGTTTTGATGTTTTTGCTTTTTCAGCTTCTGTTATCCTCTGATATCATGGAAAATAAAATTTATGATATTGTTTTCCTTGAACAAATGGATAAAGTATGATCCCATTGATAACAGCTGATTTGTCACGCAGGGGATTTTACTACATAATTGGTCTTTAAAGCATCTTGCAAATATGAAAAGTTAAATACTTTCCTTCTCATCAATGTTTATTTTAAAGTACAATGCAATCTGGGTAACAGAGTTGCTAGATATGAAGGAAAATAATAAAGAAGCATTTGCTTCTTGTGGGATAGGATCCTGGTCATTGTGAGAACAAGTAAGACTTGCTGGAACAGTGCTTGAATATGCTGAGGTGACGCTAGTCGAAGGAGGCTTCCTCATGACGGGTGATTTGCAACAGACTTGGTAAAATGATGCAAATAATTCATTTTGTTCTTCAAGCACCTGCAGAATTTGCAAAAGAATAATTTGTAGACATGATTAAGCTAATAATTGCTTCATTCAGTGATTACTCATCTAGTGTCTATTTTGTTCCCAGGCTATGCTAGGATCCAGGGAGAAAACAGTAATAAGATAAGATCCCAATTCTTCAACAATTCAGAGTCTAGTGGGAGAGACAGACATATACACAAATATTACAGCATGAAAGATCTGTGATAATGTAGAAAGAATGCTGAGTTTTATAAAGAAGTTATATGGGCAGGACACATTTCTTCTATAGGTTAACTCAATCACTTTGGGTTTGTTTGCATTTTAACCAAGGCTAGCTGATCACTTGACCATAAGTTGGCAAGGTACCTCATTGAATCTAAAATTTTAGTTGTTCTAAAAATTTCCACAACTCTGCTAGTGTATCATAAGTCCCTTCTTTCTATAGCACACTGAATGTAGCTTATATTTTAATTTAGACACCGCACAATTCTTATAGAAGAAAAGGAGGGGGAAAAGAACACATTGAAAATAGGCTTTCTTATACTAGAATGACGAATGCAACTTGGGCAGCTCCCAAGCAGTTCAAGATTGCAAAGGAAAAACTTGTTGAAGTAAAGAGAAAAAGCAAATTATGGGGGAAAAAGACTCTGAAAAATAAGGAATTATTATATGGCTCTAGATAAGTAACCTACTATATGAGATTTCAGCTTGTATGCTATCCTTCCTTTTCAACTTCCTCAGCTAAACCAATGTGCAGGGTTAAGCTCTCTGGTAGATGAGAAGCAATATCTGCCTGGAGTCATCAATTTGTGTGTCTTTTTTTGAATTATAATCTTCCTGTTGGGCTAATGCTAGGGGATCCTTATGGGATGGTACTTGTTGAATAAGGGTCCATGGGAAAGGTGGGAGGATTTTTAACAGATTGTGGAGTGCTCTTGATTTTAGTGAAGAAAGGAAAAGATATTTTCCTTGACTGGGGGCTAATAAGAGGTTATGAGTTCATTCAATGATAAAGACAATTTTGAGGGTTAAAAATGATATGTGAAAAAACTGAAATTAATCCATAATTTGATTTATTTATGGAGTAACCAACTGCTTTTATATTTTTCAGCATTTCAAATGCTGTTATTCAATATTTTTTCATATATTGATTATCTAAAAATAAAAATAATATACACCATTTATATTAAAGTTAACTTAAAACTTCTTTTTTGTAGATTTTATTTATTTATTATAAAGGTAGAGTTACAGAGAGAGTGAAGAAGAGACAGAAAGGCTTTCCATCCAATGGTTCATTCCCCAAATGGCCACAATAGTGGAGCCAAGCCAATTCAAAGCCAGGAGCCAGGAGCTTCCTCCGGATCTTCCATGTGGGTGCAGGGACCCAAGCATTTGGGCCATCTTCTACTGCTTTCCCAGGTCATAGCAGAGAGCTGGATCAGAAGTGGAGCAGCCGGGACACAAACTGGCGCCCATACGTGATGCCATTGCTGCAGGTGGAGGCTTATCCTACTATGTTAAAAGCCCTTTAAAAGTTCTTCATATTGATTAACTGAACATTAAAATAAAAAAATGAAGACTAGTTATTGCTACGTATAATATTTGTGTATTTTATTATAACTTGTCTCGGATTCTGTTATTTGGCATTTTTCCAGAAATATATTTTAACTATCTTATTATTTCTAATTACATAATTAAAATCCCTTGTAGTCATGCTTTCAATTGACTTATCTATAAACTGTTAGTTAAATATTAATTGAGAAAACACTCATTTTACAGATACTGAGGCACTTGTGAGCTAAGAGTTCCCTGTTAAACAAGGCTCCTCTCAATTCTTTCTTCTTATTTTTAAATTTAGAATTATTTCAAAACAACTATTCTTCAAAGATATCGTCTTATTGCCCCCAAGCAAAAGTCACTTCTCTAAAAATTATTTTGATTTAAAAATATTATTTATTTTCATCTACTTGAAAAACAGAGAGAGGGAGGAAGAGAGGTGAGAGAGAGAGAGAGAGAGAAACTTCCATCTGCTGATTAAATCTCCAAATATCTACAATATCCAGGGCTGACTCAGGCTTCAAACAGGAGTCCAGACCTCCATTTGGGTCTCCCACATAGGTGACAGTGACGCAAGATATTTTCTTATCATCAGCTGCCTACCAGATGCATTACCAGGTATCTGTCTTGGAAGTGGAGCATCTGGGACTCAAATCAGTACTCTATATGAGATACAGACATCTCAAGCAGTGACTTAACCTGCTATTCCACAACATTCACCCTCAAAATATGTTTTTAAAGATAATATGTGTCAAATTCACACCCACAATTACTTACACAAACTTATTTCATTTTGGTTCAACATGTTATTTTTCAAATCAAAAAATATATATATAAGGTTCTTGAGGCAGACATTTAGCCCAGCAATTTAAAAATTGGTTAACATGACTTCCATGTTGAAGTACCTGTTCTGGAAATCTAATTCCAGTTCCTTATTCTGGCTTCCAACCTGGCAGGGGCTGGGGAGTGGAGGGCAGTAGCAATGACTCAGTAATTTTGTCCCTGTTACCAACGTGGAAGCCCTGGTTGAGTTATTGCTTACTGTTTTCAGTCTGGCTCAGGCCCTGCAGAAACTTGGCCATTGTGGTTAGACAAGAGCAAATGTGTGTACATGTGTGTGTGTGTGCCTCTTAAATATATAAAAAAGTTACATAAAAACCCTGTTATGAATGGCTATATTCCAAAATTATAAGGCAGAATTTTCAGAATTAAATTATATATACTATCTGTGCACTTATTTAAAAATGTTTTTGGCTCCTGTCTTGTTTTATAGAGATACATATTAATATTTTTCTGCTTGCAAGCTTTCATTCAATACATTTCACTTGATAAAAGCTTCAGAATTAGAGATTATTAATAATTTAATTATTGAAGAATTATAGTAAATTTTGCCAACTGACTTTGAAAAAACAATAACTTACATCTCACTTATAAGTATATTTAATGCAATTGTATGAGAAGTAGAGCAAATTACAAAATGATTGTTCAACTAACACCTTATTGATGCTGAGCAGCTGTTAGAGAAATCATATGACTGCCTTATAAGCCCATTTCTGCTCCATAGGTTTCCTTGTTAGGTAAAAAATGTTGTTTTTTCTCACCAATAAAGTGTGTTCACTCCAAATTTGCATTGGATAATAACAACAATAGCAAAAAATGAATTTTCAGTTTTGAAATATTTACAGTAATTTATAACATTAAGTAATATAGTATTTTAATGTTTAACAGTGAACTTCCAAAAGCTTCCCAACTACTCTATCCCCCCCAGGATCATGTTATAGTCTATGATTCATGAGTGACATTAAGAGAAAAGAACTAATTTCCAGCCTGAAATAGTCATTGGTTGTATCCTTAAAATCCAGACACACATGGCTCTGCCTTGAACTTGTGTTCCCTAGAATTGGCTCCAGGGATACCTGATGGTGTGTTTGAGTCAGCTGCTTTCAGCTTGCACAAACTCACTGTGTGGAACTCTTCCCAGCTCTGCAATCAGTGACTTTAATTTAGTAGGTTGAAATTGTCCACGGTGGTCCATGACAGACATAGACAATTCTATAACCCTATTTCCCTAACCTAACTTTCTTCTGTTAAACCTGATTGTTAAATGCTTGCCACAGTACTACCATAAGGAAGCATGAAGTGGGGATTCTTCACTTGGAGAATTTTCTGCACTAGAGTAACTCTTTATGAGAATAAAGCACACATTGTAATTTCACTAGGAAAATCCTAGTGAATACTAATAGAAACTGAGTCCTGTTCTGATTAACATTTGAACCTGAAATATCCACTTTTGTAACAAAATATAAATTGCAAATAAATGCAAGTACTGATTGCATTTAAATCATCAGAAAGAGTTTGGTAGAAACTTGCTTTCTACCTTTCTACCTCCAGCTTCTACCATGATTTTACTTAACAGGATGCAGATCTTTCATCTGAATTCCCTCCTACCATGTAGTTAAACAGAAAATAACTTTGTGATACCCCTGCTCTTTTTCTGTCCCTTCTGACACACAAAATAACTTATATTTATCTTACAAGGTAAGTAAGGCAAGTGCTTGCAGATGGCATGTCCTCACACATGAGCAAGCCCAGTTGCTACTGTGTAGTTGGTTTTGGGCAAAGTATTGCTTCCTTCTGCCCCTGCTGGACACTACATATCAAGACTTCTACATTTATTGCAGCACTATTGGCAGAAGCCAAATGACACAAAGGTGTCCAATAACAAATGAATTCATAAGTAAAATGTGATATATGTTTATATAAACAATGGGCTAATATTCAGCCATAAAAGTAAGGAAATTTATGTCATTTGCAGCAACATGATAGAACTGGGGGACTTTATGAAGAACAAGTCAGGCAGAGAAAAAAATGCTGCATGTTCCCACTTACATTTGACAGGTAAAACATTGATCTCAAAGTAACAGACAGTAGAACAGTGGTGGTCAGAGGTTGGGAACATGGTGAAGAAGCAGAGAAATGGGGAGAGAGGACAGTTAACAGTTTCAGGAATGCTGTTGTATATTAAGAATAATTTCGGATGTTCTATAACACAGTAGGCTCCCTTTTGCTGACAAGAATTAATTGTAGTATTTCACAATAAATAGTAAGGTAGATTTTGAATATTTCTAGAACAAAGAAATCATAAATGTTTGAAATGATAGATATGCCAATTACCCTAATATTGTCATTACATATGCAAATACGTATTAAAATGACATGTTGCATCCCGTAACTATACAAAATTATAATGTGTCAATTAAAAGTTAAAAAATATTTAAAAGAAACAAAAAAGAAATTGCTCCAGTAGAGAAAATGTTTTGTAATCTCACTGAAATGGAATTTTACCAAGGGTTAAATGATTGCATGCCAGCAGATTTTGCAAGCATAATGAAGTTTTATGTGTATACTTTATAATTAATTATTCTATAGCCAAATATTTTTTAATCCCTTACTAGCTTATGGAGAAGGGCTCAAAATAGTATTTTCATGACACACTAGTCACTATGATCCCAGCTTTAGTAACCTAGATAGCAATCAACTGATAATTACATAGAATATATAGAGAATAAGCAAATACTTTAAAAAACCAATCATAGACTGGAGTAAGAAACTGTTGCAAAGTTAGTGACTTAAGTTGACGTAAATGTATTCTTTTACAGTTTTATAGGACATGATGTCTCATATACGTCTTAATGGGATAAAATCAGTAGGGCTGTGTCACTTCCCAGAGTCTCTAGGACAAAATCTTTTCCTTTCCATTTCCAGGTTCTAGAGGCCACCTGCCTTCCTTGGCTTGACTTCCCCTCCCTCCTGTTGGAAAACCAGCAACGTTGCATCTCTGGCCATTCTTTCATCATTAGTTTCCCTCTCTCTGACCATACTATAGATAAGGACCAATTTTAAGGACATATCTGAATAACCCAAGATATCTCCTTACCTCAAGGGAATTTAATCACAAGTACAGGGTCCATCTTGTCAACAATATAGTCATGGCTTCCTGAGATTCAGACATCAGTGACTTTAAGGGGGCCATTATTCTGTCTTCCACACAAGATAATCTTACAGTCTGTGGTGAGAGAGGCTATTGAGCATGATCTGCCTTCACTGAAAAAAAATAGGAAAAAAAAATTCCCCAAATTTGGAGTAATTTTTCAAGCCATAAATCACAAATTTCCACACAGCATCAAGATGAGACTGCAACCAGATATAAAGTGCAAAACTGGGCCATTTCTTCAGTATATTCGTTCCTTGAAACTTTTGTTCTTGGTGACCAGATGTTTACTGTTTGGTTAGGAATTAATTCTGTAATTGTTTAAAAAAAAGAGTTTGCTATCCAAGGCCACACATGTGGCTCAGGTGCGTTTGAACAGCTCTGTTGTTAGTTTCTCTAATTAAAGCTGGGATTCTGGATGTTCATGCATTTTTTTCCTGAAGGCTACATGCCCACTCAATTAAATGAAAGCAATAATCACTGAATGGAGCTCTCTTCAATCTCTGCCAAATGCGTAAATTTTAATCCAAAGATTGCTACAAAGAGGAATATAAAAGGAGATTATATGTGATATACTATTGTTTTAATGTTTAATAATTGATCTTTGAACAAATATGGCTAAATGGATATCATTTACTATATATTGTTGTTACATATTTCTATATAAAAAACACACAATCCTCTATAAACTAAGGCATCTGCAATTTTTGATAAAGGTTTCTCAAGAGTAAAATTTCCTCAAATTGACTTATATAACTATTGGAAAGAAAGTGAAAAATATTTGGAACTAGAAGTTATGCAACACAAGTGAACACAAAGGCTAATCCTTGATATGGATGGGAGAAGAATTCATGAAGGGAAAACAATCTATAAAAGCATCAGATGAATTCAGTTGAACATACTAATTAACTTCACTCCCTGAAGATGTAATTTTACTGTCACCATCTTGAAATATCAAGAATGAGAGTGTTTTCAGATTATAAACTCTGAACGAAAATAAAAAAAGACATCAAAATTTGTCATTTAACGGTTTTAACAATACATTTGTTATTTACTAATAGCTTATTTTTATTGCTATATTCTTTATTCCTATATTAACTTTCTAGGGTAAAGTACTTCAAACTGAGTGGCTTAAACAATAGAACTTTGTTGTCTTCCAATTCTGGAGACTCGGAGTCAGAAACCATGTTGGCAGGGCCAGAGAATCCTTTCTCACATCTTCTGTCTTCTGGTTGCCCCAGGCATTGCTTGCCTCGTGGCAGCATCACTCCAGAGCCTGCCTTTCTCTGCACATGACCATCCTCTCTGTGTGTCTCTCTCTCCTTTTCATATAAGGACATCTATCCATTCACAGTCCATTCTCCTCAGTTCTGACCTCGGCTAAGCTAATTATATTGGCGACAACAGAATTCCAAATAAGATCACATTCTGAAGAACTGGAGGTTAGAACCTCACCATATCTTTTTGGGGAGACACAATTCAACTCTCTAACAATCTGGTTATTAAAAAGACTGGTTCACTTATAAGATGTAAGAAAATAATCAATCTAAATCTGGTATAGATATTTTTACCTCACGTTTTAATGTAGCAGTAGTTATTCTAAAATACTAAATCCACGTTCACACTAGTTCACCAGTTCTCTCATTATTACATTTTTAAAAAATTACATTTAATTTAGTTTTAATGGGCTAAGAAAGTTGAATATGTTTGTTTTGTCTTATTAAAATACATTCTATAATGGAATAAAGGGAATAATAATATTGGCCAGATTCCAGAGTTTATTTTCTATTCTCAAATTCTGATTCTAAAGAAGTAACCACCATCTCTTTTATTCTATTTGCATAAGGAATGAAATAAATGAAGTTGTTTTTAGTGTTGCCCAACCTGCTCCATGAGTGTGATAGTATTCTAAATACTACAAAGATTACATAAGTGCATATGATTATCTCAAATACCTTGTGGAACAAGGAAAGATCTGAATGAATAAATAAATGAAGTGCATGCAGGTGTTGAAAAGTCATCTTTATTAATTTAAGCAATGTGAGCTATGATAGGTTTCTATTAGAGAAAACTAGACCAAGACGTGACCCTTGCAATTAACAGTATATTCTTTTGATTTAAAGATTTATTTATTTATTTGAAAGTCAGAGTTACAAGGAGAGAAAAGGAGAGGCAGAGAGAGTGTCTTCCATCCGCTGGTTCACTCCCCAATTGGCCGCAGCAGTCAGAGTTGCACCAATCCGAAGCCAGGAGCCAGTAGCTTCTTCCGGTCTCCCACATGGATTCAAGGGCCCAAGAACTTGGGCCATCCTCCACTGCTTTTCCCAGGCCATTGTAGAGAGATGGATTGGAAGTGGAGCAGCCAGAACTTGAAAGGGCACCCGTATGTGATGCCAGCTCTGTAGTTGGTAGCCATACCTGTTACACAGCGCTGGCCTCACAAGTGCCTTTTTCTTTAAGCTGCCACAAATCATCTTCAGAGTGTGATGTCATCAAACAAAAAAACATGTTCTTGACTGCTGCACTCAGTATGACTCTCAGGATTTTATGATAAAATAAGAACCCTATTATGCACCCTCCCTAGGCATCATACAACATCCTTGGTGTATGATGAAGCTTCTTCTGGATAAACCCATAGAAAACCCCAGAGTTTGGAAATGCAATTAAAGAACTTAAACTTTCAAACAGCAGCTACATAGTTACTAAACAAACAGTAGAGTTATCAGTTGTTTCTCCTTGTGTTCTGTGACTAGCTAGGAGCCATGGTCTTTTGCCGCTACCTAGCATCATGAGAAAATATTCCCAGCCTTGCAAAAGATCAAAGAGAAAAATTCAAGATCCAATGTGTGATTTCTGTTGAACGAATGTGGCTATTGCACTATCCTAAAGGTGAAAAAATTGGTAAAGTAAAGACACTGTAAGTCAAGAACCATCTGTATCGTTCTTCTGAATTCCTATCACTTGTCAATGATATTTTTGCAGAGTAGCCACAGTTAGGATGACGCATATATTCTGCACCGCCTGGGACAATCTCATGAATACCTGCTGTGTTTGCTCATTGGTTTGGCATTTCTGAATAGTGTGTTTTGTAATGAGGTATAAATTACAAATAAATACCAGAAAATAAGCCAGAATGTGTGTGGTAGACTCTTATTTTATAGTTTCAGCTTCTGCCAAAGTTGGAGCTATTAGTGTGTGAAGCACATGTATGTACATGGACAAAGGACCTCTTTTAATGTATAGTTAGACCAAAAAGATGACCAGAAATAGCTCATTATTCTTTCCTGACTCATCCCAGACACATCACATTATCTTTTCCAAGGAAAATCTACCAGGATATTGGTGATGCTAAAATAAAATGCATTTTGCCATGGTGAACTTAGGGCTTAAGACAGTGGCAGGAAAAGAATTCTGTGTCACTGCTGTAGCAGTGAAAGATCTTAGTTTTATTTTTTCCCTCTCAGGAAAGCATCAAGATTTTACATAAAAACTCAGGCATATTGAATCAGCTTTACATTTCAGCAAGAAAATATTTTGAAATCTTTTTTTTAAATAAACAGGAAAGAGGTATTTTTAAAGGTTAAAAACTCCCAGCTTGTCCCCCTTGGTTATGCCTACTTTTGTCAACCAGTTTCAATCACCTAATATCATTTACAACAACAACAAAAAACACTGAGAAAGAAACAAAGGGACCATATAAAATGGCATACTATGACATATCAGCAGAATTTGAAACAATCAGAAAGAATGAGGGACCCCCAAGGGAGAAGAAAGCTATTTGGCTGCTTGACTAATTATATGCACTAATAGATTTCCATTGGGCCCTCTGGTTTTTAGGAGTTCATTTAATTGCTGGATCAAATTAGATGTATTTTACAGCTCTTCTCATGGCCAGGGCATATATGCGGAAATGGAGCAGACTTGGGAATTAAAGAATATGACTTCAGACTCTTCTACTCTAGTTTCTTTGAATATCTTGAGCCTCATTTTTATTACCAATAACGCATAATAATAGTAATTGAAACCAAATAACTGTCCTAAGGGTGACCAACAGGAAGAAAACTGTAAAATATGAAGAATTATACAAATGTAAATTTTGCTATTAATCTAAATTAACTTGAGCTATACCTTTGCAGCTATAATACCACTTTAAGCTTTTTCCTCTAACCTGTAAATAAACTTATTTACATTTTACAGGTCACATAAAGCTGTTTACTCTTCTTTCAAAAATACAAAAGATCTTCTCTTAATTTTTTTTTTGCTTACCTAGCTAATGGAAAAAATGTTTCTTAGATAGTTCTTATAAGTGCAATATTTAGTCCATTTTATGTTGCTGTAACATAATACCTAAAACTAGGTATTTTATAGAGGCTGGGGATGTTTGATTTCATGTGCTGGAGGCTGGGAAGTTCAATAGCTGGTGTTTGCATATGGTCAGCATCTTGTGTTGTCTCGTGGCAGAAAACAGAAGTACATGCAAGTTTATATGAAAGAAGAGCAGATTCGATATGAGCAAGTAAAGTCCCTTTAAAACAACCTCCCTCTGGTTATATATATATATATATTCTGTGTATCTACAGAAGAACTCACACACATGAGAAAGGTATTCCTCCATTCAGTAGAACTCAACCCAGATGATAAAAACATCTCTCACCAGGCCCCAGTCTTCAAAATATGCTGCATTGTGGATCATACTTTGATGCGGACTCTTGGAGACAAGCCATATTCAAACCACAACATAATCCTATTAGCAAACACATAAGGTTTTCTGTCTGGGATTCTGAAGCAGTAAACACAGTGTGTTTTTACTACACAACCAAACATAGATAAAAATCAACATCACATGAAATTCTCACTAACTTCATTTGGGTAGCATTATTTGATCCTAGTGAATTAGCAGCGATATAATAAATGTCATTTTTATTATCTATGTGAATATTATAACAGGAACTGATTTACATTTGTCTGTTGTCTCTACTAGTAGAGAAATTTATCTGAGATTGGACTGTCTTTAATTATTACTTGTGATGCAATCAACCCTTACATCTCAAAATATTTAGAGATTGATAATCAAAAGGAATCTATAGGGGATTTCTCTCTGTAACTAGCATACAATAACATACAATAATCGGATGAGACTAGTAGATATTACTGGATAAACTAGAATTTAGTCAAATAACAAGGTGATGACTATCACAACATATAAATTAAGGGAGACTCAAACATAGATTTTTGCTTATTAACATATTGAATTTGTAATATAGTCTATATTTCTTTCATGTACATATTTCTCACACTTATGGAAATTCATGATTAAGTAGCATCACCAAATGTAAAATTAGCTTCTGATAACTTTCTTGAGGTACCAACAGCTACACAGGCTTCACCAGCAGTGTGAAATAGAATTCTGCGACATCATGATAAAACAATAATAATTGTTATGTATTTACCTAAGGGTAAAGATTCATGGTGTCTATTAATTTTTCCCACAAGGTTTCCATGCCCTCTGTTAATATAATATTGTTCCAAATGAAAAGAACTATGAATTATGTATTTTGCATGCAAGTATGTAACTTAGTATGGCTAGCGAGCTCATAATGAACTACATTATTGAAAGCAGTATTTTGAGATGGTACATGGTTTTTACTTACATACTTACTTCTGCTCATTAAAACAATGAGCACATTATAATGAATAAAACATTTATATGCTATTTATCACATCTATAGCTAAGGTGCCTAAACTGCCCATAAATTGAACTTGTGCTCTCCCACACCTATGCCAAAATCCACTGAATAGACATCTAGACAATATTGAACAAATGAAAGGTTAGGTTTCCCTGAGGCTGTCAACATCTGTATATCTTTCAGAAACCTGAACACTTCATTTTAGAACCTGGGAAACATGAACAGATGGAATTTGACCTTTTGTGGCATATGGATAAAGTAAATCTAATTTCCTCTGTGCTAAATATCATTCTGTAATTATGAAAAAAATATATTTTTTCAGGATTGAAGATAACCAGAAAGAATTCGTAATGATATGGGGATTTATGTTGCCTTGAAGGCATCAATTCTGTAGAATAATAAGTGCTTATACTAATGTGTATCGTGATCTGATGCCCTCAAGGGAATAAGTACTTATACATCAATAACTTTTCAAATCTGAACTTTGTCACTTTAAACATCAACAGTTCATAATGTTAACCATAAAAAGTGTTACACACATTTCAGCCTAGAAAAAATCTCTTATGCTCTACTTTTCTTACGGTTAAAATTAAACAACAAAATAATAAATTTAAAATTTGATATTAATGAGAATTTATTATTCATTTAAATATAAATTACAGATAAAATATGAACAGTATGTTGAAAAATAAGTGGAGAGTAATACTCTTATTACTGTTTTTGTTTTGTGACTTGAATGGAGTGAAAAACATCAAGATTCTTATAGTGCCCCTTACCAGCTTTGGTTAGAAAAGTATCAGCTCATTACAAAATGAAATTAGCATAGAGAAAAGGAATATTGATCCATTTCTGAATTATTTAATGTTAATTTCATCTACTGATTGTGCCCCCTTGCCGTATCTAATAGAAAGATGAAGGGTGAGGGAATAATTGGTATGAACAGCAGTGTTGGAAGAGGAAGAAGGGCAAGTATAGAAGCAGATGCTTTCATGTCTCTCAAAGGGATTTGGGAGATTATTCTCATAAGGAATCAGTAATTACTTCACAAAAGTTAATCCATGGCTAAAATCATCGTCATCATCATAAACACTTAACAGATGAGATCATTCATATTAAGTGCCAATTAAAGTGGACTAAAGTGGGTCTGGAAAGCTTTGTGAATTAGGTAAGCCTTAATCTGACTCAAAAGAAAGGAAAAGATTTGGCGAAGCAGAAAGGAAAGCTGGCAGGGCCCTTTATCTGCACACTGGTTTGAGCAGTAATGCTAAAAGAAAATGTGCATTTCTCAATTTTGGGGAATGTGAGCAGCATATTTCTCATTATTGGATAAGGCTATACTGACTTAGAATGGAGTTGGGTAACAACACTGTATTCACATAACTATTAATTCAATGCCTCAATTTGCATATCATTTCTATTTCATTACCATACCTGTCAATCAGTTCTGGACACCAACCAGTAAAATGGCAAACACTCAAGCTTAGATTCTAAGAAGGAAAAAAGACAAAACAAAACCTATGGCTTAAAAATAACTATATTATTTATTTTTAGTGGTAGAATATGGATTTGGCTAGTATTATGAGTGAATTCTTTTGGTATTCGAGGGCTAGAATTACCAAGCACTTTATTTAAAATAAAATAATATGGCCAGCGCCGCGGCTCACTAGGCTAATCCTCCGCCTTGCAGCGCCAGCACACCGGGTTCTAGTCCCGGTTGGGGCGCCGGATTCTGTCCCAGTTGCTCCTCTTCCAGGCCAGCTCTCTGCTGTGGCCTGGGAGTGCAGTGGAGGATGGCCCAAGTGCTTGGGCCCTGCACCCGCAAGGGAGACTAGGATAAGTACCTGGCTCCTGCTTTCGGATCATCACATAGGCAAAATTGTGCTTGGGCCCTGCACCCCATGGGAGACCAGGAAAAGCACCTGGCTCCTGGTTCCTGCCATCGGATCAGCGCGGTGCGCCGGCTGCAGCGCGCCGGCCGCGGCAGCCATTGGAGGGTGAACCAACGGCAAAGGAAGACCTTTCTCTCTGTCTCTCTCTCTCACTGTCCACTCTGCCTGTCAAAAAAAAAAAATAAATAAAATAATATATTTCAATCAAATTTTGGATTTCAATATAACCATATATATTTGAAAAAATCGTATAATGAAGAAATTTATTGTCTGAGACTATGGAAGTATTCATGTTCTTTTCTTTTTAGGTCCATTGCAGAATGATGTTTAAGATTAAAATCTCATAGAACTAAAATATATAATTTTTCATTCACAACTTCTAGAGAAATTATGATTAATAGGAGTTTATTCACAGCCCTCTGATGAAGAACTTGTTTTAGAGTGAGATGTAATTGAATTCAAATAATTTTTCACTTTCCAGATGTTTGGCTTAATGAACTTGGTTTTCTCTAAAAGAATGAGAGTGATGATCAGTAAGCAACACTTAGGCTAGGTTTTTTGAGGGTATGGTATATGTTTATATAAGTACTCATGTTTACAAATGTATTTCAAAAACTTTGCAGAAAAATGTAATTAAAAGATCACTATTTTTTGCAAAAAAAAAAAAAAACTCTTGAAATCCACAAATATTTTTTCTTGTGAAACACATCTTCCACTAACTTTTTCAAGGGCTCTCATAGTTGTGAGAATTAATATCATGATGTTTCTAATGTACTTTGCACTGCAGCTGCCTCTGAGCTTAATAAATGCTAGATACGGATACTGCTCCTTTTTTATATCTTACTAGCATACATTCTGTCTGGAATGTAGATTTCTATTGGTAGGGTTTAAAGCCTGGCACATAGGAGAAATGAGGTACAGTTCCAGAGATGTTACTAATTAATTGTCAGCCACTATTCTCCTTAGACTACAAATTCTAGCTTTTTCAATAGTTCTTCCAGTACTTCAGAAGTTACTTCTACACCCCCTTCAGAATTCTACTCGCAGCAGTAGTGTTACAAAATTCGTTATTTCATTTGAACTCCTTTTTGCATTTTCCCCTAATACATTTCAACGTAGAAACTGTACTGGTTACTTAGGTTAGTGACTGTTTTTTTAACTCCTTTTGTGAGATTTTTGTCAAACATTGGTCATAAATGTACATATACTTGTCACAGCTGCACCAATTTTTTAAAATCTTTTTGTACATATTGCTAACTGGCTCTCAAGAAATGCGACATGTTTTTGTCAGTGGAATATGAAGGTGAGCTGTCTTTAAAATAGTTTTGGAACCTGCTCTTGTGAAAAATCTCTGCAAAGAGATAAACAGGCAACCTGAGTTCAGGCATCAATGCTCTGTCTTAGATTCTGAATATATTTTCTTAGATTTTGGGGTATATAAAGTGTATTTTGACAGGATAATCATTTTAAAAGTAGGACAAAAGTAGCTCATACTTGGAGAAAATGTAGATGAAGCAAATTATATTTCATCAAAAATAATCCTAGTAAATTGAAAAAATAATTACTAGTTTAGTGAAAGAAATGTAATGTGGTGGTTTGGCTTCCAATCAGGCAGTTAAAAAATTTCCAGCTAATAAATAAAATTGTGAAATTAAAACAAAAACTAATGCAAACTTGACAAGGGTTGGGAAATGTTAATAGACAGTAAAACTCAAATTTGTAATCAGTAGGAGGGTGAAAATCAAAGGGCCATTCAATCATTATTAAAGAAATAGTTTGTGAATTCATTATAGACTGATCTCATTTTCATTTCTGATTGGTAGTTTAAGGGAAGTTACACATAATAAATATGAATGTGAGCAATGCATTTAACATACTAACTTATGAGCATTTGAAAGATCATTCTGTTCCCTGAGTGCACACACAGCTTTGGAAGTGAAGCACAGGCAGCCATGAGGGAAGAAGGAGTATCCCTAGTCTATTGGAGCAACGTAACTAAAAGACAAGATGGTTACAGATCAACAACTCTCATAACCCTGCAATGACATTTTTGTGGATAAGGCACAAAGCTACACAGGATGCTAGAAAGAATAGCAAGCTAAGGGACTGGTGTTTGTTGATGAATGGATCATTGTCTATTATGGTAAAGTCTTGAACAATATGTTTCAGAAATCTGCTCCTTTAAAAAAATCCCACTTGGCAGTTTGATCAATGACTTTCCACAACACAGAGAAATCATGGTCATTTTACTTTTTCAATTGGTAGCACAAAAACCAGCTTCTAAAGATCTTCCCAAGTTTGAAGAATGATTTGTATTAAATAATAACAACAAAATATTTACTGGACTCTGCTCTACACCTCTCCTAAAATGCTTAAAAGACAAAAGAAAATCTCAGTTGGAATAAAATTAAAATTGATGAATTCATGTCATTTCATGTAAAAAATTATTTGAGGCCTGAGATAACACTAAAATTAATGCAAATTGGTACAATCTACAATTGACCCAAATGATTTTGGGATGCATTGATGCAGACTTCAGTCTGTAGAAAGAGGTTAGATGCGGTAGACTGCCTGGGTGCTATCTTGGCAATCTCTTGAGGAGAGACAGGAACAACATGTCTGCATTCCTTGGCAGGCCAAGGATGCTGGGAGCATTCCTCTTGTGCCTCAGTCTGTGGGAAGGTTCATGCCACAGAGGCCCTGGATATCTTGTTCCAGAATAATGGCAAGAGTCTATTTATTACACAAAAATGTTCTTTCCTCCTTGTGAGAGATAACCTGATGCATATCATCACATAGGCAGAATTTTGTGGATGCAAACAAATGTACATGTGCTGACACATCAAGGCTGAATATTATTGGGAGAATAAAAGCCACAGGGAGAGGCAGAGAGATGTTCCTTTTCTTCTCATGCTCATGGAAAGGCTCCCGCTGCCCCCTGCTTCTCCATAATCTCTTGCATTTGTCTTTATTCATCGTGCTCTGTCCCCTCTTCACCTTAGAGAGGTTGCTGGGTGTGATTTGGCAGCTATATGATTGCCTCTAATGAACATGGGACACACTCCTGGAAAGGCAGTATACAGAACAAAAATGAACTAAGTCTCTTTCTACTTAGTTTCCAGCCCTATGATCACATTTTAAAGGAGTGACAGACATAATGAAATGTTACTTAGAATGATTAAAGAAAGATGCTAAATGAAACACCTCTATTAAATAGATCCTGAAATGCATGTTAATGGTTATGTATGGAGAGGCTGGCAAGGATCAAAGGTAAGGCCTGAGGGATTAATGAGTTGGACACAGCCAGACTCTCACTACATCCCACATATAGGATGATACCAGGGCAAAACACTGTGTATTTTAAATTCATAACCATCAAATGACAACTTTGCTCAGGAAATGCCTTTTAGTCACAGATGTTATCAGTTGAGACTAGATTGCCCACAGGGAACAACATAATGAAAGTGAGATAGGTGAATTGCTGCAGGGAAGCCAGGAATTATCAATAGCATATCTTCAACTCCAGAGATGATTTTTCTGACAATGTTTAACTGTGGTAGATTACATATTATTCCCAATTATCAGAAAATCATCTCTGACATTTAAGGTCTGCCTCTCACAGGAAGGCAGTGTAGTCCCATGACAATTGCCAGAGAAATTCTATTGTTCAAGGAGAACCCAATTATTTACAGTGCTTCCTTGTGAGAAGCAAATTCTTTAGGCTTGACCATATAACTTACTTCAGGTATGGACTATGCAGGGATGTGGTATATAAGACACTGGAAATAAGTTTTAAATACCAATAGGAGTTTGGCCACTATACCTTTCCCTGTGCCACGTGAACAAGACAGAAAGTGCACATCAGTCCGGATCCTAGGTAACAAGACAGATGGAACATAGCTGAACATGTGCTACAGATACTCAGATGAAGTCCAGTGTAAGGAATGAACAAGTCTTTACTGTAGTCCACTAAAATTTATAAATTGCTCAATACAGAAACTTTACCTGGAAAAGTCCCAATGAAGAAATAACGCAAGAGTCAAGGAAAGTAACTGTCCCAGGGCTCTAAGTGAGGTCTTTGGATAGGACATGTCATGTTTCCCTGAAAATATTTTTATGGTTAAGTTCGAGAAAGAGGCTTGTAAGGACAATACCTAAAAGGGACAAGGTAACTGCCTACACAGGTCTAAGAGGGTTTAAAATTATTTAGTTGTCTCCAGAAGGTGAATCTAGAACAAAGACAGCAGACTTATTCTCAGTCTTATAAGAAACTAATAATTAGAAATATTCAGAAGTAACATGGGCTTCTTTTGAGATAGGATGCTTTCCATTGCTAAAGTCACATAGAGGTGGAGTGATTGCTTTTCCAAGATGTTGGGAGAAGACTCACAGTAAAGCACCGGGCTGAATGAGTCAATAAAAGCTTCTATGATAAATTAATTAGTTAATTAATCCATTAATTTTATTCATTTGAAAGGCTGAGACACACACACAGAAGGAGAGACAAAAAGAGACACACAGAGAGAAGCTGAGATCTACCATCTGCTGGTTCACTTCCAAAATGTCCACAAGAGGGGTTGAACAAAGCTGGAGCCAGAACCCAAGAACTCAAATTGGGTCTCCCATGTGGGTGGCAAAGAACTCAACTATTTCAGATATCACCTGCTGCCTCTCAAGGTGTGCCTTACTAGTAAGCTGGAATGGGGTGTGGAGTTGGGATTTCAACCCAGGCACTCCAACATGGAATTTAAGTGTCCCAAGCAGTGTCCCAACTGCTGTGCTGACTGCTTGCCACTAAAACTTTAACACAGTGACTAACTCTCTGTTAGGCTTTTGTAAGAACCTAATTAAAAAAGAAAAGATAATGAAATTCATCTCTGATTCATCTCATTTCTCAATGGGCTTTCTGTTTTCAGTTACTAGCAAAAGTGGACACCTGGACTTTACTTCTGCTTCTTTGTCTTCCCAAGAGATCTAGATACACCATCAAGTTATGTAGGATATCACAAAATTGGCCCAAGTTTGGCCCTGTTTTATGTGGATATGAGTGTGATTCTCTGGCACAGATCATTTCAGTTTTTCTTAGCTTTTATTATTTATTAATGTGGGGCAATAATGCTTCCTTTACCCAAATCATAGTGATACAGTAATGAAGAAATGAAATAATGTAGGTAAAATTATCTAGCAATAATTTAGAATGCAGAAATGTAGACAGAAAATATTATTTTCTTTATCATCATCATTATTTTACTCTTCATGCCACTACATGTAATAATACTCAAAAAGAAGATTAAACCCTGAGTATAATGATAAAAATTATTCAATATGGAAATATAAAAGAGAATTTTATTTCAACACAGATTTTTTTTCAGGATCTGTCAAACTATGGTAACAGCATTTTCTTCCTGTCTATTAAGTTTTCTTTAAGGAAAAGGTAATTATCTAGCCACTGAAACCAGGCAACTAGGACTTGTTTAAAATATTATTCCTAGTAATTCACTGTAGAGTATATTGATGACATAAAAGAAAACATATATATCTGTTACCTAGTCATATGTGTGCATAGACCTCATTCTCATTGTTTTGTGAATAAACCTGGAGAGACTACAATGAACTGCTCAATGACACAACATTTGATGACAATGTGGCATAGGAAAACTGAGACTGCATTGGAAATAGATTCATCAAAAGCAAGCTGTTAAAGCCAAATAGTCCTTAAATAACTCAAAGTGCCATATATGATGACAACTGATGCTGAACATAATGTATACTTGGTATAGTCCACTTTCATTTCTGGAATTTTCAAAGTTTGTAGGATTTTCATTTCATAATTTCTTAGTCTTTTCTGACTGCTATAACAAAACATCATGGACTGGAGAGCTTATTATGTATGACAGAGTTTTATTTCTCATAGTCTGGAAGCTCAGCTGTCTAAGATCAAGCAGCTGGAAGAATAAATGTCTTGTCAGGCTCTGCTTCCTGTTTTGTACAACAGTACCTTCTTGCTGTGTCTTTACATGGTTGCATTGCTGAATCACTTGGCTTCGCCTGTTTTATAAGGACACGAATCCTGTTCACAAGGCTGCTACCTTCATGACCCAGTCACTTCTCAGGGACTGCCATTTCCCAATATCATCGCCCTGGTGGTAGGGTGCTCACATATGCATTTTGGGAATAAATTAGCATTCAGAGCATAGCATCTCTTCTTCAGGTACTGGGTACATTCATTCTTCTACCCTCATATAATTTGCATGCCATATTCTGTCATTTTCCAATCTTTATCCTTACTCCCATCCCCATATACACTCACACTAATAGTCTTGGCCTTTCTCATCCAATTCCTCACTTATAATTATTCTTTATTTCAGAAAACTGTTTATCTGACTTGCTACTGATAACCAAGGGTTATGACATTTTGAAATCTGCCTTTTATGAATAAATTTAAGATAAAATTTCAGACAGTGTGACAAAGTGAAGCACATGATTAATAATAGTGGCAATATAATATCTGAAGACAGGTAAGGCTTTTAAATATCATTTCAGTCAAATTATGAAATTGGCCTGATTTATGGAAATATCTGGATATGTGACCATAAAAAGGCAAGCAAATGTATAAACTGTTAGATCAGTCCTTAAAACGGGACAGCTGGAGGACTAAGCACTACAATTAGGAAAAACTCTGTTTTTTCTTTTATTTTTTTTGGTACCTACTACATAGAAGATAAATTTTTGCTGTTTTTATTATTGCTCTGTAATTTATGTAATTCTTTCTGACAGTTTTTAAATGCCATCTATTTTTGTGCACTAAGCAGAAGAGGATGCATTTTTGGTATGTAATATATACTTTTCGTGGGCAAGATAGCTTTTGAAGACAAGAGAGTTTGAAAAGTACACTTTAAGAAAGATTTTTAAAATGCATTCTGCATTTTCTTTATAACGTGCTTGAGATAGAAAATTTACCTGTGTTGTGATAGGAGGAAATGGAAGTTTAAAATACCTAATGGTTTTATTTATTTTCCCCTTTCTATTTACTATATATTGTCAAAATGGATGTGTGGTAGTGTAATAAATGTAGCCAATTTCTTGAAGCTAATAACTAATCCTGAGTGAATCTGAACCAATTCTATAGTCCATTAAGTTTCGAACTATGGTTATAATTTTCTTTAACAGACCCAGATACAGGCTATATTTTTTCATTATCATAAGCCTGAAGAGGAGACTGAAAGTGGAAAGAGATCGAGGTTTACGTAGTTCACACAAAGACTCTTGTTAAAGGTGAGTAGTGGATTAGAAAATCTAAATGTACTTTATAGTTCTGATACCCTCCTGGACTATTAAATAGGTAGGATCCCCAAGCAGAACAGACTTATGGAAACAAGTCAGAAGGGAACCAGGACTCGACAATAGTACAAGCAGCAGAAGATAAATGGTCTTTAGTAAGTGCACATGTTGCTGCAACTAACTAGATTATGTGAAACAGAACAGAAGGTACCCTTACTCAGGCAAAATATTTTGGTTTAATATCGAAGCACAAAAAAGTACATCTCTAGTGCTAGCAATACCTAAAGCTTTAGCTTTTTTAAAAAATTATTTGGATTGGAGCCATATTTAAAAGAGAAAACCAATATAAATCAAGTGCCCTTTCTTTTCTGGTGCACAGCTTTTGGAAATATGTTTATTTTGCATTCCAGTATTTGCATACATACCATTCTCTTTGTTTCTTTGATAAAAATTTTATGGGCAATAAATTATAAATCATGCTTATGTATAATTTATCCGTCTAAATACATATTTTATTTTTTGGCTTTTTAAATGAAAACCGTCTTTAGCCTTGTATTTTTAAGAGATTCAAATTCAATACTTTAAGAAATTCATGAATAAAGCATGTTTCAACCTTAATTTGCATTTTTATAGTGTCTGCTGTAGAACAGTATAGATTTTGCTTTCTGAGTGTACTCTTTCAAGCAGACACGATTCCCTTAAGAATAAGCCTTGAGAAAATTCACTTGCCCTTCATAAAACATACATTTCATTATCTCCCTATAAATTGGACACTTCCCTAACATGGTTGTGCATTTGTGTCTACTCCCTGAATATTGTAATATCCTCTAGTTCACATACACAGACTAACACAAACAGAAAATGGTCATTTTATTGTGTTGAATTGAATGGCAAGTGACCTGACATGAATCGAAAATGTATTCTACCCCCAAGAAGATGATCTTGAAATCATACAATCCTTTATATAAGAAATTCATATGGGAGATGGCCTTTCTTTAGTTATACTCATATTTTAGACTTATTTTAATATTTTAATAGGTTGCTTAAAATAGCTGTTATTTTTTGAATATATTTAGAATACCAGCTGATAAACTTCAAGGGAACAGATTTCTCATACTGCTAGAACATATATCAGAGACCATAGTTTCTCTAGATGGTTTGTATAAATTTACACCAATAACATCCTCTTCTCTCAGTCTTTTAGTTCCCATAGGGCTATTTCTTAGCTATTTATGGAGTTTTTGTTTTGTAATTACAGGAAGAGGTGCATTTCCCTTGAAGACAGAGCAATGAGTGAAAGAAAAACTGAGTGATTACCTGTGGCACTATCCTACTATACAAAGACTAAGGTGAGCAACCTCTAACATCTCCTTTCATGCATTCTTTCATTTTTCTGTCAGAATGCCCTGCAGTCACAGTTATCTTTTGAAAAAATCATTTATCTCTTTCTTCATTAAGCATTTCTATTTCTATTATACACTGAATTGTGTTCTTCTCCCTAAAGATATGTTGCAGGTGCTAAACCCAAGTAACCTCAGCTTATTTGAAAATATGATTCTTATAGAGATAACAAAATAAAATTAAGTTATTAGAGTGGACCTAAATACAATGTTATAGGTGTTCCTACAGAACAGGAAATTTAGATATAGGAATGGACATACACAAAGGGAAGACAATGTGAAGACATCAGGGAAACCGCCAATGTGAATATAGAATATTGGAATGATGCATGTTAAAGAACACCTGTAACTATTGGATGCTATACGAGAGTGAATAAATTTTAATCCTCTCCCCTGGGATGATGCCTTTTTTTTTGAAGACCTCCTGAGAGACTGTGGCTTTGACAACACCTTGACCTAGGAATTTTGTCCTCCAGATAATACATTTTTTGAGTTAAGCTACTCAATTTGTGGCAGCTACAACAACCCCAGAAAGTTAGTACAATTTCCAATTGCTTTTAATATAAACCCTATATTCTTTAAGATGATTGCAAAGTCCTTCAGAATCTGGACTCTGCGTACCAGCAGCTTCACTACAGACAGTTACATTTCTGCTCTATTATGAAGCAGCAGTGGGCACCTTTTAGTTCCTCAGAATACTCAAGTTTCTCATTTTCTCTCACTTGTAGCCTTCTCCAGTCTCCTGCCTGCAAATTTACTACTCTTTCCCCTGACGTATCCCAGCCCCAAATACTTCATTTGACTACTAATTATCTTTTGGCCTGAAGATCAATATTACTTTTTTCAGGTGAACCTTTTTTTGTTTTTCTAAACTCCTATAACACTATATTCTAGTGTCAAACAACTTATCTCATTTTGCTGATTTAAAGTTTACTTTCCTTCTAACTGAATATTTCTTAAGGGAAAACTCTATGTCTACCTTGTTTATGATTTGACTTTAGAACTTACTATGTGTCCCCAAAGTATTTAACAGCAACAACAACAACAACAACAAAACAAACAAAAAATTAGATGGTAGTAATCCCTCTTCTCTCTGCCCTCTCCTTTGACTATGTTTGTTCTCTGTTTTAAGGCCTGTGTATTAAATTTCTATGGCTACCAAATACTAACCCAAAACTTTGAGGCTTAAAATGACACAGATTTATTCTACACAGCTCTGGAGGCCAGAAGTCCAAAATGGACTTTTGCAGGGTAATGCGGTCCCTGAGGCTCTACAGGTGTGCCTTGGTTGGTGGAAGCATGCTTCCAGTCTCTGCCTCTTTATGTACATGCCTTTCTTCCTTATGTCACTTTCTCTTAAATTTTCTTCTTCCTTTCACTTAAAAGGTCACCTGTCATTAGATTTATGGCACACTGTAAATTTAGGATGTACTCATTTTGAGATATTTAACATAATTTAATCTGAACGATATCCTTTCATTTTATCCTATTTACCTCCATATAAGATCACATTAATGGAATCAAGGAGTTAGAGCCTGAGTATATTTTTTTTCTTAGGGACCATTATTCAGCCCAGTACATGGTGAGGCTGATTAAATAATTTTTATGAGATCTGTGGGATCATGAGCATAAAATATGCTGCATTGGAGTCTAGATAAAAGGTGTTGTAAGGAGTAGAGTAAGATTTTTTTTTAACTCATGGAATTTTTTCATGAAATATCTTTTCATGAAACCCAGCAGCCTATGGGGACATGTAGCTCACTGATAGAAGATATTATCTTTGGTATAGCCATTAATATTTGTTCAGTGATGGAAGTTGAAATTTGCTGATGCTTCTCACAGCACTAACACAAAGGGCGTGAGCAAAGCTTTTGGAAAGGAGGAAAATATAGGTAATGGATACCTGAGGCTGCCTTTAGCTGAAATGACAAGGTGATAACTTGAAGGGAGAAAGTGTAAAAATGACAATGGGGAATAAGTGTCAAGGTTAGCTCATTTTTTATTCACAGGCTGTTAAGGCCAGGTGAAAATTAGATCCCAGCTGTAATTCAAATAAGAAACATAATATTTCATGATTAAATAAAATAAAATAATGACTTTTCAATGAATCACATTAATATGAGAAAGATGAGATAAATAGTTGAGCTTCCAGAATCCGATCTTAATTTTAACCTTACAGTCACCATTTTTTTCTCATTAACATTACCAGAAAATGGGCTCAATGAGTTATTTGGGTTTGTCTCTTTAATGATTAAAATATCCTTATAGTAAGGCTAATTAGAAATAGCAGATCCTCAAGATGGCAGAATAGGGAAAGTACGTGCTGCTTTAGGCTAGAGGGAAGCTATAGCAAAATGAGGAGTATGTGCATACCCAATGGAGAGCTGAAGAGAAATCTGCAGTGGAAATTCTATAAAAGGACAAGGGAGGCTGTGGATTATGGTGAAAGGTACTACAGCAAGTGCAGACACAGCACATGACCCTGTCAGCTGAGAGCCAGAGGTGAGACCAGATTTCTGAAGTCTCTGCCATCGGGGATCTAGCTGCAGGGAGAAACTAGGGGAGGACACTGTCTTTGAGTCTGGCCTGGAGCTCTAAGGGAGAAAGCATAGCAGCCTATCCCAGTGAAAAAAGGGCACGTTTCTCTCACATACCCCTACAATGGCCCCAGCAACCGGCTGGGAGAATGTGCCATCTTGACAATAACTCAAGAATCTCCAGAGCATGTGCAAACACATGGAGACTGAACATTGTGCTCCTGAATGAGTAGTGGCTCATAGAAGAAGTCAAAAGAAAAATTAAAAAATTGTGGGGGGCTGGTGCCGTGGCTCACTTGGTTAATCCTCCGCCTGCGGCGCCAGCATCCCATACAGGTGCCGGGTTCTAGTCCTGGTTGCTCTTCTTCCAGTCCAGCTCTCTGCTTTGGTCTGGGAGGGCAGTGGAGGATGACCCAAGTGCTGGGGCTCCTGCACCTGCCTGGGAGACCAGGAGGAAGCACCTGGCTCCTGGCTTCTGTTCTACACAACTCCGGCTATGGCGGCCATTTGGGGAGTGAAGCAATGAAGGAAGACATTTCTCTTTGTCTCTCTCTCTCACTGTCTATAATTCTACCTGTCAAATAAAAAAAAAATGAATGAAAATGACAATGCAACCTATCAAAGCTTATGGGATACATCAAACACAGAGTTAAGAAAAAAGTTTATAGAAATTGGTGCCTACATCAAGGAATTGCAAAACCATCAATAAGTGAGCTACTAATGCACCTCCAGGACCTAGAAAAACAACAAATCAAACCCCAAATTAGTAGCAGGAAAGAAATAACTAAAATTAGAGAACTAATAAATAAAATTTAAAAAAATACAAAAGAACAGTGACACGAAGACCTGGGTTTTTTGAAGATATATAAAAAATTGACACACTATTTGCCCAACTAACCAAAGATAAGAGGGAGAAGACCAAAATTAATAAAATAAGAAATGAAAAAGGGAGTGTATCAAGGGATACTTCAGAAATAAAAAGAATCATCAGGAATTAATGCAAACAGCCATATGATAAAAAATCTTAAAGTTAGAAGATATGGATAGATTCCTGGACACATACAGTCTATAAAAATTGAGTTATGAAGACAAATAACATACATTTCCCTGATCATGGTAACTAACAGAGTAGCAAAAATATATATGAATGAAATTAACATTTGAGTTTAATGATTGTTTATAGGTCTTATCTCTACTGTTGAGGAACAGTTTTTTTTTTCTTTGTATTATTTGTTCAACTCTTCACTTTGTGTAGGGTTTAAACTTATGAGTATAAAGTAAACTGAATTCAGATAATTGTAAAAATTAAGAGAGCAAATAGGAGAGGAAGGGGGAGGGAGGGTGGGACCATGGGTGGGAAGAAGGGAAGCGTAGAAATTATCACAATGTTCCTTATTCTGTACACATGAAATACATGAAACTTGTATATCTTAGATAAAGTTAAAAATAGAAATAACAGTATTTAAAAGTATAGCATGTCTCATAATTAGGTAGACTAACTCAGTTGAGTCAAATAACAACCTAGTATGGTATCCCAAGTTTCTCAGGATTAAAGCAGAAAATATCTCTGGAAAGTGTCTTGTTTTATGTTTTCAGCTATTTCTACTTGCTATAAATAATTGTTCTCCTAGTGCTTTCCAGTATGATACTATAGTGGGGTAATGGTCCTGAGTATTAAAGACTTAAGCTAGTATGGTAGGAGACATCAAAATTCTAAATAATGGAGAATGTGGAACAAGGATTCCTGGTTTGAATGCTAGATACTCATATAGTTTCCATTCTGACAAATTCAAAGGGCTCTTATATCTACTACTTTGTGATTCTAAAGAGAAAATAAATATACAAAGATCTGCCTGACTTTAGAGCTGTATCCTTAGTAGGCAGATCTTTATATAGTGAATAAGGGGTTCTGTATTACCACAGTTTCAGCTGAGAGATTTTGGCAAGGTTCCTGAAATCAACAGAGATGATTTCACAAGGAGTTCCAATGGGAACAATATTAAATTAGTCCACTTTTCCTGGGGGCTAATTACATTGGAAAGTAAAACAGAAAGAGAATAAAAGTAATAGATGTTATTAAATCTCACACATAGGAAAAATAACTCTATGGGATAATTTCATTTTAATCTAAATTTACTAGTTGAATATCAAACTACTATAATGTTTGTGGATAATACGCTATTTCTCAGTATTTTCATTGTCTGTTTAAATTGAAGTCCAAACACTGATACTTTTAGTGCACAAACCAGGTAGACTTGAAAACAGACCCACTTTTCTACTATCCATTCTACTATCCACTCCTCCCTTCATCCTCTCTCTTAGAAAGTAGCTTGTGGCTCTTAAATTAGAAGTCAGACAGATACAGATGATCAAATTGTATCAGTTCAGAGGCAAGTGTAATGGCACATAGGTTTTTTTTTTTTTTTAAGATTTATTTATTTGTTTGAAAGCCAAAGTCACAGAGAAAAAGAGAGAGAGAGAGAAAGAGAGAGAGAGAGAGAGAGAGAGAGAGAGAAAGAGAGAGAGAGACTATCTTTCATCCGCTAGTTCACTCCTCAAATGTCTTCAATAGCTGGAGCTGGGCCAGGCCATAGCCAGGAACCAGGAGCTTCTACCAGGTCTTCAATGTAGGTACAGGGACCCAATGACTTGGGCCATCTTCCATTGCTTTCCCAGGTGCATTGACGGAGAACTGGATCAGATTGGAAATGGAGCAACTGGAACTCGAACTGGCACCCATACACTGGGGTGCCCATACTGTAGACAGTGGCTTAACTCTGCACCACAGTGCCAGCCCCTGGCACATAGGTTAAGCCATCACTTAGAGCACCTACATCCCTTATCTGTGTCCTTGGTTATAGTTCCAGATATTCCACACTTTCAATTCAGTTTCTAGTTAATGTGTCTGGGAGATGGAGGATGATAGCTCAAATACTTGGGATTCTGCCACCCACGTGGAGAACCTGAGTGGAGCTTCTGCTTCTTGGGCTTTAGCCTTATCCTTGACTGTTGTGAACATTTTAAACCAACATGTGGAAGATCTCTCTGTCTCTGTTTTCTCTCCCTATCCTTCTGCATTTCAAATTAATAAATAAATCTTAAAAAGTAGTTTTACCAGAGTGAAAACACATAAGTAGAAATCTCCACAGGAACTAGTGCTAGTTTAGGAAAATCTACTCTACCAGGGTACCTCAAAAATTTTGTGGAAAATGGAATGAAAAGAGGTTGTGTAGTACAAACATTTTTAAAATTTTACTATACTCATAATATTCATTTCCACAAACTTTTTGAAAATCACTTATGTTGTAATACATTTTGCACCAAAATAAACTTGCTTTTTCATTTTATTTTTCTCCAAACTTTCTGACATACCCTCATATAATTGATAAATTGATGCAAATTCAAGGTAGGCATATAGTTCTTTTGAAATATACACAAAACTCTATTATTTTAATATGATCTATCTACCTAGAAGAAAAAATATTTTACCAAATTCTTAATGGTATTTAATAATCTCAAAAAATTTTATTCCAGCAATTTTGACAACTTATGTGAAATGCACATATTTTTTCAAAAATACAAATTAAGAATACTGAAAAGTGAAGAAAAAAATTTGAATGGCTTCATGTGTACTTAAGCAATTAAATTAATTCTAATAATCATTCCATCATGGGGCTGCCATTGTAGTACAGCAGATTAAGCCTCTGCCTGTGATGCCAGCATCCTATATTAGAATCCTGATTCAAGTCACAGATGTCCTTCTTCTGTTCCAGCTCCCTACTCATGTGCTTGAGAAAGAGGTGAAAAATTGCACATGTCCTTGTGAGGCCCAGATTGAATTCTAGACCCCTGGCTTTGTTCTAGCCAGTCATGGCATTGCAGCCATTAGGGGATTAAACTAGTGAATGAAAAATCAACCTCTCACTCTGCCCTTCAATAAGTAAAGTAAATCTTACATTTATTTTAGATTTTAAAGATTAATTTTTTTTTTCTTTTCTATCATTTGTGTTTCAGCTTAATTATGGAAATTTGTACTTTCACGTGTTTTCATGTTGGTAGTTGTCATACTTTTCCTTCTAATAAAATGCTCCCTTAGAGCAGGTCTTATAGTCCCAGTCTGGTGATGATGAATTCATTCAGATTATTCTTGTCACAGAAAGTCTTTATTTCTCCCTCATTTCTGCATTGTAGTTTTGTTGGGTATAGTATTCTTGGCTGCAATTCTTTCAGCAATTATTTAATTGGATGGGCGTTCAATTACTTTTCCCTTTTCTTCTTCTGGAATATTCATATGCAAATGTTTGCTTGCCTAGTGTAGTCACATAGTCTTGAGACTTTCTTCATGTTTTTAGCTTTTTCTGCTTGTTTGATAATGTGACTGAGTTATTCTGAAAACCTATATTCAATTGTACAAATTCTTCATTCCGCTTACTCAATTTTGCTGCTGAGACTTTCATTTTAAAATTTCATTTACTGCATTCTTTAGCTCCAAGATTTGTGGTTTTTTTTCCTTTTATGATCTCTAGCTATTTGTCGAATTTCGCATTCATAGCATGCATTATTTTGCAATAGTCTCTTTTACCTCATCAAGTTTCTTAAAATTTCTATGTTGAACTCATTATCTGGCAGTTAATTGATTTCCACTGTTTGTTGTTAGAGAAGTATTGGGTTGCTTTGGAGGTGTCATGTTTATTTCCTCATATCACTTGAGTCCCTATGTTGTTTTGTGAATATCTGGCACGTCAATTGCTTCTACCAATTTTATAGATTGATTTTCATAAAAGATTTACTGCTAGTGATATGTTTTATGGTCTTATGGTTGGTCAGCTATATTGTCTTGGATTTAGTTCCAATTAGCTGCTTTAGCACACTGTCCATGTAGTTTCTGTAGCTGTAATCAACATATTTGGTTTCTGTTGGCATTAGAGCAACCTACTTACAGAAGTTGCCCTAGGGCAGGATAGATTTAGAGGCAGAATTGGACTCAGATTGGGAACTTTTCACTTTTTGCAGGTGATGTGAGGGCTGGGCCATCCCTGTCTGCCCAAGTTTATATGGTATAGCATGTGGAGTAGTGGCACAGAATGCCTTTTGAGATATGAAGGATGCATCTCACAGGGCACTTCACAGGGCTCTGAGTTCTGACCTGATCAAGGAGATCTTTCCAGTTATTTCCAAGAGCCAAGGGTGGTTGGTCAAGTCCAACTGTCTGTTTCAGGGTTGTAGTCATCCAGGCTTCTGATAATAGGCTGCTTAACTGCTTCTGCAGTACACAAGATGGTAAGTAAGGATGGTATGTTGCTTTCTGAGGGTGCAGGTGAGCCCCCCCGCCCAGGAATGCTGTTCAGCAGTTTCCTAGGTTAGTATATTGGTGAATATGATCACTTATCTGCATCCTTGAACCTATGTGGACAAAGCTGTTGGTAGATTGATTGTTTTAATGGACCTAAGGTACATAGTTGGGGGACACTTGAGTGCTTCTTGTGGTGAGGTTTTTTTTTTTTTAGTTTGTTGTTGTTTGAGGCAGCCAGGTGGTGGGTTGTGTCAGTCACCTTTTTTATTTCTGGGCCATGGGAGAATGGGTAAGGATGGGGTCTCCAATCTGCTTCATAGGCAGAGTTGGCAGAATTGGGAGCAGCTGTTTGGATGCTTCTCAAGACAACATATATGTAGGGTTTTAAGATTACTCCATGAAACTAGAGCAAGGGTAGGGAGAGTACAATATGGGCTAGGCATTCTCTCTAGGATAATACAGAGATGTGATAATTTATAAGCTTCCTCCAATTGAGCATGCCATAGGCTTCTTGCCTACCCTTTCTCTATTGGTTGAAATCTTTCTTGGTTCAGAGTTAATCTGACAAGATGGAACAATAGATACTAAGTGTTTAGTTCCTTTCATTTTTTTCCTAGAAATCTTTTATATAAGGTGTACGAATTTCATTCATTTCATATATACAAAGCTAGGAACATAGTAATTCTTCACACCCTCCATCCCTCCCACCCACACTCCCATCCTTCTTCCTCCTCCCTCTCCTATTCTCATTTTATTTTTTACTGCTTGTAATCAAACTTATACAAATAAGTTTAACTGTACACTAAATAAAGAGTTCACGATTGATGTACAATGTAATACTTTATCAATTTTAGTATATTTTTGTTCTAGCACCATTGATTGAACACTGTAATTAACACACAATTATTCTTAGGTATTTAAATTTTAACTGAAAAGTGATCCCTCTTAGGAATTTGGAAAACATTATGCTGAGTGAAATAAGCCAATCCCAAAGGGACAAATACCACTTGTTCTCCCTGATAGGTGACAACTAACTGAGCACCAAAAAGGAAACCTGTTAAAGTGAAATGAACACTTTGAGAAATGGTGACTTGATCAGCTCTTGCCCTGACTGTTGATGAACAACGTAATATGTTATCACTCTTAGTATTTTTTTTGTTTGTTTGTTCTACTTAATACTTTTGGTTGAATACTGTAATCAATACACAGTTATTCTTAAATGTTGAAACTTAACTGAAAAGTGATTGCTGTTAAATATAAGAGTGGGAATAAGAGGGGGAAGAGATGTGCAATTCAGGACATGCTCAAGCTGACTTACCTCAAACGGTAGAGTTAGAAACATACCAGGGGATTCAATTCAATCCCATCAAGGTGGCATGTACCAATGCCATCTCACTAGTCCCAGTGATCAATTTCTGTTCACAACTGATCATAATGATAGGACTAAGAACCCAAGAGATCACAGAAACAAGAATAGTGTCTGCAAATACTAGCTGATAGAATCAAAAAGGGAGAGAATGATCCAACATGGGAAGTGAGATACACAGCAGACCCATAGAATGGCAGATGTCCTAACAGCACTCTGGCCTCAGAATCAGCCCTTAAGGCATGTGGATCTGGCTGAAGAGCCCACGAGAGTATTTCAGGCATGGAAAGCCAAACACTCTGGGGGGGGGGGGGGAAACCTAAATGAAAGATCTCCGTGAGTGAGATCCCAGTGGAAAGAATGGGTCATCAAAGAAGGAGGTACCTTTCTCTGAAGGAAGGAGAGAACTTCCACTTTGACCATGGCCTTGTCTAAATATGATCAGAGTCAGTGAACTCAGGGGGTTTCCATAGCCTTGGCAGCTCATGACAAGAGCCTAGGGTGATTACTGAGGCCATAAACAAGAGTTTCAATTTGTTAAGTCAACAACAGGAGTCACTGTGCTGCACTTACTCCTCATGTAGGATCTTTGTCCTTAGTGGGCTGTACATTGAGATTTAATGCTATAACTAGTACTCAAGCAGTATTTTTCACTTTATGTTTCTGTGTGGGAGCAAACTGTTGAAATCTTTACTTAATGTATGCTAAACTGATCTTCTGTATATAAAGAGAATCGAAAATGAATCTTGATGTGAATGGAAGGGGAGAGGGAGTGGGAAAGGGGAGGGTTGCGGGTGGGAGGGACGTTATGGGGGGGGAAGCCATTGTAACCCATAAGCTGTACTTTGGAAATTTATATTCATTAAATAAAAGTTAAAAATTAAAAAAAATTAAAAAAAACAAAATAGAAAAAAAAAACCTGCTTCAATAGTCAAGAAAAAGGCTGTTCAAAGTCATCACATATCAAAGTGTCAGTTTCACTTCCATAAGTAACCTTTTAGGTACTTTATTAGTTCACACAGATCAGGGAGAACATATGGTATTTGTTTGTTCTTTTGGGACTGGCTTATTACACTATGTATAAGCATTTCCATTTGCATCCGTTTTATTGTAAACAGCACGATTTCATTTTGTAATGCTGTGTAGTGTTCCATGGTGTATATATATATGTACTCTAATTTAATTTCTTTGTCCAGTCTTATTTGATGGCCATCTGGGTTGATCACATATCTTAGCTATTGTGAATTGAGCTGCAATAAACCTGAGGGTACAAATAACTCTTTCATATGCTGATTTCATTTCCTTTGGGTAAATTCCCAGGAGTGGGATGGCTAGGTCATATGGTAGGTCTATATTCAGATCTCTGAGGTCTCTCCATACTGTCTTCCATAGTGGCTGTACCAGTTTAGTTCCTTTCTTATAAAGCATCTTATATTTTTGTTCTCTGTAATATCTAGTTCTGTGCTCAGTAGGAGGTATTTGTGGTTCTTGAAGTTAGGTAGGGGCTGTTACTTGACTGGCTAATGTAGTCCAAGAAGTTTAGTCCACAAATAACTGGGTCAATGGCAGAGACCACACTATTCTGATTAGTACTAGATTTATGGTGGCAGTCCTAGTAAGGGGCCAATACTAAAACCTGGAATTTACTCCCCATCATTCCCACAATCATAGTTTATCTTCATGTTTCACTCTTTGGACTTTAGAGAAGAATTATGAAGAGAATATTTTTTCATACTGTCTTCTTCAATTGTAGAAACAGTCATAATGGTCTGCCACTTGACTTCCTCAGTTCTTGCAAAAGTAAGTCAGTGAGTGGATAGCTGTTAAAATGTGTTTCTCATTGAGGAGATGATTGGTGGTAACTCAACTACCATCTTGCTCTTACTGGGTTTTATCAGTGCCTAACAAGCTAAGGAGAAGAGAAATACCCGACTCCAGATCCTTTGAACAATTTTATCTCAGGTAAAGTTGGGAAAAATCAGAGAAATTGTAGTGAAAGTTACAGCCAAGGAATACAGGAGTACTAAAAAACTGAACCATTATCAGAATTATAAAAAATCTCCTCTTCCTCAATAGCTTACTAATACATAACTACATGTCTATTAACCACAACAATTTTTACCCATTACACTGTACCCAGTTTTCACCAACAATACAAAAGATGAATTAAAAGACAAGAATAACATAATTAAAAGAAACTACACAACTATTGTAACCACATCATATAGGGCAACACAAGAATGATCTTATTGGAAATTTAATGCTGCTATGATTCATATAAAACGGTTATAAAGGAAAGCATAGACCTGCATACATTCCTATGGAATTACTCCAAGGGTACAGTTTAAAAACTTGTCGTGGTACTCCAAATCCCATTAAAATTGGTGGTAAAAGTCCCATATTAATTGTTAAAGTGATCATATTCAGGTTAAAATGAACATCTAGAGAAGATTAAGTGTTAAAGAGATCATATAAATAGAATCAAGTGCCTGACAATAATAATAGATAGAATTAAGAAGGAGAGAATATCCAACATGGGAAGCAGTCCACACAGCAGACTCATAGAATGGCAGTCACTTTAAGTAACACTCTGACATCAAAATCAGACCTTATGGTTTCCTGGTCTGGCTGAAAGGCCCATGAGAGCATTTCAAGCATGGAAAGCCATGACACTGTGGCAAAAAAAGTTCTACATGAAGGATCTCTGTGAGTGAGACCCCACTGGAAAGAAGTGGCCATCAAGGAAGGATGTACTTTTCTCTAAAGGGAGGAGAGAACTTCTACTTTTCTTATGGCCATGTCCAAATGCTGATGGAATTTGTGGACTCAAAAGGCTTCCATAGCCTAGGCAGCTCGTTTCAAGAGCCTTGGGTGGTCACTGATGTCATACATAAGAGTAGTAATTGTTAAGTTAACAACAAGCATCACTGTGCACTAACTTCCCATGCAGGACTTCTGCCCTCAATGAGTTGTATTGAAAGTTAACTGTAAAACCAGTTCTCGAACAGTTTTCTTTTTGTTTGTATGTGTGTGTGTGTGTGTGTGTGCAAATTGTTGAAATCATTAGTTTAGAGTTGGTCTTCTGTATACAAAATTAATTGAAAATGAATCTTAATGGAGAATGGGATGGGCAAGGGGAGAGGGAGGAGGAGGAAGAGTGGGTGTATGGGAAGGAATGCTATTATGGTGGGAAGAAAAATTATATTCCTAAAGTCGTACTTATGAAATTTGTGTTACTTAAAAAATAAATTTAAAAAATTGAAAAATAAAAAAAAACACAAATGGGTAATGTAAACAGAGAGAACTTCTAAAAAAGAATTTAGGAGGTAATAGAAACCAGAAAACCAGGTAATAGGAAACCTTTGAAGATCTCATTAGTAGATTGAACACAACTGAAGGAAGAATACATATTTGATGAGAACAGAAGAAAAGGGGAAAAACTACATTCCTAGGGGCAGATGGAGAGAAGTTTGTGGAAATTGGATAGAAGAAGACGGATGCCGTAGAGCACTGAGGATGATACAGTCACACAGCAATGAGTAGGGCAGTGCAGTAGCAAGAGAGATGTGTCAGTGACTCCACCAGCCCATGGCTGGAGATGCCATCTTCTTAGAGTCAGGTGAAAGAAACCTGAGACAGCCCTTGTCATTGGTGATATCGCTTGAGTGAGAAGCTCATGGGCCCCACTGACTTTGATTTTGGCTTGGAGTGCTAGTGGGGGGCCAGGGTGCCACCTAAAGTTGTGAGAGGAGAACACATTGCTTTCTTTCCATCCCACCACAAGGGCGCCTCATAATCCACAGGGAGGAAGTGCCATTTTAATAAGGAGAGTAGAGGCTACTGCAATCTACATTACTGGGGGATAAAACTCTGGTCCAAACTGACTTTGAGTCTGGCCTGCATGGGTGGCAGGAGGTAGGACACCCACTTCAGACTTTGAAGTGCTCCATTTTCCTCATTCTATCAGGATGTCCAGGCTTAATTTGCCAACGAAGAACACCAATCAACTTCCATCAGGCAGAAAGCTAGTTCATTCTGTGGCTCTCTCGATAGATGAGGGAGGTTCCTGCAAGTGGATCCTCTGCTCCCTGTGAGTGAGGGAGCCCTGCATGCTCTGGCTATGGGGAATCTGTGACTGTACGGTAGGGAGTAGGCTGTGTCTGGGTCTCTGGGCAATCAATGTGTCTGGCTTCAGAGGCTCAGAGTTCCCTGAGTCTTTGGAGTGGGGCATCACAGAGGGTTTTGTGCTCACAATGAAGAGTGCGCAAAACCTTTGAATGATTTGTGCACCTGCATAAGTGGGCTGTGTAGCCACTGAGACATCACCTTGTGCAACTGGTGCACCTTAGCAGAGAAGGGGAGGCTGTGGCGACACCAGCTGTGATAATTCCCCCTCCCCTCAACGATAGAGGAGATCTACCACACCAACTTCGGTGTAGCTCTGGATGCTTGCTCCATCCTCAAGCACTGGTCAGAGCTTCCTGGCCCCATCTGGCACATTGCCTCTATAAATCTACTGAAGACTCCATTAAGCCATAGAGACATACTTCAAAAATAAAGTGCTCTGAGTAGAAAGCCAACAAGTGTTTCCACAAACACCTGAAAATAAACATGGAAATGCATGACATATGAACAAGGAAGATAATACGACTCCCCAAAATGAACATAACAACACATCAGTGTTAGCATGTGAAAATTAAAGAGATTGATGAGAGGCTTGAAAAAAACAAATTCAAAATAACAAGCATAATATTACTCAAAACACAGAGAAGCAAATACATGAGTAAAAGAAATCTATACATGACATGGATAAGGAGATATTGAAGATAAATGAACAGAAATGAAGAACTCAATATGTCAAATAAAAAATACAGAAGAAAACCTTAATAACAGGCAGAAGGAAGAATATCAAACCTAGAAGGAAAATCCTTGGAAATACCTCAGACAAAAAGAATTTACATTAGAAAAATTGAAAATAGTGTTCAAGATTTATGGGATATTATCAAACTAAAAAACATATTCATCTTAGGAGTTCCTGAAGGTGTGAAAAGAGAAAGCAGGTTAGAAGATCTATTCAGTGAAATTATAGCAGAAAACTTCCCTAATTTTGAGAAAGGGGCATTTAAGTACAGGAAGAACTTAGAACTCCTAATAGACATAAAAAATGTTCACCACATCATGACACATTATAGTCAAAATTTCAAAGATAATGCATAATAAAAAAAAATCCTAAAATGTGCACAAGATATACATCAGATTACTTTCAGAGGATATCCAATCAGACTGACAGCTAAGGTCTCATAAGAAACCCTACAAGATAGCAGAGAATGGAGAGAATTAGTCCAAATCCTTAAAGGAAAAAAAAAAAAACTGTCAACCCAGAATACTATTTCCAGCAAAGCTCTCATTTATAAATGAAGGTGAAATAAAGACCTTTCAAAGCAAAAAGAAATTTAAATAATTTGTCACCACTTATCTACTTTACAAATGATAGTTAAAGATGATTGCTATATACAGAAATAGAGAAACATAGCATCATCCAAGAATGTGAAGGCAGGGAATATCACTGTGGCATAGTGTATAAAGTTGCCACTTTGGGGGCTGGTATCCCATATTTATTCATGTTCAAGTCCTGGCTGCTCCACTTGCAATCCAGCTTCCTGCTACTGCACTCAGGATAGCAGTCAAAGATCACCCAAGTTCTTGGGCCCCTGTACCCACATGGAAGACCTGCAAGAAGATTCTGGCTTCTGGCTTTGGATCAGTACAACTCTGGCTGTTGTGACCATTTGGGGAGTGAATCAGCAGATGGAAGATCTCTCTCTCTCTCTCTTTCTCTCTCTCTGTTTGTCAAATGAGTAAATAAATTTTTTAAAAAAGAATGTGAAGGCAGAAAACCTTCAGTAAAAGTACAAAGGACATCCAAAGCAAACAATAGGAAAACTTATGGAAAAAAATGGCAGGATGAAGTTGTTGTTACTTATTAATTATAACCTTGAATGTAAATGGCCTAATTCTCCAATAAAAAGATACAGACTGACATAATGAATTAAAAGACAAACAAAAGCTTCTATTTGCTGCATACAAGAAACACCTTACCAACAAATATACAGGCAGACTGAAAGTAAAAGGGTGAAGAAAGACATTATATGCCAACAGAAAGCAAAAATGAGCAGCAGTAGCCATCCTAATATCAAATAGACTTAAATACAAAATGTTAGCAGAGATAAAGAGGGGCATTATGTAATTATTGGGATCAGTTCAACAGGAAGATTTGACTATAGTAAATGTATACGCACACAATGCCAGGATGCCTGTTTTTTTTTTTTTTAAAAAAAAACAAATGTTAATGGATCTGAAGGGAGACATAGACTAATATAGTAATAATGGGAGACTTCAGCATCCCATTTTCTTTTTGTATTTTTTTTAACGATTTTTATTTATTTATTTGACAGGTAGAATTACAGACAGTGAGATAGAGAGACAGAGAGAAAGGTCTTCCCTCTGTTGGTTCACTCCTCAAAAGGCTGCAATAGCTGGAGCTGCACCGATTGGAAGCCAGGAGCCAGTTGCTTCTTCCTGGTCTCCCATGCGGGTGCAGGGACCCAAGCACTTGGGCCATCCTCCACTGCTTTCCCAGGACACAGCAGAGAGCTGGACTGGAAGAGGAGCAGCTGGGACTAGAACTGGTGCTCATATGGGATGCCGGCACTTCAGGCAGAGGATTAACCTACTGTGCCATGGCACCACCCCCCCTCCACCCCAATTTTCATCATTGGACATATTAACTATATAACAATCAACAAAGAAACAACAGCGGTAATTACGCTATGAACCAAATAGACTTAATTGATATCTTCAGAATATTATATCACACAGAGGCAAAGTACACATTCTATACAATAGTTTGTGAAACTTCCTCTAGGATAGATTATATGCTAGGCCCTAAAGCAAGTTTTAGCAAATCAAAAAATAACCTAAGTCATACCATGTACCTTTTCTGACCACATATATGAAATTGTAAATTAACAACTTAAGAAACTCTAGAGGGGCCAGCATAGAGTGTAGTGTATAAAACTGCTGCCTGCAAAAACCGCCAGCATCCTTTTATGTGTTCTGGTTCAAGTCCTGGCTGCTCATCATGTAATCAAGTTCCCTGCTAATGTGCCTGGGAAAGCAGTGGAAGATGACCCAAGTACTTTGGCTCCTGCACCCACATGAGGGATTGGAAGAAGCTTCTGGCTCCTGGCTTCAGCCTGGCTTAGCCTTGGCCATTGAGGAAATGTGGGGAGTGAACCAGCAGATGGAAGCTTTCTCTCTCTGTGTCTCTGTCTCTAAGTAACTCTGTCTTACAAATAAACAAATATTTAAAAAGTAATTCTAGAGCCATCACATTAAAAAATTAAAGAATAATAATTATCTTAATAGATGCAAAGAAAGCATTTGATAAAATAAAATATTCTTTCATAATTAAAACCCTATGTAGGGAGACCAGGAGAAGCACCTGGCTCCTGGTTTCAGATCAGGGTGGTAAGCTGGCCGCAGCACACCAACCACAGAGGCCATTGGAGGGTGAACCAACGGTAAAGGAAGATTTTCTCTCTGTCTCTCTCTCTCACTGTCCACTCTGCCTGTCAAAAAAAAAAAAAAACCTATGTAAATTGGGCATAGAAGGAACGTGCCTCAACACAATTAAAGTAATATACAATAAATCCACAGCCAGTATCATATTGAATGGGAAAAAGCTAGAAGCCTTTTCACGAAGATCCAGAAGCAGACAAGGATGCCCATTGTCTTCATTACTGTTCAATATAGCTCTGGAAGATTTAGCCAGAGCCACTCTACAGGAAAATGAAATCAAAGGGATGCAAAATAGAAAAGAGGAAATCAAATTATCCATGTTTGCAATTACATGATTCTATACATAGGCGAAAGAAAAGACTACACTAAGAAATTTTTGGAACTCATAAGAGAGTTTGGCAAAGTTGCAGAATATAAATCAGCACACAAATATCAATAGCTTTTGTGTACATAAATAATATAAAAGCTGAGAAAGAACTTGCAAGTCCATCACAATAGCTATAAAAATTAAATACCTTGGAAAGATCTTTGCAATGAAAATTTCAAAACATTAAGGAAAGAGATAGAAGAAAACACAGAAAATTGAAAAATCTTTCATGTTCATGTATTGGAAGAATTAATATCATCAAAATGTCCATACTGACCAAAGTAATTTACAGATTCAATGCAATTCTAATCAAAATACCAAAGATGTTCCTCTCAGATCTGGAGACAGTCATGACAAGATTCATAAAAAAATCACGAGAGACCACGAACAGCTAAAATAATCCCAAGAAATAAAAATAAAACTGGAGGTGTCACAATACCAGATTTGAATACATATTTCAGGGCAGTTTTACTAAAAATGGTTTGGTACTGGCACAATAGATGAGTCAAACAATGGAACAGACTAGAGACTCCTGAAATTAATCTATACATCTACAGCTAACTAACCTTTGACAGACAAGCTAAAATCACTGCTTGGAGAAAGGACAGTTTCTTCAACAAATGGTGTTGAGAAAATAGAATCTCTCTATGCAGAAGTATAAAACAAGACTCCTACCTTACACCTTATACAAAGATCAGCTCACAAAGAATCAGGGATCTAAATATCAGAAGTGAAACAACCAAATTACCAGAAGAAAGCATAGGAGAAACTCTGTAAAACATTGGTATAGGCAAAGAATTATTGGATAACATTCCAGAAGCACAGGCAATAGAGGCAAAAGTAAATGGGATTGCATCAAGCTAAACAACTTCTGCCCAACAAAGTAAAAGAGGAAACCACAGAATAGGATAAATATTTGCAAATTATAAATCTGATAAAGGATTAATATCCAGAAAATACAAGGAGCTCAAGAAATTCAACAACAAAATGAGCAATCACAATAAGAAATGGGCTAAGGATACGAACAGATGTTATTCAAAGGATGAAATACAGATAGTAAACAGAACATGAAAAGAAGATCAGGATCACTAGTCATCAACAAAATTCAAGTGAAAATCCTAATGAGGTTTTACCTCACCCCAGTTAGAAAACCTATATACAAGTATCTAAAAATAACAAATGTTGGCAAGGATGTGGGGAAATAGGTACACTAATGTATTGCTGGTGGGAATTAAAACTACAACTATTATGGAAGGCAGCATGGAGATTCTTCTGAAATCTGAAAATAGATATCCGAAATGACCCAACAATCTCATTCCCGAAATGGAATCGGTATATGAAAGAGTTATCTGTACCCTCATGTTTATAGCAGTTCCACTCACAATAGCAGAGATATGGAATGAATTTGGATATCCATCAACTGATGACTGGATTGAGTAATTGTGTTATATAAACATGATGTAGTATATAAACACAATTCAGCCATTAAAATAAATTAAATCCTGTCTTTCACAAAAATGGATGAAACTGGATATCATTATGTTTAATAAAGTAAACCAGACACAAAAAGAGACATATATTGTGTTTTCCCTGCTTTGTGATAATTAATAGACAGAGTACAAAAATGTAATGTATATGAATGAAATTGACATTTTGAGATTTTGTTTATAGCAGTTGTTTATATTCTTGAGGAATAGCAGTTCTCTTATTTAGTTCTTGTTGATTTTTTAGTCAAGTTTTAAGCTTCTGATCATTAAAAAACTGAAGGTATATCATTGTCTTTGCAACTGATAAAGGATTAATAACCATAATATATAAAGAGATCAAGAAACGCAACACCAACAGAACAACAAGTCCAGCTGAGAAATGGACAAAGGACTTAAACATTTTTTGAAAGAGGAAATCCAAATGGCCAACAGACACATGAGAAAATACTCAGGATCATTAGCTGTCAGGGAAATGCAAATCAAAACCATAATGAGGTTTCACATTGCCTCAGTTAGAATGACTTTCATACAGAAATTAACAAACAACTAATACTGATGAGGATGAGGGGAAAAGGAACCCTAATCCACTGTTGATGGGAATGAAATATAGACGTATCATATGACATAGGCATCCCACTGCTGCGGATTTATCCAAGGAAAATCAAATCAGCATATGAAAGAGTTATCTTCACTCCCATGTCTATTGCAGCTCCATTCACAATAGCTAAGACATTGAATTAACACAAATGCCCATCAACAGAAGACTGGATAAAGAAATTATGTGATATGTACACCATAGAATATAACACAGCAGTATAAAAAATGAAATCTAGTCATTTGCAACAAAAGAGATGAATCTGTAAAACATTATACTTAGTGAAATAAGCCAGTCCCAAAGGAACAAATACCATATGTTCTCCCTGTCCTGTGATAACTAGTAGAGTACCTAAAAGGTAATCTGTAGAAGTGAAATTGACACTCTGAGAAGCAATGACATGAATAGCTCTTGTCTTCACTGTTGAGGAACAGTTTTTTTTTTTTTTTTAATACAATTTGTTGAACTCTTTGCTTAACACAGAGTTAAATATGTGTATAAAGTCAATTGAAAATAGATCTTAGTAAAAAATAAGAGTGGGAATAACAGAGGGAGGAGGAAGAGGGGTGGGAATATGGGTGGGGGGTGGGTACAGTGGGAAGAATCATCATGTTCCTAAAATTGTAGTTATGAAGCATATGAAGTTTATAACTGTAAAGGTGTATACTTCTGCATATATTCCTACAGACTTACTTCTAATGGTATGGTTTAAAATCTTGCCATGGGATCCCAAATCCCCTTAAGCTGGGTGGTAAAAATATCATCTTAAGTGTTAAAGTGATCATATGAATAGGATTAAGTATTTGGTAATAATAATAGATAGAATTAATAAGGAATGAATGCTCCAACATGGGAAGCAGTCCACACAGCAGACTCATAGAATGACAGTCTCTTTAAGTAGCACTCTGATCTCACAATCAGCCCTTAAGGCATTCTGGTCTGGCTGAAAAACCCACAAGAGCATTTCAGGAATGAAAAGTCAAGAAACTGTGGCAAAAAATGTCCTTCATGAAGGACCTTGGTGGGTGAGACCCCAGTGGAAAGAAGTGGTCATCAAAGAAGGAGGTATTTTTCTCTGAATGGAGGAAAGAAACTCTGCTTATGGTCTTGTCTAAATACTGATGTCTAAATACTTGTCTAGATACCAAGTATTGATGGAGCTTGTGGATTCAAAAGGCTTCCATAGCGTAGGAAGCTCAAGTCAAGAGCCTCAGGTATTTTCTGACATCATATATAAGAGTATTAATTGCTTAATTAACAACAGGAATCACTATGCACTAAGTTCCCAGGCAGGACCTTTTCCCTCAAAGAATTGTATTATAGTTATGTCTAAGTGCTTGCAAAAGATGTATCATTCTTAGGTGCTTCTTTAAAGTTAATCAAGCTTATTAAAAAAAAAAAAAAAGAAAGAAAGAAAGAAATGACTGCTGTGTGCAATGCCAGCATCCCAGAAAAAAAAAAAAAAAAAAAAAAAAGAAATGAAATTACCTTCAAGGTGCAATGACTTTGAATAGCCCTTGACTCGACTGTTGAGGCAGGTTTTTTTTGTGTGTATGAAAATTGGTGGTGAACTCTTTACTTAGTATAGAGTTGATCTTGGTGGAGAATGAAACTGGGAATGGGAGAGGGAGGAGGAGAAGGAGTGGGAGTGTGGGTGGGAGGGTGGGTATGGGGGGGAAGAATCACTATATTCCTAAAGTTGTAATTATGAAGTGCATGAAGCTTGTATTCCTTAAATACCAGGAAAAGCACCTGGCTCCTGGCTTCAGATCAACGTGAAGCGCCGGCCGCAGCACGCCAGTCTTGGCGGCCATTGGAGGGTGAACCAATGGCAAAAGGAAGACCTTTCTCTCTGTCTCTCTCTCTCTCACTGTCCACTCTGCCTGTCGAAAATAAAAAAAAAAAAAGATTTATTTAGAAAAAAAATTTAAAAAATGAAATAAGAAGTATATCATTTTAAAAATTCAAAAAAATAAAGAAGGAGGAATTAGGGTAGGAAGGAGCATATGTCAGTAAGTATCAGTGTGTTCCTACAACTGTATATATAATACAAAAAAAGTTTAAAAAATAAAAAAATAAAATATGTAGTAAAGGCTGATTTAGTAATAATTTGCAGTGGGACTAATTAGACGATATGAAAGAACATCCAACTAAGAAGCAATAAATTTTAAAAGATAAAATATAGAGGCAAAATAAGTTTGATGCTATGTCACATTCACCTGTTCTGAAAATGAAGCCTAGAGAAGTTAAAATTCTGCAGCTTTAAATTAATGGGATTCAAATGCAGATTTGTCTAATTCCAAAGAAACTGCTTAGTAATGCTTTTGTCTTTATTTTCTTGGTTCTATGTTTTAAACATAACCTAGTGATATTAGCAGCTAATAATTAGAAAGTAGAAGAATGTTGACAAGGGAAAATTCTCAATGCACCTTTTTTAGGAAAAAAGTAAGCTTTTAAAAATGTCCAATTTGAAGCAAGCTTTATCACATATGTGTTTTTATAATGTGTTAAAAATAAAGAGATAATATTCACATATTTAATGATATTTCTTCTGGACAGTGGAATTATGATTTTTCCTGATTTGTTAGAAACTCGGGTATATGAAAATTTCAACAATGCATATACATGTTTGCAACAACCATTAAAAGCCACATTGAAGACAGCAATAATTAAAACAAAGGAGAAACAATATTTACAATTAGCACAAAAGAAATATATGAGCTAGTAAGCTCAGGATAAAATGTTGAGGAATCTGGATTAGAACTTTTATCATCTTAGTGAACAAAAATTACATGCTTTACTATTTAGACTATGTTATTTTCTATAATTTCAGATTCTAATTTTAATAATGATCACATAAAAATTGTTCTTATTTTCTACATATCTGCCCCTTACTACTCACCATCATCACATAATAATTATAGTTGTTAAAATCTGTGAGGAGTTCTAGCCATGAAAAAGATGTAATGCTCCTGGCTTCAACAGTCTCTCTTTTTCCTTCAGAGTCTCTGTGGTTAATGTTTCAAAAGTGCATGTCATCCAGGTAGGAAGTATAATAGATATGGAGAGATAAAGATTTTATTTTTATTTTTTTTAAGACTTGTCACCTTCGAAGAGAAAATGACTCTTTATTTTGCAACTCCGACAGGAGGCAAACAGCACATGGCATTGCTGACTGAGCTGCAAAATCAAAATTGACAAATCCTGGTGGAGAAGAAAGTTACCATTGCAGAGTCAGTCACGGCTGCGTACACTGCCTGGGCTTCCCTGGTGTACCCCTGCTGCTGCTGAGCAGCTCCCAAGGTCCAGGTGACATTAGTTTAGCTTTTCAGACAAGTCCAATAGGAAAACAATAATTTTATCATAAAGAAATAAAAGAATTGGCACAGAGGATCAGCTGCTCTCCAACTCTTGTAATGATAAAGGGTCAGAGACTGTCTGATGCTAAATATCAGCATGAGGTATGAAAAGTGGAGGAAGAATTGGATTTCCTTTTACCACCAGTTGTCTTAAAACTAATTATAATTCAAGAGTTAATAGAAAGGACTCACTGATGACAAGAGCGCTGTTAAAATGCTGTGTTCATTTATCATTCGTGGCAGTGAAATCCAGCACAAATCTTTAGGAAAGTGTTTTGACAAAATGTATTAAGAACCATATTTATTGGGTTGGCACTGCAGCTCACTAGGCTAATCCTCCGCCTGCCGCGCTGGCACCCCGGGTTCTAGTCCCAGTTGGGGTGCCAGATTCTGTCCCAGTTGCTCCTCTTTCAGTCCAGCGCTCTGCTGTGGCCCGGGAGTGCAGTGGAGGATGGCCCAAGTGCTTGGGCCCTGCACCCCATGGGAGACCAGGAGAAGCACCTGGCTCCTGCCATCGGATCAGGGCGGTGCTCCAGCTGCAGCTGCCATTGGGGGGTGAACCAACGGAAAAGGAAGCCCTTTCTCTCTGTCTCTCTCTCTTTCACTGTCCACTCTGCCTGTCAAAAAAAAAAAAAAAAAAAAAGAACCATATTTATGCTCATATGTTTTGATATATTCTCAATGCTGTTTCCATATATACAGATATTCAAGGTGGCATTATATACTGAAAAACGGAATCTAACCAAATAAATTTTTTTTTAGAATTATTTTATTTATTTGAAAGTGTTACAGAGAGTGGTAGAGCCAGAGACAGAGAGGTCTTCCATTCACTGGTTCACTCCCCAAATGACCACAACGGCCAGAGCCGTGCTGATCTGAAACTAATATCCAAGAGATTCTTCCAGGTCTCCCATGAGGGTTCAAGGGCCCAAGGACTTGGGCCATCTTCTACTGCTTTCCCAGGCCACAGCAGAGAGCTGGATCAGAATTGGAGCATCCAGGTCTCGAACCAGCGCTCATATGGGATGCTGGCACTGCAGGTTGGGGCTTTAACCCACTGCGCCACGGCACCAGCCCCCATCAAATAATATTGACTTAGTTTTATTTGATCTGTGGATATTATTTATCAGTTTGATATGTTTAACACATCCATAACAACTTGATAGAATATTTAATGGTAAAAAATGGTCTACCAGATTGATGGACTCTTTTTTAAGATTTATTTATTCATTTGGAGGCCGGCGCTGCAGCTCAATAGGCTAATCCTCCGCCTTGCGGCGCCGGCACACTGGGTTCTAGTCCCGGCCAGGGCACCGGATTCTGTCCCTGTTGCCCCTCTTCCAGTCCAGCTCTCTGCTGTGGCCCAGGAAGGCAGTGGAGGTTGGCCTAAGTGCTTGGGCCCTGCACCCACATGGGAGACCGGGAGAAGCACCTGGCTCCTGGCTTCGGATCAGCACGGTGCGCCAGCCGCAGCGCATGGGCCACAGTGGCCATTGGAGGGTGAACCAACGGTAAAGGAAGACCTTTCTCTCTGTCTCTCTCTCTCATTGTCCACTCTGCCTGTCAAATATAAAAATAAAAAAAAGATTTATTTATTCATTTGGAAGACGGAGTTTCAGAGAGGCCAAGGCAGAGAGAGAGAGAGAGAGAGAGAGAAAGATAATGTTTTCCATCTGTTGGTTCACTCCCTAGATAACCTGAACAGCCAGTGCTGCACAGATCTGAAGCTATTAGCCAGGAGCTTCTTCCGGATCTCCCACATGTGTGCAGTGACCCAAGCACTTGGGCCATCTTCTGCTGCTTTCCCAGGCCATAACAGAGAGCGGGATTGGAAATGAAGCAGCCGGGACTCGAACTGGTGCCCATATTGAATGCCAACACTGCAGGCGGCATCTTTACTCATTACAGCACAGGGCCGACCCTGGTTGATGGACTCTTACAAAGCCATTAATAGGACCAGTTAGGCAGAATTATTTTTTTATTTTAGTTTTTTAAAAATTATTCATTTATTTGAAAATCAGAGTTACAGAAAGAGTGGGAGATACAGAATAGAGAGAGAGGGAGAGAGAGTGAGATCTTTCAACCGTTGGTTCATTTCCCAAGTGGCTATAACAGCTAATAGCAAGGGCTAAGCCAGACCTAAGCCAGAAGCTTCATCTGGGTCTCCCATGTGTGGCAGGGGTCTAAGCACTTCAGATATCTTCCACTGCTTCTCCCAGGCCACTAGTAGGGAGTTGGATTGGAAGTGGAACAGCCAGGTCTCGAACAGGTGCTCATACTGGATTCTGACATTGCAGGCAGCAGCTTTACCTGCTATACCACAATGCTGGTCCCCAGATAGGCAGAATTAGATAGCAACGTAGAAAATGCTTAAAGAGCAATGCTGCTTTGATAAAAACAATGAATAGGTTTGTTTGTATATATTTAAAGGCTGAAATTTTATGATATATCGATGTATTTTAATGAAAATATTCCAATGGACAAATGAAGACAGTAATGCTAAAGTCATAAATTATTGTGAATTGTACTCTAATTTTTGAGGATTAAAACTCTATAATGTTATACTTTTTGCATCAAAGTAAGAACAAACATAAAAGTAATCAAATAGATGACATTTATTTTTGTGTACCTGAAAAATGCATTCAAATTTCAAGAAAGCATCTGATAAATGGTTCACTTTTTAAAGTAGGCTTTTAACCTGTGAGATTATCAATGTTAAGTAAATAAATTTGTAAGTATAGTTACTTTTGATATATTAAATTTCCTGTTACTGATGTGACATACAGATTTAAAGTAAATGGAAGAACTAAACAAAGAACAGTTAGTTATTATAATTAATACTTCTCAATATTTCTCCAGATTTCTTGAAATATAGCAGAAATGCTAAATGGAAAATTTGTTGGTGTGTGTGAGTGTGTGTGTGTGAGACAGAGAGAGAGAGAGAGAGAGAGGAAGCAAAGGGCATTGGAATTGGGTGGTGTGTGTGTGTGTGTGTGAGAGAGAGAGAGGAAGCAAAGGGCAGTGGAATTGGTTGAATTCATATTTTTACTGTGTCTTGCCATTCCTGTCTAAATTTGCTTTCCATATATAACTATATCACAAGTGCCAACCACTCCTAGTGCAGGTTTCTGCAGGGTTCACAGATCTGCCCTGTGAAGTTCAAGCAAGGAAGTGGGCAGCCCCTGATTACTTAGGTAACACATTTACAGGCTTTTGGTGTCCTAATTTCCTTTTTCCATTCACTCTTCAACAGTCATTTGCAGTTATGAAACAAGTATTGAGAATCAGGTCTTGTGTAATCATAGATGAGTTTGTGACCCTTTGCTTAAGAATGAACCGAATTCACTGAAAAAATGTGTTCTAGCAGTCCTCCCAATGAAAACAGTGATGATTAGAAAGAACAGCTGCTTTACTTGAAGCAACATACAGGAAACAAAAGCAATGCCACAGTATTGTATTAACATATGGATGCCACACCAACAATTTATGCTATCTTTATGCTATTTGTCATACAAAATTAATGATTATGGTTGTCCAACATTCAGGAATTAATTTATTTAAGTACAAATATATGCTCTATTATTCTTTGACTGCTAGTCTTATCTATGGCATGATCTACACCCTGACACCATCCCAGGCTCTAGTGCCCGTCGCCATTGTTGGAAGCCTGGTGGCCACATGCCTAACCACCAGTGTCCGGCTCCACCTCCATCCTAATGGAATTCGCAGCTCCTACTTCTTTGCCCTCCCCTGGCAAAGTTTTAAGAGGACCTGTTCCTGAACACGTGGCTCTAGCCTCTTTTCTCTCTCTTTTCTATCCCTCTCCTGACCTTTGTCTCTGTCTCTCTCTCTCTCTTATGCTCTCTTTCTCCCTCTTTTTCCTTCTTCGCCCCTTCCCTCCAGTCTGTCAGGTTTCCCCCAATAAACTCTTTCCCTTAATAAAAACAATTTGACTGCTAAATTAGAAACAGTATTAAAAGAACTAGTGCAGCATAACAGATCCTTTGAAATTTATTGATCATTCATTTCATCAATTTTTTTCACTGTATAAAGGGCTCTTCAAGAGTATTCAAGTATATGTAACGCTAGTAACTTATAAACTTATTGCTATGAATCACTTATTGTAGTCCAGACTAGCAATTTGAAAGCTATTTTATTTGAAGCTTCAAAAAGCATATATTTCTAACTTACTTTTAATTTGATATGCTGTATTCTTAAATATAATTAAATCAGTATACTCTGATAAGTGTTTATAAATATTAACAATTAAAAAACTACTCATGGGAGGAGGAAAGATGGTGGAATAGGAAGGGAGCACACTGATAGTCCGGGGAGAGATAGTTTAATAAAAGTGGAGATACTGCAGGTTCAAGGAAGAGTAGGGGAGGAAACAGCAGAAGAAACTCTTCCGGAACGCGTGATTCACAGCGGACCTGCGTGGAGAGTGTGGGAGCCCACAGTTCGGGACACCAGCGGCAGACTCAACACACCAGCGCTGGAACGCGAGGTGAGCCGAACCTCAATAGCAAGCGGAGAGAGGAGACTAGAGGGAACGACCCCCGGGGTGGGGGGAGTTCACCAGGCTAACTGGAAGAGAGAGAGAGAGAGAAAAAAAAAAGGTGACTGGTACGGACACGGGTTTCTCTCTCTCCGCTCACCTCTCAAGGGCAAGCAAGACAAAGAGCAGGCGCCATCTTGGACATACGTCATAAGCAGAGCGACCTCAGGTCTGCACCGGCCCTGAGCCTAGCAGAAAAACCTGACTCTGGGCGGGGCGAATTAACAGGAGATTAGGACCTAGTAAATTTGTGGTGCTACTGAACTGAGACTGTGAAAAAAAGAGACGGTGGGGGAGAGAACTCACGGAATTCACGTGAGCACTCTCCAGAGACGTTACAATTCCATAACTTTGGCAACCCAGTGGGAGACTGAAGGAGAATTTGAGCCCACTTTGAGGGCCGAACAGATTCCCTGTGTGGTCCTTGGGAAAAAGCTTCTGATCTCTGGCTCCTGTGGGTATATCATTTGCCTGCTAACTACCTCCAACTTCATTCAGCTGTGCAGAATAACTTCCCTTTTGAATCAAAAAAAAAAAAAAGAAAGAGAGAGAGAGAGGTTTACCACGCCTAACCTGGGAGTGTCACCTTTGGCACATCAAACAGAGCTCTCAGGCCACACCCATCTCAAGCCCTAAGGCTCCATCAAAAACAGATAGTCCACTTAATCTAGAGTCATAGTGTAACAAGAAAAAGCACCACAGTGAAGAAACCAAATATCTCCAATATGCCAAATAACAAACGCAAAAACCGAGGTAATAAAAACAAGGAAGTCACCATGACACCCCCAAATGAAAAAGACACCCCAATTCAAGATTATGAAGATGATGAGTTAGAAGAAATGCAAGAAGCAGATCTCAAAAAATTGTTAGGAACATTAAGAAGTTCTCAAAAACAAATTCTTGAACTACAGAAATCCTTAATGGACAAGATAGAAAATCTCTCTCATGAAAATGAAATATTAAGGAGGAATCAAAATGAAATGAAACAACTAGTACAACAGGAAACTATGATAGTGACTGAAGTGAAGAATTCAATAGATCAAATGAAAAACACAATAGAGAGCCTTACAAACAGAATGGGTGAAGCAGAAGAGAGAATATCGGACTTAGAAGACAGAGAACAGGAAAGGATACAGTCAGACCAAAGAAAAGAAGAGGAAATTAGAAATCTAAAACATATTGTCAGGAATCTTCAGGATACTATTAAAAAAACCAACATTCGGGTTCTAGGAGTTCCTGAAGGCATGGAGAGGGAGAAAGGATTAGAAGGCCTTTTTAGTGAGATATTAGCAGAAAATTTCCCAGGTTTGGAGAAGGACAGAGAAATCCTAGTACAGGAAGCTCACAGAACCCCTAATAAACACGACCAAAAGAGATCCTCACCACGACACGTTGTAATTAAACTCTCCACAGTGAAACATAAAGAAAAGATCCTAAAATGTGCAAGAGAGAAACGTCAGATTACTCTCAGAGGATCTCCAATCAGACTCACAGCTGACTTCTCATCAGAAACTCTAAAAGCTAGGAGGGAATGGCGAGATATAGCCCAGGTACTAAGAGAGAAAAACTGCCAGGCCAGAATATTATATCCTGCAAAGCTATCATTTGTGAATGAAGGTGAAATAAAGACTTTTCATAGCAAACAGAAATTGAAAGAATTTGTTGCCACTCGTCCAGCCCTGCAACAGATGCTTAAAGATGTGTTACACACAGAAACACAGAAACACGGTCATCAATATGAAAGAAGGTAAAGGAAGGGAACCAAGGAAGGAAACCTCACTTCAAAAGATCACAGGGAATTCAAAGCATATATTAGAACTTATCTTTGGCAAATGGCAGGGCAAAGGTACCACTTATCATTAGTCACATTGAACGTGAATGGCCTGAACTGTCCAGTTAAAAGACACCGATTGGCTGACTGGCTCACAGAACACAACCCAACTATTTGTTGCCTACAAGAAACACATCTTTCCAACAAAGATCCATACAGATTGAAAGTGAAAGGCTGGAAAAAGATATACCATGCTAACAGAAATGAAAAAAGAGCGGGCGTAGCCATCTTAATATCGGACAACATAAACTTTACCACAAAAACTGTTAAGAGAGACAAAGAGGGGCACTATATAATGATTAAGGGATTAATACAACAAGAAGATATAACAATTATCAATGTATATGCACCTAACTACAGGGCACCAGTTTATCTAAAAGATTTATTAACGGACTTAAAGGGAGACTTAGACCCCAATACAATAGTACTGGGGGACTTCAATACTCCACTCTCAGAAATAGACAGATGAATAGGACAGAAGATCAACAAGGATACAGTAGATTTAAACAACACTATAGCCCAAATGGATCTAACAGATATATACAGAACTTTCAATCCTACAGCTAAAGATTTTACATTCTTCACAGCAGTACATGGAACCTTCTCTAGGATTGACCACATACTAGGCCATGAAGCAAGTCTCAGCAAATTCAAAAGAATTAGAATTATACCATGCAGCTTCTCAGACCATAAAAGAATGAAGTTTGAAATTAGCAACTCAGGAATCCCTAGAGGATATGCAAACACATGGAGATTGAACAACAAGCTCCTGAATGAACAATGGGTCATAGAAGAAATCAAAAGAGAAATCAAAAACTTTCTGGAAGTAAATGAGGATAACAGCACAACATACCAAAACTTATGGGACGCAGCAAAAGCAGTGTTAAGAGGAAAGTTTATATCAATAGGTGCCTACATCAAGAAATTGGAAAGGCACCAAATAGATGAGCTTTCAATTCACCTCAAGGATCTAGAAAACCTACAGCAAACCAGACCCAAATCTAGCAGGAGAAGAGAAATAATTAAAATCAGAGAAGAAATCACCAGGATTGAATCAAGAAAAACATTACAAAAAATCAGCCAAACGAGGAGCTGGTTTTTTGATAAAATAAACAAAATTGACACCCCATTGGCCCAACTAACTAAAAAAAGAAGAGAAAAGACCCAAATCAATAAAATCAGAGATGAAAAAGGAAACGTAACAACAGACACCACAGAAATAAAAAGAATCATCAGAAATTACTACAAGGACTTGTATGCCAGCAAACAGGGAAACCTATCAGAAATGGATAGATTCCTGGACACATGCAACCTACCTAAATTGAACCAGGAAGTCATCGAAAACCTAAACAGACCCATAACTGAGACAGAAATTGAAACAGTAATAAAGGCCCTCCCAACAAAGAAAAGCCCAGGACCAGATGGATTCACTGCTGAATTCTACCAGACATTTAAAGAAGAACTAACTCCAATTCTTCTCAAACTACTCAGAACAATCAAAGAAGAGGGAATCCTCCCAAATTCTTTTTTTTTTTTTATTTTATTTTTTTTTTATTTTTTTTTTTTGACAGGCAGAGTGGACAGTGAGAGAGAGAGACAGAGAGAAAGGTCTTCCTTTTGCCGTTGGTTCACCCTCCAATGGCCGCCGCGGCCGGCGCGCTGCGGCCGGCGCACCGCGCTGATCCGATGGCAGGAGCCAGGAGCCAGGTGCTTTTCCTGGTCTCCCATGGGGTGCAGGGCCCAAGCACCTGGGCCATCCTCCACTGCACTCCCTGGCCACAGCAGAGGGCTGGCCTGGAAGAGGGGCCAAATTCTTTCTATGAAGCCAGCATCACCTTAATTCCTAAGCCGGAAAAAGATGCAGCACTGAAAGAGAATTACAGACCAATATCCCTGATGAACATAGATGCAAAAATCCTCAATAAAATTCTCGCCAATAGAATGCAACAACAGATCAGAAAGATCATCCACCCAGACCAAGTGGGATTTATCCCTGGTATGCAGGGATGGTTTAATGTGCGCAAGACAATCAATGTGATACACCACATTAACAGACTGCAGAAGAAAAACCATATGATTATCTCAATAGATGCCGAGAAAGCATTTGATAAAATACAACACACGTTCATGATGAATACTAAGCAAACTGGGTTTGGAAGGAACATTCCTCAATACAATCAAAGCAATCTATGAAAAACCCACAGCCAACATCCTATTGAATGGGGAAAAGTTGGAAGCATTTCCACTGAGATCTGGTACCAGACAGGGATGCCCACTCTCACCATTGCTATTCAATATAGTTCTGGAGGTTATAGCCAGAGCTATTAGGCAAGAAAAAGAAATTAAAGGGATACAAATTGGGAAGGAAGAACTCAAACTATCCCTCTTTGCAGATGACATGATTCTTTATTTAGGGGACCCAAAGAACTCTACTAAGAGACTATTGGAACTCATAGAAGAGTTTGGCAAAGTAGCAGGGTATAAAATCAATGCACAAAAATCAACAGCCTTTGTATACACAGACAATGCCATGGCTGAGGAAGAACTTCTAAGATCAATCCCATTCACAATAGCTACAAAAACAATCAAATACCTTGGAAGAAACTTAACCAAGGATGTTAAAGATCTCTACGATGAAAATTACAAAACCTTAAAGAAAGAAATAGAAGAGGATACCAAGAAATGGAAAAATCTTCCATGCTCATGGATTGGAAGAATCAATATCATCAAAATGTCTATTCTCCCAAAAGCAATTTATAGATTCAATGCAATCCCAATCAAGATACCGAAGACCTTCTTCTCAGATCTGGAAAAAATGGTGCTGAAATTTATATGGAGGCAAAAGAGACCTTGAATAGCTAAAGCAATCTTGTACAACAAAAACAAAGCCGGAGGCATCACAATACCAGACTTCAGGACATACTACAGGGCAGTTGTAATCAAAACAGCATGGTACTGGTACAGAAACAGATGGATAGACCAATGGAACAAAATTGAAACACCAGAAATCAACCCAAACATCTACAGCCAACTTATATTTGATCAAGGATCTAAAACTAATTCCTGGAGCAAGGACAGTCTATTCAATAAATGGTGCTGGGAAAATTGGATTTCCACGTGCAGAAGCATGAAGCAAGACCCCTACCTTACACCTTACACAAAAATCCACTCAACGTGGATTAAAGACCTAAATCTACGACCTGACACCATCAAGTTATTAGAGAACATTGGAGAAACCCTTCAAGATATTGGCACAGGCAAAGAATTTCTGGAAAAGACCCGGGAGGCACAGGCAGTCAAAGCCAAAATCAACTATTGGGATTGCATCAAATTGAGAAGTTTCTGTACTGCAAAAGAAACAGTCAGGAAGGTGAAGAGGGAACCGACAGAATGGGAAAAAATATTTGTAAACTATGCAACAGATAAAGGGTTAATAACCAGAATCTACAAAGAGATCAAGAAACTCCACAAAAACAAAACCAACAACCCACTTAAGAGATGGGCCAAGGACCTCAATAGACATTTTTCAAAAGAGGAAATCCAAATGGCCAACAGGCACATGAAAAAATGTTCAAGGTCTTTAGCAATCAGGGAAATCCAAATCAAAACCACAATGAGGTTTCCCCTCACCCCGGTTAGAATGGCTCACATACAGAAATCTACCAACAACAGATGCTGGCGAGGATGTGGGGAAAAAGGGACACTAACCCACTGTTGGTGGGAATGCAAACTGGTCAAGCCACTATGGAAGTCAGTCTGGAGATTCCTCAGAAACCTAAAGATAACCCTACTGTTCGACCCAGCCATCCCACTCCTTGGAATTTACCCAAAGGAATTTAAATTGGCAAACAAAAAAGCGGTCTGCAGCCTAATGTTTATTGCAGCTCAATTCACAATAGCTAAGACCTGGAACCAACCTAAATGCCCATCAACGGTAGACTGGCTAAAGAAATTATGGGATATGTACTCTTTAGAATACTATACTGCAGTAAGAAACAACGAAATCCAGTCATTTGCAACAAAATGGAGGAATCTGGAACACATCATGCTGAGTGAAATAAGCCAGTCCCAAAGGGACAAATACCATATGTTCTCCCTGATCGGTGACAACTGACTGAACACCAAAAAGGAAACCTGTTGAAGTGAAATGGACACTATGGGAAACGGTGACTTGATCAGCATAGCCCTGACTGTTAATGAACAACTTAATACATTATCCCTCTTAGTAGTTTTTTTGTCTGTTCTACTTAATATGACTGGTTTAATTCTGTAATTAATACACAGTTATTCTTAAGTGTTAAAAATTAACTGAAATGTGATCCCTGTTAAACATAAGAGTGGGAATAAGAGAGGGAAGAGATGTATAATTTGGGACATGCTCAAGTTGACTTGCCCCAAATGGTAGAGTTAAAAACATACCAGGGGATTCCAATTCAATCCCATCAAGGTGGCATGTACCAATGCCATCTCACTATTCCAAGTCATCAATTTCAGTTCACAATTGATCATAATGAAAGGACTAAGAGTCAAAGGGAGCACATAAACAAGTCTAGTACCTGCTAACACTAACCGATAGAATAAATAAAGGGGAGAGTTATCCAACATGGGAAGTGAGATACTCAGCAGACTCATAGAATGGCGGATGTCCTAAATAGCACTCTGGCCTCAGAATCAGCCCTAAAGGCATTCGGATCTGGCTGAAAAGCCCATGAGAGTATTTCAGGCATGGAAAGCCAAGACACTCTGGCAAAAGATCTCTGCGAGTGAGATCCCAGTGGAAAGAACAGGTTTTCAAAGAAGGAGGTACCTTTCTCTGAAGGGAGGAGAGAACCTCCACTTTGACTATGACCTTGTCTAAACAAGATAAGAGTCGGAGAACTCAGAGGGCTTCCATAGCCTTGGAAACTCATGACTGGAGCATAGGGAGATTACTGATGCCATAGACAGGCGTGTCAATTGGTAAAGTCAACAACAGGAGTCACTGTGCACTTACTCCTCATGTAGGATCTCTGTCCTTAATGTGCTGTGCATTGAGATTTAATGCTATAACGAGTACTCAAACAATATATTTCACTTTGTGTTTCTATGGGGGTGCAAACTGTTGAAATCTTTACTTAATGCATACCAAACTGATCTTTTGTAAAAAAAAAAAAAAAAAAGAAATTATCAATTCCCAACTTGACTCTCACTGGGATTAAACATGAGAATAGGTCTGATCTGATTTCATCATCATTTAAAAAAAATCATCTATTATTTTTCACTTTATGTTTCTGTGTGGGAGAAAACTGTTGAAATCCTTACTTAATGTATACTAAGCTGATCTTCTGTATATTAAGATAATCGAAATGAATCTTCATGTGAATGGAAGGGGAGAGGGAGTGGGAAAGGGGAGGGTTGTGGGTGGGAGGGACGGTATGGGGGGGAAGCCATTGTAATCCATAAGTCGTACTTTGGAAATTTGTATTCATTAAATAAAAGTTAAAAAAAAAAAAAACTACTCATACATTGTTTTACTGGCACCAAAAAACTGTTTCATGCCATCTTTACATGATTGGACAGTGTACTGTGATTATTAATGAAGTAGTCAATATAGTTTCCAGTTGCAACTAAACATTAGAATATCCCTATAGTCTATGAAATAGGATAAAATCCCAGCATTGTATTGTAGATCCATGCGATTTTATTACTGTGATTCCATCTGTAATTTCCAATTGCAAATGGAGAGTTTAAATAGCTGCATTGTTTTTGTTGATTAAATTTATTTGAAATATGTATTACAATAGGATTTGAGGGGGGCCAGTACCATGGCTCACTTGGTAAGTCCTCCGCCTGTGGCTCCGGCATCCCATATGGGCACAGGGTTCTAGTCCCGGTTGCTCCTCTTCCAGTCCAGCTCTCTGCTGTGGCCCGGGAGTGCAGTGGAGGATGGCCCAAGTCCTTGGGCCCTGCACCCGCATGGGAGACCAGGGGGAAGCACCTGGCTCCTGGCCTCGGATTGGTACAGTGCACCAGTTGTAGTGGCCATTTTGAGGAGTGAACCAACGGAAGGAAAACCTGTCTCTCTGTCTCTCTCTTCTCACTGTCTAACTCTGTCTGTCAAATAAAAAATAAAAAAATAGGATTGAAGGGAATATATTTATACCAATAAGATATTCTTAAAATACTTTAATGTAATAACAATTTAATGGAAAATTTCATTTACATAAATTCTTCCTACAACAGACAATATTATGCAAGTAATACAGAGGTTTTGTGACACATGTATATTCCAAGTCTCCTAATCATAATGTGAACTTCTCTTCAGAAAATTTATAGCAGATAGCTATATAAAATATTCAAAGTAAACTTCACTAATTTGAAAATTTTAAAAATTTGGTGGGACATTAAAGCATTGGTCCAGCACCTTATTAGGAGTACATTTGATTGACACTTTCCAGTCACCACATCGTTAGAGCCTCCTGCAGCATTGGATCCAAGGTGAGGCTCTTCTCAGGAGGGGCTTGTCAACGACAGAGGCTGTGGTGGTCCAAGCCAAGACTCAGATACTTCCTACTGCATTAATCAACATTTTTTCAGATCTGCACAATTCTGTTTCTCCTTCATCTTCCATAGGCATTATTCCACCGAAACAAAACTACTGTATCTATTGACATCTGCTTCCCAAGGACTCAAAGTGCCCCACCTATTCATTTACTATTAAAGATTTATTTATTTATTTATTTATTTGAAAGAGAGAGAGAGAGAATGAATCATTCATCATTTCGTTCACTCCTCAAATGGCCATAATGGCCAGGGCTGGGTCAGGCCAAAGCCAGGAGCCAGGAGCTTCTTGCAGGTCTCCATTGTGGGTGCAGGGGCCCAAGCACTTGGGCCAAACTCAACTGTTTTCTGAGGCCATTATCAGAGAGGAGGATTGGAGTTGGAGCAGCAAGGACTTGAACTGACACCGGTATGGGACGTTAACACCACAGATGGTGGCTGAATGCCCTATGCCACAACATCAGCCCCCAAAGTGCCCTATTTAGATAAATATTTATGTATAACTTTTTATCATTTTAATATATAAAAAGTTAGTGAATAAATTATTATAAAAGCAAGATTGTGAAGTGCATGTTTCCTTTAAGTTCTTTCATAATACAACTATTTTAAGACCTTTGAACATTATAGCAATGGCAATTCACATTTTATTCACCCACATAAAATTAAACCTGATAAGAGTATCAATCTATTTAAGTCAAAGTTGTAAACTACAGACCACCATTTGTGTTTGGAAATATAAATATGTTAAAATGTGACTTTTAATTTTGACATATTTTAATAAAATTTATCATAATTTAATAAAGTATATTTTCCTTTACAAAAATACATAAAGTTAAGAAATGGATAAATAATAGTACAATCAGTTGGGGAATTCACATAATGGAATAAAATTAGTGTCAGGTGTTTAATTTCTTGATTATTTTATCATTCAGTTATATTTATTGCATATTTTGATCTCAAATTTCTTGAAATATTTAATGAATAATATTTGCACACAATTATGTTCCAATCTAAATACTATATCCCTTGGAAAATGTAAGGATACTTCAAAAGTAACATGCAAAATAAGTCTTGGGGAAAATCTATTCATAGATTTCAGGTTGTTTTTGCCAATAAAATCTATTAATTCCAGTTTGCCAGACTGGAATAATAAGGGTGAACTATGAAGAAAGTCCTCAACAAAGCAAGTGATTAAAATTTCACAATTTTAAGCGATTTATCCTGCTTTTCATATTATATTTTTGTAGGGATATTTCCACTGTCTTATGTACAATTTGAAAAAATGTTCTAAAAGTACCAAACCATAAGTATATTTGAGAAAAATTACGATTTGTAGACTATCATTAATCCACCAATGTGTGTTTGTTTTGTTTTAATTCCTATTTTTCATTTGCTGAAGGAAAATTCTATAAAAGTTTACAATCTTACTTTTGCTAAGTAGAGTTCTGAAAACTATACATCCACATTCTTTGTTAAGGCATAAAAAAGATACTACTTTTTTCTGTCTTCATGATAAAGTTCTTTAGGTAGCTGGCAAGATACAATGCCTATTCAGCAGTTATGTAATTCCCTCCTAGGTCAACAAATGCATTCTATGTGTCTTTATTCTTTGCTTATAATACTGAGTTAAGAAGATTAATCTGGAGAAACCCTGTTATTCTCTACAGTAGGTCAGAAGAAAAGATTAGTTTTGCTGTGAAAAAATTACAAGGCAATAGTCACATTTTTAAAAACATTTATTTATTTGAGAGGCAGAGTTACAGACAGAGAAAGCAAGGGAAACACAGAGAGTTCTTCCATCTGCTGGTTCACTCCCAAAATGTACACAATGGAGCTAGGCCAATCTGAAGCCAGGATTTTTTCCGAGTATTCCTTGTGGGTACAGAGGCCCAGTCACTTGAGCCATCTTCCACTGTTTTCCCTACCATTAGCAGGGAGCTGGATGGGAAGTGGAGCAGCCAAGCATCCAACCTGTGCTCAATGGGATTCTGGTGCTACAGGTGGCACCATAACCAACTATGCCACAGCACTGGTTCCTTTGTATGTGTGTGTGTGTATGTGTAAATAAGCTATCTTCAAGATTCTAAGGAATAAGAATATTGAAAGTAAAATTATTTTGTAAGTTGAAGTAAAAATTGTTGTCTGGCACTAATTTATTGTGTAATTGTATTTCAATTAAATCATATATGTGTCACATTTTCTTGTGCATGTCTTGTAATGAACTTTCTCATAATATTGGTTTCTTCTACATAACAAATATGTATACTCAAACTCTACCATTGGAAACATCTCCATAGTTTTCAACAAAGTGTCCCGTTTGTGATTACTGTACTTACAGAGATTAATAAAAGAAAATCAACAAGTGGGGTCTAGCGCTATTGTGTAGTGGGTAAAGCCACCACCTGCAGTGCTAGCATCCCATGTGGGCACTGGTTCGAGTCCTGGCTACTCCAGTTCTGATCCAACTTTCTGCTATGGCTTGGGAAAGCAGTAGAAGATGGCCCAACTCCTTGGGCCCCTGCACCCATGTGGGAGACACAAAAGAAGCTCCTGGATCCTGGCTTCAGATCAGAGCAGCTCTGGCTGTTGTGGACAATGGGGAAGTGAACCAGTGGATGAAAGACCTCTCTCTCTCTCTGCTTATCTTTCCCTCTTTGTGTAACTCTGACTTTCAAATAAATAAATAAATCTTTAAAAAAAAAAACACAAACAAAAACAAAAAAACCTTTCTGTCTGTTTCTCTATCTCTGCATCTCTGCCTTTCAAATAGATAAAAAATAAATCTTTAAAAAAGAAAATTAATAAGTGAACACATATATTTATTTGTTTATAATTTTATTACTGTAAAGAGAACAGATTAAAATAATCTGAAGATATGAGTCTAAAAATACAGGACACGTCCCTTTCTCTCTCCTTCCTCCTCTTTCCTTTCTTTATTTTTAACTTTTACAAACACATATTTTTAATTTACTTCATAATCATAGGCTTAATGTTCCACTAAATATAGTGTTCATCAAATTAAAAGTAGAAAGATCACTATTCAGCAGCATAACAGGCTATGACTATAAATAATAATCAAGCTTGAAGATGTCAATTTGTCTCGTGTATATTAAGCTTTTACTTAGTGTTTGTAGTTTCTGTATTAGCTATCAAAAATCAGATAAAATGTGGTAATTGTTCATCATTTTTTCAGATATGGCTTATTTCACTAAAATTAATGCTTTCCAGTTACATCTATTTTATTGCAAAATATAGGATTTAATTCTTTTTTATGGCTCAGTAGTAATTTTTTGTGTATATATACCACATTTCTTTACCCAGTCACCTGTTGATAGACATTTAAGTTGATTCCATATCTTAGCTATTGGGAATTGAGCTTCTATAAATGTGGCAATGCAGATAGCTCTTTCATATACTGACTTAATTTCCTTTGAATAAATTTCCAGCAGCAGGATGGCTCAGTCATGTGGTAGGTAGATCTGTAATCAGATCTATGGAATCTCCCTACTGTCTTCCATAATGGTTTTATGAATTTACATTCCCATCAACAGTATTTTAGGGTAACTTTTTCTCAACATCCCTGCCAGCATTTCTTAAGTTTAAATGTTTGGTTGGGTGCCATTCTAACTGGGGGTGAGATGAAACCTCATTCTGGTTTTTGTTTGCAATTTCCTTGATGGAAAGTATCTTGAGTATCTTTTCATGTGTCTGTTGACCATTTGCATTTTATTCTTTGAAAAATACCTGTTCAAGTACTTTGCCCATTCCTTAAATGGATTGTAGGTTTAGTTGTTGTTGAGTTTCTTGTTCTTCTTATATATTCTGGATTTTACCCTTTATCAGACCCATTGTTTGAAAATATTTTCTCCATTCACTTTGTTGAGTGTTTTCTTTGATGTGCAGAATCTTCTTGACTTGAGGTAATCCCATTTGTCTATTTTTGCTTTTATACTTGTTGTTCTGAGGTCTTATCTGAGAAGTCTTTGCCTATGCAAATATCTTGTGGAGTTTCCCCTGTTTCCTCTAGTAATTTGATGGTTTCAGACCTTCGGCTTAGATCCTTGATCCATTGCAAGATGATTTTTGTATAAGTTAGGAGACTTATTTCATACTTTTGCATAGAGAGATTCAATTTTGTCAACATTATTTTTTGTAGAGACTGTACTTTCTTCGGGGAGTGATTTTGGTTCAATAGTCAAATTTTAATTAGTTGTACATGTGTGATTAATTTCTTGGGTTTCTATTCTGTTCCATTGGTCCACATATCTATTTGTGTGTGTGTGAGTGTGTGTGTGCTGCAGCACCAGGCAATTTTGATTATAACAGCCCTGTAGTATATCTTGAAATCTGGTGTTGTGTTGGCTCTGGCTTTGTTTTTTTTGCTTAACATTAGTTTATCTATTCAGGTTCTCATGTTTCAATAAGAATTTTAGAAGCATTTTTCTAGATCTGAGAGGAATATATTTGGCTTTTGGTTTGAGATCACATTATATCTTTAAATATCTTGTGTTGTATGGACATTTTGATGATATTAGTTTTTCCAGTCCACAGACATGGAAGATTTTTTCCTTTTTTTTTTAATATGTCCTTATTCTATTTCTTTCCATAATGTTTTGTAATTTTCATTGTAACAATATTTTATATCTTTGGTTAATTTTATCCCAAGGTATTTAAATTTTTGTGACTATTAAGAATGGGACTGACTAGTGTACATAAATGCTATTGATTTTGTGTGCTAATTTTACATCCTGAAACTTTTTCTGAAATCTCTTATGAGTTCCAATAGTCTCTTAGTGGACTATTGATCCCCCTTTATATAAGATTTTTGGTTATTTATGTTTTTGTATGTTTATGATTTACAAGATATACTCATTCATTGGTCATTCAATAAATAGTGTTCACCTTACTCATGAAATTTAAACATGGACATGTAACTTGAAAGAGCCATAAATCAACTGTTATCTTTATTTCTTTATTTTTTGAATATATATTTGCCACCACATTTCTTCAAAACTCCTCTTCCTCATGATTGCATGCTCCCTTATGGTTTCTACTATCACCTATATTAGGATAAGAATTTAATTTGTGCTCCATATCTATGAAGCAAATTATGTATGAGACATGCCTTTCTTTGCTACAAGTACTTTATACTCAGTGGGAAAAAAATGATTCTTTTCACTTATATACTGAATTCTATGAAGTCACTACTGAAAACAAAATGCCTAATCTAATTTTGGCAATTACCCTAGACTCTTACTTTTTAAGGCATCTGCATCCAAACATTCCCTGATTTCTGCCAATTTTATACATTTGAAATTCTCCTTTCCTCTTTATATCACAGGCTATTTAAATAATCTACTATGCAGCCTCCAATCTCCTAGCTTGCTTTCTACAATCTGTTGCTCATGCAGGCACCATTTTTTTTTCTTTTTATAATTGATGTTGGTCCGTGTTTATCCTATTATAGAATTGTCAGCAGTGTCTACTGACAACAATATCATCTCATGTTTAAACTTTTCTTGTTTTCATAGTCATCTCATGAGTACTTAGGAATTGCTTCCATAGCCATATCATGCTTTCATAGAACTTCATGTTCTAGGCACACTTGAAACCTGTGTTTTGATTCTTGTCATTTCATGATTTGATAGTGTTGCACAAGCTTGTGAATGTGCCCTTATGAATATTTTATACCCTTAGAAATTTTCTATGTATCCAATATTCCGAGAAAAAAAAAATTTTGTTAAGAAGCAATCCTTGAATCACACACAAGTTCTTTTTTTTTTTTTTTTTTCATTTATTACATCCCATGTGTTTGCTTGGCAGCCATTTGTCCATGTCCCTTATTATAGTCCTAAGAGACTATGAGCAGTATAGGTTCAGGTGAGTGTCTGTGGGCTAGTAAGTCACAACAGCTATTGTACTTAGACTGTCCTTGCCTTGCAGGAAATTTGTGTTGGTAAAGATTTTTTTTCCTTGATTCAAATGTGTGGAATTATGTTTATTACTTTGGATAGTGTTCTTACTCCAGGTGACTTTCAGGTTCAGAACTATACCCATCAGACTGCTTTTTGCCCAGAAACAAATGATGACAGAGAAGAAAACTTTAAAAATTTAAAATATCTGCTTCTATTAACAGTGTGGGGGGCCGGTGCCATGGCACACTTGGTTAATCCTCTGCCTGTGGCACCGAAATCCCTTATGGGTGCCGGGTTCTAGTCCTGACTGCTCCTCTTCCAGTCCAGCTCTCTGCTGTGGCCCAGGAAGGCAGTGGAGGATGGCCCAGGTGCTTGGGACCTGCACCCACATGGGAGACCAGGAAGAAGCACCTGGCTCCTGTCTAGGGATCGGCGGCGTATCTCCAGTCTTAGTGGCCATTTGGTGGGTGAACCAATGGAAGGAAGACCTTTCTCTCTGTCTCTCTCTCTCACTGTCTAACTCTCTTTGTGAAATAAATAATAATAAAAAAATAACGGTGTGACTCCTTGTCACTTGGGTATTTTCATCTTTGGCAGGCATTGAAATACAAGTTTTCTTTGGTGTGAAATGATAGGTAAATATATTCTTCTAAAGTTATGTGACATATCATACCAATTTTTCTTTCCTATAATTTGTAGAACCAAATTAATAGGTTCTTTGAAAAATATCATTATACCTGCTATGCTAGTAAACAAATCAAAATAAATCTGTAAGATACTCATTTTTTTTCTCAAAATAGTAACTGGTATATAGTATACACTTAATACATGATAGGTGCAATTATAACAATAATAATAATGACAATTTCAGAACTTCACACTTCGCTGAGTCTGACAAGTTACAGATACCATAAAAATAATCAAAACATTAAATGAATGAATGATTTAGTTAAATGAAGAAATTAAATTAGTGTTTGTAAATAGGCTGTTATTCACCTATATAACAATGTTTAAGTTGTTAAAAAATGTGAATTATTTCCACTTTATCAGTTAAGATTTTTACCAAAAATAGTTTGAAATAGTAAAAAATTTTGGTAATTGTTCATTTTTATATAATATTATTATTACTATCTATAATATGCACAATATCCTTCCTATTTAACAAGGGTGTACTTACCATTGATATGTCCTAAAATCAGTACCAAAAAATCTACCATAGGTTGTCAATAAAATTATTAGTTAGCTCTCTTTCTCTGTTGCCTCACTGTTCTCTTTTCCATAAAAACCTGTTTCCTCTATAATTTTTTCAAAGCAGATAATTTTCTTGATTCTCCTATTCCTCTGATATTTCTATCACTTTCTTGAATATTCTTTTGATTCTCTTCCCATCACAACTATTTTTGATTTTCTGCTGATATTCTTACTCATTTTGACTCTATTCTTCATAGCTCTTTCACTTCTGTAATTCCTAATAAAACTTCTATATTCATCAATACCCAAATATTATATTTGGCCCTAATCTTCACTAATATATATTCCTGTATTTCCAGTTGTCTTCAGCAAATGTCAATTTGAATGATTTGATACACTGTTAGAATTAATATTTCTGTATATTCTCTTAATTTGGTTTGAATATGATTTAGTCTTTTAGCTCATGCAGATATTCAAATCCCGAGGTTATCAATTAATTATATTAAGAGTGGGGAAAATTAAATTCAATTATTATATTTAGGGGTTGAGTCTAATGGAATGTCTTTAGGTCGCTGGGGACATACCCAGGGAAGGTAATTCTCATGACAGTGTTGTTTATAAAAACCTGAATGAGGCCCAGCTACTCTTTCTGCTTTCTTGCTAGTCACATTATTTTTCCTGTGCAAGCACTCCATGCCATTGCCAATTTTTCTGCCACTGTCAGAGAGGGCCAACCATTGGGGCCAGCTGATCTGAACTTGATTCTCAAAAGCTGCATTAAGTAAAATGTTTTCTTCATAAAGTTAGTTACCAAAGTTTTTTCATTGTAACAAAATGCTGATTAATATACCCCTAATGTCCCTACACATATACTCACTCTCATGGAAATTGAATTCTATATCATCTTCTAAATCTAAATGCCTCAAGATCTTAAAAGTCCTCATGCTCAGAATGAATTATGTAGAATGAAAACACCATATAATATCCACAAGTTCTAATGTGTTCCTGGAATACATGGTGTTCCTTCAGTCATGAGATAATAACAACACATTTGGCACCTTTACTGATTTGATCAACATTTACTACAAATTACTTCATAGCTTGGATGCTTATTTTTCCTTATCTATAATCCAATTTACAAACTCAGTCTCAGGAGGTTAAGGACAATTCAGGGAATACACAACAGGGCAAGTGACAATCCCCGTGTCCAAGGGAGGAGTAGTGGAGATAAATGATGTGTACTCAAAATCAGTTTTGAAGTACTTCTGAACTAAATGCTACTGATGGTTGCTATAAATGTCTTAGTTTGGCTACACTATAAATAGATGGTGGTCCCCAGAAGAATTAATTATCTATGAAGTGCTATTATAGAAAAAATATACAAAATGAAACATATCTTAATTTCTTTTAGACATTTTTACATGCACTACTTCTCACATTTATATTTTCGTGTGTGGTGAGAACAATTAAAAGCTACTTTCTTAGTACAATGCAATATATTGTTGTTCACTATAGTCTCTGTGAAATACAGTATATATCATAATGTATTCTTCCTAGCAATTAATTTTTTATCCTTCAACAACTACCTTTCCAATTCCCTCCCACATCCACTTCATCCTCAATTCTTAATAACCATGATTCTACTCTGTACACTTGTGATGCTATCATTGTGATGTTAAGATTTGTACCCTCTGAAAACTAAGATTATGATTTAATTCATTATTAGGTATAAAGAGGATGGAAGCTTAATCTGACTCTGCTGTTTAGAGGTAGAGCATTTGGGAGGAGATTAGCAAAGGATAAGGTCAATAGGACAAAGCCTCCAAGATTGAATATTAATGACTTTATAAGAAGAGGGAGAGAGATCAGGACTTTCACGCACACTCACTATTTCTTGCCATGTTATGCCTTTCTCATCCTTAGGACAATGCCAGAAGGGATATCATTCCCTGAATCAGCCTCTTGACATTGAACAAATGAACCTAATGTCTTTCACTTAGAATTTACTGTTCCTGTGTTCTTTTTTTTTTTTTTTCTTAAGATTTCTTTCTTTATTTGAAAGTCAGAATTACATAGAGAGTCGGATACTTGGCGGGGTGGGGGGAGAGTGCTCTTCTGTCCACCAGTTCACTCCCACGACGGCCACAATGGCCAGGACTGGGCCCGATTAAAGCCAGGTACCAGGAGCTTCTTCCGGGTTTCCCACACAGGCCATCTTCCATTGATTTTCCCAGGCCATTAGCAGGGAACTGGATTTGAAGTAGAGCTGTTACCCTCCAGCCAGGTGCCATATGGAATACAGGCTGCAGCTTAACCCACTATGCCATGACATCAACCCCTATTTTGTTCTTAATGATAGAATACAAGCTGACATATGCATTATACTTTTTAAACTTCCACATTTAAGTGAGCTCTTGTAGTATTTTTCTGTCTTTGGCTTATTTCCCTTAACAAAATATCCTCCAAGTTCGGTCTTACTATTACAAAGAACAGGATTTTCTTCTTTTTAAGGCTAATGGTATTCCGTTCTGTACATACAAAATGATTACTAACCCATTTATCTGATTATCGACACTTAGACATTTTTTAGTTGGTATTGTTAGCATTGGACAAATATTATTTATATATGTATTTATTTTGAATTTTTTCTACTCTTCTAAATTTGGTATATTCAAATCAAGTTATACAACACTGAAAGAGTTAATGATATAGAAATGAATCCTTATCCAGTTTCAGTATGCCTAAGAAATATTCAAGTTACTTGTTAAAAATGCAAATTTCTAACTTAACTACAAAAGATGATTTGTAAATATAGGGTGGAGATATGGCTATTCAATTTTAATAAGAATGTGAGATAAACAGTTCAAACTAGCATTAAAATCTAAGGAACGCCCAACTCTACACCCATTCACAGTGTATGAATATTAGTTGTTGCCAGGTTTATGAAAGAAGAGGTATTGTGTTCTTCTCACTTTTCCATTAAATGATCTTCATATATGTAAATAGCAGATGAACACATAATTTACACAGGGAAATGCCACATCATTTTCTTATTCTTTCTCATGATTCTAATAATGTATGTATATAACATGTATTTTTTCCTTATTAATCTTTTTCAGTTTATCTGTCTTTAAAATTTTCTTCAAGTTTTTCTGTTTTGTTTCCCATATATTATTGAGATCACATATAGAGTAGAAAATGATGACAGAATATTTGTGATGAGATAAGAAAAAATCTACTTATAATACTGGCATGCATATGAATGTGTACATATTTACAGGTGTGTACCAATATATATGATTATATTTGTATAGCGTTCTATTTACATTTCTGATTTCAATGAAGAAAAACATTTCAATCCTTTTACTTTCTCTGATGCTCCTAATGGTGTGTAAAAAAATTATGATAAAATGTTATATTTGGAGTGTGGATTTTTCTGTTTTCATACACTTAACAGGAAAACTATTAAACCCAACCATGTTAGTTATAAATATTCATAAAGCAAAATCACATCATGATTTTAAACTATATATCACTTTTTTAATATTCTCTTACAGTGATTAATAGAGATTAAGTATAAGGTTGCATTTACTAATTTTTTAAATTAATTGTCTATTATTAGAAGTGAACAGAAATTAAGATGTGCTCTTGAAGGTAATCGCTCTCATATGATATTCATGTCTTTATTAGATTATGTCTAATTTATTTTAGCTACATCTAATGATCTTTTCACTATTTTTCTTCAGATTTTGAATTTATTTCTAAAGTAATTCTTCAAAAGAACTGGAAAAATCAATAACATTCATTGTTGTCCATTCAAAATGAGAGTCATGTGACCACAAAGGCAAATTTAGGATATCTAAATATAAATCAACATGCACAGTTCCTATACTTAGAAATCGGGTGGGAATTTAGGTGCAAAGAGGCAATGTCAAGTTAGAAGCAAGACAGGCAGCAAGAGACGGGTCCTACTTTGTATGCTTTTTCTTCAATCCTTTCAGAAGTGTCCTTGCCTTTGAAAAGCAGGAAACTGAATTAAAGCCTTAGGCTGTTACTTAAATTAGTGGAGGAATTCTCCCCTCCTGTTTCTTCCGCCATTTTGAACTTTCCTTAGAGGCTCACTGTGAGGTATGCCCTGATTCAGTGGAACTAAACTCTGAATTAAAAAGGCATAGTCATCTAAGCCTTCTTTTTAGCACAAAACTAATTAGTGGTGCCCTGGTGTAGCAAAAGCAAAGATTATATTTCCACAGTATTTGCAAAAATTAGTCATTTAACCATGATTGACCTTTGCTTGGTATTTCAAGTAGGAATTACCTACTCTTCCTTATTGATAATTCTTCAATTTTCTTCACTTTGTTTATTGATTAATAATTATTGCTTATGATGAGATACCCTTTTATCAAAAGTGTTTCCCTGAATATTGACCAAATAATAATATATCTTAAAGAAAAGAAAATGCCTTGATTTCATACCATTCATATGGAAGTAGAAAGATAGTTGGATTGTCTTTGAGGTTGAGGATAAAACATGAGGACTTTGATTGCTGACCTCTTACTAGAGTTAGTCCCAATTCCTAGCCTATTGCTTTGGTGATATTTAAGATTCCAGAATGGTGGGACATCATGGGCTGGATGAAGGGGGTTGCTCTTGTTGGAGCAAGTATAAATTTTTACACCAGACATGTAGAATCAATGCAGTGTTAGAAATTGGTTTCCTTTAGAGAAAATTCAGAAAACACCTGATTTTTGTGTGCTGAGCTGCATATCCGAAATAGTTTTATAAATTACTGGGAAACTTTTATAATTGGACTATTTTCTTATTACACAATTCAACAATATTAACTATGGAGTTATCCCATATAATTTATATTTATCCCACATAATTTCTAAAAAGAAAACACAAAGTGTCACAGAAATTAACTGATTGAGGTCGACATAAAGGGTGGTGAAGGAATTCACAAATGAATGAGCAGAGGTAAATTTATTGAACATGCTGCAAAGGAACAGTGGGCAGTCAGGATAGCCAGAGGCTAAGTGAGGCAACATGGACTATAATCTGAGAACATATTTGTAACAGCAGCTTCCTTATAGTTGGGTAAATTTTCTTGTGGTCCAATGGGTTTTCCCAGTTAGATAATTTGCCTTTTGGGGCAAAGAAGGGGAAGTTGCATTGCCCTTAGCTAGGGACTCTCCCAACCTGCTATGTACCCCCAAAATGACCCTCCACATTTCTTCCAATAGATTAACAATGACATTGGGGCAAAGTCTCATCTTTCGTAACTGTTTTATGCTGGAGAGGAGTCACATTGCCTGAATAAAATTGTCTGTCTGCGGGGGGTTCAAGGTGTCTCAGGGTCCTGGCTGAAGTGGTCTTACAGGTGATACATTATCAGGAAAGATAGGATGATCTGTTCTAGGAATGTTTGCTTTCATTATCCAGGGGATGTAGCTGAACTCACCTAGAGGAATTTGATGTTGATGGGATTGATGTCTTTGTTGTATTGTCACTTGGAAATAGATTTGCTGCATTCTGGAGGAGTAAACTGAATTATTTTGCTCAAAATAGGAGGCACAGAGTTAGGTTGAAAGTGAGAGATGTTAGAGGAATCATTAGCAACATGGAGAGGATAGTACTCAAGTTTTCCTCTCGGGGAGCTGAGAACTCAAACGCAGCATCTAATTTCCTTCTAGTCTTATGTAATCCAATCTCACAACATGCATCTTCCATTCCACTTCCAACTTCTATAGCATTCTGTATGCCCCCAGATTTTTGTCTCATCTTTTTTCTTTCCAGTCTAGAGTTATCCAGTCAGTCTACTTTGGAACAAAAATTTCATATAGAATGCCTTTTCATTACTCCAAAAATTTTCTTTCCTTTTTAACCTTCTTTACCAAGAAATCATTCCCATGCTTACAACTTTCTTTATATTTCTCTGTCCCCTATCTCCTGCTTACTTAAATCACATTTTGAAACAGTCTTGTAAACATCCCCCCACCATTTGGAATGCATGTCCTCTCTAGAGGGGATAGCTTTAACAGAGTTTTTTTGTGATAGTTACTATCAGGCAATCATGTAGAAGAACCCTGAATTGATAGTTCCTGGCATTATCTAATTTTGTTTAGAGTTGATACCGGTTGACTCTGTCTCAATTTTTATTCACTCCTTGTGATCAAGACACTTTCTAAAAACACTGCTGGTTCTGTTTGTCAATCGCTGCCAAATTGTATTTTGTGTAGGTGGTTGCTCTAGAAGGAAGTATTTGACAACTAAGAGTCAGTGTCAAAAAACGATTTCAATTACATCCTAGCAACAAAGAGGCATCAGAACGATTGCCTCTTTTTTTTTAATATTTTTATTTATGGGGCTGGTACTATGGTGTAGCAGGTACAGCCACTGCTGGCACCCACATGGGAGTCCTTGAGCCCCTGCACCCAGGTGGGAGACCCAGAAGATACTTCTGGCTCCTGGCTTCAGATTAGCCCAGCTCCAGTTGTTGTGCCCATTTGGGAAGTGAACCAGCAGATGGAAAACCTCTCTCTGTCTCTGCCTCTGCTGCTCTGTCACCCTGCCTTAAAAATATATGAATGAACCTTAAAAATAGTTTTATTTATTTATTTGCAAGACAGAAATACAGAGAGAGGAGACACATGTGAACACACACGGAAAGAGAGACAGAGAGAATCTTTCATTTGCTGGTTCAATCTCCAAATGCCTGCAAGGCCAGGGCTGGACCAGGGCTAGGCCAGGCCAAAGACAGGAGCCAGGAGCTTCTCCCTGATCTTCCATGTGTGTGCAGGGACCCAAGTACTTGGACCATCTTATTGCTTTACCCTGTGCATTAGTAAGGAGCTGGATCAGAAGTGGAGCATCCAGGACATGAACTGGTACCCATTTGGGATTCTGGCACTGCAGTTTGAGGCTTAAACTTCCATGCCATAGCACCAGCCCCAAAGAGGTGGTTCTTGGTCTGTTTACCTGGAGTTCATTCTTTATCTGTCCTCTAGGTGGGAGTCATCACCTCAAAGTGCCAGGCCAGCATTATCTTGCTGGGAATTGCACTCCTGTAGTACAATTGTATACAAGCAATGAGAGCAAAGCCCCAAGAAGAAATTATGTGACAAAATACAGAAGAACATAACAGATATTATAATTGACTGTTCATATAAGTACAGCAGGAAAGGTTGATTAACCATATAGTAATTTCAAATTAAAGAGATTCTCAAAGTTAAAATGTTAACCCAAGACAAACTAAATTTTTTAACAATGGTATCAATTGAAATTTCTACACCCACTAAAAAGTGACAATTTTGTTTACGCACTACAAGTCTGGAAACTATCAAAGGCATTCTGTGCATAATTTTTAGATATGCTGATGTTTCCAACCATATCCCATTATGGCAAGAACAGATTCTTACTGAACTCACGAAAATAATCACATTATTACAGAAAACCGAAATCCTCATATATTTTTAAAAGATTTATTTATTTATTCAAAAGTTAGATTTACAGAGGGAGAATGAGAGAAAGAGAGAGAGAGAGAGAGATCTTTCATCCACTCCTTCACTCCACAAGTGGCCATAATGGCCAGGGCTAGCCAGGCCGAAGCCAGGTGCCAGGAGTTTCAGCTGCATCACCCACAAGGTAAGAGGGGTCCAAGTATTTGGGCCATCTTCACTGCTTTATCAAGCCATTAGCTGGGAGCTGCATTAAAAGCAGAGCAGTCAGGACATGTGCCCATATGGCATGTCCACGTTGCAGGCAGTGACTTTACATACTATGGCACAAAGCTAGCCCCAGAAAGTTTTGAATTTTAAAAGAATTAAGTTGGGGGTGGTGGGGAAAGCAAACATTTCCATCTCTGTTTACAAAACTATACTTAATCATATCATGGTAAATTGTAGAAAAGATAAAATCCTGATGGAGTTTGTGGTAACAAAAGGCTTCCATAGCCTTGGCAGCTGATGGCAAGAACCTTGGGTTATCACTGAGGTCATACATGAGAATGTTAATGGTTACATTAACAACATAATTTGATCAGCCCTTGTCCAAACTGTTGATGAACAATTTAATTCTTTATCCCTTTCAGTATATTTTTTTGTTCTACTTAATACCATTTGTTGAACTCTGTAATTAACACACAATTATTCTTAAATGTTTAAATTTAACTGAAAAGTGATCTCTGTTAAATGTAAGAGTGGGAATAGAGAGGGAGGAGAGGTACAATTTGGGACATGCTGAAGCTGACTTGCCCCAAATGGTAGAGTCAGAATCGTGCCAGGGGATTCCAATACAATCCCATCAAGGTGGCATGTACCAATGCCATCTCACTAGTCCAAGTGATCAATTTCAGTTCACAATTGACCATAATGATAGGATTAAGAGTCAAAGAGATCACACAAACAAGACTAGTGTCTGCTAATACTAACTGATAGAATAAAAAAGGGAGAGAACAATCCAACATGGGAAGCGAGATACACAGCAGACTCATAGAATGACAGATGTCCTAAACAGCACTCTGGCCTCAGAACCAGCCTTTATGGCATTCGGATCTGGCTGAAGAGCCCATGAGAGTATTTTAGGCATGGAAAGCCAAGACACTCTGGCAAAAACAAACAAACAAAACAAACAAACCAACAAAAATAAATGAAAGATCTCTGCGAGTGAGATCACAGTAGAAAGAACGGTCCATCAAAGAAGGAGGTACCTTTCTCTGAAGGGAGGAGAGAACTTCCACTTTGACTATGACCTTGTCTAAATAAGATCGAAGTCAGCGAACTCAAGAGCTTTCCATAGCCTTGGCAACTCATGACAAGAGGCTAGGGTGATTACTGAGGCCATAAACAAGAGTGTCAAATTGTTAAGTCAACAATAGGAGTCACTGTGCACTTACTCATGTAGGATCACTGTCCTTAATGTGTTGTACAATGTGAATTAGTGCTATAACTAGTACTCAAACAGCATTTTACATTTTGTGTTTCTGTGTGGGTGCAAACTGTTGAAGTCTTTATTAGTATATACTAAATTGATCTTCTGTATATAAAGATAATTGAAAATGAATCTTTATGTGAATGGAATGGGAAGAGGGAGTGAGAGAGGGGAGGATTGCGGGTAGGAGGGAAGTTATAGGGGGAAAAAGCCATTGTAATCCATAAACTGTACTTTGGAAATTTGTATTTATTAAATAAAAGTTAAAAAAATTAACAACAGAAGTCACTGTGCACTTACTCCCATGTAGGACCTCTGTCTTTAATGAGTTGCATTATAAGAATTAATTGCAAAATATGTTCTTAAACAGTACTTCTATGTTGTGTGTGTATATGGGTGCAAACTGTTGAAATCTTTAGTTAGTATAGAGTTGGTTTTCTGTATATAAACTTAATTAAAAATGAATCTTAATGAAGATTAAGAGAGAGGGAGTAGGAGGTGGGACGGGAGTCCAAGTGAGAAGGTGAGTATTGGAGTAAGAACCACTATATTCCTAAAGTTGTACCTATGAAATTTGCATTCATTCAATAAAAGCTGTAAAAAATAAATGGCAAATAAAAAATAAATAAAAATAAAAAAAAACTAAGTGAATCCCTGCAAGGATCCTACTAGTAAAATCTTCCCCTATGGATATAGCTGGATTTTTAAAAGTTATGGAATAATGCCATAATTGTCTAACTAAAATTATGAAAACTTCAAAGTTACCTAAAAAAACAAGATTTTGTTAAAACTTTTCATCCTCAATAAACAAACTGTGTATGTCTAAAAAAATTTTAAATACACAAACAATGTTTCAAATAAAAGACATGGAACCCAAAAATGTCATTAATTCATTCAGTCTCCTGTAACTAATTCTTGTTTTTTCTTTATTAGCATTGTCATAGATTTTTTTGTTGTTGTTGTTGTTTTAGATTTCTGGAAATTCTTGACTAGTCCAGTGATCTTAAACCAATCAGAAAACTATTCAAAAACATTTGTTTGCATCTTCATCATGAATATGAATGCAAATATCTTTAGAGAAAAGTCAGTAGTGTGGATGACAAAAGGGTTAAAATATCCATGATTAAAATTATAAAAATTCAGTAATTGTCAGGAGAATCAGTTGTGTTTATTTCATATAGCATTTAAAAAAGTACCCGAAGGGTTTTACAGAACTTCTGTCACTTTTTGACCTCTGGATCTTTGATTTGGAAAGAGCAGTCTCAAAGATCTTTGAAAGGCCTCTGGGTCATTTTCCTCATAATAATAATCTTAACTATTTTAAGAATCAGCTTTCTTAAGTAGTCAGAACTTAGCCACATTGTTGATAGAACTCCCAAATTCAAAATAAGGAAATTGCAGGAGTCCAGTAATAAGTCAGCAGTAAAAAATTTAATAATTTGTGGCTATAAGCCCCTTCTGGCTTCTTGAGTTACAGTGTACTGAGGTTTCCTGGGAAAAAATTAGAATCTTTCAAGTGAATTTTTAAGGGATCTGCAGAGAACGATCGTCCTGGAGTGGACATGTTCCCTAATTTCAGAAGGGCCTGATAGGGACTGCACTTTGATAGAACTTAGGATATTAGGGGCTAATAGTGCCATTAGTGAAAAATGAGTTCCAATCCAAGGTTAGCCTGAATTTTCATCATAATTTTCCTTCTAAGTAAGGGGCAAGACAGTTTGCAAACCAAGAAAAGAAAAAAGGTATGAGTAAAAATATTTTCTCCTAGGGGTGCATACTAAAAGGAGAGATGAAGTGGCTAGCCTTGGGTCGGCAATATATGCCAGTAAGGAGAATCAAGGACTGAAAAGTGGGTACAGAGAAAGTAGTAAATTCAATATATGTGGCTCTTGTGTCCACTAAGAATTCTGTTTTGTCACCGGACACATCCAGTGTGACCCATGGCTCAGCCACAGAGATGGAAAATACAGAAACGAGCATAGTCTCTGGACTTCATCAGTCAGAAAGGAGAGAGTTGTCCCTTTCTGCGTTATTAGGTTTCTCACAGTCAGCGTCATAGTCAGGGGCAGTTGCCATCTTCCTCAATTACCATGCAATTGGCATGTGTGAAAGTGGACTAATCCTCTCACATGAAGAGAAAAAGGAAATCCCTCTTTCAGTGTCCCTACTGTTTACAAATGGGGCCAAGACAAGTCGGCAAAGTTAAGCAGTTCCAATTCTCGTGTCTCCTGTCTCGTGTCTCACTTGGTGGGGGCATTTAGTCCTTTAGCTAGTGGAAGGCTCTGTGGACTCCCAAGTATTCAGGGACCTAGTGATGGCAGCTGCCATGTATTGGGCCTATCCTTGGTCCCTCTTTCGTTTTTCTCCATTTCAGTCCTCTACGTCTCCTACCAATTGTTAGAGACCTTGAAGGCTGTTCCCATCAAAGTAGGGGAGAGGGTCTGTTGTCCTTGATTTAATGTTTGAAGTTTTTGTCTGTTGTTTGATGAAGCCTGAGTGATGAAATGGACAGCCAGGATGGCCATGTATTCCTGAGTTTTAGAATCTAAGTGTATTTTTGCATGGCTTCAGCCAGTACAGATTGAAATAGGGTGGGATTTTGGGACATGGTCATGAAAGCTTGAGCATCAGCGACCTTGCAGCATTTGAAAATATTGTGACTTAAGAGATCAAGCTAAAGGATATATGGTAGCTAAGAGTTTCATTCAAGAGTCAGACCTCCCATTCCAGAAATCTATATTGGGGTCAGACAACAATATGAAAGAAAACTAGACACTTTTTTTAAGACTGCCAGGAATAAACTGATCCCAGCTGCATCCTAGGGGTGAATGATGATCCTTGGGAGGTGACTATTCCATGCTTTGAAATAGCCTGACTGAGGACAACCAGTGAAAACCCCATCGACAGCATTCTGTCAGAACAGGAAGACTCCAAGTCGGTGCTTGAGTCAAGGCATCCACCCACGGCAGGGGAATCATTGGTACTTCTTTGCCTGGAAGAAGGCCTGATGCTTCTGTCTTAGGAGCAGAGGTCTCTGATGCTGGGTAACCAATTCAGGTGTAGAAGAAAGGAGTAAAAAGCTACACTCACCTTTGAAGCATCATATCTTTCAGTCCAAGATAATTCACAACAGGCAGTTGGCCAAAAAAGGAGTCGGGGGTGGGGGGGCAGGAAATGCTGGAGACTTTCAACCTTTGAAAAGCAAAAAGGGAACCTATTAAGGTGAAGGAGAGAGTATAACGCTCACCACCGAGGGCAAGAGGTACAGGGCCTCTGAGACAAGGGCCTTTCGCTTTCACTCAGGAGTTGCCCTGACTAGGAAGTGTTGATTACCTCTGAAAGGGCAAGCTGTTCACCAAGTACTGGAGATAGAGTAGAATAGGACTGAGAGTGTGTGAACCAGAAGGCCAACAGGGTGTGAATTTGCCTAGATGAGCTGTTGGTGCCTATTGCACTACACATTAGTGGTTGGTTCCCAATGGTCAGAGGAGGAAGGCCCTGCTTGCATCACCAAGATGCTGCTGGAAGTAAATGACTGAAGCTATTATCGCTGGAAGTAAATGACTGAAAGAATTCACTGGGGCAGTCAGATAGGGTGAGCAGAGTTAGATTTTTGAAACATATTACAAAAGAGAAGTGAGCAGGTAAGACTCGCAGAGACTGACTGTGGCAACGTATGATCCGAGGGGTATACTTGGGAAGGCAGTTTCCTTGCAGTCAGGGTGAGTTTTCTTCATTTGTTTGTTTTTGTGGTCAAATGGGATTTTCCAGTTAGGCCTTTCTGGGAAGAGCTCAGGAGTCTGCATGTCCCTTAGCTAGAGATTTTCTAATCTGTTGCATGCCCTGGGGCAACCCTCCACACAAAACAAAATACTAATCCTGGTTAGATGGAGAGAATAAACGAGATATATGGGGCCGGCATTGCAGCATAGTGGGTAAAGCTGCTGCCTACAACACCAGCATCCTATATGGGCACCAGTTTGTGTCCCGGCTGTTCCACATCCCATCCAGCTCCTGTTAATGGCCTGGGAAAAGCAGCAGATGACTTAAGTGCTTAGGTGCCTGCTACGCATTTGGGAGACCTGAAAGAGCTCCAGGCTTTTGGCTTTGGTATGGCCCAGTGCTGCCTGTTGCAGCAATCTGGGGATGAAATGGAAGAGTTCTCTCTCTGTGTGTGTCTCTCCCTATCTCTCTGTAACTCTTTCAAACAAATAAATAAATCCTAAAAAAAGAAGAAAAAGAATGGAGATATTATTGCCTCTTTCTCTTACAGTATTTGAAGTGTTCCATTAGGGCAGCTAAGCATAGTTTTGCCTTGTCTAAAGTTCTAGATAATGGGTCATTGATTTTAATGAGGCTTTGAATGTAATCATATCAAATATTACATAAACATTTTTGCTTTTGTAGGTGAATATATTGTTTTGACTAAATGAGGATTAGATAAGGTTAAGGAGATGGAGTTTCCTAAGATGCAAATTTTTAAGAGAGTACTTAAACTGTGAGACCCATGCAAATCCTGACCTTGCATTAGTATTACCTGAGAATGAGTGCCTCCTTAGAGTTTGCCTCCTAGGCTTACTGGTCTCAATGCTTTAACCTGTATTTGCATATTGTTTGATTACCAGGAAACATGCTTTCTGAAATGAGGCTAATTAATTGAAGTTTAGCATTATAACACCTTTCTCAAATAAACCTTTCTCATATAAACTAATTGCTGTCGTCCTGCCTATTCACTTTCACAAATAGTATTCATGTTTTTCATGAGTTAGAATATTTGGATGCCATAATGGATTGATTAATGATGCAATTAGTTCAGTGCAGATTTTTCAGAAAGTGGATATTATCGGATATGGGTTTCCTTTGAATATTTTGCTTTACTGATATTTGAGAGAAGAGTTGATAATGATAAAATATTTGTGAGCATAAGCTGAGAGTTCACTAACTTGGTGTTTTATTTATAAGAACACAGACTTCCTTGAAACTTGAAACATCTCTGGTACATAACATCACTATCTTGTGCCATGCATATGAGTTTTGGCCATCAGAGTTGTTTTAGTATAGAGATATTCTTAACACTTAATTCTACCTTGAAAGAAGAAAATAGGGTAGTAATATCAAATTGTTCTTAAATGAAGACTCACTTAAAGCAAATCTATAAGGCTAACAAAGCAGGAATTTCAGTAAAAGTCAAAGCAAATAAATTGATAAGAGCATTTTAGTATAATGAGTGAAATTGTATGTTCTCCAGGCTTTCTTAATTTTTGAGTTATCCACCATGCACAGTAGACAAAGTACCTAGGGTTCAAGAACAATTATGTGCTAGTAAGAATATTTTTGTTTTTCTTAAATTCAGAAGAAAAAAATGAATATAACCCACCTTAGTATCTTCATAATAACAGTTACAATCCATAACTATTAAAACTATTTTTAATTAAAGAAGGGGACCACAAAAGCATAGATCCAATGAAAGTCATAATGTGGATGTGCTCATTGTCCTTGAAAGAGATTTGTATTCCTGATAGGCATTGATGGCGTGTGCAGATCACATGGCCGTCTGCTGGGCTAAGTATTGCTAGAGTGTGAAATAGAGGCCCATTTCAGAAGCGAGGTGGAAGGTAAATGATCTAACAAAACAAAACAAAAAATGTTTGTTTCATAAGAATATTTAGGTATTATGATTTCTGATAATGGGTGTTTATTTACACTGATTTTTAAAGAGTAATTGTATGAGATCGCTGGCCTTGGCTTCTGGATGTCTGTTTTCTCTGTCTTCTTGGAGTCTTTCTTTAATTGTCTGTCTATAGATTTTCTTTTTTTATTAGGACTATTTTAATGACTTAATTTAAATTTAATTTCATTTTAATGACCCTATTTCCAAATACAGTCATATTCTGGGAGTTAGTACTTTAACATGAATTAATGGAAGTTGAGACTTCATATTCTTACTAATTATGTGTTTCCTCTTCTCTAAAATGCCTGTTCATACTTTTTGACTATTTTTAGGGGATTAGGTTGTTTGTCCTTTTCTTATTAATATTTTTAGGAAAATTGATTTGTTGTTAATTTACCTTTGATTGTATTCACTAGTCAGTTGTTACCAAAAAAATCTTATGTCAGTTTTTACCTTGTTTTCCTTTAAATAAAGTGCCATTTAAAAAATAAAATTCTTTTAAAAATATTTTGTTTATTTATTTGAAAGGCAGCATTACAGAGAGAGACAGAGAAATAGAAGGAGATCTTCCTTCTGTTGGTTCATTCCCCAAATGGCTACAAAGACTAGGTTTAGGCCAGGCAGAGGCCAGGAGCCAGGAGCTTTGTATGAGTGTTCTAGGTGTGTGCAGGGGCCCAAGCATTTGGTCCATGTTCTGTTGCTTTCCAGGGCACATTAGCAGGTAGGTCCATTGGAAGTGGAGCAGCTGGGTCTCAAACCAGCTCCCATATGGAATGTTGGTGCCAGAGATGATGGCCCTGAATACAAATTCTTAAATAACATAAATTTGACCAACCATGTCACATAGCTGGCATTTTCCTGAGTTGTTTTAGAAAATATTGTGGGCCAGCACCGCAGCTCACTAGGCTAATCCTCCACCTCGCGGCAACGGCACACCGGGTTCTAGTCCAGGTTGGGGCAGCAGATTCTGTCCCGCTTGCCCCTCTTCCAGGCCAGCTCTCTGCTTTGGCCCAGGAAGGCAGTGGAGGATGGCCCAAGTCCTTGGGCCCTGCACCCTATGGGAGACCAGGAGAAGCACCTGGCTCCTGCCTTCGGATCAGCGTGGTGCCCAGGCCACAGCGCACCGGCTGAGCCGGCCATTGGAGGGTGAACCAATGGCAAAGGAAGATCTTTCTCTCTGTCTCTCTCTCTCACTGTCCACTATGCCTGTCAAAAAAAAAGAATATTGTATAGCCCAAGGTCAGAATGTTATTACTGTACAATTTATGCTAGATGTTTAAAAGCTTTATTTTTTTATTTTATTTATTTTATTTATTTTTTTAATGAATATAAATTTCCAAAGTACAGCTTTTGGATTACAATGGCTTCCACCCCATAACGTCCCTCCCACCCGCAAGCCTCCCCTTTCTCACTCCCTCTCCCCTTCCATTCACATCAAGATTCATTTTCAATTCTCTTTATATACAGAAGATCAGTTTAGTATACATTAAGTAAAGACTTCAACATTTTGCTCCCACACAGAAACATAAAGTGAAAAATACTGTTTGAGTACTAGTTATAGCATTAAATCACTATGTATAGCACACAAAGGACAGAGATCCTATATGAGAAGTAAGTGCACAGTGACTCCTGTTGTTGACTTAACAAATTGACACTCTTGTTTATGGCCTCAGTAATCACCCTAGGCTCTTGTCATGAGCTGCCAAGGTTAAGCAAACCCTCAGTTCACCGACTCTGATCATATTTAGACAAGGCCATGGTCAAAGTGGAAGTTCTCTCCTCCCTTCAGAGAAAGGTACCTCCTTCTTTGATGACCCATTCTTTCCACTGGGATCTCACTCACAGAGATCTTTCCTTTAGGTTTTTTATTTTTTCCTAGAGTGTCTTGGCTTTCCATGCTTAAAATACTCTCATGGGCTTTTCAGCTGGATCTGCATGCCTTTAGGGCTGATTCTGAGGCCAGAGTGCTATTTAGGACATCTGCCATTCTATGGGTCTGCTGTGTATCTCACTTCCCATGTTGGACCATTCTCTCCCTTTTTTATTCTATCAGCTAGTATTTGCAGACACTATTCTTGTTTATGTGATCCCTTTGGTTCTTAGTCCTATCATTATGATCAATTGTGAACAGAAATTGTTCACTGGGACTAGTGAGATGGCATTGGTACATGCCACCTTGATGGGACTAAATTAGAATCCCCTGATATGTTTCTAACTCTACCGTTTGAGGTAAGTCAGCTTGAGCATGTCCCGAATTGCACATCTCTTCCCTCTCTTATTCCCACTCTTATATTTAACAGCAATCACTTTTCAGTTAAGTTTCAGCACTTAAGAATAATTGTGTATTGAGTACAGTATTCAACCAAAAGTATTAAGTAGAACAAACCAAAAAAATACTTAGAGGGACAACATATTAAGTTGTTCATCAACAGTCAGGGCGAGTGCAGTCCAAGCCAAAATTAACATTTGGGATTGCATCAAATTGAGAAGTTTCTGTACTGCAAAAGAAACAGGAAAGTGAAGAGGCAACCAACAGAATGGGAAAATATATTTGAAAACTATGCAACTGATAAAGGGTTGATAACCAGAATCTATAAAGAAATCAAGAAACTCCACAAGATCAAAACAAACAACCCACTTAAGAGATGGGCCAAGGACCTCAATAGACATTTTTCAAAAGAGGAAATCCAAATGGCCAACAGACACATGAAAAAATGTTCAAGATCACTAGCAATCAGGGAAATGCAAATCAAAACCACAATGAGGTTTCACCTCACCCCGGTTAGAATGGCTCACATACAGAAATCTACCAACAACAGATGCTGGCGAGGATGTGGGGAAAAAGGGACACTAACCCACTGTTGGTGGGAATGCAAACTGGTCAAGCCACTATGGAAGTCAGTCTGGAGATTCCTCAGAAACCTGAATGTAACCCTACCATTCAACCCAGCCATCCCACTCCTTGGAATTTACCCAAAGGAAATGAAATTGGCAATCAAAAATGCTGTCTGCACCTTAATGTTTATTGCAGCTCAATTCACAATAGCTAAGACCTGGAACCAACCCAAACGCCCATCATCAGTAGACTGGATAAAGAAATTATGGGACATGTATTCTATAGAATAATATACAGCAGTGAAAAACAATGAAACCTGGTCATTTGCAACAAGATGGAGGAATTTGGAAAACATCATGCTGAGTGCATTAAGCCAGTCCCAAAGGGACAAACATCATATGTTCTCCCTGATTGGCGACAACTAACTGAGCACCAAAGGGGAAACTTGTTGAAGTGAAATGGACACTATGAGAAACAGTGACTTGATCAGCTCTTGTCCTGACAGTTGATGTACAATGTAATACTTTATCCATTTTAGTATTTTTTTTTGTTCTAGTACTATTGGTTGAACTCTGTAATTAACACACAATTATTCTTAGGTGTTTAAATTTTAACTGAAAAGTGATCCCTGTTAGGAATTTGGAAAACATTATGCTGAGTGAAATAAGCCAATCCCAAAGGGATAAATACCACCTGTTCTCCCTGATAGATGACAACGAACTGAGCACCAAAAAGGAAACCTGTTAAAGTGAAATGAACAATAAAAGCTTTATTTTAAAAAAATATTTATTTGGAACACAGAGTTACGGAGAGAGAAGGACAGACAGAAAGAGATCTTCCATCTTACTCCCCAGATTGCTGCAACATCCTGCATTGGGCCAGAGCAAAGCAGGAGCCAATAGTTTCCTCCTGGTCTCCAACATGGGTACAGGGACCCAGGAATTGGGTATTCCTCTGCTGCTTTCCTAGGCTTATTAGCTAGGAGCTGGATAAGAAGCAGAGCATCCAAAGTTCCAACTGGCACCCATTTGAGATGCTAGCTCTGCAGGCCATGGCTTTACCCTCCAGAATCTGCACTGGCTCCCAAAGCTTTATTTTTTTATTTATTTTTAAAAGATTTATTTATTTATTTGAAAGGTAGAGTTACAGAGAAGCAGAGGAAGAGAGAGAGAAAGAGACAGAGTGAGAGAGAAAGAGAGAAAGAGAGATAGGCCTTCCATCTGCTGGTTCATTTCCCAAATGGCCACAATGGCCAGAGCCTAGCCAATCCGAAGCCAGGAGTTGGGCACTTCTGGGTCTCCCATGTGGGTGCAGGGCCCAAGGACTTGGGCCTTATTCTACTGCTTTCCCAGGTCATAGCAGAGAGCTAGATTGGAAGTGGAGCATCCAGGACTCGAACTGGCGTCCATAAAGGATGCAAGTTCAAGGTTATCTAAATTCCTTATATATTAATCTGCTAATTTACAAAGCCCAATATTACACTACCTCTGTAATTTTTATAGCTTCATAGTAAATTCTGTTATCTGCTAATGTTAATCCTCATTATATATTATTTTCTCACAAAAGTATTTTGGCTGTTATTTGCTCTTTAATTTCCAAATAAATTTAAAATCAGCCTGTCAAGTTTCACCAAAACCTTGTTAGTATCAAATGACTTAGAAAAAAATTAGTCTATTCATATTGTGGACTATCAGAATTAAGACATGCTGTAAACTCTGGAGTCTAAAGCTACCTTGTGGAAATCTTTTAATATTTGCACATATTTAATCTAGATAATATATTGTTAACAGTATGCACTATAGGATTTATAAATTTGTTTGGTTAAGGCATTATAGGAAAGCTTTGAAATTTAAATGTTTGCATTTTTCCCCTGTCATCTTGGTTTGCATATGCAGTGTTGTTCTTCCTGCTTCATTTTAATAGCTTTAATACTCTACTGTGTTGAATGTATCTTCATGCCATGTTATTTTAGATAATCAAGAGCCAAAGTATATATTTTTCATTACAGTGTCATTTATTTATGTTAACTAAAAATTAACCTCTTCTACAACATTACTATTATATAATATGGAAAAATCTAGTTTGGTTGAATTTTTTTCTAGAAATAACAGAAAGGTATATATTCGTGCACCTCTATCATTGTAATGGAAAGAATTTCAAACATAATGTGTAACTTGAGTAAACACATAATGTGGCCATGATATTAGGACTCCATTGTCTCATTACTTCATCTATTCACTGATTCTAAATTAGGAAATATGTAAATCTGCATAATTTACAGAATAGACATTTAGTGATTAAATGAGCTTGTGTAGTTTCCTAGGGTATGTTATTCATTCATGATACATAACTGAGATAGTGGTAGAATTTGGCTTAGTGGCTATATCTATTACTTCATTGTGTTTGTGGTCAACAAGAAGTTTTTGGAGCTATTTTGTTTTCCGAGTTCAAATTTTCTCAAGGACATGGAATATAAGGACACTTAGTATTCTAGTACAGTGCACTGTGTTCTGTTAATCCTTTTTATACTGAGAAACTGGAATGTGAAAAGGTTGTAAAACAAGGAAACAAACTAAAATGGTTATTTCTTATGATAGTTTAATCCCATTATAACACAGCACTGAAATGCATGTTGAATAAGATGATAAGAGTGTGAAATACTCTATTTATTTCTGGAATTCACTAAAATATTAATTCTAATTTACATTAAGTGAAAAAATATTTACAAAGGTCAGAACAAAAGAGAATTTTGTAAAAGGTGCAAATCCCATTCTTTTTGGACTACATTCATGATAGTGAAGTAATATCAATTAGAAGAAATTGAGTTCTAGAATTTTGTGGACTTGTCATATGAGGCCCACACTGTTGGGACGGTTGGGCGATGGCATTCTTAGACACAAAGTACCTGAGACAATTTTGGAGAACATGTTCATTTGTTAAAAATCAGACACAGGCTTTTAAAAGGCAGACAAAGAGGAGTAGCTAGTTCAGGGCAGCAACACTAATTCTATAGGATAAAGCCCATACTGGATGCCTCTAAGCTTCTCCAATCAGCTTGAAGGACATGTAGCATACTTAGTCTTCCAAGTGGTCTTTATGAATCTAGGCCATACTCTGGAGCTGTTTACCTAGTTGACAACTACAAGGCCCTTCAACAGGAAGTGGGGTGGGGGAAATATGCCTGGGGTTCCTGCTGCCTGCCAGCAGTCAGGTCATGTGTGAGTCTCAGAGTGCTGAGCCCCCAACCAGGGTCTTTCCCCTGTGTGCCATGCCCTCTTAACTTCCTGCATGGGCTAGCCAGGCAATCTCCCAGCCAGGCACAGGATCACCCACAGAATTTGAGCTCTCTTCCTTTAGAAAAATCAGTAAAGGGAGAAAAGCTAACTTTGTAATTGAGAAAAGTTAAAATCCCTTCTGTAAATGAGATTGTGAGAAAGATCAGACCACAAAAGAAAAACAACCGAAATCAAAGTGTGAGTCAACAACACACAGGGCAAACTGTTGGACAAGTTATGTGTCCAATAGATAGTAAATCAATTTCATGTTCAATTTCTTAGTTAAGCTATTACCCAAGGCAGTACCAAGTGTTTTCTTAAATATCTTTCTTTGCAAGGGTGCATGTTAAAAACACACATTACTGGATAGCATTGTGGAGTAGCAGGGTTAAATCATCACCTGTAACACCAGCATCCCATGTGAGCAGTGAGTCAAGTTCCAGCTACTCCAATTCCAATCCAGCTCCCTTTTACTATGTCTGTGAAAGCAGCTCAGGATAGCACAAGTGGTTTGCTTGTTGCATCCTAGCAGGAGACCTGGAAGAAGCTCCTGGCTACTGGCTTCTGCCTGGCTTAGCCCCCTGGCTGCTGTGGCCATTTGAGGAATTAACCAGTCAATGGAAAATTTCTCTCTCTGTATCTTATTCTCTGTAACCCTGACTTTCAAATAACTAAATTTAAATAAAATACAGATTTCTTTCCACTATCTGAAATCTACTACAAATTTACCAGATAGAAAATTGCTTATTTTATTAATGGCTAAATTGGAAATGCATTGATATTAAGGAAGGTTATATAGAACAGGATCACACTATATCCTCATGAGTATGTTTGTGTCTGTAATACCACTTCACAAAAAGTAATCTTTTACTTAAAAATAAAATTTATTTACTTAATCATTATTTTTTATTTTTGTGAAAGGCAGAGATTGAGAGAGGGAGAAGGAGGCAAAAATACATATTCTATCCTCTGGCTTACATTCTACATGCCCACCCCACTCTTTGAAATTGTATCTCCTAAAAAACAAACATGGATAGAATGATGTTCTTAATATTCACCTGATTTCAGTTATTTTGCTACTAAGTGAAAGAGTGGCACTGACTTTGTGTTTTTATTTTTTTTTATTTTATTAAAGATTTATTTATTTATTTGAAAGGCAGAGTTACAGAGAGGCAAAAGGAGACAGAGAGAGAGGGAGGGAGGGAGAGAGAGAAAAGTCTTCCATCCACTGGTTCATTCCCCAATGGCAGCAACATCTGGAGCTGAGCTAATCTGAAGGCAAGATCCAGGAGCTTCTTCTGGGTCTCCCATTTGGGTGCAGGGGCCCAAGGACTTGGGTCATCTTCTACTGCTTTCTCAGGCCATAGCATAGAGCTGAATAGGAAGTGGAACAATCAGGACTTGAACCTGAGCCCATATGGGATGCCAACACTGTAGGCAGCTGCTTTACCTGCTAAGCCAGAGAACTGGCCCTTGGTTTTTATTTTTTATTTTTTATTTTACTTTTGTTGGGAGAACATCCATGCTGGAGTGAAACTAGAGGTTTCTCATGAGGCAACAGGAGAGAGCATCTACACACTAAGCAAGCTCTAATATTTCATCATCCTATGAGAAGTACAAAATGATAAATGAAAATGCAGTTTAGTTATCTCCATTAAAATAGTCACCAGGAACAGAATTTCACAAGTCTTATTTTCTCTGTCAGGTAGTATAATAGAAAACAGAAAACAACTGAGCAAGTTCCATTTAGTGATTTGGGGATGAATTCTTCCATACAAAACATTTAAAGAGATTTTCAACTTAATTAGATATTTTGCAATTTCACCAACATGTGTTCCTTTGAAATTAGAGCATTTTGCATATGTAGCTTGTCTGTTTCAGAGCTTCAGCACTCTGGAAGGAGGTCTATGTTTTACATATCCATTCTCCAATACGAAGATAGGTTAGCAACTTGCTTGGAAGCACACAAGCCCCCAGCGATGTCTGTGAAAAGTCAGACCTACGCCGTTGTTCTTTCTGAGACAACTCAGCCCTAGAGAATCCACATTTCTTGCTTTGTTGACCACAGTAGCTCTTTCCTTTCAGCATTGTGTCAAAATTGCTTTCGAGAACGATTAGTCAAAATAAATGCTTCTTTCCTCTACATTTTAATCTGTGTAGGTTCTTTCTGCAGGAGCCCGTGAGGGGCAGATGCTCCGCAGCACAAACCTCATCTTCTCCTCCTCCTGTGACCACCTGCTTCCTGCCTCAGCACTTGGATCTTCCTCACAGTCCAGCTGCTTCCTCTGTTCCAGGCCCCGTGGCTCTCCTGGTCATGGCACAATTGCTGTGCGAGCAGTGACCCTCGTGGCTTCCCTGTCATCGTCCAGCTGCCTTCAGCCTGTGCACTGACTTTAACAGGCTCTCCTCACATTTCTGCCGTCAGCCTGACACCACACTTCACAGCTGCCCTCCTCTGTTTCACTAGCCTCTTTCAGGAGCTTCGGCGGTTCTCTAACATGTGCATCTGCCCTCTCATGCCTCACAGTGGAACCGTGTGGGAAGAGGGCGGCTCTCCACCTCCTTGGACTCTACCCAGGCTCATCTCCAAGGCAAAAATGCGGTTCTTCCTAGACGAGCAAAGGAAGGGTAGAGTGTTTTTCCAAGATGCAGTTGAATTATTTTGAATTTTATCAAAATAGGCATTTGAATATATCCACATCATTCTTCAACAAAATATAAAGGTTTTCTCCCATCCCATTGGGATTGTCTTAGAAGACAATCGCAGTTAGAGATAAGCAGCCTAATTGCAGCAGTAAAATTCACCAAATAGGCCAGAGTGTTGGCTCTCTAATTTCTTTCTGACTATGTCAATAATATTAGCATCAGGAAATCTGTGTTTTTTGTTGTTGTTGTTCAGGCTCTGAAATATTCCATTAGTAAAATATATATTATAAATTTTTGTTTGCCTGGGTCAGGTAGATATTTTAATTAAATTCATTTCATTATAAAAGTAAGATAAAATAATATTTAACAAAATTTGATAACAGTTAATTCTGCTAAATAAATATAACATTTTAAATAAGGATGGGTGCTGTGGCATAGCTGGTTATGCTGTATTTCTATCAGAGTGCCTGTCGTTAGAGTCCTAGCTCTGCTTCCAATCCAGCTTCCTGCTATTGTTCCTGGGAGATAGCAGGTGATGACTTAGATATTTGGGTCTCTTCACCTACATAGGAAAACTAGATGAAATTCTGGGTTCCTGGTTTTGGCTTGACCCAGACCTGGCTGTTGAGGGAGGAGTAAATCAACAAATGGAAATCTCTGTCTGATTGTCTCTCTTTCTGTTACTTCTGTCAAATAAATAAATAAATAAATGAGAAAAAAAATCTCTTTTAATAAGATTCCTGGTATTTTTTTAACTTTTCGTTTTTAAAAATACACATAGACAGATCTTCTTTCTTAATTTATTATTATTTCTTTCCTACTGTTTCTGTCTGATATCTACAAAATAGGGAACTTTTTTTTTTTTTACAGGTAGAGTTATAGACAGTGAGAGAGAGACAGAGAGAAAGGTCTTACCTCTGTTGGTTTACCCCCCAAATGGCTGCCACGGCCAGAGCTGTGCTGATCCGAAGCCAAGAACCAGGTTCTTCTTCCTGGTCTCCCATGTGGGTGCAGGGGCCCAAGCAGCTGGGCCATCCTCCGCTGCCTTGCTAGGCCACAGCAGAGAGCTGGCCTGGAAGAGGAGCAACCGGGAGTAGAACCAGCACCCATGTGGGATGCCGGCACTGCAGGAGGAGGATTAACCAAGTGAGCCACGGTGTTGGTCCAAGAACTTTCTATTCATCTCTGTGCTTTCATGTAATTTGTATTATGACATATACATTAATTTAAATCTTATTTATTTGTTTAATTAATTTATTTCATTTCACTTCAGTCTTATATCAATAATTCTACTATCTTTTGATTTAAATTTTTTATCTTAATGAATAAATTTACAGTGATAGATGTTCATCAAACATTTTTGATATTCAGTTACTGTCAAACATTTTCTACATGGTATCTCTCTGGATTAATGTTTAATTTATTTATATTCCATTTCATTACATGAAGTCATTTGGTTCAAAAAAATTACAATTCACCACATGAAAACAGTTGAGAAAATCAGAGTAATGAGAAAATAAGTATAGAAAATAAAGTGAAGCAAGAGGTATGAGATGCATGCTGTACGCTTTGTATCTTCCCTGGAAACGTGCATGTAATAAATTTTGGACTTTTAGTAATCAAAACAGGAGGAGAGAGTGTTGGTACATGTGAAAGCATAAAAATTTCCGGTACTATCAAATCAAATCAATACCTTGGAAATGCACAGCTTTTCTTGGCATGGAGATCTTAAGCAAGATGTTTGGTCATATGCTTTTAGTACAATTTTAAAATGTAAAAACTATGAACATATTTACAACTCTTGATACATTTTGCCAATTTTTTTTTCCTGAATGAAGCATTCTGCATTGTCATTAAATTATTCCAATAGTAGGTGGAAACGCTTTCTTTTGGCTTCATTAATTACTATTTCTTCAATTATAGCAAGAGTGAATTTACTACTATGTGATTTGTTCAATCACTTTAGTCATGATTTTCTAATAAGGATCTTATATGAATAAGTTTGGCTTGTGGGATTTTGGCACAATTTATAAAGAGAAAGACTTCATAGTTTGTTATGATTTTGCTTATTAGATTAATCTTCCATACTGAGACATTTATATCCAATTGCAATATTCTTCATGATGGTAGGATAAAGTTCTCCTTCATTTGTATATTTTTACTAGAAAAAAAAAAAAACACCCTGAAATCTGTCGTGGTCTTAGTTTTAGTATAGGACTTAAAGTTGCTGAAACAGAGTGATGATACATTTTTATTATTTTGTTTTTATAGGCCAGTCAGGTCCAAAAGAGTTTAGAATCTAGAAGTAGCTCATACTTTAGACTAGATTCAGACATTTTATTATTAATTTTATTTTCAAAGAGATATAGATGTTTTCACTCATCTTAGGACAATCAATCTTTGCTGAAGCTCACTAGTAAAAAAAGCTATTATCTAATTCCCTTTATACTTTCTCTTGCCATAACTTTCAAGAACAATATTAGATCTATGATTTAAAGACCCATTATGTTAACACAGTATTCTTATCACTTGCTTTTCTGTGTTGTGTTGATATCCAAAGAGTTTAAATCATCTGCAAAAATGCATGTTTTTTTAAACATAGCTATTTATGTTCTATGATTTATGCTAACATTTACTTAAAAACAAAACAGCATGTTTCAAAGCACTGTTTATCAGATAGCTCTCTTGCCATGTGGCCTCACTAACCTAGAGCCTTCTCTTAGCGTGCATTTTTAATGTTTTGAAGAAATACTGTGCACAGATCTCTCAGAAAGACAACTGCTCATATTTTGTCACACTGGCTGCATCTGCTTCGGGCACATGTTGTGCGAATGGGACTGCTGGCGTCAGGACGAATCCACCACTGCCATGTGCACTGATGCCTCCCTCTGAAACCCATATTTGTGAAAACTCTGCGAGAGCAAAACACAAGTGGGTGGTGCCCTAGGACAATAAGCCCACGAATCTAAATACAGTCCAGGCCTTTGGAAGACTAATGCCTGATTTTTTTTTTTTTTTTTTTTTTTTTTGGCTAGAGTTTGAAGGATATGAAGATTGCAGAAAAGCCTAGGGGAATGAGCTAAACAACAAAGAAAGGAATTTGAATTCTTTAGTCTGAAGAGAGGGTTGGAAGGTTAAAGACTGTCTTATTAATGGAATTCAAGTTGTATAGAAGTTTTGTAATTGAGTAAAAATGAATTAACCTTTCTCAAAGGCAATTTTGATTTCTGTTCCAATGTCTTTAAATAAGAGGAAATGGGGGCACATTGGCAGGGGGAGGGGACGAAAGAATGTCTGTTGAGCCTCGGCAACTTTTCCCTGGTGTTTCCTTTCTCTCACCTCATGAACGTTCACTCAGGTTTTCCCAGTCTAAAGTTCATTTGTCCTGTTCTTTCCTTTCTATCTGTTTTTTTCACCATTCTATCCAGAATGAAACATTGTCCTGACAAAACTGTCCTATGTACACTACTGAAAGGAGATAATCAGAGGTGGGTGCCACTGCATCCTGATGTTAGAATGAGAGAAAATCAGAAGCTTCCAGCAATGATTTTAACTTGGTATGAAACAGAAGTTTCTTTAGTGATAATAGTTAAACGTAGGAGAGCTCCTGGGGATGTGTCCCTACCCCTGTATAACAAAACTAGCTTTTCTAGTTCAGAGATGTCTTGAAAGCCAAGAATTGTCCCAAATGGCTAATTGAGCTTTTCATTTCAGTGTATAGTATTCGAAGAATTTAAACAATATCTCTCTAAAGCTCAACTCTTGCAGTACTCTGTTCATTCTAGAAAATACTGTGTTGCACGATTTTAACAAATTTTAGATTTTGGATTGTCCATTTTAATTTAAAATTTACCCTGAGGAGTCATTATTATTATTATTGATAAATATTTTATTATTGATCAAAATATAAGAACAAGTAATACAAGTTTGTTTCTGGAAAACAAATGAAAGGCTACCTTTTTCTATTCTCTCACTGATCAAATTAAATCAAAATTTACTTTACATGTGTGTGTATATATATATATATATATATATTTCACAGGCTGTGAGCTCTTTTGGACCCTAGTATCTTTTTATTCCCTAAAAAACTTTTATTAAGAAATACAAACTTTATGCATTTCATAAATACAACTATGGGAATAGTGATTCTACCCACCTATCTGCCCTCCCACCCAGACTCTCACACTTCCTCCTCCCTCTCCTATTCCCATTCTTATTTTTTTATTTTATTTTTTGACAGGCAGAGTTAGACAATGAGAGAGAAAGACAGAGAGAAAAGTCTTCCTTTTGCTGTTGGTTCACCCCCCAAAGTGGCCGCTACGGTTGGTGCACTGCAGCTGGTGCACTGCAGCTGGCACAGCAATCCGAAGCCAGGGGCCAGGTGCTTCCTCCTGGTCTCCCATGGGGTGCAGGGCCCAAGGACCTGGGCCATCCTCCACTGCACTCCCTGTCCACAGCAGAGAGCTGGAGTGGAAGAGGAGCAACTGGGACAGAATCTGGCGCCCCAACCGGGACTAGAACCCAGGGTGCTGGCACCACAGGTGGAGGATTAGCCTAGTGAGCCATGGCGCCAGCCGCCATTCTTATTTTTTAGTATGATATATTTTCAATGAACTTTATACATATACGATTAACTCTATACTAAATAGAGAGTTCAACAAATAGTATTAAATAAAAAATGTTCCTCAAAAGTTAGACAAAGGCTCTTCAAAATCATTGCATATCAAACTGTCAATTTCACGTCTATAGATTACCTTTTCGGTGCTCTAGTTATCACAGATCCGGGAGAACACATGGTATTTGTATGATGTTTTCTAGTTTCACCCATTTTGTTGGAAATGACATGATTTCATTTTTTTACCATATTCCATAGTACACATATCCCATAATTTCTTTATCCAGTCTACAGTTGAAAGACATTTGGGTTGATTCCATGTCTTAGCTGTTGTGAATTGAGCTGTAATAAACATGGGGGGTACAGATAACAGTTTCATATTCCACTGGGTAAATTCCCAGGAATGAGATGGCTGGGTCATATTCAGATTTCTGAGGTGTCTCCATACTGTATTCCACAATGGATACACAAGTTTACACTCCCACCCACATTTTTAATTAGGGTACCTTTTTTTCCCCCACATCTTCGCCAGTGTTTGTTGTTTGTTGATTTCTGTATGAGAGCCATTCTAACTGGAGTGAGATGAAACTTCATTGCTGCTTTAGATTTCATTTTCCTGATGGCTAGTTATCCTGAGCATTTTTTCATGTGTCTGTTGGCCATTTGAATTTCCTCTCTGGAAAAATGCCTTTTTAAGTCCTTTGCCTGTTTCTTTACTGGGTTATGTTTTTTGGATGAGTTATTTGATCTCTTTATATATTCTGATTATTAATCCTTTATCAGTTGCATAGTTTGCCAATAATTTCTCCCATTCTGTCAATTGCTTCTTCACTTTCCTGAGTGTTTCTTTTGCAGTATAGAAGCTTCTCAATTTATGTAATCCCATTTGTCAGTTTTGGCTTTGATTGCCTGTGCCTCTGAGGTCTGTTCCAAGAACTCTGCCTATGCCAGGATCTTTTAGGTTTTCCTCCATGTTCTCTAATAACTTGATGGTATTGGGTCATAGATTTAAGTCTTTGATTCATTTTGAGTGGTTTTTGTGTAAAGAGTAAGAAGGAGTCTTGTTTCATACTTCTTCACATGGCAATCCAGTTTTCCCAGCACCACTTGTTAAAGAGACTGTACTTACTTCAATGATTTTTAGCTCTTTTGTCAAAGATAAGTTGGTTGTATATTCATGGGTTGGTTTCTTGTGTTTCTATTTTATTCCATTAATCTATCCATCTATTTTTGTACCAGTACCAGACTGTTTTGAATATAACTGCCCCATAGTATGTCTTGAAATATGGTATAGTGATTTCTGGCTTTGTTTCTGTTGCATAAGATTGCTTTAGTGAGTCAGGGTCTCTTTTGTTTCCACACTAATATCAGATTCTTTTTTTTATATCTGAGAAAAATGTCCTTGGCATTTTGATTGGTATCACTTTGAATCTGTAAATTGCTTCTTGTAGTGTGGACATTTAATGATACTGGTTCTTTTAAACCATGAACATGGAAGAATTTTCCCTTTTTTTGTTTCTTTTTCTATTTCTTTCTTTAGTATTTTGTTATTCTCATCATAGAGATCTTTGACATCCTTGGTTAAATTTATTGCATGGTGTTTGATTTTTTTAAGCTATTGTGAATGGATTGATCTTAGAAGTTCTTTCTCAGTCATGGCATTGTATGTGTATACAAAGGCTGTTGGCCAGTGCTGTGGCTCACTTGGCTAATTCTCTGCCTGCAGCACCGGAACACCGGGTTCTAGTCCTGGTTGGGGCACCGGATTCTGTCCCAGTTGCTCCTCTTCCACACCAGCTCTCTGCTGTGGACAGGAAGTATAGTGGAGGATGGCCCAGGTTCTTGGGCCCTGCACACGCATGGGAGACCAGGAGGAAGCACCTGGCTCCTGGCTTCGGATCAGCACGGTGCACCAGTAGCAGTGCAGCAGCCGTAGTGGCCATTTGGGGGGTGAACCAACAGCAAAAGGAAGACCTTTCTCTCTGTCTGTCTCTCTCTCTCTCTCACTGTCTAACTCTGCCTGTCAAAAAAAAAAAAAAAAAAAAAAAACATAGGCTGTTGACCTTGTGAGTTGATTTTATATCCTGCCACTTTACCAATCTCTTCTATGATTTTAAATAGTCTCTTGGATCCCCTATATATGGAATCATGTCATTTGCAAACAGTGATAGTTTGAATTCTTTCTGCCAAATCTGTATCTCTTTGATTTCTTTTCTTGCCTAATGGCTCTGGCTAAAATTTCCAGGGCTATAGTGAATAACAACAGTGATAGTAGGCTTCCTTGTCTTAATGGGAATGCTTCTAACTTTTCCCCTTTCAATAGGATGTTGTCCATGGGTTTGTCATAAAGTACCTTGATTGTGTTGAGGAATGTTCCTATATCCAATTTGCTCAATGTTTTCATCTTGAAAGAGTTGTATTTTATCAAATGCTTTCTCTGCATCTATTGAGGTAGTCACGTGGTTTTTGTTCTTCAATTTGTTAATGTGATGTATCATATTGGTTGATTTGTGAATGTTGAAACATCCCTGTATATCAGGGATAAATCCTGCATGATCTGGATGAATGATCTTTCTGATGTGTTGTTGGATTTGACTTGCTAGTATTTTGTTGAGCATTTTTGCATCTATTTATCGGGGAAACTGGTCCATAGTTCTTTTGTTCTGTTGTATCTTTTTTCAGATGTATAGATTAAGGTGATGCTGGCTTTATAGAAAGAGTTTAGGGAGGATTCCGTCCTTTTCAAGTCTTTTTAATGCCTTGAGAAGTATTGTCCAGTAGAATTCAGCCGTGAAGTCATCTGGTCTTGGGCTTTGCTTTGTTTCAAGGGTCTTTATTACTGATTGAATTTTTATCTTTGTTATTATTCTGTTTAGGTTTTCTATATCTTCATGGTTCATTTTTTGTAGCTTGTATGTGTCCGGGCATCTATTCATTTCTTCTAAGTTTCCCAATTTGTTGGCATACAGCTCGGTGTAGTAGTTTCTGTTGACTCTTCTTATTTCTGTGGTGTCTGTTGTTACATTTCTTTTTTCATCTAATTTTATTTTTTTGGGTCTCCTTCCTTTTTTTGGTTAGTTGGGCCAATGGTGTGTCAATCGTATTTATTTTTTCATAAAAAAAAACCTTTCGTTTTATTGATTTTGTATTTTTTGGTTTCAATTTTCTTTATTTATTCTTTAATTCTCATTATTTCATTCCTCCTATTATTTTTTGGTTTGGTTCACTGCTATTTTTCTAGGTCCTTAAGCTGTGTTGTTAGTTCATTTATTTGGTGCCTTCCACTTTCTTGATGTAGGCATCAATTGCTATAAACTTTCCTCTTAACACTGCTTTTGCTGTATCACTTATGTTTTGATGTGTTGTATTGTCATCTTCATTCATTTCCAGAAATTTTTTGATTTGTCTTTTTATTTTCAAAGACACACTGCTCATTCAGGAGCATGTTGTTCCATCTCCATGTGTTCTCATATATACTGGAGATTCTTGAGTTGTTGATTTCCAGCTTCATTCCATTATGATCAGAGAAGATGCACTGTATGATTTTGATTTTTTTTGAATTTGCTGAAATTTCCTTTATGACCTAGCATTTGGTCTATCCTAAAGAAATATCCAATCACTGGTGAGATGATTTTGTATTTTATAATTGTAGTATGAAAAATTCTGTAGATATACCTTTGGTCTATAGTGTTGAATAACTCTGTTGTTTCCTTGCTGATTTTCCATCTCTTTGAGATCTCAATTTATGGAAAAATTTCATTCATGTCATGTATGGATTTCTTTAATTTGTGGATTTGCTTCTGATATCTTCTATGTAATCCTAATATCAATTTTTTGAATTTCATTTCTGGCTTTCTGGCATTTCATCAATCACTCCACCTTCACATTCTAGTATTGAAGTGTTGTTATGTTCTTTTGGTGTGTCATGTTGTCTCCTTATTCTTATTTTTTGAATTATTGCATTTCTTTTCAGCATTTGTGAAGAGATATTTGTTGTTTTTTTTTTCCTACCTTTGATTTCTTTTATCTTTGGACTATGCCTCTGTGACTTAGTGGAGTGTGTACTCATTCAGATAATTCCTACCTAATATTAGGTGATATTTTGTGGAAAATTCTGGATTTAATTTAAGAAATTTTAATTTAAGTTAAGGAAGCTTAATTTAAGAAATGTTTAGTCTAATACCTATAATATTAGAAGTTGTTTGTATTTTTGATGATTACTCATAAAACTTTTATTGTTTTCTGTGATGACATATTTATTTAATGTGACATATTTAAAATATATGTAAGAGAAAGAGAAGTTAGAGAGCAAGAAAGAGACTTCCATATGTTGATTCAGTCATCAGATATCTGCAACACAATCCATTTCTGCCACATATTGCCAGAAATCCAGTTACTTGAGAATTTTACCTACTGTATCCCATGATCTGTACCAGTGGAAATCTAGAGTCAGGAGTGGAGCTGACAGCAGTCCCAAGAACTTAGATGTCAGATGAATACCTCTTAAACAGGTAAATTTTATGTGGCAACTTGACTAGGCCATGAGATGCAATGTGAGTGGACATTCTTCAAGACACTTTAGATCAGGATAGAATAAAAATGTAGAGGACGGCTCAATTTCATCTATCTGCTTGAGCGCTTCATTTGAGATAAATGTTTATTCCTGTCTTGAATTGGTAACTATGGCATTTGCTATAAGATATTGGATGCTTACTAGAATTTATAATATGGGATTTCTTAGGTCTCCCACACTAATGGGAGATCACGGGACTTTCCATTTTCACATGAACAATACTTTGTCATTTCCTTCTTCCTCTCTTTCTATTTCTCTCTCCCCCCACCTCATTTTCTCCCAGAAACACTTATGTAGTAATTATAAAAACTGATTTATTAAACAAAGCTATATGTACTGCAAAAATTATGGTGAGAATGGCATTTTAGTGGTTTCTCTGAAAGGGAAACTTGGGATAGATATTTAGAGATTATGAGGGTGAATGATCTAAAAGTAGGCCTTCGAAGTTTGAGAACTTATATAGAATGTTCAAAGTCAGGGCATAATAGGTTTGGATTGGGTTCATGAGACTATTGATGAATAAGGTTCTATATATAGGAGGACCAAAGATTGCACTTAGAGATTATTGGAACTCAAAAGAAAGTTTGTTAAAGTTGCAGTATATAAAATCAACACACAAATATCAATAGCTTTTGTTTACACAAACAATGCCATACATGAGAAGAAACTTGTAAGGGCAGTCCCATTCACAATAGCTACAAAACAAATTTAAATTCTTTGGAGCACATTTAACCAAGGAGGTGAAAATTCTTTAAAATGAACATTACAAAACATTTAGGAATGAAATAGAAGAAGAAACACAAAAAATTGAAAATCTCTGTTCATGGATTAGAAGAATTAATATCATCAAAATGTCCATAAAATCTAAAGCAAATTACAGATTCAGTGCTATCACAATCAAAAAACCAACATTTTTCTCAGATCTAGATAAGGCAATGCTAAAGTACATATGGAATCATAGGAGATCATGAACAGCTAAAGAAATCTTAAACAACAAAAACCAAACCAGAGGCACATGGGAAAGCAGTAGAAGATGACCAAAGTCTTTGGGCCCCTGCACCTATGCGGGAGACTGGGAAAAAGCTCCTGACTACTCACTTCAGATTGGCACAGCTCCAGCCATTGTGACCATCTGGAAGTGAACCAGCAGATGGAAGACTGATCTCTGTCTCTCTGTCGCTGTATCTCTCTCTCTCTGCCTCTGCCTCTCTGTAAGTCTGCCTTTTGAATAAATAAATAAATCTCAAAAAAAAAAAAAAACCACAGAGGCACTACAACGCCAGACTTCAAGACATGCTACGGGACAGTTATAATCAAAAGAGCCTAGTACTGGCAAAAAATTGACATGTAGACAAATAGAACAGAACAGAAAACCCATAAATTAATCTATGCATCTACAACCATCTGATCTTTGACAAAGGATCCCTGCAGGTAAAAGTTTCTTCAACAAATAGTGTCAGGAAAATTGGATCTCCACATGCTAAAGCATTAAACAAGGCCACTATATTATATTTTATAAAAAAAAAAAACAACTCAAAATGGATGGATCAAAGATCTAAATTCATGACCTGATACCATCAAATTTCTAAAGGAAAACTTTGGGAAACTCTGTAAGACATTGGCATAGGCAAAGACTTCTTGGACATGACTATGGAAGCATGGGCATTAGAGACATAAATAGACAAATAGAATTACATCAAACTAAGAACCTTCTGCACTGCATAGGAAACATTAAATAAAGTGAAAAAGCAACCAATGTATTGGGAGAAAATATTTGCAAACTATGCAGCTGATAAAGAGCTCAAGAAACTCAAAAACTGTCGCTCCCCGTCTTCGTGGAGGAACAACACAGGACCCTGCGCTGTTCTTTTGTCTGCTCGGCCCTCCCCGGGTTTGCTGCTGGTTCTTCCTGGGTTGGCTACTGTCCCTTCCACCTCCGTGGAAGGGCGGTTCCCCCTGGCCACTTTCCCCACTTCTGCAGGGGAGCGGCACACCACCGGCCGGCTCTCTCGGGGGCTGCACAGATGTTCCCTCAGATGTTCCCCTTAGATGTTCCTGGTGCATGTTGTCTCTCTCCTCCTTTATAGTCCTCTTCCACTAATCCCAACTCTGCTACCCACACGCCGAGTACGCTGCTCTCCTCCAATCAGGAGTAAGTCCCACAGTTTATTGGTTGAACTGGAGGCAGCTGTGTAGAAGCTGTTTCTCCCTTCTCAGCGCCATATTGTGGGAGAGCAGATGCATAGAATAAGTCTTAATTCCAGTAACAGTCTAGTCCGAGTTGCTCCCCACAAAAAACAACTAAGCAATCTATTTTAGAAGTGGGCAAAGGACATAAACAGGCATTTTTCAAAGGATAAAATACAAATGGCCAACAGACACATGAAAAAAAAAAATGGTTAGGATCACTAATCATAGGGAAATGCAAATAAAAACTACTGTGGGGCTGGTGCTGCGGCTTACTAGGCTAATACTCTGCCTTGCGGCGCTGGCATACCAGGTTCTAGTCCCGGTCAGGGCGCCGGATTCTGTCCCGGTTGCCCCCCTTCCAGGCCAGCTCTCTGCTGTGGCCAGGGAGTGCAGTGGAGGATGGCCCAAGTGCTTGGGCCCTGCACCCCATGGGAGACCAGGTTTAAGTACCTGGCTCCTGCCATCGGATCAGTGCAGTGCACCGGCCACAGCATGCCGGCCACAGCGGCCATTGGAAGGTGAACCAACGGCAAAAGGAAGACCTTTCTCTCTGTCTCTCTCTCTCACTGTCCACTCTGCCTGTCAAAAAAAAATAAAATAAAATAAAAAATAAAAACTACTGTGGGGTTTTACTTCATCTCAATTAGAATGGCTATCATTCAAAAAAAAAAATGCTGGTAAAGTGTAGGGAAAGGGCACCTTAATCTGCTATTGATACAACCACTATGAAAGTCAGTATGGAGATTCCTCAGAGATCTAAAAATAGATCTACAATAGTACCCAACTATCCCACTCCTGGAAATTTACCCAAATGGATTGTATTCAGAAAATGAAAGAGTTATCCATAACCCTATACTTATTGCAGTTCAATTCACAATAGCAGAAATATGGAATCAATCCAGATGCTCATCAACTGATGACTGGGTAAAGAAAATGTGCTATATATACCTTATGGAATAGTGTTCATCCATAAAGAAGAATGAATTCCTGTCTATTGCTACACAATTGATGCAATTGGAAACCATTATCTTTAAGCAAGTCTCAAAAAGATAAATATCAGATGTTCTCTCTGATATGTGGCAGTTAATAGAGGATTTTAAAAATGCATAGGAATGAAGTGGATATTTTGGGATATAATTGTTGGTTTTAGCCATTATTCATACTGCTATGGAACTGTGGTCTTTCTGCTTTTTATTTTTTGAATATTATGATTAGTGGTGAATTAAGCCTATGAATATAGTCGATTAAAATTATGACTTTTCAAAAGCTGATGAAAAGGAGGAAAAGAGGGTGGGAAATGGTAGGGTGCAACAGGGCAGTAAGGGAAGCGAGCTTGTCTTAGAATTTTATCTATGATATATATGAAATCTATTCTCATTTCATTAATAAAAATTTTTAAAAATCCTGACAACTCTAGTTCTTACAATCCAATCTTCTAGTATCAGATTATTTTATATATTAAGAAGTCAAAATACTTCACTTTGTCCTGAGTTTATAATTGAATTAATGTTTTGTATAATACATAAGAGACCATAAATATCTTGAGTTGACATCATCATGCTTTAAATATTTTAGCATAACATTACAATTCATGAAAGTTTTTCAAATTATGTAAAATTATTATGAAATGGTGCTCATGAAGTAAAATCAGTAAAAAAATAAAATTTGTGTAAACTATAACCTTGTGGTAGGTATTATCAGTTGCCTGACAATTACATAATGTATTTCATTTGATTTACACTAATTTTTCTGAGGTGAGAAATCCCAGCTGAGCACTATGAAAGAGGTGGTCAAATGAAATTATTCTGTGGATTTCACACTGCCCCATACTCTTCATTGCTTCCTTCTTTCCGTGTGAAATGTGGGGAGCTGTCATTTTATGAGAATAATGTTGCCATGAAAATAAAGCTGCAAGCAAAAGATGGCGTGGAGTACAAAGAAAGAAGGGGCAATATCCTGAGAAGCATGATGCCAGTTCTGGGTTATCTGTCTCTGGAGAGTTCATTACGTCAAAACGAATCACTAAAAAATGAACTACCAAAGCAATCTAGACAAAGTTGGAGAAATCCTACTACCTGTCTTCAAAATACATGACAATTCTGTGGCAAAAAGCAGCATGATGTTGGGAAAAAATATACAAAACAGATATTTACACCATTAGAATGAACAGTAAGTCCAGAAATAGATCCAAATCTTATAGCCAATTATCTTTGATGAAGTTGTGAAGAACTCAAAATGAGTAAAGAATATTTTTTAAAACAACTGGTGCAGGGTCTTAGCCCACCCAAACAAGGGTGGACTGGGACCAAGGAAAGGGAAGTGCACCACTTGCCCGTTCCCCAGCCTCCCTTGATCCTAGAGACAATCAGACACTGCCGGGAGTCAGGTCAAGCAGGAACTCATTTTTTATTGTGCAGAAAGCCTCTTTTAAAGCAAAATCCACAGAGCTATAGGGGAGGGGAAGAGAAGCCAGCCAATCATTTTAAAGGTTACCCTATCATGCACTCGGTTTTCATAAGGTCCACACACTGTTCATATGCTGATGTCATCTCTCCTGAGGCCTGTGCCCAATCAAGTTTTCTTGTAAACAACTCAGACTCCACCCATCTAACTTCCTCTCGGTGCCATCTTTGCCACCCTCATGTCCTGCAACTGGTATTGTCTATCTGGAAGCAGAAGAATACAAGGATACTCTTATTTGACCTCCTGTACAAAATCAACTCAAAATGGATTAACTCTGAAGTGTAAGCCTAACAACTATGATTTATGAAATTACTAAATAAGAGTTGTGGAGAAAAAGATCCATAGCACTGGTACAATGATTTTTTTGGATAAAATCTCGAAAGTAGAGATATCACAAAATTATGCAAATTGGATTCATCAAACTGAAAATTTCATCACAACGTAGGAAATAATGAAAGAGTAAGAGTAAAGAGTTTTCCATATGAGAGAAAATATTCACAAACTATAACTCTAACAAGAGATTAACATCAAATATATATGACACTCAAACAACCAAATAGCAAGTTTAAAATTAATCTGATTATACAATAGGCAAAGAAGATATACAAATAGCTAAAAGTATATAAAAATTGCTCCAAATCACTAATCATGAGAAGAATGAAAATAATAAGATGGATTCCAATTTTATTCCTATTAGCATGCCTGTTATAAAAAAGACAAAGATAATGAGCATTAGTAAAGGAGAAAAGGAGAACACTTGCATATTATTGGTGGGAATGAAAATTAGTAATATACTTAGGGAAAATGGCATTAAGTGAAGTTTCTAAAATTATCAAAAATATACCTATCATATAATTCAGAAAATCCACTACTGAGTTAATATTTAAGGAAATCAGTTCAGTATGTTGAAAACATATCTGCCAACCAATGTATTGGGAGCACCATAAGGAAACTTAGAAATGTTCATAGAAATGAGTATTGTGAAAATACTCTGCATAGATTTCAAATTTTTTCATACAAAATAAACTTGTACTAACTTCTTAAAATTTGCCTGAACAGGATCTAGTTCAAAGCAATAGGAATAAGACATAAGTTTGAAAAGTGCCTTTATCAGAGAAACATAAATTCTGCTAAAATAGAAGAAAGATCAAACCTAAAATTAATGGTAAAGCTTGTGTGAAAGAATGACATCATTGACACTTTACAAAAAAGTTACAGATATAATAACTGCCAGCTACCCAAATCAGCAGTTTACAAATGGATAACTCATTTTAAGAAGGGAAGAGATGGGACTGGCGCTATGGCGCAGCGGGTTAAAGCCCTGGCCTGAAGAACCGACATCCAATATGGGCACTAGTTCTTGTCCAGGCTGCTCCTCTTCTGATCCAGCTCTTTGCTATGGCCTAGGAAAGCAGTAGAAGATGGCCCAAGTCCTTTGGTCCCTGCACCCACGTGGGAGACCCGGAAGAGAGTCCTGGCTTCAAATCAGCTCCGTCTGTTGTGGCCATCTGGGGAGTGAACCAGCTGTTGGAAGACCTCTCTCTCTGTAACTCTTTCAAATAAATAAAAATAAATCTTTTTTAAAAAAAAGAAAGGAAGAGATGATGTTTAAGATAAAACTCTTAGTGGCAGATTACTCATATTAAACTATAGGGAAATAACATTCTTATGCATGCCCTAATTGGAGAAGACTGACAATTTAGAGTGAAAATGTTGGGGAAAGAACTTTAGACCCTGAGATCTAAAACTGTGGTTCCCAGATTAGCTGCAGATAAGAGCAGAACTATAAATGGAAATATAATACAGCACTGGCCGCAGCGCACTGGCCGCGGCGGCCATTGGAGGGTGAACCAACGGCAAAGGAAGACCTTTCTCTCTGTCTCTCTCTCTCTCACTGTCCAGTCTGTCTGTCAAAAAAAAAAAAAAAAAAAAAAAAAAGAAAAGAAAAGAAATATAAAACAGTGGGATCAAGATCTTGAAACATTTACTTCAAAAACTGTTAATAGATGAAACATCGCTATTTCAGTATCACTCTAAAGACATGACATAATCAAAGCAAAGGCTACCAAATGGTGGAAGTAATTCAGTCAATTAGTAGTTTAGTCAAAGCAAAATAACAATACCACCTGAGTATTAGGTGAATATTTTGAGAATATCAGTCAAACTGTTAGCAGAAAATTGCCTAAAAAAGTGTCCTGATGTTGCTCCTGTTGACTTCCTTTTTTACTGATCTTAAAAAAAAATCTCTAAAGCACACCCATTTATCTTTAATTAATAATTTGATAGATAGTCCATTGTCATGATTAAATTATGAGAAATCTCAGTACTTTAGGGATGGACTAAATGACTTGTGTCATTGCTTACAAAAAATTCTTGAATTTGACAAATATTATATTGAGAAACAATGTTATTATTTTTTGTTTCAGTATTTAAATTCAATTTTTTGCCAAATTATGTTGATGACTCCTGTTATTACCAATAGGACATATATTGACTTATTCTAATTGTCCATCAATGGATGGCATGGATAAAGAAAATATATAATTATATAAAATACATGGCTATACGTAGAATAAAATTCTGTCAACTGGAACTACATGCATGAAATTGGAGGACACTATATTAAGTGTAATGAACCAGGCACAGAAACACAAATGTCACTTGTTTTCATTTATGTGCAGAATTTAAAATATAGTTAATTTAACAGTAGGTAAGGGAAGAGAGGAGAATGAGGAGATGTTGGTCAAATGATATCGTGCTGCACCGATCCTAAGCCAGGAGCCGGGTACTTCCTCCTGGTCTCCCATGTGGGTGCAGGGCCCAGGCATTTGGGTCATCCTCCACTGAACTCCAGGGCCACAGCAGAGAGCTGGACTGTAAGAGGAGCAACTGGGACAGAATCCTGCACCCCAACTGGGACTAGAAGCCAGGGTGCTGGTGCCTCAGGCCAAGGATTAGCCTAGTGAGCTGCATCGCCAGCCTGTAATCAGTTTCACTGCATGTTGGTATGTATAATCCTCAACTAACACAGACCTCAATTCTGCTAAAACTGAATAAGTAAATAAATGGAAGACAGCATATAAAATATTAGTTGTAGTAATTTACGCATGCTGTAGTTATTTATAATTTTTAGAATGTTGTTCTTTATCTCCTATATATTTTCAAGTGTGTACATTGACAATATATCTTTCTATTATCAGAAATAAGAAATCATTGGGTTGAATATAATTTAATAGTTTTACTAAAATTAAATATTTTTTCCATTTTAGGAATAGATTTATAAAATGACAAGCTTAATCTGCCTATATATTTTTGTAACAAACAAACCAGATGTGCGCAATAAATTAAAGAATGAATGATGTATTATATGTTGAAGAAAAATCTATCTGGAAACATATGTTACCATTGAACATTCTAAGAGTCTGCCGAAATAAACCTAACAAATGTATGAATATAGAAAATTCAAGCAATTTAACAAGAGAAGCTATGAAATTTCTGTTTTATCAATAAGTTGTTTGCAAATAATTAAATAGAGAGATTTGCATCATGTTATGTTTAGAGACGCCCACATACAATTGACAAATGCACCTACGTGTAGATGAGTGTTGAAAAGGTGAATGAATATGATTTTGATTATACTGAACAGCATTATGTGATCGGAAGCGATTCAACAAATAGTTGAAGTCATTAATACCACTTTTTAAGTGTTTTCTATTTGGTTCATGAGTCATGTTTTGTAGTGTTAACATTTTTGGTATAAAATGTTTTGGCTTGTGTTATGAAGTAACAATTTAAATAATAAATGCTGAATGTTATCCCAGAATAATTAAGGGTAAGAGGTTACTTACTTTTATTTTTATCTTCCTCTGAATCCCATTGACAATTTGGAAGCAAGGAATTATATATACTGTGCTATTTTTTGTAACTGGTTTTTGAATGTCAAAATGTTTGCAGACCATACATAGTTCTAAAGTGTAAGATATTCAAAACTGAGGTGATTTAAAGTCATATAATAAACTTTGCTTATGAAGATTTATTTTCCTTTTTTTCTATAAATCATTCAACAACACTGGCTAGACCTCTGTGGATATAAAAATCGCTTCTTTGCATTGTGGGACGTTAAACCAGTCAAATACAAGCTTATTTGTACATTTTCACTATAGTTTAGTCTAGATCAGTAAGGCACCTACATTTAAATAAATGTTAGAGCTAGAAGAGTATATTTCTGACTTACTCTTTTTCTTTTATAAGGAAATTAAGTGACTCTAAGCTACAAACAAGAAAAGGTCTATCAATCCCCCCATCATTTGAATGTCTTCCTCACCTCTGGACCTAAACACTTCAATTCCTTCTCTAGGACATATCTCAACTTGCTAAACAACTCTAAATTTACTTCTTACAGAAAACATTCCTAAATTATCAAGTCTACGTTAAATCTCTTTCTTTGTTTTTTGAGAGAATCATGCACATAATTTGATTTGTTAGTTTATACATTGGGTCATAATTGTTGTTTTTCATTTCACCAAAGTCCTCTAATTATAAACTTGCTTAATAATGGATCAAGGAATGCATTTTGTTTTTTTCATCCTGGCTCCAATTTATAGCAAAGTAACTTACACACAGTAGGTGCTCAATAATGACTTGCTAAAGTTTAAAAAAATCACAGTGCAATCTCATGAACTAAGCTTGTTAAACATACAAATACCTACATTTTAGAATAGGTATGTATTTCTATTTCAGATCATTAAATTATATATGAAAATACAGAACAGTTTCAATTTATCAAGAAATTGTGGCTGTTTCTTTTGATTGCATATAGCTAGAGAAATACACTAAGTTGGTTTCAAAGCATAACCATTAAGAATCCCAGGAAAAATTGCAGTTACATGTGATAACAGTTATTTGTGCAGATATAATGATAAATAGACTATTGGGTTCCCATAATGGAATTCAAAACTGCAATAAAGTGAACTATACCTACATACAATTATAGGGATGAATTTCATAAAAGAATGTTGATTGAAAGAAACAAGTAACCGGAAAGGTCACATTTGTGATTCCATTTGTATACTCTTCAAAAAGAAACAAAACTAATCTGTGATATTGGAAATAAGATTAGTGCTTACCCTTTATGTGAGTAGTGACTGGAAGGAGTTTCTGGAGCATGTTTCTGTGATATTGATGATGTTCAGTTTCTTCTCATAGGTCATATGTTACAAGTTCATATTATATATATATATATATATATATATATATATGCATTGTGTAAACAAAGTACAATTTGTACATACGTATACATTTATTTAAATAAAAACACATAAACATTACCTCCTGCCACATATTCTAATCCCCTCAGTTTTTTTTAACTTTCATTTAATGAATATAAATTTACAAAGTACAGAATATGGATTACAATGGCTTCCCCCCCCATAACGTCCCTCCAACCCACAACCCTCCCCTTATCCACTCCCTCTCCCCTTCCATTCAAATCAAGATTCATTTTCGTTTCTCTTTATATACAGAAGATCAGTTTAGCATACATTAAGTAAAGATTTCAACAGTTTGCTCCCATACAGAAACATAAAGTGAAAAATACTGTTTGAGTACAAGTTATAGCATTAAATTTCAATGTACAGCACACTAAGGACAAAGATCCTACATGAAGAGTAAGTGCAGCACAGTGACTCCTGTTGTTGACTTAACAAATTGAAACTCTTGTTTATAGCATCACTAATCAACCTAGGCTCTTGTCATGAGCTGCCAAGGCTATGGAAGCCCCCTGAGTTCACTGACTCTGATCATATTTAGACAAGGCCATGGTCAAAGTGGAAGTTCTCTCCTCCCTTCAGAGAAAGGTACCTCCTTCTTTGATGACCTGTTCTTTCCACTGGGATCTCACCCGTGGAGATCTTTCATTTAGGTTTTTTTTTTCCCCAGAATGTCTTGGCTTTCCATGCCTAAAATACTCTCATGGGCTTTTCAGCTGCATCTGCATGCCTTTAGGGCTGATTCTGAGGCCAGAGTGCTATTTAGAACATCTGTCATTCTATGGGTCTGCTGTGTATCTCACTTCCCATTTTGGATTGTTCTCTCCATTTTTTATTCTATCAGCTAGTATTTGCAGACACTAGTCTTGTTTATGTGATCCCTTTGGTTCTTAGTCCTATCATTATGATCAATTGTGAACAGAAATTGATCACTGGGACTAGTGAGATGGCATTGGTACATGCCACTTTGATGGCATTGAATTGGAATCCCCTGGTAGGTTTCTAACTCCACCGTTTGAGGCAAATCAGCTTGAGCATGTCCCAAATTGCACATCTCTTCCCTCTCTTATTCCCACTCTTATATTTAACAGCGATCACTTTTCAGTTAAGTTTCAGAACTTAAGAACTGTGTGTTGATTACAGTATTCAACCAAAAGTATTAAGTAGAACAAACAAAAAATACTAAGAGGGATAACATATTAAGCTGCTCATCAACAGTCAGGGTGAGGGTTGATCAAGTCACCGTTTCTCATAGTGTTCATTTCACTTTAACAGGTTTCGTTTTTGGTGCTCAGTTAGTTGTCACCTATCAAGGAAAACAAGTGGTATTTTTCCCTTTGGGATTGGCTTATTTCACTCAACATGATGTTTTCCAAATTCCTAACCGGGATCACTTTTCAGTTAAAATTTAAACACCTAAGAACAATTGTGTGTTAATTACAGAGTTCAACCAATGGTAGTAGAACAACAACAACAAAAAACTAAAATGGATAAAGTATCATCATGCTGAGTGAATTAAGCCAGTCCCAAAGGGACAAATATCACATGTTGTCCCTGATTGGCGACAACTAACTGAGCACCAAAGGGGAAACTTGTTGAAGTGAAATGGATGCTGTGAGAAACAGTGACTTGATCAGCTCTTGTCCTGATGATTGCTGTACAATGTAATCCTCTCAGATTTAAGGATACAAATGACAGAACTAACCAATGAAATAATGAGATATTATTCACCTACACACACACACACACACATACCTGTATCTACTTATATCTACATCTATATATCTGTATCTATCTATATTCATCATTTCTGGGAATTTGTCTATAAATGTTCCAGTATCCTTAACAATCTATGAAATTACTAAGAATGACTTGAACTTCTGTTGTATGTAGCTTTATTAGTTTTTTTCCTGCTCCAATGCTCTCTGTTCTGTACTTCCTCCTGTGTGTTTTCTGAAACCTTTCCCTAAATAGAATCCATTCCTTCAGGTATTCCCCAAACTTCAATATTGCTTATTTTGATGGTATCCCAGAAAACCCAAACATTATTTTTCTCCCTTTTTTTTCTTCTGTTTTGTCTGACCAAAATTCTACAAAAGACTATCTAAGAACAGATAATCATTCTTCCGTTTGATCTAATCTATTTTCCAGTGTATTTTTTGTTTGACTTATTGAATTCTCCAATCTGGAAAAAGATATGGACATCCAAATATATGAAGCACTAAGGACCCAAAATAGACATAATTTGAGAAGAAACTCACAGTGAAACATTATAGTCAAGCTTTCAAAAATAAAACAAAAAGAGAATATACTAAATTTTTTAAGAGGAAAGCATAAGCTTTTTTTTTTAAAGAACTCCCATGATATTGACAGCAGATTTATCAACAGAAATCTCATAGGCCAGGAAAAATTGGAGAGATAATGTCCAAGTTCTATAAAACAAAAACAAGAACCCTTTCCAATCCATTACTTTGCCCAGTGAAGTTCTCTTTATAAATGAAGAGGAAATACAGATCTGCCATGGCAATAAAAGTAAGTATAAATTTGTCACCACCAGCCTCACAAATGATCAATAAAGATGTACTGCACACAGAAACCAAGAATAGTAATCTGATAAAGGAGTGTGAAAATATGAAACTAACCTGAAAAAGAATTAAGGTTATTTAAAAGAAACAATAGAAATTTTAAAGGGAAAATGGCAAGATCAAGTCATTAAATATGACATATGAATAATAATCTTGAACATTAATGTACTGAATTACACAGTTAAAAAACACAGATTGGAGGGCTGGTGCCATGGCACAGTGGGTTAATCCTCTGACTGCAGTGCAGGCATCCCATGTGGGCACCTGTTCTAGTCCCAGCTGCTCCTCTTCCAATCCAGCTCTCTGTTGTGGCCTGGGATAGCAGTGGAGGATGGCCCAAGTGCTTGGGCCCCTACACCAGCATGGGAGACCAGGAAGAGGCACCTGCCTCCCGGCTTTGGATTGGCACAACTCCAGCCATGGTGGCCATTTGGGGAGTGACCCAATGGAGGGAAAACCATTCTCTCTCTCTCTCTCTCTCTCTCACTGTCTGTGGCTCTACCTCTCAAATAAATAAATAAAATCTTTAAAAAAGCGCAGATTGGGTGAATGGATTTTTACAAAACCAAAAAGAGATAAGGACCTGCTGTCTACAACAAATGCACTTCACTAGGAGAGATATAACCAGACTGTAAGTGAAATGATGCGAAAAGTTATTTCATACAAATGAGCAGGAGTATCTAAACTTATATCAGACAAAATGGACTTTAGTACAAAAACTGTCAAAACAGAAATAAGTCACCATATAATTATTAAACATTTATTTCAACAAGAATATATGACTATGGCAAATGTCTGTATTTAATGAGCACTTTATTTTACAAAACAAGTGTTTATAGATCTAAAGGGAGACATACACTGTAATACAATAATACTGGAGGATTTCAGCACCCCATTTTCATCAATGGATAAACAAATAAGATAAAATAAATATATTAAAAAAAATAGTTAATGTACCCTATAGACCAAATGTCTGAAAAGATATTTACACAACATTCTCACAGCCACAGAATACACATTCCTTGCCTCAGCTCATGGAATATCTTCCATGACGGATCATATATTATGACTTAAATGGGAATAGGAGAAGGAGGAGGAAGAAGTGTAGGAGTGCGGGTAGGGTGGGAAGGATTATTATGTACCTAAAGTTGTATTTATAAAATGCTTGAAGGTTTTATTCCTTAAATAAAAATGTTCTGGGACCGGAGAGGAGGAAGGATTAAAACAACCCTAAACAACAACAAAAAAAGAATTGAAATCATATCATGTGTCTTTTTTAACCACAATGGTATTAAGCTGGAAATTAACAATAAAAGAAACTCTAGAAACTATACAAAAACATGAACATTGAATGTGAATGGAATGCTCCTGAATTGGATAAATTAAAATGTTCTTTGAAACTAATGATAATGGAAATGTAATATATTGAAATGTACTGGAAACAGCAAAATCAGTATAAAGAAGTATGTTTATGAAAACTAGTGCCTACATAAAAAAGTAAAGTGTCAAGTAAATAATGTAACAATGTATCTCAAGGACCTAGAAAAATAATAAGATAATCAAACCAAAATTAGTATAAGACATAATAAAAACGTACAGTAGGAATTAACAGAAATAAAAATACAAATGAATAATTATGAAAAAAGAGATGCTTTTGTAAAGATAAACCAAACTGATAAACTACTAGCCAGACTAACCAAGAAAAATGAGAGAAACTCAAATCAATAAAACCAAATATGAAAAAGGGAATATTGCAATGGATATTAAAGAAATACAAATAATCATTGTGAACTATTTTGAACAATTATATGCTAAATGTTGAAAAATCTAAAAGAAATGGGTAGATTGTGGAAATATTTAGCTAATAAAATTGAATTATGAAAACAAACAAAACATGAATAGGTCAATAACCAACAGTGAGATTGAATAGTATTAGAGTCTCTCAACAACAAAAAGCCAAGACCAGTTGATTTAATGGCTGGCATCTACCAACTGTTGAGCAAAAACAAATACCAACTATTTTCACATTATTCCAAAAAATTTAAATAATGGGAACTTTTCTAAATTCATTCTATGAAGCCAGCATTACCTTAATTCCCAAACCAGCAAAGGATATAACAGAATGAAAGCAATATCCATGATGAACATAGATGCAAAAATCCTCAACAAATACTAACAAATTGATGCCAACAATACATCAGAAAGATTATTTACCCTGTCCAAAGTGCTTTATTCCAGAGATCTAATGATGGGTCAGCATATGCAAATCAATAAATGTGATATATTACATCATCACAATGAAGAGTAAAATCATGAATAGTCCAATAGTTACAGAAAAAGCATCTGATAAACTTGAATATCATTTCATGATAGAAAGTTTAGCAATTAAATATAGAAGGAACATTTGTCAGGGCTGGTGCTGTGGCACAGAGGGTTAATGCCCTGGCCTAAAGCGTTGGCATCCCATATGGGTGCCGGTTCAAGACCCAGTTGCACCACTTCTGATCCAGCTCTCTGCTATGGCTTGGGAAAATATTAGAAGATGGCCCAAGTCCTTGGGCCCCTGCATCCAGGGAGACCCAGAAAAAGCTCCTGGCTCCTGGCTTTGGATTGGCACAGCTCTGGCCATTGTGGCCAATTGGGGAGTGAACTATTGGATGGAAGACTTCTCTCTCTCTCTCTCTCTCTCTCTGTCTCCCCTCTCTCTGTGTAACTCTGACTTTAAAATAAATCTTTAAAAAAATAAGAAGCAACATATACCAACACAATAGAGGCTAGACATGAAAAGGCCACAGTCATCACCATATTGAATGGGAAAATAATGGGAACATTTTTATTAACATCTAAAACCAGAATAATTCTCTTACAAAATTGGTGTTGGAAAAATTGGATTTCCTCATTTAGAAGCTTGAAACATTTCTGATAAACTACGATCTGTACAAAAATCAACTATGATGGATTAAGTATCTAGCTAAAAGACCTGCAACTATAAAACTTCTAGTGGAAAATATTGGGAAATATTCCAAGCCCTTGGCAAAGGTAATAACTTTTTGGATGAAACTCCAAAAGAACTGCCAAAAAAGGTGAAAATAGACAAAAGAGATTATATCTAACTAAGGGGCTTCTGCACAACAAAGCAAATAAAGAATAGAATGAGAGACAATCAACTGAATTAGAGAAAGTATTTTCAAACTGTTCATATGATAAAAGATTAACAATGAAAATATATTAGGAGCTCAAGAAATTCAACAACAAACAATCCAGTTAAGGAAAAGGCAAATAATCTGTATATTTCACAAGAAGAATACAAATGGCAAACACAAACACAAATGGCCAGCACATGAAAAAATATTCAGGATCATTAGTCATTAGGAATATGCCAAAAAAATCACAATGAGCGATCATCTTACTCCAGTTAGAATGGCTATTATACAACAAGTAGAAAAACAAATACATGGAAGAATGTGGAGAAAAGGGCACCATAATATACTATTTGTGGCAATACGGATTAGTATATCTTCCTTAAAAACTAAAAAAAAAAAATTACCATATGACTTAGCCATCCTACATCTGGGAATGTTTCCAAAGTAAATGAAGCCAGCATATCAATGAGATACTTGCATTCTCTTTTTTATTATGACCTAATCTGCAATTTTAAAGAAATGGAATCAATGTAGATGTTTATCAATGGATATCTGGAAAAATAAGGTATACATATGATGAAATATTACTCAGCCATTAAAAAGAATGAAATTCTGACATTTGCTACAAAATGAATAGGACTGAAGATCATTTTGATGAGTGAAATGAAACAGACACAAGAGAAGTTCAATATCTTCTCTTATATGTGGAAGTTAATATGTAAGGTACATGTGTAGATGCCATTTTGTTTGATTTATAGATGTTTATAATTGCTGTCTTCACTGAATTATATTACTTATACTGAAATATACTCATTTCCTTATTTAATATAAGAAAAAATGGATGTAAGTTAGTGGACTGTGGATGTGAGGGTGATCCGGCTGCCACGTCTGTCATCCCATTGATGGCCAGGGTTGATTCAGCTGATCTGGTTGACTGGGTGGGTGTCCCCTTCTTCCCTCACCGTTCCATGTGCATCCCTCCCGCTAGAGGAGGACCGGTCTTCGGTCAAGGGTATATGAGTAGCTGCGCTCCCCTGCTAGAACCTCCAAACAAGCTCTCAAGATAGTGCACTCATTTGTGTAAAAGAAATGTATGCAGGAAAAATGCGAAAAAATATGACTCTCTTTTCTGTCCCATTATTCTGTAAAGCTTTTCAAGATATAGTGAATCATAAAAGATAATGCCATCCTACCTCCTTTCAACATTTTTGTGGAAGTAGACCCAAATGCTGTAGAAATAATATGCAATTATGAAGAACATTTCCTCATCCCATTTTTTCTCACTTTTTATCCAGGGCAAGTATCTGAAAATAAATTACTAGTGACTTTTCTTCAGTTAAGGTCCATTTCAAAATCCATCCCACAATAGGCACTTTTGTTGTAGAAAAGATAATAAGAGAACTTATTGAAAAGGAGTAAGAGGAAAGCTAGTCATCGGTGGCTAGGAAGCCAGAGATGAAATGGGAAGATCCCCCCAAGTTAGATATATGTAGAGATGAGGGGAGAGAGGAAAGCAGAAATCCTCATTAGCAATGAGGAATATGAGTATTCTGGACATAGATTCCTTTAATATTGTCTCATGTTTGCACTCACTAGTTTTTTGGACTGGTCATAAAGAGACAGAGACTCTCCTGGAATTTTGCCTTCCATGTCTTTCTTAAAAATATTATGTGATATACAAATGAGACAATGCATAGAGATTGTAAAATACATAGTCGAACTTAATGTGATAGATACTTAACCAACTTTTATCCACATTATCTTACAAGTCCTGAGAATATACTTCATATGGCATGTGAGTTTTGAAATGATAAAGAAAGCCAAAGCTTTGGGAAACTTGGGTGATCATGGACTTGAGAATACTTAGAGGTTTGACAATAGAAATTATTCAGGAAAAAAGGTAGATAGAGGTCAAAAAGAAATTTTCATTGTTTATTCTATTCTTGAATATTATGTTGAATAAATAAAAGGTATTGGCAGAAACAACAATATGATGGAGCCCAGTAGTAGTAGTCAATTAGACTTCAAAAGAGAACACTGGTTTGTCCATTACTTTGTACTTCTGTTTTGTCTTCATTGATATTCAGGGTAATTGGTTCCAGGACCTCTGATAAATACCAGCACCTGTGGATACTCAAGTCCTTTACATTAAATATCATAGTATTTGCATACACTTTATGTATAGGTTCATATAATTTAAGTCATCTCAAGATGTGTGTAATACCTATAACAATGTAAATGATGTATGAATAGTTGTTATAGCTCATTGTTACAGTGTAATGATGAGAGAAAAATGCTTTTATATGTTGAGTACAGACACTGTTTGCCCAATTCTTTTTGATACATGGTGGGCTGAATTCATACATGTAGAACCCATGGTTACAGAAGGCTGACAGTACAGAGTAAACTGAAAGGTCAAAATGAGCATCTTTTATGGAGTGCTGCTCTTGTTTGTTGATGCTTCTAGTTGCTTACTTTCTGTACTTTTTCAGGCATTTGCCTAATGGATTTGGTATATTGACAGTTGTAGAACCACGGATTTGAGCTGGGCAGAGTAAATACCTAAATATTTGTTTGTTCTGTGCACATACTAAGAAAGTAAACGTGGATGTCTTTTAAAATCATGAACATCTACAATAGAGCAACTCAGGTTAAAGCAGAATCTAAATCATCCTCTAAAATAGCAGAGCAAATAGGCACAGAGCTTACTGGTGCTTGGCCATTTTCACAATGACAACTGCCATATAATTTCCCAAATATTGCTCCTTCAATTTTGTGTGCACTGTGAGCACATTGCCCTTTTATTTCTAGAAATACTTCAAGCAATATTACTCAATGGCTGAATCTTGGAAATTTTGTATTTTTAAACAGCCTTTATTATTCATTTTACAAACACTTACCCATTTAGGGAATGCTAAATAATGTTCGGAAACCGAATGATTTCTTTTCCAATTGTATTTTGCTTGTGCCTCATTAAATTATAGTGTAGAAGAAGCTGGAATACAGCAAAGCTTCACAAAGGTGCATTAGAAAATCATAAGGAAGAAAGACGAGATGTCAATTACAAAAGGCTGGGAATGATGATTAAGAGGACTATATTAGAAGGGAAACCATGAAAAGAAATTATCTCACTGTTAAATCTTTTTAGTCATCATTGCTAGTTCCTCTTCACATAACTATTTTCATTATAGTATGCGTACCTTTGAGCATATCTTCATGCATATATCTATTGTTAGGTTAGGTTTACTTAAAAAAAATTTTATGTGTCCCCAGAAAAACATCACATTAGTGACTTTAATTTGAGAACCAAGCTCTATCAAGATCACTAGAATAATCCCTGTTCTAACTACAGTGAGCATAAGAAGAAAATTCCTATTAATAATAAAACTTACTATTTAGGAAAATCCCTTTCACTTTGTTTTCTACATTAATAGTTTGGGGCAAGGGAATTAATTATTTAATAAAGCAAGAGTGCTTACTGGTATCACTGACAGAGACAGCACACTCACAACAATACAGTATCTTCTGGAACTTTGCATGTCTGTGCTTTAGAAGTACATAAATTTGATCTTTTAAGGTCCAAAAATATCCTATTGATCCATCCTTTGAAGATGAGTAAGAACTAAAAATTTCACACGGAGTGTACTTACTTAAAAGCGTACTTTAGTTCCACAAAAATAATTTTATAGGTCAGGTTTAGGTGTAACATCTTATCTATTTGTCTAACTAGCTAGCTAGCTGCCAGATCTATCTAATTTTATTTTTGTTTATTTGTAGCATACATACAACTACTTTAATAAAAATCTGATTTGAATATAGGCACATTTGTTTGATGTCTTCCTGTCATAACTGACACATTCAAATGCATGCAGGAGGTGCCTTAATCAATATTGCTCTTTTTCTAAGTTTTTCTTACCCTTTAGTTGTAGTGTTTTTTGACTGTACAGGAAACACATCCCCAAGGAATGCTGAAAGAATTGGTGATAAAATGCTCTGTAGCTGTTAGAGTAGAACAGACCATATTTTTCCTTTCAAAAAGTAGCCTGAACACCAGGGATTCTTTCCCCACTGCTAAGTGTCCTTTGGTGATCTAAGTAGCCTGCCATCAGAAGAGAAATCTGACATTGTTGGAATGGTGGTCCTTTCATGCTCTCTCACTTAATTTTTTCTTTTCTCTTTATTTCTTACTTTTGAAAAGTAAAATTCAGAACTACTTTTTTGTTCTTATTTTTTTAGGTGAGGCTCTATAAAAAGCAGAAGAAAAACTGGAGATATATGAAAAGTCTTGCCTTCTTGCTGTTTGCATCCTCCCAACAAAGGGGATTTGGTAGGAAAGATTAACATAAAAAATTAAAAATAAGCTTTAACTTAAATTTTGACATGACATTGTTTCCAGTTCATTTGAATATTAGATAATGTATAAATGTAGATGTAAGCACATTTCATCAGTGTAATGATTGATAAACCTTTATATAAATAAGAGTGCACCATAAGTGAATCAGGAATAAAGAAAAGAAATAATACGTTATTTTGCTATCTGGTTCTGCTTCACTGGCACAAATGTGTAACTGAGAGTTACAAAGTTTGCAAATTGTACTTTTTGTGTTTGCTTTTAAAAGTTATAGTGGTGTTTTCTGCAGGGCATATAGCTTTTTTAGTATCAATGAGATTGTGAATTAAGAGCTATCTTAAGCCATGAGGTAATCATTTTGAATGTACAGTTCTTGTATATAGTTTGATCTTTTTCTACCTCCCTAAATATATGAAATGGCTAAGTATCTGTCCATCAGATGTTGTTCCTTCTCTCTGTATACTATCTCTTTCAATCAAAATTACTCCCCTCTATTCGTGGCTGCTGTGATCCATCAGTATTTCCAGGATCCTCTAGTTGCCTCTGAGGTAAGCAGGCAATGTGTCTAAGACAGCTGAGCAGACTGAAATATGTGATGGAACCTCTAACCCAGAGTACCACTTCATAGAACACGGCGATCTGTCATTGTCATTCTCATGAAGCATCATGCTATCTATCTACTTATCTTTGGGGAGATAGATTTCTGCAGACTTCTCAACACATCTCAATGGTGCTTATGTGTCGAAGAAGGTGCACCATAAGTATACACTTCAAGAAGTGAGCCATTCTCAGAGAGAATAGGAAACAAGAATTTGTAGGTTATCCTTGAAAAGACCAGAAAACCATAGCAATTTTGAAAAAAAGAAAATCAAAGCTGTCCTTCAGCCTGGGCCTGCATTTTGGTTCTGTCTCTCAATTTGTGCTTATCCTTACAATTTGGTCTTCCTAACACTTTTCAATGCAAAGTGAAAACCTTAAAACCTCAAAAACAAAATGCCTTTGTTAAGTACACCATTTCTCTGTAGCTCCACTACTGTCCTAAAATACATTTGACACATTTATTGATAAATGTGTAATGTACAATCTAAAACCAGAATTCATTATTCTTTTGGTTGGTTAAAAATATACTTCTTTAACTATCAGGAGTCAACCAAGTAATATAATTAAAATACGTGAATGATTCATTCATTGTATGAAAAGTTTAGTGAACAGAAAGAAAAATGTGTAAGACTGAGTGCGGGGAGAGTCATTAAAAGAAAGGTAAGCTCCAGTTTTAGATTTTTAAATTTGTGCTTCTTACTTGCTATGGCAGATTATATTTGTTTAAAAAACCACAACACCACCTCCTGTCCCTGCAATATGTTGTGCTATACCTTCCACCGAATGGAATTCTATATTTTCTTACTTGTATCTGGATAGCGGTTTATCCTTGCCCTGATCAAAAGAATACGTAGGAATGATGCAATATGAATAGAAAAGCTTTTCCAGAAAGAATAAAGGATTTATATGATCTTTCTTGGGAAACTTGCCCTTGGGAATCAAGCCATCATACTCTAAGGATGTACATGTTGGCTCACCAGAAGAGACTAGAGACAGGAACTGAGTTCCCCAGCCAATAGTCAAAACAGCCACTAACCATGAGTCAACAAATCTTAAGATTGTTCCAGGCCACAGATTTTCAGTCTTTCAGCTGAGGCTCAAGGTATAATGAAGACAAGCTATTCTTGCTGTGTCCTGTCCAAATTTCTGAACATAAGAACCCCTGAATACACTAAGTTGTTCTATTCCATTAAGTTTTTGAGTAATTTCTTATACAGCCATAGTAAATGGAACACTTACATCTTCTTAAGAGAATTAACCATGACAAATTGTGATGAGATCACATTGGTTGATTTTGTGTATATTTAGAGCCATGTATGTGATACTGTCTTTTGATGATATGAAAATTCATTATTAATTATCTTTTTAAACAGTAATACACAAATCAATGAAAAATTCACTATTTGTGTTTGTATATCTGTGTATGTTAAGTATATCTCTCTATGTGTAGTTATTTCCTTCTGTTTCTCTGGTTCCTGACCCATATTGTATCTAATCTTGTATATCTTTGTCCAAGGTTTCATGTGCTCTGGTTCTAGCTGTCATAGAAATCACTTTTGGTCACATGGAAAAGCATTCAGCTCCTACCTGTACTTGATCAAGGCATGTGAGTACTTTCGGAAAATTCAGGACTATCTGCTTTGAATCCATGGAGCTCTCTAAATGCAATTTTCTACCAATCTCCTCTGTGGCAGTGGTGAGGAACAGGTAGGGTTGAACACATTGTCACTTAATATGGCATTTGATTTATTTTCTATATACCACACATTATGGAAAAAAGTGCTTGAACTCTTTGAGTTACTGTGATGGAATATTGGGAAGGGAGAGAATAACTACTTTTAGAAATAAGGAGGAAATGTAAAGAAACCTACTCATAGTAGGATAATATTTTAGAATAGAATTTTAGATAGAATATTTCAATCATTGACATGTAATTTGAACGAATTGGAGATAATTTGAAATAGGAAATTCTTTAATCGCTTAAAGCAAATCCCAAATGTTTTTGAAAGGATTGTTTTTTCTTTTCACACACATGGATTTCCCTTCACATTTAATGATTAATCAGATAGAGATGACCATAAACATGCTTTATTTTTCTGATGAATATAACCTGTGTGCCAACATATTTTTCTAATTCTGTTAGTATTTTATGTCATAGTCACTGAAATTTCTAGTCATCAATGAAAAAATAACCCAAACAAGCACTCAATTTAAAGACGCATTTTGCATATAATTAGAACCCAGCTATGCATGTAAAAGCTCTGAAGTTTACTTATTGAAATAGTGGTGTCATGTTTAGGAATGGACAAAAACTATCCATAAAGAACAATTTTATAAAAAAAGAATACACTGTTGCAGAGTAGGATATATCATTTAAAAAAAAAAAGTACTTTAGTAGTAGAATATAGTTTACAAACCAGAATGAACTAGAACATTTAAAATCCCATTTCCTCCAGCCCCCTAGATAACTGCTTTAATGAGGTTCCTTGTTTAGAGGAGGCCTCATTTCCATTACAGATTTCTTTTTTTTTTTTTAACTTTTATTTAATGAATATAAATATCCAAAGTACAGCTTATGGATTACAATGGCTTCCCCCCCCATACCGTCCCTCCCACCCACAACCCTCCCCTTTCCCACTCCCTCTCCCCTTCCATTCACATCAAGATTCATTTTCGATATTTCACTCAAGGGTGTCTATCATAATTTTTTCTTCCTAAAACAGAGTACTTACTTATTAAGAGTCATTTACTATTTTAGGAACTAAGCATGAAGAGAAAGATCTACCCTGAAAGGAAAATAAAAGATCAAGCACCACATCTCTGATTGTACATTTACTTTAAACAATTTTTCTGGTGGTGATTTTTATTTTTGGCTTTGGGGATGATATTTTCCTGGATGAGGATCATATAAGTTTTGAACATAAATATAAAAACCTTCATGATCTTTTAAAAAAAAAGAATACATTGGAAATGCCATTTTAAAAATTCCTTTACTATGAAGTAATGAACCATTTGACTTTCAGATTTAGGATAAAATTAAAGTGTATTCAAATTAAAACAAAAAGAAACCACACACCTAACACACACACATACTTTACAGGATGTCTTCAGTTTTTTACACCAATTTTAAACAATGTACCAAACATTAGAACTCGCAATCACTTCACAAGATTTTGTCTATTTCTGAGATTTGTAATAAATACAGATGCATTTATTTGATGATTAGATACTTAAATAAATGCATGCAGTTAATGTATTTGAATTTCTTGTTATACATTCAAATTTATGAAAAATTAGACTATACAGAAAGTGTAACCCCTCTTATATTACACATTTTATCACTCGTCAAACAGATTCATGACTTCAGACTCTTGTTATTCAACACCCATTTTTTTCTCCATGTAAGTTGATCCTTCACAAAAATAAGAAGGTCCTTTCCTTCCTTCCTTTCTTTCTTTCTTTATTTTTTTTTGGAGTAACTTTATTTTTTTTTAACTTTTATTTAATGAATATAAATTTCCAAAGTACAGCTTATGGATTACAATGGCTTCCCCTCACATAACTTCCCGCCCAACCGCGACCCTCCCCTTTCCCTCTCCCTCTCCCCTTCCATTCACATCAAGATTCATTTTCAATTCTCTTTATATACAAAAGATCAGTTTAGCATATATTAAGTAAAGATTTCAACAGTTTGCACCCACATAGAAACACAAAGTGAAAAATACTGTTTGAGTACTAGTTATAGCATTAAATCACACTATACAGCACATTAAGGACAGAGATCCTACAAGAGGAGTAAGTGCACAGTGACTCCCGTTGTTGACTTAACAAATTGACACTCTTGTTTATGGCATCAGTAATCACCCTAGGCTCTTGTCATGAGTTGCCAAGGCTGGGGAAGCCTTTTGAATTCACCGACTCTGATCATATATTTTTTTTTTTTTTGACAGGCAGAGTGGACAGTGAGAGAGAGAGACAGAGAGAAAGGACTTCCTTTGCAGTTGGTTCACCCTCCAATGGCCACCACGGCAGGCGCGCTGTGGCCGGCGCACTGCGTTGATCCAATGGCAGGTGCCAGGTGCTTCTCCTGGTCTCCCACAGGGTGCAGGGTCCAATGACTTGGGCCATCCTCCACTGCACTCCCGGGGCACAGCAGAGAGCTGGCGTGGAAGAGGGGCACCGGGACAGAATCCGGCACCCCAACCGGGACTAGAACCCGGGGTGCTGGCGCCGCAAGGTGGAGGATTCTACTAGTGAGCCGCAGCGCCGGCTCTGATCATATTTAGACAAGGTCATAGTCAAAGTGGAAGTTCTCTCCTCCCCTCCTCCCTTCAGAGAAAGGTACCTCCTTCTTTGATGACCTGTTCTTTTTTTTTTTTATCTTTTATTTAATGAATATAAATTTCCAAAGTACGACTCATGGATTACAATGGCTTCCCCCCCCCATACCATCCCTCCCACCCACAACCCTCCCCTTTCCCACTCCCTCTCCCCTTCCATTCACATCAAGATTCATTTTCGATTATCTTAATATACAGAAGATCAGCTTAGTATACATAAAGTAAGGATTTCAACAGTTTGCTCCCACACAGAAACATAAAGTGAAAAATAATAGATTTTTTTTTAAATGATGATGAAATCATATCAGACCTATTCTCATGTTTAATCCCAGTGAGAGTCAAGTTGGGAATTGATAGTTTCTTTTTTTTTTTTTTTTTTTTTTACAGAAGATCAGTTTAGTGTACATTAAGTAAAGATTTCAATCGTTTGCACCCCCATAGAAACACAAAGTGAAATATACTGTTTGAGTACTCGTTATAGCATTAAGCCTCAATGTACAGCACATTAAGGACAGAGATCCTACATGAGGAGTAAGTGCACAGTGACTCCTGTTGTTGACTTTACAAATTGACACTCCTGTCTATGGCATCAGTAGTCTCCCTATGCACCAGTCATGAGTTTCCAAGGCTATGGAAGCCCCTTGAGTTCTCCGACTCTTATCTTCTTTAGACACGGTCATAGTCAGAGTGGAGGTTCTCTCCTCCCTTCAGAGAAAGGCACCTCCCTCTTTGAAGACCTGTTCTTTCCACTGGGATCTCACTCACAGAGATCTTTTTGCCAGAGTGTCTTGGCTTTCCATGCCTGAAATACTCTCATGGGCTTTTCAGCCAGATCGGAATGCCTTTAGGGCTGATTCTGAGGCCAGAGTGCTATTTAGGACATCTGCCATTCTATGAGTCTGCTGAGTATCTCACTTCCCATGTTGGATCACTTTCCCCTTTATTTATTCTATCGGTTAGTGTTAGCAGGTACTAGACTTGTCTATGTGCTCCCTTTGACTCTTAGTCCTTTCATTATGATCAATTGTGAACTGAAATTGATCACTTGGAATAGTGAGATGGCATTGGCACATGCCACCTTGATGGGATTGAACTGAAATCCCCTGGTATGTTTCCAACTCTACCAATTGGGGCAAGTCAGCCCGAGCATGCCCCAAATTATACATCTCTTCCCTCTCTTATTCCCACTCTTATGTTTAACAGGGATCACATTTCAGTTAATTTTCAACATTTAAGAATAACTGTGTGATAATTACAGAATTAAACCAGTCATATTAAGTAGAACAGACAAAAAAAAAATACTAAGAGGGATAATGTATTAAGTTGTTCATTAACAGTCAGGGCTATGCTGATCAAGTCACCGTTTCCCATAGTGTCCATTTCACTTCAACAGGTTACCTTTTTGGTGTTCAGTCAGTTGTCACCGATCAGGGAGAACATATGGTATTTGGATGACCTGTTCTTTCCACTGGGATCTCACACACGGAGATCTTTCATTTAGGTGTTGTTGTTGTTGTTGTTGTTGTTTTTTTTCCCAGAGTGTCTTGGCTTTCCATGCCTGAAATACTCTCATGGGCTTTTCAGCCAGATCCGCATGCCTTCAGAGCTGATTCTGAGGCCAGAGTGCTGTTTAGAACATCTGTCATTCTATGGGTCTGCTGTGTATCTCACTTCCCATGATGGATTGTTCTCTCCCATTTTTATTCTATCAGCTAGTATTTGCAGACACTATCCTTGTTTATGTGATCTCTTTGGCTCTTCGTCCTATCATTATGATCAATTGTGAACAGAAATTGATCACTGGGACTAGTGAGATGGCATTGGTACATGCCACCTTGATGGGATTAAATTGGAATCCCCTGGTATGTTTCTAATCTACTGTTTGGGGTAAGTCAGCATGAGCATGTCCCGAATTGCACATCTCTTCTCTCTCGTAACAGCGATCACTTTTCAGTTAAGTTTCAACACTTAAGAATAACTGTGTATTGATTACAGTATTCAACCAAAAGGTTTAAGTAGAACAAACAAAAAAAATACTAAGAGTGATAACATATTAAGTTGTTCATCAACAGTCAGGGCAAAGGCTGGTCAAGTCACCGTTTCTCATAGTGTTCTTTTCACTTTAACAGGTTTCCTTTTTGGTGCTCGGTTAGTTGTCACTGATCAGGGAAAATATATGATATTTGTCCCTTTGGGATTGGCTTATTTCACTCAGCATTATGTTTTCCAAATTCCTAACAGGGATCACTTTTCAGTTAAAATTTAAACACCTAAGAATAATTGTGTGTTAATCACAGAGTTCAACCAATAGTACTAGAACAAACAAAAATACTAAAATGGATAAAGTGTTATATTGTACATCAACAGTCAGGACAAGAACTGATCAAAACTGTTTCGCATAGTGTCCATTTCACTTCAACAAGTTTCCCCTTTGGTGCTCAGTTAGTTGTCACTGATCAGGGAGAACATATGATATCTGTCCCTCTGGGACTGGCTTAATTCACTCAGCATGATGTTTTCCAAATTCCTCCATCTTGTTGCAAATGACCGGGTTCATTGTTGTTGACTGCTGTATAGTATTCTATAGAGTACATGTCCCATAATTTCTTTATCCAGTCTACTGTTGATGGGCATTTGGGTTGGTTCCAGGTCTTAGCTATTGTGAATTGAGCTGCAACGAACATTGAGGTGCAGACAGCTCTTTTGTTTGCCAATTTAATTTCCTTTGGGTAAATTCCAAGGAGTGGGATGGCTGGGTTGAATGGTAGGGTTACATTCATGTTTCTGAGGAATCTCCAGACTGACTTCCACAGTGGCTTAACCAGTTTGCATTCCCACCTACAGTGGGTTAGTGTCCCTTTTTCCCCACATCCTCGCCAGCATCTGTTGTTGGTACATTTCTGAATGTGAGCCATTCTAACCAGGGAGAGGTGAAACCTCATTGTGGTTTTGATTTGCATTTCCCTGATTGCTAGTGATCTTGAACATTTTTTCATGTGCCTGTTGGCCATTTGGATTTCCTCTTTTGAAAAATGTCTATTGAGGTCCTTGGCCCATCTCTTAAGTGGGTTGTTTCTTTTGATGTGGAATTTCTTGATTTCTTTATAGATTCTGGTTATCAACCCTTTATCAGTTGCATAGTTTGCAAATATATTTTCCCATTCTGTTGGTTGCCTCTTCACTTTCCTGACTGTTTCTTTTGCAGTACAGAAACTTCTCAATTTGATGCAATCCCAACTGTTAATTTTGGCTTTGACTGCCTGTGCTTCTGGGGTGTTTTCCAAGAAGTCTTTGCCAGTACCTATATCTTGCAGGGTAAATAATATGAAGTGAGAAGTTTATTATATGTATTTGACCTTAATCGACTTTGCAAGTTGATTGAACTATCTAATTCAGACTTATATCCTTGCTTCCTGTGCCAGGCCTGAAGTCAGCAGGCTCAGCATTAGTTTAGGAAAGATAGATGATAGATGTGAAGTGGAGGAGAGCAATGAGAAACTGGAATTTTGGAGGATGAATTGAAACATTTACCTTAGCTGATTAGGTACTAAATTCTAGTCATCTCTCAGACATCTAAACCTTCAATCCAGTTTTTTTTTTTTCAGTTGCATAATCTGCTTCCCACATAGTATTAATAATTATTTTAAACTGAATAAATCTTTTTTATTTTGTACTTTAATGAAATATTTTTGTAGAATGTTGGGCAAATGAACAAAAACTGATGATGACAGACGGTCTGGTGTTGAGAGCACAAGTTTTGAAGTCAGAACTAGATTCCTCTGATTCAGGATGCACAGCTCACTGGTCCGTGACCTCTTCCAAATTACATCTTCTCTTTAAGCTTTGGTTCCCTTTTATAAAATGTGTGCAAAGAGAGGAAGGTCAGCTTTTAAGACAGTGCCCAGCACACAGTAAGCTGTGAGTCCAAGTTGCTGTTACTCTCTTTTTACCCCTGCAGAGTTTCAACGTCAATGTGCTAATGGCAGCAAAATAAACTTGGTTGATGAGAACCAAGGGAGTAAAGTTTTGTTTGAGTTTGTTTAAAGAAGAAGTAATATTATGCAAAAAGTCATGTCCTCTGTGAATTTCCTTAACTCTAGAGATACAACAGCGAAATTCAGAGAGCCAGTAGTGCAAGACATTTGAAAGCCAGTGGAGCATGAGGCTGGACAAAAGATGCATTGTTATGTGAAAGGCTGGCTGGGAAGGATATCAGTTGAGAAATTATTATTCAAACTGAATGATCCATGTGATATTGCATTGCATTATCCTGAGAAAGTCATGGCAAAGTAGATTTTTTACAGGACTCAGGAAAATCATTACAACACCCTGGACGATGTGGAATCTTTAAAAAGATAGAATTATTAGAATTCTTTCTTGTTCAGGTGTTCTCAAACTTTCACTGAAAGGGATTTACTGAATGAAAGACATTTGTATCTTAGTTTTGCTTTAGATTTCCCAGGGGCAATTATGCTATATGCAGTTTCCCTGTACTCCTTGCTGATGCTAATAACTTCTTTTGCTTGCATTAACACTTTCATTGCAGAAAGAGAAATGAAAGGATTTCCATGTTTAACAGTATCTAAATCTAAATATTCTTCAAATTCCCTAAATGTCAACTTTTCCAATTCCTTTCAACAACTTCCGATAATATAGACCTATAGATTGTGTTTATGTACACTTACATTTTCTAAAACTACAAATTAATGTCAGGGGAGTCATCTTCTTATCACGCTAAATATTCACAACAGCTTTACTGTTGTGATGATCTTACTTTACATAAAAAGACACTGAAGTGTGTAACTGGGTTCCTCTGATTCAGGATTCCCAGCTCACTGGTCCATGACCTTTTCCAGATTATGTCTCCTCTTTAAGCTTCCCTTCTCCAAGGTTCGTATGTAAAGAAGGCAGAATTCAAATCCAGGAATGTTTGGCTCCAAATCCTAAGCATCTGCCACACTTAACAAATCACACATTCCAAAATTCCTTTCAAACTCACAGAAGGGGGGGGGGATAGAGAAATAGAGGAAAAGAGAGAGAAAGAGACAGAGAGAGGGGAGAGAGAGAGGGAGAGAGATGGGCGGAGAGTGAGAGGGAGAAGGAGAGTGAGAGAGATGTTTCATCCACTGGTTCACCCTTTAAATGACCACAATGACCAGGGCTAGGGTAGGCCAAAATCAGAAGCCAGGAGCTTTATCCTGGTCTCCCATGTGGATGCAGGGACCCAAGGATTTGGGCCATCTTCTATTGTTTTCTCAGGCACAATATCAGGGAGTTGGATTGGAAGTGCAGCAGTCAAGACTGGGAGCTGTGCCCTAATTGGATTCTGGCATTGCAGGTGGTGGCTTAATATGCTGCACCACAGCACTGGCCCCACTCACATAGATTTTTAAAAGATGTGTTTGTTTGTTTATTTCACAAGCAGAGTTATTGTGTTATCTTCTGCTGTGTTCTTAGGTGTGCCCGCAAGCTTGATCAGAAATAGAGCAGTTGAGACTTGAACAGGAACTCTGATAAAGAATGCTTGCACAGTGGGTTAATCCACTGTGCAGTAACACCAGCCTCTCACATAGATTTTGATAGAGTTTATCTTGTATTTTAGGAATTAATTAATTAATTAATATAAGAGTGAGATGAGAAAGAGAGAGATGATGTCTATTGGTTTATTCCCCAAATACCCATAGCAGCCAGGGCTGGGAAAGGCCAAAGCTAAGAAGTGGAAACCCAATCTTGGTCCCTCCCACTTGCAGGAATACAACTACTTGGAATCATCATCTGTGCTTTCCTTGGTGCTAATTGTTTGGAAATTGGAGCCGAGAGTGGATCTGAGACTCAAACACAGGCACTGCAATATAGGATGTGGTATCATTGGAATGGTAAGAAAATCCAGGTTGACTTATAATGTTAAGATTACTATGCCTTCTTATCTATGCCTCTGCAGCAGCTGGGCAGGTCCCAGTGATAGACACATTTGCTGCTTGTCAGCAGGCCAGGTAAGGCTGATAGATCTGCTGGGTAACATCTTGGTTAAGGGCCACTACTGTGTGACCCTATATAAAAATAACCAGCCCTTGTGGGTTGCTGCTGCCATGTGATGGCCAGCTATGCTGCTGTTACTGCTGCTGCCTGAATAAAGAGTGACCTCTTTGCCTACAGCTCTGTGAGTATTCTTACAGTTCCCTACCCTGTGTGCCTCACTGTCCCTGATGACTGAGCATGTGTCTGACAGATGTTCCAAAGCAAGATCTTAACCGATATCCACATACCTGCCCCAAAGTAAAATAGTTGATTCTAAACTTGCCAGCATTTCTTTTCTTGCTTAACCTTTCCTTTGTATGGGCAACATTTAAAATGATCCTCAGTTGCTCTGAGTGTATGATTTCATGTTGAGAAACATTAGTGGCATCTGGAATGTCCATTCACAGAAAATGGTCTTGGATCATACCTGCTATCTCAGTGTACTCTATTTTAGGATTTTTCTTAAATTGTTTTCTGAATTAAGATTTTTATGAATTGTTAATTTTTAACTGCACATTACTGTGGATCAGTTTATTTGAAATGATCTGTGATGTGTTTGTAAGATATTCACTGTGTATTTCATTCTTTGCCTTACATCATTTAGAGACTGAGTTATCATATTATGCATATAATGAATAATAATTAATATTATTAATTAATAATTGTCTTCAATAATTAATAATAATCCAAATGCTTTAACTATTAATTTTAATGTCTAGTAGTTTTTATAATAAACATACTTGCCACCAGTAAATAATAAGAACAATGAAAGTCAATTTTTTAATTAATTAATTTATCTGAAAGGCAGAGTTACAGAGAGATAGGAAGAAGCAGAGAGAGAGAGAGAGAGAGAGTGAGAGAGGTCTTCCATCTACTGGTTCACTCCCCAGATGGCTGCAACATCTAGAGCTGCGTCGATCTGAAGCCAGGAGCCTGGAGCCTCTTCGGGGTCTCCCACGTAGGTGTAGGGGCCCAAGGATTTGGGACATCTAGTACTGCTTTTCCAGGCCACAGCAGAGAGCTGGATCAGAAGTGGAAAACCCAGGTCTTGAACTGGCACCCATATGTGATGCCAGCACTGCAGACAGCACCTTTATCCACTCCACTATGCCACAGCTCCAGTCCCAGTCAATTTTCACCACATAAAACTAAGGAAAATTGATTATGAATAATTAAATCACAAAATGAATTTCAACATTTATAGGCCAACATGAGGATCACAATGTCTACAAAAGAACCGGAAGATAGGGGACCCATGCTGTGGTGTAGTAGGTTAAGCCCCTGCCTGCAGCACCAGCATCCCAATATGGGCATTGGTTTGAGTCCCAGATTCTCCACTTCCCATCCCGCTCTCTGCTAATGGCCTGGAAAGCAGCAGAGGATGGCCCACATGTTTTGACTCCTGCTCTTATTTGGGAGACACAGAAAGACCCTTTGGCTCCTGGATTCAGATCACCCCAGCTCTGGCTGTTGCAGTTATTTGGGTAGTGAACGGTAGATGGAAGACCTTTCTCTCTGTCTCTCTCTTTCTGTAACTGTGGCTTTCAAATAGATAAATAAAAATCTTAGAAAAGAAAAGAACCAGAAGACACAAACCTGTAAAGGGAGTACAAGCTTCTACTTCAAAATTAGTTATTTTTGGAAGAATGTGAGTAGAGATGGTGATTTTTTTAACTTTTATTTAATGAATATAAATTTCCAAAGTACAGAATATGGATTACAATGGCTTCCCCCCCATAACGTCCCTCCAACCCGGAACCCTCCACTTATCCACTCCCTCTCCCCTTCCATTCACATCAAGATTCATTTTCGGTTCTCTTTATATACAGAAGATCAGTTTAGCATACATTAAGTAAAGATTTCAACAGTTTGCTCCCACACAGAAACATAAAGTGAAAAATACTGTTTGAGTGCTAGTTATAGCATTGAATCTCAATGTACAGCACACTAAGGACAGAGATCTTACATGAGGAGTAAGTGCAGCAGAGTGACTCCTGTTGTTGACTTAACAAATTGACACTCTTGTTTATGGCCTCAGTAATCACCCTAGGCTCTTGTCATGAGCTGCCAAGGCTATGGAAGCCCCCTGAGTTCACTGACTCTGATCATATTTAGACAAGGCCATGGTCAAAGTGGAAGTTCTCTCCTCCCTTTGATGGACCATTCTTTCCACTGGGATCTCACTCACGGAGATCTTTCATTTAGGTTTTTTTTTTTTTTTTTTTTCCCCCAGAGTGTCTTGGCTTTCCATGCCTGAAATACTCTCATGGGCATTTCAGCCGGATCCGCATGCCTTAAGGGCTGATTATGAGGCCAGAGTGCTGTTTAGGACATCTGCCATTCTATGGGTCTGCTGTGTATCTCACTTCCCATGTTGGATTATTCTCTCCCTTTTTTATTCTATCAGCTAGTATTTGCAGACACTAGTCCTGTTTATGTGATCCCTTTGGTTCTTAGTCCTATCATTACAATCAATTGTGAACAGAAATTGATCACTGGGACTAGTGAGATGGCATTGGTGCATGCCACCTCGATGGGATTGAATTCGAATCCCCTGGTATGTTTCTAACTCCACCGTTTGAGTCAAGTCAGCTTGAGCATGTCCCAAATTGCACATCTCTTCCCTCTCTTATTCCCACTCTTATATTTAACAGTGATCACTTTTCAGTTAAGTTTCAGCACTTAAGAAGAATTGTGTATTGATTACAGTATTCAACCAAAACTATTAAGTAGAACAAACAAAAAAATACTAAGAGGGATAACATATTAAGCTGCTCATCAACAGTCAGGGTGAGGGCTGATCAAGTCACTGTTTCAACTAACTGAGCACCAAAAAGGAAACCTGTTAAAGTGAAATGAACACTAGAGATGGTGATTTTACATATGTAGCTGAAGTTGTGTTTAGTCCTTACTCTGTGAAGTGTGATATTTCATTTAATCAAAATATTTTCTTCTAAATTAAGTTTGTACTTCTCCATGCCAAGTTTTCCTAGCTCATATAGAAAATCAAGCTATTGCTCTGTTGGTTTAACTCCACTAACAGAATGTCTTTGAAGAGTTAATGTTATCTGATGTTTCAGAAAGAATGCCAGTTAATTCCTATTAGTGACTGTTGCATTCATTGGTGACTTGCTCTTCTCACTCTTCAAGAGGATATCTCAAGTGGAGAATTATGGGATCCATGCTTCCTCAGATCCACCATGACAGTTGTGCTGAAGGCTGGCTTCTCCTCACAGCCACCCCCAGCCACCATCTGAGCTTACAATGAGAGAATTCCTACCCAAGACAGGACAAATTTATTGGATATTCTTTGCTAGGGGCATTTCCCATTGCCCCACATGAGACTATCTCAGAACTGCATTGTAAACTGAGCTTCTTCAACCTGCTCTCTCTTTTATCACTCAGTATTCACAGGTGTAGGATGCGCTCTGTGGTCTGAAGCATCTCCCTACCTTCTGTTGTTCTCTGTCCTTTATAATTTACTAGAGTCTCCCAGCAATTATTTCAGTCTACCCAGTCTTGACTTCCATGTCATAGAGAATCTAAACTGTCCCAGAGATTATATCTAGTGATTGAAACAGAGGTAATAGCTGTTAAATAAATATTTTTATACATTCACAGAGTAACTGAGCTATAACATGTTTGCTGAAAGCTGAAATATTTATTTTTTACAAAAATCTATTTCAGTGGGGCAATATGTGCTTTTTCTACATGGTTCTAATCATAATTTTAGAATTGACTGAGTCCCTGGAATTCTATAATTTTGCTTAGAGTATCTCAATTTAGGAAATATATTTTGATATTTTTGATTTTATGAAAATGAACTTATATTTGCACAAAATATGATTAAGTTGAGAAATCCTATTCCTTTCTTTGCAATCTCTAAAATTGGTAAAATGTCATATAACTATAATAAAGGCCATTTATTTGACAAGTTTTGTCTTATACTACAGAGAATATTACTTTTAAGGAACTAAAAATTCTATTTAAGATGTGGTTGAAAATATTAACACATTTTCTACATGAAAATTAGAATCAAGAACATCCTACATTTTAGTAGACTTTGCTCTAAGCTTTCTAGGTAATTTGCTGATCACAGCCAATATGATGGAAATATTAAATATGATATAATATATAAAAATATTTCCTCAAAAATGCAGGGTGGCAAATTAAAACAATATGGTTAGCATAGATAATTATGTCTTTGTTTCTTATGATTGATTAGATTATAAATGTTTGGGGGGCCAGCGCTGTGGCACAATGTGTTAACTCCCTGGCCTGAAGCACTGGCATCCCATATGGGTGCCGGTTCTAGTCCCAGCTGCTCCACTTCCCATCCAGATCTCTGCTGTAGCCTGGAATAGCAGTGGAGGATGGCCCAAGTCCTTGGGCCCCTGCACCGACGTGAAACCCAGAAGAGGCTCCTGGATCCTGGATTCAGATCAGCGCAGTTCTGGCCATTGTGGCCAGTTGGGGAGTGAAACATCAGATGGAAAATTTTTCTTTCTCTCTGCCTCTACTCTCTCTGTGTAAGTCTGACTCGCAAATAAAATAATAATAAATCTTTTAAAAAAAGAAATGTTTGAATCATACTGGCTTCTTTTATTCTCTTTGTCACAAAATATTGTCTAGTCAATTTTTTACATAAATATTTCAAATATGTATATTCTCCAAGCCTCCATTTCATCTCACTTGGATTACTATAGTCAATTTCTATTTTTCTAGTTTCCACTCCTCTAAGTATCTAACCTAGTTTCAACATGATCCATTAAAAATATGGTCATTCTGAGTCTTCTGTTCAAAATATTGTAATGCCTTCACAAATCAGAATAGAATATATCACCTTTCCAAAAGCTTTAAAGGTCTTCTTCCATTTTCCCTCTCCCAAGCCCCTGACATCACCTTTTTTATAAATAGACATGCAGACATGCAGTATTCTTTTTTTAAAGATTTATTTATTTATTTGAAAGTCAGAGATACACAGAGAGAGGAGAGGCAGAGAGAGAGAGGTTTCAAGGAAGTGGAAATGTTTTCTTCTCTACTGTAGCACTAGAACTTTGGTGAATGTCTGATCCAGAGTTGGTATTTGATCATTCTTAACTGACTAAATGATAGTTCTAATCTTGTACTCCAAAAATTCCCTTCGTTTTTTCTCCAAATCAGTTTTTTTATGGCTGCATCAGAATGTTGGGTGTAAGCAGGTGTTGGTAGACAACTTTCCATGGGTTTATTTTTGTTGTTACACAATGTGTGAGCAGAGGTACTAATTACCTTTGTCCAATTTTAAATTTTCAAGAATGCTCATAACAGACTTGGAAGACAGAATTATGTTGGAGAAAGAGTAGAATTGCTTCCTGAAAAAATAATATAGATTATATCTATATCTATATCTCTATATAGATAAAGATATTAAAGAAAAATTAATGCAAGACCTCTGTCCATATTGAATTTTTGAGGTTCATCTGGCTTACTTTTTGGATTTGGCATTGGAGAACTGGCATAAACACTAATGTTCTGTTTTCTGCTATTGATGTAGTAAACTCCTTTGTCTATGATCTTGGAGTCTTCTTCCAGCAACCATGAAATAGTAGTTCTTGACAACAGAATGAAGCTATTACCAGCCACAGTCATTTTACATTTTATAATTATTAAAATTATATTCCTAATTGTTTGCATCCCCTTAGAGCACACATTCTGAGTACTAATCTTTGTGGTCAAAGTATTTGGATGGGGACTTAAGGATACAAATTTGAGAAAACGAAGATTATGAGCAAGATGGCAGTAAAGCAGCAAGGTGTGCTGAGTCACACAGAGAGAAATTGATGAATAGAGGACAGTCAGGCAACAGAACCACAAAAGGTTGGCGTAGAGTGACACAGGAGCATGCCAGAGAGTGCTGGGGTCCACCCCAGGGCAGGTAGAGGTGCCCACAATTGCAGAAAGAGAACGGAACAAAGAACCTATGGGAGGACGACTGCTTCTGCTGCCTCTACCACTGCTGCCGCCACTGCTGCTGCCACCTGCGACCCACCCTGGGATGGACAGGTGAGACACACGCATGTTTGAGTAGGGCAGGAAATCAAAACAAAGTGAATAGCGCTTGCGGGAAGAGGGTGCAATCCAGGGGGACAGACTGAGAGATTGAACACGCCAGGATCCCTTGGTGTCTCCCCCCCACAAATAGAGCTGCAGCAGGTGGAGAGCAGCCATCTTGTTTGTTTACATTTGGGCGTGAAAGAGGGAAGGCTCTGCTTTTGCCTCCCAAATGCACGCACTTCAGTGGCAAGGACCACAGCAGTTTGGAGCAACTCCAAACTGTGAAGGCCCAAGCGCTTTAGGGTGAACAAAGGAACAGGGAGACCAGCCCCAAGGGGTGGAGCTTTGTTCCTCAAAGCCCTGGTACCAGCCTACTCAAGTTACCATTAAATAAACAAACTCTAGAAGGTAGAGCTGCCTGCTTACACTGGCTATTAGTACAGACCCCATAGCAGCCATAGAAGAGGGAAATAATCTGAAAATGAAGCCAATCAGAAATGCCAAAGAACAAAGGAAAAATCCTGAATTAGAATATAGAAGACCCTATGAACTCACCAATGGAGCAGGCTGAACCTTCCATAATAGATGCTGAAGAAGAATTTGAAGTCATGCCAGAAAAAGAATTCAGAAAATTAATAATCAGATTACTTAGAAGTAATGTGATACAGATTCTAGATCTGAATGAAAAGCACACCCAAAGATTAGAGATCCTAAAGAGAAGCCAGAATGAAATATTGGAAATGAAAAACTCAATTGATCATGTAAAAATACTGTAAAATCCCTCAGAAATTGAACAGATGAAATAGAAGAGTGAATATCATAACTCAATGACAAACTTCCAAAAATAATACAGTTAGATCAAACACAGGAAGAAGAAATTAGAAAATTAAAAAATATGGTTGAAGACCTCCAAGATTCAATCAAGCATTGTAATGTCCAGATAATAGGAGTCCCTGAGGGTGTGGAAAGAGAGAATGGATTGGAAGGCATTTTCAATGAAATAATATCAGAAAACTTCCAACATAGGCAGATTGACAGAAACAACCAAATTCAACAAATACACAGGGGCCCCAACAAATTAGACTGGAAGAGAAATTCACTGCGACACATTGTGGCAACACTCAGCTCAGTGAAACACAAAGAACAAATCCTAAAATCTGCCAGAGAAAAATGACAAATCACATTCAGGGGTAATTCAATCAGACTTACCCCAGACTTCTCATTGCAAACATTACAGGCAAGGAGACAATGACATGATATATTCCAAGTTTTAAAAGATAAACAATGCCAAACTAGAATGCTATACCCTCCAAAGCTGTCATTTATGAATGAAGGGGAAATAAAGATCTTCCATGACAAACAGAAAATGAAAGAATTTGTATCCTCACATCCAGCCCTACAACACTAGCTCAAAGACATGCTGCACACAGAAATACAAAAACAAAAACTTCACAACAAAAAAGACAAATGTAGAAAATGATCCAACTAAACTACAACTAAATCTCAAAATACATAAATAGTCCTTTTAAAGAAACATGACTGGAAAAAGTCAGTATTTAACAATAGTCACACTGAATGTAAATGCCCTCAACTATACAATGAAGAGCCACAGACTAGCTGATTGGATTAAAAAAGAAAATCCATCTATATGCTGCCTTCAGGAGACACACCTCATCAGCAAAGATGCACGCAGACTGAAAGTGAAAGGATGGAAAAAGATATTCCAAGCTAACAGAAATCAAAAAAGATTTGGTGTGGCCATCCTAATATCAGATAAAATAAACTTTAACACAAAAACTATTAAAAGAGACAAAGAAGGGCATTATATAATGATTAAAGGATCAATCCAACAGGAAGACATTACTATTAAAAATGTATATGCACCTAATTACAGGGCATCTGACTACTTGAAAGAGTTACTAAAGGACTTAAAGGGAGATATAGACTCAAATACAATAGTAACAGGGGACTTCAATGCCCTACTTTCACCAATGGACAGATCAACCAAACAGAAAACCAACAAGGAAACAACAGAGCTAATTGAGGCTATGGACCAAATAGAGCTAGTAGATATCTTCAGAGCCTTCCACCCCACAGCCACAGAGTTCACATATTTCTCCCCAGTACATGGAACGTACTCTAGAATTGACCATATGCTAGGCCATAAAGGGAGCCTCAGCAAATACAAAAAAATTGAAATTATACCATGCATCTTCTCAGACCATAATGCAATGAAACTTGAAATCAACAACTCAAGAATCTCTGCATCATATGCAAACACATGGAGAATGAACAACATGATTCTGAATGAACTATGGGTTGTAGAAGGAATCAAAGGAGAAATGAAAAATTTCTAGAAACAAATTAAAATGACAATACAACTTATCAAAACTTGTGGGATACAGCAAAAGCAGTGCTAAAAGGAAAGTTTTAGCAATTGGTGCCTACATCAAGAAACTGGAAAGGAACCAAATGACCTCTCCATGCATCTCGAGGATTTAGAAAAACTTAAGCAAACCAAATCCAAACCCAGCAGAAGAAAAGAAATACTAAAGATTAGAGAAGAAATAAAACAGAATTAAAACCCAAAAAACAATACAAAAGATCAGTTAAACCAAGAGCTGGTTCTTTGAAAAAATAAACAAAATGGACACACCATTGGCCCAAGTAACCAAAAAAGGAGAGAGAAGACCCAAATCTGTAAAAACGGTAATGGAAATGTAACAATAGACACAACAGAAATAAAAAGAATCTTCAGAAAGCACTGCAGAGAGATGTATGCTAACAAATTGGGGGACCTGGAAGAAATGGATAGATCCGTGGACACATACAACCTTCCTAAACTGAGCCTTGAAGATATAGAAAACTTAAACAGACCCATAAGCACAAAAGAAATTGATCAGTAATAAACACACTACCGAAAAAGAAGAGCCCAGGACCAGATGGCTTCACCACTGAATTCTACCAGACATTTAAAGAACAATGAACCCCAGTTCTTCTCAAATTATTCAAAACAATTGAAAGGGAGGGAATTCTCCTAAATTCTTTCTATGAAAGTATTTTACACTTTGTGTTTCTGTGTGGGTGCAAACTAATGAAATCTTTATTTAATATATACTAAATTGATTTTCTGTATATAAAGATAATTGAAAATGAATCTTGATGTGAATGGAATGGGAGAGGGAGCAGGAGATGGGAGGGGTGCGAGTGGGAGGGAAGTTATGGGGGGGGAGCCATTGTGATCCATAAACTGTACTTTGGAAATTTATATTTACTAAATAAAGGTTAAAAAAAAGAAAGAGAGGGAATCCTCCCAAATTCTTTCTATGAACCCAATATCACCATAGTTCCTAAGCCCAGAAAAAACACAACAGAGAAAGAAAACTATAGACCTATCTCCCTGATGAACATAGATGCAAAAATACTCAACAACAACCTGGCAAACCGAATCCAACTACACATCATAAAGATCATTCACCTGGACCAAGTGGGATTTATCCCTGGTATGCAGGGATGATTCAATATTCGAAAATCAATCAATGTGATATATCACATTAACAAATTGAGAAACAAAAATCATATGATTATCTCAACAGACACAGAGAAAACATTTGACAAAATAAAACACCCTTTCATGATGAAAACTCTAAGCAAATTAGGGTTAGAAGGAACATCCCTAAACACAATGAAGGCAATTCATGATAAACCCATGGCCAGCATTATATTGAATGGGGAAAACTTACAGGACCTTAACAGACATTTTTCAAAACAAGAAAGCCAAATGGTCAACAGACACATGAAAAAATTCTCAGGATCTCTAGAAATCAGGGAAATGCAAATCAAAACCACAATGAGGTTTCACCTCAACCTGGTTAGAATGGCTCACATACAGAAATCAACTAACAACAAATGCTGGTGAGGATGTGGAAAAAAAGGGACAGGAACCCACTGTTGGTGGGAATGCAAACTAGTAAAGCCACTATGGAAGACAGTTTTGAGATTGCTCAGAAACCTGAATATAGCCCTACCATGTGACCCAGCCATCCCACTCCTTGGAATTTACCCAAAGGAAATTAAATTGGCTAATAAAAGAGCTGTCTGCACCTCAATGTTCGTTGCAGCTCAATTCACAATAGCTAAGATATGGAATCAACCTAAATGCCCATCAACATATGACTGTATAAAGAAATTATGGGATATGTACTCTATAGAATACTATACAGCATTAAAAAATGAAATCTGGTCATTTACAACAAAATGAAGGAATCTGGAAAACATCATGCTGAGTGAAATAAGCTAGTCCCAAAGGGACAAATATCATATGTTCTCCCTGATCGGTGACAACTAACCAAGCACCTAAAAGGAAACCTGTTGAGGTGACATGGACACTATGAGAAACAATTTGATCTGACTTGACCAACCCATGTTTTGACTGTCGAGGAACAACTTACTATTTTAGTCCTTTTAGTATTTTTTTGTTTATTTTATTTAATACCATTGGTTGAACTCTTTAATTAATATACAATTATTCTTAGGATTTTAAAATTAACTGAAAAGTGTTCCCTGTTAAATATAAGAGTGTGAATAAGAGAGGGATGAGATGTACAGTTCAGCACATGCTCACTCGTACTTACCTCCAATGGTAGAGCTGGAAAGGTGCCAGGTGATTCCAATTCAATCCCATCAAGAAGGCATGTACCAATGCCATCTTACTTGTTAAAGTGATCAGTTTAAGTACATAATTGATCAAAAAGATAGGTTAAGTGTCAAAGAGATTACACAAATAAGACCAGTGTCTGCAAATAATGAAGGATAGAATTAAAAGGGAGAGAATGATCCTACATGGGAAGCAGGACACACTAGACTCATAGACTGGCAAATGCCCTAAACAGCACTCTGGCCTCAGAATCAGCCCTTAAGGCATTCAGATCTGGCTAAAAGGCCCATGAGAGTCTTGCAGACATGGAAAGACAAGAAAGTGTGGCAAAAATGACCTGACTGAAAGATCTCGGTGAATGAGATCCCATCAGAAAGAACAGGCCATTGGGAGAAGGAGGTACCTTTCTCTGAATGGAGGAAGGAACTTCCAATTTGACATGCACTTGTCTAAATAAGATCAGAGTTAGTGAACTCAAGAGGCTTTCATAGCCTTGGCAGGGCATGACAACAGCCTCCGGTGATCACTGACATCCTAAATAGGAGTGTCAATTTTTAAATCAACAACGGGAGTCACTGTGTACCTGCTCCCCATGTAGGATCTCTGTCCTCAATGTGTTGTACTATGAGAATTAATGGTAAAACTACTACTCGAACAGTACTCTATATCTTGTGCGGTGTGTGGGTGCAGTCTGTTGAAATCTTGACTTAGTATATACTAAGTTGATCTTCTGTATATAAAGATAATTGAAAATGAATCCTGATGAAGGATGGGATGGGAGAGAGAGTGGGAGATGGGATGGTTGTTGGTGGGAGGGAGGTTATGGGGGAAAATGGTGCAACAATTCAAAAATTGTACTTTGTAAATTTATATTTATTAAATAAAAAAGAAAAAAAGCAAATGAACACAGAAGTTAATCTGTTTTTCATTTTTAAGTCAAAATATTATATTTTTCAGTCTCTGTGTATCTGGATTATAAATAAAATTAATTATTTTGACTCAAAAAAAAAAGAGAAAAACACAGTCTATGCCATCACAGAAAAAGTATGTACTGTCAACATATGTATGCACACAAACCATGCTACAATGTGGTTATAAACAGCAGAAAGTTTGGGAACGTGGACAAGAGAATTTATGATGACATGAAACTGGTTGGGCCTGCTGGAGTGAAATCAAAGTTACTAGAAGACACAAGGTGAAGTAATATTATTTCAGTGTCATGACACCAGAGTCAACCAATGGTCAGCAATGCTATTTTATAACCATTCAATGGACATGTTAAGGATCCCTGAGAATGGGCTGGTGCCATGGCTCAATAGGCTAATCCTCCACCTGTGGCGCCAGCACCCCAGGTTCTAGTCCCTGTCGGGGCTCCAGATTCTGTCCCGGTTGCTCCTCTTCCAGTCCAGCTCTCTGCTGTGGCCCAGGAGTGCAGTGGAGGATGGCCCAGGTCTTTGGGCCCTGAGCCCGCATGGGAGACCAGGAGAAGCACCTGGCTCCTGGCTTTGGATCAGCGCAGTGCGCCAGCCACAGCACGCTGGCTGCAGTGGCCATTGGAGGGTGAACCAATGGTAAAGAAAGACCTTTCTCTCTCTCTCTCTCTCACTGTCCACTCTGCCTGTAAAAAAAAAAAAAAAAAAAAAAAAAAAAAAAAAAAAATCCCTGAGAATGTACAAAGTGAAAGAAGTAAAGTACACATTTTTTAATAATAACTTTTAAATTAGAAGTCGGACTTACATTGTGAGTGATCCTATATGGCAATCCACAGAATTACGAATGAATACTAGAAATTCATGAAATATTATGTGTTTATCTATATATACATGTCTTTCCCCAAAGTAATTATATTTTTTCCTTTTCTTTCTTTTTGTAAATGGAAATGACAAAAATCAGCACTGGTTTTTTGAGACACCAGTAGTCCTTTGGAAAAGTGGAGAGAAACTAGTCAGGTGTGTTTTGCATAATTTACTTGAAAGGGGAAAAGAACCAAGATTGCTGAGAGATTTCATTTGTGAAGTAAGTCACTTGTGGTTAATAATTGGGACCCATCGTGATGACTGCATTTGTTATACATTGTCTTGATTATGGTGAGATATGTTCCCTCTATATCAATTTGCTTAGTTTTTATCATGAAAAAATGCTGAATTTTACCAAAATGTTTTCTTTGCATCTGTTGAGATAATCATAAGATTTTTGTTCTTCAACTTCTTAATGTGAGGCATCACATTCGTGGAGTTTCCTGTGTTGAACCATCCCTGTAGTTGATCTGGGTGGATAATCTTTTTGATGTGTTGTTGGATTCAATTAGCTTGTATTTTGTTGACGACTTTTGCATTTATGTTCATCAGGGATATTGGTCCATAGTTCTCTTTCTTTGTTATATCTTATTCTTATTTTTTGGAATTAAGATGACCCTGGCCTCACAGAAGGAGGCTGGGAGGATACCCTCCCCATCATTTGTTTTGAATAGTTTAAGAAAAATGTCATTTATATGAGTGAAATTGAATTGTTGAGATCCAATTATTGTATAGCCCTTGTCAATATTCTAGAGAAACAGGTCTCTCTATATCAAACATAGTAACTTTTAAATAGTCAGTTGTTGCCTTTTACTAAGAAAATATATTATCTATATGTTAGAAAATATGCCCTAACAATTTGAGGATTTTATAAAGGGGAATTAATGTGTACATTTTTTAAATTTATAGACTTTCTTCTCTTGAGGTAGTTTCAGGTCACAGAATTATTGACCTGTATTATTGACCTGACAGAATTCCCATATGATTTCTTACCATCTCCTGCCCCATTTTCCACATCGTTCACATTTTGCCATAGTGTTCTACATTTATTGCCACTAGTCAGCGAATATTGATACACTGGAATTAGCTAAACTCCATATTTGACATAGTATTCAGTCTTAATGTTATAAATTCTATGAATTTTGTCAAATATATTATAGTATCACACAAAATTTTTTCCCTGCCCTCAAATCCCCTGTGCTCAACCCATTTAACCCTTCTTGTTTTCTACTAAACTCTTATCATCATTTATCTTTTTAATATTTCAATAGTTTTTCCTTTTCCAGAATGTCATATAGTTAAAATCACAACACTCAAGCTCTTCATACTAACTTCTTTTTTGTAATAATATCCACTGAAAGTTCCTCTGTGTTATTTAATTGATTGATAATTCATTTCATTTAAATGCTGAATAATAGTCCATTGTATAGATTCTCTAAACTTTGTTTATCCATCCCCTACTGAGGGACCTCAGTGTTGTTTTCAAGTATGGCAATTTTGAATTAAGTTATTATAAACACTCAAATAAATGTTTTTGTATGGAAATACTTATTAACTCATTTGTGTAACTGCCAAGAAGCACAATTGCTAGATGATACAGAAAAATATAATGAGTTTTATAAGAAACTGCAAAATTATTTTCAAAGATAATATAATACTTTGTATACCCACAAATAATGAACAAGAATTGTTGCTGCTCTGTGTCTTTGCCAGAATTTTTTAGTGATATTCTGGATTTTAGTAATTCTAATATGAGTGTGGAGGTATCTCATATAATTTAAGTTTACAATTGCTTAATAAAATATGGAGCATTTAAATACACTTACCTGCTATGTATCTTCTTTGATAAGGTGTTTATTAATATGTTTTGGATAATTTAATTGAGTTATTCACAATTACATCAGAATTCATAAAAGCAGGGACAGCATATGAACAGATTTTGATTTAAAAGAATCACTTCTGCTACTGAATGGATAGATATCACACACAGATAGATTAAACTGATGCCATAAACAAGAGTGTCAATTTGTTAAGTCAACAACAGGAGTCACTGTGCACTTACTCCTCATGTAGGATCTTTGTCCTTAGTGTGCTGTACATTGAGATTTAATGCTATCACTAGTACTCAAACAGTATTTTTCACTTTATGTTTCTGTGTGGGAGCAAACTGTTGAAATCTTTACTTAATGTATGCTAAACTGATCTTCTGTATATAAAGAGAACCGAAAATGAATCTTGATGTGAATGGAAGGGGAGAGGCAGTGGGAAAGGGGAGGGTTGCGGGTGGGAGGGATGTATAGGGGGGAAAACATTGTAATCTATGAGCTGTACTTTGGAAATTTATATTCATTAAATAAAAGTTTAAATAATAATAAAAAAATAGGCTTTTACAATAGCTCAGGTGAAAGCTGATGGTTTCTTGGATTGTTATGGTACTCCCAGATTTGGGATATATTTTGAAAGTTTGACTGTAGAGTTAGATATAAGATATTTCATATTAAAATTTGAGTATTTTAGCAAATACACTCAATTTTATTTATTGCTTAACACAATTATTTTTGTTTGTTTTGTTTTCAAACAATCCAATGTGAATGTTTCTGACTTGTGTATGCACATATGTGTGAGTGTGTGACTAATTTCCAACTAATGAGTCATTGTTCAATTCTCAAGTTAAAAATTTGTGTGCATGGGTGGGGGGAGCTTTCCATATAGTTATTCAGGGAACCAGTCTGATGGAGGCCCTGCCACTATCATGCGTCTTTCCTGGTTTCCCTAACATTTACAACCATTTGGAAGATGGAAAAGATAAATGTTGGAGAAAACCTGTTTACTTTTTAATCACATTGCATAAGAAAGTAAATACATTACTACTATTCACTTTTCAATGATAAAACCAGCCACTGGTCCCAAGTATGTAAGGGGAAGGAGAAATAGAGTGATTCCTTAAGAAACAACTTTCCTATAACAGTTCAGTGCTGCAAACTGAAATATAAATCATTGGTGGAAAGTTGGATTTCTCTGTCATATGAAGCATAATGAAAAAGGAAAAATCCAAGTTTGATATCAAAAGTTGAAGTTGTCTTCTTGGTGATTTTCAATATACTGAGTGGGTGAGGAACAGTAATGTTGCTGGCAGGAAGTTTTTTGGTTTTTGTAAATGGTAATTTGAGTCATCTCTTAGATGCTCGAGTTGAGAGTCAAATATGGACTTCAGAGGAGAAGTGGTACTTGACATGTCTATTTGGGAGTAATTAGCATAAACAGGATATAAAAGGTATAGGGCTAACTTTGGAAATGAAGAAAAACTAGTTCAGATATTTTGCCATTGCCAACAGCCTACTTGTAAGTTAAATGAAATAATACAACAGAAAGAAATGCCATATCAATCATTTTCTAATATCTTTTCCATACTTTTTTTGACAGGCAGAGTGGACAGTGAGAGAGAGAGACAGAGAGAAAGGTCTTCCTTTCCCGTTGGTTCACCCCCCAATGGCAGCTGCGGCCGGTGCACCGCACTGATCCGAAGGCAGGAGCCAGGTGCTTCTCCCAGTCTCCCATGCGGGTGCAGGGCCCAAGGACTTGGGCCATCCTCCACTGCACTCCTGGGCCACAGCAGAGAGCAACTGAGAGCAGCTGGAAGAGGAGCAACTGAGACAGAGATATGATAGTTGACTCAAATAAATGGCTGTAAGAAAAAACCCACTTCTTCATGTAGCCCATTTGTGGTAAACATTTTAAACTTTTATTTCCAGTGGAGTACTCATATCATAATTTTGATTCTTTGGGTAGTTTCTTTCTGTGTCAATGTTCAAGTATAATCATAGACATAGCTCTGGGGACTGTTCTGTTTTTAATTAAACTTACCACTTTTAACATTTGAAAACACTATTTTTTTTTTTATTATAGTGGTTAAGAAGAGATTGCTAAATAGTTTTTGTCAGGATCTTTTGCCTTGCTTTGGAGGGATGGTGTAAAATTCCCAAGTGAAGTCACATAGGCTTCCTCTAAGACCCACTTTTCTTTGCTTTAATACCAAGTGACTCAGAGTAGGATGCTTTGCTTTCCATGACACACTGGGACTTCCTATTTGTGCATTTGCCGCTTCTCAAATTTGGTAACAAGTAACACTACCATTTTATAATAGGAAATTCCTTCATCTTACACTTGTGTATTTTTCAAAATAATTCTTAATATGCAGAATGAAAGTGATTTTAATTATTTTTAACTTAATTTTATTTGAAAAAACATCTGAGTGGAAAGGAAGGGAGGGAGAGGGAGGAGGGAATCTTTCACACACTGGTTCATTTCTGAAATGCCTACAACTGAAGCTAGGAATAAGGAACTCATTCTGGCTCTCCTATGTGGGTGGCAATGATCCAAGTACATGATCTATCATCTGATGTCTTCCAGGAAACACATTATCAGGAAACCAGATTGGAAGCCAAAGCAAGACTCTGTCTCATATACTCAAATAGGGGATCCTGGAATCCCAATGGATGGCTTAACCTGCTGCACTGAAATGACCACCCCTCAAAAAAACTGATGTTTTATTAAAAATAATATGGGAGAAAGATTCCTTTTTTATAACAATAAAATAAATTCAACCTGTGAGACCAGAATCAATTCCTTCCAAGGGCAATGCCCATGATTAAATTTCCTTGCATTAGGCTCTATCTCTTAAAGGTTCCACCATCTTAATATCACCATACTGGAGACCAAGCTTCTAACATGAGCCTCTTAGGGATAAATGACATCTAATCCATAGAAACAATATATCTTATTTGAAGCATTCTGATGTACAACAGTGCATGACTATATGTACCTTGTATGCTCACATTTCATGACAGAGTGCTGAGTTCAAGTCCCAGCTATGCATGTATTTCAAGTTTCCTACTAATACACATCTTAGGAGGCATTACGTGATGGCTCAAGCACTTGGGTCTCTATCACCCCATGCTGGAGATCTAGTCTGATTTCCTAGCTCCAACCTTTGCTCTATACCAGCCACTGTGGACATTTGGTGAATGAAGCAGCAAGTGAGAATCTCTCATTGTCTCTCTCTGTCTGTAACTGTCTTTCGCATAAATAAATGAATCATATAAAAACTAATGCTCTGAATTAGGGATAATACAAAAATGGGCATGATTTTCTGAATGATGATATTATTGACAAAAAGATGTTGACAGTTGCAGAATGTTTAACATATCCCTGCATCATTATCATTCTATATTTAAAATGTAAGTTCAGGTAATAGAAGGTGTTCTACAATCTGCTTACTGCCACGTCACTCTTTAGCTTGGATACCATCCACAGAAATTCCATTCCTGACAACCTAATAGAGAAGTATTCAAATTGCCCTTGCAGGGAAAGAGGATATTTTAAAAATAATATCTATTACTTTGTTACATATAGGAATAAAAATGAGAGATGATTTATGTTTCATGTATACACAGAAGTTGCACACTTGTTATTTATTCAACATAAGAATGGATTTTGTTTTGTTAGGACAATAGTTTAAAACTTTCCTGACTCTTCTGTATAGCGCAGAATCCGCTGGGTTTAAATGATTCTATTTGTCTGGTTTAGGTAGCAAATGCAGTTTTCTTCTTATTTTGTACTTCATATGTCTTATATAAACTTGAAGTTACAGAGCATGGGTGATATTCAAATTTAGGGCGATTGCATGTATATTATACAATTATGTAGACATTGATTTGTATATATTATATTTGTGTGTATATACATATGTATATGTGTGTACATATATATGTATATATATGCATGTATATATCAGTATAGAATAGCATAATAATTAAAAATTCAGTTCAAGGAGGCATTTTTATCATACAGTAATAAAATAATAGAAACAATGATATAATAAATCAAGAAAGTGATATATTGATTTTTTAAAACATATATTTTATTTATTTGAAAGAGGGGCAGGAAGCATTGTGGTGTAGTGGGTTATGTGACCGTCCACAATGCCAGCATCCCATATGGGTGCTGTTTGGTGTTCTAGCTGCTTCACTTCCAATCCAACTCCCTGATAATGGCCTGGGAAAAGCAGAGGAAAATGGTCAAATATTTGGGTCCTTGCCACAAATGGAGGAGACCTGGATGAAGTTCTTGGCTCCTGGCTTCAGCCTGGTTTCAGCCTTAGCCCCATTGTGGCCATCTGGGGAGTGAATAAGCAGATGGAAGATCTTTCTCTCTTTCTTTCTCTTTCTCTCTAATTCTGACTTTCAAATAAAAAATAAATCTTTAAAAAAGGAAAGCAAGAGAGAGAGAGAGAGAGAGAGAGAGAGGGAGATTCTCCCATCGACTGGTTCTCTCTCCATATGCCCACAATAGCCAGCCTGGGTCAGGCCAAAGCTAGGTCAACATACTTGTCACATACCATTTTGCCTCCCAGGATCTTCATTACCAGGAAAATGGAGTTAGGAGCAAAAGAACTTGAACCCAGGCATTATGATACATGTTGTAGGCAGGCCAAGTGATGTCATAGTAGCTATGGATATTTTTATCTTAAAATGTATATAAAACTATAAACTACATATAAAGAAAAATATCTGTATTTAAATATTATCAAAAATTATAACACAACTGCCACCATGGGCATAAACACTTTTTAAAATGACTTTTAACAAAAGCAGGTAGCAAGATGAATTTGGATCATGGGCTTTAGTTTGCAACCTCTGGTTATTCCTAGGCTCGGACAGTTATTGGTCTAGAGTCTGTATGATGAAATTTATGAGACAGTAACTCTTTTGAAGGCAAGCTATTTGTCTTGTATCTTCATATCACTGGTCATACTTAACACTTGCCAGCACATCAGAGACACTTGATAGAATATTTATTCAAAGAAAGAACGAATTGATCAATGAGAAGTCCACTGATTTCTTCTAAAATTTTGCCACTGATTATAGTTTCTCCTGTGAGCAGGGCTGATACCAAAAATCAGTTTGATATAATGGAAAGGCATGGGCTTTGGGGTCTGATGGAATAGCTGGATTTAAATCCTTGATCTGCTTCTTATAACCAGCACATCTTGGAGAAGTTATTTAGCTGCACTCAGTTGAAAACTTCACATTTGTCAAAGAAAACTGGTGATAGTGATGTGTTGGTAAGCTTAATTCACTACATAAGATTTTTTTTAAAAAATATAAAAGAGTTGGTGCTTAGAAAATATTAGCCTTTCATCCCTTTTAGATGAGTGTTATAATTTTATTATCCTTGCAGGATCACAAAAATGATAGAGTGGGAAAAAATACTGATGGTAATTGAGGTCTATCTGCTTTTCTTAGCCACCCTTCCCAAAGAAAACAAAATAGAGGCCTAGAGAGACTAAAATAGTTCTAAGAAACTCAGAAATAAGAATTGTAACATGGAAACTTGGTTCTTATTTAATTATTAATTAATTAAGGTAGAATATTTGCCTCGTTTTGCCTGTTTCTCTGACTGATGGGACAAGTCTTCAAACCTCTATTCCATGTTAATGCTCTATTGCCAAATTTGCTATCTCATATCTCTCCACACTGGCTTTCTTCCTGGCTTCAACACACACACACACACCAACTGCAGCTATACTTACCTACCCTCACTCATGCACACAAATGTTAAGCATATTTGAAATTATTCTGAGAAAGAATTTATATTAAAAACAAAACTTTTTTTTTAACTTTTATTTAATGCATATAAATTTCCAAAGTACGACTTATGGATTACAATGGCTTCCCCCCCATACCGTCCCTCCCACCCACAACCCTCCCCTTTCCCACTCCCTCTCCCCTTCCATTCACATCAAGATTCATTTTCGATTATCTTAATATACAGAAGATCAGCTTAGTATACATTAAGTATGGATTTCAACAGTTTGCTCCCACACAGAAACATAAAGTGAAAAATAATAGATGATTTTTTTAAATGATGATGAAATCAGAGCAGACCTATTGTCATGTTTAATCCCAGTGAGAGTCAAGTTGGGAATTGATAATTTCTTTTTTTTCTTTTTTTTTTTTTTTACAGAGGATCAGTTTAGTATGCATTAAGTAAGGATTTCAACAGTTTGCACCCCCATAGATACACAAAGTGAAATATATTGTTTGAGTACTCGTTATAGCATTAAATCTCAATGTACAGCACATTAAGGATAGAGATCCTACATGAGGAGTAAGTGCACAGTGACTCCTGTTGTTGACTTTACCAATTGACACTTTAAAGAGTACCAGAAAAATATATGAGACTGAGATCATGTTTAAGAAGCAAAAGGAAGCAATAAACCAAATGAGGTTGGATTTCCAATGAGAACAATTTTTGCGCGTACTGTAACAATCTGGTCCATAAGGATAAGTTGAAGCTCTGTTGTGTCAGGTCTTTCAACATTGTTGACATCGCTTTAACATTCCCTGGTAAACTAATTCCTTCCACAGCCACTTAAAGTAGTCCAACACATGTGGAGAATAAAGTTCAATTTCAAAAGTGTCTATTTACACTCCTTTTATAGTAGCTAACACCCACTCTCTTTTTCTTCATCTATAAACAGCTGCAAGAGTAAGTAGGCAGGCAAACTATAATCAGCCACTTAGATCAGCTGCAGAGTCACAGTTGTGCCCAATTTCACTGTTTAGCTTTTCTTCTTGCTTGATTGACCTTGGTTTTTTCCCCTCCCAAATATTCATGATGACGATATGCATGCCATATGTTTTGGATGTGAGCATCAGAGACTGGCCACACAACATGCTTACCACAAAGCAGAGAAAAAGTGACAAATGCACCATAATGTTAGTATAATTAACTTTTTCCTAGTTTTATTTGTGTGAAAATTGATTACAGGGTCAGGTATTTGGCACAGAATTAAGTTGCAGCTTGGCATGCCCACAATCACATCAGAAGACCTGAGTTTAACTCAAGGCTCCAGTTTTGATTACAGCTTCCTGCTGTTGTGCATTTTTTCGAGGCATCAAGTAATAGCAGCACCTGCTAAGTGAGTCCTAGACATCCAAAGGGAGAACAGAATGAGTTCCTGACTCCTGGCTTCAGCTTGCCCCAGCACTGGCTGTTGGCAAATCTCTCTCTCACTCTTGATCTCACTCTGGCTGCCTTTCCCTTTCTCTCTTTTTCTCTCATTATCTCTCTCTCTCTCTTTCTCTCTCTCCCCATTTCTCAAAAAAGAGGAAAACAAATAATAAATGGGAGTTAAACATTAATTATAGACATATCACCGTGCTTAATTTTGGATCTAAATGACACCTCTAAATGCAGTTGGTTTGATAAAGTTTTTGATGGTATGTATACATACTGTATGTGTGTTTGAGTGTGTATTCCTTTCTCTTCCCCTCTCTCTCAAACAATTCATGGAAAATGAATATTATGAAAAACACTATGGGGGCCGGCGCTGTGGCTCATTTGGTTAATCCTCCACCTGCGGCAACAGCATCCCATATGGGCACCGGGTTCTAGTCCCAGCTGTTCCTCTTCCAGTCCAGCTCTCTGCTGTGGCCCGGGAAGGCAGTGGAGGATGGCCCAAGTGCTTGGGCCCCAGTAACCACATGGGAGATCAGGAAGAAGCATCCGGCTCCTGGCTTCAGATTGGCGCAGCGCCGGCCGTGGTGGCCATTTGGGGGGTGAACCAACAGAAGACCTTTCTCTCTGTCTCTCTCTCTCTCACTGTCTATAACTCTGTCAAATAAATAAAATAAAATAAAATAAAATAAAATAAAACAAAATAAATAGAAAAACACTATGGGTGGATTTCACAATTTTTTAACCAGAATATACTTATCTTTTAATTCTATTATTCAATTACCTTTTTGAATACCCGTGTGTGTGTTTGTGTGTGTGTGTAAAGAATGAAAAGGGGAAGAGATTTTTAAGATTGGAAATTTGTAATATTATTTTATTATTTTATTTTCATATTGAAAAGAATCTCAAAAATCAACTTTTCATATGATGAAGCATTTGACTTTCCAGGAAAATGACAAAGAAGATTCATTCATTCTTAGTATAAATAGTAACTCTAACCCATTTTCACCTCCCTCCTCATACTTGCAATGCTGAAAAATGTTCAGTATATTAACTTATAATATGTCAGTCCTGAAAGGAGAAAAGAAAAAGTACTATGATAAATATAGCTACTGAGGTCATAAAACATTTTTAACACTAGAACATTTTTTAAGAGATCAAGCTTTAATGCAATAGAGGGATAGATGTTAAATAGTATTGGGGGAGGACAGGACTATCACAAAGTTTTAGTGTATCAATCAGAAACCTCTAGTGTGCAGGTATGGGGTGTATGTGTGTGAGAGAGAGGGAGAGAGGGAAGGAGGGAGAGAGAGAGAATTTCTGTTTTCTTTTATTTTACAGAAGAAAGTTTGGTCTATATATAAGTAATAACATGTAGTAGCATACATTAAATTAATTAAAAAGATATTTTAATGTTAGATACTTATAATGAATTCAACTCATATGTACAACTCCCTTTTTAGCATCAATTTTTAATTTTTTAAATTAAAGTCTTCTCATTATCTTCTACATTAGGATGCCAATATAGCTATAACAGAAATGAAAGTCTGAGACTGAACCTTTTGCTGAGAGCTTTTCAAACACAAAGTCACAGACTGAACATTTGGTAACCTTGTTTAAATGAAAATTCTGATTTAGGTAACCTGAGGTTGTGCCTGTGATTGAAGTTTCTAACAGCTCACAGTGATATTGATACTTAAGGTTCATGGAAAAACTTTGGGAATAAACGCTATATTTCATATCCACAATATTTGCAAAATAGTAATAGTTTTACCAATCTTATCCTCAGGGAAACTCATAGTTAATGTAAAAAATTCCCAATCAGATAAATAAGGAAGCTAAATTTATTGAATCATGTGCATGTGGAACACTGCTTTTTCAATACAATAGTAATATTGGAATTCTATAACTGTTTTGTAAGGCATTTTTCCAACATTGACTTCTTACTGGTTTGTTCTATACCTGTTGGTTTATGACAAGTTGTAAGGGCTGAAGATAGTGGAATATTTCAGAAAGCTTTTTTCAAAGAAAAATATTAAGAAACAGCTGAAGCATTTTTAAACTGTTATGAAGTCTTTTGGAATGCCAATGAATTAAACTAAAACTCTCATTTGCATCTTAAAGCCACAACTCATAAGCTATGAATAAAAAGCCAACAATGAAGGAAAAGCATTAGTATATCCTGTTGTAAATTAGTATGTAAGTCTGCATTTTGTCTAGTGGTAAACAATACTTACTACAGATACTACGAATTAGATTAGATCTGCTCTGAAAACTAAGTAGATTGTACTCCAACGATGGATTCTAGAAAATTATTAAGTTTGAAGACATACATGCATAATAGCCTACATAAACCCTGCACAAAGAAAATAAAGGAGAAGTTATGTAAGAACAGAACATTTCTGAGTAAAACTCATAATACATTAGTTGTTAATATGTGGCAGAACTCAGGATGTCAACTATCCTGAGGATCTTAGTTTTGAAATAAGTTATAAATAAATAAATAAATAAATTATTAGATCTAGCACATGTATGTCCTTTGGATCTATTTTGACGTTTCCAATGGAAACCTTAAATTCTTTCTTATTTATCTTTATAGTTATTAGGCTTAGACTACATTTGCCATAAGAAAGAAACAAATGTGATTAAGCTAGTGGTACATAATGCTTTTTCTTTTGGTGAATCCATTTTACAGGTGAGAAAATATCATGATAATATAAGATCAGATAAATCAGTTAAAATACCATTAATGAAGACTATACAAATATAATGACAGGTACTGGGGAAATTTTTTTTTATAAATTGATGATAATATGAGTTAAATTACAATGCAACACTATTTCAAAGTGGTCTTGGTAATGCTGAAAGAAATGTCCAACCATGGGTGCTATTCCACAGAATGGTTGTGAATTTATTTTTAGGAAATGAGTTTATGAAAAATGTCCTATGATTTCCCTCTGTACGAGTTCACAAAGGTTACCATTTCAAAAAATATCATAGACTGAGTAGTTTATTTTTTTTATTTAATTTTTTTATTATTTTTTAACAGGAAGAGTGGACAGTGAGAGAGAGAGACAGAGAGAAAGGTCTTCCTTTGCCGTTGGTTCACCCTCCAATGGCCGCCGCGGCCGGCGCACTGCGGCCTGCGCACCGCACTGATCCGATGGCAGGAGCCAGGTGCTTTTCCTGGTCTCCCATGGGGTGCAGGGCCCAAGCACCTGGGCCATCCTCCACTGCACTCCCGGGCCACAGCAGAGAGCTGGCCTGGAAGAGGGGCAACCGGGACAGAATCCGGCGCCCCAACCTGGACTAGAACCCGGTGTGCCGGCGCCGCAAGGCGGAGGATTAGCCTAGTGAGCCGCGGCGCAGGCCTAGACTGAGTAGTTTAAACAATTGAATACATGTCTCAGACTTCTGAAGGCTATGTCCAAGGGGAAGGTGCCAGCAAGGTTTGGTTTCTTTGTAAGTGGCCGCCTTCTCACTGCATCTTCATGGGATCTTCTGTCTTGGCTTGCATATCCCATGTTTCTTTTTATGTGTCCAAATTTCCTCTATAAGGACACCACTCAGATTGGATTAAGGCCCATTTAAATAGCCTTATTTTTATTTAATCACCTCTGAAAAGCACATATGGCCCGATATAGTCATATTCTAATATACTAGGGATAAAGGGCTTCAACATATAAATTTTATATGTACACAATTGAGCCCTTGATATATTCAGTTTCCCATTTTTGCAAGAGATCTATTTCAGCAGGCTTCTTTTACAGCTGAGGAAGTGGAGGCTTCTCCAGAAAACAAAATGTCTTATTTAAGGTAACCAAATTAGAGTCAGAGTCTAGAATTATCATAAATATCCTGAATTCCTGACTGGTTGTCCCTTTAATTTTAACTTTACCATACAATTAATGTAAGCCTATTATACTTCCTCCAGCTGTTACATCTTGGAGCTACACTTAAGGACTGAGTAGACACAACAATAGGGGAGGCAGAATTTATAGCTTACATTGCACTCTCTAATCCTGTTCTTATAGCTGGGACGATTGATCAGAGCCAGAAAAGTCTCACAAAGAACACTAGGATGGACTTGTAAAACTGAAGGATGGACATGTATTGGTTATTATAGCTCTTGATTTCTAATTTGTGAAGATTTTAACCAATCTTATTTTTTACTCCAGTGTGTTAGATAATGATGGATAATATCATCTATCAAATATTTGAGAAAAGTTTGGTGTGCTTATTGTGGAACCAGTGGGCTAAGTCATCACTTTGAATGCCTGTATCCCATACCACAGTGCCTTATTTCAGTCTTGGCTACTCTGATTTTGACCCAGCTTCTTGCTAATGGACTTAATGGAAGGTAGTAGATGATGGCTCAAGCACTTGTGTCCCTGATATCCATATGAGACTCTGTGAGAATGTTTCTTCTAGGCTCCTGTTTTTTGTTTGACCCAACCCTGGCTATTGTGGGCTTTTGAGGAGTGAACCAGAGCATGGAAGATTTCTTCTTTTTCTCTCTCTGTGTTTTTCAAATAAATAAAAATAACATTAAAATATTTTGGAAAAAGTTTTAAAACAAACAAATGAAAATATTTGCCTGAAAAGGCAAAATAACAATAATAACCAATTTAGAAAAAAAAAAAACTGAAAATAATTTCTAGATACAGAAACTAAATTAAATTATCAAGATTGTCATCAATTAATGGTTCACTTTCCTAAAATTATAACTTACAGGCTTCTTTTAAATCATTAATAGCTATTTAGATTTTACTAGATTTTTAAGGTTCAATTGTGTAAACATAAAGGGCAATTGAATTTCAATAGAATTTGAAAAAATAATAAGCTAAGCATGTTGTAGAATGTAACAATACAATAAATATTGGCAGCAGATCAGTAGATGAACCATGGTTAGATGTGTTTAGCTTAATTACTATAAAATAATGCCTGCATGAGCCTCACCCATGGGAATGTTGCCATTTGGCAAAAAAAGACAAAAAAAAAAAAGGAAATAAAAAATCGAATTAACTCTTCTAATCTTCTTTAAATTATGACAAAATGCAAGTTGCCAACATTCCGAGACTATTTTCTGAACTTGAGTTAGTAAATTTATATTAGAAGAATAATTTCAAGTATTGAGGAAAAACTTATAGTGATTATTTTGGGGGTTGTTACGGCACTGTGGGGTAAGCTGCAGCCTGCAATGCTGGCGTCTCCTATTGGAGCATCAGTTGGAGTCTTGGCTGCTCAGCTTCTGATTCAGCTCCGTGATAGTTTACTCAGACTATTGTCACCCACATGAGAGACCTGGAATGAATTCCTAGCTCTTGGTTTCAGCCCATCCCAGTTCTGGTCATTGCGGTCATTTGGGGAGGGAACCAGTGGATGGAAAATTCTCATTCTGTCTTCTCTCTGTCTTTCTCTTGCTCCTCCTTTCAAGTATATAATTTTTAAGACTGTTTTCATGTGTCAGATCCACAAACTACAGGGCATTTATTTTCATTTAGTTGGCCTGGGTACCATGAAGTTGGACCCCTCTCACCATGCTGCTGGGACCCTGGATGGCTCAGCAAGCTGCTTCTCTGACTGAAGCTACCCTCCTGTGACTTCCTTGAGAATATGGGTCTGAAAGGTAAAGATGTTGTGCTGAAAAAATATTTGTGAAATATAAAAGGTGAGCATCTATTCTAAAGTCAGATGAAGATTTGTATTGATTTGTACATCAGCTCCGCAAAACTTTCCAATGATTTCTGACTTTTGCTAAACATCTACCATATTTTCACAATGACTCATTAATTACTCATCAGATTCTAAATCTGATCTACTTTTGAAGTGATAAACCCAGTGGAGAAAGGCATCAGCTATTTACGGTTCAGATGTCATCTCCTTATGAAAAGACTCTCTTCAACATTCTACCACATATAGTTTTCCATAGGAGATATCATTAACTGAAATCATATTAATTTGAGAGGCTGTTTAGAAGAGATGTGGCAGACACAAAGGAGAAAGGTCATAGTAGAAGAAGTTAATTTAAAATTAAGTTAGGAGACAATTTAAAAGTATTAACAGTAACTAATAACAAAATAAATACAGAACTCTTTCAATCACACTCCAGAAATAATTAGCAAGACCTTTCTAAGAAATATGTTTGATATATAGCAGAGTATGAAAAAATAGTAATGGACATATTTTTATTATTCTTATTGTGCTTACTCATGCCTTTCTTATTACAAAATTGAGTATATATATATTAATGATGACAAAATGCTATTATACAAAAGAACATCTGGAAAATTTTAGATGATAAAAATTTAAAAGTTCCAAAAGAAAGCAGGCATATACAAATTCACAAAATAAAAGTGACACAGCTGCAAAAAATAATATTAATAAGTTTTTCACGATCTTGGTAGCCAGGAGATTTAGTTTATTACACAGAGCTTTTAATTATTGAATTTTGGTTTTCCCTATTTTACACAGAATGTTTTAAAATTCTTGTTTCAATTTACTAAGCACTAAGGAACACATATTTTTATCTTATCTTCTACATTTATACTCTTGGTTCAATATACCAAAATCAAACATTAATATCTCATTGATATAGAAGGGCTATCTTGCTTGAGTTTTTATATAAATTCAATAGTAAGAAATGTGCAAAGAACATTCAAAATGTAAAAACGTCCCTTGTTGAATTTGGCCACTGTTGTTGAAACAATTTCTTAGGGTAAAACCCTTTCTTCAAAATAAGTTAATAGGGAAGTATAAAGCAGACTGCCTGAGGTATAGTCGTAAATAACCCAGGACCCTGACTCATTCTGCTATTCTCCACCTAAATGGTCAATAAAACAACCTGATATTTAACCACAACCCTAGTCATTACCAAAATCCCTTTATTCTTCTAAAAGTGGTACCTAGGTTTTATGAATAAGAATACATGAGAGAGACAGTCTTTTACTGGGAGAATCAAATTTTAGGAGCTTTTTGCCTTCTCCAGTCCATGGGGCTTTAGCAGAGTCTTGTATCAATGGGCATTAGGTGCAATTATGACATTGCTTGGGATGCTGCATCCCAAATCCAAATACTTGGTTCAGATCCAAGTTCTACTTATGATATGGTTTCCTGATAATCAAGATCCTGGAAGGAAGAATATGATAGCTAAAATACTTGGGTTTTTGCAACAAATGTGTAATGTTTGTACGGAGTTATAAGTTCCCAGTTTCTACTGGTCCTAGCTATGGCTGTTGCAGGCATTTGTGGAATTAACTAGTGAATAGGCTATTTTTATTTATCTCTCTGTCTCTCTACATTTAAAATAAAATATAAACAAAAATTTTAAAGATAGATAAATGAGCTTTCAAAAAGATTTGTTAAACTAAGAAAAAAAAATCTACAAACTAGTCAAGTCCAATCCTACCAGCTTGTTCTCCTCTAACAACATACCTTAACCTTCTGTGTCTATATATTACTTGGTAAGACAATAGAAGGGAGTCTCCTTGGGAGAAGAAAATAAGTGCTGTATGGTTTCTCTTTAATCCTGACCCTTATGGGTTAGACATTTTGGTCCCCTGAGCAAACAATAGACGTTAGAATTCCTAGACTTTATTTATCTGAAGTTATTTTAATTTTCTTTCCTGTTTTTGAAGATATTCTTTTAATATAAGTTCACTAACTCAATTAACAGGAAATAAAAAGTCATTGTTCAGAGGTATAGACAATGAAAGGTACTCAGAACATAAAGAGGGATTAAGTAGAGAGGTTAGAAGAATTATTATTTTCTGCCTGAGTTAATTTCCAATTCTATTTAAAATTAGACACCTGTCTTATTTTCAACAAAACTCTGCTTAAATATTTTCAGTTATCAGAGAACATATTATTCTGAAGTCAGACTCTTTGATTTGTGGGGTTCTAATTATCTGGCAATATTTACACAGAATTGAAATCTGTCTGCTTGTAATTATGAACCATTATTTCTAGTTGTCCAGTGTGAAGACAAAGGACAATCATTTTTTACTTAATTTTTTGTTCACCCATTCATTCAGCAATTTCTTATTGGGTGCATTCCCTATCTTAGTGGTAGTATTAGGCAGTAAGAATGCCCAAAGCTAAGTTCCTGTTTCTGAGAAGCTTACTATACATTGCGTCTGACAAGCAGAGACTAAGTATAAGTGAAAAGCAAGAACTCCAGATGCCTCTCTTATTTCCATATCATTCACTTAAATCATTAATCTAGTCCTCAAACTGGAAAACCAAAAGGCGTTCTAGATTCTATATGTTCCTTCACTCCTTTATTTAAACTATCACATAGTTCTATTAAGCATACCTCTAAAAATATCCATGTAAGACCCACATACCAAGCCATCACCATTTCTCAATTAGAGGACTACAAGAATTTCCTACTTTGTTTTCCAATTTCCACTGTGGATGGTCAACAATCCATTCTTCTCAGATCACAGAATTAGTGTTTGACAATATATGTCAGATTGCATGACAAATCAGATGAAAAATCTCTTCAAAATTTCTAATTGCCCTGAGAATAAAGTCCAGTTTCCTTACATTGAAATACAGAGCTTTGGTTCATCTAGTACCACTTTCCCTTTGCCAATTTCCTTCATGTTACTCTTTTACTGATTTTTTTTTTTCTGCATAGGCATCTTTTCTCAGGGTGATTCTTTTCACTTACTGGGTTCTCTGTCTCCACCTTTGAAACACCATCAATACACACCTAACTGGTACTTACAAAAAAAAAAAAAAAAAAAAAAAAAGGCTCCTGTAACCATTTCAGAAAAAAACAAGATAACAGAATAAATCCTTCTTGTCAACTACACACTTTTTTAAAAAAAAAATTGTAACTCTGTCTATATTTTGATTTCTTTCTCTGTATTTTATTTAAACTATGCATTAAGGATTAATTAGATAATATGATTACAAATTCATAAAATGGCTTATGCCTCATGACCAGTTATCATCTTGACATATAATTATTCTCTCAACAAATATTGTTAAATAAATAAGAAGTCTCCATCGGCACTGTGGCTCACTTGGCTAATCTTCCACCTGCGGCACCAGCACCCCGGGTTCTAGTCCTGGTTGGGGTGCCAGATTCTGTCCCGGTTGCTCCTCTTCCAGTCCAGCTCTCTACTGTGGCCTGGGAAGGCAGTGGAGGATGGCCCAAGTCCTTGGGCCCTGCACCCACATGGGAGATCAGGAGGAAGCATCTGGCTCCTGGCTTCGAATCGGCTTGGTGCACTGGCCGCAGTGTGATGGCCGGAGCAGCCATTTCAGGGGTGAACCAACGGAAAGGAAGACCTTTCTCTCTGTCTCTCTCTGTCTAAATCTGCCTGTCAAAAAAATGAATAAGAAGTCTCTTAATTAATATGTGGAAATAGAGCCTATTATATATTTGTAGAATGTATTACCTATACTTAATATTTGATAAAGTTGATAACAGGTGAACATACGTCATACACAAATGTGTATGTGTGTATATGTATGTATATAATCCATTATATTTTTTATGGATATTACATTTCAGAACTGTTATTATCTCACTCATATTAAGTCACCTTGAAATATGGAGCCCAAATATTGCTGAAATGTAAGTTGAAGTTACTTTTTTGGAGTAAAGTTGATGACACACATTAAAAAGTAATATTAACTGTGTTGCCTCAGTAATTCTAACGTACGCAGAATTTTGTCCTAACAAAGTAATTAAAGGGTATTCTGATATGAGACAAGGGCATTTTAACTAGTGACTTAACCATTGGGCCAAATGCCCACCTCTCATATTTTTAATTCCATTTTTTGGACAAGATTTTTGGAGTATTCTCACAGAGTTCCTCTTTCTTGAGGCTTGGTACTGCACAATGTTTTTAACATAGTGTAAGAAATGCACTCTCAAGGGAGAATTAAAGAGAAAACCCAGAGTGAAAATTCTACAGGAGGCAGAGGAATGCGATGGACCTATGTGGAAAGTACAGATGTACAGCAAGAACACGGACACACCACACCAAGCATCCAAGTGCTGGACTAGGCAGTAGCTGGGAGATGGAGATGAGACCAAACAGCAGCGGCCCAAGGTGATATAGCCACAGGAAAAGTGACGTGAGTTTGCCCTGGAGTCCTGGGTGCTAGTGAGTACTCACAGACCCATTGGAAACAAAAGGGACAAGCTTCTCTTACCCCATATTCCCCACAACAGAGCCCTGCACCTGGCTGAGAGAGAGCGGGTGCCATTCTGGGCATGGGTGACAGCTGCAGAAGGCTTTGTGCGTGTGTACAGCAACTGGCTGGGACAGGATACCATCTGCTCGTCAGTACTGGCAACAGCAGTGGAAAAAGGGCAACATTCGGCTAGTGGCTCTTGTACACTTGTGTGATCCAGAGATTCTAGTGGAGACACAGATCCGTGGTCCCCACTAACTTTGACCTTGGCTGGGAGGATAGATGGGAGCTGGGCACCCACATAGGACTGTAAGACACTCCCAGCCTTCCAATATACCACAGGTTCCAGGGCTCAAGTCACCCAGGCAGAGCACCTACAGACAGCTGGCTTGGGGAACAATTGCTTCTCTGTGGACTAGACAGGCTGGTGGGGCAGAGTGGATCCTCTGCATACAGCAAATGTGGGAGCCTTGTGTGCTAAGACTATGGGATGTGGGGGCTTCACCAGAGGGTTTAGGGAGTAGTTGGGTCTCTGGGAAATCCTCTATGTGGCTCCATACACTCAGAGCTCCCCAGTAACCTGAGGAAAGTCATTACAGTGGGATCTGTGCTTGGAGTGAGGATGATACAGTTCATTTGTACAGTTCAAATGATGGCACAGATGAGTGTTGAACCCACTGGGGGCGAAAAAACAGGCATTGATCACCTTGGGGGAGCTGAGGATTTGATCACACAAGCTCCCATCTTCAGTTAAAAGGAGATCTACTCTGGCTAACTTGGATGTTACCCTGGATACTCACCCTTTCACCCCTCACCCTTGTGCACTGACCAGAGCTCCCTGGGCACACTCCTGGTATCTTTTCAAAATGCAGACTTTCCACCAAGACACAGAGGGACACTTGATAGTTAAGAGCCATCAGAGGGGAAAAAAGTATACCCCAAAATGACTAAAAATACACACAGAAATTCAAAGAATATATGAGTTAGAAGACAAATCATTGGAAATTTTGCAAACCAAAAAAAAAAAAAAAAAAAAAAAGAGAGAGAGAGAGAGAGAGAGAGAAGAAGAAGAAAAAGTAGAAAAAAATAGAAAAATTAAAGCAATATTGGTGGGGCCAGGGCTGTGGTGCATCAAGTTAAAGCCCTGGCCTGCAATACTAGCATCCCATATGGGTTGCGGTTTGAGACCTGGCTGCTCCACTTCCAATCCAGCTTTCTGTTATGGCCTGGTCAAGCAGTAGAAGATGGCCCAAGTCCTTGGGCCCCTGCACCTGCATGGGAGACCTAGAAGAAGCTCCAGGCTCCTGGCTTCAGATTGGCTCAGTTCCAGCCATTGCAGTCATTTGAGGAATGAGCCAGCAGATGGAAGAACTCTCTCTGTGTGTCCTTCTCTCTCTCTCTCTCTCTCTCTCTCTCTTTCTCTCTGTGTGTGTGTGTGTGTCTACCTCTCTCTGTAACTCTGTCTGTCAAATAAATAAAACAAATCTTTAAAAAAAAACAACACAGTTTTGGAGTGTTGGAGATTTATCAGATACTATTAAATTACCCAACATATAGATCTCAAGATTTCCTGGAGGTATGGAAAGAAAGAATATTAGAAGGTCTTTTTAATGAAATAATTACAGAAAATTTCCCTAATTTGGTGAAAGAAAGGGACTTCCAAATACAGTAAGTACATAGAACTCCTAATAAACATGGCCAGAGAAGAGCTTCACCAAGACACATTATAGCCAAATGTTCAACAGTAAAACATAAAGAAAATCTTTAAAAATATGCACAAGAGAAATACCACATTACTTTCAGAGGCTCCCCAATTAGACTCACAGCTGTATTATCAGAAATTCTTTAGCCTAGGAAGAATGGAGAGAGGTAGTCCAAGTCTTAAGAGAAAAAAAATACTGTCAACACAGAGCACTGTACACTGTAAATATCTCATTTATCAATGAAGGTGAAATAAAGACCTCTCATAACAAAGAGAAAATAAACAATTCATCACCATTTATCTAGCCTTACAAAACGTGCTTAAGGATGTGGTATACACAGAAACACAGAAGGATAGCCATCATTAAAAAAGAATGTGAAGGCAAAAAAATCTCTCAGTAAAAGTAAAAAGAGATTTCAAAGTAAATAATAAGAATATTTGGAAAAATGGCAATGCCAATATATTACTTATCAATAGTAACCTGAATGTAAATGGCCTCAACTGGCTGAATAGATTAAAAAACAAGACTTTTCTATTCATTGCCTACAAGATACACATCTGACCAACAAAAATACATAAAGACTGAAAATGAAAGAATGGAAAAATATTCCATGCTAATGGAAAGCAAAAATGAGCAGGTGTAGCCATCCTAACATCAGACAAAATAGACATTAACACAAAGACTGTTAAAGAAAGAGAGACAAAGGCACTATGTAATGATTAAGGGATCAGTTCAATAGGAAGACATAAAAGCTGCATTATTTGAAATTTTTACACATAGATTTTCAAAAAAAAAAATATTCCATGTTCATTGAAACAAAAGAAAAAAAATGAAGATTTTTCCAGGTAAATTTAAATTATATAAAATGAAACATAGAAAAGTATAGAAATTCTGGGAAAAATAATTAAAAAAGAATTCAACAGGCTATTGGAAAAGGAATATAAATCAGAAGAAAATGTCCAAAAATACATAGAAAAATATAAGACAAAAAACAATGACAACATAAGAGCTACAGGAAATACTGTTAAAGATGCACAATTGATTCTTACTATTTTCAGCAAAAATCATTTCAGATAGATTGTTTCTAAGACAGATTAGTACAGGATATTTTTTAATGGGATGCAGAACACCATTGCCATTAATACAATCATGTGTTTAAGTTTGTATACTTAGCTTTTCAGGACAGTTCAGTAGAACAAAGTATAGCTGGCTGACCTTGATTCCTGCTTAACTTATAAGATTGAAGACAATAAAGTGAATAATTGCATTGTCCTTTCACTCCATCTCAATGTTCCTCTACAGTATTGACTATTTTTCCTTTCATTCCTTGTCAATAATCTTGTCTCCTGCAATGCCTGTAATTTTGGTCATATCTATGACTAAATAGCCCATGTCCTTAAAAAGACAATCCCTAAAATCTCTTCCTTAACCTTGATAACACTTCTCAAATTCTCCAACTTATTATTTCTTTAAATTTATTGAAAGATGGGACTTAATTAGCTTTCTGGCTTTTCATTTTAGATCCTGTTCATAATATTCTCTATTCCACTACTGAAAAGAAAGAATGCAAAGAAACTAACTATAAATGTGGAAAATAATCCCTCTTAGCACACACTGAGCCATGATCAGCCATCTCCTAGGAAGAACTCTGTTGTCTGTTGGAATAAAATGGCAGAAATCAGGCTCCTAGATTAATGTACAAAACAAATACATAATTTAATAAGAGAAGAATCCCAGGAACACGAAAACATCAGGACAAAGAGATGGTTACCTTATCTTTTCTCAACTTCCTGGTTTCCATTTACCTATCTTTTTCCACTTCTCACCTTAATTATTACGACTCTTCTTTGAAGTCTCACTTTTAACATTCTGGGCCTCCTAATGTATCTTTTTTGTTGTCAAAATAGCTTTTCTTTAAGACATCTCTTACTGCATTTATCTCCTCTCTTTAATAACTTGGTATTTATACAGCATTTTTTCACATAGAATTCACTTTTCTTGACTTAGTACATAAGAGTTTTATTGTTGTGCTCCCTGTGTACCTATCTAGTGTTATTTATTTCTATGTTTCCTTTTTCCACTGTTCTCCACAATCAATTGTAAAATGTGTCAAGAGTTTTCTCATTTTCATGTCCTTTTTCCTGTTGATTCTTCTGCTGTAATACCATTATTAGTGGCATTCCTGTAATATTTTTTTTTTTTTTTGGCTATTTCCTGCTTCCTACTCAAGAGACATCAACTCATATTCCCAAAATGTAAACTTTTCTTGTAGTACTGAACAAATTTGCTTATCTCTTACACTAAGCTATAAATTTTTTGAGGACACATCTTGTTTGATTTACTATCTTTAGTCCTTAGCAAAATGATTAACTCGCAGTGGGCACTCAATAAATATTTCTTGAGGTAATATTTGTCTTTTTGCTTTCAAAAGAACACTGAGAGAGGGAAATCCCACAGATAATCACCTCTGAAACTGTGCACAATAATCTTTATATATGCATTTATCACACATTTATTCCTATAGGCCACTTTAAGTTTTCTCTGTAGGATTTTTTTTTTTTTTGCCATATAAATTTCTTTTAACTCTTCTTTGCTAACATTATCCAAGTTTCACTTTTTCAACTACTCAATAACTCTTCCTCAGCATTATGGTTATAGGGTCACTATATGACTTCTGTGCAAATCAGACAATCAGAATATTAATTCTCTTGGTCTGAAAAATTAATTCATGGACTTGTGACTCAATTGAAGTCATGAAGAGTCAAACAAATGTTTGTTGGAATTGTTGGAACCAAAGCAGAGACTTTCTCCATAGATTTATGTTTTGACAGAGGTAAAATGGGAGTTTCAGGTAGATCATTTTAATAATTAGAAACTGAGAAGGAAATCAACTAGCAGAAGAGAAGAACAGAATAACGAGGGAAAACTATAGCGATTTCATTTAAGTTGCAGAATCAAAATTATTTAGATGAACACTTCATTTTTAATGGTGTAAGCCAGTAAATATATTTATTTATTTACCCAATACAATTCTAGTTGGATTTTCTGCAACCAAATTTATCTTGATATATATCCTCATTTGGTCAACAGTAAAGACACTGCATGATTTCTAGCTATGCATAGATATTCCTGGTTAAAAACAAACAAATAAACAAAAAATATAGCAAGGGATTTGTTCCACATTTGTCCATACTGGTTTATATTTTTCTATGACCCTCTCTTCTCTTCCATACCAGTTATGATTTTTATTACCTTCTCCATATTAAACCATTCATTTTTGGAAACTAGTTGTATGAGTTCATAGTTTACAGACTACTGTTATAATTTATTGTACTTTACAAAATTTATTAAATATAGTTTTCTGTATTTCTTACTGTTCAACTAGTTTCTCACAGGCTCTAAGGCTCAAGGAATCAGAGTAGTCTTGATTCTAAGGCCCTATTTTCCAAGATACAAATTTTTGAAAATATAATTCTGTGTATTCTGTATAATTATATGATAATTCTGTAAATTATAAGATGTTCTACTCAGACTACTGAGAACGTAAATTCTTTCTAGGCCTATGTGAATTCTAGATACAGTTCTATATCTTTTTTTTTTTTTTTAAATCAGACATACACCCTCGTCATTACTAAGCTGGAAAATCAAGCAGAATCTTCTTTAGATCTCTCGAGCTGTCTTTCTGTGCAGATTTCTCAGATCCTTTATGATGTCTTACAAATTTTGGCCACAGAGGCCTTAGTGGACACCTGTGTAGTCCCACCTCAGGGAGACCACTAGGCTCTTCCACTAGTCATACTCGGACTGTGGCTTGAGAATTGGGAATTCTCTTCAGGAAGTATGGTGGACAGTCGAGGGACCCTGTATGTTTTCTTTCTCTCAACAATAATTTTATTTTTTTTCTTTCAATTAGCATGCCATAGTAGTACATATTTATGGAATACAGACTGATATTTTAAAATAGGTATAAAGTGTATACTGATGAAATCAGAGTGGTTAAATTTCATCTCTTCATTTTGTTATGTTCGCAGTTTTCTGTCTCCTCTCTTCTGGTTAGTTCTTCACAAAATATGTGCTAGGTCATTATGAAGTAATTCACCTACGTATGGTATAGGAAAACAGGATTTGTTCCTCTCATCTAATTTTATTTTGATCCCTGTATTCCAACCTCCTTTAGTTCCTCTTCCCTCACACTTCCTAGTGTCTAGGAATTGGTCTTTTACCATCCTGACCTCTACTTTGTTTTTATTGATGATGTTTTTTCTGCATAACCTGATACTTAATCCTTGAAAAACATATTTGATAGTATTTCCAGTTTTTTTTTAGTTTATTTTAACTGAGGGGCTTTATTAATTTATTATGATCCATCTTCACTAAAAACAGAGGTATAAAATTATTTAAAACAGGAATAAGAAACTTACGCACCCTTTGAAATTGTTGGGACATAATGCCCAAAGGAAATTTCTAAGATATATGCAAGTGCAACCATTCCTGGCAGTTTTCTTCTGGTGACGCCAACATGGTAAGTGACTGTTTTCTGAAAGATTGCATACATTTCAATCTGGAATTCAAGGAAAGTCCCTACAAATTATGTCAGTTTTCTGTTCACAAGTTATTCCAAGAAAGACATATGCAAGCCAGAAGCCTCTGTAGATGAGCTAATTTCATTACATGCAGCTGCAACTACAGAAAAATGGCTTATTTTTCTATTAAAAATGTCATAGAAGAGCCCTCTCATTTGTCACTTTAACCCAGAATAATAGTAAAAAAAAATCCTGATAAATGTAATTTTTGTGCTACTTTATTATAGGATAAATTGTAGTATTGCATAATAATAGCAGATCTACATTGGAAAACCTTGCACAATTCATATTTATGTTAATAGAGCATAAAATAATATTTGTCATGTAGTATGTATTTGATAAATAATGAAGGGATGTGGGGCCATCACTGTGGCTTAGTAGGTTATGCCTGTGATGCCAGCATCCCAGTTCGAGTCCCAGCTGCTCCTCTTCCAATCCAGCTCTGCTTTGGCCTGGGAAAGTGGTAGAAGATGGCCCGAGTGCTTGAGTCCCTGCACCCACTTGGGAGACCCAGAAGAAGATCTAGGCTCCTGGCTTCAGATCGACTCAGCCCCTGCCATTGTATTCATATGGGGAGTGAATCAACAAATGGAAGACCCCACACTAGGTCTCTCCCCCTCTCTGTAACTCTGCCTTTCAAATAAATAAATAAAATCTTTTTAAAAAATGATGGATGAATGAGTTCTGATAAAGGGTTAGATGCACAATTGATTTTAACCCTCAAAGACTATAGGAACAAGGAAACTAATAGAACATTAAGATACTGAGCAAGCTTTTTTAGGCCTGTAAGTGAAATTACTTTCGTTTTCTTAAATAATACATATGGAAAACACTTGAATGAAGTCTCATACTGTTTAAGTAGGTGCACTTGTTGCATATGTAACTAAATTTCTCAGAAGAGATCTAAAAAATAAACACTGTCTTAAATAAGATGCACTTTGTAAATGTTTATGATAGCTTTCTGAAATTATTAGCTCTTCTGCAACTCTTGTATTTTGCCTGAAGAATCTTAAACTTGACGACAGTATTACAGTTTGCAAAGCATTTTACTCATGTGATAAGATACTAACCATGAGCTCTTATTTTTCAATTCTGATAGTTCATAAAACTATAATAAACATAGCCATGACCTATTTCAAGAGGAGTCTACATTTAGTTTTCTGGGAAGTTATAATAAGTGTACATTGTGGAACAGGTTTTTATATACACAGTGAAGTTATGCTGATATCATTATGAGTGCTTGTTTTCTCCTTTTAAAATCAGAAATCAGAATAAATAATAGAATCTCTCAAATCCATTAATGAAAAGTAAAAAAAAAAATGCAATAACCCCAGGAAATAGTTAGTAGAGAAATACCCCTTTAATTAGGCTGTACTTATTACTCATTATTATTATTGTGGATCATAACAAGTGGCCAAGATAAAATATGTTCACCAAAAGTGCCTAATTTATCCAGATTGTCTTTATTAACAAGGCTATATTAAGTGGTTTCAGCTGTAATAGCATTTGAGTTCCATTAGATTTTGAAGTGATTTACAAATTCAAATTATTTTTAAAAATTAGATGTCAGGGTGGAGGTAATTAGTAAATACTAGTTTGAAGTTGCAAATTTATACTAAGTAGTTGAATTGAACAGAAACACTGAATGTTGTTGAAATACAAACAGGGTTGACGACACACTTTTAAAACCACTTATTCTTTGGTATGTGCAATAGATGATATTTGGGCATTTAAAATATTATATTTCTTGTAGTATGACATAAACATAAAAATTAAACTAATATCATTCTTTTTAAAGTCTAAAATGTTAATAGATATTTACTTGTATGTCCACATAAAGAAGCTGTTGATTACTTTCAATAAAGAAATTTGCCACTCTATTCTTGAAACTATACTAGATATATAAAAAAGAGATAAATAAAATAAGACTTCTGGTGCACTGAATTGAAGTTAATTAGTGGAAATAGATTTTGAATTAATGTTAAGAAGAGAAGATAACTAAACATTTCTTTAACAGCAAGGACTAAAATAAGACCGTCATTTATTGTATTGCTGATTTTGTTCTTTAATCTTTACATGGGCACCGATATTTCTTCAGTTACTTTTCTACAGCCAGCGTTCTTCTGGACCTTAAATATGTAATAACAAGATACACAAGGATAAATTATATTGGATGACGGAACTTAGTATCAATTATGGCAAATGCCATGAAAGAGATATTCAAAGAAAGAACTCTGAACTAAATCTTAGATGAAATTGCAGAGGATGGAAGATTTTCATGTTTCCAGAATGAATTTTATACCAGAATAGGACAAAGATATAAGAAAATTAGAGACAAAATTAGAAAACATAGTTACAATAATTTTAAGTTAAAATACCATAATTAAATCCAATAACACAAATGATTTTCTATCCCAACTAAGTGATTGATTACAAAATGCAGAGTTGGCTTACTGTTCAAAAAAATTAAACAGAAAATGTATGATTTCCAATGCAGGTAGAAAAAACAAAAAAATGACAAAAATCAAAACCATATATTTCAGAAAAAAGTCAGCAATCTAGGAATAAAATATAATCCTCAAATTCATAAAGAATACCTATGAAAAACTCACATCCAATCTCATACTTAGTTTTGAAAGAATGAGTATTTTCCATTTAAGATTAAGAAGAAAATTCAGTAATCTTGTTCTCACAATTTCTATTCAACATTGCCGTATAAGAAGGAGAGAGGTAGCTTGAGTTGTGGCCTAAAGGGTAGAGTTGCTGCCTATGACATCTGCATCACATATGGGTCTCAGCTCATATCCAGGCTACTCTACTTCCCATCCAGCTCCTTGAGAATGACCTGGGAAAAGCCATGGAATTTGACCCAAGCTTTGGGTTCCCTGCCCCAAACATGGGAGACCTGGAGGTGGATCCTGGTTCCTGGCTTTGGCATGGCCCAGACAAACCTAGTGATATAGCCATCTACGGGAGGGAACAAGCAGATGGAAGATCTCTGTTGCTCTGTCTCTCCCTGCTTCTCTGTAACTCTCAAAATAATAAAGTATCCTGTAATAAATGGTATCTGAAAGTGATAAAATAACTTCATCTTATTAAAGGCAATATTGGTAGAATACGACTGTGGATTGCACTAAAAACAGAATTCAGATATTCTTTGTGGTTATACAGTGATTGAATTCTTGGTAAACTTTAATGAAGTTGGTGCCTGTTAGGCCAAATACAGTTCAATCTAGAATCATTTGAGGTGACTGAAATGCATAGGAAAGGTTTATGTACCTTTTAAGAACAGCAATAGAATCTTGCTAAAATCATTATACCTCAAAGAGAGAAAATAATGGTTTCAAACTATTGATTTTTGGACACAGCTATCTAAATCATTTGGATTTCAGTTAAGTAATAGAGAAAACTGTAGGGGAAAAAAGTGAAATTGAAGGGTATTTACCAATGCAGAACTGGTTCCAGATTTCTTTTTGTAAATAAGAGCATTGCAAATTGCAAATAGAGTTGACTATCTGATTTCCAAAAGAATAGATGAATGTAGAAAGTTTGTGAGGCCAAAGCACCAAGATAGGTATAAATTGGAAAGCTTGAATCCCACTGAGGTGAAATCAAAAGTTTAGAAAGAGCAGCTCTAGATAAAAGTGAAAAAGAAGGAGCTCAAAATCTACCAATATAACAGCAACATTTTTGTCTTATTTATTTTACTATCATGAAATATCCAATGCAGGCAAACTTTTGAAGAGTTTTATTTACCTCTAGAGTCAAAGGAGTGGCACTAGAATCACTTCCGCTTTGGTAACACCCTCATGTTGATTGGCAGGAGCATGTGTGAAAGAAGAGATCACACAGCAGACAGGAACCCAGAGAACAACTCGGGGTGGAATTCTCTCTTAAAGCCGCTCACTCCCATGAGGAATACGTCAATCTGTACCAGGGGCATTGTTCTCAATGAGCTGATGACCTCCTACTAGGACTCATTCCTAAAGGACCACACTATCTTGACTGTCACCACACTGAGGACCAACTCTCTAACACCTCAACCTTTCAGGAACATGCTCAAACCATTCCCAAACATTAGCCAGCAAGGATTAAAGTCATGTAAGAAGAAATTGAAACTTAATGTTCTTAAAATTCAAAAATGATCCAATAAGCTTCTGAGAATAAGTTATGTAACCATTGGACCTACCACTATATCATTTACTTATAAGGGTTCATTTTTTATGAGTGAAAATTACACATATAACTAAAGTAAGTAAAAATAACAGGGGGGCTGGTGTTGTGGTACACTGGCTTGAGCCACTACCTGATACATGGGCATCCCATATGGGCATTGATTCCAGTCTTGGTTATTCCTCTGCTGATCCAGCTCCCTGCTGGTCTGCCTGGCTGAGCAATATATCAATAGAGTTCCAGGCTTCTGGATTTGGCTGGCATAGCCCTGGCGATGGTGGCCATTGTGTAGTGAAGCAGCACATGAAATATTTGTCTCTCCCCTTCTCTGTAACTCTTGCTTTCAAATAAATAAAAAAATTAAAATTTAAAAAAAATAGTATTTTTAATCCAATAAGAGTCTTTTTTAAAAAAAGATTTATTTATTTACTTGAAAGGGGATGTTACAGAGAGGCAGAAGCTGAGAGAGAGAGAGAAAGAGAGAGAGAGAGAGAGAGAGAAAGAGAGAGGTATTCCATCCGCTGGTTCACCCCTCCAGATGGCTGCAAAGGCCAGAGCTGTCCTGATCCGAAGCCAGGATCCAGGAGCTTCCTCTGACTCTCCTATGTATGTGTAGGAGCCTAAGGACTTGGGTCATCTTCTACTGCTTTCCCAGGCCATAGCAGAGAGCTAGGTCAGAAGGAGAGCAGCCAGGACTTGAACTAGCACCCATATGGGTTGATGGCACTGCAGGTGGCATCTTTACCCACTATGCCACAGTAAGAGTCTTTTTAGAACGTGGTTAAGTGACCTATACCAGAGTTATAAGTTTCATTTTTTAATGCTTAGTACCTTTGTTTAGTAAGCATAGAGATCTTTTTTGCTTTTCTAAAAAAAAAAAAAAAAATCAGAATCATGCATCTCTCTCTCTCTCTCTCTCTCTCTCTCTTTCTCTTTCTCCTCCCAGCTTTTGCTTCACTCCCCAAATGTCATAATGGCTAAGACTGGGCCATGCTGGGCCAAAGTCAGGAGCCAGGAATTCAATCCAGTTCTGGCTGCTCAAGCCATCAGATCCTGATTCCCAGGGTCCTCAGTGACAGGAAGTTGGAATTAGGAGCCTATGTCAATAATCAAACCCAGGGACTCCCATAAGGGAAAGGAGCATCAAAACAGACATACGTTAGACCAAACGCTCCCTCCAATCTTCACAGATTTACATAGGCAAAAACAGATCTGTCAGAGGATCAATTAATAAGTATAATTGAGATGAAGAGTAATCAAAGATTAAAATCAGTGTCTTTGCTTTAGAAGAGAGTTTTGGAGATGTTGTAGAAGGAAATAAATTTGAATATTGGAAAAGAGATTGCACATTAGAAAAAAGAAAGAAGAGAAATTGAATATGTTTTATTAATCATAATGAATTGGATATGAATTGTCATTTTTATTAAAAATTTAAAATATGATAATGCATTTCAGATACTTGTTGGATGTTGGACTGATTGGCATTCTTTTGGATGTACTTCAGCCACTATAGACAGCTAGTATTTATTAGGATTGCACGCAGTTTCCTCATATTTCTATAGTCTTTCCAACAAAACTTCTTAGAGTTAGAATCTCCATTCTTATATTCTCCCCAGGGACTCTTATAAGTATATTTGGTCTTCAGTATTTTTTGATTAAGAAGAAAATGAGTAATCATAACATGTAACTATTCTATTTTCCTTTATTCTTACCACTTTTATTTTGAAATCTATTTCTCTTTTTTAAGATTTATTTATTAACTTGAAAGACAGAGTTACAGAGCGGTAGAGGCAGAGAGAGAAAGAGAGAGAGAGAGAGAGAGAGAGAGAGAGAGAGAGAATCTTCCATCCACTGGCTCCCTCCCCAAAAGGTAGCAGCTGCTGGAGCTGGGCTGATCCAAAGCCAGGAGCCAGGACCTTCTTCTGGGTCTCCTATATGGGTGCAGGGGCCCAAGGACTTAGGCCATCTTCTACTGCTCTCCCAGACCATAGCAGAGAGCTGTATTGGAAGTGGAGCAACTGGGACTCGACCAGCACCCATATGGGATGCCAGCCCTGCAGGCAGCCCCTTTACCTGCCTGCCACAGTGTTGACCCCTTGAAATATATTTCTATATCTGTGTCTATTCCTCTAAAAAAAGAGTTTTATTTCCAAATCTATTAACTTGTGTTGTCTTATAAACTCCTTTCTATATACATAATGCATCAATACATATTGATACATTTGATTTACCCTCTCATAATACAATTTCTCTGTTCAACAAGTTGCTAACTCATAATCCAATCTCTCTTTTTAATATGTAAACCTCTTCTCAATCTTTAATTCTGTCTTTACAATAAAGGAAATCCTGAAACAGGTGAAGTGGTCAACCGAACTTGGCTATGTATGAGCTGAATTGATTTGCTCACCTTTGCCTTTCTCTTGAGTTCTGGGGATTTTCCTAGTGGGTGACCTTAATGTTGATAGTGGTGAAATATTTGAAGCATGATTACACTACCAAAAGCTTCATAACTACTTTAAAAATTATTGGATTGAAATTGAGACAAATCATTTCAAAGCACCACTGCAAATAGCCTCTTCAAATATCTGAGATACATAAAGTGCATGGTTAGACTAAATCACGCTTAAGAATAAGTGGCCATAGCATTCCTTTATGAGAATTAGAAGGTTAGGCAAGAACTAACATCAAGTCATTTACATGTAGTAAACTCTTCTTTTCAGCACATCTAGTCTAATTCTAACACCAACATAGTAGTAAATCTAATGGCTTTCAGTTTTTCTTGACTTTTATCCCCACAAATAAATCCAGTAATAGTGCAAGTGACATGGTCACACACACACACACGCACACAAACACACAAAGCAAAAGTGTCAAAAGGCCATATTTAGTGTTACTGTGATTACTCTATTACTTGTTTATATATTTAAATATGATTATTAAGCAAATGCATTTATTGCTAAGTTATATGTCATGAGCTACATTTAAAAAAAAATCTTATTTGAAAATATTTTTTCATTAAATGGTTTTAGCAGCAAATGGGAAGGTGAAAAGACCTAAAAGGCAAAAAGCATAGTTTTTGGGCATTGTAAGTAAACCAGATTTTAAGGAAGGGAATCCACATCTTCACTGCAATCATTATCATCCTCAGTAGTACATGTGCACATTGGAATATATTTTACATTTTGTAGCATTAAAGATTTGTGTTCTATATCTTGTTTTCACATTTCCTGATAGTATCTGACTTTATAAATTATTCTATATCTATAAAACTCATGACATTTGATAGGAAAGCACATAATTTTTAAATTTTCTTAGTCCCTAAAATACACATTTTACAAACAATATCGTATGTTGCACTGAAAAGAAAATTGATTCCTTGGTATTCACACATTGGTTTAGATTCTAGACTTATATCAATAATAATCAGTATTCAGGAGAAAATGATAAATCTACTCATCTACTTAGCTAAGTTTAATAAAAGTATTATAATCCATATGTATTGTTAAATTCTGTTTAGTATCTGATACAGAAAGGGGGTTAGACATGCTATAATCACATTTTGATCAATGTTCTCAAGATGTGTAAAGTACACTAAAGAATATTTTTTTTTTTGACAGGCAGAGTGGACAGTGAGAGAGAGACAGAGAGAAAGGTCTTCCTTTGCCGTTGGTTCACCCTCCAATGGCCGCTGCGCTGGCGCGCTGCGACTAGCGCACCGCGCTGATCCGAAGGCAGGAGCCAGGTGCTTCCCCTGGTCTCCCATGGGGTGCAGGGTCCAAGCACCTGGGCCATCCTCCACTGCACTCCCTGGCCACAGCAGAGAGCTGGCCTGGAAGAGGGGCAACCGGGACAGAATCCGGCGCCCCGACCGGGACCAGAACCCGGTGTGCCGGCGCCACGAAGTGGAGGATTAGCCTAGTGAGCCACGGCGCCGGCCTAAAGAATTTTTGATACCTATATTCTAGAATGTAGACTAGGTAGCTCCTTCCAGAAAGCTGTCTCTGATTGTGGAGATTACCAACAAACAACAAGGCAGTGTGTGAGTTTCAGGATGGTCAAAATAATCAGCAAAAATGGCAGAAATCTGCAAAATTCTAACAATCATGATGATTTATGCACTTTACTTCTTAGAGATAAAAATAATTTTCTTTTATAATTTTACATTCTTACATTTAAAACAATGATTAGATAACCAAAATGCCAAATATGAAGGCTATGCCTCAAAAAACAACTGTTTATCCAGTATGCCTTAGACAAGGATTCTTTACTTGGCCAATTTCTAGTTATGCTTCTAACTTTTTTCCTTTGTTAATCTATTGGTTTCTTGTAACCTAGTTTTCACCAAGAAATCCAGTAAGTCAGGTTATCAAGAATACCCCATCCTTGACATGTTTTTGATTTCCTCATCTTCCTCCATCTCCCAGATAATATTCCATCACCTTAGCTGATCTTCAGCAAGAATCCTGATTTGTGGGTTTAACCAGAATCTCCTTTACTCCTAATGCATTCTATTAGTAATTTTCCATCCAAATCTCCTGCCCTATTTCATGGCATTCAATTCCACTTGCTCATGCTGCATTTGGAATTGATTTCTCTCACCCACTAGAAATATATTTTGCAGTGGTTACTATACCTGTCACAGTGATCCTGTATAATGCCTTTCTGATCAGGATTAAACAAGTATTGCTGAATATTTTTTAACACATATGGAGGACAGAGACTCATGTTGAACCTGCCTTGGAGTAATTTAACACTTATTTGTTAAGGTTTATATTTTATAAAGATTTATTTATTTATTTGAAAGTCAAATTTACAGAGAGAGGGAGACAAAGAGAGAGGTCTTCCACCCAGTGGTTCATCCCCCAGATGGTCTCAAATACCAGGGCTGGGCCAGGCCAAAGCCAGGAGCCATGAGCTTCTTCCAGGTGGCAGGGGCACAAGCACTTGGGCTGTCATCTGCTGCTTTTCCCATGCAATTAGCAAGGAGCTGGATTGTAAATGGAGCAGCTGGGACATTAATTGGCATCCATGTGGTATACAGTGGCTTTACGCACTAAGCCAAAATGCCAGCCTCAAAAGTATTAATCACTTGTTGATATGCTTTTTATCATAACATTATTTGTATTTACTCATTTACTCAACAACTATCCAGTATATGCTGTGTGCCAACGTGTTAGGTACTAAGAATTGAACAATGAGAAGGCCATGTAAGAGTCCCACTTCTAGTTTTGTATTCTTGTTTTTAGTAATTTGCTTCCTTCAAGTGATACAACCGTCACCTTCATAGATCTCATTAATTTTCTGTGACAAATAATTTTCTTTCATTCAGTTTAATTAACAAGCTGATTCTTTTGTCTTTTGTTCAGCTTTTTCCTTTAAGTTTAGTGAAAACTTAGAAAGTTATGGATTTTCCCAGTGAGAAAATCAACTTTTATTCCTAAAAACATTCAGTTTCTCAGTATTTGTGATTCCAACACATTGTTTTGGTTATCTACTGCTGTTTTACAAACAATCACAAAATTTACTGGGCGCTGTCAATAATACTAATTTATTTTATTTATAAATCTAATATTCTCACAGGACACAGTAATGGAAGCTTGTTTCTGTTTGATGCAGCATAAGTAAAAGTGATTCAGCGGGGCTGGAGTCTATTTCTGAGTTTATTTATGGACATGACTGTCAAATTGATGGGTTCTGTTAGCTTTTAGTTCAACTCAGATTCTTCATCAGAAGCCTGACTTTCCACCTCAGAATCTCTTTGCAGCTTCATGAGTTTAGATTCCCAGTATTGCAGCTGGAATTCAACAGTGAGGGTGCAGACAAATCCAGGCAGAATCTGTTTCTTCTGACCTGGGGATAGCAATTCTGGAATATCACTTCTGCAAGTTTCTACTGGCAAGGTTAGAAATTAACTGGAGAAGATTAGACCTTGCCTATTAAAGGGCAGAAGAGAAAATTATAGATTCTGGTCTTTAAACAAATATTAAAGAAGTTAAACCCTGGACAGAATCCTGCGCCCTGACCAGGACTAGAACCTGGTGTGCCAGCACCGCAGGCGGAGGATTAGCCTAGTGAGCCAAACCTTTCATTCTTACCCTGGTCTCAGATATAGTTCTGAATGTAAAGTGTTTTTTTCATTTCTGCTGTACAGATTTTTTTCTTCCCTTTTTCTATCTCAGCAATATGTTTAGAGGTGTTGAATTGATATATGGTTTTCTTGTACCACCTTTTTGTTTCTCCTGTAGATTTTTCATTTTATAGACTAAGACCTTACCTCCAGAATTATGCCTTTCTTCTTTCCCTTATCAAAGTTGTTGAAATGTTTATCTTTTCTTTTAATTTTGTGAAGGAGGTAAGCTGAAAGCCGAAGTTATTTACATAGAGCAAATATCATTGTTTCCTGTATCTGGGTCACCTCAAGTCTTTTTGTAGATGTACTTTATCATATTCTAACTTGTTTTTCAATAATTTACAAGATGTCTTGATTGAATGATACTTCAAATTGGATATTGTGTACTGAAATTATAAGTAAGTCTCAAAAACCCTTGAAAATCTGGGAGCAACCATGATAGTATCAACAATCATAGTGAAATGTGTGCGCATGACAGTTAGAGATGGCATGTGGCAAAGAGGAGTTCAGTCAACTCTCCTTTCTTAATCAGATTTCCTGTGAGTACTTCTCTGTCAAATTTTACAAAAGAAAGCAGTTTTCCTCTTTATTTTTAACAGGAACCAGCTATCTCCTCTTCAGTTTCTTATAAATATTCTCCGTTGTCTAAATCAAGTTTCATAGTATGTCCTTCTAAGTTTTGATGCTAAATATGAATGCACTCATGGTGAGAGAAGGAAACATTAAAACTTATTTTATGTCAACATTTGACTTAAAATTAATAATTATTCATTATTAATAAATTATAATCAAAATGATGCTCATGCACATGATATAGAAGTTATCGAAGGTACCCTAAGGGATGGGTATTTATTTATATACAGCTGAATGACTCTTAATTTTATATCATTGAATTTTAATGAACGTATCATGAATCATCTATGGTATTTAAAATGATTTCTATAGAGAAGCAGCAGGGTAAATTTGCAGGTTTAATGGTAATGTTTTACTTAGCACTATGAACTCAGAAAGTATGCTGTTAACATACAGTTTAAAAAGACAACATGATTTAGCAAAACATTAGCCAAAATTGCAATTTTCAATATTTGTTGAGTAAATAACAAACATTGCTCTAAATACACTATTTTTTTGTCATGGAATATTAGTTAATTGTAGCATCACTTGTAGTTTCACATTTAAAAAATACTTAGTTTATCTATATGTAATCATTTTAATTTTAAAACTTGCATATTTTTTATGACATACATGATATGGTGGTTAATGAAACATTATACTAATTAATACTTTATATAAAATAATCTATACATAGTGTATATATAAATATTTTTGCTGAGAGAATAAAGAAGTTAAATATTTCAATTAGTGGTCTCTAATTCTTTGAATTGTTTTTCATGGCTTTTAGTGAGCTAGTTTCTTTTTTTAAAGGTTTTATTTATTTACTTAAGAGGCAGAGTTACAGACAGAAGGAGAGACAGAGAGGTCTTCCATCTACTGGTTCACTCCCTGAATGTCTGCAACTGCCAGGGCTGAGCTGATCTGAAGCCAGGAGCTTCTTCCAGGTTTCCCATGTGGGTGCAGAGGCCCAAGTGCTTGGGCCATAACTCCACTGCTTTCTCAGGCCAAGGCAGAGAGTTGGATAAGAAGAGGAACAGCTGGTACTAGAACCAGTGTCCACACGGGATGCCAAAACTGCCGTCAGAGTTTTAGCCCACTATGCAACAGTGCTGGCACCTAGTGAGTTAGTTCTATCAGTATAATTCTAGGATAAACTGAAAATATTTTCTCCTTACAGATATCGGTGTTCTTACAGCTGTATATTTCAATCTTCTACTTTTCTTCCTGTCTCATAAAACTTCAGGGATCAGCTATTCTTCCTTATCATTATTCTCAGTTACTGTGATTGCCTCTTAATTTCTATATTAGAAAACATGCTAGTAGGACTCCAAGTCTTATATCATTGTGAATGTTCCCTGCTATTTTCAGCTAAGACATGAACAATGATGTTATAAAAGAATTACAACAAAACGAAACAAAAACACCAAATTGACCTGGGAAGAAGCAGAACGAAGTAAAGAGGGTAGAGAAACTCCTTCAAATCCAAGGGGAAATTTGAAACTGAACTTGTGTGCTGAACTCACATTTTAAATTTAGTTTACAAAACTGTTAGAATGAGCATGAGAATTGTAATGCTGTGGGGTAGGCCACCACATTCCTGGCTCCTTAGCTTCCGATCAAGTTTCCTGGCCCAAGTAACTGGGGTTCTTATAACCTGTGTGAGAGACCTAATGGAGTTCTGGACTCCTGGGCTCAGCTCTTAGCCCAGCCCTGGCTGTTTTATGTATTTGGAGAGTGAACAGATAGAAAATGTCTCTCTCTGGCTCTCTCCCTCTATCACTCTGACTTTCAAATAAATAAATAAATCTTTTTGAAAAGGCAACACTTGAAAACTAGCCTCATTGGACCTTGAATACATTTAAATCAATTTTCTAAATCAACAAAGGAAACTTTTATTTATAATACAATCAAAAAAACCTATTCACTCTTCTTATCTATATTAAGATATCCCAGATAATTTATCCTGATATGAGTTGTTAGTAAAATTTCTAATAGTGTCTTTTTTTTTTTTTTTTTTTTGAGAGGTAGAGTTACAGACAGTAAGAGAGGGAGATGTAGAGAAAGGTCTTCCTTCCATTGGTTCACATTCACTCCCCAGATGGCCGCAACGACCAGGTGCCTCCTTCAGGTCTCCCATGTGAGTGCAGGGGCCCAAGGACCTGGGCCATCCTCTAATGTTCTCCCAGGCCACAGCAGAGAGTTGGACTGGAAGGGAGACAGCCAGGACCAGAACCGCTACCCATATTGGATGCCGGAGCCAGAGGTGGAGGATCAACCTACTGTGCCATGGAACCAGCCCCTTTTTTCTTTCTTAAAACATCAATGGGGAGCCAGCGCTGTGGCGCAGCAGGTTGAAGCCCAAGCCTGCAGTGCTGGCATCCCATATAGGTGCTGCTTTGGGTTCCAACTGTTCCTCTTCTGATCCAGCTCTCTTCTATGATGTGGAAAAGCAGTGGAGGATGGCCCAAGTACTTGGGCCTCTGCACCAGCTCAGCTCCGGCTGTTGCAGTCATTTGGGAGTGAACCAGCAGAATGGAAGATCTCTCTCACTCTGACTCTACCTCTCTCTGTAACTCTGCCTTTCAAATAAATAAAATAATTCTTTAAAAAAAAAATTATGAGGCCAGTGCCGTGGCTCAATAGGCTAATCTTCTGCCTGTGGCGCAGGTACCCAGGGTTCTAGTCCCGGTCGGGGTGCTGGATTCTGTCCCAGTTGCTCCTCTTCCAGTCCAGCTCTCTGCTGTGGCCCAGGAGTGCAGTGGAAAATGGCCAAGTCCTTGGGCCCTGCACCGACATGGGAGACCAGGAGGAGGCACCTGGCTCCTGGCTTCAGATTGGCGCGGTGCACCAGCCATAGCAGCCATTTGGGGGGTGAACCAACGGAAAAAGGAAGACCTTAAAGGGGAAAGATTTATACGATCTGAAGAGAAACCGGAGTATAAAGGGAAGACCTTTCTCTCTGTCTCTCTCTCTCACTGTCCACTTTGCCTGTCAAAAAAAAAAACAAAAATTATAAGTCAAACATATTTAGGACAATATGAAACATGAGATCTTTCAGACTTCCCTTTAAGCATTTTGACAGTTATGATTATCAAGATTCTTGAGAAATGAGTGAATTTCCTTGTGCATCCAAGTGCTTCTTTCACTCATTATGCAGCCATCATCTAGTTGGTTTGCAGCTTCCTGTCTTTAAGGGAATTAATGCTTGAAACAAAGATATTTTCCAAAACTCTAAAATTTCATAGTCTGTAATATTATTATTTTATTATCATTATGAATATACTATCATGGCCAGCACTGTGATAGCAGGTTCTGTCCCATGTGTGAGCCCAGAATTCTCTATTAGAGTGCTGGTTTAAGTCCTGGCTGCACTGTTTCCACTCCAGCTTCCTGCCAATGCATCTGGCATTGAAGGTAGCAGAAGATGGGTCAAAAACTTGGGCCCCTGCCACCCATATAGGTGCTCAGGACTGATTTCTTGGATCCTGGCCCAGACCTGGATATTGAAGCCATTTGGAGAATAAACCAGTGGATAGAAGATCGATTTTCTCTCTCTTCTCCTCCCTCTTATCTTTCCACCCTTGTCTCTCCCTCTTCCTCTGCCTCAGTCCCTCCCTTTCAAATTCATAAATTAAACTTTAAACATTCTTTAATACTAGCCTCTTTGAAAATCTGAAACAATGCTTCAGATATAATCTTGAATGGATGGGAATCAGAATATCTGGAACTCAATCCAAGGTACTCCAATAAGCAATGTGGGTCTCCAGTGTGGGAGCTTAACATACTGAACCACAACACCCACTCCGCCCTGCTTCTTAAAAATTTATTTTAAAATAATGTTGACAATAATCAGCAATTAACAGAAGTCATGATAAATAAATGACTTTATAAAAAGTAAAATATTTCAAACAGAACCCAGGGAATAGGAATTATTATAAAATGATACATACTTTTAATACTATTACTATGTTAGTGCTTTTCTATTGTAATGCCACTCTTCAGGAATAAAGTAGAAGCTTCAAAGTTTGACAGTTTGTCAATGCAGGAGATTGTGCTGTTAATCTTTTTGTCCAATACTGATAAGAGATGGGTTTTATAACATATGACACTACATACACAGAAACAATGTTTATCAAGTATTATTTATCAAGTAAGAATTTTATCAAAGATTGTCCAATTGGTATAAACATCTATAGAATATTTTAAAAAGCAAAATAATTTCACAATATACTCTGAAATAACTTATACAGTATATAATATAATGTTACTACACTATAAATTTAAGCAGAACTACAATCAATTACAGAGTCTATGCAATGAGGTTCTAATATAAATTTCCCATACTCTCTTCAATAGTATTTTCTAATGTGTTCCCTGGAATTTTTTAATGAATATGGTTGGTATGATAATATTCATTTACAGTATATAATGTCCTTCTCTGGAAGATCACAGGTTATTTTAATTTTGTATGAGTTTTAAATTGGTCACATTTTCTTATATCAAAATGTTTATTACTATGTCAGCCAGGATTTTTAGTCTTTTCACATCCACTTGCTTTAACTTTAATTTAAATAATGAGTGCTTATCAAAATTATTGTGTTTTTAAGATTTATTTATTTGAATGAGAGAGTAACAGAGAGAGAGGGAGAGACAGAGAGAAAATAAGATCTTCAATCGCCTGGTTCATTCTCAAAATGGCCATAATGGCTGGAGCTGGATCAGCCCAAAGCCATAAGCCAAGAACTCCACCTTGCTCTCTCTTATGGATGGCAGACACTCAAGTACTTGGACCATCATCTTCTGTTTTGCAGGGTGCACATAAGGAAGCTAGATCAAAAGCTGAGGCTGAACTAAATCCCAGGCTTTCTGATAGAGATGCAGACATTGCAAAATTTGGCTTAACCAATTGTGTTACAAGGCCAGCCTCAACACTATTTTTTTAATAATTTTTTTTTTTTTGACAGGCAGAGTGGACAGTGAGAGAGAGACAGAGAGAGAGAAAGGTCTTCCTTTGCCGTTGGTTCACCCTCCAATGGCCGCCGCTGCAGCCGGCGCACCGCGCTGATCCGATGGCAGGAGCCAGGAGCCAGGTGCTTTTCCTGGTCTCCCATGGGGTGCAGGGCCCAAGCACCTGGGCCATCCTCCACTGCACTCCCTGGCCATAGCAGAGAGCTGGCCTGGAAGAGGGGCAACCGGGACAGAATCCGGCGCCCCGACCGGGACTAGAACCCGGTGTGCCGGCACCGCAAGGTGGAGGATTAGCCTATTGAGCCACGGCGCCGGCCCTCAACACTATTTTTAAAATGGATTCTCATCTTTTTTTTAAAAGATTTATTTATTTTTCTTGAAAATCAGAGTTATAGAGAGAGGGAGACCCAAAAGGTCCTCCATTCATTGGTTCACTCCCTAAAGTAGCCTCAATTACAAGGGCTGAGCCAGGACAAAGCCAATAGCCAGGAGCTTCATCTAGGTCTTCCACCTGGGTGGCAGGGGCTGAAGCACCTTGAACATCCTCTGCAGCTTTTCCCAGGCCATCATCAGGGAGCTGGACTGGAAGCAAAGCAGCTGGGACTTGAATCGCTGCTCTTATGTGATGCTGTTGCTGTAGGCAGCTGCTTTACCTGCTACACCACACTGATGGCCCCTGGATTCTCTGCCTTGCATTGTAAACTTCAAGCTCATGAGTAATTCCCTTGCTTTGAGATCCCAGGAAGGGTTGCTGGAGCCGCAGTAGTGTCCATTCTTTCTAACCCTGGGTATCACATCATTAAGTAGCGTGTTCTGCTATATTCTGGTACTTCAGTGGATTTATTTGGAATAGCAGGTCGTTGTTAAGTACATTTTTTGTGGGCGCAGGAGATAGAAAATGGAACTTCTTGATTGGGATCTGAAATAAAAACAAATAATTGTCCCATTGGCTAAGGTTATGGACAGCATGCATTTCGTGGAAAGCTTCACTAAACAACTACACTGGCAGACTGCATTAGGAAAGCTTAAAAACTCCACTCCCAACACCAGCTATATTCTCCCTGAGGATGTACTCAGTATGTGTCTTTAGTTGAAGTTACTACTAATGCTAGAATACTGATTTCTACATTCATTGTTAACTGACTAAATATATAGTGAAAAGAAGGCTTTTAAAATTGACATTAAAAAGCAATATATAAATATATAATATATACATATATAATTTATGTTCAAATTTTTCTTTTTCCATTATACAGGTCTGTTTTTATACAGGTGTTTCATTTTTCCATTTGTTTAAAATTTATTTTATCTATTTGAAAGAGTGATAGAGAGAGACAGAGAGAGAGAAAGAATCTCCCATCTCCTGGTTTATACTGAGACTGGGCCAGGACGAAGCCAGAAGCCTGGACCTCCACCTGCATATCCCACATAAATGGCAGGGGTCTAAGTACTTGAGTCATTTTCTGCTGCTTTCCCAGTCACTTTAGCAAGGAACTGGATTGGGACTTGAACCAGTGCTCTAATATAGGATGCTGGGAGCCAAGAAAGCAGCTAAAGCCATTGAACCACAATGCCAGCCCTGATACAGGTCTTTGAATATTAATATGATGTACAATCTTATTTAATAAAATAGATGCAATGACTATAGGAATGCTATCCCAGAACATTACAGTTTGAAATATTATTCATTTATTAATTTTCATGCATCTATGAGTTATCTGGTTTCTTCTTCCTGTTTAGGCTGAGTTCACTCATGACTTCTTGGTCAACATTGTATTGAGTAGGCAGCTCTGCTAATTTTAGAAGGGCTTTATGGTAAGTTTGGATGTCAAATACCTTTAAGTTAGTCTATAATTCCTTCATTTGTGATACTTAGCTTCTTTCCTATACCATTTATAATACTCCATTAGGCTTGCTTAGACTTGTTCACTTTGCAGTGGCCCAAGTCTTACTGGAATTGTTCAAGACCTCTGATGTCCATGCTTAGAATTCCCCATTGAACATTCTATCAACCAAATCTTAACCAAAATGTGTTACAGGCTTAGTAGGAGTTGGCTCCCAAAATTAATGTAGATGTTTAAACTCTGATGTCTCAATGATCGTGGCAGACACTTGATCTAGTTAATGGTGTCTGAGAAGTGGAGCTGCTGAGAGGCCTATAGGTCACTAAGAGAAGGCTCTCAGACTGTCGTTCTCATAAAAAGGTTGATTAGCAGAGTTTAAATCTGCCTAACTGCTCTCTTATTTCCTGGTTTATCATGTGATTGGTCCTCTGCATCCTCTATAAACAGCCTCCACAGATAAGGCAAACAAGACTGCCTGATCCTGAACTGTAGCTTACAAACTGTAAGCTGAAACAAACCTGTCAATTTACAGATGAGGATACTGAACCTGTAAGGTTACCAGATTCATCTACTGATGTGTTTAACAAAAGTTTCTCAGATTTAACAAAACCTTTTCATTCATTTTCCACAAAACGAGAGAATTATTTCAAAGTGATATTTAGTGTTTTTTGAATTCAAAATTTATTTGAATTAAAATTATTGACAGTAACATATATTGGGAAACTTAAAATCAATATGAAATAGAAGATTTGAGTCAAAGAGGTAGTCATGAAGGAAAGAAAACTGAATGCTTTTATAAAAAGATCTGCTGTCTTTTAATCTATATTGTCTAACCTAGAATACTGGCCTCCCATAAAATCGAAGCAATAATTGAGAAATTGGCTACTATCTATAAGGAAGAATAATGAAAAAAGTTTAAAAATAAAGATAATTAAGATTATTTTATGTGCTTTCCACAATCATGGGTGAATTATTTTGGTTTGTCTCTTTCAATTATCATATTTATATTGCAAAATGGCTGTTACTACTTCCACTCCATGTATGAGAGACAAATTTTAGAGTTATTTTGGAATTTTGCATAAAAAACTGTGTACACATGCATATGTATCATTTGACTTTATTTGCCAGTAAGCTATACAATATTCATGCACAACAATATTTCATTTATTTTGATAATGTAAGAATGGCTTTCATACTTATTTCAAATTCCTATCTGAAATAAAATATTTTCTTCCATATATATATATTATATAACAAAATGTTTTAAGTGGGTACAGAAGTACCAGCTGAAGTGACTCAAATCAGACACCTGCTGTGATACAAGCCAAACATTTTATTTTCTTAATTTAAAATTGTTTACTCATAGAATAAGTAATATTTTACCCTTGAAGGGTTTTCTTTTCTTCATTTATGGAAGGACTAGATGGGTCTCACAGGTCATTCACAGTTATGAAAGAAACAATGAAAAATTCTCTTCAGAGGTGAGATATCCTTTATTTTTCACTAGAAAACAAATTATTTGCTTGGATGAAAACCTTTTGTATAGCAATGTAATTGCTGATATCTGTGGGGTGTCTTGGAAAATGAGATGCTCTGTCTCAGGGAGTTATAACTTATCCCTGTGCATAAAATCTGAATAAATAAATGGAGCAAACCTTAAGTATCTTGCAGAGAGGAAATACATGCAACACAGCAGAGAAATCAGAAATAAAACCTCAAACAATAACAATTGAAACAATAAAATGATTGGTTTGATTGTTTCTTCTATTTATGTATTTTAAAAAGTTGTTTCAGGGGACCAGTGCTGAGGTGTAGAAAGCTAAGCCTCCATCTGCAGTGTTGGCATCTCATATGGGGACCTGTTCAAGTCCTGGCTTCTCCGCTTCTGACATAGCTCCCTGCTAATGCGCCTAGGAAAGAAGCAGAAGATGGCCACTGCACCCAAGTAGGGGACCTGGAAGAAGCCCTGGTTCCCGGATTCAGCCTGGCCCAGTCCTGGCCTTGCAGCCATTTGGGGAGTAGACCAGCAGTTGGAAGATTTCTCTCTCTCTCTATGCCTCAGACTCTCCTTCTCTGTTATTCTGATTTTCAAATAAATAAATCAATCTTTAAAAAAAAAGTTGTTTTGCATTCTAGTAAAGAATAGCATTCTCCCTTATCTCTCTAAATAACAAATTACATGTCCATATACACATATGTAAATGTTTATGATTCTGAAATTAAATCATAGTTCTTTCCTTAACTTTATGAAATTAGTGACACTATGAAGAATGAATGACACAATAGGGACAAGTGACCCAGCCAATAATTCATTAAACAAATATTTACTGAGTGCTTACGATGAGTCAAGCACTGTTTTATGACACTATGAATAGAGAAACAAAGAAAATGACTATGTTTCATCTTGGAACTATAAATTATAGAGATAGAGAGAACACACAAAAGTATATTACAGATCGGTTTGTGCTAAGTACAATGAGGAAATAGATGGCTCTGAGGAAAGTCTCTGAAAAGATAGTGTGTACATGAATATTTTAAGGAAGATATCAAAATGTATGATATCCAATGTAGAGGGAAAAGGAGCTGCAAAGGCCTTGAGGGAAAAAAGTGTTTGGGATATTCAAGAAACATCAAGAAGTAAGTGGGATTATGTTTAGGTTATATTACAACATAAGGCAAAATAGGAATTTGAAACTTGAAATTTAATGAATATAGTAAACATGGATTATGTCGTGGATTTTATTCTTTACTCAGTCGCCTAAGCAATTCCCAAATCAAACATGGTGATGATTACAATTATGCTGTGATCCTCTCAGATCTACATTTCCAATTGTCTGCTTAAAAGTTCATTTGAGGTGCTAGCACTGTGGGTTAATGCCCTGGCCTCAAGTGCCGGCATCCCATATGGGCGACGGTTCGAGACCCGGCTGCTCCACTTCTGATCCAGCTCTCTGCAATGGCCTGGGAAAGCAGTAGAAGATGGCCCAAGTCCTTGGGCCCCTGCACCCATGTGGGAGACCTGGAAGAAATTCCTGGCTCCTGGCTCCTGGCTCCTGGCTCCTGGCTCCTGGCTTTGGATTGGCACAGTTCCGGCCATTGCGGCCATCTGGGGAGTGAATCATCGGATGGAAGACCTCTCTCTCTCTGCCTCTCCTCTCTCTGTGTACTCTGACTTTCAAATAAATAAATCATTTAAAAAAAAGTTCTATTTGAAGGGCCGCCTGTGGTAGGGATTAGAGTAGCTGCCTGTGACGCCACTTCCTATGTGGGTGCCACTTTGTATCCTGACTGCTCCACTTCCTATCCAGCTCCCTTATAATGTTCCTGAGAAAGCAGCAGAGGATGGTCTAAGTGATTTTGTCCCTGCACCCATATAGGAGAACCAAAAGAAGCTCCCGGCTCCTGGTTTAGACTGGTCCAGCTCTAGCCATTGCAGGCATTTGGGGAGTGAATTAGCAGATGGAAGATCTCTTTCTCTCTCTCTCACCCTCTCTCTGTGTGTAACTCTACCTTTCAAATAAATAAATCTTAAATAAAAGAGAGAGAAAATTCTATTTGGGTGTTACAGGCTGAGTTGTGTACCCACATCCCACAAATTCAAATCTTAAAGTCTGAATCCTCATGGCTTCATAGTTACTGGAGATAGGTTTTTAAGAGGTATAAGGTTAAATGAGATCACTGATTGCATCCAAATCCAATATGACTTGAGTCCTTATAAGAACAAGGGTTTAGGGAACTGGAATCCACATAGAAAAGACAATGTGAAGGCATGAGAGAAGATGGCCATTTACAAGCCAAATGGTGAGGATCCCAGAAGAAATCAAAACTGACAACCTACTTTCAAAAGTCTCTACTACAAAGTAAACTCCTGTTTTGCAACCCATCGGGCATATCACTTAGGTATATCAAACTTAGCAAATACACTGAGTCTCCCACCAGCATGTCAAGCGTAACAGCTCTGAAATGAATGTGTCATCTTCATCAAATCTGTCCTCCAACTGGATCATCTATCTCTGCCAGATCTGACTTTATTTACCTTGTTTCTCAATTCAGAAACCATGTCTTCATTCTTGGATTATTTCCCTCTCTTAAGTTTCAACATCAACAAGTTCTTTCTAAACTATAAAGAAAGATCTCCAATTAATTCCCTACTTGCTATCCTCACTCTCATCAACCTAGCTTATGTCGTTGTTGTCTCTTTGTTGAGTTAGTGCTTCAGCATTCTAGATAGAATGACTGCCACTATGTTTTACTGCCTCCAACACAATCGCTCCAAAATGTGAGTCCGCCGGGTTACCTGCCTGTTCTTTTTTGGCTCCCATTGCTTTACAGGATGAAACCAAAAGTTCTTATGGTTTTAAAAGTCCCTTATGAACTTTCTAATGTTTTCTCTTTACCCTGACTTCTCTCCACTGTAATCAGAGGAAACATTGTTAAGGAAATCTGAACTTATATATTTAATGTCCTTGACTATGTTGTTGTTCTCTCTGTCATATCCCAAACTCTCCAAATCTTATTCTCTTTGTCAGAGAAACATTTCCTTCTCCCTTCACTACACTTAGCCTTTCCATGAGCTCACATCCAACAGGTCCTTCTTTTGGCAGTATTTGATTTGGGAAATTTTTTATGATCAGAAAGTCTGGTTTAGAGTCTTATCCTCCTTAAAAAGCAAATGTTACTATAATTCTGAATAGATACTCACCCAGCTTTTATATCCATATTTTTTTACTAAATCAAGCTATTCATTAAGACCTGTATATATTCTTGTTTATTTATAAATTTCTTGTACATTATATGTGCTCTATAAGCAGTTCTGTGTACATGAATTAAATGGTTGCAGGTATATAGAACAATGTTGATTGAGATTACCCTTGTGTAAATGTGATTTAAAATTTGATTATATCTTATCCTATGCTTTTCTTTTTTAAAAAAATAGTTTATTTATTTACTTGAGAGGTAGAGTTAAAGACAGTGAGAGGGAGAGAAAGAGAGAAAGATCTTCCTTCTGCTGCTGGTTCACTCCCCAGATGGCCACAATGGCTGGAGCTGGGCCCATCCAAAGCCAGGAACCAGAAGCCAGCAGCAAGGAGCTTCTTCTGGGTCTCCCATGAGGATGCAAGGGCCCAAGGACTTGCGACATCTTCTACTGCTTTTCCCAGGCCATAGCAGAGAGCTGGATCAGAAGAGAAGCAGACAGGACTCATATAGGATTCCAGCACCTTACGGGGAGGATTAACCTCTTCCCTATGCTTTTCTTTGCTAAATATTTTCAGTTAACATGTATTCCATATTGTAAAAATAAATTGTCCCAGATACAGAATTTCTGCTTTCTTTAGGTTTCTAAGGTGAAACAAACTGAAGTATTTCTTTTTAAACATATGTAAGCTAACTATTAATTTTTGTGACTTAAATAGCAGAGTCTGTTTGTTTTATCTTATTTTTAGAGATTTATTTATTTATCTGAGAGGCAAAGTTACAGACAGAGGGAGAGACAGAGAGAAAGGTCCTCCATTAACTGATTCACTCCACAAATGGCCACAACAGCTGGAGCTGGGCCGATCAGAAACCGGGAACCAGAAGCCTCCGCCAGGTCTACCACGTGGGTGCAGGCACCCAAGCACCTGGGCCATCCTTCACCATGCCCCCAGGCCACCAGCAGAAAGCTGGATCTGGACACGGACTGGTGCCATAAGGGTTGCTGGCGCTGCAGGCAGAGGCTTAGCCCATTACGCCATGGCACCGGCTCCTATTTATTTATTTTAATATCCATTTTATTTATTTTAAAGACAAAGTTATCAAGAGAGAGGGAGAAACAGATAAAAACAGAGAAAGATCTTTCATTTGCTGGTTCAATCCCCAGATGGCCACAACAGCCAGGCTATGCTAGGTTGAAGTCAGGAGCCAGGAACTCCATCCAGGTCTCCCACATGGGTGGCAGAGGCCTAAATACTTGGGCCATCTTCTGCTGCTTTCCCAGGCAAATCAGCAGGGAGCTGATGGGAAGTGGAGCAACTGGGACCTGAATTGTGCTCATACGGGATGCTGGCCCCTAGCCGAGTTTTTGAGTTCCTCCAAAAGTTATGTATAGTTCTTCCTTGTCTTATAAATTCTATGCCTAGGTCTATGTAGGTCTATATCCAACAGAATTGAAAACATATGTCTATGTAAAAACTTGTATGTGAATGGCAGCATTATTCATAACAGCCAAAAAGGTGGAAACAACCCCAAAGCTCATCAATTGATCAATGAAGCAGGAGTGGTATCACTATACAACAGAGCCTTGAAAAAGATGGAGTTTTGATTCATGGATTTACTTGAATGAACTTTGAAAATTAAACAGAAAATGAAAGAAACCGGTCACAAAAGATCACACATTATATGATTTCATTTACAAAAATGTCTAGAATAGGCAAATCCAGGGAGACACAATGGAAATTAAAGAGTTGCTAAGGGACTGGGAGGGTTAGAGAGAGGCTGGATAATGGACATCATAACACAGTCAGATGGAAGAAACAAGTTCTAATTCTCCATTTCACAGTGGGGCAACTATGGTTCACATGATGTATTATATTCTTTATATAGAATTGGAAGAGGGGCTGGTGTTGCTGTTGATTTCCCAACAATGTTGCAGTGGATTCGTTTCTGAGAGGAGGAGCATGGTGGGGGCAAGTGGCGCGGAGTCACCACACAGACCCCGGGAGTCGGGTGAAAGCAGGCTTGAGGCGAGCAGCCCCCAGACTCGTTTATTACAGCTGGAACAACATCTTATATAGCCAAGACCAGTCAATCTGGTCAAGGGGCGGTCTATGCCCCAACCAATCACAGCCTGTTGCCAGGCAGGCTCCGTGGCCAGGTGGGTTTCAAAGCCATTCCTGAGTAACTGCCAATCTCTTGCCAGTGGCCACCTTGGCGTGGCCTTCTTATTCCACCACAGGCAGGCATTTTGGTGCTGCGGTAAAGCTGCCACCTGGGACACCAGCATCCCATATAGGTGTTGATTCCAGCCCCAAATGCTCCACCTCCAATCCAGTTGCCCGCCAATATGCCCGAGAAAACGGTGGAAAGCGGCCCAGGCCCCTGGTCCTCTGGACCCACTTGGGAGACTCAGAAGAAGCTCCTGGCTCCTGGCCATGGACCAGCCCAGCTCTGGCTGCTGCAACCAACTAGCGAGTGAATCAGAGGATGGAAGAACTCCCTTGGTCTACCCCTCTCTCTCTGCAAACTCTGCCCATCAAATAAACAAATACATCATCATCAAAAAAAAAAAAAATAACTGGAAGAGAGGAACTGGAAAGCCTCAAACACTAAGAAAGGATATAGAGATGGAAAGACTAGTTGTCAGTTTGGTTTGATTTATATTGTATATATGTGTTGAAATATTGCATTGTACTCCATAAAATGTAAAAAGTTTTCAAATTAATAAAGTAATTTTAAACTTACTTTTATTTTATTTTAAGACACACAGAGAGAGATTTTCCCAGCTTCCCACAGCAGCCAGGGATGGGCCAGGTCAAAGCCAGGAGCTCAAAACTCAGTCTGGGTATCCCATGTGGGTGGTAGGGACCCTAGTACTTGATCCAACACCTCTCAGTTGCTTCTCAGGATCTACTTTAAAGGAAAGTTGGACTGGATTTAGAGGATCTGAGATCCCATACCAGGCACTCTGTTGTGGAATGCAAGTGTCTCAAGCTGTGATTTAACATCTGTGACAAATGCCCATTCTTTTATCCCCTAGTTTGTTCCCCAGGTGCCCCCATCAATTTGGGCTGGGTCAGACTGAAGTAAGGAGCCTGGGCTATTCACATGGGAGTTAGGGATCCAAGCATCTGAGCAATCACAAGCTACCTTATAGGCTGTGCATTAGCAGCTGGAATCAGAAGCAGAATAAGGACTTGAAAGCAGGAGCTCCAATATGAGATGCAAACATCCCAGATAGTGTTTTAACTACTATACCAAATGCTCTATGCAAAATGCTCTCCCCTTAAAAATTTTTAAAAATAAAATAAAATTTTTTTTCTTGAAGAAAGCAGATTGCTAGTGTTGTGGAGCAGTGGGTGGCAATGCCAAATGCAATGATGTCACATATCAGAGCACTAGTTCAAGTCTTGGTTGTTCTGTTTCTTCTCTCTAAAATATTTATTCATTTAAATGAGAAGCAGAAACAGAGGAAGAGGGAGAGTCAGGGAGATTTTCCATCCATTGATACACTCCCTAAATGGATGCAAAGGCTGGGCCAGGACAAAACTAAGAGCCTGGGACTCCATCTGGGTCACTCACATGGATGCAGGGGCCCAAGGACTTGGGCCATCCTCAGCTGCACTCCCAGGTCCATCAACAGAGAGCTGGATCAGAAGCGGTACAGCTGGGACATGAAATGGTACCCATATATGATGCTGGACCTGCAGGCAGTGATTTAACCTGCTATGCCACATCACCAATTCCGGCTCCACTACTGATCCAGCTTCTTACCAATGTGCTGGGGAAGGAAGCAGAAAGTGGCGCAAGTACCTGTGCTCCCACCACCCCTGTGTGAAACCCACATGGAGCTGTGGGCTCCTGGCTTCACCCTGGCCCAGCCCAGGCTGCTGTGGTTATTTGGCTCCCCATTCAGTTTGCCCATTTGAGAAGATCATGGATTGCAAAAAGCCACCGGAGCCATGAAGAAGCAAAAGGATGCTTTTCCCTAGAGCTTTCACAGTCAGCATGGACTTCTAACCTCCAGAACCATAAGCAAATATGTTTCTATTGTTCTCATTCACTCAGTTCATTGTGCTTTATTAGGGCAGCCCTGGCAAATGGACACATTCAGTGACAACGCTGGGAGGGCAGACAGCACTCAGGCAAATGTATCCCTCTGACCTTGCCTAAATAAGATCAGAGTTGGCAAACTCAAAAGGCTTCCATAGCCTTGGCAATTCATGACAAGAGCCTGGGGTGATTACTGATGCCATAAACAAGAGTGTCAATTTGTTAAGTCAACAACTGTTTACTTACTCCCCATGTAGGATCTCTGTCCTTAATGTGTTGTTCAATGTGAATTAATGGTATAACTAGCCGGCGCCGCGGCTCACTAGGCTAATCCTCCGCCTTGCGGTGCCGGCACACCGGGTACTAGTCCCGGTTGGGGCGCCGGATTCTGTCCCGGTTGCCCCTCTTCCAGGCCAGCTCTCTGCTGTGGCCCGGGAGTGCAGTGGAGGATGGCCCAGGTGCTTGGGCCCTGCACCCCATGGGAGACCAGGAAAAGCACCTGGCTCCTGGCTCCTGCCATCGGATCAGCGCAGTGCACTAGACGCAGCGCGGCAGCCGCGGCGGCCATTGGAGGGTGAACCAACGGCAAAGGAAGACCTTTCTCTCTGTCTCTCTCTCTCTCACTGTCCACTCTGCCTGTCAAAAAAAAAAAAAAAAAATGGTATAACTAGTACTCAAACAGTACTTTATACTTTGTGTTTCTGTGTGGGTGCAAACTGTTGAAATCTTTACTTAGTTTATACTAAATTGATCTGTATATAAAGATAATTGAAAATGAATCTTGATGTGAATGGGATGGGAGAGGGAGCGAGAGATCCGATGGTTGTGGGTGGGAGGGAGGTTATGGGGAGAAAAGCCACTGTAATCCACAAGCTGTACTTTGGAAATTTATATTTATTAAATAAAAGTTAAAAAAGATTCTGATAGAAAAAAAACAAATAGACTACATAAAGCATGTGATAATTATGTTAAAAAGTATTCACATTCTGTAATTGCACACACTGTCTCTATTTTGTAGACTTTTTTCTTATCATTACTGAATAAAAAACTTAGAACATTAAAAAAATGTATCCCTCTGAGAGCCTGGTGTTGGGCATTTTCCAGATCCCTGGGAGATCTGAATTCTGGAGGTAGTGCCTCCTGCATGTGGGCCCTGACATGGTCCAACAATGAAATGGTAATTAGTATAGATGATAGGCTAGGTTATCCCAACCTTTCACTCTCCAAAGGGAAGGCTCCCTCAAGGGAAATTCCTTTGTCAAATCTTTGCACCCTTATCTGAAGGAACCAAAAGGTGTGGAGCCCTCCTTTGAAGACTGCCCCATGGTTCCATGGAGTGTGCGTGCCTACTTTTTTAGGGCTACTGTTTCTCCACCTGCAAACAGAAGCACTTCTCTTTTCAGATGCTTCACCTGCTCAATCACTGTGGCCTTGGACTGTACCGACCAAACCCTGCTTGGAGCTTCTCCCCAGGCACTAACGCCTCCTTCTCCTTTCTCCCGTAATTTCCTCCCTTCTTACCTGTGAACCTCAATCCCCTTTTCTTCCTCTACCCTGCTCACAATGTGGATGTTGCTAATTATATTTTAAGACATTATTTGTTATATTTGTTTTCAGCCTAATTTAAAAATATTTATGAGTATTTTTACTTCCAACTAGAAAGAAAAGGACCGTGTGTATAAGGAAAGTAGCACATTACATCATTCTCCCAAAATGTCTGCATACTATTTAAAATGAAAGCAAACTCTATTTTAAATGAATTTCGTTCTTGCATGTGATCCTGGGAATATACACATATTTACAAATCTAAAGAATCTTAATGATCCATTTTTTTCCTTTCACCAATCCCACATCTAATAAAGGTACATCCATTAGTAATTTAGTTTACTTTAAATTTCATTCTTTTCAGGCTAATAATTTTTTAGGATTATCAGGTCATAGAATACATTATAATTTTAAGTCTCCTAGAGTTATCTAATAAATGCTTCACAATGTAATAAATTGTCAATAAAATATTACTAAAATGACAAGTATATTTTTTTTTTTTTTTATCTATTTGAGAGGGATAGAGACAGAGAGAACAAAAGAGAGAGAAAGTGACAGAGAGATTACATTTCCATCCACCGATTCACTCCCCCTACACCTACAATTGCCATGACTGGACTGAATTGGAGACCTCAATCCAGATCTCCTATGTAGATGGAAGAATCCAATTACCTGGGCTGTCGCTGTTGCTGCACAGTCTTTGCATTAGCAAGGCTCTGCAGTCATCAGTTGGAACTGATAATAAAACCCACTCTAAGGAGGAATGTAGGTGTCTTAATTGACATCCTAACCACTAGGCTAACTGCTCACCTTAAAATGTGTGTGTGTGTGTGTGTGTGTGTATCAAATAAGGATTTATATATTTATATGAAAAATGGAGTTACAGAGAGAGTGGGAGACACACACACACACACACACACACACACAGAGAGAGAGAGAGAGAGAGAGAGAGAGATCCTCATCTTTTGGTTCACTCCCCAGATGAACTCAATGGCTGAGGCTGGGCCCGGCTGAGGGCAGGAGCCAGGAGCTTCCTCCTGGTCTCCCAAGTGGGTGCAAGGGCCCAGGCATTTGGTTCATCTCTTTTCCAAGGTGCATTAGTAGGGAGTTGGATTGGAAGTGAAGCAGCAGGGATTCGAACCAATATCCATACGTGATGTAGCATTGCAGGTGGTGGCCCAATTGGCTAAGCCAAAACGTGGACCCCAACTAACGTATTATCTTTTTAGAAGAAAAAAATATTTATTTATTTGAAAAGCAGAACTACTGAGAGGCAGAGGCAAAGAGAGAGAAGGAGAGAGAGAGAAAGGGAGAATCTTTCATCTGCTGTTTTCACTTTCCAAATGGATGCATTGGCCAGAGCTGGGCTGATCTGGAGCCAGGATCCAGGCACTTCTTTTGGGTTTCCCATGCTGCTGCAGAGCCCCAACCACTTGGGCCATCTTCTACTGCTTTTCCAGGCCATAGCAGAGAACTGGATCAGAAGTGGAGCAGCAAAGACTTGAACCGGCCCCCATATGGGAACCCAGAACTGTAAACTGCGGCTTTACCAACTATGCCACAGTGCCGGCCCCCAGATGTATTCTTAATCATATAAAATAATGGATTTATATAGCATTATCTGCCATGTGTGCACCATATTTTGGCCATGCTATTACTGAAATAGTTAAGAACAATGAAATTAGCTGTGATCTCAGATTGCTTAACGTCTCTGCAAAGTGACTCATTTGTCTATAAAAAGATGGTAATAATTTCTGCTTGTTATATTTCATGAGAAAAATAAGCAAAACAATATACTTAAGGCAGCATATATAGTGCATAAAAATATGTAATAAACATAATTTCAGAGTGATTAGAAGCACTTTGCCCATGATTTTCAACAAGAGAATATACATGTTTTGCTTTGTAAGGAATAATTTGCATTCTGTAATGTCATGACAATCCTTTGTCTTCCAAGTCTGTAGAGGTGCAAATCTCTTCTAATATTTGACTTGAAGTGTCTTAAGTTTTATAATGTACTGCCCATCATTACTGGGCTTTGACAAAAAATTGTGTTAATCGGATTTTTCAATTTTTCAATTAGTAGTGCTTTAAATCATTTTGTGTAGAAAATACCTAGAATTTTTCTGTCAGGGTATTGATTCCTAAGGTAATTAGTGATGTCATTAACTCTTTCAGTTCATTATGGTGTAATTTTGGAAATTACATTTGTTCTGAGTTAATCACTGCTCTAGATAGAGAGCATTAATGTATCTTCAAAAATGTCACACTTAACTTATGGCAACAATTCTTGAAAATAAATTTGTCATCTAATGATGATATGGGGTTAATATCCTCACACTCTTAAAGTAACTGACTTTTTCAAAATAAGTGGAATTACTCTAACTCTTGTCAGAGTTGAAAGCCCGTTGTTATGATGTATTTCAACATTTAATGAGTGCCAATAGTGCAGCAGGCAAGCCAGAGGAGCACAATTCTACAGTGATACCTGTAATTATGCAGGTTAAACTAGTTTTGTTACATAGATGCCAAAATCCAATTTTTAAGCATGGATAACTTTATTTTACTTATTTCGAACTCAAAGTCATATAGGACATCATGCACATACAATAAAAAGCTTAAAAAAGTTCAGTTGTTTTCTAGCTATCTATGACAAGCTTCAAAAACTTGAAAAGGAAGACTGCTGACAAAGCAGAGGCTGCGGGTCTGCTGCTTTTCAGACAATAACCCACAAATGAAAGAAGAAACTAAAATTCAACCAGAAATAAACCCCTGATTGTTCTCCTGTCAGGCTGTCACCTACATGAAACAGCTGCTAAAGCAAAGACAGACAGAGCAGCCACTGTTGTTAAAAGTACTAATGCTAAGACTTCTCATGAAAGATTTTTATTTTCATTTTTATAAACTGCGATGACACTTCTCATCAATCTAGTGACATCGCCCTTCTTAACTGGAATCACCATAAGGTCTTCACCAGATCCACAGCGTAGTCTTGTTTAGCATTCATGCCATTTTTTGGATGGACTGAAACTCATTCTGTATATCCTATCAATGATGGATTTTGACAAAATAGTGAAAATGGGCTTTTCTTTATGAGACAAAATAAAGTATTGCACTTCCTCCATATTTAAATCCATACATAAATGGGAAAAGTGGCCTAGCTTATATTTCGCAGTGTATTCAATAATAGCTAATCTTGCAGTCACTTTCCAAAGATAGATACGAAGTTAACACACCTAAACAAACAAAAACAGGAAAGTGAAAATTCAGATATCATGCATGTAAGATTTCAGGACTCAATTTGTATAGCTTCTTTTTTTTTTTTAGATTTATTTTTTATTTGTTTGAAAGGCAGAGTTACAGAGAGAGGTAGAGAGAGAGAGAGAGCGGTCTTCCTTCCGATGGCTCACTCTCCAGATGGCTGCAACTGCCAGAGCTGCGCCCATCTGAAGGCAGAAGCCAGGAGCTTCTTGCGGTTCCCCCATGTGTGTGCAGGGGCTCAAGGACTTAGACCATCTTCTACTGCCTTTCCAGGCCATAGCAGAGAGCTGGATCGAAGAGGAGCAGCCAGGACTAGAACCATTGCCCATATGGCCAGGGCTTTAACCACTGTGCCACAGCGCCAGCCCCTGTATAACTTCTTGCATTGCCATATCTCAGTTTGTCACATATGCAGTTCCTTTGGACTAAAATGCCTTTCCACTCCTTCTCAACTTAGTTGTTTTGTATCAATCCTATGCATTTGTCAGATGAAATGTCCCATCTTCTTTTAGATTCCTGGATGTAGAGTTAAATAATCTCTCATCTGTTTGCTACTGACTTTATATATGATTCTCTACAGTGCTTACTACATTGTAATTATGTTGTAATATAAAGGTTGGTGTTTGTGAAATCCTGACAGCAAGGTCTTTTCTTTCTTCATTTGATAATTCTAGTAGCTAGCTCAGACTTTGTTCAACATAAAATGTGATACATATTTGATCACATTTGATACATATTTGTGTAATAGAAATTACACAAAAGTAGTTTGAACTCTGTATTTTCACATAGGGAGTATTTTTTCTATGGATAATTGCAGATATACAGAAAAGCTACTACAGACATGCATAAATCAAACCGTCTTCTATTTTAACGATCTGGTTCTTCTTTATTTTTCATACATAAAATGAGGATGATTACTTCAACTTAAAGAAGCAGGATTTACTAAAAGAAAAAAAAAACACGTCATTTTAATCCACCCATCAAAACCTAGTGCTTTTACAATGATGAGAGAACTCCTGGACAGTCAGCTCTGCATATCTCACTTTTACCAGGGATTTATAAAGTTGAATTACTTTCAAAGAACACAGATAAGGAGAGAGAGATATAGAATTTATTATAATACTTTTCAATGCCACTTGTGATGCTTAACATTGGGAAAAGATGTCTCAGAGAAAGAAAAGATTACAGAATAACAATTGGTAGAAAATACTGAAAGAAAGAATTCAGCTAAAGGCTTGACAATAGTTATGCAAACAATTAGTAATTCAAAAGTGGAATATATTATTCCAGAAAATAATGAATTATTTTTCAATAGAAATATTCAAACACTTGATTGAAGAAATTAAGATATTAAATGGGCTGAAAGATTAATTTAAATGACCCTTCATCTCCATTCTATAATCCAATATATCTAGTTAAGAAAATTAGGAATAAGACTCTATACCTTCAATTTTATGACATATTTTAGGTATTTAATTTTTTTTAAACTTTTAGTGCTTTCAGAAGACATCACTAATACTTCTTATCATAAAATGATTTCAGCAGTAGAAATCCCAGGCTTACATGCAATATATTTTATTTGAACTTAAAGTAAAATTGCTAAAGATTTTTACTTTATGTTATTAATAATGTCGAATTTATTGCTATTGTAGTAGTACATGACTATATCTAATATCAAAAACTATTTTCTTCAAGTGGGAAACCATATTTTATCATTTTCCAACCATAAAATGTCTGCTTTCACCACTTCATTAGATTTGAGATCTTCACCATTCAACATGGCAAGAAAAATAAGTAAAACTATAAACAGAGTAGAAAGGTGGTACTGAAAGTAGGTCATTCAGATGACATTTGAAAAATATGCAAATAAAATGGGCACACTTAAGCAAAAATTATAGATTCCAATTTGAAAAGAGAAACATTCTGAATACATCTATACTTGTTATAGAAATTTTCCAATTGCCAAAAATCAACACATTTCTTTCTTTGGTAAATAAATAAATGAAGCAGCCTGACTATTTTTATAAGCTAATTCTATTAAATGTTCAAGGAAAAAACAGACTTTATGTTCTATGATATTTTCTGAATAATATAAAAAGTTATTTGCTTGAGTAGTTTACTTTTGTGAAGTATATGAAAATTTTTCAGGAACAAAGCATGATAAAATTCAAAGATGTATTTACTTTTTTACATACATATAAACATCATAAGCAAATAATAAAAATAAGATGTAAAAATACTAAAAATAGACAATGAATTCTTGATAGCAATATAAGGAATAACAATAAAAAACTCTAATAAAATTTAAATGTAATTGTGAAAATAAAATAATTTGTTGAAATTGGAAGTAATAGAAGAGATTTAATTACTAGTGCTATTGTTATTTTATTTAATTCATTTTCTGGCTGATTATACAGAAGACATGATTTAATACTGAAAATAAAAGAAAAAAGACAATTTAGTTATATTTTTGGGGAATACTGGCATAGCTTGTTTTATTGCACTTCAATTTACTGAAGGCCTCTGTAGGTATTGCCCTTTACACAATTTGAACTGTTGTGTCAAATCTGCATTGAACAAATCTATGAGTATAGTTTTTTTAATACTATGTGCCCAACTCATATCTCTGTATGACATTTTGGTAATTCATGTATTATTCATAACTTCTCAATTATTATCATATATGCCATGGACATCCATAATCAGTGATCCTTGATGTTATTCCTATAATTCCTTTGGGCTACCATATAGGATGATGAACTTAAATTGTTGTGTGTATTCTGACTTCTCCAACAAGCATTTCTCCCTGTCTCTCTCTGTCTTCAGGCTTTCCTATTCTCTGATACACAGTATTGAAATTAGGCCGATTAAAAACCCTACCATGCTCTTTAAGTATTCAAGTGACAGAATGAATCCTTTGTTTCTCACTTTAAATGAAAAACAAGAAAGGATAAATAGCTACAGAAAAAATTAAATATCTTGGAATATATTTAATCAAGGAGGTGAAAAATAGCCTAGGGTGATTACTGATGCCATAAACAAGAGTGTCAATTTGTTAAGTCAACAACAGGAGTCACTGTGCACTTACTCCTCATGTAGGATCTCTGTCCTTAGTGTGCTGTACATTGAGATTTAATGCTATAACTAGTACTCAAACAGTATTTTTCACTTTATGTTTCTGTGTGGGAGCAAACTGTTGAAATCTTTATTTATTGTATGCTAACGATCTTCTGTATATAAAGAGAATCGAAAATGAATCTTGATGTGAATGGGATGGGAGAGGGAATGGGAAAGGGTAGGGTTGCAGGTGGGAGGGACGTTATGGGGGGGAAGCCATTGTAATCCATAAGCTGTACTTTGGAAATTTATATTCATTAAATAAAAGTTAAAAAAAAGCAATAAATTAAAAAAAAAGAAAATTTGGGAAAAATTTAAAGAAAGAAGCAGAAAAAGATAAAAAAAAAGAACAGGGAAAATCTTCTGTGTTCATGTGTTCATGGATTGGAAAAGTTAATATCTCCAAAATGTCCATACTATCAAAAACAGCTTACAGGTTCAATGTGACCCCAATCAAAATACCAATGACATTCTTTTCACATTTGGAAAAAAATACTTTAAAATTCACATAGGAACATGAGACTCTGAATAGCTAAAGCAATCTTATACAACAAAAACAAAGCTGGAGGCATCACAAAACTAGACTACAAGATATACTCCAGGCCAATTATAATCAAAACAGACTGGTACTAGCAAAAAGTAAATATGTAGACCAATGGAACTGAATAGAAACTTTATAAATCAGTCCATGGAACTACAACTAACTTATCTTGGATAAAGGAGCTAAAATCAATCCCTGGAGAAAGTGCAATCTCTTCAACAAATGGTGCTGGGAAAATTGGATCTACACATGCAGAAGTATGAAACAAGACTCCTACCTTAAACATTATGTAAAAATCAATTCAAAATGGATTAAATATCTAAATTTATGACATAAAACCATCAAATTGCTAGAGAAAAAAATCAGGAAAACTCTGCAGGATATTGGCATAGGCAAAGACTCCTTGCAGAAGACCCCAGAAGCACAAGCAATTAAAACCAAAATAGGCAAATGCTATTACACCAAGCTGAGAAGCTTCTGCTCTGTAAAGGAAACACTCAGCAAAGCAAAGAGGCAAGGGACAGAATGGGAGAAAATATTTGCAAAATATGAAGCTTACAAAGGGTTAATATCCAGAATCTATAAAGAGTTTCATAAACTCAACAACAAAATAAACAATCCAGTCAAAAATGGGCAAAGGACTTGAAGGCATTTTTCCAAAAGAGTGCATTCAAATGACCAATAGACACATGGAAAAATATGCTAAGGATCACTAGTCATCAGGGAAATGCAAATTGAAACCATAGTGAAGTTTCACCTCACTCACACCAGGTAGAATGGCTCTCCTACAGAAACCAACAAACAATAAGTGCTATCAAAGATGTAAAGAAAAAGGTACCCTAATCTACTGTTGGTGGAAATGTAAACTAGTACAGCCATTGTGGAGGACAGTATGTAGATACAAAAAAAAAAAATAATATACCATATGACCCAGCATCCCTAGCCTGGAAATTTAACCAAGGGAAATGAAGTCAGTATGTGAATAAGTCAACCATCTGACCAGATATCTATCAACTGATGACTGGATAAAGAAAGTATGGTATATATACACTATGGAATACCATTCAGCCATTAAAAAACACAAACAAAAAAACTCTTGTCTTTTGTAACAGAAGGATGCAACTGGAAACCATTATACTTAGTGAAATAAACAAGTCCCCAAAAGAAAAACACCATATCTTTTTTCCCTGATATGTAGTAACTAATAGAGTACAAAAAATGTAAAATATAGGAGTGAAATTAATGTTTCAAGCTTCAGTGATTGTTTACAACCCTTGCCTGTACTGTTGAGGAACTGTGCTTTTTTCTTCAAATTCTGTGTGTTGAACTCATTACTTAGTGTAGCTTTAATTTTGAGTATAAAGTAAACTGAAAGTAAATCATTGCAAAAATAGGAGAGTAGGAAGAAGAAGAGTGGAATTATGTGGGAGAAGGAGTGTAGGGGGGGAAGTATCACTATGTTTCTGAATCTATATACATGAAATACATGAAATTTGTATCCTTAAATAACAAAAATTAAGAAACCTACCTTGCTCTTTAAGTATTCAAGTGAAAGAATTATGTGTTCCTCAATTAATCACCCAACATATTATTAGGAAAAGTTATTGAAGCAAGTCAAAAGTGCTACCCAAATGAACACATGAATGATTAAAAAAAAAAAAAAAAAAAAAAAAAAAAAAAAGACAACTTTGTTGCTGATATGAAGAAAGTTTTAGTGTTCTGAATAGAAAAATCAAACCAGTCACAGATTCCCACAAAACAAAGCTTGATCCAGTTCAAGGCCCTAATTCTTCTTTAATTTCATGAAGCATGAAAATGGTGAAGAAGATGCAAAATAAAATTTGAAGCTAGAGGAGCTTGGTCCACAATCCTTAAGAAATCCTCTTCATAACATACAAGTCATGGTGAAATGGCAGGTACTGATGTGGAAACGGCATGGAGCTGTCCAGTAGAAAATGGCTGCACTAAACAAGTGATTTTCTATGAAGGTAACATCCTTTTTTTGGAAGGAGATGCCACATAAGATTTTCATAGCTGAAGAGGAGAAGTCTGCCTGGCTTGAAAGGAGAGTCTGACTCTCTATTTAGGAACTAACCTACGTGTAACTTTTAGATTAATTCTCATTTAACATTTCCAGAATAGCAGAGGTCTTAAGAATTATACTGGGGCCAGCAAGTGGTGTAGTGTGTAAAGTGTCTGCCTGCAGAGCCGGCATCCTATGTGGATACCGGTTCTAGTCCCGGATGCTCCACTTCTGATTCAGCTCTCTGTTATAGACTGGGAAAGCAGTGGAGGATGGTCCAAGTGCTTGGGCCCCTGCACCCCTGTGGGAGACCTGGAAGAAGCTCCTGGTTCCTGGCTTCTAATCAGCCTAGCTCCAGCCATTGCAGCCAATTGGGGAGTGAACCAGCGTATGGGAAACCTCTCTCTCTCTCTCTCTGTCTCTCTCTGTGTGTGTGTGTGTGTGTGTCTCTCTGTCTCTCTCTCTCTGCCTCTCCTTCTCTCTCTCTGTAACTCTGACTTTCAAATAAATAAGTAAATCCTTAAAAAAGAATCATACTAAAACTACTCTGTTTCCTATAAATGAAACAACATAAACTGGATACAATTACCTCTGTTTGAAACAATCTTTGCTGAATATTCTAAGCCCACTATTGTAAAATGTTGCTTAAAAATACATTTTTCCTCATATTAGTGCTTATTGACAAGGAACATGATCACCCAAGAACACTGACTGGAAATTACAGGATATTTTCATGCCTGCTAACACAATCACCATTTTGCAACCCATGCATTAACAATTACTTCTGACTTTTAAGCCTTTTAAAGAAATATACTTAGCTCATTTTTCAATGTTTAATTGTAAAATTTAAAATACAGTTTGGATTTGTAAATATATGCATTTTGTAAGGTTAAATATGATAAAGTAGCAATGGAGGGCAGCAAATCCGTTGCTCTGATTGAACCAACAGATGAAAGATCTCTCTCTCTCCCTCTCTGTATCTGTGACTTTTAAACAAACAAATAAATAAATGCAGGAAGTAATTTTAGGTGCAGAGAAATAGCAAGAGAATTAGAATTAGATGTGGTGCCTGAAGATGTTACTGAGTTGGTGCAGTCTCATGATAAAACAGATGCTGAATTACTTCTCGTAGACGAGCAAAGAATGTGGATTCTTGAAAATAAATCTACTTTTGGTGAAGACTCTCAATACTGTTGCAATGATAATCGAGGATTTAGAATATTAAATAAACTTTACAGATGAAGCAACAGTGTGGTTTCAGAGAATGGACTCCAATTTTGGAAGAAGTTTTATTGTGGGCAAAATGCCATCAAATAGCATTACTTGCTGCAGAAGAATATTTTGTGAGAGTAAATTATGTGGCAGAATTCATTGCTGTCTTATTTGAGGAAAGTGCCACAGCTGCCCCAAACTTCAGCTCCAACCACCCTCATCAGTTTGCAGCTACCATCACTGAGACAAAATCATCCACCAGAAAAAAGATTGAGACAATGAAGGTTCAGATGATTGTTAGCACTTGTTAGCAATAAAGGATTTTTAATTATCATAGTTGACATTACATGGTTTCACATTCAATAGACTATAAAGTATAGGGGTGGGCATTTGGTGCAAAAAATATACTGCTTGGGAAATCTGTATCCCATATGGAAGGGCCTGGTTCCATTTCCAATCCAGCTTCCTACTATTGCACACTCTTCTAAGATGCAGCCGATGATAGTTTGTGTACTTGGGTCCCATACATCCATGTGGGAAACCTGAACTGGCTCCTGGCCCAGTCCTACTTGTTGCAAGCTTTTGTGGAATGAAGCAGTGAATGTGATCTCTCTCTATCTCTCTCTCTTTCTCCCTCTCCTCTCCCCTTTCTGATATTCTTCCTTTAAAAAATACATCTTGAAGGCTGTGTGTGTGTGTGTGTGTGTGTGTGAGTGAGACTTGAAGGCTGTGTGTGTGTGTGTGTGTGAGAGAGAGACTTGAAGGCTGTGTGTGTGTGTGTGAGAGAGAGAGAGAGAGAGTGAGAGAGAGGGAGAGAGAGGATTCCCATATGCTTGTTCACACTCCTAATGTCCACAGTGGGCAATCTGGGCCAGTCTGTAACCAGGACCCAGACTGTCAATAGAGGCCTCACAGGTGAGTGGCAGGGACCCAATCACCCGAGCCTCCACCACTGCCTCCCAGGATGCCCATTAGCAGGAAGCTGGACCTGGAAGTCAAAGCTGAGTGTGGAATCCACATGCTAGGATTTGGGACACATTCATCTTTCCTGCTAGGCCAAATGTTTGTCCTGAGACTAGCTATAACAACAAAGATTGGTTTTTCCTAGTTTCAAAATTCTAAAAATGAAATTATAAGCATTTATTTGCATAGTTATAGCTTCTTAGAATTATATTTGTGAGGTTTTATTTTATAATTCTGTGAAATAATGTTTTTTTCATTACTTTAAAATCACCTTAAGACACCACATTTTCTTCATCCTCTCTACAGCTGATGTTCATTATCTTAGTTCTATTGTTTTCTGACAATCTACTTGTTAGAAATCTATTCAAATAGATTGTTAGACAACACACACACACACACAGGACACAAAGAGAGGCAGAGACAAAGAAAGATCTTGCAGATACTGGTTCACTCCGTAAATACTCATAATTTGTAGGGCTGGATCAGACTGAGGAAATGGGACTTCAGCCCAGGTTCCCCTTGTGAGTGCCAGGGACACAATCTCTTGACCCAGCATTACCTGCTGCTTCCCAGGGTGCACATTTGGCAGGAAGCTGGACATGTGAGTGGAGCAAGTGTTGAAATCCAAACCTTATGAGATGCAAATGCCTAAGAGGCAGCCATTTGTTCAGCAAAAACCCACCTTTCTAGTTTTTCCTACTACGAGGTATTACAATTTGAGCCTATTTGAATCAGTGGGGTTGTTGTTATTTTTCATATGTGAAGGGAACCTCAGAAAACTAATAACAATGGAATTTTATTATGTTCAAAGTTTTTGTAGCAGTTTTTTCATAATATTTTTCCTTCAAAATTTTGAAAGGTATATATAACACATGCATTTCTGTTTTGTATATATATATATAGGCCTAGAATGATCTGCTCATATACTATGTTTCAATCAATGGTTCTAGATGAATAGCCAAGGTTCTTTCAGAAAATCACATTCCCACATTAGAATACAAGAATACTTCTTGCTTCATATTCACCAAACTTTTCTTCTTTATGTATTGTTCTATTTTCTCATTGTTCATCATCATTACAACATTTTAAATAGCACTATAAAACATTCACTACATGATAGAAAAATAATTTCCAATCTAAAATACGGATGAATGTGTGTTCAACTGAATTTTAATAATGTCTCATAGCTAAACATGAAAAGATTTTCTAATTCCTCATGGATCAACTCATCTCCAATATGTTGACATTAAAATAGATGATGAACTTAGAAAAACTCAGGAAAGTATAATTAGCACAATGAATAAAGTAGAATATATTCTATTCTTTGACAATCCTCCCAATATTAGGAAATTCCGTTTTATATGTTCCTATAAGTAAACTAAACTACCAGTATCACCTACAGCAAAAAATAATAATGTCTTATTGTATATAAGCAGTTCAATTATCATAAATTATTGAATTATTTAAGTAAATTTTGTCTACTAACACATTTTTATACTATGTATAGTATTAGTTTGCTGAATATTAATTTTGTTAAAAATGTGTTATTTGCTGAAGTTTGGGGATAATTTTATAGATACATTACCAGATTATATCATTGATTTAATGCATTAGACAATAAATCACCTTAAAGTTGGTTTCTGTAAAATATTTAATATGATTACAAGAATGTATTTTCTTTTTTTTCCTACTAAGAAATGTATTTCACTGATAAAGTTTTAATAACACCCAACCAACTATTTGAATTACTACACTTTAAAAAAAATGGCATTCCATACAATTCTCTGAGCAGATCACAGTGGTATCGTTACTTGTCTGTTTTCCCTAGACTTGCATTTCTTAGTTGGGGTTGATTTGGGTCCCAGGGTATATCTGGCAATGAGTGGAGTCATCTGTGACTTTCCCAGAACGCGGAGGGGCTCTCATTGGTGTGTAACAGATAGAGGTCAGGGGTCTTCCTAGGCATCCACAAAAGCACAGGACAGCCTCCCACAATTAAGAATTATGTAGCCCCAAATGTCAGGAGTGCTGAGGCTGTGAAACTCTGTCCTCAAGGAAACACAGCCACTGCACTGTTCCTGAAGATCCTAGGTTCAGCGGCAGAAGTGAATTCTATGGGCATTTTACACATTTCTGTTTTTTTAACTTTTATTTAGTAAATATAACTTTCCAAAGTACAGTTTATGGATTACAATGGCATCCCCCCCATAACTTCCTTCCGACTGGCACCCCTCCCATCTCCCGCTCCCTCTCCCATTCCATTCACATCAAGATTCATTTTCAATTATCTTTATATACAGAAAATCGATTTAGTATATATTAAGTAAAGATTTCAAAAGTTTGCACCCACACAGAAACACGAAGTGTAAAATACTGTTTCAGTACTAGTTATAGCATTACTTCACATTAGACAACACACTAAGGACAGATCCCACATGAGGAGTAAGTACACAGTGACTCCTGTTGTTGACTTAACAATGTAACACTCTTGTTTATGGCGTCAGTAATCACCCTAGGCTCTAGTCATGAGTTGTCAAGGCTATGGAAGCCTTTTGAGTTTGCCGACTTCGATCTTATTCTGACAGGGTCATAGTCAAAGTGGAAGTTCTCTCCTCCCTTCAGAGAAAGGTACCTCCTTCTTTGATGACCTGTTCTTTCCACTGGGATCTCACTTGCAGAGATCTTTCATTTAGGGTGTTTTTGTTTTTGTTTTGTTTGTTTGTTTTTCTTTTTTTTTTTTTTTTTTTGCCAGAGTATCTTGGCTTTCCATGCCTAAAATACTCTCATGGGCTTTTCAGCCAGATCCGAATGCCTTAAGGGCTGATTCTGAGGCCAGAGTGCTGTTTAGGACATCTGCCATTCTATGAGTGTGCTGTGTATAAGAAAGGGAGAGAACGATCCAACATGGGAAGAATGTATTTTCTTATTACTCATAATTGCTTTTTTGTCTTTATTGAGGTCTAATTGACAAAGATAAATTGTGCATTTCATGGTATATAACTTGATGTCCTAATATATGTATACATTTTGAAACTATCACCATAATCAGTGTTAATATTTCCATCACTCAAAATAGTTAACTTCTGTGTGTGTGTTTGTGGTGAACATAGTTAAGAGCTGCTTCGCAAGCCATTTTCAAATGTAAATTCAATATTAAGGACTATATTCTCCATGCTGTACGTTAGCGCTCAGGACTTCACTTATCTTACATGACCAGAACTTTGTACCTTTGACCGATATCTTTCTGCTTAATTTACTTCCAAGAACCTGGCAACTATAACTCTATCCTGGGCTTATTAAAGTTTGGCTAGTTTAGATTCCATATATAACAGAGACAATGCAGTATTTTTGTATGTGTTTAGCTTATTTCAGTTAGCATAATGTCCTTTATTTTACTCATGGCTCTATAAGTGGCAGGGTTTTCTTCTTTTCTTTCAGAATTAATAATAGTCTATTGTACACTTAATGCTACGTTTTCTCTATTCACTCATCCATTGATGAATATTAAATTTGTATGTCTTAGGAATGATGGATAATGTTTCAATTAAATTGTGTGAACATATCATGATATTAAGTTTTGGGTTAATATATATTTAGAAAAGAGATTGCTAGTATAAATTATAGCTTATTTTTAAATGTTTGAGGAATTTCCATACTTTTTTTCCATAATGGCTATAAGAATCAATATTCCCAGCAATTGTACCAGGGTTTTCTATTCTCCGTAGCTAGCCTTTGTTATTTTTTGTTCTTTTGATAGTATCCATTCTAACAGATGTGAAGTGACATTTCCTTGTTTTGATTTATATTTCTCTGATAATAAGTAGTGTTGAGTATCTCTTCACACATATAACTATTTGTGCTTTTAATTTAAAGAAATATCTATCTGGGTTCTTAACCAGTTTTTTAATTGGATGATTTCTTACAATCAAGTTAAGTTCCTTGTATATGTGTAGGTCTTTAAAAAGGTCATAGAAAAATGTATATTATGGAAAAGCTATACATAAATTCAAAAAATTTTTCACCAAAGCAAAAATTTTAATTTCTTATTTACACAAATAATATTTTAATTTATATTTCCATGAAATTTCATATTTTCACAAACTTTTTTGAAGTACCCTTCTATTTCTATATTAATCCCCAGAGATACATGTTACAAAGATTTCCCACAATTTAATGCATGCCTTTGTACTCTGTCAATTGTTTCATTTGCATTTTGATTTGATATAATCCCATTATGTCACTCATTTTGGGTTGTGTTGTTTTTGTTTTTATTTTGATTGTCTATTCTTCTGATGTTATCCAGTCAATTCAAAGACACAGATTGCTGAATGGATGAAAAAACAAGACCCATCTATTTGCTACCTACAAGAAACACTTGTCAGCAACAAAGATATATGCATCCTGAAAATGAAAGGATGGAAAAAAGGTATTCCATGCTAACAAAAAGCAAATACAAACAAATGTAACCATCCTAATACCAGACAAAATAGACTTTAACATAAAAACTCTTAAGAGGCAAAAAAGGGCACTATATAATGATTAATGGATCAATTCAGCAAGAAGATGTGGCTTCAGTAAATTTATATGCACCCAGTGCCAAGGATCCTGGCTATTTAAAACAAATGTAAATGGATATAAAGGGAGACATAGACTCCAATACAATAGGAATAGGGGTCTTAAATATCTCACTTTCATCAATGGATGGATTCATCAATGGATGGATCACCCAGACTGAACAAAGAAACAACAGAGCTAATCTACATTACAGACCAAGAGGACTTAACTGATATCTACAGAATCTTTCATCCCACAGTTTCAGAACACGCATTATTTTTATAAGAGCATAGACCTTTCTGTAGGGCAGACCATGTACTAGGCCATAAGGCAATTTTTAGCAAATTCAAAAATATTGAAATGCTATCATATCTTTTCTGACCACAATGGAATGAAGCTTGAAATTAACAACTCAAGAATCTCTAGAATATAAGCAAACATGTGGAGACTGAATAACAAACTCCTGAATGAAGAGTGAGTCATAGAGTAAATCAAAAGAAAAATAAAAAAAATTCTAGAAAAAAAAATGAAGATGACAATACAACATATCACAACTTAAGGGATACAGAAAAAGCAGTTTTAAGAGGGATCTTTATAGTAATTCATGCCTACATCAAGAAATTAGAAAGGCAGAAAATGAATGAGCTGTCAGTGTATCTCAAGGACACAGAGAAACAATGAACCAAACCCAAAATTAGTAGAAGGAAAGAAATCATTAAAATTAGAAAAGAAATAAACTAAGTGGAAACTAAAAAATTTGAAAGATCAGTGAAATAAAGGTTTTTTTTTTAATTTTTGTTTGAAATAAGAAATAAAATTGATACACCATTGGCCCAACTAATCAGAAAAAAAAGAGGGAGATACCCAAATTTGTAAAATCAGATGGGCACCAGTTCAAGTCCTAGCTGCTCCACTTTCATTCCCACTCCTTGCTAATGTGTGTGGTAAATCAGCAAAGAATGGCCCAACTCCTTGGGCCTCTGCACCTACTAGGGAGACCCAGAAGAAGCTCCTGGCTCCTGGCTTTGGATCAGCTTAGCTCTGGCTGTTGTGGCCATTTGGGTTGTGAACCAGCAGATGGATGACCTCTCTCTTTCTCTCTATCTATGCCTGTCTCTGTAACTCTGTCTTTCAAATAAATAAAATAAATCTTTAAAAAATTAAATCAGAAGTGAAAAAAGAAATGTAACAACAGATACCACAGAAATAAAAAAGAATCAACAGGAATTACCAAAAACAACTATCTACCAACAAATTGGAAAATCTAGATGAAATGGATAGATTCCTGTATACATACAATCTACCAAAATTGTGTCATGAAGACAGAAAATCTAAACAGACAAATAACCAAGATGGAGATGAAATCAATAATAAAGACCCTTCCAACAAAGAAAAGCCCAAAACTGAGTGACTTCACTACTGAATTCTACCAGACATTTAAAATGAACTAATTACAATTCTTATCGAGCTATTCAAAACAATTGAAAGGGAGGGAATTCACCCAAGTTCCTTCCATGAAACCAGCATCGTGTTAATTCCTAAGCCAGAAAAACATACAACAGAGAAAGAAATTTATATTCCAATATCCCTGATGAACATAGGTCCAAAAATCCTCAAAAAGTTCTAGCAAATCGAATCCAACAACATATTAGACTGATTATTCACCCAGAACTAGTGGGATTTATTATTTGTATGCAGGGATGTTTTAACATTTGCTGTTGCTTTTTTCTGGAAGTTTTACACTTTCAAGTTTTTTTTAAAGCTTTTATTTCTTTATTTCTTTGAAATGGTTACACAGAAAAAGAAGGAGAGGCAGAGAGAGAGAGAGGGAGAGAGAGAGAGAGAGAGAGAGAGAGAGAGAGATCTTCCATCTGCTGGTTCACTCCCCAGTTGGCAGCAACAGTCAGAGCTGTGCCTATTTGAAGCCAGGAGCCAGGAGCTTCTTCTAGTATCCCACTCTGGTGCTGAGGATCAAGGACTTGGGCCATCTTCTACTGCTTCCCCAGGCCATAGCAGAGAGCTGGATCAGAGGTGGGGCAGCCAGGACTTGAACCGGCACCTATAGAGGATGCTGGCACTGCAGGTGGAAGATTTACTCGCTATGCCATACCACTGGCCCCCATTTTCAAGTTTTTAATTTAAGTCTATAGACTGTTTTGATTTTATTTTTACACATGGTTTGAGATAATGGTCCAATATCATTCTTATCCAAATGAGTATCCAATATTCTTAATATTATTTATTGAAAAGATTATTATTTTCCAATTGTGCATTACTGATATTTTTATCAAAAAATCAGTTGAATAAAAGGATAAGAATATACCTCTAGCTCTCTCTTTTCAACCTTTGGCCTCTTTTTATGCAACTACATCTTTGTTTTGATTACTTTCACTTTATATCTTGAAACAGTTTGATGTTTCCAGATATCTTTTTCTTTCTCAAGATAATTTTTGCTATGACTGGCATTTTGTGTTTTTTATCACTATATGGATTCTAGGGTTTATTTTTAAATTTATTTATTTATTTCAAAGGAAGAGTTACAGAGAGACAGAGACAGAGAGAGGGATAGAGGTGTCTTCTGTCTGCTGGTTAACTATCCAAAATGGTTGAAACAGCTAGAACCCAGCCTTTCTAAAGCCAGGTGCCAGGAGCTTCTTCCAGGTCTCCCACGTGGGTGCAAGGACCCAAGGACTTGGGCCATCTTACACTGCTTTCCCAGTCCATAACAGAGAGCTGGATCAGAAGTGGAACACTGGAGACTCAAATTGGCACTCACATGGGATGCCAGCAGGGCAGGCATTAGGTTTACCCACTATGCAAAGGCTTTGGTCTCAAGGATTATGTTTTCTTTTCCTGTAAAAAATGCTATTGGCATTTTGATAGGGATTACATTGAATCTGAAGTTTACTTCCTGTAAATGGTCATGTTAACAATATTAATGGATCCAATCCATTCATGTGGATGTCTTTTCTTTTATATTTACCTTTTTTAATTTTTATCCATGCATTTTTATTTTTAATGCATAAAACTTTCTCCTCTTTATATAAGTTTATTTATAAGTATATTATTCTTTTTATTGTTATAAATTTTTTTTTAATTTCCCCTTTGAATAGTTTATTTTTTGTGCATAGAAACACCATGGTTTTGTATTCACTAATTCCATGTTCTACAGATTTGCTGAATTCATTGGTTAGTTCTAGCAGTTCTTGTTTATTTATTTGTAATTAGAAGGACTTTTATTTTCTTTTTTTTAGAATTAGATAATTTTTCATTTATATAAAAAAAATATATTTCATGTATCTCATAAATACAATTCTAAGAAGTTAATCATACTTTCCTTCCTCCTTCCCCATTTGCCCCGCTTCCCTTCCCTTCTTTATATTAATTTTTATAAACATATAATTTTAATCCTCTCTATAATCACAGGTTTAATTCAACACTAACCACAGTATTCAACAATTAAAAAGTAGGAAACTACATTTTCAAAGGGATATAAACGAAAGTTGAAAATAGCAATCATATCAAAAGATGCCTGTTTTATCCATATACATCTTTTTTTTATTTGACAGATAGAGTTAGATGGTGAGAGAGAGAGACAAAGAGAAAGATCTTCCTTCCATGGGTTCACCCCCCAAATGGCTGCCACGGTCAGAGCTGTGCCAATCTGAAGCCAGGAGCCAGGTATTTCCTCCTGGTCTCCATGCAGGTACAGGGGCCCAAGCACTTGGGCCATCCTCCACTGCCTTCCTGAGCCACAGCAGAGAGCTGGGCTGGAAGAGGCGCAACTGGGACTAGAACCTGGTGCCTATATGGGATGCTGGTGCCACAGTTGGAGGATTAACCAAGTGAGCCATGGCACACCAGCCCCCAATCCATATACATTTTAAAATTCTATATTAACAACCACATGTCAGAGGAAACGTATGAAATTTGTATTTATTAGACAGGCTTATTTCACTAAGCATAATGGTTTCCAGTTGCATCCATTTTGTTGCAAAAGGCAGGATTTCCAAAGTGTGTATATATTACACTTTTTTGTCCAATCATCAGTTTATAGACATCAGGATTGATGCCATATCTTAGCTATTATGAATCTACAAAAACATATGATACAAGCGACTGTTTAATATACTGATTTCATTTCTTTGGGTAAATTCCCAGGGGTGGGATGGCTGGGTCATATTTTAGATCTATTTTCAGATCTCTGAGAAATCTATATACTACTTTCCATAATGGTTAAACTAGTTTATGTTTCCACCAACAGTGAAATAGCATAACTTTGTTACCTATATTTTCACCAGCATTTATTGTTTTGTAATTTGGGGATGATAGCTATTCTAACTGGTGTAGGTGAAATTTCATTGTGATTTCAATTTTCATTCCCTGTTGATAGTGATGCTGATCATTTTTTGATGTGCCTGTTGGAAGTTTGTATTTCATCTTCTGAAAATTTTTCATGTCCTTTGCCCATTTCATAAGTAGGTTTCTTGTCCTGTTGTTATTGAGTTTCTTGATCTCTTTGTAGATCCTGGATATTAATCCTTTATCAGCAACATACTTTTCAAATATTTCCTCCCATTCGGTCCATTGCTTCTTCACTTTGTTGTTTCCTTTGTAGTGCAGAAGCTTCTCAGCTTGATGCAATCACATTTGTATATTTTCACATTTATATCCGGTGCTTCTAGGGTCTTTTCCAAGAAATCTTTGCCTATGCCAACATCACTCAGAGTTTCCCCAATGTTCTTCTCTAAAATCTTGATGGTATCAGGTTGTAGATTTAGATCCTTGATGCATTTTGGTTGATTTTTGTATAAGGTGTAAAGTAGGTGGCTTGTTTCATACTTTCAGATTTCTGCATGTTTAGATTCAGTTATCCCAGCAACATTTGTTGAAAGGACTGTCTTTTCTACAGGGATTGATTTTAGTTCCTTTGGCAAAGACAGGTAGATGGTTTTAGATGTATGGACTGATTTCTGGTGTTTATTTCAGTGCCGTTAGTCTACATATGTTTTTTGTGCCAGTATTACACTGTTTTTATTATAATTCCCTATAATATGTCTTGAAGTCTGGTATTATGATAACTTAGGCTTTGTTTTGTTGTTTGAAATTTCTTTAGCTATTTGAGATCTCTTGTGTTTCCACAGGAATTTTAGCATCTTTTTTTCTAGATCTGAGTAGAATGTCCTTAGTTTTTTTGATTTGTTTCAAATTGAATCTACAAAATGCTTTGGATAATATGGACATTTTGGCAATATTAAGACTTCCAATCCATAACCATGAAGATTTTTCCATTTTTGTATTTCTTCCATTTCTTTATTTACTGCTTTGTAATATTAATTGCAGAAATTTTTCATCTCCTTTGGGTTAAATTGATCCCAAAGTATTTAAATTTTTGTAGCTATTGTGAATAGGACTGATCTTACTAGTTCTTTCTAACAATGGAGCTATTTTTGTATATGAACATCATTTGTTTTTGTGCATTGATTTTATATCCTGCATATTTACCAAACTCTCATATGAGCTCCAGCAATCTCTTAGTGGTAGTTTTCTGCTAGTTTATCTAATTTTCTCATATGTAATTGTACCTAATGATCCCTCCTGTTACCTTTTATTTTGGAGACATCTATTTGGCACACTAATATGATGCAATTTCATTGAGAATTAAAAAAAAAAAAAAGTCATTTTGTGTTACTGAATGGATTGTCATCCCTATTTTCCCCAAATTATGAAGCATTTTCTCATTGAATAAGATTTCTCTCCTCCATCCTCCCTCGTATGTGGGAAAGTATTTGATTCACACAAATATTATTAGATATGCATAGCAGTGGCTGTTTAACACAGTAGTTATGTTGCTTCTTGGGACATCAACATTCCCTGTCAGAGTGCTTGGGTTCAGATTCTGGCTCTGTTTTCACTTCCTGCTCCCTTTTAGTGGATAACCTGGAAGGCAGCAGATGGTGGCCCAAGTAATGTATCCCTGTCACCCACATAGAAGACCTGGATTTAATTTCTTACTTCCTTGCTTCCAGCCCCAGTTGAGAGATTTGGGAAGAGAACCATTGATGGCAATTTTTTTTTTCTTTATGTGTGTCTCCTTTCCTATTCTCCCTGTCTCTTGCACACAAATAAAAATAAGTAAGTATTTTCAAAATATATACATTATATACTTCAATCATTGTACCTAAAAGATGATATAATAAATCTACTTGTTTAAATCTACAACCTGGTAAAAGTTTAACACATGGAAACTGTCCAAAAATGGAAGCTATTAAATTATCAAAAAAAAACAAAAAACAAAAAACTAAGGGAACTAATTATTTGATGCTTAGAGAAAAAACGAGAAGAAATTAAAGTAAATGAAAATGCAATTTTTATAACGTTCTTTTCATATGGTAGGTTGAATAACTTCAAAATATTAGATAAAATTATGGAACACTAGAAATGGGAGAGATCTTTAATGTTGCTTGTTTTAACTTCTACCTTTAAAAACAGCAAATAGAAACTTATAAAATGTGCAAAAGAAAACAAGTCAAATGGATTAGGTAAAGAATCAGATAAAGAGCATTCAAATGTACCAATGCTGGGTGTGTTAAACGTGTTAGGCACTGAAAATTTGAACATGAAAGAAGCTTGGGGACTTTATTTTTCCTACTTCATTAAGATTCGATAAGACATCTGAAGAGTCAGCATTTTGTGGCTAAGACAAAAATGATAAAAAGCTTCATTGAAAATAATATTTATTTGGATTGTGCTGGCACTTTAACAACAACAATAGCAAAAATAGCAACATTTTTAAATATAGAGAGGTAAGCAAAAAGATTTCTCAAACATTAAAAACCCCTGTATATCAAATACTGACTGGAAGATACAAGAAAGTTAATAAATGTAATTAATCTTAATATTAGAAAAAACTTTTAATTATGTTCCACATGATATGTTCATCAATATATTGGGAAAATGCAAACTTTCCACTGAACTGCTAGATTCACAGGCATTTGTAGAATGAATGTGTATGTGACTTTTCTGAAACATCATTATCAATAGTTCAGAGTGAGAACAGAAGACATAATAAGAAATGCTCTGTTGAGACTTGGCCCAGTTCTATTTAACATTTTCATTCATGACCTAGTTAACAACATGGAAAATGTATTTTTTAACTAAGGATAGGTTTAGCATACTAAACTACTGTAAAAACCTTAGAAAAATAAGTAGAAAAATATAGTAAAATGACTGTTCAATATAAGCACAAATTAAAAAAAAAACAATTTACATTAATATGTCACAAAGCATTCATTTCCTTGATGGAACATAAATTAAAAATATTTAGTATTATATGTTGTAACCCTATATACTATATTTAAAACTCAAGAAAGCATGTTTGCTTCAATGCACACTTATATTTCATTCTCTTAAAATTCATCTTCCATTCAGCTAAAGATTCAACTTAGTTAGAACACATTTTGAAAACTGATTTAGAGGGGCTCCCAATAATTCACTCTATCTGCTAAATGCAATTTGCCAATGATACTAGAGTTCTGTTATTTAGATATGAGAAGTACAAAGCTTTAGATTCTTCAGCCTGGAAATTTTTAATTATAGCATTAGTTAAATTTGTGTGTATTTAAAGTTGTTTTCAACTTTATGTCTCAGGATGGTGAAAGAACTTTCAATAAAACATCTGGAGATAAAAGTTCTAGTTTTTTTTTTTCTTTTTTATTAGGCAGAGTTAGACAGTGTGAGAGAGAGAGACAGAGAGAAAGATTTTCCTTGCATTGGTTCACCCCCAAAATGGCTGCTATGGCTGGCACACTGCGCCAATCCGAAGCCAGGAGCCAGGTGCTTTCCCTGGTCTCCCACGCTGGTGCAGGCACCCAAGCACCTGGGCTTTCCTCCACTGCCTTCCTGGGCCACAGCAGAGAGCTGGACTGGAAGAGGAGCAAGCGGGACTAGAACTCTGTACCCATATGTGATGCCGGCACCACAGGCAGAGGATTAACCAAGTGAGGCCAGGGCGCCAGCCCAAGTTCTAAGTTTTGATTGCTTACTGCAAGTATCTTGGTTGTAAATAAGGAAAATTCTCAGATGACAGCCATCAATCTAAACCATTGTATTGTCCTTTCCCTTCGAGTATGTGCAGGTCTGGTTATTCCTTTCAATAAACAAAATATGAAAAATATATAAAGAATAAATAGGTGTACTCACTTCCAAGGCATTTGAATATGGCTAAAAAGCCCATGAGAGCATTTCAGGCATGGAAAGCCAAGATACCCTGGCAAAAAATGACCTACATGAAAGATCTCTGTGAGATCCCTGTGGAAAGAACGGGCCATCAAAGAAGGAGGTACCTTTCTCTGAAGGGAGGAGAGAATTTCCACTTTGATTATCGCCCTGTCTAAATAATGTCAGAGTTTGTGGACTCAACAGGCTTCCATAGCCGTGGCAGCTCATGACAAGAGCCTCGAGTGATAACTGATGTCATAAATAAGAGTGCCAATTGTTAAATCAATAACAGGAGTCAGCGTGCACTTACTCCCATGTAGGATCTCTGTCCTTAATGTGTTGTACTATGAGAATTAATGGTAAAACTAGTCTTCAAACAGTACTATTTACTTTGTGTGTCTGTTTGGGTACAAACTGTTGAAATCTTTACCTAGTTATAGAGTTGAACTTCTATATATAAAGATAATTAAAAGTGAATCCTAATGAAGAATGAAATGGGAGGGGAAGTAGGAGGTGGGATGGTTTGAGGTTGGGAGGGCAGGTATGCTATAATCTAAAAGTTGTAGTTATGAAATTTATATTTATTAAATAAAAGCTTTCTATAAAAATTAAAAAATGAACCAGGACCTAAATCAAGAGAGTTTATTTATATTTTTTTGACTTTTATTTAATGAATATAAATTTCCAAAGTACAGCTTAAGGATTACAATGGTTTCCCCCCAATAACATCCTTCCTACCCACAACCCTCCCCTCTCCCACTTGCTCTCCCCTTCCATTCACATCAAGATTCATTTTCAATTATCTTTATATATAGAAAATCGATTTAGTATATATTAAGTAAAGCTCTCAACAGTTTGCACCCATACAGAAACACAAAGTGCAAAATACTGTTTGAGTACTAGTTATAGCATTATATCTCAATGTACAGCACATTTAGGACAGAGATCCTACATGAGGAGCAAGTGCACAGTGACTCCTGTTGTTGACTAAACAAATTGACACTCTTGTTCATGGCATCAGTAATCTCCCTAGGCTCTTGTCATGAGTTGCCAAGGCTATGAAAGCCTTTTGAGTTCACTGACTCTGATCATATTTAGACAAGGTCATAGTCAAAGTGGAAGTTCTCTCCTCCCTTCAGAGAAAGGTACCTCCTTCTTTGATGACCTGTTCTTTCCACTGGAATCTCACTCACAGAGATGTTTCATTTAGGTCATTTTTCTTTTTGCCAGAGTGTCTTGGCTTTCCATGACTGAAAAACTCTCATGGACTTTTCAGCTGGATATGAATGTCTTAAGGGCTGATTCTGAGGCCAGAGTGCTATTTAGGACATCTGCCATTCTATGAGTCTGCTGTGTATCCCGCTTCCCATGTTGAATAGTTCTCTCCCTTTTTTATTCTATCAGTTAGTATTTGCAGACACTAGTCTTGTTTATGTGATCCCTTTGACTCTTAGACCTATTAGTATGATCAATTGTGAACAGAAATTGATCACTTGGATTAGTGAGATGGCATTGGTGGTCCGGCGCCGTGGCTCACTAGGATAATCCTCCGCCTTGCGGCACCGGCACACCAGGTTCTAGTCCCGGTCGGGGCGCCAGATTCTGTCCCAGTTGCCCCTCTTCCAGGCCAGCTCTCTGCTGTGGCCAGGGAGTGCAGTGGAGGATGGCCCAAGTGCTTGGTCCCTGCACGACATGGGAGACCAGGATAAGTACCTGGCTCCTGCCATCGGATCAGCATGGTGCGCAGGCTGCAGCACGCTGGCAGCAGCAGCCATTGGAGGGTGAACCAACAGCAAAAGGAAGACCTTTCTCTCTGTCTCTCTCTCTCACTGTGCACTCTGCCTGTCAAAAAAAAAAAAAAAAAAAAGAGATGGCATTGGTACATGCCACCTTGATGAGATTGATTTGGAATCCACTGGCATGTTTCTAACTCTACCATTTGGGGTAAGTCAATTTGGGATTGAGCATGTCCCAAATTGTACATCTCTTTATTTATATTAATCAAAAGGTGTGCCCTTTAGATGAGGATCCACAAGTCGCTTGCAAGGAATTGAAGGCTACTAATCTGAAGGAACTTTGAAATTATTCTTTCCCCATGTAAACCTTTGGTAAGAATACAATCTACCCCTTCTTAATTTCAGCATGGTGAAACCCGGAAAAGAAGAGCCAACTATGCAAAGCCAGGGCTACTGATGGAAGAAAATGTGGAAAGAATAATGTTCATTGTTTTTGCCAGTAACTTTGTGGTAACTTGTTAAACATCATAGAAAATTATTAGATTAGTACAGATCCAGAAATAATGTAAGAATTAGAGCCATTTAGCTTGACATGTTATAAAAAAGTTTACTTCTGTTTCAAAAGGTATAGTTGCCCAAAGAAATTTCTGATAACATTATATCTTAGAATCTCCTATCAAGTTTAATAATAAAGAATTAATATAAAAGAGTTCTACAAATTTAAGAGGAACCCTTTATGTCATCGATTCTCTGTCTCCAGGTTCTGAAGCTCTAATTTCTCACATTTTCTTATATTTTTTAAATTATTTATTTAGTATTAGATATTGATCTGAATGTCTGATAAAAATGTTTAATAACAAAGCATGTCATGACAACAGATTCTGTTTGTTTGTTATACTGATATGTTAATTCATTTAGTTGTCTTCGTAGAAAAAATAAAGATGCCATCCAAAAGTGCAACTTAAGATTCTTGACTACTTGTATTGGTTGATCATCTTTAACTGAATCTCCCTATATCAAGCCAAAACTATGTGACAGATGTATCTGGAGTCTCTAGAGGGTCAGAAAAGGACAATTAAAGCAATTCCATTTTCAAAAATTATTACAGAAGTATTGGAAATGGATTTGTATTCCTTGCTTCTAAACAGCTGTGGCTACATTCATTTTGCTAACTTCATTTTAGAATTATTTCATTATATTTCTCTCAAATATTATTCTTGCATGCATCCTCCTTTTGGCTTCCCATTAGTTTAAACTCATTTGCTGAAAGAATGTTTAGTTTGTAAGCATGGCTTGCAAAACAAAATAAACAAACTATAGTCTTACAATGAATAGAATGAAGCACTTTCATGCCAGTAGCCACCTTTCCATTATTTCGTTTTTGCAATAATTATCATTAAATGGATTGAGTTTTCCAGCTATCTCTTTCATGATGTGATCTACATTTTTCTCCACTAGAAAAATAATTTCTATCTATGAAATTATAGTAGCTACTTTGACAAATGTGAATCAGTTGGATCCTTCTGTCCTAAATGAGGCCAGGATTGGGGAGATGAAAATATCTAGCTTTACATTTTCTATCATTGTAAAAGAATCTAGGCATGGAAGTATTTGAAATCCAGAGAAAGAAATTGTCTCTTCATGGGAAATCGCTGCATTGGATGTGAACTAAGCAAGTTGGGTGGTGATTTGTTACTGTCACACACATTTGTTCGGATTACTTGTATGGAGCACATCATTTGGCCCTTCTGATTAGTTTAGAATTTTGGTTGCTATGAGACTGTTGCATGAATCTGTGCATTTTTCACCTATATTTAGTGTCCAGAATTTTCATAAAAAAAGCAGTTACTTATGTGCACAGTAGCTTAACATAGTGTGTGACAGAATAAAAAGTAATTTAGAAGAGAAAAGATATGCTGTTATTCTTCAAGGAGCAAAAGATATTTGTGACAAATTTCCTTCAATAGCAGACTTGGGAATCTCATCAACTTACATCCACTCCTCAATTTAGCAGACAAGCTGTTCTCCACCAGAATATTCAGGAGACAATAGACAAAAGGATGTTCTTATAACTGCATATATTTTAGGGAAAAAGTAAGACATTCGATTCAAAGACTGAGTTGAAGGGCGAAATATTGTTGAAACACTAAAGCTTATCTCTGCAGTATACTCCATCAAAAGAAAACAGAAATAGACAGCATGTGAAAAATATTTTAAATGAAAACTACTGCTAATCTACTACTAAAATACTGCAAATATTTGTGTGTGTGTGTATTTGGTATTTGCTAGTAACATTGTTCCTTAGGAATATATTTACAATATGGTACAAATGTATTTTCACCAATAGAACTTTAAGTTACGGCAGATAATGAAATCTCTTTGACTCTATCATCATAGAAAAAATTATGTAAAAGCACTGAATGGCCTTATAATCTTACATTTTCAATGAAAAGGTGCCATTTTAATATCATGCAATTAGTTAAGAAATTTATCGATTAGTTTAAATAATAACCAATGTTAAAAATAAATCATGTGATAAGAAATTTTAGCAGAATTGTTAAAATTTTTCATAAATCACATTTAGATGAATTTGACTTACAAATATTTATACATAAAAGTGAAAAAATAATCATTATTCTAACTTGCACACTAATATTTTTAAGTGTGGACTAAAACTGGAGTGATAGATGGAACTGGCAGTATTAATGTTTCTTTGAGTATAAAATAGTAAAAAACACATTTATTTTATTTTGAAATTCCAATGACTAGCTATGATGTTTTAGTATATTATAGTACTCATATTTTATTTAGAAAATCACAAGTAATCTTTAATGAGAAAATCAAAATGTTGTTGAGTTTGAAATGCATACTTCAGCATCAAAATTACTTTATACAAATCAAAATAACTTATGAAAATATGAGTTGCACTTAAACAGAAAAATCAGACAGTTAATTGTAGAATAGCTAACAGAATATCTGAACACTCTACACTATGTTAGAAACAATAATTTATTCCAGGGACTTACATAAGTACTCAGAATATAATTTTATATATAAACATATTTAATAGAAATAAACAAATAAATATTTATTATTTATGAAAGAAATATAATGGGTTTTCTTATCTGAATATGAAGATAGCGACATTTTTTATCTGCCCAGCATATATAATTAAAGAGTCATTTATCACCCAGAATAATGAAATTCATGTATTGTTTGCCTTTAAAAATATAAACACAAAAATCTATAAATATATTTCCTTCTTAATACATGTCCACACTTCTATAAAAATAGGAAGAAAAATTAAAGCTTAGAGTACAAAATTAAAAGTCCATGTCTAACAAATATTATTGCTTTATATTATTCTTAAAATTAAAGCCATATATTCAACATTTATAAATTATGTTCAAAGATAGTCAGGTCTGTCTAACATAAATCTGTTGGGGCTGGCATTGTGGCATCACATGTGAATGCTTATTTGAGTCTCAGATGCTCAACTTCGATTCAGCTCCCTGCTAATGTACCTGGGAAAGCAGTGGAAAATGGTCCAGGTGCTTATGTCCCTGTCACCCACATATGAGACCTGGATGGATTGGATACAGGCCTCAGGCTGGTCTGACCCTGGCTGTTGTGGCCTCTTGGAGAGTGAACCAGCAGATGGAAAATCTAACTCCTCCATCTGTCCCTCTATATCTCTGCCTTTCAAATAAATAAATATTTTTCAAAATGCCATTTGCCAGACTACTTTCTTTTTTCTTATTAATAATAGTCCTTTTTTGACATTTTTAAATAATATTTGAGAGGCAGATACAGCAAGACAAATAGGCAGAAAAAGAGCACTTTAATCTGCTGATTCACTCCCCAAAATGTTCACAAGAGCCCTGGGGTAGAGGCTGGGAATACAATACAGATTCCTCAGGTAGGAATCCAATCACTTGCACCATCATCGCTGCCTCCCAGGGTCCTCATTAGAGGAGAGTCAGGAGCAGAAGTGCACTTGAACCCAAAAACTCTGATTTGGATTACATATAACTGCTGCCTCGATTGTTAGGCCCAACCAGCAGTCCTGGTTTTCATTCATACCCTACCTATACCACTATAAGAGGTATCTAAATATTCCACAGTATGATAGTCCTCCTAATCAAAATAAAAAGATTTTGTATGTTGTTTTCTACTATATGCAGAAAAATTAATTTCTCTTAAAACATTTAAAATCTAAAATACATATATTTTAAAAATATTCATATTGATACACTGTTAAAATTTTAAGGTCAGTTTTTTTGCTTATATTCAGAAATTATTGTTCATGATCACATATATTAATTTGTCAGGTCTAGGAACTTACTTTGGTACTAAACCTATCAGTTTGTGTACTCAGTAAAATGTTTATCTTTCTTACAATGAATGAAGTGCATGCAGAGAGCAGAGTGAATGATCTTGATTTTGATAAAAGATGGGAGGAAGGGAACAGAATCTCAAATATATCTTTAGAATGAAAAACCTTATCTCTGGGGAGATGTGCTGGCTGCAAGACTAAGTTAACACATAATACTGTATGCATGTTGACCTCTTATTGAACTGTTGCTGACAAGAAATAAATCTTACTTATGCCATGTTATAATTTCCTTGAAAAGAGAGCTTAGAAAATTAACAGGAATACAGTATGGTGTTCCAATTCTTATTCTTTGTATTTTGTTACTTTATTTTTAAAATTGAACAATTTTTCCAACCTGTAATTTTAATGTCTAATGAATATGTTATAAATAACTTTATTCCTTCTCTCTCCAGGTGTTTAATTATCAAACAGTGTAGGGGTCTTTTGTACTACTATTTTCCTTTTGTATTTTATAATGATATTAACCTGCTAGGACAAGTATTTTAGGTATTATCCCTAAAATACATGTAACTCATTTTAACATAAAACTAATTCTTCCTCACACTTAAATGCCTCCAGAACCCAATCCATCTTTAAAAATGTAGTGTTACATGAAATCTACTGACATTCACATTGTGATTCATGAGACGTGCGTACCAGGTTAGGATTTTGTCTGTCTTAGTGTCAGACAGGCATTTACTGTTACTCAGCTGGGTATCTTTGTACTTAGGCATTTTGCTCTACATAATTTTATTATAATGCAGTCTATGCAGGAGTGCAGATCTCTAAAATAGTTCCCATATTCATTTCCAGGGGATGGTGACATGTTGTAATGCTTCCACAATGGCCATTCTCTTCTGCAGTAGAACCATTCAAAGTGCAACAAAGCAACACAATAATGAAAAAAGACCACTGCATTTAGATGAATCTAAACATAACATAAGAAGCATCTTCAGTGTCACCAAATACATTTTTTTCTTTCAAGAATAAAAGGTCTTGGAAGTAAAAATTTTCCTTGTTTCTAAGCTATAGATAAAACTTGGTTGGAAGTAGAAGGACCTGAGCTCTCACAACATATACATACAACCAACTCCTTAGTAATTGTTAACATATTATCTTAGTTGCCAGGAATTGTGACAGTCACTGAAATTTTCAGTAAATCACTTTAACTTGAACTCTGCAACCCATAGATTTGAAATCTGTGCAACTGGCATGATAAAGAATGAAATGGAAGATACCAATGGACACCAATGGACATACAGTACTCATATTTGATAAATAGGTGGTAGCTATTAATACAAGCTTAGAGTAAGGTTAAGTTTATAAATTTCACAGCCACATAACCTAGGTGTAGTTATAGTCACAGTCAGTTTGAACTTTGACAAAATTCTTCGAAAATGAAAATAAAGTATTATTTCTCTAACAGGGTTCTTATGAGATTTCAATAAGTAAATATGGGAAGAATATATGGAGCACTGTATGGTTCAGTAAGCTGTGGCTAAACAGCTAGTTAAGGTGTCTCTAACATATTTTCAATGCTAGAACTTCAAGAATGTTTGTATGTGGAAAATTTAGGAGCAAAAAATGAATAGTCTAGACCTTTATTAAGTAATTTTTGGAATTTTATATAAAATTGTATACCATGAAATTCCAAGAAAAATACTTAGACAAATTATACATATATGAAAACAATAGAAATATTTTGAAGCAGTTGTAATATATGTAGTCATAAAATGGGTTACTAAAGTCATATCTTTTTTTTTTTTTTTTACAGGCAGAGTGGACAGTGAGAGAGAGAGACAGAGAGAGAAAGGTCTTCCTTTTGCCGTTGGTTCACCCTCCAATGGCCGCCGCTGCAGCCGGCGCACCGCGCTGATCCTGGCAGGAGCCAGGAGCCAGGTGCTTTTCCTGGTCTCCCATGGGGTGCAGGGCCCAAGCACCTGGGCCATCCTCCACTGCACTCCCTGGCCATAGCAGAGAGCTGGCCTGGAAGAGGGGCAACCGGGACAGAATCCGGCGCCCCAACCGGGACTAGAACCCGGTGTGCCGGCGCCGCAAGGTGGAGGATTAGCCTATTGAGCCACGGCGCCGGTAAAGTCATATCTTGCCATTTGTTTTGCTTTATATACAAGGAGTCTTCAAATGTTCAAGAAATGCATATTATGAAAAAACTATGCATGAGTTTCAGTTTTTGTGCATCAAATAAGCATATCTTTAGTTACAATTTTTCACACACTTTTGATGTGTGCTCATATGATCTTACTGCTTTTCCTCTACTCTCACTTTGCATATATATTTTTTGTTTATGTTCATAATCAAGAGAAGGAAAATTACATATAAATTTTTAGAAAATTTGCTTATATTTGAGGAATATTTGTAATACAAGTCATTTGAAAAGTTTTCACAACTAAAACACATGATATTTATAGGAAAAATTTACTAGGTACTCCAATTTTCACATCCGTGAACTGCAAATAAGTACTTGTAGTCAACTAATGGTATGATGTTATTTGGGAATTTTCAACGTTCTAGAATTCTGTTACTTCAACTGTTTGACCTATCCTCAACAATTGCTAAATTGAACTGCTGAACATTAAAGAAAGATAATTGAGTTGAATGTGTCTTGGCTATTCCAACTTCATGTGATTAATATCATGGAAGATTTTTAATATCCTACTTCACCTCTGTCCCCATAAATTTGTACCTGAAGTGCCTTGATTACAACTTTTTTTTTTTTTTTTTTTTTTTGGACAGGCAGAGTGGACAGTGTGAGAGAGAGACAGAGAGAAAGGTCTTCCTTTGCCACTGGTTCACCCTCCAATGGCTGCCGCAGCCAGCGCACCATGCTGATCCGATGGCAGGAGCCAGGTACTTATCCTAGTCTCCCATGGGGTGCAGGGCCCAAGGACTTGGGCCATCCTCCACTGCACTCCCTGGCCACAGCATAGAGCTGGCCTGGAAGAGGGGCAACCGGGACAGAATCCGGCGCCCCAACCGGGACTAGAACCTGGTGTGCAGGCGCTGCAAGGCAGAGGATTAGCCTAGTGAGCCACGGCGCCGGCCTCCTTGATTACAACTTACATCATACCCCAGTCTCACTTTACTTTTTGAAACAAAGGATGTACTAAAAAAGGAAAAGGAATTAAGAGATACTTCAAACTTCATCACCCCTGCTAATATTAGAAAAATGCTTTGATAATCCAATACTTTTTGTCCGAGTTCTTTCTTTATATTCAATCTCATATTCCCATTCTCTTATGATGTTATTTAGGAAAAGGAGACAGTTGTATCAAAGAACCAAATGTTTCTAAAACAAAACAAAATTCTCTTACTTCTGCAAGTTGAACTCTAAAGACAATGACAAGAAAGTATATAGCTAATAAATATGTGTGGTACCATTGTGTTATAAATCAACATTTACTAGAATGGTTTGAGGATGATAAGCCAATTGCTTATTTTAGTATTCTGGTTTATTCAGGGTTACCCTATAGGAAACACTGATTTTAAATCTTTGGGTAAATAGCTACTATACAGTATCTGAATATAGAAATGAATAAAAATATAACAATTACTATCACTGAATTTTAGAGTTGAAATATCAACATTGGTTGATTTATTATTTGATTGCCAATGTTAAATACTATACTATCAGTAATATATTCTATGCAAAATTGATAATTTAGTAGATTATGGACATTCCATTCTTTTATTCTTAAAATGTTGGAATGTCCGAATTCCTAATTAACTATTTTCCTTTGTTTTTGAATACTTGCTCTGTCTTCCTTAAATGAAAGGCACAATAATATATGACAAAATTTTTTGGTATTTTGTATGTATGTATGTATGTGTATGCAAATATAACTAATTCAAAACGTCTACCACTTTGTTTATTTTTAAAGATTTATTTTATTTATTTTAAAGACAGAGTTACAGAGAGAGATAGAGACAGAGAGAAAGGTCTTTCATCCACTGGTTCAGATCCCAGATGCCTTCAATGGCCGGAGCTGCGCCAAACCAAAGCCAGGAGGCAGGAGCCAGGAGCTTCTTCTGGGTATCCCACGCAGATGCAGGGGCCCAAGGACTTGGGCCATCTTCTACTGCTTTCCCAGGCCACAGCAGAGAACTGGATTGGAAGAGGAGCAGCCAGGACTAGAACCGGTGCCCATATGGGGTGCTGGTGTTTCAGGCCAGGGCTTTAACCCGCTGTGCCACATATTTATGTGTTAATTCCTTGGTCTTTCCATTGAAACTACCATAGTGGTTTCATCCTGCCCAATAAGTCACCATGCAAAGTACACCTGGGGCCAACCTGTGTATGAGTGTGAAAGCTACCATGGACTATGGGGCTAATCATTTCATAATGTCAAATTATGGATTTACTGATAAAAATATAAAATGAGAGGTACAATAAGCACATTCTGATTTATTTTAGAAAGCATTTGTAATATACTTAAATAAATTATTTCTTGAAATTATTGACACTACTTTGCTGCAGTTCCTACAAATAGGTGGATTACAATACACCTGAAGAAAGCACTAAATCATAGTGTCAGAAAGAATTAAGAAAACTATTAATCTTTTACAAAACTAGAATCTGTTCATAGATAATAAAGTGTTCTGCGCACATGTGGTGGTGTATGTTTTTGTACAACTGATTATATGTCCTTCAACTGTAGTCTGGAAATTACATGTGACCTACAATATAGTAGTACAAAACTTGACATGAGGAATTTCACAGCTATTTAGTATTCTTTGAATTATGTATTTTATTTGCATTTTGAAACATATTTAGATATAGTAGATTTTCCATGAAGATGATAATTCATTATTCTCTTAATTGATTCTTACCGTTGAAAATACAGTAATATAACTCTTACTGTAGTCTGCAGGATAATAAAATCTTTCAGCTCATAACTTTGACTATCCTTAAGAAATGATTGCAGTAATCATTAATATGAAAGATCCCTTCCATGGCCATAATACAAATGACAAATATGTAATAGACAAAAGTCCAATGAAATTCAGAATATACTCCTAAAATTTAACCTCCTAGGCTCTACTTTACATTTGTATGTTGTCATCCTTTTGTCTGGAAGATCTATAATTTTAAGAAAACCACAGACCTATATAACCTTGCTTGTTTTAGTTTTCACAATTGATTTTTTTCTGCTAATGACTCATTGCTATTTTTTTCATTAGTTTACACAAAATAACTGAAGATGGATCAGACTTCCCATTTCATCACTGACATCCAAATAGTTAACCTTGAAGATCAAATAGTCATGACATTGTATCTCATTACAATGCAATGAAATATAATGTAATATCATATGATAACATTTTATAGTAGTTCTATTGTGTTCTACAAGATATATATATATATATATAATGCCTACCAAATACCAGATACAATATAAGACTACTACACTTTGATAGATTAAGAATATAAATTAGAAACAAGGGACCAGTGTTGTGGTGTAGCAGGTTAAACCTTCACCTGAGAGGCTGGCGTCCCAGATGAGCACTGGTTTATGTTCCAGCTGCTCCACTTCCAATCCAGCTCCCTGATAATGTGCTTGAGAAAGCAGTGGAGGATGGTCCAAGGGCTTGGGCCCTGCATCTACATGAGAGATGCAGAAGAAGCAGCTTTGGGCTTCTGATTTTGGCCTGGACCAGCCCTTACTGTTAGGGCAGCTTGGGGAGTGAACCAGCAGATGGATGATCTATCTGTCTTTCACTGTCGCTCCTCCTCTCTCTGTAACTCTGCCTTTCAAATAAATAAAAAAGATATCTTAAAATAAAAAGAAATAAAGAACAAGAATTAAGGGGAAGATATAGCCTATTTTGTTTTATTGTTTATTACATTAGTCTATTTGGATTGCTGTTAAAAATTACTTAGCTTATAAACAACAGAAATTTTTTGGTAACAGTTCTGTTTCCTGAGAAGTCAATGATCAATGTTCCAACAGTTGCAATCCGTAGAGAGGTCTTGCTCTTACTGTCCATAGATGATGCCCTCTCACTATGCCCTCTCGTGGCGAAAAGATCAAACAAGTTCTCCCAGGCCGCTATAATAAGAACAGTTCATCAATCAATGCAGCCTTATCTTCATGATCTAATTATTGCACAAGTTTTCACCTCTTAATGGCATAGCTCTAGGGACTAGATTTCAACATATGAAATTTTGTGGCACACCATCATGCACACAATAGCACAATCTTTATGGATTTTGATATTGCTAACATCTGAACTTGATTTTTTAAAGATTTATTCATTTATTTGAAAAGCAGAGTTACACAGTGAGGAGACACAAAGAGAGAAACAGAGAGAGAGAGAGAGAGAGAGAGAGAGAGATAAAGAAAGATCTTATATCCACTGGTTCATGTCCAAAATGGCTGCATTGACCAGGGCTGATCCAAATGCCAGGAGCCTCATCCAGGTCTCCCACACGGATGCATGTGCCAAGGATTTGAGTCATCTTCCATTGCTTTCCCAGTTACATTAGCAGGGATCTGTATTGGAAGTGGAGCAGCTGGGACTCAAACTGGCACCCAGCTGGGATTGCAGAGTTGCAGTGGTGACTTTACCCACTATGCCACAACCATCCCTGAACTTGTTTTTTAATGCACAAGGTAGAACTAATAATGCTTCATCAGTTTTGAGTGTGTACATATGTGTGAAATTTAAAGGAAACACTGTTCAAAAATTCTATACACAGCCCAGAAAAGCCATCTGTGGAAATTAATAATAATTAGAGGTGTTTGGAAAATATTATCATGTAGATTCAACATGTGGTTTTCTCCACATAAGAGGCAGGAATGTAAGCAAACAATAACACAAGTAAAAATATACAGTACTGAAGTAGTATACCGAAGGGGATTATTTTATAATACTTACTGAGGAGATACTGTTTAACCAAATTTTCATGAATGAGTAGAGTTTCACAGAGAGATAAATCAAAAGCAAAACAGATTATTTCATTCAGACAAAATGTGGTAAAGGCAAGTAATAAGGATAAGTGATACAGAGGGACTCAGGGCAGTAGGAGACACCAAGAAATTCGGGACAATTGAAGGTACGGGGTGAGGAGATCATGCAGGGTCTGAAATGTGGACAGAAAGCTTGCTTTGCATTCCTTTCAGAGACAGATGATGTCCTTCCCTCACTGCCCTCAGAAAACATCCCATAATCTTTCAGAGTTCATTATCTATCCAAACATCCCTTATTGATGCAAGACTGAAAGTTCTGGGAATGAAACAAATTAAAGAAAATGAATAATGACTCCTGGTCTTGAGTCCAATTTGGAGAAAGGCGTAAATGAGTAGTAGCGTGTGGGAGAGGCCTTCAGCCTTGAGGTTCAGACATGAGCATCCCACATTGGCTTATCTGGATTTGATTTCACCTCTAGCTGCAGACTCCACCTGGTTGACAGCAAAGATGTTGGGAGGCAGCAGGTGGTGGGTCACTGCCATCTGATCCCCAGTGTGGGAGACCTGGATTGAGTTCCCTGCTCCCGGCCCTGACCTTGAGACCAGCTGTTGTAGGCATCTGAGGAAATGAACCAATGGATAGAAGCCCAGTCTGTATATCTGCAATGTCTCTCACATAAATTTCGTAGTGATAATAAGTATGCTATATGAGTGCCATAACAGAGCTACATTCAAAAATGCTCTTGGAAGCATCTGCATCTGCCTGTGACACAGCTTGTTACGAGATCCATCCTTTCACTTCAGCAAAATATGAAAAATCTAGACACAGTAGTTTCATAAATGACTATATGAAATCATTAGAAAGGATCAAAGGAAAAGCAGAAGAATTGAGGGTTCAGTTTTCCAGTTAAAAAATGGGTTGTAGTGAGCTGAATTTTTCTAAAGTAATTTCCTTCCAGGAAATGTATTCACTCTCTGCAAGGGATATAGAGAATATATAGGAAGTGTCAGTCTATAGTTTGTGCCATTACATGATACTAAATGGAAAAGCATTAGATTCAAGCCTACCAAAGCAGTCAGAACTCAAAGGGTGAATATCGTAAAAAAGTCAGACATATTTGAGGTAAAAATCCCAAGAAATCAGTCAAAAGCCATGTCGTAAGAGATTAAAAAGTCAAGCAGAGATTTCAGCAGTCCCACAGTATTGGGATGGCAATGGGAATATGTAGCCTGTAAAGGAAGAGGGGGCCTTGTAAAGTTCCCATCTTTCTGCTGAGATAGTTTATCTCTTCCTAGTATGAAGTATTGATACCTTATTTAAACACTTCTCCAATGCATCTAAAATGCCAATAACTCCAAAAGCAAAAACTGCAGGATCAAACAATTTTATGAAAACAAATGTATATTTACAACTGAAACAGGCTGTGTTACCTGCACCTCCATAATATCGCAAATACACTAAACTCTATGTTATTTAGTCCTCACTCTCACAAGTTTCTTTTCCTTTTGTTTTTTTATTTCAGTGAATACAACATAGTCTCAGATAACCAGGAACCCAAAGAAATATATTTGTGATTTATCATTACATTTCTTTATTCTCAAGAAATTTTACCAAAATCACTGTAAATTAATGGTTGAAACACCTCCAAGGGCTAATTTCACTCCACATCTATTTATCATTGTGCCGTTGATAGCATTTCTTGCTCACATAATTTTAGTGTGGTCCTAATAGCATTCTTGTTCAGTTCTTCTCCTTCTTGAATATCCACAGTGATTATCATTGTCATAACATGTCATTTTTATGTGGCTAACCATTCTCCAAATGAATTCATAGCTATTTATAATCTAACTTAATTTTCTACAACTTCTACCTGTAGGGCCTGTGACCTTAGGTGCCCTGTTCCTAGAATACCATTCGTATTCATTCTACACCTGACAAAATTCTGGTCACCTTGCAAGACCCAGACCAAATAGCTTTGCTTCTTTGGAGGGTTCACAATTTCATTGTTTCCACTCAAAGATTAGTCTGTTCTTTTTCTTGTGACTCTATAAGTACTTCAGTCATGGTGCTAGATTAATGCTTTCATTGTATCGTCATGAATTGCTTATAATTCTGTTTCTTTTTATGTAGCACACTCTGTCAGACTGGTTTCATACCAACTGCTTTGAATCTTCACAACTTAGCACAGGACTCCCTGCTACATAAGTGATTAATTGAATTGTGTGTTCTCCCCCAGGGACCATTTTTGTCTGAGAAAAACCCACATAAGAAAGGAATGGGCTTTTAAAACGAACCATTCTATCCTTATATTCTGTTACAGAATAAATGGCTTTGAGGAAAAAGCAGTATTCAGAAAAGCATACCAAAATTATAGTCCTTTAGAACTTCTTAAGGGTTGCATAAATTATTTTTCAAGAAGTAAGTATGAATTGGTTTGACTGAACTGAAATCGTGATGATGTAAATTTTAAACTGAATGTGTTTGTCTTCTATCTTTTTGTGTGCACAGTTAGTCTCCAGACTACATTAATTGTTATCATTTTGTGGAATTCATGTAAGAGACATAACCAGGAATTACATTATTTGCACCAATCTTTTTAATTTTAATGAGAACATAAAGAAAATAAGTATCTATTTTCATCAATGTTTTCTATTTCTAGTTTATCATACTTAGTAGGTTCTATATGACAATAAGAAAAAAATATCATTTCCTGCTATCAGCACTGTACTTAAACATCTAGGCTGGAAAACATCTAAGCAATAATATTTCTATAAATTTTTGAAAAGCATAAGTGATTTTTGTAAACATACTAGTATTCAGCTGCATCATTTCCCATCTTGTATAGTTTTCTAACTTCTGCTAAAATAAAAAAAAAATAAAAAAAAAAAAAACAGAAAATCTTTAAAAAGCTTAAGTTACACCATGTAAGAACAACCTTAGTGGCCGGCACTGCGGCATAGTGGGTTGTGCCGCCACTTGCAGTGCCAGCATCCCATGTGTGCCGGTTCCAGTCCTGGCTCCTCCACTTGCACTGCTGATCCAGCTCTCTGTTGTGGCCTGGAAAAGTAGTACAAGATGGCCCAAGGCCTTGGGCCCCTGCACCCACATGGGAGACCCTGAAGAAGCTCCTGGCTCCTGGCTTCGGATTGGCCCGGCTCTGGCCATTGCCACCAATTGGGGAGTGAACCAGAGGATGAAAGACCTCTATCTCTGCCTCTTGGTCTCTCTCTGTGTAACTCTGACTTTCAAGTAGATAAATAAATCTTAGAAAAAAATAAAATAAAAAAGAACAACCTTAAAGGAGTCACAGCCATCATTCCTGGAGAAAGTATTGTTGCTTTTTAAAATTCTCATTATACATGGAGTAGTGAAAGTATTTTTTTTACTTTATTTATTTTGTCATGCATGAGAACTAAATGTATAAAATCAACAATTTACACATAACATTAGGGAATGACACTTCCATTGTTAAGATGTTGATCTAGTCATTCAACCCAAATTAGATATTTTTGGTGTGATATTACATTATCTTTTAAAGCCCTGTTGTACACTAATGCCTATCTCTAGAATTCATGAGTCATCATTCCTATATCCAAAGAATCTTTTCCTGAAAACAAAAGTGTTAAAAAGGGACAATCATCAGGGATAATTAAAATAATGTGTTTTCAGGCCATTTGTAGATGTCCACCCAGTGGCAAAAAAATAAAATCATCTCTGTGTTTTTGTAATTTCCTTTAATAATTTAATATTGATTTATGATACAAAAGAGAGTTTAGTTTTATACTGGTATTAACTTGATATTTAATTAAGTCAATCTAAAAGATAATCAACTAATTTAAAAATGTTCTCCCTGTCCAAATGAAAATTTATGTAACTTCCATAACTGTTGTATAAGTTTTTTTCAAGATTTATTTTATTTATTTAAAAGAGAATTACAGGGAGAGATAGAGACAGAGACAGAGATAGGTACAGAGAGAGATTTCTTCTATCTGCGGGTTCACTCCCCAGATGGCTGCAACTGCGGGAGCTGGGCCAATCTGAAGCCAGGAGCCAGGAGCTGCTTAATGTCTCCCATGTGAGTGCAAGGACCCAAGGACTTGGGCCATCATCTACTGCTTTCCCAGGTGAATTACTAGGGATCTGGATCAGAAGTGGAACAGCCAGGACTAGAACCAGCGTTCATATGGGATGTCAGCGACACAGGCCAAGGCTGTAACCCACTGCAAAATAGCACCATCCCCTTATATAAGTTTTTGACATAGTTATTTTCTAATCATATATATTATGGAGAGGCAGAGAAAATAATAGGGGCCATAACTTAAATTGCTTTAATAAATCCCACAATAATTTTTCTGAAAGTCTATGGAAATATCAGTTTGACATACTGACACATAGAATGATACTTCATGTTGTTTAAAACAGTTCTATTTGAGCCAGCATTGTGGGGCAGTGGGCTAAGCTGCCACCTATAATGCCTGCATTCCATGTAGGCATCAACTTGAGCCCCATTGGATCCACTTCAGATTTAGCTCCCTGTGTATGCACTTGGGGAAGCAGTGGAAGGAGTCCAAGCACTTGGGCCCTGTCATCCAGGTAGGAGTCTTGGATGGAGTTCTAGTATTCTGTCTTGGATCTAGCCCAGGTCTGGCAGATCCAGCCATTTGAGGAGTGAATCAACAGTTGGGAGTTTCTCTCTCTCTGTCTCTCTGTCTCTCTGTCTCTCTGTCTCTCTGTCTCTCTCTCTCTCTCTTTCTCTGTCTCTTATCTCCCTCTCTCTCTTTATCTCTCTCTCTCTCTCTCTCTTTTTCCCTTTCTCTCCTCAACACTGCCTTTTAAATAAGTAAATAAATCTTAAAAAAAGGTATAAAACATGAAATTTCCTTGGAGGTCACCCTGAACATTCAAAGATGCCTATCATAAAAATAGTTGCATTATTGATAAAAGAATACTCCCCAAATAAACTACAATGTCACCATTCATTCCAATAATCAGAAATCTTATAGAATGGTTAGTGTAAAGATAATATATTAGAGATGATGGGACAATCTATAGGCTAAAACTACCAACAAATCACTTCTAATTCCTTCTTTTAAGAGGCAAACAGTCCAAATAAGAGTGTCAACTGTTAAATCAACAACATGAGTTACTGTGCACTTACTCCCCATGTAGGACCTCTGTCTTTAATGTGTTGTACTATGAGAATTAATGGTTAAACTAGTCTTCAAACAGTACTTTATACTTTGTGTGTCTGTGTGCAAACTGGTGAAATCTTTACTTAGTATAGAGTTGATCTTTTGTTTATAAAGATAATTAAAAATGAATCTTAATAAAGAATGGGATGGGAGAGAGTCAGAGATGGGGTGGTTTGCAGGATGGGAGGGTGATTATGAGGGGAAGAACCAGTATAATCCAAAAGTTGTACTTTGAAATTTATATTTATTAAATAAAACTTTTCTATAAAAGCAAGAGGCAAACAGTAAATCTCTTGCCCTATTATCTAATTAGATAATGTCTACCATATATTGGAAGACAATGACTTCATGACATTACAAAAGCAATTAAGATGAAGGTGGATATATTTTTGTTCAATAAAAGAACTAGCTGTTTTTAGAAAATAAGAAAGAGGGAAATAGTGAAAATACATGCAATTTGTTGAAAAAATTTCTAAGCAATACTTGCCATTGTTTGAAAATAGTTCCATTGTCCCCCAAGACTTTATGGGTTAAAATTCAATCCTCAGTGTGAGATATTAAGAGTGTGGAAATTTAATCTGACAATGGTGTTTAGACATGAAGTCTTTCAAAAGTGACTGTGATTAGATAATGTCATTAGGGAAGAGCATCATGATTGAATCTTGGTGACTTTACAAGAAAATGGAAAGAGTACAGATGAAGAGGTTCATATACATTGGTGCAGGTTCTATGTCTTCTGCCAGGAGATGTCTGTGCCTCTTCAGGACTTGGCCAGCAAGGAAGCCATCACCAAAAGTAGCCACTGGAATTTATTCCTCCAGAACTGTGAGCCAACAAATCTTCTTTCCATAAGTAGCCTGCCTCAGGTATTTCATTATAATAATGAAAAACTTACTAATGCAGCCTTAAATTCAAATTTTCATTATACAAATTTTAAGGCATTTCAGTAATTATAGTGTCTCTTTTGTAAAATATTCTAAGAAAACTCAAAGACAAAATGCCTTAAGGATATGTTAGAATAAAATGGGCTAGAATGTAGCTAAAATACTGCTTAAAAATCTAAATTTTTAGAAAAGACAGAATCGTTATCTAAAGCTTAAGGAGAAGATAAATTCACTGGATTCCCCAAGGTACATTTTCTTGGGTATTTGCCTTCAACTCTTCTTAATATAATGAGAAAATTTTACTTGCACTTTAATCTCAAGTTATTTCTGCAGTGCTTAATTTCTTCATGTACTTAGTATAATAATTTAAAACAATAACAACATGAGTAAATAGTTCCCCACTTTGCAAATGAAGACAATGTGAACCTTAGAAATTAAGCAATTTGCTTGTTACATAAATAAAATTAGAATCACAACTATAAATACTTACATAGTTCACATCTAATCTTTCATAGCTACATTTTGATGCTGCTGTAACACACAGAATGTTTCTGGTGTGTGTGTGTGTGTGTGTGTGTGTGTGTGTCCATGTGAGGGCTTTCTTGATAATCAAATAAGAAATGACAGTTTCAACTGAAAACTAAACCTTCTATGTTTGTAATTTTTTGTTTGGGATTTAGGCAAGAAACTTCCATTATTCATGCTTCTGACTATTAAGAAAGGCAGAAATGTTAGGAAAATAGAATAATAATGTCTTCACATAATACCCTCTGTAGTAAGGTTGTACACTTTTTATAATGATATAAAAATTTACATGGTTAATTATTTAGTGTGTTTCAGCACTAATTCACATTAATTTTTATGTAGCCTTCCTTAAAATACTAGATTATTTTTGACACGTGATACAGTCATGGAATTAATAGTACCCAAACACATAGGAAGTTGAAATCATTATTAATTACCAATGTTGTATAACAATGATTACACGTGTCTATGAATGTGTAGCTCTGCTAAAAATAACAGGAGATTCCTAGGAATGGAAATTCTAATCTTTTACTACATCATGAAACAATTGTTATCCTTGGAAATTATCAGATAATTGCTAATTAAAGCATTAATGGTATATTGAATTCATTCATAAGATGAGCTATACACTGCCAAGGAAGTCAGTATATAGAAACAGGTTCCGTCATCCTCTGGGAGAAGCACTTTAAGGCCAATCTGGCAATATGAGGGTATTTTGAAAAGTTGTGGAGTGTAGATTAAAAAAAATGAGTGTATTTTCGTTAAAATTTTTTGAAATCTGTGCATATGAGGAGTCTGCAAAAAGTTCATGAAAAATGCATATCATGAAAATCCTTGCATTGGTTTCAAAGATTTTTGCAGCAAAATAAATTCAAGTTTTAATTTTGTGTTTCCACAACCTTTTTGAAGTTCCTTCATATATTTTAAAATTTTACATTTACAGTTTCTATGATTTTGCAATCCTAGGAAAAATACTCCTGTATCAGCACACGGGGAAATAATAAAGACATTCAACATAGCATTGTTGGTCATTTAAATGGTGAAAACCAATAAACATCACCATTATCATCAAGTTAGATATATAAGTTGGAATTCTGTGTGTCACTTTGCTAAGATGATGCTAAATGAAAAAACGAATTGATTTTCTTTCTCCCTCCAAAGATATGTGACATATTTCCATGTTTTATCTGTATACATACATGTGTGAGAGGCTTTTAAATGCATAGGAAACAATCTAGAAATACACAGCATTTAGCAACCAGTAGGGAAACCAAGAATGGTAGTGATTATAAGCAATGGTTGTACTGATTTCATTTTTATGCACAACATTAAAATTAATGTTTTGGAGTAAGAATGTGTTCAGGTATTACTTATATAAATTGTACTTTAAATATCAACTTAAAATAAAATGAGTTATAAATAGTTTTGGGAGAAATGTATAACTCTAGGCTTACTATACTTCAGTTAGTGGTTATTTAGCTCTGTGTCACCATTGGAATCTAACTATTTTCATCTCAATATCACCTTTGAGAAAATTAAAAATCTTGTCTATTTCTTGAAACAAGTTATATTTCAGGCTAAACCATATCTTCAAATGCATCATCACTATGTTGTGTCTGCAAGATATTGTTTTAACTCTGGGTGTTATAAAGTGATTAAACCATTACCGTCATGCAAACACTTAGGTTAATTTTGTTGGGTGATGATAGTCTCTGGAGAATTTTGAGGTGAATTACATTGCTCTGCCCCGTAGTCTTGCTGTAAGCTTGAAATAAAAACAACTTTTAAGTCCAATCCTGCCATATATAAATACATTTATTTAGCAAAACATAAATAATAAATAGACATAAAAAGCCATTGTAATCCATAAACTGTACTTTGGAAATTTATATTTACTAAATAAAAGTTAAAAAAAAATAAATAGACATAAAATAGTTCATGCTACTTATTCTGTATGTTTCATGAAATTCCAAGTTTCTGACCTTTTCATGCTTGAAGAAACAGTTCACATAAGGTGGGCATGCTAATATTCTGGAGTCAGGATACTAATTCTGTGTTAGTGGATATCAGATAATTAAAAATTCTTGAACCCAATGGCTGGAAATAAGACTAATAGTCAAACTTTTTGAGAATTTTATGCTCTGATTATGGAAAAACAAGGAGTGATTTTGAATTATTGTTGCCAATTTGCATATCTGAAATATTATTAATTTTATTGAGAGCTCATTATTCATATTCATTATAATGATTAACAAGCCATTGATTTCACCAATACAAGCATATTTCTGAGTTTCATTACTCTATTTGGAAAAGAAGTTGGAATTGATTGAAATATAGATAAAAGAAGTTCTTTCAGTAGTTACTCAAAGTTTAGATTTCCTAAAGTTATTTATAAGTGAACATTCTTAAAGTTCAATGTATTAATTAGCACAACTGACTAAGACTAAGCATGATGTAATAGGCATAATATAAAGGTCTAGTATAGCACTGGTATTTTAAGTGCAGACAACAAAACAATGAGCTTACTTATTTTTGCCAATAATATTCAATTTCGATTAACTAAAATTTGTTGATATGACTGCAGAGGGCTTATAGTTCATAACTATGCTATGGTATTCAGATTGATAACCAGTGCATTTTGGAATTTTGTTAAATTTCACTTTGCTTAAAGATATTTTATAAAGCTCACAATTAACTTTGTTGTTTATTAGTCTCTTCTATTACTATAACAGTAATAGTTCTTGAGGAGTAGAACTCAAGTGACTTCAAACTGATTCACACAAATTTTCACAATAAGACAAAACAAATAAAATGCTGATGAGGATATGGACAAAGGGGAATACTTACACACTGTTTTTGGGAATGTAAATTAGTGAATTCACTGTGGAAAACAATGTGGAGATTTCTTTACAAAAAAACTAGAAATAGAATTGCCATATGATTCAGCAATCTCACTACTGGATATAGGCACATATACCCAAAAGACTTGAATAAAATGGATCAAAGAGCTACCTGCACCACCATGTTTATTAGCATCACTGTTCAAAACAGTCAAATTTTGGAATCAACCAAGATGTCCACCATCAGCTGAATGGATAAAGAAAATATGGTGTATATACATACACACACATACACACACAGAGACACACACACACATATATATATACACACAATGGAATATTATTTGGGTATAAAAAAGAATGACATTCTACCGTTTGCAACAAAATGGATGCAAGTGGAGGATATTATATTGAGTGAAATAAGCTGGACCCAGAAAGGCAAATACTGCATGTTCCTCCTTATGTGTGGCAGATAAAATTTTTAAAAAGGAGAAGAAAAAAGTAAAACTATTTGTGTGGATCATAATTGCTACAATATAGTTTTGTAAAAGTTTGTTTTACACTTTGTCAAACCAATGGTTAAGAATGTTATACTACTATAGCTTTAATGATCTGTGAATACTTTAAAATTTACAGTGTGTTGGTGAAATAGTCATTTTGCCATTCTAGTACTGTTTATAGCCTGTGTCTGGAATCCCACTAAATCAGGGTCTTTTTTCTGTTTACTTGTTAAACTTATTATTATGCAATTTTAATGTAATATACATTTAAAATATGTTAAATATGTTATTTCAAAGACTACAAACAAGACAGAAAGAAAGGGAGAAGGTAGTTTTTTAAAGACATTTTTACTAATCCTCACAAAAGAAAGAAAAGACAAGGTGCTATTTGTAGGTAGTAGGGTGAGAGGGAGGAGAGGGAGAAAGAAAGAGAATATCATTATTTTAGAATTGTATCTACAAATAACATTGAATCTTTTAAAAACTAATTAAAAATTAACATACTTAAAAAAACATGATGGAAAAAAGGAAGATACTTCATGCTTTTTCTGCCAAATGTGTATATTCAACTTGATATTAGATAAACTAGAAAAGATAATATATTTCTGCTAGTGTCAAAATTCTATTATCAATCCTATTTCTATTTATTAAAAATGAAGCAAGGAAACGTGATTTGATCACTTTAGTGTTTTTGGCCTTGTCATACAACTTTACTTCATTACATACAACTTTACTTTCATTATGAAATTAAAACACCCTGCTGCCACTCAAAACAAAATTGCCATTTTCCCAAGTTTATCAAATAGAATTCATTTGTAGTATGTCCGTTTACTTGATTTAAATAATTCATGGCCAGCTAGGCATAAACCCCTATGTTGATCTCCTTTGCCTCTAGTAATGTAGGAAAGAACAGAAGCTAATAATAATAGGTATAGTCACATTTAATTACTAGAATTAATGTAAAGACTTTGTAATTACTTTCTATAAAGCTTTTTTTTTTTTTAAATTCAATGAAAACAAGCCAGTAAAGCAGCTAATTTCAGAAATCCTGTGGCTGCTTGCCAAGGGTTTAAGCAAGCAATGATAGTCAGGGTCATTGGCTCTCTGAAAAACCAAGGGTGCCTGCTAGTTGTAGGTTTCAATAACACCATTGGGAACTTTCAATTTAACTTGATACTCAAAAACGGCCAGTGGGAGTTTTCAATAAACTCAATCAATGCTGAAAGCAAAGTACTATTAAAAACAAGGGTAAACATTGATTTTAAGCTTCAGGTACATTCAGAAATCATTCTTTGGGGGGAGTCTTTAACATCTCGTTCCTTCACTCCTTTAACATCTCATTCCTACAGTAAAAGAGTGACTGCTATGGAAACACATAGAACTGCACACAAAGGTTGTCAAGGCCAGTTGCCTATGTTCTTGAATGATTCCATTTTTGAAATCATGTTGCATTTTCTTTGTAACCATTTTAGGATAAAAACCCTCTCTAAGCTTGTGGCCTCATGCAGCATGCATACATAATTTTCAATGTGGCTATAATTTTTGACTATGCAAAAGAAAGCAAATCTTATATTTTGAGCATTTACATTAGTGTCACTTCTGAATCCATCATCATTCAACTTATGTCTACTGAAACACATTTTGCTGATCTGTACATAAATGGGCTGTGAATTGTAGCTACAGATGGCTCAGGAACATACTTCATAGTGAGCAAACTTTGGATGACTGAAAGAAAATTGACAGAAATACTACAAGGAGAAATCATATACCTCTTCAATAACAGAGGGAATATATCAAAAGCCAAAAAAGAACAAAGCTAACCTGTTCCCCAATGAAAACTTATCACATATACCTAATGCATGCTAATATGAAGTTGGTCATTTCCCAGGATGATACACAAGACTTTCCCATCCTGCTATTTGTAGACTGGATGGTTATTAGGTGGGCCATTACCACTACCTTCCAGATTCAACATTAGCAGGAAGCTTGAATCAAGAACCAGAAGAGATGTATAATTTGGGACATGCTCAGGCTGACTTGCCCCAAGTGGTGGAGTTGGAAGCATACCAGGGGATTCCAATTCAATCCCATCGAGGTGGCATGTACCAATGCCATCTCACTGATCCAGGTGATCAATTTCAGTTCACAGTTGGTCATGGTGGAGGGACTGGGAGTCAAAGGGAGCACATAGACAAGTCTAGTACCTGCTAACGCTAACCAATGGAGTAAATAAAGGGGAGAGTGATCCAACATGGGAAGTGAGATACTCAGCAGACTCATAGAATGGCAGATGTCCTAAATAGCACTCTGGCCTCAGAATCAGCCCTAAAGGCATTCGGAGCTGGCTGAAAAGCTCATGAGAGTATTTCAGGCATGGAAAGCCAAGACACTCTGGCAAAAGATCTCTGCGAGTGAGATTCCAGTGGAAAGAACAGGTCATCAAAGAAGGAGGTACCTTTCTCTGAAGGGAGGAGAGAACCTCCACTTTGACTATGACCTTGTCTAAACAAGATAAGAGTCGGAGAACTCAGAGGGCTTCCATAGCCTTGGAAACTCATGACTGGAGCATAGGGAGATTACTGATGCCATAGACAGGAGTGTCAATTTGTAAAGTCAACAACAGGAGTCACTGTGCACTTACTCCTCATGTAGGATCTCTGTCCTTAATGTGCAGTACATTGAGATTTAATGCTATAACGAGTACTCAAACAATATATTTCACTTTGTGTTTCTATGGGGGTGCAAACTGTTGAAATCCTTACTTAATGCATACTAAACTGATCCTCTGTAAAAAAAAAAAAAAAGAAATTATCAATTCCCAACTTGACTCTCACTGGGATTAAACATGACAATAGGTCTGCTCTGATTTCATCATCATTTAAAAAAAATCATCTATTATTTTTCACTTTATGTTTCTGTGTGGGAGCAAACTGTTGAAATACATACTTAATGTATACTAAGCTGATCTTCTGTATATTAAGATAATCGAAAATGAATCTTGATGTGAATGGAAGGGGAGAGGGAGTGGGAAAGGGGAGGGTTGTGGGTGGGAAGGACGGTATGGGGGGGAATCCATTGTAATCCATAAGTCGTAGTTTGGAAATTTATATTCATTAAATAAAAGTTAAAAAAAAAAAAAAGAACCAGAACCTAGTATGAAATTCATCTACTGGGGCCAGCACTGTTGTGTAGTGGGCTAAGCCTCTGCTTGAGGTGCCAGCATGCCATATGGGCACTGGTTCTAGTCCCAGCTACTCTTCTTCCCACCCAGCTCTGCTTATGGCTTGGGAAAGCAGTGGAAGATGGCCCAAGTACTCGGGCCCCTGCACCTGCATGGGAGACCCAAAGGAAGTTCCTGTCTCTTGGCTTCAGATCAGCCCGGCTCCAGCTGCTGCGGCCATTTGGGGAATGAACCAGGCAATGTGAGACCTCTCTGTCTCCCCTCTGTCAGTAACTCCAACTCTCAAATAAATTAAGTTTTTATTAAAAAAAAAAAAAAGAAAGAAATCCAGTCACTGTGATGTAGAATGTGAGCATCTTAACCACTAGGTCAAACATTTGCTCCTGATTATTCTTTCATGCATGTCTTTTTTTTTTTCTTTTGACAGGCAGAGTGGACAGTGAGAGAGACAGAGAGAAAGGTCTTCCTTTGCCATTGGTTCACCCTCCAATGGCCGCCGCGGCCAGTGCGCTGCGGCCAGTGCACCACGCTGATCCGATGGCAGGAGCCAGGTGCTTCTCCTGGTCTCCCATGGGGTGCAGGGCCCAAGCACTTGGGTCATCCTCCACTGCACTCCCTGGCCACAGCACAGAGCTGGCCTGGAAGAGGGGCAACTGGGACAGAATCTGGCCCCCCGACCGGGACTAGAACCCGGTGTGCTGGCGCCACAAGGCGGAGGATTAGCCTAGTGAGCCGCGGCACTGGCCTCATGCATGTCTTGATTTTCAACATGTTCAAAATATTTTTAGGGTGTATGCATGGTGATGATCCATCCGATATATATATATATATATATATATATATATATATATATAAATAATGTGTATATATATATTACTTCACACTACTGCAATATTATAACATTTTATACTTCATGGCAGTGCTACTTAAGGTAAACAGAAGGCTGTTATAGTTGCTCCTTATGCCAACATGAGCAAAAATATAACATTTTTTCACTTAAAGATTGAATTATTTCCTGTTGTATCTGTAATAAATTATAACAAACTTAGTGGCTAACAACAACACAGATGTGTCATCCTATAGTGCATAGGTCAGAAGTTTGAAAATTGGTTGTATAGGTCTAAAAATCAAGTAATTGGTATAGGTGTATTCCTCTGGGAGATTCCAGGGGAGAAACCAGTTGCTGCCTATTCCATTCTTCTAGAGGCTACTCCTGTTCCTTGCACCTGGCTACATCATTCCAAAATCTATCTTCCGGGGGCTGATATTCAGGTGTAGTGGGTAAAACTGTCACCGATGTCAGTATCCCACATAGGCGCAGGTTCATATCCTGGCTGCCCCACTTCCAATCCAGCTCTCCGCTAATGGCCTGCGAAAGCAGTGGATGATGGCCAAAGTAACTTCACCCCTGGCAACCACATGGGAGTCCTGGAAGAGGCTCTTGGCTCCTGGCTACGGACTGACCCATCTCTGGCCATTGCAGCTATGTGGGATATGAACCCACAGGTGGACTCTCTCTCTCTCTCTCTCTCCCTCTCTCTCTCTCTCTTTCTTTCAAATAAATATGTCTTTAAAAAATCTACTTACTTGTCATTTCTCCTTCTCTTTCTCGCCTGCCTCCTTCTCTTTCAGGATTTTGATTTTCCTAAATGGACAATCCAGAAATTGCTTTCAATCTAAAAATCCTTAACTTACTCACATTTATGGACTCTCTTTTTACATGTGAGGTAATGCATTCACCAATTCCAGGGATTAGGATGTGGATATGTTTGAGAAACTGTTACTCTATCTATCATTCATGTACATGGTTATATGTCATCAATCAATATATTGGAACATCATGAATAATCACTACATAGTCCAGCTATTATATATTATAATTTAGTTAATCAATACTTAGTAATAGACTATTATGCAATGTTTCCAGCTTACAACTTCAGCATGGTGCTAGGAACAGAGCACAAAACAAAGACCAACTTACAAATGATCTCTAGATGCATTTGATAATTATTTCCATTAAAAAATGAATTGGGGGGTTAAAAAGTCAAGGGCTAGACTTAACTACTTCATTTTGGCAAATTCCAGTGATTTCTTTGATTATTATAGATTTCTTTGGCCACCTGAACTTCTATGGCATTAGATATAAATTGCTATCCCAAGAGAAGGATATAAGGAATACTTGAGATTATTGGTGTGCGTGTGTGTATGTATGTGTGTATGTGTGTGTGCCTCCTACTGGGAATTTAGGAAGGACATACTGCTACTTCCAAGCTTATTTTCACTGTCTTTCCTGAAACAATCTTTTCTAAATAAGAGATGGGAGGTAGAGTCAGCTAAATGTACTCTTATAACTGACTAAGGGCTAGAGTTAACTGTGATACTTCTCTTTAATTCCCTGCATTACTTAGCCCAGTTTTGTGGTTTTAGATGCATAATAATCACTCATTAAAAATAGCTGAAATCTTGGGTGAAGCTAATAAAATAATTGGAAAATGTCCATCCCAGCCTCTAGGGCCAGACTCCTGTAGGGTTCAATGATATCAGAGCTGCTCACATGGGTAATTTCCCCTTCAAATAGCTTCTTTTCAACATGAAGAAAAAGTAAGTTACTGACTTCATTTTGAACTGTTTTCTTCTTAGTGAGTAAAGACAAGACAGAATTATTATTCTCTGAAGTTCTTAAAGACAAGACATGCCTCATAGTCACTGACTGTTGACGCAGAAAAAACATCTAGTGTATGTATTGATTTGTAATGAAAAAAGCCTTGTCCTCTCAACCAGATTGTTTATAGAAAGTATGTCTGAAAAACAAAGCTTCAGGTTCCAGTCGACATACATAGCACACACCATTTCCACAGGCCTAAAGTTGAGATCATTTTAGCATGGAACAGACATTCTCCAGCTCATGCCAATCATTATTTATGAGTGATTTCAATGGCTGGATTAAAGAAATGTAATAGAGAATTGCAAAAATGTATCATTAAAGCAGTGCATTTAAAAGGAGAAGGCTGTGAAACCATGGGGTGCTGTGAGTAGCAACCCAATGTGCTGTGAAAACACATTAACTTTGGAAGGATCTGCTCCAACAACACCATTTGATCTTGAAATAGAAACAAAAAAGAGGCAAGAAAACAAACAAAATCCAGCAGAGGTACAGAATGTTTCATCTTTGAGCAGTACAACAAAAAAATGAGTAGCTTAACTGTGTTAGGCACTGAAAAAGTACAAGTGCCTCCAAAGTCAGAGCCATAGCCTCCATCCTTAAACTAAAGAGCATGAGATGCAAAGTGAAAAGGGATCACTCACCCATTGTAGTTATTTTGTCATCCTGCATTGCTAACTTTTCTTGTTCCATAGAAAGAACATTAATGTTATTGGAATGTAAATAAACAATCCCAAAAGTATTTTTCCTTTGGTTTAAGAAGCATTGGTTCTGATTTCATTCCACTTAAAAAGTTTTCATTTTAGTTATGGAAACTTATCTATAATTGTCTTTTCTTTTACATAAGAGAACAGTGTTAGGAATTGAAATAGAAGACTTATATACTTTTGCAACTATTTTCATACCAGAAAATTAATGAAAGGAAACTAATATACTTATTTTTGTCTTATTTTAGCACAGCAGGGGTTACAATGACCAGAGAAGAAGTCTGCCCGTGACCAAACATGACAGGGAGCTTTACTGCTGTAACAACTGCTTCCTCAGCTCAGACAACATCTTGACACTGGTCTAGGCATTGTCATTTTGCTCTAATCAGTCAAACAGGATTTCCTTGGCATCAGTCTTGCCAATATCCTACTCTAAGTGTAGGATGGTGGTTTTAGTCTAGAGCTCTATACGAAATACTTGATACTGGATAATTTACAAAGAAAATAACTTTGTGTCACAGTTCTAAAAGCAGTGAAGCCTATGATCAAGGAATGGGGATTAAAGTCTGGTGAGGAGTGCTCTCTGCTTCCCACAGCATCTTGAAGTGTCTTTCCTGAAGATAGGAAAACACTGTGTTATCACATTGTGAAAACACAAGAGGCCACTCCCTTCAATTTCAAGATGTTTTAAAGATTGCTAATCCCATTCATAAGGGCAGAACTCTCATCACTTATTGATAGCCCCCCATCACCAAAGTCTACTTCTCTTGATCCTGGTACATCAGGGATTAAGTTTAAACATGAATTTTGGAAAGGACACTATATTCAAACTATCACAAACTTTGGTCTTATGCACCAAAGATGATGCCTTCATAATGGCTTAACCCAAAAAATGGCATTTCCCCAAGCATCTCTAATGGATTTTCCAAGGAATTTGTTATAGAAATATAGAGGAGTTAATATTTGAAGAAATCTAACATTCCCTCAAAATTTGCATCAGTGTGAGGCCAGTGTTGTGATGTAGCTGGTTAAGCCAACAGCTGCAACACTAGCATCCCATATCTGCTTCTGATCCAGCCTCATGCTAATGTGCTTGGGAAGGCAGAGGAAGAAGATCCAAGTACTTGAGCCATTTCCACCAATATGGGAGACCTTTATGGATTTCCTGGCTCTTGGCTGCAGCCTGGCTCAGATGTGGTTGTGGAAACCACATGGAGGGTGAATTAGTAGATTCCTCTCTCTTTCTTTCTTTCTTTCTCTATCTCTCCCTCCCTCTCCCCACCTTTCTTTGTCACTCTATTCAAATAAATACATTTTTAGATAGAAAGAGTTGAGGCAGTATACTAGAACCCTGGGGAAAACTGGACGAGGCACAGTAAGCTTCTCTCCTAGGAGCTAGAACCACGAAGAAGTAGCCAACTCTTTTCTACCCATGATGGATGGGAAACAAGGCGAAAATGCCTGTCCCTTGTCCAGCAGGGCTTAAGATCAGACTAGGAGAGGTTGGAAGTCACCACATTGATTGACAGTGCTGATTAATATGGTGCAGCGACTTTTTCAAATGTTTTCAGAGGGGATAGTCATGCTGACTTATATTAGTTTCTGAGGGTTTCCATAATAATGTAACATACACATGTTGCCTTGAACAGATTTTTCTTTTATTTCCTCACAGTTTTGAAGGCTAGAATTGATTATTTCTGAGGACGGTAAGGAGGGAGAACTACTCCAATTCTCTCCTAGCTTCTGGTAACTTGCTGTTAATCTTTGGTGTTGTTTAGTTTATGGCAGCATAATTCCAATATTCATTTGTGATTCTCCCTATGTCTTTGTTTTGTACATCCAAAATTCCCCTTTTCATAAGAACAAAGTCATGTGGTATTAATATCCATCCTCATGCCTATATTAACTTGATTTTTTTTTGCACAGTCTCTAGTTCCAAATAAGGTCATTATTACAAGGACTAGGGGTTAGGATTTTAACATTTTTAAGTAAGAAATGTATCAACCTACAGCATAGTCCTTGGAAAGTTGCTAACATCCAGTATGCAGCCTGCAGAAGAGATGAGGTTAGTGTTGCTGGTATGAAGGATGAGCAACACGTAGGATAAAAAGGTACCTGTCCATCCCAACCTCCCTGTGTCACACACACACACACACACACACACACGCCAATCTTGGCTGTGGTATAAGGGAAGTGGCAACATAGTTGGAAATGGATAAAAGACACACAAGCCCATATATGAGTCTTAGGCCCCCAGGACCTGACATCGGGCTATTGGAGGACAACGATTTCTGAAATCATCTGCTGTTTAACATGAGTGAGAGTTATGAAAAATCATAGCACTGTCAATATTTTGGCTGCCTGACATTTGATAAGACATTCGAAAATAATACTGTTTCTCCATTTTATTTGGTAGTATTGAAGTAATTTCGTATATTTTTAAATTTTCTGTTTTATGAACATGGTGCTATCTATGATGACAGATGACCAGCCTCCCAGGAAAGAAGTGATATCCTTTCATTAGGGAATTATAAATTACAAAGTTGCTAATAATATGAATGATAATCTTGGGATATAGACGTATGAAATAATTATCCATGTTTTACATTGTATTGAAATAAGTAATGTTAAACAAATATTTTCAAAGATTGAATCAAGTAATCTAAACAAGAAAAAGTGATTATAAATACAGTTCACTTAATAAATAAAGTGGTTACTTTTCTTTTTTTAATGTTTTGATAACCTTCTCAAAAATTGTCTCTACATGTATGTAGGTAGACTCTTGGGTTTTTGATCCAGAGATTCATTTGAAAAAGGAAAGCAACTGTGTAGAATTATTAGTGTCATTAATTTCTCATTGAAAAAACTTCAGTGTAGAAGTACTTTAAAACTGTAATGTCTGATTTGAAGTGTAAATTTAAATATGTTTTAAAAACTTACTCTCAGAAGATAGGTTTTTCATTAGGAAGTTGATCACTGAAAAAAACGTTCCAATCTGAAGTATGCAAAATTTCCAATTCTAAGGAGACCACATGTACAATAAAGTAATTATCTACTATTAGCAGCTTTGAGGGAAAAAGAATTTCTTTTAATGAAAAATTATTATTTCACTGAATGTATCATAGTTTGCCTACATTCAGTTTTTAATTCAATGATAATAAAGCTTTAAAAATTTGAGTCTTATCATATTCTACAGTAAAGAAAGGGTGGGCAAAACATCTATTAATAACTTTTTGCTATCTTATGACTTCATCATAGTTTATACCATGGGACCACAGTCAGGTTCTCAGTATTTTAAAATCTGAGTATTGATTTTATCAATCTATCGAGAGAAGTTAATTTGCTAGCATATTCATCCAAGTAACAATAGATTAACTTAAAAGTTAGAAAGCAATTTTGTAAGTGTATGGGAGACATTCAAATATTTAACTATGATCTCCATTTATATAAAAACTCAAATATCAGTGGTTTTCTTAATTCTTTACAATTAAATATAGTGTGTTTATTGTGATATATAAAGCATGATGGCCTTATTCCTTATATTTTTCTACCCTTATCTACTACTATTCTTCTCTCTCCCTGCTACATTCCAGAATATTTTTCTAGTTTCACCTTTTGTTGCTTTTATGCATTAGCTACATTACACCCTTAATTTACAGTGTTATTAATCCTTTCTATAGCCTTTCAGGTTTAGTTCATGCTGTGAAAACTTCTCTTCAGCTTTCTTCTTCCAAATGCCAAATAAGGAATCGTTATCTCTATTTTATATCCTTTTGCTTAATGCTGCAACTTTTCTTTCTTAAGTTTCATTTCCTCATCAATTACACATTGTAAAGATAGCAAATAATATTTCAGTATATACTTATTATTCATATTTTTATAACTTAACATGAAATGCCTTCTAATTATCTTCTCAGTAAAAATGCAATTTAATTAAAGTTGCTGACTGTTAGAACTTTCCTTATTTTGTGACTGGGTTTACTTAGTGTTATTTTAATGAATTTACTGGTTTGATACACAGAAAACCACAAAGTGCTTGAAATTTTTAGATTATAAGTGTTCTTGGGAGGCTACTTACTCAAAGGAACTCTGTTATATAATCAGTCTCTAAATCTGTCAGCACAAAAGTAACCTTTCAGTCTTTCCATAAATTTGAAGAGAGGATCATTTGGCTGTGTAAACCAAATAAAAATTTTCATGGAAGGAATTATATTCCTTGAAAATGAAGTTTGCTGAAATTTAAAAAATGGAATTTAAAAATTGATGCTTGTTATTCAGTTTCCAATTTTTTGAAAAAATATGAATGGGGGAATTTACTGAGTTTTGCTATACCATATTGAAAATCTGCTAGTTTTATCCAACACTCTAGACCAGCAAAAAAAATTTGCCAAGGAACTACAAACGTTTGCTTTTATTATTCTCCAAGTATAAGCCAAAGTATTGCATGATGCTTAGCTCAAAAATAGGTGCTCAATTAATATTGCATTTATGAATAGCAATGTGAAATTACAGTGCAATTAATTAGGTCACAGATTATTTTACATTGGCTTTATTTTATTCTCTTTAATGGGATTTGAGAAGCACTCTAGTGTAATCATTTTCACATTTAGAAACCATCTGTTAGAATGGGTCATTTCTACAGATGGCTAATCTCATTGATGTATGTGGAATCTTTGCAGCTTGAACATCAGAGTGTAATTTTCCTATCGGTCCCTAATCTTTGCAGGAACACCTTATTTAGCATCTTCAGCCATCACTGGTCTATATGCAAATTCCATTTTCAATGAGAATGATTCACATCTTATGAAAGAACAAGTCAAAATGGCTCCACACTTATACAGCTTATGGTAATCACCCATGGAGAGCCAGCATGCCATTTGGAAAGGTGGTGATTTGACCCAAATGATGACTCATGACAACCATGTTCCTACTGAAGTGAGACATCATGATTTCTACTGAGTTTTTATTCACCTATATTCAATAATAAACTTAGGTGATAGCAGAGTTTGAAACTACATGCAACTATGTCCACAATTATCTGTGAAGAACAATACATATATACATCTGCTTAGCTACTTTGTCTTTCTGTAGTCACTGAAAAATTGTATTATTGAAAAAAACCCTAAACTATACAAAGATATTTTTAGAATTTCATGGAGAAATGGAATTAAAATTTAAATTTATTTTGGTGCTTAGTAATTTTTGAAATCCTTGTATATATTTTAATAACATGTATTTTCGCAGATTTTTGCAGACTGCTGCCACAAATCAATTTTAAGAATCTTTGCATCAAATAAACTTATTATTTAATTGTGTTTTCCAGAAACTTTGGATGTACCTTTGTAAATTTTGCCAAAATGGCAAAGAACACTTGAGAACACTCAAGATTTTTGAGAAAGGAGGAGTAATATCAATTTATCAGAAAATGATATTATCGAGAAAACATTTCTCTCATTAAAGTGAAATTGCCATCATAAAAGTCAACAACACTCTGGAGAGAGATCACTAAAAGTTAGAATTGAAAGAACTGTAGAGACCCTCTCAATCATTGTACACTTGAATTGGGAAATAAATAGATAATGCTACTGTGACCTATACACGATCAAACAACTAATTAATTAGCTAGGGAAATCAGTCATGACAAGATTCTCTTAAGGGTGTTCTCATTTAAAATTTCATAAATTAATATTAACTAACTTTGCACACTGAATTTTGGGATAGCTGAAAGACCAGACTTCCTCAAATACTTGAAGTAGCCATGGAATGAACATGGCTCACAATGCAGAAATTAGTGGTTTATCATATTCAAATTGATTTCTTTCCTTGTTGTCACTGATCTACACTAGCAAACTTATAAGCCATGCTGTACTTCTGTTTTGTGTTGTTAATCATTCTTTCTTCCCAAACTAAAATGGATACAGAATGGGAAAAATATTAGCAAAAATGTGTATGTTCTTTGTTGTTTTGTGTGATTGTATCAATGTACTGAAGAGGCAGATGAACTGATTAAGTTATAAGTTCTATCATATATGGTGCACCGCTAGTCTGGCACTGCCTCATGAATGTTCTCCGTGGAAAAACAATGTGATATTTGCTTACACTGCCTTGGCTAACGTCAACCACTGTGCAATTGTCATTTCCAAGTGGTGGGTAGGTAAAGCCTCCCCACAGAAAGAGGCACTGCAAATCATAAGGCTCAGTCTAATGAATGGGATGAAAAATAAAACTTACAAGGAAAGGCAGCAAATATTTGAGAACATTCCATCTCAAATATTTGAGAATCTTCCATCCAGTGGTTCACTACCCAGTTGGAAGCAAAGGCCAAAGCAGGGCCAAGCCAAAGTCAAAATTCAGGAACTTCTTCCAAGTCTCCCACGTTGGGGTAAGGGCCCAAGCATTTGGGACATCTCCCACTGCATTCCCAGGTGCATTGGCGGGAAGCTGGATTGGAAGTGGAGAGCTGGAATAGGAACCAGAGCACATATGAGATGTTGGTGTCAAAAGCATTGGCTTAACCCAATATGCCATAACACAGGCCTAGGAATGAAGTTTTTGTATGTGTTGTAGGGTGACCAAATATCCTGATATCTCCTTAGGTGTGGAATTTCTAGTGCTAAAATCAAGGAAGCCAGGACAAACTGGGATGGCTGATCACTATGCTTGACTATAAGCTTAATGAAGAAAGAAGGTGCACAGAGAAACAGCATCAAAGAGTACAAAATAAAAGTTTTTCTGACAGTTTCAAGTGTGTTGAAAGAAGATGTAATATCCCTAGGTCAAAGACAAAGGACTCTATTACCCAGAGCAATAGCTGTCCTCGGAATACTGGCATTTTTTGCCCTCTTTCCTGAATCTCAACCCCTACAGGATGATGTTAAAAATATGAGTGCACTTGCACACACAGTGAGTTGCATTATAGGCCAGTAAATCTGAGTTTAGGGAACTCTGAATCTTTTGAACAGGCAATAAAGTTACTTAATTTTGCTTCAAAGAGAGTAGTAATAGACAGTAAGCGTTTGCCCTCACCTCTGTGTGAAGATATTATCACTATCTTTTGAACTTTTTCCTAAACTTTTATTAAAAATAGTTGAGAATAAAGGTAATCATTTTCTCTGCTGGCAAGACAAAAATGGGACAGACTCATAGAGTCTGTTTCTCATAGTGTCCATTTAATTTCAAAAAGTTTCCCCTTTGGTGCTCAGTTAGATGTTGCCGATCAGGGAGAAAATATGATATTTGTCCCTTTGGGACTGGCTTAATTCACTCAGCATGATGTTTTCCAAATTCCTCCATCTTGTTGCAAATGACCAGGTTTAGTTGTTTTTGACTGCTGTACATTAATGTCTTGTATTGCCTTTTTAACTTTTATTTAATAAATTAATTAAATTCAATAAATATTAATAGTATTTTTTTTGCCAGAGTGTTGGCTTTCCATGCCTGAAATACTCTTTTGGGTTTTTAGACAGATAAGAATGCCTTAAGGGCTGATTCTGAGGCCAGAGTGCTGTTTAGGACATCTGCCATTCTATGAGTCTGCTCTGTATCTCGCTTCCCATGTTGGATTGTTCTCTCCCTTTTTTATTCTATCAGTTAGTATTAGCAGACACTAGTCTTGTTTATGTGATCCCTTTGACTCTTACACCTTCATGCACCATGTTTGTGAGATCAGTTATGAACTGAAACGGATTACTTGGACTAGGGAGATGGCATTGGTACATGCCACCATGATGGGATTGAATTGGAATCCCCTGGCACATTTCTAACTCTACCATTTGGGGCAAGTCCAGTTGAGCATGTGCCAAACTGTACATCTCCTCCCTCTCTTAATCCCATTCTTATATTTGACAGGGATCACTTTTCAATTAAATTTAAACTTAAATGTAAATTTAAATGTGAGTATCCTATGTGGGTGCTGGTTCGAGTCCTGGCTGCTCCACTTCTGATCCAGCTCTCTGCTATGGACTGGGAAAGCAGTAGAAGACGGCCCAAATTCTTGGGCTCTTGCACCCATGTGGGAGACCCAGAAGAAGCTCCTGGTTCCTGGCTTCAGATCAGTGCATCTCCGGCCATTGTAGCCAATTGGGGAATTATCCAGCGGATGGAAGACCTCTCTCTGCCTCTCCTTCTCTTTCTGTGTAACTCTTTCAAATGCATAAATAAATCTAAAAAAAGTAGTCTATTTTGTGAAATACAATAATAACTGCTCCTGATCACTTTTTCTCTATTTGCATAGAATTTCTTTTTTCTTGCTTTCACTTTCAGCCGGTGTATATCTTTACAGGTACAGTGTATTTCTCACAGACATCTGTATTTCTTGAGAAATTTAGTCCAATTAAATTCAAATTTATTATTGATAAGTAAAGATTTCATTCTGTCATTTTAAAAAATTCCTTGTGTTTGTTTTTAATATTGCCAATTTGTTAAGTCAACAACAGGAGTCACTGTGCACTTTCTCCTCATGTAAGATCTTTGTCCTTAGTGTGCTGTACATTGAGATTTAATGCTATACCTAGTACTCAAACAGTATTTTTCACTTTATGTTTCTGTGTGGGAGCAAACTGTTGAAATCTTTACTTAATGTATGCTAAACTGATCTTCTGTATATAAAGAGAATCGAAAATGAATCTTGATGTGAATGGAAGGGGAGAGGGAGTGGGAAAGGGGAGGGTTGCAGGTGGGAGGGACATTATGGGGGGGGCAGCCATTGTAATCCATAAGCTTTACTTTGGAAATTTATATTCATTAAATAAAAGTTAAAAAATTGTTTGCCTTTTTCTAGTGGTCTTCATACAGTCACACTCTTTTACAATGTAAAAACACAACAGTGTTTCTATATTAGAATGTGAAGATGAAGAGATTGAGGAAATGCCAGAAATAGAATTCAAAAATTAATCATAGCATTAATCAAAAGCAATCAGAAGCAAATCCATGAATTAAGGAAAACCATACATGATTGAAATCAAAATGAAATATTAAAAATGAAGAATTCAATAGATCAAATAAAAAATGCAGTGGAAAGCCTTACAGCAGACTTAGTGAGGCAGAAGAAAGAATATCTAAACTAGAAGACCAGTTGTGGAAATCTTGCAGTTAAACCAAAAAGAAAAAAATAAAATAAAATAGAAAATTCAAAAATAGTATTGGAGATTTAAGGTATGCTATCAAACTACCCAATATACAGGTCTTAGGAGTTCCTGAAAGTGTAGAAAGAGAGAATGGAGTAGAAGGTCTATTTAGTAAAATCATTATATAAAGCTTCCCTAATGTGGAGAAAGAGACCTCCAAGTAGAGGAAGCACATGGAACTCCTACCAGATATGACCAAAAAAGAACTTCGCCATGACACATTGTAGTCAAACTTTCCACAGTAAAATATAAAGAAAAACTCTAAAATGTGCACAGGATTTTCAACTAGCCTCACAGCTTACTTCCTATCAGAAACCCTACAAGCTAGAAGAGAATGGCAAGATATAGTCTAAGTTTTAAAAGTAAAAAAAAAATTTCAACCTACAATATTATACTTTGCAAAGTTCTCATTTATGAATGAAGGAGAAAAAAAGACCTTCCATAACAAACAGAAATTGAAAGAATTTGTTGCCACTCATCCAGCCTTACAAAAGATGCCTAAGGATGTGCCATACACAGAAACACAGAAAGTTAACCATTATTATGTGAAAACGTGAAGGCACAAAATCCCCAAATAAAAGTATAAAAGAAATCCAAAATAATCAATAGGAATATTTATGAAAAAATGGTGAGACCAAGTCCTTACTCATCAACAGACATCTTGAATGTAAATGGTTTCAATTCTCCAGTTAGAAGATACAGAATTCTGAATAGATTAAAAAGCAAGACCCCTCTATTTGCAGTCTACAAGAAACACATCTCATCAACAAAGCTACACACAGACTGAAAGTGAGAGGATGGAAAAAGGCATTCCACACTAATGGAAAGTGAAAAAAGGGCAGGTATTGTTATCCTAGTATCAGACAAAATAGACTTTAACATAAAACCTGTTAAAAGAAATAAACAGGGGCACTATGTAATGATTAAGGGATCAATTCAACAGGAAGATGTGACTATAATAAATGTTTACACACCCAATTACAGGGTGTCTGACTATTTAAAAGAAATGTTAATGGATCTGAAGGGAGACATAGATGCCAATAAAATAGTAATGGGGGATTTCAACATACTATTTTCATCAATGGGCAGATGAAATAGACAGAAAATCAAAAAAAGAAATAACAGAGCTAACTGACACTATGAACAAAATGGACCTGAGAGATATCTATAGAACTTTTCACCCTACAATTGCACAATACACCTTCTTCTCATCAGTGTTTGGAACTTTCTCTAGGAAAGACCACATGCTAGTCCATAAAACAAGTCTTAGCAAATTCAAAATAATTGAAATCATGCCATGCGTCTACTCTGAGCACAATGGAATGAAGCAGGAAATCAACAACTCAAGAATCTTTAGATCATATGCAAACACATGGAGACTGAACAACCTATTCCCGAATGAATAGGCAGTCATAGAAGAAATAATAAGAGAAATGAGAAAATTTTTGGTAACAAATGGAGATAACAATACATCATATCGTTAATTGAATAGAGCAAAAGTAGAGTTAATAGGGGAGTTTATAGCAATTAGTGCCTACATGAAGAAGTTGGAAAAGTACCAAATAAATGAGCTTTCAATGTATCTCTAGGACCTAGAAAAACAACAAAAAACAAAACTCAAAATTAATAGGAGGAAAGAAATAATTAAAATTAGATAAGAAATAAACAAAATTTAAATCCTCCTCCCAAAAAATGCAATAGAAAAGACCAGTGAAATTAAGAGCTGGCATTTAAAAAAAAATCAATACACCATTGTCCCAACTAACCAAAAAAAGTGGGAAAACCCAAATCAATGAAATCAGAGATTAAAAAGGAAATGTAACAACAGATACCACAGAAATACAAAGAATCATCAGAAATTGCTACAAAGAGCTCTATGCCAACAAATTGGGAAACCTAGAAGAAATGAATAGATGCTTAGACACGTACAATCTACCAATATTGAATCATGAAGACATAAAAATCTAAACAGACCAATAACCATGATGGAAATTGAATCAGTGATAAAGATCCTCCTAAAAAAAGAAAGACCCAGGATCAGATGGCTTCAGGGCTGAAGTCTACCAGACATTAAAAGAATAACTGATTCCAATCCTTTACAAGCTATTCAAAACAATTGAAAGGGAGGGAATCCTCCAAAACTCCTTCTTTGAAGCCTGCATCATCTTAATTCCTAAACCTGAGAAAGATACAACAGAGAAAGAGAACTATAGAACAAGATTCTTAATGAACATAGATGCAAAAATACTCACTAAAATATCAACCAATCAAATCTTGCAACACATCAGACAGATTATTCACCCGGACCAAGTGAAATTTATTCCTGGTATGCAGGGATGGTTCAAGATTCACAAATCAGTACATGTGATGCATAACATTAACAAATTGAAGAACAAAAACCATATGGTTATCTTAGTAGATGCAGAGAAAACATTTGGTAAAGTAAAACACCCTTTCATGTTGAAAATCTTAAGCAAATTGAGTATAGAAGGAACATTCCTCAACATAAGGCAATTTAAAAGAAACCCATAGCTAGCATCCTATTGCATGAGGGAAAGCTGAAAGCATTCTACCTAAGATGCAGAACCAGACAAGGATGCCCACTCTCACCATTGCTATTTAATTTAATCCTGGAGGTTTTATCCAGAGCCCTTAGGCAAGCAAAATATCAAATAGATCGAATTGATCAGATAGATCAATAAGATCAAATAGATACAAATTGGAAAGGAGAAAATCAAATTATCCCTATTTGCAGATGACATGAACCTATATACAGGATGGAGGGCATGTAAGCTGGTTCAGCCACTGCGGAATACAGTATGAAGTTACCTCAGCAACCTGAATATAGACCTAACATATGACCCAGCCATCCCACTCCTGAGAATTTACCCAAAACAAAAGAAATCCACATATGAAAGGGCTATATGAAACTCCATGTTCACTGTCGTAATATTCACAATAGGTAATTTATGGAATCAACCCAGATGTCCACCAACTTTTGAATGGATGAATAAATTATGGTATATATACACTATGTAGTAGTACTACTGAGATGTAAAAAAAATAAAAAAATGAAATGCTATCTTTTGCAACAAGAAGGATGCAACTTGAATCCATTATACTTAGTGAAATAAACCAGTCCCAAAAAGACAGATTTCATGTTTTCCATGATCAGAGGTAACTACTACATTATTGAAATGTACTACATTGGAGTGAAATAGAAATTTTGAGGTTTGATGATTGTTTACAGCCCTTCTCTATTCTGTTGAAGAACAGTATTTTTTGTTTTCATAGCATTTGTTGAACTCTTTTACTTAGAGTTACCTATAAGAACTCTTTTACTTTAGAGGTAGTTATAAGATCATTAAGCAAAGTATAAATAGATCTTTGTAAAATTAAGAGTGAGACTGTGAGAGGGAGGGGTAAGAAGGGTTGGAGCATGGGTGGGATGTAGGGTTGGGGGAAGTATCACTGTTTTCCTAAATCTATATATATGAAATACATGAAACTGGTATAACTTAAATAAAATTTTAAAAAAAGTAAATTGAAAACAGATCATTGTAAAAACTAAAGAGAGAATAAGAGAGGAAGAAGCAGGAAGTATGCACACATGGGCAAGAAGGTGGTTAGGACTTGAAGTATCATTATATTCTCAAATCTCTATAAACTTAATACATTAAATTTGTTCACCTGAAGTTAAAAAAAAAAAAGTTAAAAAAAATAGCACAGTCACAGAAATAAAGGGAGAGAAAGAGATAAAGAGATTTTCATCTGCTGTTTCACTCCCCAAATGTCCACCATGGCCAGCAGTGTGCCAGGCAGAAGCCAGGAGCCAGTAGCTTCTTCTATGTCTCCCATATGTGTTCAGGGACTCAAGCGCTTGGGCCATCCTCTGCTGCTTTCTCAGGTGCATTATCAGGGAGCTGGATCAGAAGTGGAGCAGTCGAGGTTTCAACTGGTGCTATATGGGTTGCTGGCATCTTAGCCTACAGCTTTACCCACTCTGCCACAACCCTTGCCCTGACATAAGATATTTTTATTATACATTATGATCAAAGACTTGCTAGCTCTATTAAATAGACAATTAAACAAATAAAATGCAAAAAGAGCATAATCCACCAGAAAAAAAACAAGGACAATACATAATACTCAAATGAAAAGATGTTCAACTTCACTTTTATTAAGCAAATTTTAAAACTGTCGCAGCGTCATTAAAACTGTAGTAGTGTACAATTACCATCAATAACTTTTATACTTATTGACTTTTTAATTTCTATTGTTTCTGTTTGGTCTTTTTCCTATCTCTATCTCTTTACTGAATGGATTCATGCCCTGTACTAATTTCCTTACCTCATTCAACTGCTTTTCTGTCTTTTTTTGTATCTCTTTGAGTAACATTACAATATTTTCTTTAAATTCTTTCTCAGGTATTTTCTTTTTTTTAAAGATTTATTTTTTTTATTCAAAAGCCAGAGTTACAGAGAGGCCGAGGCCGAGAGAGAGAGAGAAATCTTCCATCTGCTGGCTCACTCCCCAAATGGCCATGATGGCCAGAGATGGACTTATCTGAAGCCAGGAACCAGGAGCTTCATCTGGGTCTCCAATGTGGATATGGGAGCCAAGGACTTGTGCCATCTTCTACTACTTTCCTAGGCCATAGCAGAGGGCTGGATCAGAAGTGGAGCAGCTGGGACCTGAAACAGCAACCACATGGGATGCTGGCACTGCAGGCAGTAGCTTTACCTGCTATGCCACAGTGCCAGCCCTTTCTCAAGCTTTTTAGCCATGTCCCTTTCTTCATGGTCTGATGTTAATGCATTACTGCATTCCTTTTGGTGCATAATATTGGCTTGTTTGTTCGTATTTCTTTTGTTCCTACCTTGATTTTTTGTCTATAGTTGATGGTAGCAATAGTAGGGATCTGGAGTGCTCCTGTGGCCAATGTCTTTGCCGGGATCCCTGTTACAGGCCCTCAGTCATTTCTCAATTTATGCAGGATCTCTTCAGGTGTTGAAAGCAGGCCCAGAGAATGCAATGAGTCAGCCCAGTAGGACCCAAGAAAGGAGGTAGAACAATGAGATTATCATTGCCTCAAGGAGTGGGATGGTGTCATGAGCTCTCAACCACTAGTCAATTCCAGAACACACAGAATAGTGCTAATGCTGGGTAGCAAACTTGGTTCCCACAGATGCTTTCTCAGAGAGTTGCTGGATTCATAAGAGTGACTTTAGCTATGGGCTTGCATAACAAATAGTCCTGAGACACTTTCTGTGACCTGCTTACTGAGCTGGGTGGGTTGACAGATTGCCAACCTAGAGTCATAAGCCAAGTTGGTTGTGCAAACCTTGGAGAGGCAGAGAAATGCCTGGAAGCTTTCATGGAAAGGATGGAAGCCATGAGTCATATACCAGGCCTAGGAGGAATGTGGAAACTGGGTTAGAGACCTTAGTGGGCACTTGGTTGGATCTGGGACAGAAAGTTTATGACAAAGCGCTGAACAAACACATTGCATGCTGAACTAGAGGGGCACAAAAAACCTTGTCCAAAGTCCAAAGATTTAGAACTCTGTATGCTGAACTAGGTGAGTCATAGAATGGCCAGGTCCAAGCCAAATGGGTGCCTGGCATTGTGGCGTAGTGGGTAAAGCCATCTCCTGCAGTGTCAGCATCCCATATGGGTGCCGGTTCAAATCCCAGCTGCTCCACTTTCAATCCAGCTCTCTGCTATGGCTTGGGAAAGCAGTAGAAGATGGCCCAAGTCCTGGAGCCCTTGTATCCATGTGGAAGACCCGGAAGAAGTGTCTGACTCCTGGCTTTGGATCCGCCCAGCTCTGGCCTTGTGGATAGTTGGGGAGTGAACCAGCAGATGGAAGACTTTTCTCTCTTTCTCTGCCTCTGCCTTTCTGTAACTCTCTGCCTTTCAAATAAATAAATCTTTTTAAAAAAAGCCAAAGTGAATTCACTATGTGCTGTGCGAGGCAGGGCATGGAAATTTCAGGCTAGAGCCCTAAATGCATGCACTGGGTAGGGCCAGAAAGCCCAGGCTGCTATTTGTGTGACGCTATGAATCTAGAATATGTCTTGGATGGATATCATGCAGAAACTCTGGCTACTATCAGTGGGAGTGGATGGAGCTGAGTGGTATGAAACTTAGCCTGCAGGCCCTTCTCTTTGCTGGTGTGGGCAGTGGGCTGTTTCACAGTTCAGAATAAGCATGCATCTTGGCTGTTTAATCCTACCACACGTGTGCTCTACCTTGAATATCTGCACACAACCTATTGAGTGTTCAGACCCTACTGTAGAAAAAAAAAATCTCTATTGCACAGGGAGCTCTGATTCTTTGTAAGAGGACTGAGATGGGTCATTGGAATCATGATTGACTTCCAGTGGGTGCAGGCTACAGTAGCAATCAATGGTGATTTGAGTAATTAGGGGAGATGCGGCTGAGGGGAGTATCATGATCCCCAAGTCTGAAAGGGCAAGCCCCCACTGTCTATGGTCTCTTAGGGACTGCACATCCCAGCTACTGCCTGTTCCCACTGTCCCCTGCTGTGTAGACCATGTTGTAGGATAGGATATTGGTGTTGCCATTGCTCTGTTGAATTCAATTGAACATGTGGGGCTTAGTACCTCCTGCTAGAAATCTGGAAAGTCTGTGGGACCTCCTGAGTAGGAGACACGCAAGGGTTTCTGAATCTGAGCACAGTATGATTTCCAAGAGTGACTCCTTTCTCAAAAGGGTGCCACCCTGGCTCAGCTCTGAGGATTGGTGGAGGGAAAATGAAGATTTCTTCTCTGAAGCAAAAGGGCTATGACTTTTCCAAGGAATTCTCCTTAGTAAGCTGCTGAACTGAGGTGTTTGGATTTCTCTCCAGTGAGGGTTTTGCACACACAAATGGGCTCCTCAGAGGCTTTTCTGTTCACACTTTCCCCTGCAACAGTGATTCTCACTGGCCATGGGCCCAGGATTCTGTCACTACGGATTGCTGTTATTCCTCTCCCTATGCTGCTATGCCAGGATGGAGACATACTATGTACCACTGTCCCCATACTATATTCACTTGCTTTTCCTTGGGCACTCTCCACAAGATACAGCTTATTTGGGTCTTGTCCATGGAGAAGGAAGTGTATGCCCAGCTTCTCTATTCAACCATGTTAGAAAAAACAAACAAGCAAACAAACGAAATATAGTCCTCTCCTTCCAAATTTTAGCAGGATGGTGCTGAGGTTATCAATATAAAAATAATAACAGTTTTTAGTGATGCATGCACATTGATAATATGATTCCAAATCCTCTGAGTGCAGGTGGGTTTCCTAATTTTTTTTTTTTTTTTGAGAGCACTTCTGGGGAGTTGAGCAAGCATTGTTTGGCACTAGAGTATACATTTGACATTCTCCTCTCAGTCATTTGTCTTCTCCACCACCCAGATTTCATGGCTATCCCTTTAGCCTGAGGTTCTACCTTCAACTGCCTTGTGATGAACAGTAGTGGTGAATACTTTATCCCTTTTACTATTTTTTGTGTTCTACTTAATACTATTGGTTGAACTCTATAATTAACACACAATTATTTTTAGGTGTTTAAATTTAACTGAAGAGGGATCCCTGTTAAATATAAGAGTGGGAATAAGAGAGGGAGGAGAGGTACAGTTCGGCACATGCTCAATCAGACTTGCCCCAAATGGTAGAGTTAGAAATGTGCAAGGGGATTCCGATTCAATCCCATCATGGTGGCATGTACCAATGCCATCTCCCTAGTCCAAGTGATCAGTTTCAGTTCATAATTGATCATAATGATAGGATTAAGAGGCAAAGGGGTCATATAAACAAGACCAGTGTCTGCTAATACTAACTGATAGAATTAAAAAGGAGAGAACGATCCAACATGGGAAGTGGGATACACAGCAGATCCAAGGAATGGCAGATGTCCTAAAGAGAACTCTGGCCTCAGAATCAGCACTTAAGGCATGCGGATCTGGCTTAAGAGCCCATGAGAGTATTTCAGGTATTTCAGTGCCAAGACACTGTGGCAAAAAAAAAAAAAAAAAAAAAAAAAATCTCTATAAGTGAGATCCCAGTGGAAAGAACAGGCCATCAAAGAAGGAGATTGCTTTCTCTGAAAGGAGGAGAGAACTTCCACTTTGACTATGGCCTTGTCTACATAAGATCAGAGTCAGAGAACTCAAAAGGCTTCCATAGCCTTGGCAACTCATGACTAGAGCCTAGGGTGATTACTGACACCATAAACAAGAGTGTAAATTGTTAAGTCAACAACAGGAGTCACTGTGCACTTACTTCTCATGTAGGATCTCTGTCCTTAATGTGTTGTACTATGTGAATTAACGCTATAACTAGTACTCAAACAGTACTTTATACTTTGTGTTTCTGTGTGGGTGCAAACTGTTGAAATCTTTACTTAATATATACTAAATTGATCTTCTGTATATAAAGATAATTGAAAATGAATGTGAATGGAATGGGAGAGGGAGCAGGAGATGGGATGGTTGTGGGTGGGAGGGAAGTTATGGGGGGAAAAAGCCACTGTAATCCATAAGCTGTATTTATATTTATTAAATAAAAGTTTAAAAAAATATTGGTGAATATTGACCAACTCTCCATTTTGGCTCATTGGCATCCACCCTCAATTTTTCTCATGATTTTACATGCTTCATCAGACATGAGTTATAATAATGCAGTGGTCCTGAATCAGGATTTTGCATGCCCCATGGGCCATTTCATAACATCTGGAGACATTTTTGATTGTCACAAGTTGGTTCAATATATAAATATTTTTAGCTATTTCAAATTAGTTGGTAAGAGCTGGAGATATTACAAAATAATCTAAAAATCACAGTGTAATCTCTCATAATAACTTTCTGGCTAAGTGTTATAGTGCTATCTTATAAACAAACAAGCATATGTTCATGTGTTTCCTTTTATCTCACTGCTCTATATTTTATGTGCACTTTGAGATATTTGAGGGAGTATTGTAGATTCTTCAGCATAATTTTGCTGACTAGTGTTACCACTAATTTGAACCCCAGCAATTTGTTCTATCCACTATGTATAATGTGGCTGATGAATGAGCAAACAATATAGTTTATTGGATGAAGTGAAGATACAAAAATTATACACCTGATAGACCGGGATGGCCTGGCATCTCTGTAAAGGACTGAGAGCCCAGTCTGCATCCAGATGGGGATATTATGGACGTGAGTATGGGAACCCCAATTCTTCTCTCCTCTTCCCTCTTCTTGGAAAATCTGGGTAGAGGATTTTGGATGTGGAACTCCCCTAAGCACAGCTTTCCAGACAGTACTGACCACGAGAGTTCTTATCTATTGGAGAAGAAAATGAATCCTTCAGTCCAGTAGGGCCAGCTGTGCCCCTCCCTCATTCAGTGAATTACTTTTGATGAAGAACAGGCAAGGACATGTTGGACCATGGAGGACAAACAAGAGGCTGGGTTTCAGGACTTATTTCTTTATTCCATTGCACATTAATCTGTTTTCTTTAAAAATTATAATTTTCTTCAGCCCCTGTTACACACATAGGCTAATATCTATCTACCTGCTTTAACATTAATTTTCAAATAAAAATTAATTAATAAAAATTAACTGGAATTGATCTAAAATGTACAGGAGTATAAACCATTGTATTTTGACTACCAAATACAATGGCTATTTGGCTATTTTCCATACATCTATTTTTGTAAGACTGAAGATGTTACAATGAGTCAGTGCGAGGTCCATGGGTGCTAAATCTTATGTGGTTTCTGAATTATTTAATGTGGACGTTAAAAATTAGTCTTGAATTCTCAATAACCCAAGGTCCATTCCTGTTATTTATTTGCTACATCAGGTGCTTTATGATCTTCTTTGCACGTGTTGACATTTTAATCATTAGATGTTTTTCAGTTTATCATCTATTAACATGTGTTCTATTCAGCATATATTTAGGTAACAAGAAACAGAAGAACTATTATTATTGGCAAAAGGATTCAAGAGAAAGTATAATTCAAAAATAAAAGGTTTTATCAATGGCCCAGGATGTTTCTACTGCTCTTTCAGCCGCCTAAAATCAATAGTTGCATGTCCTAATAGTATGTGGAGGAGGTAGGGGTTCATCTACTTAGACAACAATCTAACTGGTGCTCCTTCACTTGAAACAATAAAGCTTCATTTGAATCTGACATTCCTTCTGCTAATCTCCTTGAAATTTCAGGCAAACAAACAGAAAGAAATCAATCACCATCCCACAGCATGCTGCCTGAGTTTCAGAGATTCCTAGGAGGAGACGAAATTGTGTGTGATCACTAATCTTAAATTGGAGTTCAATTACAAGGTAGGGAGAGAATAGAAAGGATGTGAGTTCTCACTATTTGAATACATATGGAAACATCCATGAATGAATTTCAAACTCTGCACTCAGTGTCCTTAAATTTCTGAAATCATGGCAGAATTTTGCACCCATTTTCCTGAGATGCACTTATCTTTAGTAGCCGGGAATACTGTCTGCTAACAACTCACAGCTCCCTGCTTCTCAAGAGATTCACCTTCATGCACTTGGAGGCTGCTTTGTCAGGCAGCCAGGGGAGCACAGCAATTGGGCCCCCATGCTCTCGGGGACACTGCTGCAATTCAGCATCAAAGCTCCCTGTGAAATAAGGTTGTAGGTAGTCTCTAGCAGATACCACACTTGCTGATTTATTTCTCCTCCACTATTTTATTTTCTCACTCTTTTTATCTGAGAGCATACTCGGCATCAATCTGTTATGCAAAAAACCCCTTCTCAGGCTCTACTGTTTGAGAAGCAGATCTAAGACCTGAAAGTACCCACAGAGAGAAACAAGGATGCTGTCATTTAGTTCTATTGTTACTAATGTTATTACCTGTCCTCAAGAAAATTGTAATATAAATTGTTCCTGTTTATTGGTAATTTTCTCTATGCCAGGCACTAAGCTTTTCAAACATACCATCTGAATTTATATCTTCTGATATAAACTGAGAAAACAATAAGTACATAAGCTGTAGAATAAATGAATACATAAATGAAATGTGTATTATATGTATTTCTGTATTATCAGAATATTTTTATGTATTATGCAGAATATATCTAAGAGTTAAGTCAGTAGTTAACTGCTCTTTATTAAGACACTAGTTTTAATAACAAGATAGGTGATGAGTGTTATGGAGAAAAATAAAGTGAGTTAAGGGTGATTAGAAGTCGTAAGTGTGTTTATGTTAGGGTTTAGGAGTTTTTAGTAACCTAAGAAGGTGAGTAGGTGGTCAGTTAAAGCAGAAAAAACTTTTACTGTAGGAGGGATAGAATAGGTGGGTGAAGTCTTGTCTTAACAGTTTGGAATGTCCCGGGGCCGGGGGTGGGGGTGGGCGGGGTGGGTGGGAGGGGGCTTTTCCAGGCCATAAAAATTCCATTAGCTTTTAGATTACTGTGCCCTGTTTATTAGGGTTTGGGGTTAAGCATTTTTGTTGCAGTGGCCTACCAGGGTCTAATATTTACTGGTGAAGCGACAGCAATTAGTTGCTGTATTTTGAAGTCCCTACAGTTAAAATGACACAGGATCTGAGGCATTAAACAAATTAAAGAAGGAATGACTTGTACATATATCTTGAGAAAAAGCGTTTTAGGCAATGGAATATCAACTTCAAAGGCCCTTGACACGAGAGCAGCTCAGATGTGTCAGAGGAAGCATAGGAAGCTAGAGAGATTTGGCCAGGTATTAAGTGGAAGAGCATGAAGACAAATAGGCTTTCTTCACGTTGCATGAGATGAGACACCAGGAACATCTTAAATGTAGTTGGGCCACAATCTGTCATCTCAGAATGGTCTATTGCGTTGCTGTATGTAGTCCAGGGGCAAGGTTAAGAGCAAGCAGAGATGTTAGGAGATACTGATAATTCTTCAGGACAGATAGAAGCAGGTACCCTGGATCAATGTGGTGGTATTGAAATCATGAGGACAGATTCTAAACATACTCTGATTCAAATATTTAGTTGTTTAAAAAAATCAAACAAAATGATTTTTCCTAAGCAGCTGCCTGGATAATGTCTTCTAGGGAGGCACCTGCTTCTGCTGGGAATCAGCCTCAACAGCTTTTTTTGGCATGGAGGTTAAAATGCAGATCACAGTTGGTGGCTTGCTGCCATGATTCTAGGCAGGAGAGAAGAAAATCTGCATAATAAAATAAGAAGAATTAGTACCTAGGGTTTGGGGCTGGTAGGGGTTGAAAAAAGAGCTAGAGCTTTGGATGAGGATGTCAGATGACAGAAAGCAGATTGCTACACCAAGGATTCTTCCGTGCTGTTTACCACATCTTCCACGTTCCTACAATGTTCTGGAGGTGATCTAATTTCTGGTGGAGAGGCAGCTGTTTGAATAGGAGGCTGACACGGGATGAAGCAGAGGCAGCAGCAGCAACAACACAGTTGGGAGGCTCCCAGGAGACCTGGGGTTATTCAAACTTAAAGGAACACTCAGTGAACTGAGTTCATTAGTCTCTTAGTCAAATTGCTAATCACAAAGCCCATGCAACTCTCTTATAGGACTGTACCCTAGCAGTTCTATTGTTACTAGCATAGAAAATCTACATGTTTTCCTAGTGGGCATTTATAATGGAACGTGGAAAAATTTTAAGCTTTCTGATTCAGTTTCATATTGAGCTCACCACTTCATCACTCTTCTACTTCTTCTGTTATGGTTTACTGTTATCCAAAATTTAATATTTTGGGTTCTTGCCCTTTACTTAGATAAGAATTCTAAGCACCAGGTCCATACTAGACAGACAATGTGGTAAAGTACAGGATTTATTTGGAAAGTGCGAGAAATACACAGGAACATGAGGGCTTTACGAAGGAAAGGCGAGTCAGAAAGAATAAACAGGCGCTCCACACCAGGCTTTTTGAGGGAGCAACCCAGAGACTGCTCGCGAGAGGGGGCACGTGGGCGGGAGTACAGGCAGGAGAAGCGGCAAGATGGCGCTGGCTCAGCATGCTCCAGCCTTCTAGCCACTTCTAAAAGGGGAGTGGTTACACAGTCTGATTGACAGTTGGGTGGATACAGGTGAGATCAAGAAGAGAACAGGGAGGATATGGCCTCCAGCTCATGAGCCTAATCCTATCTCCCTAATTGGTTTCATATCACTTCCCCATTGCTCAGTCAGGGAAGAATGTCTGCAAATCAGTGGGAGGAGGGGTCTCTAGTGCCTTTACTGGAAAATTGAAGTCTATTCTAGGAAAAATCTTTGTATTGAATTAAATCTAGATTGCCACCTGACATATGTTCCATCAAAATTATGGCAGGAATGAAAAATAAAGGAGGTTTATATTAAAAATGTTAGGGAATACTTGCAGATATCCTGACTCTGCATTTACAAAATTAATATTATTGGAACCTGTTACACCACTGAGGCCTAAACCCCTACACACTATGAAACTGGGGACAGATAAATCTAAAAAGGCTAGTGGTGTAAGGCTGCCACAAAAGACACCAAACACTGGGGTAAAGGAAAGGTTTATTGGGGGAAACCCAACACTGGAGGGAAGGAGTGAAGGAAAAGAGGGAGAAGAGCCTGAAGAGCCTAAGAGAAAGAAAGAGACAGAGAGACAGAGAGAGACAGAGATCAGGAGATGGAGAGACAGAGAGCCATGTTTCAGGAACAGGTCCTTTTAAAACTTTGTCCTTGTAAAGTTCAGGCAGGGAAGAAGAAGCTGCGAATCCCATTAGAGTGGGGGTGGAGCTGACACTGGTGGTTGGGCCATGTGGCCACCTGGCTTCCAGCACTGGAGCCTAGGATGGTGTCATGGTGTAGATCGCACCATAGGTAAGACTGTGCCATTTTACTAACAAGTGGAGTGCTTACTTCTCTGCAAAGCCCCCCACAGGGGACAGTGCAAATTGCTAAGACTATCACCATATCTTTCCCAAAGTTGCCTGTCCGCATGGCCCCACCCACCTTGTTAAGGTCCAATTGACACTCAGAATGTCCACAGGACCTCCCCCAACAGCAGCTTGAACAGGGACTATGCTCTCTGCTCAGATGAAATGAAGCCTGGCTTCAAACCCTCCACCCTCTGTTTTGACAGGCTGAACCCCCTTTCTTTCCCCCTAATCTGTCCCTGCTAAAATAAATGTCTGTTATATTCTAACTGGCCACCTCCTCACTTTCTTGGAACCCTAAACATCCTAAAACCTAACAATGATTATTTTAGATTATTCATTTGTAATTTCTCATTAGGTCAGAGGGAAATTTACTCAGACAAAAAAGAAGTGTTAAATAAAATGATCTGGCTCTGAGGTTTTCTGTGCATCTTTGTACTACTCTAAAAGAAATAGGTGATGTGAGGGAAACAGAAGTTTAATGCATACCCAGGTCTAAATGTAGAAGTGTTGGGATTAACACTTATTGAGCAAAATGAAATGAGAAATTAGGTTAATTTTGAACTGTAATTTTTGCTGTCATGACATATGCATGAATTTAATCAACTGTAATACAGAGCATAGTGTATTTCATATAGAGTAATCTTGTATATTTAGAGATTTTATAATGGACCTTGATTGTGAGGGGGAAGAGAGCTTTTAAATTGTTTAATAAAAGTTTCAGAAGTACTTGATATCAGTTCACTTTTAAATAAAATAGCATATTGTAAGGAAAACTTTTATTTTTATGACATTTTCAAAACAGCAGGCATATAGAGTATGCATAAATTCCAGTCATGTTTATGTTGATTATCTCAGTGAAATCCAATATCGCAATCACATCATCGAATAATGAGATTCAAGAAAGCATTATTCTTCAAACAGGTAGCTCAGTGGGATCAAAATAAATATAAAAGAGTAAAACTATTGTTTTCCAATACTAGCAAGAATGTAACAAATAACCTTGGTAGGGGGACAGATTGATATTCTGTATAAATGGCTTTAATTTAAAAAATTGAAAGTCTTCTCTATTACCTGTAAATTGATATGGCACACTTTGAAAATTGCAGAGGTAGCTTGAGCCACCCCAGAAAAGAGCAATACCATTTATGTGCTTACCCACAGGAGAAGATGGCGCAGTTTGAGATTATTTCAGAAGCCCTAAACACCATTGCTTATTTCATATGAAAATACCAGTTTAATATTTTAGCATTTACAAAAATGATTTAAGTTACATTCTATTTATACGCACAGATATAGCTACTGAAGTGAACAAAATGTAGCTTCACTACAATGATATTAGAGATAAAAGTAAAATAAAAATTTGTAGTAAAATTTTATCTCCTTTTAACACTTTTTGCAGATGTATACTGTTGATGGGTTTCTGGCAACATAATATTTGAACTTACTAATTTTTACATTCACATGTTTTCTCACAATAACCGAACTACCGAGTTTAAGAAATAGCGGACTTCTGGGGCCAGGGCTGTGGCACAGCAGGTTAATGCCCTGGCCTGGGGTGCCAGCATCCCATATGGACACTGGTTCAATACCTGGCTGCTCGACTTCTGATCTAGCTCTCCGCTATGGCCTGGGAAAGCAGTAGAAGATGGCCCAAGTCCTTGGGTTCCTGCAGCCATGTGGGACACCCAGAGGAAGCTCTGGCTCCTGGCTTCGGATAGGTGCAGCTGTGACCCTTGCGGCCAACTGGGGAGTGAACCAGCGGATGGAAGACCTTGGAAGACCTCTCTCTGCCTCTCTTCTCTCAGTGAACCATCGGATGGAAGACATCTCTTTCTCTCTCTCTCTCACTCTCTCTCTCTGCCTTTCCTTTCTGTGTAACTCTTTCAAATAAATAAATAAACCTTTTAAAAAAAAGGAATAGTAGACTTCTTATACTAATGACAATGGAGAATTGCTATCGATGTGTAGTAGACCTACTGGCTTCATTTTGTTGTATAGAAATTATCATCTTGCTCTCAGTGTCTTTACATGCTCGGTGACCTTAAATATGTTATTTTGTTTTATTAAGAGTGGAAAACATAATTAATAAGGTATTACAAAAGATTTTTAAGTCCATTGAACAAATAAAGTAATGGCAGAAAGTTAATAACAGTTAATTTTAAAACATATTCATGTAAAATTCATTTATATATACAAATATATATTACATATAATTTATATATTTTTTTAAAGGAAGAGTTAGACAATGAGGGAGAGAGAGACAGAGAGAAAGGTCTTCCTTCTATTGGTTCACCCCCAAAATGGCCACTACAGCCAGCGCGCTGAGCAGATCAAAAGCCAGGAGCCAGGTGCTTCCTCCTGGTCTACCATGCGGGTGCAGGGCCCAAGCACTTGGGCCATCCTCCACTGCCTTCCCTGGCCACAGCAGAGAGCTGGACTGGAAGAAAAGCAACCAGGACAGAATCCGGCGCCCCAACCAGGGCTAGAACCTGGGGTGCCGGTGCTGCAGGCGGAGGATTAACCAAGTGAGCTGCAGCACCAGCCGCATATTATTTATATTAAATACTAGTGATTGACAAAATCATAAACATTGAAAAACATACTGAAGTTTTATAAAGGTTTTACATATTTGTATCAAATATATTATATTAAGTATTTAAAAGATACTACACTTAATTTATGTTACATGTGTATTTATCTATATATATAAATCCTCTGTAAGGCAACATTAGTACATTTTTACTGGTTATGGGTTTTTCTGTTGTGTAATTTTAACATAAAAGAATCCAATATTTTTGTGTTCTAATTTTTGTGTTGTTAAAATCACTAATCTGGAAGACATTAACAAAAGTTAATGATAGAAGTATAGGAGATTTCTAACAACAAATGAGACAAATACAGCAATGATAACTTGAGTGACAAATAAATGGACAGCGGCTTCTTATTTAATGATTGTGGATAAATATTGCACGCACTTAACAAAGGCATTTTCTGATTCATTCGTGAGGCATTTCTTGTGTATATAAATATGTGAATAAAATTTCAGCAACTCAATACAGTGTTCTATTATCCTGGACTATAGAGTATGGTTGCTCATTTCACTATAATCCAATTCCTCTGGTGTGCATCTTACTATTCCAATATTCAACAGGTGGGTAGTGAGAAGAAATTAAAGCTTTACAAAAGTTTTAAATATTTTGTGACTAAAAGCCAGAATAAATTAGAAAATATGATTTCCGATATACACAGATATCATTGTTTTTCTTATTTATTTATTTACTAGTGCAAGAAAGCATATTTCTAAATAAGAAAATTTTTAAAAAGTTGAAGACTTTAATGAAATACTGTTGTGTTTGTGTAAAGAACAGCCTTTGCAGAGTTCTTTGAGGCTCACAAAATTCTCAGAGCTGCCTCAGTGGTAATAGCCCCCAGACAGCTAACCATGGATGCACAATACACTTGTTTTCACCCCTCCCCCCATTTTGAATACACTGGTATGTTGAGATAATCTCTTTCTAATAATTTCTGTTCTAGTCTAAATGCGTATTTTTGCTGGGATGATAGAGAACAAGTAACAGGGCTTCAAAGGAACTTTTGAAATGAAGACTTTGCCTAAAGATAAAGGCAATGGTTTATTTGTTCTTGAACAGCAGGTGGCATGTTAAGGATATTAAAGAATACCAACAGAACAACATTGTCACTCTCAGTTCTCTCTTCTCTACACTGCCAATGCCATTTCTCTCCATGTTCATTCTCACGTGTTCTTTGTAAAATGATTTTTAGTTTATTCTGTAACACTGAATGCATTGAAATCAAAACATTTAAGGAGATTAAAATTTAAGTGAATAACATTTTCATCTATTTTATGATTATCTACTAGTTAATCAAAGATCATGTTAATGTCACTCATTAACAAACTGTTAAAGTTGGAAGGGATTTGGGGAAGCAGTTGGTCCAAATAACTCATCTTACAGGAAGTTATGTTTTAAAAATGATTGTGAGCATTTGTTGTACTCTGTTCACTTTTGTGTGTGTATTCAGAATGCTTTACTTTATTTGAATTAAGAGTAAAATAAAAATCTGAACACATATAGCCTAGAAATTAAATTTACTGATATCAAATGACTTGAAAGGAATACCGATCCATAGATTAAAGTCATCTGCCATTGCATAACCTTTTTAGAAATAGATTTGATGCTTCTTTAAAAGAAAAGAGAAAAAAAAAAAAAAAAAAAGCCAGCGCCGCGGCTCTCTAGGCTAATCCTCCACCTAGCGGTGCCGGCACACCGGGTTCTAGTCCCGGTCAGGGCACCGGATTCTATCCCGGTTGCCCCTCTTCCAGGCCAGCTCTCTGCTGTGGCCAGGGAGTGCAGTGGAGGATGGCCCAAGTGCTTGGGCCCTGCACCCCATGCGAGACCAGGAGAAGCACCTATCTCCTGCCTTTGGATCGGTGCTGTGCGCCAGCCGCAGTGCGCCAGCCATGGCGGCCATTGGAGGGTGAACCAACGGCAAAGGAAGACCTTTCTCTCTGTCTCTCTCTCTCACTATCCACTCTGCCTGTCCAAAAAAAAGAAAAGAGGGATGCCACTTGGGACACATTATCCCCTATCGAGTGCCAGAGTGCCAGGGTTTGAATCCCTGCTCCATTTGTAATTCAACTTCCTGCTAATGTGAGCCCTGGGAGGCAGCAGGTGATGGCTGAAGAGCTTGTGTCCCTGAGAGCATGGATGGAGTTGGGGGGATCCTGGTTTTGCCTGGCCCAGTCCTGGTTGTAGTGGGCATTTGGGGCGTGAACCAGGGGATGGAAAGTCTTTTTCTCTCTGTCTCTGTCTCTCTCACTTTGTCTTTAAATTAAGTGAAAATAAGTAAATAACACTCAAAAAGTAGTTTATTACTAGGAAAGATACTATATTGCATTTTACCTCTACTTCATTCAGCTTTATTATTATTATTTTTATGATGATGATATAATGATGATGATCTTGTGATCTGTTAATTTACTTTTTTAAAGACAAAATATGAGGCAACTTCAAAAGTTCATGTAAAATAGAATAAAAAGACAACTTTATTTCAGTTTTAAAATTTTGAAATAAATGCATACTAAGTTTATTCAAAAGGTTATAAAGGGTTATAAATGATATAAAGGTTATATCATCAAAAAACTATGCATGGATTTTCAAATTTTTATTTCATTTTCACAAACTTTTTTAAATATCCTTGTATTTATTTTCAATCTCAGAACTAAACTCATCAACTCCCTTTTGAACTGATACATGCATTCTTTAAATCTTAGTGTATGCTTTAAATTAACATGTATTAATAGATACTATTGTGTATCCTGATTTGCACATAATGGTTAGTAAATTTTTAGTGGTCATATTAGCAAAAGAATTCTTGAGTTAATATTTGAGGTTTATTCCCCATTCCTTTTATCGTCTCTCCACTCTGCCATCACACCAATGATCCAGGCAGCAGTCATAGATTCTTATAAGCACCTCTTTCAAGAGAAGACTGATACTATTGAGTAAAAAGTGTCAAATAACATCTTGAAAATCATAGCACAGTCAATAGTTTTGAAAGCCAAAGTGTTGTGGATTTACAAAGGTCAGATTCTAGTATAAGAAAAGTCAAAAAAACTGTTGATGACAAACAGCCAAAAGCCAGAACAAAATTTTAACCCAGAAACTACAGAGCTGGAAAGAATGCAGAACTATGTCAGAGGAGTTTCCTGAGCAGATGAGATGAAAATCCCACAGCTGAAATCCCCAGGAAACTGGCTGAGTGAGAATCATAGGCTTTGTTTTCTTTCTTTCTTTCTTTCTTTTTTTTTAAGATTTATTTATTTATTTGAGAGGCGGAGTTATAGACAGAGAGAGGGGTCTTGCATCCACTGGTTCACTTGACAGTTGGTCATAATGGCCAGAGCTGAGCCAATCTGAAGCCAGGAACAAGGAGTTTAGGAGTTTCCTTCCAGTCTCCCACATGGATGCAGGGCCCAAGTGTTTGGACCATCTTCCACCAGCATTAGTAATAGGCTGGATTGGAATTGGAGCAGCCAGAACTTGAACCAGCATGCATATGGGATACTGGCTCAGCAAGCAGAAGCTTAACTTGCTACACCACATTACCAGCCCCATAAGCTTCCTTTTCCATTACAGGGCAACATGGCAGTAGTTCTTAATTTTGCATTACTTTGGGTAGCACAAAAAATCCTCAAGTGAAAGAATAGTTCCTTCATAGACAAGGAGAGTTAATAAAGAAGTAACCAAATAAACCATGAATTGCAAAGATTGTAACCCAGCCATCGTTAGAAGTAGAATTGGAGCAGTATTAAATTATTATAAATCAATAAATAGACTCAGTTTTTTCATGGTAGTTAAAATATAAACTCAAAAGTTGCTGGCCACAAAGAAGAATGAATTTCTTCTCTAGGAGCTATGAGCTAGCAACTTTGCACCCATTTACTTTTTCCATCTCTCCACCATCCCACCATCAGAGATCATCTATTACTTTCCTCTCTTTTCCAGTATAACTACATTCCAGGTTACTATTTACCTTCTAATTTCTTGATCATCAAGTGGTATAATCCCAGTTATTGGTTATATGGAAAGATAATCTGACTGGCATATCTTGATTTCTATTTCTTCTCAAAAAAAAAAAAAAAGACAAATGAGTTTTACATTGTAAACAGATTTATCAGGTAGTGGGAAATTCTGAAGGAAGACGTTAATGTTTCTATGAGAACTGTAAGATATAGCAATCCTATTTTTGAAAATATTTATTTATTTATTTTTAAAGCATAGTTACAGAGAGAGGGGGAGAAAGACACAGAGAGATTTCCCACCCACTTGTTCACTTCCCAAATTCCACTACAGGTAGGACTAGGCCAGGCCAAAGCCAGGATCCAGGAACTTCATCTGGGTATGGGACACGGAGGGTAAGGGTCCAAATACTTGATTAATCCATCCTCTGCCCTCCAGATGCATTGCAGGAAATTGTGTCTGAGGTGCAGGGTAGCTGGAACTGCATCTAGGCACTCTCCAGTATGCAGTGTGGATGTCGCAAGAGACAGCTTAACCAGCTGTACCACACCAATCCTTCAGTTTTGTGGTAAAATTATTTTCAAGGCACAGTAAAAAATATTTTAAACATATAATTAGAAAATATAAATATCTTAATCATCTAAAATTGAATTTTAGTAGGGATGTTTTCTTTCCCATCATAGTGAAACTTTATTAGAAGCCCCAATCCCTAAAACAAATCATATGAACTCAAACCCTCTTGAGAGGTGAGAATTTTTTTTCTCAGTTGATTTACAAGTTATATTAACAATGAGATTTAGTTTTTCGTTTTCACATTCAATTTTCCTAAATTATCAGTTAACTTAGGCAAAAGAAATTTTGGTCCAATTATTTTGATTACAAATAATAAAAATATTCTGGGTTCACAATCATACAACTGAACCAGAGATTCATGATCTAGTATCAGTTATATGATCAGTATGCAAGTGGATAAAATACAATTGGTAAAGGTAGTAAATTTCTAGTTATAGCAACACACATTGCAAGTTTTACTTGGATACAGATTTAACATTGAATGAACTATTTAGATGAGTATGTAAACATATCTGTAATAATATGGTATAAAGAGTAACCCATTTTAAGTGTATGTCATAGAAATAATACTTTGTATACATAATAATACATAGATGAAATCTTTATAATAAAGCAAGTAAATAAACTTTGGAAGTTATTGTCTTTATTAACACACAAATTTAATATTTGGAACTGATGGTGATAAGGATGAATTGAATATTTTCTGTCCTTTTCAAACCTGCTGATTATTTTGCTAAATATTATTTATATTTATTATAAGTGTGATTTCATTAAAATACAGAACTGCAAAGGTGCTGGATGTGCTGTCTTCCAATTTTGTGAAGATCTCATGTATTAGTTTGCATCTTCATATAAAGTCAGTAACAAACTTTATAGGGGATAATTCTGAAAATCACTGAGAAGGCAAGTTGTTAGTACTTGGAATCTCATTTTTGGATTTTTGTCCAATATCTGCAAGATTATCACACAGAATTTTCAGGAATGAGGCAATTACTTATATATCACCATAACAAAGATAAAGCATCCAGTAGAATGAGTGATAGAAACCAGGGTGGTAAATGGGTTGTCAAACTCCATTACCTTATCACTGAGGATTTCCTACATAAAAATGACAGGTTGGCTATGTGATGGCCTTAGACTTAAATGATAGTGGAACAAAAATAGGATAATCTCTATACACTGAATCTGATTCATTCCTCGTATGGGAAGGTGAGTTGTTTTGTGGCACCCAAAGTATTCTTATCCACTCAGAGTGGTAAATATGGCACACTTGTAGTTTGCATGTGTAGTGGGTGATGATTATACTTACAAAAGAATATTCCTGTTAGCGTTCCTTAAAAGGGAACTTCAGAGTGAGAAGCAAGACCTGCTGCTACCCAACTTTGAGGTCTGCTATAGTTCTCAGCTTGAACAGGCAAGAGGTTTTAACCTTAACTTTCTATTAGAAGATTAACTCCTCTGCATGAAAACATTCCAAAATCAGGATAAATAACTAACTAGCCTATTCAAGAGTTAAAATATTAGCAGTAAAGTATAGCAGATTGCATGTAGTTTATTAGTATGCTTTTCAATTTGGTTATGGATTAATTTATTGGAACAGTTTCTTAAAGGAACGCAAACATAGAACAAATACATAAGTAAAGATTAATGTTAGAAAATACTTCTTATTTGGAACATTAGTGAATATTAGTGAGAGCAGCAGCGATGTGTGGAAGTTACAGTTTTTAGTTTTTAATTTTTTATTTATATTAGCTGAACAAATTTCATGTATTTTATATATACACATTTAAGAGCATAATGATACTTCCTACTCAACCCTCCTTTATGTTCTCACCCTCCCTCCTCCTTCCTTTCTTATTTTTCTTTTCTTTTAATTTTTACAATGATATAATTTCAGGTTATTTGTTGAAAAATGGCTACATGTGCCTGATTCACATAAATTATTAGGGTATACAGAATCCCCTTTATTTTTGAAAGTCAAACGTTTTTATTAGTAGATTAAAATATAAGAATGTGACTGTATTCCTACTGAAAGTCTAGAATTGTGAAGATCACACCTTAAATGAAGTGTATCTCTATAAAGATAATAAGTGTTTTTCTTCTAAGCATGTAGGGAAAGAAGTAAATGTATACAAATGTCATACCTCAGCCTTCCCACTGACCAAGTTCCATAACATAACTTTTGACAACCCCCTAAAATTATTATCCTAAAAATCCAATGTACCTGTCCCATCCTGCGGGACGTCAACTAGGGCCAAGCACCTAGAAGGAGAAATGAAAGGGACAGGAGACACAAAGATGGCAGCAAGACAAGGGTCCTGATCAAGTTGCAATTTTTATTTTCAATCACACTCTTATATATCATAAAGGCAGGGTGTCGGGCAGGGGAAGGAGGGGGAGCTTATCTTGTAGCTGCAATGCTTGTGCAAGTAGGGGAAAGGTTACAAGGTCTTAAGGCACAAGATCACACAAGGTTGCGTTATCAGTACTATCTGGCCTGGGCTGTCTAGTCCTGCCTCAGTAGTTTTTCACTAAGAGGCCACATGCTGCGTGGTCCCCGACATGTATCTAATGCCTTTACTAGTTTTAATACATGATGGAAAGTCAGAGGTTCAGGGGACAATGCAATCTTTACCCAGGACTTCCTTCTGACTCAGATTCTATATTTACTATAAAATGGAAATTTGCTTTTTAAGTGAATTTGGGCATGCAATGGCCTTTCTATTTTTAAACATTCATTTTGCAAGCACAATTAGCATAAATGAGGCATGCCCTTTGGCTGAAGAGGAAGACAGAAGCACAGTTCATATAGTAATGCTAAGTTGGAAATAGGAAGTAGTTGGGTCAAGAAAAGCTACCAGAGTGACTCATTGTGTGACTTACCTATCACATTCATAGTTTTTCAATAAAAAGTTAACAAGAAAATATTAAGAAAGTTGACATGATAAGAATTTACATACCATAAAACTTATTGTTTAATCATTTTTAAGTATACAGTTTAGTGGTATTAACTATATTCATATTATTGGGCAACCATCAAAAATATGCATCTCCAGAACTTTTTTAAAAAATTATTGGAGAGGCAGAGACAGATGGGGAGAAAGAGAGAGCATTACCATCTGCTGGTTCACTCCCTCAGATGGCCACAACAGTTGGGGACCAATTCTGGAAGCTGGCACCTCAATCCATGTCAGCCACTGGGTGTCAGGAACCCAACTACCCGAGCCTTCACTGCTGTTTCTCAGACTGTGCATTAGCAGGAACCTGGAATCAGGAGTAGAACTGACATTGAACCAAGGCACTCTGATGTGCATGTGGACGTGCTAAACTCTAGGACAAACACCTGCCCTGCTAGACCTTCTAGATCATTCCAGATTGAAACTCCAAACCCACCAGCAATACTTGCTCAGTAGATTCTCCATGTGGTCCCTGGAAACCTCCAATCTGCTTTCTGCTTTTGTCAATTTGACTACTATATGTATTTAGTGGAATCATAATAGTGTTTGTCATTAATATTCCTTTGCATGAGGAATGTCTCAACAGAGGATAAAATGACAACATGAAAGCCAAACATTAAAGCAATTTCAGAAAATGAAAATCCCTGCAGTTCTCTGGTTGGCAGCAGGAAATCAATCACATCCAACCACAGTGTGATTCACTGGTTCTCAACTTAATAAGAATGTAAATATAATAATACAGTTCCATTTGGGATCTAGGTGGGTCACATAGGAGACAATCAAATGTAACAAGAAAACTTGAAATATATAAGGTCAAAGGTATACTACCTTTAATAAAATGACCTAGGTGAAGGCATTTGGCATAGAGTTTTAGACTCCCATATCAGATTGCCTGTGTTCAAGTCCTCGCTCTCTCCCAATTCCACATTTCAGTTTATGCTCCTTCTAGGAGTCTGCAGGTAATGGCAGTTGGCTACTTGACATCGAAGTGGAAGACCTGGATTTCATTCTTGGTTCATGCTTGAATCTGGCTCTTCTATGCAGTTGTGGGCATTTGAGGAATGAGCCAATAAATAGGAGAGCTCTCTATCTCTTTCTCTCTCTCTTTGGCTTAAAATAGAATGAAAATAAATAAATAAAAATTAAAAATCAAATTTTCAAGATTACTGTGGCAGGCTGAAGAGCCCATGAGAGTATTTTAGGCATGGAAAGCCAAGACACTCTGAAAAAGAAAAAAAAAAAAAAAAAAAAAAACCTAAATGAAAGATCTCTGCGAGTGAGATTTCAGTGGAAAGAACAGGGCCATCGATCATCAAAGAAGGAGGTACCTTTCTCTGAAGGGAGGAGAGAACTTCCACTTTGACTATGACCCTGTTGGAATAAGATCGAAATCGGCGAACTGAAAAGGCTTTCATAGCCTTGGCAACTCATGACTGGAGCCTAGGGAGATTTCTGACGCTATAAACAAGAGTGTCACATTGTTAAGTCAAAAACAGGAGTCACTGTGCACTTACTCCCCATGTAGGACCTCTGTCCTTAATGTGTTGTCCAATGTGAAGTAATGCTATAACTAGTACTCAAACAGTATTTTACACTTTGTGTTTCTGTGTGGGTGCAAACTGATGAAATCTTTACTTAATATATACTAAATCGATCTTCTGTATATAAAGATAATTGAAAACGAATCTTGATGTGAATGGAATGGGAGAGGGAGTGGGAGATGGGAGGGGTGTGAGTGGGAGGGAAATTATGGGGGGGAAGCCAATGTAATCCATAAACTGTACTTTGGAAATTTGTATTTACTAAATAAAAAAAAAAAAAAAACTTAAAATCACAGGTGGGTAATTTTGTATCAGAATTATTTGCACTTTTATGATAGATTTTAGGCATTAGAGATCTTTTTGCATATAAATAATATTACATCTATAACTGATGTGTGAATTTGTTTTGAAGTATGGAAATCTTGAAGTGGCACATTGTTTTGTACTCTGAGCCTCAATTTCAAAGTGGTGCTGATTTGTAATCTCTTTCATTTGCATATGTGTATTTTAGCCATTGCTTATCATATTGCCTCTTGAATTGCTTACATTTTAAAAAATTCTGTTGCACTATTACGTTTACAGTTAACACAGTATCTTCACTTGGTCCATTGGAAAGCTGTTTTTCTGTTCTGTTAACTATTTGTATAGATATGTTTTCCTTCTGATTTGTAAATGCTTATGTTGTAGATGGTTTGTGTAGAGACAGATAGACCTTCACTTTGCAGTTTTTCCACCGTGAGGAACAATATACTTAATTGTTTGTTTGAAAGCTTTCTTTTTTTTCTTTCTTATATATAACTTTGAAATATATTTTGTCAAGTGTTCATTGTAAAAAAATATTTGCAATAGCTCTGTTTATATGTGTGAATATGTATATATATATAAATATATATAGGTTAATTTTTCCACAAGATATAACCACTAATTAAATCACAGCACAAAACACATAGTTAATTATATCATTAAATTAAATTATAGCGCTAATTTATGACCCATAAATATTCTTATAAAAACAAAAAAATGAATTGTAATTAAATTCTAAATGGAAATTCTGGGATAAAAGTACACACAGCATAGTCTTCATGAAAAAAAATAAGTTCCTGAGGGGCCGGCATTGTGGCATGGCAGTTATACTTAACGCCTGCGATGCCAGCATCACATATGGGCACTGGGTCATGTCCTGGCTGCTCCAGTTTTGATCAACTCCCTGCTGGGAAAAGCAGTGCAAAATGGCCCAAGTGCTTGGGCCCTGCGCCCACTTGACTGACCAAGATGAAACTCCTGGCTCTTGACTTCTACGTGGCGCACCCCTGGCAACTGCAGCCATCTGGGGAGTAAAGCAGGAGACAGAGGCTCTCTTCCTCCCTCCCTTTCTCTCACTCTCTGTACCTCTGATTTTCAAATAAGTAAAAATATTAAAAAAAAGAAAAAAATTCTTTAAAATTTTTGCTAACAATTCATGATCATCTCAGTCTATGAAATCCTGTTTGGCTCTCTGGCTCTCTCTCCCTCTCTGTTCTCTCTCTCTCTCTCTCTCTCTCTCTCTGTCTTTCTCTCTCTCTTTGTGTGTATGTGTGTGTGTGTTCATCCCAAAATTATGTAATTTCTACTCTATAAATACTTAATAAACTCTCTACTGAAACTGAGGAAGCAGTGGCCAGACTGGAGCAGATATTATAAGTTTAGCCACTTTTCTTTCTATTAAAGTAGAACCTGATGAGGAAGGGCAAATACAATCAAACACAGTACACTAGGAGCTGAGGCTGTAGACCACCGAAAATAGGAATGATGTGAAGAGAAAAACAGAAGAAAAGGCAGAGAGCAAATTTTCTTTTGTAATTTTTGAACTTGGTAAATATTACCAACTTTTTTGATCAGTTTGCTTGTGTGCTTTTATATATTCCTATTTCTCAGAACTGAAGCACAGCACTTAGGTTTAGACCTGGGTCTGTCAGCTCCAATGAATTTGTGTGAGTTCCAGCCTGTGTTTTTCTATTGCTTCCTACAGTGAGTTGTACCCCTGAAATAATCTCAGAAAAATTATGTACAATTTATAATGAAAACAATTAAATATTTTTTGAGATGAGGAAAATATTCCATATATGTTTGATAGTGATGATTCAAAACTAATTAAGCAGACCCTAAACACAGATATTCTAAAGCATTTAAATCTTAAAAAAAAAAAAAACTAGTGTTCTATCCATACAATGCAAATTTTACAGATAGAAAAACTGAGTCATGGAGAGAAAAGAGCATCCTTCACTTCTTCCATGGATTCCACTCCCTTTATCTGTTTATTAAAGGTATGCAAATGCATCAATTCACCATATTGTAAAATTTTAATTGCTTAATGAACATAAACAATGTGTTTTATCATAAATGACTCTCCATAAATATTTTCTCTTAAATTTTCTGGTAAATAAAATTTTAATTTTATTTTAATTTTATAATTCATTCCTTAACAGTCTAAAATCAAATTAATATTTTTGCCAATTTGAATATGAACTAAGCATTTTATTTAAAATTAAATTAGAAATGTAGGTAATAGCTATCAGTTATTGTAGGTAGGTAATAGCTACAAGCAGTGTATTACTTAGAAAATCCAATTAGAGAAATAGTTTCTCCAGCATATAATCACATTGATATAAAATGAAAAAACAGATTAGCAAAACTGATTAGAAGGACCAATTAGCAAAATAAAAATAAATATACTTTTTGAAAATGAAATTTATAGGTCACTACTATCTTAAAAATGTACATTGGTATTATTTAAAATTATGTAAGTAAGGACTTGGATGGTACAATAGTAAATCATGATTTTTCCAGCGATCTTTTCTTTTAAGGTTTATTTTAATTATATGTAAGGCAGAGCTACAGAGAGAGAGAGAGGGATCATCTATCTGCTGGCCAACTTCCCAGATGGCTGCAAAGGCCAGGGCTGGGCCAGACTGAAGCTAGGAGTCAGGAGCCAGGAGCTTCTTCCTGGTCTCCCTGATGGGTGCAGGGGCCCACGGACTTGGGCCATCTCCCACTGCTTTCCCAGGCACATCAGCAGGGAGCAGGGTCAGCAGTGGAGCAGCCAGGACTCAGCTGGAGCCCATATGTGATGCTGGCATTACAGACGAGGTTTAACCTGTTAGAACTCAATGCTGGCCCGGATCATTTTTATGCTTTATGATGAAAAATGCTTTCAACTCACTTGAATATGCAACAAATAACCCATTTTGCATTTACTAAAGTTTAAATCAGTTACTTATGTATAGTCTATGAGAATTCCACAGCTATAGCTTATAATTGATATGTAAACCTGGCATTCCTTTTATTGACTAATGATCCATGTTTAAACTACTTTGAACTTAAAAATAAAAAAAAAAAATGACCTACCTGTGAATCCATTTACATATACCCAACCTGGTACAGACACATTATTACCATTTTACCTAACCTAACTGAAAGCCTATCAAGGCAAACATAAGGTCAGTCACCATCATAGTAGAAAGATAACAGCAACTGCTTTGAAAATCCTGAACTTTAGAAGAGCAGAGATTTTGAAGATATCAGCTTCTACTAAAAATTACAACAAAATGATGAATGATGTTAAAGACAAATTTTGTGACAAAAACTTTGAAAAATCATTTCCAGTTTGGGCATTTGGCATAGTGGTTAAGTCACTGTTTGGGAAAGTCTCTTTCCATATCAGAGGACTTGGGTTGTATTCCCTGCTCCTCACTTTATCCCACTTCCTGTTAATGAGCACCTCGGCAGGCAGTCGGTGATGGCTCCAGCAGTTGCGTCCTTGTTGCCACTTACTACCTTTCAGGTAAAGTGAAAATAAATAAAATTTTCAAAAAAAGAAAAAAAGAGTTTATACAAGCATAATGAAATCACTTCCCTTTTCTGGAATGATATAAACTTCCTTTTTGCAGCTTTTCAGTATGGCTGTCTACTGATCTCTGCTGTGGTTCAGGGCTACTGAAAAGGAGGAATTAGACATTCCAGGTATGACATGTTAGGGTAGAAAAGCCATGTGCACTAGAAACTACATCAGAGTAATCTTGTTTGACCGAGGACATAGGGAAAGGTGTGGAAGTAGAAATATTCTGGAGTCTGCAATTAATGCCCAAGAACTGTTGAAGGATTTTTTTATTTTAACTTTCAGTAGGAAAAATATACTTTGTCAAAGATTAGCTCAGTATGTGTACAGCCCATGCTGTTCACAGACTGTTAAGATTTTTAAATTTCTGCTTTGTTTCTCAGATTCCCTTTTCTTCGTGGTAGTTTTCCTTCCTATGAATGTCCTGAGACAGAAGCATCCCGAGGCTGTTGCCCGGGGAGGAATCAGCTTAGAGCAGCTTCTGCTTTGCTGTTCCACGGACCTTCACCCACTGTAAGCAGCTGGTAAAGCACGTGAATGCCTACGGTGGCTGAGGAGACACAGGTGGGCATCATAAATGGAGGCGGAACGATAGCTGTCTGGCATTTACTCCCTTCATATTGTTTTGTGACTTCCGCTTTCTCTAAATGAGAAGTACAGAGAATAATATTTTGCTCCCCAGATAATGTGGAACAGTGTCCATCTATTGGTCATCGTTGCCATTGTGTGAAACACACAATTCAGGAAATGTGGAATTTAACAAGCTGAAAATAACATTGAAATGAGAGGGATAGCACTAAGATGGAGGGATGTTGTGTATTGCCCACTGAGGGAATCGTGCTCAGTGCTCCCAGATCGGGTTTATCTCATTAGTGCTGAGCTCCTTAAATAGAGTAACAAATAAGAAATTATGCTCCATTGCATGATTTAAAAAAGGAAAAAAAGACTGCTTGAAAACATTACCAGTCAACCAAGACTTCATAGGTCTTCTTGATATGTCATGAGACTTTCTGGAATGATTAATATAATTCTCAAGCGTGATGTCAGAAAGGAAAGAAAAAACAGCCATGAGTATAGTGAAAATATACAGTTGTGAGAAGTATGGATGCATTCTTTGAAAGAGAAACAAATATAAAAAACACTGTTACATTTGGTGAAGCTATTGAGCAGTCCAACCATACCCAACCACCTCCCAGGATAAACAAGAAAACAGAGACACTGAGTAAGTCACACTGTGTATTGCAGGCAGCAAAGTGGGGATTGTGTGACACTGAAATTTACCAATCCTTGAGATAAAGCATCTCAGGCGAACATGATGTGATTAAAAATTATTGTCCTATTTTGTTTTTATTAAGAGATACTTGTGAAGAGTATGTACTGTGTAATTATATCATGTTAGTATTCTGCTAGAAAAATGACTGGCGGCTGGCGCCGCGGCTCAATACGCTAATCCTCTGCCTTGCGGCACCGGCACAGCGGGTTCTAGTCCCGGTCGGGGCGCCGGATTCTGTCCCGGTTGCCCCTCTTCCAGGCCAGCTCTCTGCTGTGGCCAGGGAGTGCAGTGGAGGATGGCCCAAGTCATGGGGCCCTGCACCCCATGGGAGACCAGGATAAGCACCTGGCTCCTGGCTTCAGATCAGCGCAATGCACCGACTGCTGCGCGTTGGTCGCGGCGGCCATTGGAGGGTGAACCAATGGCAAAGGAAGACCTTTCTCTCTGTCTCTCTCCCTCTCACTGTCCACTCTGCCTGTCAAAAAATAAAAAAAAAAAGTAAAAAGAAAAATGACTGGCAATGAAAAATAGCCAAAAGTAGGTGCTTACCAAAATGATCATTTATCAATGCCATCTCTGACTGGTTTTACAAGACGTACTACATAGCAGGAGCCACAAAATTGGGGGAAATGCGGATCTAGATGTTGTAGGCACAGAGGCAATTAACTAGTATTTAGAATAATACTTAAATTGTGGTACATGTAATCAGCTCTTTTTTTTTTTTTTAGCAAAAGATTGATTTATTAGAAAGGCAAGCAGTTACTGAGAGAGAGAGAGAGAGAGAGAGAGAGAGAGAAAGCAGTACCTGCTGTCGGCTGGTTCGCATCTCACATGACCACAATGGCTGAGCCTAGGCCAGGCTGAAGGCAGGAGCCTGGAACTCCATCCAGGTCCCCCACATGGGTGGCAGGGACCCAGTCACACAGGCCATCCTCCTCTGCTTTGCCAGAACAGTAACAGGGATCCACATCGGAATCTGAGCAGTCCAGATTCCAGCTGGTTCTCATATGTGATAACTCACTGCACCCTCATAATTGCTCTTTAGTGTTTCACCTCCTTCAGGACAAAAATCATGTCTACTGCTCCACTTTTTTTCTCTTGCGACGCTCAAGATTATTTATTGACTACTCAAAAAGGCAGTCATTATTTTTAGCTTATTTCATCTTTTATGGATAGTAGATGTGGAAAACATTCACAATACACTTAGAATAGTACAGTTTGGAGACAGCGTTGTTGGTAAGTGAAGGAAAGTAAACACTATTATGACAATATGAGGAATGAATATCAATGGTTACTAGTTTATGATAGAATTGAATTGAATTTTTAGCTGGACTTTGGATTTGCCTAGAACACTGATAGGAAAAGATTGCTAAAAGTAATTAGTAATTACTAAAAGTATTAGAGGAGGAATGTCAAGGCCAAAGCTGTGATGCATCTGAAATGTTAGCCTGTTTTCAAACTGATAAGTTAATCTGCACCTGCTTCTTCTCCCTGTCTGCCCTCTGGATCAGGGAACAGGCCTCTGATTTATTCACAGAGTATCGTTAGCAGCCACAAAGCCCCACGTTCCAACTCCCCCTGGGGCAAGGCGATGAGGGCCAGATGTCCTCTGCATGAACCATAGGAATCACATCATAGAGGGGACCACAAACTAAGGAACTCAGAATTTGTATAGGGTGGCTGGAATGTTCCTCATCCAATCCAGAAAGAGAGGATGTGTGTGTGTGTGTGTGTGTGTGTGGTGGGGATGGGGCGTGGTGGGTGATGATGGTGGAGATATTTGCTCTGAAATGTAAACAGATTTTCTTGAGCAAGAAAGCATCCGTCCTCCTGTGAACGTAAGCAAACGTCTCCAGAGCAACATACAATCTCTAAGGCCGAATCATGCTTTCCGTTTCCTCATTCTGCTCTGACTGCAAAAACATGAAAACATCCACAGAGAGTAGAATTGTTTCAAAACAATGAGAATTTCCTTGGCAGCATGATTTGTAAGGGGTTGGTTAGCATGCTAGTGAAGCCAAAAAACAAAACCCAATAACCCACTCTTAGAAAATAGGGATGATTTCAATGTTTCTCTAGTATCTCTCTAATAACCTAGCATTATTGAGAGGTTGATAATACTGAAATACGGAACATTATGTACCAGAGGCCACACTCTATTCCAACTTATATTTTGAAAAGATATGGGCCATAGAATTCAATCAAAAAGCTATTCTACTTTGTCTTCCAATATTCTTTGAAAATTTGTTTACTGTGATCTATATACCCACTACCTCTGGACTCATTGATTTTATCTTTTTTTTCTTCTTGTACTTAAAAAAAATTAAGTTTAATGAAGATGAAATAAACTTTAAGTTCCACAGGACAACCTCAACTATCCTCTTTGAGCATTTGGTTCTGTGTGTGAGTTAGTGTTCTTGGCTCTGTGATGCTGCAGCTATCCATTCTCCATTTTTTTGTAGGAAAAGGTTTATGCACTCATGTGATGGTTATGAAAGGGAGATTGCCACTTGCTCCTTTCTGTATTACTTATTTTTTCTGATTTATAAACACTTGTCTCTCCAGAGTTGACTTTAAGAAGTGGAAGAAATACAATGAAATGATATATTTTTTTTAAATTTCTTAGTTTTGCAATTGATACTTTTTTTCTGTGCAGGGGAGGAAAGAATATCTGTAGACATGTCACTACTGGAGATGTCTTATCTGTGTCACAGGAAATTGTGTCCCTCTTAATTAAACTGATTCCGTTATATCTGTAAGGTAGTCTGCCTTGGAATACAGAATGTGTTCTCATGTTTCAGTCTAAACTAAGGCAGAAAGTGCCTCAATTAATTTCCTGATATGCCGTGCTCTCATTAAAAGTAATAATTAATTACATTTCTTTTTGTATCATTAGTTGCTAGATTTTCAGAAGACAACTAAAACTCATCAATGAACTGACACAACTATCACTTGAAATTCTAACAATTTTATATAGAATTCATATATACAAATTCTAACAATTAATATAGAGAAATGAAAGTTATAAACACATGTCCAGGGTTTTCTCTCACAGACTTGTAGTGGTTACATACTTTCTAATTATTGCTATGTCAATGTGGCCATATTATTTAATCTCTCTCTCTCTCTCTCTCTCTCTGGGTCTCAGTGTTCTACTCTTAGAAAATAGGGATGATTTCAATGTTTCTCTAGTATCTCTCTAATAACCTAGCATTATTGACAGGTTGATAATTCTGAAATACAGAACATTACATACCAGAGGCCGCACTGTATTCTAACTTATATTTTGAAAACATATGGACCATGGAATTCAAGACAGAGGGAATTCAAGGCCACGGAATTATGGAGATAGAGGGAGAAACACAACAAAAAATGAACGGGTGTTTTTCCTGTTATATTATCTGCCCCACAAATAATTCATTATTGGCTGCATCACTGGTGATTAAGACTTTGAAAAGTAATATATAAAAGAATTCATAAAAATGTCAGGTAGTACAGAGTAAGTATAAATTGAAAAAATAAAAAAAGTACTTAGGAAAATAACAATTTTTAAAAACCAGAATTTGATAAAATTCAGATTTTAAAACATTATATTCATAATAAAATACCAATTCATGGGGGAAGGCATTTGGTGCAATTGTTAAAATGCCACTGGGTACGTCTGCAGCCCATTTTGGAATGCTTAGGCTGTAGTGCTGGCTCTGTTCTGGGTTCCAGTTTCCTGCTAAAGTAGTTAGAGCTCTGCCATCAACATGGAACACCAGATTGAATTTCCAGGTCCCAGCTTTGACCTGCCCCATCCCCTGCCACTGCACACAATTGGGCAGTGAACCCATCATAGGAACTCAGTCTCGCTCTCTCTCTCATAAATTATTTAGTAAGTTAATTAAATAGAATGAATGTGGGCAGGCGTTATGCCACAGCTGGTTAAGCTGCCATGAGAAACACCAGCATCCTATATCTGAGTGCCTGGATGGATTCCTTTGTCTGCTTCTGGTCCAGATTCCTGCTAATGTGTGCTGAGAGGCAGCAGACAGTAGCTCAACTACTTGGGTCCCTGCCATTTATGTGGTAGACTCATATGGAATTTCTGACTTATGGCTTCAGCCTGGCCCGGAATTGACTGTTGCATGTGTTTGGAGGATGAACCAGTAGATAGAAGAGAGATCCCTCCCTCTATCTTTCTCTACCAATTTGCCTTTTAAATAAATATAACTAGTACTCAAACAGTATTTTTCACTTTATGTTTCTGTGTGGGAGCAAACTGTTGAAATCTTTACTTAATGTGTGCTAAATTGATCTTCTGTATATAAAGAGAATCGAAAATGAATCTTGATGTGAATGGAAGGGGAGAGGGAGTGGGAAAGGGGAGGGTTGCAGGTGGGAGGGACGTTATGGGGGGGAAGCCATTGTAATCCATAAGCTGTACTTTGGAAATTTATATTCATTAAATAAAATTAAAAAAAAAAACAGAAATACATAAACTTCAAAAAATAATTAGCTGGTGAAAGTTATTATTCTTGGTGCTGAACGTATACACAAACTAAAATAAACAGCAAGCAAACAAAAGCCCAAACACCCTTAAACTATAAAGTGGATGCTTGTTTATAATCAATAGTATTTTAAAGAATAATTTTTATGGAAATGAAAATATTGTTTTGTGGAAAATAATTGTGCTCATTCTGATACTTGGTAGATTATAAAAATACAGTCAACTTTTTAGGAAAAATGTATCACCGGTTAACAAGAAGGCAAGACAATAATAACTAACTTTCAACCAGTGATACATATATATTACTATACAGCAAAATGAGATCCCAGAAAATCTGTAGCAGTAAAAGAGAGAAAAATAAGTGTCAGATGTCATATTTGTCTCTAATAAAACTATGAAGCGTTTCATTTAGGGTTGAAACATTCTAACTTAGCTGGCTTTTAACATGCACTGTTAACTGGAAAACCTTTCTTTTCAGTTTTGTTTGTTTTTTTTTGTTTTTTTTTTTTGGCTCAGACCAGCATGAGGGCCAACATTTTTGTAACACAGAGGCCATAATTTAAATGGTGAAAAAATGAAACTTTTGAGGCTTAGAGAATTTGTTTACAAAGGATGAGAAGTGATAATATTTCTAAATGGTGATCTGATAGACTCCAAGATTTGTTAACAAATGCAGATGTTCTATAGATAAACCTATAAAGCATTACAAAACAACTTCTGATCATGTTTTCTTCTCGTAATTAAAAAAAAAAAAATTAGAAGATTTCTTCATCCTTGAGTGATATCATTGCCAGGAATTGACTTGCTAATTATATTCCAAAGGTGCATTAAAAGTTTTAACAATCAAGACAATACTATAACTTGATATACATGTTATTATATACAAATTATAATATATCCCACTTCAGTTTTTATGATAGCCACTAACCAAATGTGGCTATTTAATAGGCCAAATGGTGATAGTGTGTTAAGGAACTGATTTTTTATTTCACTTAATTTTATTTAAGTTAAATTGGATTTTAAATAGTTATGTGATTAGTGCCTTCTACATTAGATACTACATTTTTTGAGAATGATATTACAAATACTATAATCCTGAATACCAAGAGTATACAGTGTAGTGCAAATTATTTTTCAAATACTTGCAGTAATTTACAAATTATGTGGATTTTTCAAAGTTATTTGAAGGGACATCACCAAGTAAATCTTCTTCTTATCAGATCCATGATCTGACAAAAGGAATTGCATAATACTTAGCCCCTATTCTCCTAGCATCTGTCACTTTGTCACAGCCAGAGTGTGGCCAGGTGCACTGCCACCTGTCCTGGATAGTACATACTCTGGGTCTGTGCTTCCCATCACGACTGAACTCAGAGAGACCTTGACACTATTGTTATTGCTTCCAAAAAGCTTCCTGTTTGTCACTTGCTCCACTGCCCCACCAAAACTGAGCATCTTTAGAATAGTGGGTAGACATAGGATATGCATTCACCTGTGCCAATGTCACCTTAATGCACCTAGTGACCACAAACAGCATCTCTGTAGGGTCTTGCTAATTGCCACTGTGACCAGTGCTGTATAGATCAGGCAGCACAGAAAAAACTAGTATTTTTTTTTTTTTATTTTTTAGTTTTTTGACAGGCAGAGTGGACAGTGAGAGAGAGAGACAGAAAGGTCTTTCTTTGCCGTTGGTTCACCCTCCAATGGCCGCCACTGCCGGCGCGCTGCGGCCGGGGCACCGCGCTGCGGCCGGGGCACCGTGCTGATCCGATGGCAGGAGCCAGGTTTTAACAATTTATTCAACCATAAAACAGATTACATAGGCTTATGAGATTTTTTTAAACATTTATTTAGCACTTTAGGTATTAGCAGCGAATCGGGTTGTAGTCTGAATATATCGCTTAGGAAGCACGCAAAACATTTTAAGGAACTGCCTATGTTTAATAGCAGAAGTGAAAAAATAAAACATGTTTATCCAGTTGAAACAACACCTTTTACTTTCTGTCTAGATGACTTCTGCTTGGTTGATTTATTCATACGTTTTGATCTTTTTTGATGTAGTTTAACATCTGTTCAATTATCATATTCTTAACACACATTTCCTCAGCATGTTTTCTGCTCTATCTTCCCTTTGTTCTCTTGGACAAATTGACTGATGTTGATTTCATTTGGGATGTGCAATAGTAAAGGTTAAGTGGGGATTATGCAAGTGAAATAAGCTATCAGGATAAAATTGGAGAAGTTCAAAAGAAAAATAATGGGGAAATGTGTTTAGGGGAAACAGAGAAAGAGAAGTAGACGAGTAAAAGGAAGGAAGATACATGTCTTCAAATCCAGAATATTGGTGATTATCTTGATGAAACAGATGGATTCCTTACTAAACTTTTGCCAATACAATAATAGCCTGATGAAAATGTCATTCTTACATTGGCTTTCTGAAAAAAAATCATCGAAGTGAAGTCAGGATGTCAGAGAAGCTGCGTCTCATTTTGTTTGTTCAGTGCTTTCTACTAATTATTTAAACTTGCAATGCAATCCCCTAACATTGTATTTGCTTTTCTCATTTTCTGAATGGAAATAAACTTCGTTGTTGACATTGAAATGGTTATTGACGTCTCTAGTATCATTCCTTTAAGAATTATACTTTTCCATATTTCCTTGTCTTCATTCTCTTTCTTTTTTTGCAGAACCTTTGCTCTCCAGTGATGTAATAAAAAGAAATACGCCGCTAGAATTTAATTTCTGTATATTCTTCTCTTCTATACCTCTCTCATTACGAGAAATGAAACTCTCAAGCTAAATCTTGATATAAAATTCAGATGTTCTTTGCAAATATTAACAAGTTTCCTCAAAATACAGGGATATAATTGTGAATGCCTGAAGATCAGGCTAGATGATTATATTCAGCATGTAAATTTATGGGTCACTTTTACCACCAAGTGATTTTCTTTAAAACATTTCTTTTTTAATCAGTTCATTTGGAGTTCATATAAGATTTTATGAATTTCTCAATTATTTGTCCTTTATCAATAAATATTTTTGTGGATTCCAAATTAAGTAAGGAAAAATGTTGAATTTCTATTGAATATACATTTGGGTGAAGTTGTGAAGTCAGTTTCACTATCTTGAAGTTGAAATTCAGAACAATAGAGGTTTGAGTTCGGTTGCTCCAAGTGTCTGTGTCCTGATTTTGGGTTTGCTTTTTATTTCACATATAAAACAGTACAGACAAAGCTGGGACCCAGAAAAATGGCACAGGAACACCTAATATTTAACTGTAGACATAAAAAATTGATTGTGCCAAGAGAATGCTATTTCCATGTGTTATATCAGAAACACAATTACTTTTCAATATTTAGAGTATAGAGCTTGATTTAGAAATTCAGAAAAAATATTTATATCCTCATCTTTACCTTAAGTTTAAAAAAATAATCAGAACTATTTTCCTGATATGAGAACTTCAATGTTTAATGATTGAACAAAATCATCAATCATTGGTTTTTGAAACCCAGTTTGCCACAGTGAGTTAAGGTGCTGTTTGGAACAACCGCATCCCATGTTAGAGAGCCTGGTGCCAAATCCTGACTGCTGTGCTTCTGATGCAACTTCCTGCTGAAACACCTGGAAAGCAGCAGATTATGACCCAAGTATCTGAGTTCCTGCAGCCTATGTGGGAAAATCTGATGCAGTCTTTGACTCTGGCTTTGATCTAGCCCAGTCCTGGCTGTAATGAACACATAGGGATAAGCCACTTGATGTAAGATCCTTCGGGATCCCTCTCTATTTCTCTCTCCCTTTCTCTCTGTAACTCTGCCATTCAAACAAACAACAAATAAATCTTTAAGAAACAGTATTACTTGCTTGCTTCTTTTATGAACTTTACATATTGAAAGGTAGTTACTTGGATATGATCATAATGTTATCATCTCTCTCTTTCTCTGTCACATATACACTTCATTTTACTTATGAGTAAAAATATATTTCCCATCTACATATATGGATTTTTGCTCTGACTTTAATTATTTTTGTAGAGCATCCCATTGGACGAGAAACTGGTAAGGAAATTTTCCATATGCAGTACCAACTCCCGAAATACTTCAGGTAGTTATAAGGATGAAGTGAAGGGAGGTTATGATGGATCAAGCTATCCTCTTAACTGCATTGATTCTGTTTCACCACAATTACATGGGCCCCTGTGGATGTCTGAATTGATATGCCTCTAAAAAGGAACAGCCCCACCCTTCTCCAAGTGGAGTTAGTTTCTGTACTGTATGCTGTCACCTCATAATGTAGTATCGAAAATTAATTCTTTCTAAGATTATGAATATCTCAGGCAAATTCTAAGAACATTATTACATCAAAAACATCAGTTACCAATATGCTCCAATTATAGATTTTGTTTGTCCATGTTTTTAAAGCAACCTGAGGGTCAGCATTGCGGTATAGTAGGTAAAACCGCATCCCATATGAGTACTGGTTCAAGTCCCAGCTGTCCCACTTCTGATCTAGCTCCCTGCTAATGGACTGGGAAAAGCAGCGCATGGTGGAACAAGTGCCTGGGCTCCTGCAACCCACGTAGGAGACCCTGAAGAAGCTCTTGGATCTTGGCTTCCACCTGACCCAGCCCTGTCTGCTGCTGGGAAATAAAACAGCAGATGGAAGATCTCTCTGTCTCTCTCTTTCTGCATCTCTCCATCTCTCTTTAACACTTTCAAATGCATAAATAAATCTTTAAAAACAAAACAAAATAAAAGGTCACCACTAGAATTTGAAAATGTCATCGGGAATTGATGTGTGTGGTAGGTGGAAAGGGACTATTCAGAAGGAATCCCCAAAGTTCAAGGCCTTAAATATGAGTCAGTCACCTTTCATTATTCATTAATTTATTAATTGAAAGTAGATAAACTATATACATTTTGATTGAATCAGTACTAACTTAGTGATTCATTTTCTGTTTGAATTATATTAATTTTGCTTTGTTTCCCATAGTTTTCTTTTTACCCTAAAAAAGTTCTTTAATTTACCTGTCCCCTCTTTCACTATGGATATAGATTTAGTTTTTTTTTTTCAATAATAATAAATTATGTAAGTAACAGCTTGTAGCTAAACTGTCCTAGTAACACTAAACAACTGAAATTTTTAAGTCCAGAACCATTTTTTTTAAGATTATTTTATTTATTTGAAAGAGTTTCAGAGAGAGGTAGAGACAGAGAGAGCAGTCTTACATTCACTGGTTCATTCCCCAGATGGCTGCAATGGCCGGAGCTGCACCGATCCGAAGCCAGGAGCCAGGAGATTCTTCCAGGTCTCCCACAAGGGTGCAGGGGCCCAAGGACTTGGGCCATCTTCTACTGCTTTCCCAGGCCATAGCAGAGAGCTGGATCGGAAGTGGAGCAGCTGGTTCTCGAACCAGCGCCCATATGGGATGGCAGTGCTCAGGCCAGGGCATTAACCTGCTGTGCCACAGCACCGGCCCCAGAACCATTTTCTTAAGAAAGTAGAATACTTAACAATATTTAGTTAGGATTCTTTCAAATGGGATGTGTAATTCTTTTTTAATTAATTTATTTATCTGAAAGTCAGAGTTACACAGAGAGATAAGAGAGGCAGAGAGAGGGAGAAAGAGAGAGAGGTCTTACATCCGCTGGTTTACTCCCCAGTTGGCCACAATAGCTGCAGCTGCACCAATCCAAAGCCAGGAACCAGGAGCTTTTTTTGGGTCTCCCACATGGGTGGAGGGGCCCAAGGACTTGGGCCATCTTCTACTGCTTTCCTAGGTCATAGCAGAGAACTGGATCAGAAATGGAGCAGCCGGGTCTTGAATGGGTGCTCATATGGGTTGCCAGCATTGCAGGCGGCAGCTTAAGCCACTCTAGGCCACCGTGCCAGCCCCAACATATGTAATTATTTAATGGGAGGTTTTAATGTTCTTTGTGACTGAAATTTTTATATAAAAATCTAGAAAATATGAGGCAAAGTTCTGAATAGGCAAAGCTGGAATAAATGTGTGAGAGATTTCACCTCAAAATTGAGTCCTTTATTTTAGATATGATGTATGAAAATAAATAATATAAAGTATATCTCTTTAATTTGTTCATTATTCAGATATAACAAAATTTTTTGAGTTTTTCTTGTGAGCAAGATGTTTTGTAAAAGCTGTATATCTTTTCTCAAATTTTGATATCTAAGGACTGTTTCTGAAATTTGCACAAAAAAAATTAGGGCTATGTAATCTTATCACTTTCTGAAGATTGACAAAAATCAAAGAATCTGGCCTATTCCTAATTTTAATAGTTTCATTTTACATACCTGTTGCCACCAAATTAAATGAAGAAGTGTTAAACAACATGATAAATTGTAATTGTGAATAAAAATCAAGCATTGAAAACAGTGTATTTGTAAATGACATATCACAATAAACAGAATTCAGTGAACTTGGAAAATTCAGTAAGAATTATAAGATATTTAGGACAATAGATGTTGGAATAAGAGTTATTGATTAAATTTACCAATTGATTAATTCATGCATCAAAATTATTATGTGTCTCCTTAATATTTTATGCTATAAACTGGCTTAGGTTTTGAGTGTGCACTTCTGTACAAGATATTATTCCTTCACTCAAAGACTATATAAGTTTCTAAGTAAGATTTGTATAAATTAAAAATACTTTACAGTATACTGTATTTTGTTTGAATATATATGTAGTGAACTAAAGAAACACAGGGATTCTAATTCTGTGACCAATATTATGGGTTAGGGAAAATTGCCAAAAAACAATTTTTGATTGAGTTTTGGGATTTAGTGCAAATATCGGTAAGGGTAATTATAAGGCAGATTACAAGAAAAGATAACAGTTTATCATGACATTTCTAAACAAGTTTAAGAAAAAGGTCTTAATAGAATCCAAGCAGTAGGTAAATTTAAGATGTTATCCAGGAGCATACCCTAGTTTCTTTAGATCATCATCATTTTTACTACATTGAGCATAAATGAGTAAGACAGTTCTAAGAGTCAATTTTGGATGCATGTACTTTTGTGGGGTGTAGAGTTTTAAATTCTTATTTACAATAATTGTAATCTTAGTGAGTCATGTGTAATGTAAGAGAATGCTAACTCTGAATGCATCATGGAAGATATATTTGAAGATATGAACCTGAAGAAGAAAACTTACTTAAGAGCTCCATGGGAATGCAGAAATTTGTTAAATCTGTTTTCTATTATGTGTACAGTACTTCAGCCAGGGATATTAGTAGGCACACAATAAATACTTTATAAATAAAATGGTATCAAAGTATGACAATTCCTGCTAGAAAAAAGAAACACCAGAAAGTACTTGTGTAAAAAATGTTAGGCCAAGTGGAATCATCAGTACAGGTTTATCAAAGAGATCCAGTTTGGAATGGAGAGGAAAATCAATGAGTCTAGGGCATTGCTCAGATCTTTGACTTGGACTGCTGGCTGAGATGGTAACGCTGTTAATTAGTTCAGGACCCAGGAGAGCCATGCCGTGGCTCTTTTTTGAGTGTCCTCAGAAATTAATAATGAAATATCATTCATCTGATCTATGTTGTCCATAGATTAACATAGATTTTGGCTGAAAATTATCACCCTCCAGAAAAGCTAGGTTTGCACAGCCTACATATCAGATAGGCTAGTTTTTGCTTTCCTTTTAAAAGAATATTCCCAATTGAACAGAATGCTTCTTCAGAGAAAGACAAAAGGAAAAAAAAAATGAGGCTTAGTATATCTTCTCTTTTTATCATCTGGCAACTTAATTATCTATGATGCAAGGTTTGTGTAAACTCCTGTATTGTTCTGTATCTCCATCCAAAAACTTGTTTAAATTGCCAATGGCACAATATTTTCATATATTTTTTCTGAAAAAAAATTCTCATTGATTCTTTTAGAAACATGTGTCTTCTCACTTTCAGACTCATTGGTAACTTGCTAAGAGAAAGGCAGTGGAAACAAAAAAGACACAGTAAGAAGATGAAATCGGCAATTCTGGTGACTAGCTGAAGGAAGTAAGGGAGAGATTTGTGGGAGAAGAGAGGATTCTTTAGGCAGTAGACTTGTGGTATGAGGTAGAAAATAAAGGAACCACAAGATTCTTTGTTGTTTTATTTAATTTTGGTCAAGCTGTTTGTTCTGGTTTCTGTATCTTATAGGAAATATTTTGCTTTGAACAAACACAAAGCAAAAACACATTTTTCATACAGTACAATGCAATGATTTCTTCCCAGTGGCTTCTGGAAATAGCTCTAAAGGGGAGAAATGATTTCATTGCCAGGTCTTTTGAGGCATCATCAATATCTTTAACCTCTGGTTACGGGGCTGTACACCTTAAGTAGAAACTCTCTTGTTGCTATATATCTAAATGCCCTGAGGATGCTATTTCTGGTTATTTCTCCTAAATTATAGGACCGTATGCTACTCTCTATGACTGCAGGAATTTATGACATACTCTCTGTTTTACTTGTATCTCAGTTGACATAATATTTTCCAACAAGTTCATGTGTTGCTTTTAAAATAACTTAATTCAACTCTTGTAGACAAAAAGAAACATTTCCTTTCTGTGGTCATTCAGAATGAGATGGCAGCACCAGAGGTCTCAGTAACAACGCTTCAGGGAAATATTCTAGGATCTGACACATTCAGCAGAGAAAAGGAAGATGAAAAACTGGCCTTTTTCAAAAAATGTGATAAAAGCAACATCGCACCAGAAGAAAAGGAACAGCGAATGGAGGTAGATCCACCTATGAGACCTGGAGGTCAGCACGTATTCCAGCACAGATCAGAGAATGAGCGTCCCCAGAAGAGGAAGCAGGAGACCTGAAAGAAAAAGCTTTTCACAAAAAGGAAGTGCTCTGTTTAACAGAGCTTGACTTCAGCATCAGTCAATTCAGGAAGTTCTAAGAGCCTGTTGGCCCAGGGTCTGGGGAGAGCGGATACTTTCTGGACCCTGCCCGGTGGGCATTTTAAAATAGGTACTCTCATGGTTATACAAAACAAATACTACTAATACCGGAACTTTCTTAACTGGGAAGGAAATTGGATTCATTATGCATTTTTGTTTGTTTTTTACAAAACCAACAAAGAAAGCCCAAATATAAAACAAAGATCAAAGTGTTATTTCTTGAAATTGAAAAGATCACAGTTGATTTATGTTGAACCTAAAATACGTTCTAATAGTAGAATGACATTATGAACATCCAAATAATGGTTAAGACAAAAAATAAGTCAGCATTGCTTTATAAGGAAGTTCAAATTCTGGAAGCAGCAACTTAAGGAAACAAATAGCAATAAAACTACAGATGTATGGGGGCCAGCGCCATTGTGCACTAGGTTAATCCTCCACCTGCGGCACCAGCATCCCATATGGGTGTCAGTTATAGTCCCGGTTGCTCCTCTTCCAGTCCAGCTCTCTGCTGTGGCCTGGGAAAACAGTAGAAGATGGCACAAGTGCTTGGGTCCCTGCAACCCTGTGCGAGACCAGGAAGAAGCTCCTGGCTCCTGGCTTCGGATTTGCACAGCTCCATCTGTCACGGCCATTTGGGGAGTGAACCAATGGAAGGAAGACATTTCTCTCTCTCTTTCTCTCACTGCCTGTAATTCTATCTGTCAAATAAATAAATAAAAAAATCTTAAGAAAAAAAAACTACATATGTATGGAAAAATTTGAAATCAATCAAATAATCCTTATGGGAATAAACCACTTACGGGGAAGCTAAAAAATATTAAAAACTGTAAAACTGGTAAATATACTTAAGTATCTTATATTATTATATACTTAAATATATTCCTCAAAATAAACAGATCTTAACTCAAAAATGATTCAAAGAATAAAATGTTTCAAAGAATGCATTAAGTGGAATTTCATCTCTAAAGAACAGACATATTTGACCTGGAACACAGCTGAGATTAAATTTAATGTTTTTTTCTAACCAACTTATTTTCATTTTGTTATAAAGATATATTCTCCAATTCAATTGTTGGTTTCTTGTCCAGATGTTTTTATTTTTTAACTAAAGAGACTTGTATGACATATTGGATCTTTCAGCAGAAAGAGCACAAACTAGGGATATGTCTTCTATTTTATCTTCTCTATTCAGTGAAGATAAAAGTTATAGGTTGTGGTTAATAAGGAAGTAAACATTGGGAAGATAATTTCAAATTTTAGAATTATGGGAATTTCCTTCCAAAAGGTCACTGATTAAATAGTGAATAATTTTATGTAAAGGTCATTTATAAAATGTCATTTTTATTACAACTCATGGTAGATAAGTTTAATATCAACATTGGCAAGCATAAAGAAGTCAAGGATGTGCTAGAAGATTGAATCTAACAAATTGAAGTTCAATAGACATAAATTTAGCATCAGACTTCTGTCCAAAATAGTCCATCTGTACAATAGAGTATGAGAGAGACCAGTTTACATACATATCAAAACACTTGGAGGTTTTCTGACTGTGTAGTAAATGTGAGCTAACCGTGAGATCTGGTTGCCAGAATAATACAAGCTTAGACTTCATTATTACTAATAGTTGGTGTGTAGTGTTGGTCCCACTCCACTCATGCAATCTGTTGTCACTCCACAAATGGAGTTTTGTTGTATGACAATTTCAGAGGCAAAAACATAAACTCATGCATATTCAGAGGAGCAAAGCCAGTTTCTGGAATGGACTAGGCATAATGTCATATGAGGATTGATTAAAGGAGGCAGAAACATTTCATAAGAAGAATGGAAAATTATGAGACAATAGCTAGGCACATGCTGCGAATGTCAGTGATTCAAAGCATTTGATTCTGCCATATCTCTCATAGGTCATTCAAAATAGAACAGCAATGAAGCTTAAAAAGTAAAGAGAGAAATCTTTTACAATTCTGCTTTTCCCATTACTATTAACACTATTTTGACATCAACACTTTGAATCATATCAGGAAATAACATTTTTTCTCCACTAACAAATTTTGTGACCGTCTTTTGATATTGTAAGTTTGTACTCCAGAGCATTCTGGAGATATGGACCATCAGCAGGTAGCAAGTTTCCAAATACTGGAAATATTCAAACTATGAAGATAGATATTCAGTATTCAAGCAATCGGAGTGTACTTGAACCAAAAAATTTCCAAAGCCTTTTTTAAATCAGGTAGTGCTATATTTTATGTCTAAGTAATAGTTTCTTTCCTATTCATATATTACTTCATATCATATATAATTCATATAAATTGAATCTATTACATGGAAACTTTCAGGTCAAGTAAACTGAGACAAATTAAGTTAATATATGTTGGATTTCATATTTAACTTTCTTTTACTTAACTGAGCAGTATAAGGTCACCGTTTCAGTTCTGTGCTAATCTCAGTGCAGTCTTTTTGGAGTTGATATGGTACTTCCCCCATAGATTGCTTATGAAGATAATTCGTAGAGGGTCCAAAGTGAGGCACATTTTATTATGTAAGCCTAGTAGATGTAACTTTTTTCTACATCCTTTCTGTTGTTACTTGATTTGCAGTCTCATTTTTAGTTATTTGCCATGTACATACACAAATAAATAGACCCCATTTCTTTTTTAAGGGCTTAAATCAGATGTATTTGGTTTCAAGAACAGAAGTTCTGTTTTTTATTGTTGGGGAGAAATTCTGAGCTCTGCGAAAAAAGACCGATACTTTTAGATATGATTTATTTCAGACACCATTTGCTTCAGGAACAAAATAGAAATATACAGAAACTTAAATCGGTTGTAAATCTATATGTAATGTGAAGACTTCCTTGGCCCCATTTCTTGTCTGATTAAGTTTGGGCTTAAGTAAAGAATTTCTGAATTCCTATTTATATTTAGCTACTTTCCTGTATGCCATATTGACAATATTGGGTTATATTTTATTATTTTTTATCATTTGCTAATTACTAAACTGGAAGCTTGATGATAGAAATTACTTTTCAGTTAGCAAAACATATTTCTATGAATCTGGAATTGATAGAAACTTATGATCAATATTCCTTTGTTTCATAAGTAATCAAACAAACCAATGGAGTCTAATGCATGGGTTCAAGAAGCTGATTACATACATGTAATTACATAAAGTAAAAAGTAATTTCTTATTTTATCATATTATTACTATATCAAAGTATACATATTAATGTAATAATAACTATTTTACATATAACAATGAATGCATAATTAAAAATAAAGTCCTCATTGTCATTATTTTATTAGTGTTGTTAATTATATTATTAGTATTATAAATTTTATAGCTCTAAAAATAGTACATTTTCTCTATGCTCCAGACCTGGAATAACAGTTGTGTTTTCTTTAGGCTTGCTTGATTGTACCAGAGGTAAAAATACGATTATTCAATAATTTTCTTTCATTCTTAAAATGAAAGCCATATGACTGAGATAGAGGGTGAGACATATAAAGAAAGATTGTCTATCTCATGGCCAGGAATCCAGAGCTCCAACTGGGTCTGCCACGTAGATGGCAGGGGCCCAAGTACCTGAGCCATCACCTTCAGTGTTTACAAGCACATCAGCTGAGCGCTGGCTCCAAAGTAGAGTAGCAGAGACTTGAACAGGCACTCCAATATGAGATGGCAGCATATCAAGCAGTAGCTTAACCTGATGCACCATAATGCCTAACCCCCGGTAATCTTCTTTCTGCTCATCATTATGGAATGATGAGAGCATAGAGAATCTAAGTGTTCTGTAATGAGCAGTGTGCTTACTGGCCTTTTGACCTAAAGGGAGAAAAATCTCTTCATTATGCTAGAGAGTACAATGCCTTTGTTCCAGAAGCAGACTGTATCTTCATCATCAAAGGCTATAAGCAAAGTTCCCCTTTGTTCCAGAGTCTGAATACTAGACAAGCATCCTTTAAAAGCCAGGGAACAATAAGGAGAAGTCAGGGCCTCTGCTCACCAGACATGCAAGAGCAAGAGAGATCTGTGCGTAATTGTGTTATAATCCCTTCAAAAAGCCTTTTACATTTTGAATTTTGCATTTAGGTTTATGCCCCATCTCCAAATGTATGTGAAGTGAGATAGACATCACAATTTTACTTTTTTTGGAACACATTAATATTCAGTGTATCCAAAAGTATTGTCAAAATTATTTTTTCTCCTTATTGAGTTGATTTGATGTCTCTTTCTAAAATCAACTGATTCTCTCTCTCTGAAATATATATATATATATAATTATATATTTGATTCTATTTCCATACTCTATATTCCAGGTTTGTTTATTCTTACATTAATGTCAGCATGAATTTAATCATTGTAGGAAAAGACATGATTTTAATATATTAATTGTTGTGTTAAAGAATTTCCTTATAAATTTTTTTAAATCGCTTTTTACATCAATATGATGAATTAAATAGTGCTGCCTCTAAAAAATCTGCCCCCTTCTCTGTGCGGTCTGTTCTCCAAACAGATGCCTGAAGGCCCCCTTTAAAGTGAGAGTGAAGACAGGGCACTCCCCTCACCCTCTTATCGATTACAGAGTTGTTCGGAGCTTCACAATGCACTCCAGGACCTTAGATTTTCTGGATCTCTATTTCTCGCCAGCCTCATCTTTCGCCGCTGTAGCTCCACTGGCTTTTCCTAGCTCTTCTGACTTCCACTGTGTTCCTTTGAATTGGAAACAAGCTCTTTCCGCAGGCTTCTTGCAGGATTCACTCCTTCACTTCCACCAGGTATCTGCTCAAATGCTGTCTTGCCTGTAAGATCTTCCACACTACTCAATTAGACTTCAAATGCCACTTAGCTGCCCATACCCCATCTCCCCCTTTCATATTTTATTTTCTACCCTAGACTTCACCATTTGGCAATTTGCTTATTTAAGTTTCTGTTTCTTCCCTCCTAAAATACAGAGATTATGAGGGTAGAAACTGTCTCACCTTTTCTTTGCTTGAATAATATGTCTAAAATGTGTGCTAGAATTTATAGGTACTCCATAATACTCATTGAATATCTGATGTATTAACATTCACATTATTAATGTACAATCTTATAAGTATTTCATTATTTTGACTCATTTCTTTCTTTTCTTTTCTTTCTTTCTTTTTTTTTTTTTTTTTTTGACAGGCAGAGTGGACAGTGAGAGAGAGAGAGAGACAGAGAGAAAGGTCTTCCTTTTGCCGTTGGTTCACCCTCCAATGGCCGCCATGGCTGGCGCGCTGCGGCCGGCGCACCGCGCTGATCCGAAGGCAGGAGCCAGGTGCTTCTCCTGGTCTCCCATGGGGTGCAGGGCCCAAGCACTTGGGCCATCCTCCATTGCACTCCTGGGCCACAGCAGAGAGCTGGCCTGGAAGAGGGGCAACCGGGACAGAATCCGGCGCCCCGACCGGGACTAGAACCCAGTGTGCCGGTGCTGCAAGGCGGAGGATTAGCCTAGTGAGCCGCGGCGCTGGTGACTCATTTATTTCTTAATTGTAACAGAGCAGGCAAATACTGTGTTTTGTCATTTCATTATGCAAGCAAATTTCACAGAGGTTACATGACTAGTCCAAGATCATTTATTTTATAAAATCTAAAAAAGAAAAAATTAGTCTGGATTTGATTATTAGTGTTTTCCCCACTAAATATTCTTCGAGAGTATGTGCATATATTGACAGTGAAAATAAATAGAGATTGGTTATCAAGGGAAAAATCTGCTATTTCTGGATCACCAGATTTTTTTTTTTTTTAATTTATTTGACAGGTAGAGTTATGGACAGTGAGAGAGAGAGACAGAGAGAAAAGTCTTCCTTCCATTGGTTCACCCCCAAAATGGCGGCTACGGCTGGTGCTGAGCCGATCTGAAGCCAGGAGTCAGGTGCTTCCTCCTGGTCTGCCATGCGAGTGCAGGACCCAAGCACTTGGGTCATCCTCCACTGCCTTCCCGGGCCACAGCAGAGAGCTGGACTGGAAGAGGAGCAACCGGGCCTAGAACCCTGCACCCACATGGAATGCCAGCGCCACAGGTGGAGGATTAACCAAGTGAGCCACGGTGCCAGCCCCACCAGATTTTCTTGATCAGTACAGAACCACATTTCACTGAGTACTTATGCCACAGGACCTATTACAAGTAATGCCATCATGTACTGCCTCTTTTGTGTTCTGTGCCTCTTTTCCTAATATTTTGGTGCCCAATGCGGGGAGGCACCAATCTGCACTCTTTTCCCAACAATGTACTTACTCAATCTGAAAAATTTCACTTGCACTTCATTTTGCAATAAGGGTGGATATGTACAGCAATATACTATTGTATTACAACATGCTGTGATATTGCTAATAACTTTCCATTTTTGTAACAACAACAACAAAAACACATTTTCTCTGTCTTTATGACTTTGTGGAGAATCAGAAATCATCACATATCTAAATGAAAAATGTAAATTTTGAAAGATATGGATTTCACATAAATAAATAAACGAATGAATAAATAAATAAATAAAACCTTCTAAGTAGATCACTCCAGATAGACTACACACCCTACCTTGTTGTAAAGAAGACAGTTCTGTTAATTAATTAATTATTTTAGAAGACTGCAATGTAAAATCATGAAACAGCAATGGGAAAATCCATTCATGACTGTAATATTAATGAGAATATTCAAAATTTCCAAAAATCATAGTATCATACATATGTCTTAAATTTTTAAAACACCCTACTCTAATCTAATATCATGGTTTTTTTTTTAACTAAAATTTAACTCAATTAACTCAAATTTAATGTCGTTCAATCTCCTTAGGTTAGGATTTCTGAAACTATTCTAAACGATTCAGATTTTCCTGACTTTCTGATATTTCACAGGGATAGCCAACAGAAAATTCAACTTTAAAATTGACAGAACTTTAAAAAAATCACATCACTTTCTTACTCAAATTGAGCCACATTCATGAATAAAATCTAAATTCCTGAATATAATTTGCAGTCACCTCAGTGCTTAGATCCAGTCCTGTGTACCTGCTGGCTAGTAAATCCCTCTTTACTCGTTTACTCACTTTTTCACCTGCCATGGTTTTCTTCTGTTCTCAAATATGATAACGTCAAGGTTTCTGGGTTTTGTTCTTGATTTTCCTTTTACTCAAAATGTGTCTACAGTTATATGTTTCCTCTGAACCTCAATTCTCTGTTCTTTACATCACTAGTTTTAGTTCAATATCACATCCTAACACAGGTCGTCTCTAATACTTTTAAAGGGTTCAAATATCCATATACCATCACTCTTTCCATTTTTCCTAATTTGCTTCATTTCATCACAGTATATCCTAGCATAAATGCTATTCTTTCTTTGCATATTATTAATCTCTCTCTAAATATTTAGATCTTAAAGCAGAATCATATCTCTCCAGTGACTAGCACTCTTGAGATATCAAGCATATATTACATAACTGTTGGATATATACCTGAAATAGCAGACCGAGAATCATAGCATAAGATTTATACCTTTCCAGCCGGCGCTGCGGCTCACTAGGCTAATCCTCCACCTGCGGTGCCGGCTCTCTGGGTTCTAGTCCCTGTTGGGGCGCTGGATTCTGTCCCGGTTGCTCCTCTTCCAGTCCAGCTCTCTACTGTGGCCCCGAGAAGGCAGGGGAGGATGGCCCAAGTGCTCGGGCCCTGCACCTGCATGAGACCAGGAGGAAACACCTGGCTCCTGGCTTCAGATCGGCGCAGCACGCCGGCTGGAACGTGCCGGCCATGGTGGCCACTTGGGGGGTGAACCAATGGAAGGAAGACCTTTCTCTCTCTCTCTCTCTCTCACTGTCTAATGCTGCCTGTCCAAAAAAAAAAAAATTATAGCTTTCCATGTTCAAAGTTTTTGTGAAAAATAAATCAAAAAATTTAAAAGGAAGCTACTTCAAGTAAAAGAAGATAAATTTGGACTAACATTGTGGAGTCATGCCAGAAACATCGAGATATATGATAGGAGCTGCAGTGGAACTTAACTTTGCAAACCTCCTCACAGTACCTGTGGACTTGCAGCACTGCTGCCGAGAACATGGGCGTGGATGTGTGAGTCCCATGCTGAAAAGCGTGTCATATGGATCAAAAGTAGACTTTCTAAAATGTTTTTTTCTTTATTTGTTTTTTCAAGACAAACCATTCTCACTTGACAGTAAACAACTGTTATCACTGAGAAGAATTTTCAGTCCACTTGCTTTTGTTTTGGGCTTTCATATTTGTGAGTCTTCTTTTGCCAGTACTCAGATAAAACCACCATAGCTAGCTAAAATGTCTTCAGGATGACAACAGTAGCCCGCTAGAAAACAAAAGCAAAAGCCTAAGCTGGAAAAAGGTAAGAATAAGAATTCTTCCAAATTCAAGCAAAATGTTGTTCTGATCATTAGTCTCAAGAATTTTCTTTTTACTTTATTAGTTTTGCTTTCACATATCTGCTTTTCATTCAATTATTGCAAGCAAGCATATGCCAAAAAGTTCTTTGAAGAAACTCTTATTTGAAGTAGAAATCATGATGATCTGTTACTTGTAAATAACGACAATTTTTCAGTGCGGCAGAATGGAATTTGAGCACACATTCAGGTAAGATTGAGCATATCCATGAACTTATGTTTAACAATTTCAACTGCCACTTTTTGTGTTTCTAGGCAATCCAATCACATCTTATGTGAGTCTATATATTTTTAGTCATTACAGAAATCTAACAAAACTAATGTCTTAAAATTATTAAGTAAAACTATATTGTGTTGAAATTTGTGTAAAGGACAAAAATTTCAATATAAAATGGATGACTATATGTATTCATGAATTCATCAAAAAGAAAAAGAGAATCTGTGCTATATTAAGACCTCATAAATAAGTAAAGAATATAAAGCTGGTTTATGGAGCAAGATGTTTTCTTTTGACTTATATATTTATATATAAAATATGCACATATATAATATGCATATGTATTTATTTTTTAAAAAATACTTAATTTTTCATTGTCAGACGTAATTTAGAATTGAGAATTATGTCTGGAACTGATTTTGTGAATCAATCTCATCATTGTTTTCTTCTGGTAAGTAGAAATCAAATAGTCTTAATGGAATTCATATCTTAGAACATTATGTAAAGACATATTTATGTAACTACCTTGTTATTGTTACGATTACATTGTCTGGCCCATTATATATAAGCACTTAGAGACAATGCTCAAATAATTCTTATTAAATTTAAGGAAAAATTAAGTACTGGTTTAGATACTTACCTAAATGTGATTACTTAAATTCAAAGTAAAGGAGTTTATATCTTTAAAACCATTTGGCAGCAATAATCAATTTTTAAAGGTACACTTTGACAGTTACAGCTACTGTTCTTCAAATGCCTACTGTTCATCCAACACAAGTAGTTTTATTTGTCCCCAGAATCTAAAGAGTGAGACATGTTTGTAAAATGTTTACAGTCAACATCCATCCTGTTTTTAAATCTCAAAAGTTTTTCTTCATGATTACAAATATATAAAATTTGGTCATTCTCAAAAAAAAAAATACTTAATTTATTTATTTGAAAATCAGTGTTATGAGAGGCAGAATGAGAGAGAGGGGGAGAGATTCCATCTGCTGGTTCACTCCCCATAATGCTGCAGTGGCTGGGGCTGAGTCAGGCTGAAGCCAGGAGCCAGGTGCTTCAACTGGGTCACCCAACTGTGTAGTGGAGACCCAAACAGTTGTCCCATCTTCTGCTGCTTTTTCCATGGCCATCAGCTGAGAGATGGAAAGGAAGTGGAGCAGCAGGGACACAAACTGGCACCCACAAGAAATGCCCGTGTCACAGGTGGTGGATTTACCTGCTATGCCACAATGACAATCCCTAAATAAGTAAATGAATAAATAAATAAACAAATGTGTGTATGTATGTATATATATATACACATATATTTATACATTTGTGGAAAATAGAATTAAAGGACAAGTTTATTTCAGTGCAAGAACATTTTAAAATCCACATTGAAAATCAGAACATTTTCTTAAAATACATTTTCCATGAACTATTCGAAGATCCCCCATATGATTGAATTTCAAAATTTCTTGTACAAAATAAATATATTCTTAATAGAAAGCTATTATTTAATAACTATAAATATCATAAGTACAACTTTTGGAATATAGTGGTTCTTTCCCCATACCAACCCTCCCCCCCCAAACCATCCCATCTCCTACTCCCTCTCCCATTCCATTCTTCATTCAGATTCAATTTCAATTATCTTTATATACAGAAGATCAACCCTATACTAAGTAAAAATTTCAACAGTTTGCACCCACACAGACATACAAAGTGCAGAATACTGTTTGAAGACTAGTTTTACTATTATTTCTCATAGTACAACTCATTAAGGACAAATTTCCTATGATGGGAGCAAGTGCACCAGTGACTCCTGTGATTGATTTTTTTCAGGCAGAGTTAGTGAGAGAGAGAGAAAGGTCTTCCTTCCGTTGGTGCACCCCCAAAATGGCTGCTATGACCGGAACTGTGCCGATCCGAAGCCAGGTGTTTCCTCCTGGTCTCATGCAGGTGCAGGGCCCAAGCACTTGGGCCATCCCCCACTGCCTTCCTGGGCCACAGGAGAGAGCTGGACTGGAAGAGGAGCAACCAGGACAGAACCAGCACCCCAATCAGGACTAGAACCTGGAGAGCCGGCACCGCAGGCGGAGGATTAGGATAGTGAGCCATGGCACCAGCCCTGTTATTGGTTTAACAATTGACACTCTTATTTATGACCTCAGTGATCACCCAAGGCTCTTGTCATGAGCTGAGAAGGCTATGGAAAGCTCTTGAGTCCACAAACTCTGACCTTATTTAGACAGGACCATAATCAAAGTGGAAGTTCTCTCCTCCCTTCAGAGAAAGGTACCTCCTTCTTCAATGGCCCCTTCTTCCCACTGGGATCCTACTCACAGAGATCTTTCATTTAGGTCATTTTTTCCACAGTGTCTTGGCTTTCCATGCATGAAATGCTCTCATGGGCTTTTTATCTAGATCTGAATGCTTTAATGGCTGAATCTGAGGCCAGAGTGCTTTTTTGGGGTATTTACCATTCTATGAGTATGCTGTGTGGCCTGCTACCTGTGGTGGATCCTTCTCTCCTTTTTAATTCTATCTATTATTTTTACCAGACACTTGCTCTTATTTATGTGATCACTTTGACACTTATTCCTATATTCATGATCAGTTATGAACTTAAGCTAATAACTTTAACTAGTAAGATGGCATTGGTACTTGCCAACCTAATGGGATATGGAGTCCCATGGTAAGTTTTTAGCTTTACACTTAGGGGTAAGTCCGAGGGAACATGTGCCAAACTGTACTGTACATCCCCTCCCACTCTTATTCTCACTCTTATTTTTACCAGGGATCTATTTTCAGTTGGCTTATGCAACTAAGAATAATTCTATATTAAGTAAATAGTTCAAATGATGATATTAAGCAGAAAAAGAAAATACTGAAAGAATAAAATAGAATATTTTTAATTTCAGTTTTCCACAAACTGCTTTAAAGTACCTGTGTGTGTGTGTAAGAGTGTGTGTGTGCACTGAAATGAGGTTTTATTAGAAGTTTGTATGGGGCAGTGTTGTGGCATAGTAAGCTAAGCCTCCACCTGTGGCACTGGCATCCCATATGGGTGCCGATTCTGATCTAGCTTTCTGCTTATGTCCTGTGAAAGCAGTGGAAAATGGTCTAAGTGCTTGAGCTTCTGCACTCATGTGAGAAACCCGGAAGAGGCTGCTGGCTCCTGGCTTTGGATAGGAACAGCTTCCGAAGTTGCAGCCATTTAGGGAGTGAACTAGCAGGTGGAAGACCTTTCTCTCTGTTTTTCCCTTTCTCTGTCTGTAACTCTACCACTCAAATAAATAAATTTGAAAAATCTTAAAAAAATTTGGTATGAACACAATTGTCATGAAATGCAAATCACTTGTTTTAAGATATAGTAATAGTGATATTGAAAATGACCCCTAAAATATATATGAAAATGTGACCCCTTGAAGTTCCCCAGAGGTCGAGTCTGGCGAGCCACATATGTTACTGGAATTTGAGGTGCCATACAATATCACCATATGCTTATTCATAAATTCCCCAATATCAATAAGTCTATTATTTAGAGAAGAATTCTAAATACCGGCATAAATTATCAAGGCGGTATGGTACATTTTAGGATTTTATTTAGTGTGAAAGATGCGTAGGAGAGTGAGGGCTTTATCTAATAGAGAGAGGGGTGAATCTGGGTTCATACTGAGTACCAGGAACTAGCCACGTGGAGGAGCATCTAGGCCAGGAATTCTGGGCAGGTGGCCTGAAGGCCACGCTCCCTGGAGGCACAGGGCTACAGCCAGCCCCCTCCTGGCAAGAGGCCAGGGAAAAGAAGAAGGGCACAGGGTGTCCCAGGCTTTTAACCCACCTCCAAAGGGGAGTGGCTAATTAATCTGATTGCTCATGGGCACCAGGTGTGGCCAGGTAGGGGCACGAGGTCACACAGGGGAATGGTGAAGGTGTGGTCTTCCAACTCACAAACCTAATCAGTTTTAGCCTGTATGCCTGCCTACTTCAATAGGGGCATAGTGGATAAAGCTGCTGCCTGCAGTGCCAGCATCACATATGGGCCCCAGTTAAAGACCCAGCTTCTCCATTTCTGATCTAGCTCTCTGCTATACCCTTGGAAAGCAACAGAAGATGGCCCAAGTCCCCGGGCCCCTGCATCCATGTGGGAGACCCGAAGAAGCTCCTGGCTCCTGGCTTCATATCAGCTCAGCTCTGGCCATTGTGGCCAGCTTGAGGGGAGAACTAGAGGGTGGAAAACCTCTCTCTCTCTCTCTCTCTGCCTCTCCTCTCTCTGTGTAACTCTGACTTTCCAATAAATAAATAAATCTTTAAAAAAGATATAGTAATATAATTAGTAATGTAGGATTATCATCTAATTAAATACGACACGTGAAATATGTCAATAGCAAAATAAATCAAGAAAAATATTTAGTGTTGAAATTCTGTGCATTTTTAGCTAGATAAAAGTTTCCAGAAATTAAAAGCCGTAAAGTTTTTTTTGTCAGAGAGCTATGGTAATGCTATTTTAATAGTATGCTCAACCAAAAAAATTCACATTTGAATGTCTTTGTTAAGGACAGGATTTAATATGCTCTATGTAGCCTCCACTCAAACTCTCCTGACCCTTTCGATTTGAGTTTTTTTTTACTATCTTTTCTTGTCATATCTAGGTTAAAAAATGCTTTGACTGTATAGATGGCCAGTAAGCTGATGATATAATTGGCGAATTTTAATTGCTAACTTAAGGGTAGAAAAAGCTATATAAATCTCTAATGATATTTTAAAGCCATTAGAAACATCTCTGGAAAATGTAGATCTTTCAGAATTTAACACACAGGAACTTAATCATTATCAGAAGGTTTGGGAACTGTGTGACACATAGGATGGTCTCTTTGTTTTATAATTTTGTTTTGTAGCACTTTTTTGAGTACTCAATACTTTGATATTTCTTTTGAAATGATTTACCTTATGGGAAAATTTGCAATTGACTTGTAATTCATATGCTGATTACCAAGCAGTTGGTTAGCAATAAGACCTTATTTGCATTCTTGGTTTAAAAGTCATGCAAACAAAACCAAAAGAAAAAAAAAAAAAAAACAAAGCAAAGCATAACAAAAAATTTGACTTTTTGGTTTATGTGAAAGTTCATATGTGATTATTAGAGAAATGAACAGATAAAAATTAACCTGGATATTGGTGGCAGTTGGAAGACAGAGAGGATTTTATTGCTTCCATTATTTTATAGGAATGAATTATTGAGGTTATGGCAAACCCACTTTGAAACAAAATTATTTTATGTCATTTATTTTATTCACTAATCTGACATATTTTTATTTTTGTTGTAAAATTCAGTTATGAGAAAGAATCCACAAAGGATAGTCTTTTAAAATTAATTATGCTAACTCATTTTTTAAAACAACTTATCAAAAAAATCTCAATTTCTATACATTCCAGAATATACTTTCATAAATCTTCTTTTCCAGATATCCTAAGAAAGCATCAGTGTTCCACCATATGCCATTTTGAGTTGCCTATCGTATCCTACTAGCAGTAATATGAAGTTACTAAGTGAACCAGATATTAAACCTGAAATTTTGACAGGATAAACATAGGGCTGTCATCTCAAATGTGTGGCACTCAGGGTTCAGAAACGTATTCAGGCTATGAAAACCACATGCAGTTACACATATAACCAAAGTTCCACAATGTTAGGAGATGAGAGGTCTATTGATTTTTTTCGTTAACAACACTGCTAGAATGCCTGCATTTTCTTCCTAGGTAGGATTAATACCTGTTTCTATGGGCAATCAATACCTTCTTTGCCCAGTAAATGACATTCCATCTGTTTAATAGCTATGAGGTAGTAAAAATAAGCTAGTATTAATCATACCTTCTAATCTAAGGTGAAAAAAAGATGATTATGATACAGGGCACACAGAGATGTTTATAATCATTACTGTTTCCAGAATAGTGTGGGGGAAATTTAAAAGGTTTATGTCTGCAACATTATTTTATAACTTACTCACTTCAGAGTCCCTTCTTCCTTTGTTCACATTTTTGGAATAAAATATCTTGCTATTTTATGAACAGTTTTGTATGGATCTGTCTCCCTGTTAGCACATGAGTTCCATAATCGAGCTGATAATCTTATTTGTCTCAGTAGTACTAGTTTCCAATCTCACAATCTGTGATATGCTATATACTCAATGGATTTGTGGGAAAAGGAATGTCAAGGCTGGCACTGTGGCATAGCAAGTTATGTAGGCATCTCAGACACAGTCAACCCATATGGGTGTTGGTTTGAGTCCTGGCTGCCTTACTTTTTTTTTGACAGGCAGAGTGGACAGTGAGAGAGAGAGAGAGAAAGGTCTTCCTTTTGCCGTTGGTTCACCCTCCAATGGCCGCCACGGCCGGCACACCACGCTGATCCAAAGGCAGGAGCCAGGTGTTTCTCCTGGTCTCCAATGGGGTGCAGGGCCCAAGCACTTGGGCCATCCTCCACTGCACTCCCGGGCCACAGCAGAGAGCTGGCCTGGAAGAGGGGCAACCGGGACAGAATCCGGCACCCCGACCGGGACTAGAACCCCGTGTGCCGGCGCCGCAAGGCGGAGAATTAGCCTAGTGAGCCGTGATGCCGGCCCTGCCTTACTTCTAATACAGCTACCTGTTAATGCTCCTGGGAAAACAACGGAAAATGGACACTGTACTTGAACCCTCACCAATGTGGGAGACCCAGATGAAGCTTCTGCCTCCTGGCTTTGGCCTGTCCCAGTCTGGACATTGTAGCCATTTGGTGCGTGAACCAGTGGATGAAAGATCTCTCTCTCTCTCATTCTCTCCCTCTCTCCCTCTCTCTCCTTCTCCCTCTCTCCCTCTCTCACTCTCTCATTCTCTCTCTTTCTCTCTCCCTCTCTCTCCTCCTCCCCCCATCTCTCCTTCTCTCTCTCTCTCTGTAAATCTGCCTTTCAAATAAGATTAATAGGCCAGTGCTGCAGCTCAATAGGCTAATCCTCCAGGTTCTAGTCCCAGTCGGAGTGCTGGATTCTGTCCAGGTTGCTCCTCTTCCAGTCCAGCTCTCTGCTGTGGCCCAGGAGTGCAGAGGAGGATGGCCCAAGTCCTTGGGCCCTGCACCCGCATGGGAGACCAGGATAAGTACCTGGCTCCTGGCTTCAGATCAGCGTAGCACGCTGGCCACAGTGGCCATTGGAAGGTGAACCAATGGAAAAAGGAAGACCTTTATCTCTGTCTCTCTCCCTCACTGTCCACTCTGCCTGTCAAAAAAAATAAGATTAATAAACCTTAAATAAAAAGAATGAGTGTCATGAAATTTTGCTGTATTCTTTCTTTCTTTCTGAAATTGAGCTAACCAGGTTCTGTCACAGATACAGCAATTTGCGTATTGAGAGATACAGCAATTGAAGGAGTAGAGAACTGGTTACATTATTGTATCACATACTTAAAATTTTAAATATTCTTTTATAAATGATTTTATTTGTGTATTTATTTATTTTCTGCATTTTCTTATAACAAGAAGCTCTTCTGCCTAAAGCCACTGATATTTAGCTCAATGGTTGTTTTAATAGATTGTGTTTATTGATTGGTTCATGTTCATGTAGTACTGCAATGAATGCACATACACATCTTGCCATTATCAAGTGTGATGCACAGAATGGCTACCAACTAAATCATTTTAACAAAATTAATATACCCTTTGTTTAAATCTTTTTAAGATATTGCAGTTAAAGATCTGAGTGAGATAACACATATATGTGCTATAGGCTCCATTCATTAGTATTACTAAAATAAGTTGAAACAGGTTAGGAGTGAAAACAGGTTAGGAGTCCTGAGTGGGGGATAGTTTGCAGTATGACAAAGGGTGATGTGAACTGGCCTTTTTAAGAGGATGAGACCTGCACAATAATTTGAAAGAGTTATGGGACTTAGTGAATTATAGGGAGTAGAATACCTAGAAAACAGAACAAGATTTCTGGAGTAGAATATGTTTGGGCATGGTTAAATAACAAGAAGTGGAGGAAAGTCAAACTAACTTAGGATATGCATGGAGAAGAAGGAGGTCTAGATGTTCTGGGATTGGATTTGCAGACTATCTAAAGAATTAGGATATTCTTGAGAGTCAAATCAAAAGATTGTTTGGTCTTAAGAACAACAGACTGTGCCCCAACTGAGAAGAGTTTTGTACAAGTCTTTCCTGCTTCAATGAGGGCAAGGATAGCTGCAGGGGATCCCTGTTGGGAGCTTATTTCAATAGTCCATGTTAAAGATGATAGTGTTTTGAGGGCAGAGTGACAGCAGTGAAGATGATATGAAATGTTTATATTGTAAATATATTTATTTTAAAGATATTTTGGAATTTTAAAATTTATTTGAAGCACATAGTTCCTTTGAAAGAGAGACAGAGAGAGAGAATCTGCCATCCACTGGCTCAGTCCTCAAATGCCAAAGCAGCCAGTGCTGGGCTAGGCCCAAGTCAGGAGCCAGGAACTCTACCTTGATCTCCCATATGGGTAGCAGGACTACAAGCACTTGAACCTATATACACTGACTCACAGGTTGTGCATTAGCAGGATGTTGTATCAGAAATGGTGGTGGGACTTTATCTAGGCACTCAAATATAAGAAGCAGACATCCCAAGTGACAGCTTAAACAGATATGCCACAGTACCCACCCCTATAAATATATTTTGAACATAAAAATCACATAATTTCCCAGGAGAATATAGAATATAAGAGAAGTATATGTGGGGTTGTGCTGTGGCGAAGTAGGGTAGGCAGCCTATATGGAGCCAGCCATTTCTAGTCCCAGCTGCTCCTCTTCTGATGCAGCTCTCTGCTAATGGCCTGAGAAAGCAGTAGAAGATGACCCTAGTGCTTGGTCCCTTGTACCCATATGGGAGACCTAAAAGAAACTCCCAGCTTCTGACTTTGGATTGGCTCAGCTCTGGGCATTTGGCCGTTTGGGGAGTAAACCAGTGGATGGAAGACCTCTCTCTATATCTCTCCCTCTCTCTGTAACTGCATTTCAAATAAATAAATAAGTTCTTAAAAAAAGAGAAAAATATATGCTTCAAAGATAATTTCACATTTTCTGACTTAAACAACTTACAAGGACTTTGAGTGCTGGAATATATTAGGGAGAGGCATAGGAGAAGAAACCAGAGATTTGTTTTGACATGTGACATAAAATTAGAGATATAAAATAATATTTTTCTATTTGCAAAGGCAAGTGATATTGAGAGAAAATATAAAGTTCTATCATTCTCAAGTTATGGTGGAGAATGTACTGTGACAGAGAATATGTGCTTTGTGCATCACCAGTGGAATTGAAAGTTAAAAGTATATCATGTGAGAGGAATGACATTATCAAAATGGAAAATCAGAAAATCCTAATACCCACTCTCCCGCAGAGACACTATACGAACAACCAAATATGGATGAAAACATCTTTATGATAACTTCAGAAATCAGTTAAGAAGTTGGAGTACCACAGGAAAGCTCAAAGCTGAAGAACCACCTTTAAGTGAATGAGAGCCTGTTTTTCTTTGTTTGTTTGTTTTTTGTTTTATTTTTTTTTTCCCATGATTGCCTCTCCCTCAAGCTAGGACTAAACAGCTCATCTCCTGACTTCTCTCTCAGGGAAAGAAAGTGGTGGAATGTGCATCCAGGTTTTACGAGCCCTTCAGAGTCAAAAATCTCATGGACTCTACATTGTTTGAATGTATAAGGAGGGACTGGAGGGCATATATTTTTGGGTCTTCCAGCTATATAGATTCTGTTGCAACTACTCAACTCTGGTATTACATGTAAAAGAAAGTCATAGGCAATACATAATTAATAGACATAACTTTGTTCCAATAAAACTTCCTTTACAAATTCAGATGGCAGGCATATGTTTGTTGAGTCCTAGTTTGCTAGTTTCTGTTCTAGAAGAAGTTTTTAAGCACATTTAAAAGGAATGTCAATTCAATGACTTAAAAGGAAAATTGACAGAAATATATATTGCATGAGTCTATAAGAGCTGGCACTATTAACAGCATTGTTGTTGGTGGCAAGATTTTCTAAAATTGTAAATGACACTGTAGAAAGTTCTTTTTTTATTCACATGATTTTATGCTTCCTATATTTTATATGAAGCATACACTAATATTTTATGGTGCAAAACAACTCATTTTAATTACAACTGCAGGATAAGACATTTTCACACTTTTTGGAACATAACCCCTCTTTATTCAAAAACATTACAGGAAACACATTTCAACTACATGCTGTTTTTCTATGAATCTATAATAATTCGCTCTGTGTATTTATTTTCTTTTAATTTTTAATTACACTTTGATATAACATATTTTATTTACATTATAATCCAAGGTTTTAATGCTCTACTAAATAAAGAGTTTAGCACATAAAATGTAAAAAGTTCAGCAGAATATAGGCAAACACTATAAATAATAATCAAATGAAAAGTTGTACAGTTCTGAACTTTGTAAATAGTTTAAATAGCCTTTATACCCACATGAATACCTGGTACGATCACTTGAAATCCCTGTAGCCATTCCAATTGTTATGTCAACCAAAATTGCTAGTAAAATTTCCCCAAATGCCCCATCAATATTGGTACCATCTCCATGGGAAAACTAATTTTTTATGAAATTCTTGGAGGTAAGTTTCTGTATCAAAATATAAATGGAACTTTTATTATGATTTGGCAATATATGAAATATGGAATTTTATACCCTTTGAACTTGAGAATAAACTTATAACTTAAGAATTTAAGATGAGAAAAAAAGGCTTGTTTCTCAATTTCTCTCAACAAGTACTTTAACTTTGACATATTTGGTATATATCATTATAAATTTGTAAATATATGTATTATATTACTTCATCACTTAGTATCTATATGAAAATCTATTTTGTTATTTCCTTATAAATCAAATTCTAACATATATTTCTTTACTATTAATAGACACAATTATTTACATATTCAATCTTAAACATAAATAAACTCTAATATTCTGCTTTCTTCTCATGTACTCTAATTTACTATTAGGACATTTTCTGAAACTGAAAATTAATATAATTTTTCTGAAATAACTCAATGTCAGATAATTGTACATATATAATATAATTATTAATCCAATCAAGAGCCTTCAGATTATTAGAGGTTTCATAGGCTATTAAAGAATAGAACAAACTGTGAACATATTTATGATGACAACAAAACCTTAGTATTGCATTATTGGCATGCTCAGTGCACAACTACTTTAACTGAAGTATGCTGTCAAAGTGATTATTTCTATAAAAGTTTTCCTAACTATGAATTTATTTCTATTTAAATTTTCTAAGCATATAGTTAGTGTTAAATTTCACAATCAAGGAAGTAAAACCCTTAGCCTTTTGTCATTTTCCATGATATTGACATTTTTGAAGATTTCATTTTCCAATACATTAAAGCTTTACTTTATGTTTAATGTGGTATCAAACTCTACTGACTTGATTCTGAATTTTGCCTTTGATTTTTCATTTTTTTAATTTCATTTTGATTTTCCTCTTTCAGTTTTATTTTTCTTAAGTGGAATCCTCTATTCTTCCCATACTCCTAAGAATGTGGGCTCCAGTAGGAATCAGGTTTTGATTGTCTTCTTTAGCATTCATTCCAAAAACTACAATGTTACCAATAAATATTTTGTTAGGAATAAATCAAAAGTGATGTTGTGCTTTCAGTTTATCACATTTAATGGGAATATCACATCAATTGCTCCCTTCATTGGTAGTATCAATGCTGATTATTTAGTCATTAATTATTAGCCAAATAATTCTGATTATTTAACCAGAAATTACAATATAATATTACTATTTTTCTCTCTGCAATTACATGTAGTCTATAGAGAATACTTCCAGATCCTTTAAATGTAATCAATTTCTACATAATAGATTTACTAAACAATGATCATTCTTGCCTGAATCATTTCTTTGATGGCTGCAAATAATTTTTATCCCAATTTTTCTCCTTGTTTTAGTTGTAAATACAAATGTCCTCTGACACTTCAAAATATCAATTTTATGAAACACAACCAGGAAGAGACAGAAAGAGATTAAACAGCATAAATGTGGCAAAATATTAAGAATGTCTGGATTTATTTGAGGGAAGTGTATATGGCATTCCTTGTGTTACTCATGATATTCTTCTGAAAATTTGAAATAATTTCAGAATAAAAAGTTTAAAAAAAAGTTAAAGAAAAGGTTTAAAAAGATAGAAAAGTTATCTAACAGAGGCCAGTGTTGTGGTAAGTGGGTTACCCCATTGCTTGAAATTGCCACGTTCCTTATCAGAGAGCTGGTTTGAATCCCAGCTGCTCAACTTTGACTCAGTTGCCTGATAATGCACCTGGGAAGGAACCTGATGATGGGGAAGGTACTTGGGCTCCTGCCACCTATATGGGAGACTGGGATGGAGTTCCAGTTTCCTGGCTTCATCTTAACCTATTAAACTATTTCCACTAGCCATTTAGGGAATGAAGCAGCAAGTATAATATTCTGCCTTCCCACTTCCCTGCCTCCATCTCTCTCTCTCTCTCTCTTTCTCTCTCTCTCTCTCTCTCTCTCCAACTCTTTTTCTATCTTTCCCTCTCTGTCACTCTGCTTTTCAAATAAATAAATAGACAAGCCTAGTACCTGCTAACGCTAACTGATGGAGTAAATAAAGGGGAGAGTGATCCAACATGGGAAGTGAGATACTCAGCAGACTCATAGAATGGCAGATGTCCTAAATAGCACTCTGGCCTCAGAATCAGCCCTAAAGGCATTCGGAGCTGGCTGAAAAGCTCATGAGAGTATTTCAGGCATGGAAAGCCAAGACACTCTGGCAAAAGATTTCTGCGAGTGAGATCCCAGTGGAAAGAACAGGTCATCAAAGAAGGAGGTACCTTTCTCTGAAGGGAGGAGAGAACCTCCACTTTGACTATGACCTTGTCTAAACAAGATAAGAGTCGGAGAACTCAGAGGGCTTCCATAGCCTTGGAAACTCATGACTGGAGCATAGGGAGATTACGGATGCCATAGACAGGAGTGTCAATTGGTAAAGTCAACAACAGGAGTCACTGTGCACTTACTCCTCATGTAGGATCTCTATCCTTAATGTGCTGTACATTGAGATTTAATGCTATAACGAGTACTCAAACAATATATTTCACTTTGTGTTTCTATGGGGGTGCAAACTGTGGAAATCCTTACTTAATGCATACTAAACTGATCCTCTGTAAAAAAAAAAAAAAAAAAAAAAGAAATTATCAATTCCCAACTTGACTCTCACTGGGATTAAACATGACAATAGGTCTGCTCTGATTTCATCATCATTTAAAAAAAATCATCTATATTTTTCACTTTATGTTTCTGTGTGGGAGCAAACTGTTGAAATCCATACTTAATGTATACTAAGCTGATCTTCTGTATTAAGATAATCGAAAATGAATCTTGATGTGAATGGAAGGGGAGAGGGAGTGGGAAAGGGGAGGGTTGTGGGTGGGAGGGACGGTATGGGGGGGAAGCCATTGTAATCCATAAGTCGTACTTTGGAAATTTATATGCATTAAATAAAAGTTTTAAAAAAAAATAGGATCATCAAATGATCCAACAACTGCATTTGTGGATGTCTACCGAAAAGAATTGAAATTACAATCTTCAGGAGAATTTGCACACCCATGTTAAAAGCAGCACTAGGGGCCGGCACCGTGGCTCACTGGGCTAATCCTCCACCTGCGGCACAGGCACCCCGGGTTCTTGATCTTCTGTATATTAAGATAATCGAAAATGAATCTTGATATGAATGGAAGGGGAGAGGGAGTGGGAAAGGGGAGGGTTGTGGGTGGGAGGGACGTTATGTAGGGGAAGCCATTGTAATCCATAAGTTGTACTTTGGAAATTTACATTCATTAAATAAAAGTTAAAAAAAAAAAGCAAAAAAAAAAATCTTTAAAAAAATAAGAGTTATTGAATTGAAGACCATGTCCAAGCAGCTGTAGAAATACATTTATTAAGAAATATTGGCTTGTTTGATGGTACAGAAACATTTATTCTATGTGTTTCCCCACATTTGGTGATTTTATTGTGCTCAGGCCTCCTGTGTACTCTCATACACATCTCATCTATGATTCATTTGTCCCAGGGAGTGCACTAATGAATGAAAGATGATCAGCCTTGGTGCTTTTTGTTGTAAAGGCAGATTATTAAATATCAATGATGTCCAGAAAATATTGACAATATGAGCCCCTTTTCTGCTGCAAAAAATAAATTCTCACCATCTTACTCATTTTCTTTTAAGTCAGTAAGTGATTTTGAGGATTTTTCTTGTTGGTAAGGATTTTCCATATCTTCAGAGTCCTTTTATTTTTCCACAAGATATAAAACCAGGGTGTCAGACTTGTTTCCCAAACAAATTTTTCTCATAAAAGATGGTCAGTGTGGAAAACAGTTCCCCTGCATTCTATGTTACCATAAGAAAGAAAGTCAAATTTTGTATAACAAAGTCAATTATACCTTAAGCTCAAGAATTCTGGGAAAAGATGCCAAGGCAAAGAGGCAGAGGGAGCCCTACATTGGGCAGGGAGATTTTAGGTACAAAAGAAGAGTACAAGCCCTTCTTAGGAAAAGTGAAAGAAGAGATTGCAGTGCCTAGGTTGACCAGATACCCATAGGATGAACTGGGGAGGACAATACTAAATTTATGCTTAGAATAGTCAATGAGATTTCTATTCACAAACCCTGGAGGACTAGGAGATACAGAAATCCTACTCACACATTCCTCCCTACCCTCACTTCCATTATCTCCTAGATTTTGAAGTATAAGGGTCCTCTTATTATGCTAAACCTAAATTCAATGTCCCCAATTCTAGTTCACCTTATGGGGTGTTTGATATCCATAGTTGCAATTCATTTCAAGATTCCTCTCCTTGAAGCAGTTGAATGGACGAAGATGGTGGCCAGCATCTGAATGTGAACAAGGGAAGATCATAATTATCAAGTATGTTTCATGACATTTTTATAGTACTCATTAATGTAGATAATTTTGTAGCATTGAAATTTGTATTTTTTAGCTCTAGAAAAGTAAGTTTTTTTCTGATTCACTTAGCTACCAATTTATGGGGTGGCCTATTGAATGTTCTAATGATATATATCAAGCAGTGTACACGCTGAAGTCAATTAATAAAAGAATTCAGGAGGATAAGCCTTTTAAAGATCAAACTGTGTTATAAAACAGGTGACAATGTCTCAGTCTGGCATATTTAACAGTCAAGTTTGTCATTCAATAGAAAATAGGTGTGCCTTCATAGTTTTTCCTTTGTTAGAATGGTATGTACATTTATTGGAAGTTCTGAATGTAAAACCATACTGTAATTTTTCTGTTTTTCAATTTCATTTTTTGTTTTCCTCGAGAATCTTTTTTCAGCTCTTTCTACATTCACTCACCATGTAAGCTCCATGATGGTAGAGTTTCTGTTTGTCTTGTTAAGTATTATATTCGTAGGATCAATGCTTGTTCAAAGAGGGGTATTTCATAAATATTTAAGAATGAGGTAAATGAATGGATTTGTCAATGAATATTTTTGCATGCAGATAACCACTAATTTTGTATTACCAGTTTTCAAAAAACTATTGTGGCAAATTTTATAAGATCTTTATAGAACTAAAGAGTTACGAGGTCACCATACAGATGCTGTCTTCCCTGCTTAAATCCTTTATACAATACATGTTATAATGTTAGTGCATACGTTTCTTAAATACACCTACAGAGACAATGTTGGAAGAGATAATAACATTATGGGAATGATCTATACATATTTAAGTAAACTATTAATAGACTGTGATTGTGATGGGAAAGATGAGGAAAACAAACATGTACCTTTTCTTATAAGGTGGCCCTAATGGATTCAATTTCTTGGCTTTTTTTCCCCCAGAGAAATGCTTTTCTCTGAATGACTCGCATTTCACAAGCAGACAAAAATAAAAGCAATAGCCAGTTCAGAAACTATAAACACCTTCAATTTGGAAATTATTGCTTGTGAAGATTCTGACATATGAATCCTTCTGAAATATCATAGTACTTCAAAAAGCTCCTGGAAAGCTGGAATTAAAAAAAATAAGTTTACTTTTGTGCCAAAAATGTTTTGAAATCTATGCATCATTTATTTTTTCCTAAATGTATTTTTCTATGAAGTTTTGGAGATCTCATATATGCATAGATTTCAAAATCTTTTTGCAACATAATGAATTTATCTCTTAATCGTATCTTCCACAAACTTTATGAAGTTACAGTGTGTGTATCCTAAGTTGTCTTATGCCAGTTGGTAAGGATTGATAAAGTGCATTTACCAGCATTACTTGGGGCTTGTGTTCAATGGAAGTCACTATGGTTTAATGATGAAGAATATGAGCTCTGGCACCAGGGAGTATGGACTCATACCCAACCGGAGCATAAACACATCTGTGACTGTGAGCTAGTCATTCATTTTATCTGAGCCTCATCTGTAAATAGGAATCATAGAGAAACCTGTTTGGCATTTCAAAAGTGCATGCTAATATTAGGGGGACAATTGTGTATGATGAATATTAGAGTGTGGAGAAAATTAATGTATGGAAAATTACTACATGGAGAGCGATACTACTGTCACCATGGTTCATGGTGTCCTCTGGACAACAGCTAGCATGTGTGGCTATAAGCGATCACTGGAAATCAGAGACTATGTGGGCTTATGGTGGTGCTTTCATTTCTGAACCCAGTGAGTAAAATACCAGGCTTTCTGTTCCTTTTAGCTGTGACAGTGTCATTAGCTGATGATATTGTTTCCTCTTGATTCTTTGGATACTTCAGAGTAAACATTATTTTTTTCTAGCTATACTGTTTTACGAGTGAAAGTTGGAGTACTTAGGCATTAGAATTATCCAATGAGATAGTTTCCAGAATTAGAGATGCTGTGTGTAATGAAGATACTAAAACCTATCAATGTAGATTTATAACTTGCTTCACATTCCAAACAGCAGCACTGGATGAAGTACTCCACCTTGCACCCACACTTCTGCTGTTTGGCCAATGAGGTTCTGAGAGCAGGTTCTTCAGGTGCATTGTGTGGCCTGTGGTCCACTTTTACTCCCATCATTTTCTATTGAAAGTGGTACCCTCAAAGTAGTATTTTCTCTGTGGTATCACAAAAATAAAGAATAAAAGGAAAAAATTCTAAGCCTTATAGCTTTATATATGTAGCTAAAAGTAGCTAAAAGTATAGCTTTTGCAAAGACCAGAGACATCTACAATGAAAAAGTTAACTTTTTGATCAACACAAAGTGTTTCTATGAGAGGAAAAAAAAGCCAGAGACTTTTTAAAAAAAAAACTCATAATACAGATGTTTATAAAAAAGAGTGGAGTATCATATGTAATATCTGTGAAATTGTGGAGAAACTATTTTCGTGTTTCGCACAGATAAGACATTCTGCACAAAATTAAAACATAAACGTGGGACCTGAACTAAAGGAGAAGCCTTAGACCTAAAAGACGAATAACTAGATGAATAGAAAGTACCGGATTGATTTAAGTTCTTGGAAATATGTTTTTAAATATCACAGGGGATACTGTCCAGAATCAGGAGTTGAAGCACTGGAATGCTTGTCTCATCATTCCTCAGAGAGATGTGTTTATATCCCAAAGGATAGAAACCCAGAGTCCTGCCCCTTCTCCTCCCAGGGAGAATTGTTTTCTTCTCAAGGAGACTGAGTTTCTCTCCCTCCTCTCAGAAGTACAGGGGTCATTGCTTCTCGGCCTTTTGGCTAAGATCAAGTATAGAGGTACAGGGGATCATGTGTTTATCAAAGAACTTCTGAATGTACATGGAAGGATGGAAATAACAACGCAATTATGTTGGTACAAAATAATTTGAAATTTATGCATAGATTTTTTTGATACTATGCACATTCCATTAACTTTTTGAAGACCCATTGTGTCAGCTGACAAATGAAAAATTTTAATTTTTTTTTTTCAGTTCCGGATACTAGATATACATTGTTTATCTGGCTTTTATTGCATCATGCTAGAAAGTAAAGAGATTGAGAGAAAAATAATTAATGTGGTTATAATTAGGGGGTTCAGTTTTTGGATAATATGAATAAATACTGATATTAAAAGCCGCGGCTCACTAGGCTAATCCTCCGCCTTGCGGCGCTGGCACACTGGGTTCTAGTCCTGGTCGGGGCACCGGATTCTGTCCCGGTTGCCCCTTTTCCAGGCCAGCTCTCTGCTGTGGTCAGGGAGTACAGTGGAGGATGGCCCAAGTCATGGGGCCCTGCACCCGCATGGGAGACCAGGATAAGTACCTGGCTCCTGCCTTCCGATCAGCGCGGTGCACCGGCCGCTGCGCGCCAGCCGCGGTGGCCATTTGAGGGTGAACCAATGGCAAAGGAAGACCTTTCTCTCTGTCTCTCTCTCTCTCACTGTCCACTCTGCCTGTCCAAAAAAAAAAAAAAAAAGATTTATAAAAAAAGTATATTATCAATGGAGTATAATTTGGAAAAATCAAGTCTTTGAATGTTATTTCTTAAAAATTATATGCACATCAGAATTATTGTCTTTTAAGTTGAACTATATTTATTTGTTTGAAATTTAATATATTTTACTAATGGGGAGAAAACATGGGGACAAGTGTTTGAGTAGAAGAAGCTGGAGTTATTCTTTTAATACTTAAAATGTGGAGCAGGAATTATATAGGTGAAAGTTGAGCTTTATTCTCTTCTTCAATGAAAGGAAGAAATTTCTACAGCTATTTCCTTATCCAACCTTAGGCAATATACAATTTCAAACCCTGTTAAATGAGCTGATCACTTACTTCCAAGCTTCCTGTCTACAAAATTTTCTCCAGCTTTGATCATAAAAAACTCTTCTTTTAATATGCCATGCTTTCAACGTTATGTCTAACTTGATTTTTCTTCATCTCTTTGTTTTATGCCATATTGAAGTGTAAGAAATTTGGAGAACTAAAGGGAATAAGCTACCCAATCCTCTTTCATCCATGTAATTTCTCCTGTTCTTATCAAATAGAAGAGAACAGGAAGTTATCACCCTACTCCGACTCCCGTGTAATGCCTGATTACGAACGACATCCACTCTGCTAAGCTCTTTTCCGCTTATTTTGATTAGTTCAGACAGCTTCCAGAGACAGACACCGGGTGTTAGATAATTTATGAAACAAATTCAAAATCATCGTTATGTGAAATTTCACCTTTCTTTATGATTTTTCTAAGAGGGATTACGTTGTGATAGTATTTTTTTCATCTCAATAATTGATGAACTTAAACTGTAAACAACTGTATTCCCAGACAAGATACAAAGTTCATTGTTATATTCAAAAGTTTTTACACAATGTCCCCAACTTAAGTCCTTGTGACAACTGTTGAAAAGCTGTAGGATTTGTTGATTTTTTAATGTTGTCATTGAATCTATATGTAAGAAACAAAGTGGAAAGAAAAGAGATGAAAATGAAGAATTAGTGTGTTGTCCAATGTGAATTGATGCTATAACTAGTACTCAAACAGTATTTTACACTTTATGTTCTGTGTGGTGCAAACTGATGAAATCTTTACTTAATATATACTAAATCGATCTTCTGTATATAAAGATTATTGAAAATGAATCTTGATGTGAATGGAATGGGAGAGGGAGCTGGAGATGGGAGGAGTGCGGGTGGGAGGGAAGTTATGGGGGGGAAAGCCATTGTCATTCATAAACTGTACTTTGGAAAATTATATTTACTAAATAAAAGTGTTTATAATAAAAAAGAAAAAAATAAAATGAAGAATATAAGGAAATGAATATAAGAAAAAAATTAAAAATAGAGGGATAAGGAAGTAAAGAAAATAGGAGATGGGTATTTGTCCTGGTGGCTAAGCTGCCACTTTGGAGGCCTGCATCACTGTACCACAGCATCTGGGTTCCAGGACCACCCCCAGTCTTCATTCTTGCCTGCTACTAATGGACACCAGGAGAGGCAAGAAATTATGGCTTAAGAAGTTGGATCGCTACCACCCATTTTGGAGGCCTGGATTGAGTTCCTAGCTCCCAGCTTATGCCTGCCTCAGCCCTGACCATTGCAGGCATTTGGGGGTGGGGTGGGGTGAACAGAGAACAGTGTGCTCGCTCTCTCTCTTTCACATAAAATAAAGAGATAAATTAAAATTCAAAAATTAAATGAAAAATGGGAAAAACAAATACAAGTGATGTGTATGTTCAACTATTACACAAATATTTTATTACATCAAAATGTACTAATTTGAAAAATGATAGTCTTCATTTAGTTTCAACACATTTTTGTTAAAATAACAAATGAACCCTCATGACTATTATTTCTTGAAATATGAGGAAAAATTAATAATAATTATTTAGTTAACATTAATTGAAAATTTGCCATTTTATGGATATACTGCTTCTTTTAAGTATCTAATCACTTATTGATATTCTGTATGTGCATTAAATCCTCCACTTTTGGGGTTTATCAGTTTTGAAACTATTTGTAAACATGTATTTGTCACAAGCGACTGAGGTGAGATTTGAAATCACGTTGTCTCTTTCTAGAAACTGAATTTCTAAATATCCACTGAAAAAGGATTTTTATATAGGTTCTTATTTTGCAAATATATTAAGTTGAACTGGAGGTTTCCATTAAAGCTCAATGAACAAGTCAATGTTGAGGGCACCAGTAGTGTAAGCAGAAAGGGGATAATAAAAAAAAAATAATGTGTTGTCTAAACCCATACATCTACCTCAAGAGTTTAAATGTTGTGGACATGAGATGTTTTTGTTTGTTTGTTTAGGCAGATTTTTTTAAAGAGCTCAATTTTACTCCAAGATTAGACTCGTTTTGCTGTCTACTTGAGTCAAGAGAGAGAAGTTCTATGTAGACAATCCAGAAAATGTTAAAATCAGCTTCTGTAACTTAAGACCTGTGTATAATGTGTGGCTGATAATATATTGGAATGGGGGAAATTTGCATGTTCAGAATTTTCAGGGTAAAGTGTTGAGGAAGAGTGAATCACAATACCAGAGACACAGTGGAGGCAACCCTGAGTTTATCTCTAAAAGTGCAGCTTGAGAGGCAAAAGAGATTCAGCAAAAGGAAGCTTCATTTTTTAAAAAGATTTTATTTATTTATTTATTTAAGAGGTAGAATTACAGAGAGTGAGAGAGAGAGACAGAGAAAAAGTCTTCTACCCACTGGTTCATTCCCCAAATGGCCACAATTGCCAACCGGTCAGAGATGAGCCAATCTGAAGCCAGGATCCAGGAGCTTCTTCCAGGTCTCCCACATAGGTACAGGGGCCCAAGCACCTGGGCCATCTTCCACTGCATTCCCAGGCCATAGCAGAGAGCTGTATTGGAAGAAAAGCAGCTGGGACTAGAATCAGTGTCCATATGGGTTGCTGCTGCCACAGGTGGAGGATTAAGCTACTGCACCACAGCACTGGCCCCAAGGAAGCCTCATTTTACTCTAGGTGGTTAGTTCCTAAGATAAGAGTGAGCAACTAGCCATCACAGAGGATGGAGCTAAAAATAAGAGATGCCCAGAAGCAGAGAAACCATAAACGAGTTCCATAATTCAGTGAGCTTTCAAAAAATTCATACACAGATGTTGTGACATGGGATCACTACATTTTTAAATAACTTTCTGCCACTCTTCTTCTATCCAACAAAATTTTTATCTTATTGCTCTCCTTGCAAAGAAAGGTGATTACTCAACCTCCACCCAACTCTACCCCATGTTCCAAGTTAGACTTAACGTCTGCCCTGGGGAATGAGAATGATCTGCTAAAATTCAGTATAATTTTGGACAGGACATATTCATTAGTGTTTTTGGACAAGACATATTCATTAGTTTTTTTAGTGCAGCCCTGGGTTCACCAAAACACTGACCAGGAATTGTGGGAGAATTCGCATTTACTCCCCTGCCTTTTACAGGTAGAGCCTACTTCACTCTCAATATCCCTACCACAGAGATACATTTTTTACAACTGATGGATCCACATGAACACATCATTATCACTCATGTTCATAATTTATTTGGGGGTTCACTCCCGATGTATGTCTTACAAATTTATGTCCATGGTATCATAGTTTCACTGTCCTAAAAATTTCTGTGTTTTACCTGTTTATCCGTTTCTTTATTTTTTATTTTTAAACAAAATAAGATAAGTAGAATAGAATTTATGTACCTCATAGATACAATTCTAAGAAGATAACCATACTTCTCTCTCTCTCTCCCTCCCTCCCTCAACCTTTCCTCCTTCTTTTCTTTCCTTTAATTTTTGCAATAACATATTTTCAATTTACTTTATAGTCAATTTTGCTTTATTTTCAATTTATTTTATAATGTACCACTAAACCTAATGTTCAAAGGAAAAAGTAGAAAGACAATTGTTCTGCAGGGATATAGACAAAGGTGATAAATAATAATCAGATCATAAGCTGTCAGGTTCATTTTTGTACATTTTTTGTATTCTACATTAAATACAACATATCAGACAAAAAACAATATTTGTGTTTCAGGAATCGGCTTATTTCACTAAGCATAATGATCTCCAGTTGTGCCCATTTTGTTGCAAAAGAGGATTTTATTCTTTTTTTTGGATGAGTGCCCAAATGGCACAGTTAGAATCGTCCAATATTTGTCCTTTCCAGGTTTACTTCTTTCACTTTGCATTATGTATTTAAGTTTTTCTCATGTCTTTTTAATAGTTTCGTAGCTAGTTTATTTTTAAAATTCCCTTATTTGGATGCTTTACAAGTTATTTAACCATTTACTTATTGAAGAACAGACAATTTGATTGCTTCCAAGATGCATTTTTTTTCTGCCTGCAATGAGGGCTACAACTACTATAAATATCCTTCTGAAGTTATTTGTGGACAAAATTTTTCAATTCATTTGGGAAAATATGTGTACCAATGAGTAATATTGAGAATCTTGTGTGAAGTGTATGTATTTTTTAAAGAAACTCTTTTGTAAAGTGGCACTACCATTCTGCATCTGACCAGCTGTGAATGTGTTTTTCCACTGTTCCACAACTTTGCTAGCATTTGATGTTGTCAGGGTATTGAAGACGTTTTCATTACAATTCTGAGAATTTCATATTACAACAAAATAATTATAAATGCAAAAGAGTTGGCCAAAATTTTACCTAGAAGCATTTAGAATTCATCTCCAAAAATTAATGTAGAGAGAAAAAGGAGGTCAAATTAGACTCCAAGTATTATATCTCAGGAGTAGTTCTAACATGCTAGATCATGACATTAAGGTATCTCTACCCTATATAATTAAAATGACTTTAAATTCAATATGATACATTTATATATACTTCTTAATTGATAATTTTAGTTTTAATTCATCCTACCCTTTCATGAATTTGGGGACACATGAAATATTCCACTAAAATAAACTTCAGAATATTCATAAGCTTTATTCTGTGATAAAAACATTCTAACTAGAATATGCCAAGAATTATATTAAAATTCTGAATAAATACATTAATAAAATATGACTTTTTTCTTTAAATAATGTATTAGTCAAAGTACTTTTTGCTAAATATGTCAGAATCACAACTCACACTGCAAAAGAATACACGTGAATTTATTTTTCAGTAAACTAAGGAGGCGAAGAGTAGAACTGGCTTTAAGATTCCAAAGCTCTTTACATGACTTCCTTGTATCTGTTTCTTTGTATCAAAGTTTCTTTCCTTCAGAATTCATCATTTCACTTGATTGTCCTTCCCTCTTCTTGCAGATAAATCCCATCGAGGTGGTGAATGTGAGAGCATTGTGGCAAACAATTCCAGAAATACATCATTCTTATTTACAATCCCAGGGAAAAGGAGAGATATTTTTCATCCTCATCATACCTAACGAGTGTAATTTGACTGACTTTATCTGTATCATTTTCTATGTAGATTTTCATGAATGATTAGGACTAAGGTTTGAGAGTGGGATTATTGTTACAATGTTTAATAACTGTTATCTACCCAGATAATTCAAAGAACTCACAAGGCTCCAATACTCAAATGAGGCCTTAATCAAACTCAGGATATGGGATGGTAGGAGAAAGCATCTATAGGGAAGCCTTGAGAACCTAAAGATTTCCACATGGATTGCCTTTTTCATAGCTGCACAGAAAATGCCTCTTCTCTTACTTATGTACCACCACGACATGTGCTAGGAGTTTTGGTTTCAGGGGCTCTTAGGTTAAAGTTTCCAGTGAGATCTCTTATGCTCCACTGATCATGTAACAGAACCAGGCTTTATAATCAGTTAAAATAGGGATATGCTACCAATCCACACATTGCAAGCCATGGAAAAATACTGACTCTGAGAGCTGCAAACTGAATTAGGAACTTTAAACTGAAGATTATAGATTATGTTTGCCAAATATTATTATATTGCAGATATTCCAGATACAAGCACAGAACCCTCTCAGATAATTTTATATTATAGAAGTGTGCTACAGGGTACAGGAGGGTATGTTCTCTTACAGCAGGAACATCTAAACAAGTGACTATGCTTTTGGAAAAGACAAAATAAGAGGATTCAAGATTCAGGATAGAAGCATAACTGTTCAATTAAACAACACACATGAAGAGATTGGATAAGAGAAAACTACATAAAAAAGCTGAAGCATTTAATGTTAAGAAGTCACATGAATACTAATTATTTTTTTACATGGAAAGGAGGAAGGTAAGAGATGATCTAGATAAGCAGACTGTGGTCAGTAAGAAAAAAGTGTCAAAGGTTAGGGGGAAAGTGAAAAGAATGCCAAAATTGTGGAAATCTCTTTTCATTCATATCTTAACTAGAGAGTTAAGAACAGAAGAGAATTCCAGGAGAGAAAGTTCTTATATACTTTGTCATAATCTACTAGTGCTTCTTTGTGTTTTGTCTTTGTGTTTGGCAGGATTGTGTGTAGGTAGATCTGTCTTTGTAAAAGGCTATCTATAATTCAATATGTATGTGTTTAGATGATGCTATAGATATTATTCATCATTACCTGAAGATCTCAGTGAGAGGTTAACTGGCTCAGCTGGCCTGAATCAATTCTCTTGGATCCCCACGTGCATAGCAGACCTACTAATCTTGCCCTCTTGTCCTTCCCCAGGGAATGCGAAGCTGCTCAAAGCACTGCCATACTTTTGGGTTTATACAGAAGAGGCAGGGGTATGATATCAGTGCAAATGTAAGGAAACAGAAAGAAAGCACAAGGAAATTAACCAACCCATGGGCCCAACCAGACTAATTAGAAAATATTCACTAATGGTCCAGGGAAAATCATATAGCTCTCTACAATCATGCAGATGCAAAAAAACCACTCCAAACGCCACATGCTATGGTAGGGAAAGGAAATGGAAAGTTGGACATCTGAAAGACTCATTTGGTTTTAAATGAGGTCCATCCAAAGAGATTATTTAAATCAACACCAGATCTCTTAAACTAGACATCTAAAATGAAAAAAATAAATGAAAAGAGAAACAGATTGAGCCACTAAAGTCTAAAAGAAGGTTGTTTGTCCAATGTAAGAATAGAAGACAAGTAAAAGTGGAGTTAGACCATGGAATCCAGACAGAACAGGTTTATTAAGAGACAAATCTGAGAGGAACACGCTTCAGAGAAGTGCATAGAAGAGAGATCCACTCACTTACAGACTGAGGTTTATGTAATTCAGGCAGCTGAGGGTCGTGAGTGGATAGGTGTTATGATGGGCGCTGCGATGGTTTATGCAAACTTCTTTGGTGGGCACGAGGCGAGCTTAAACTGGTTGAGGAAGATTAACAGCTGGGGCAGGGTTGAGCAAGATGGCAGGGATGGGAAATGGAGAGGGATTTGTGTTCTGTTCTCAGTCATGAAGGCAAGGAACTGAAAAGTGGTGAGGTGGTTTAGATATGCTTTTGTTGTTACTCCACCAGCCAATATAGCAGTGAGCAATGGGGTGGGAGAGAAGACTGTGGATCTTAGCAGAAAATTAGCTATTCTTTACATTGATTTTACCATACTATTGAGTTTTTAAGAAAACAAAGTTCTAACTTTTAAATGAACTAAAGATTTTTGAATCACATTTTCTCCCATGATTACTTGCAAAATATTTTTTATGCTTTTGTTAAATATGGAAGCAGGTACAATTTCTTTTCCTTTTTTATTTATCTGAGGGATAAATAGGAGAGACAGAGACACAGAGAGATAGATCTTTTCATATGCTGTTCAATCTTCAAATGCTTGCAACAAACAAGACAGAGACAGGATGAAGCCAGGATACTTTCCCCTGAACTATATTTTTTTTTCTAGAGTGCTGAACTGTGAAAGAATAAGTGAGTGTTATTTTAAGACACCAAGTTCATGAAAATTTCTTGTAATAGCTCTTAGAACTCAATGCACGTTCATTATGAAGTGTTTAAAATATGAGGATTAATTTTGATATTTTGCCTTCTTGAGATACTTAAAAGTATCTTCTGCCCTTGCAGTTGTCTTTGAAACAATTCTGAGCATCCTCTAAAAAAATCACAATATTTATTCTTTAATCAAATAAATCTGGAGATGTTATAATAATTACATTGATTTGGTATGTTTCATAATAATTTGCATCACAGAATTTTCAATCAAGAAATGTGATTCTCTTCAGGTTAAATACATAAGAGTAAATAATCAGTAAAATTATTTCAGAAACTTTAAGATGTAAGGAATGCTCTTATAGATTTGTCAATGCCTCATTGTTCAACTATGTTTATATTTTTCAGAAGTATAATTCTATGGCTGGCGCCGCGGCTCACCAGGCTAATCCTCCGCCTTGCGGCTCCGGCACACCAGGTTCTAGTCCCAGTTGGGGCGCAGGATTCTGTCCCGGTTGCCCCTCTTCCAGGCCAGCTCTCTGCTGTGGCCAGGGAGTACAGTGGAGGATGGCCCAAGTGCTTGGGCCCTGCACTCCATGGGAGAACAGGAGAAGCACCTGGCTCCTGGCTTCGGATCAGCGTGGTGGGCCGGCCGCAGCGTGCCGGCCGTGGTGGCCATTGGAGGGTGAACCAACGGAAAATGAAGACCTTTCTCTCTGTCTCTCTCTCACTGTCCACTCTGCCTGTCAAAAAAAAAAAAAAAAAAAGAACAGTTATGATATTCACTCTTTTTCAAGGTAGAATTGACTATTATATGGATATTGTTGGAAACTTCTTTTCAATTGGCTTTAATATCTTCTTTTGTATGACACAGAAATACCAGATTTCCCTGTCAGTTGTATTTTCTTTTTGGCTAATTTATTCGGTATTTAAAAATGTTTTATTAATGTAAAGGGAACAGATTTTATGAATTCTACAGGTACATTTCCAAGAAGATAGCCACACTTCCATTATTTCCCATCTCCCTGTCCCATTTATGTCTATCCCTCAGCTCTCGTCATCATATTTTTTTTTTGCAAATACATAATTTTACTCCACTTTTTATTCATAGGCTTAATTCACCACTACTCATAATATTCTGCAAATGAAAAGTAGGAAGATCAACATTTCACAGGAGTATAGACAAGAGCTAAAATAATCATAGCCCAAAGTGACCATTTCATTCCTATACATTTTTGTATTCTATATTAAATGCCACATATCACAGGAAATATGATATTTGTCTTTTTGAGACTGCTGTATATCACTAACCAGAATGGTTCCCATTTGCACCCATTTTGTTGTAAAACACAGGACTTCACTCTTTTTTATGCCTGAGTAGTAGTCTATAGTGTATATATACCATATTTTCTTTATCTTGTTATTGGTTGGTGGACATCTGGGTTGATTCCACATCTTTGCTATTGTGAATCGAGCTGCAATAAACATAGGGATACAAATAACTCTTTCATATACTAATTTCATTTCCTTTGGGTAAATTTCCAGGAGGGGGATGGCTGGATTATATGACAATCTATTTTCAGATCTCTGAGGAATCCTCACATTATCTTCCATAATGGTTGCACTAGTTTATATTCCCAGCAACAGTGGATTAGGGCGCCTTTTCCCCCACATCATTACCAGAAACTATTGTTTTTTTTTTTTATTTTTGGATGATAGTCATTTTTTTTAAAGATATATTATCTTTATTTGAGAGACAGAGTTACAGAGAGAGGAAGAGCTAGAGAAAGAGAGAGAGAGAGAGAGGGAGAAATCTTCCATTCCTCTGGTTCAATTCCGAAATGATTACAATGGCCAGAGCTGAAATGATCTGATCCAAAGCCAAGAGTCAGAAGCTTCTTCCAGGTCTGCCACATGGGTTTAGGGACCCAAGGAGTTGGGTCATTTTCTGCTGCTTTCCCAGGCCATACCAGAGAGCTGGATTGGAAGAGGAGTAGCCTGGATTCGAACTGGCACCCATATGGGATGCCAGCACTACAGATTGGAGCTTTAACATGCTGTGCCATAGTGCCAGCATAGTCATTCTAACTGGGGTAAAGAGATACATCATTTTGGATTTTATTTGCATTTCCCTGGTGGCTAGTGATCTTGACCATGTTTTCATGTGTCTGTTGCCCATTTGTATTTCATCTTTTGAAAATTCTCTGTTCATGTCCTTTGCCTATTTCTTATATGGGCTGTTTTGTTGTTGTTGAGTTTCTTGATTTCTTTCCATTCCTGTATATTAATCTTTTATCGGTTGCAGAATTTGCAAATATTTTCTCCCATTGTATCAGTTGTCTTACTTTCCTCATTTAAAAATTTTCTATTTTTTAAAGATTTATTTATTTGAAAGAATTACAGATAAAGAAAGAGAGAGAAGGAGAGATAGAGGCAGAGATCTTCTATCTGCTGGCTCATTCTCCAAATGGCCTTGATGGTTGGAGCTGGGCCAGAATGAAGCCAGGAGCCAGGAGCATCATCCCAGTCTCCCACATGGGTGCGGGGACCCAAGCACTTGGACCATCGTCTGCTACTTTCTCAGGTAAATTATCAAGGAGTTGGATAGTAAGTGGAGCAACTGGAAATCAAATGGTGCGTATATGTGAAGCCACAACTGCAGGCATGGCTTAGCCCACTGAACAACTGCACTACACCCTTCCTCATATTTTTAACTTTTGAATATTATCAGTCATAAACTAGCCACAGTCATTTGATATATTTTATTTGCTACAGACTTTTAAAAAATAATGTTTTTTCTTTGTTCTAATTCTTCCCCAAAACTTACTCTATAAACTTATATTCTCAAGCAGGCCAGTGTATTTCAAAAAAAAAAAAAAAAAAAAAAAAAACTTCAAAGGAAAGCACTAGGCCAGGTACTTTTGGGCACAGACTGCATAAACAATTTTGAAGTCATGCCAATGTATAGTAAGGATTTGAAGAACTCTAACGGAGAAGCAGGTGGGTTCATTAGATTGCTGACCCAAGATGGCAGATTGAGCAAAATTTACTTCATAGTAATTGTGGAACAAATGAGAAATGATCATAACATTTTTTCAGAATACTTTTGATGTTTTAAACATGTATTTTTGGATACATTAGGAAAAGGTTTTTTTCTTCTTACATTACTTAAAACTTAGAAAAAATTTAACAACTCTAACTTTGTAAATAGAATCGAAACATTTGTCAATGTATCTTGTTCCACATTCCTGATTCTTCCAAGATTTGACACACATGTTAAATATTATTATTGTCATGATAGTGTATTATTTGCGTTTGTTCAATAGGAATTTGCAGGGGAGAAATCCATCGAAAGCCTCAGGAGAGCAAAATGCAGAGAAGGGAGAGATCGACCCTTTCCTGTCCAATTACTTGAGCTGCAACATTGATCTTCTCTCACTCTCGGAGCTCCTGGTTCTCAGCCCTTCAGCCATGGAATTCAGTCCTTATCTGTAGCTCCCCTAGTTCTCAGGCCTTTACCATTGTACTGAATTACACCACCCACTTTTCTCATCTCCAGTTTGCAGATGGCAGGTTGGTATATCATGCTACTTCTTGCCCTCCACAAGTACATAGGCCAATTCCTTATTGTAAATATCTGAGTGTATCATACACAAGAGGGTACTTTCGAAAGTTCATAGAATGGGGCCAATACTGCGGTGCAGTAGGTTAAACATCCACCTGCGGTCCCAGCATTCCATATGGGTGCTGGTTTGAGTCCTAGATGTCCCACTTCTATCCAGCTCTCTGCTGATGGCCTGCTAAGGCAGTAGAGGATGGCCTAAGACCTTGGGTCCCTGAACCTACATGAGAGATCTGGAGGAAACTCCCAACTCCTGGCTTCAGATTGGTACAGCTCAGGCCATTGCAACTATCTGAGGAACCAGCAGATGGAAGACCTCTCTTTATGTCTTTCTCTCTCTCTGTTTGTAACTCAGAATCTCAAGTAAATAAATAAATTTTTTTAAAAAAATGCATGTAACGAAAAAATACATATATTTCAAAATATTTTGAACTAAAATAAACTTAAATTTTAATTTTCTTTTCCCATATGCTTTTTTGAGCACGTGTATGTGTGTGTGTGTGTGTGTGTGTGTGTTATAGGTATTTATCCAATAAGGTCTCTGTCTCTACATAATCCTGACTAATATGGGGTTGGTATAGGATTACTGGAAATTGGACTGGATCCTACTTCCTTATTTTCAATATTTATAAAACATTAAATTCTTCCAATTTACTTTGAGCTATCTACAGTTCCCCAAATAAACATTTTCAGATATCCTCCCTCTCCTGAGTTGGCAGCATCGATGGGTGAAATTTGATAATTTAGATCTCTGTAAGTACTATAGATTTCTGCGTGATTCAGATTTCTCTAGAGATGCAGAATCAGTCTACATGTATACCATATGAAGTATGTTTATTGGAGACTTTCACTCACATGGATGTGGCAGCTGAGAAGTCCTATAACAGGCTGCCCTCAGCCTGGGGAACCTGGGATGCTTGCAGTGTGGTTCAGTTCAATTTCACAGCCTTAGCACAAGGGAAACTGGGGATCTGAGATTTTAAGTTCAAGGCTGAAAGCCTTTGTGCCAGGAAGGGGACACCAACAATATAAATCTCCGAGTCCAAAGACAAGTGGCTGATTTCTGAGACAAGAGTTCCATGTGTCTCACTTCTCTAGAGGGAGACCCACTGATGATGCCAGACCACATGGAGATGACGGCTTTCCTCTGAGTCTACTCAGCCTCATGCAATAATCACCTTTGCAAACACTAGTTACCCTTGGAGCTCAATTCTTAGATTCTAACCTTAACACAATAAAATATATTGATGTGTATCTTTCTCATTTTAAGTATTCCTTTTCTAAGGATCTTTTATGATCTTTGCTATCACCTCTTAATAAATGGTTCTACTGTTATGGCAGGAAGAACTCCAAAGGAAGCCTCAAAAAGATCTTGTATAGACTGGAGGTGTGTGATCACTTCTTTGTCTTTCCTACTAAAAGTGATTTTCTTATGCATAGAAGTGCAGGGGTGTGTGGTGTGGACAATGTTGAAGTTTGTCTGAGATTTGTACATCTGTAAAACAGGAATGGTTGAGAAATATCCAAGTGTCTCATGCTATGAGAAATTGCAGATTATAAAGGGCTTTTCTGCATATTCTATGAACTCATCACCTGCACCCTGTCTTCATCCTTCTTCATGTCTCTCATAAGATCTCAGTTCTAAAAAAATAATAAAAAAAAGATCTCGGTCCTATATTTTGTCATTTTAACTCCAGGCTACATTTCATAAAACTACATGCTCCTTTTCTCTGAGATGTTTTCACTGATAAACATTATCCAAATTACACCAGCATAAATAATGTGTCTTTAATTGCCAAGTAAAAATTGCATTTTTATTTCTCATAAACCAACCGAAAGAGCATTTGCTTTTAAACATCAGTGCACACAATCTGAATGGAAAGGGAAAAAAAGGAAAAGGAAAAAATTGAGGAGAAAAAGAAGAAAAAAAGGAAGTTGCAAAATGATTTTCTGAACTCAGATAGCAGCCAATTTATTTTTTAAGTGATAAATGCACTCTACTTATCTCTCCATGAAACAAAATGGTGCTAAAAAAAAAAAATTCACTTGTATTAGTGCTCAACAGCTGCCCCAAAGACTCCTGGGAAGCTCCTCTGTATTTAGTTGGGGAATATACATGAGAGGAAAGAAAATCTTTTCACTTTTTTGTAAGATACAAAAGCACAATGTCCCAGTAGGAAAGGTTTCAGTGATTCAATAGTATCAATAATAAATATATATTAATTTGAGAGGAAAATTGCATATAGTCCATGTGTTGAATGTTTCATGAAGAAACATGTATCTTCTAAAATCATCATAAATTCTTGAATAGATTTAAGACCATTAAGTAAGTAAAAATAAATGACTTGATATGACCAACGATTAAACTATTTTAACAGAGCTTTAGCATGCTGAATGAAATGACAAAAACAACTACAGTCTTGTAACTATGGGTTAAGTTATTGATTTTTTTTTTTGAAATACACAATTATCAAAGAACAAGTATAAATCTTGATTGTAACCACAAGCTTATGGCATGCAGTATAATATAAGCCATGTGATGTATAAGGAATATTCAGAAAGCTTATGGAAATGTGGATTCTGAGAAAAATATGAATGGATTTTAAATTTTTTTGTGCCAAACTAAATTTACCTTTCAATCCAATTTTCCCTGAATATTTTGAGGTGCTCTCATATCATATTCCTTCTTTAACTATGGTTTCACCTTCTGTGGTTTCATTTATTAAGTGGTCAGCTACAGTCCAAAAAGTTAATGAGGAATTAAGATATTTTGAGAAGTGAGAGAGAGAGAGAGAGAGAGAACATTAATATAATATCTATTCCAGTATATTGTTATAAGTGTTTTTTTTGTATATTTGACATTTTTAAAAAGATTTATTTTTTATTTATTTCAAAGGTACAGTTAGAGAGAAAGAGATTTTGCTCCCAAACGGCAGCAGCTGTGCGATGCCAAAGTCAAAGTCAGGAGCCCTCGGCTTTTTCCAGGTATAGGGGCCCAGAATCTGGACCATCTTTTTGTTTTGTTTTGTTTTTAAATAATTTTACTCTCTCAGTTCAACAGTATTTTCAAAGTGTACATGTAATGTCCACTTCTTTTTTATTTATTTATTTTTTTTTTAAATTTTATTTATTTTTTAACTTTTATTTAATGAATATAAATTTCCAAAGTACGATTTATGCATTACAATGGCTTCCCCCACATACCGTCCCTCCCACCCACTACCCTCCCCTTTCCCACTCCCTCTCCCCTTCCATTCACATCAAGATTCATTTTTGATTATCTTAATATACAGAAGATCAGCTTAGTATACATTAAGTAAGGATTTCAACAGTTTGCTCTCACACAGAAACATAAAGTGAAAAATAATAGATGATTTTTTTTAAATGATGATGAAATCAGATCAGACCTATTGTCATGTTTAATCCCAGTGAGAGTCAAGTTGGGAGTTGATAATTTCTTCTTCTTCTTTTTTCTTTCTTTCTTTCTTTTTTTTTTTTTTACAGAGGATCAGTTTAGTATGCATTAAGTAAGGATTTCAACAGTTTGCACCCCCATAGAAACACAAAGTGAAATATATTGTTTGAGTACTCGTTATAGCATTAAATCTCAATACACAGCACATTAAGGACAGAGATCCCACATGAGGAGTAAGTGCACAGTGACTCCTGTTGTTGACTTTACCAATTGACACTCCTGTCTATGGCATCAGTAATCTCCCTATGCTCCAGTCATGAGTTTCCAAGGCTATGGAAGCCCTCTGAGTTCTCCGATTCTTATCTTGTTTAGACAAGGTCATAGTCAAAGTGGAGGTTCTCTGCTCCCTTCAGAGAAAGGTACCTCCTTCTTTGAAGACCTGTTCTTTCCACTGGGATCTCACTTGCAGAGATCTTTTGCCAGAGTGTCTTGGCTTTCCATGCCTGAAATACTCTCATGGGCTTTTCAGCCAGCTCCGAATGCCTTTAGGGCTGATTCTGAGGCCAGAGTGCTATTTAGGACATCTGCCATTCTATGAGTCTGCTGAGTATCTCACTTCCCATGTTGGATCACTCTCCTCTTTATTTATTCTATCGGTTAGTGTTAGCAGGTACTAGACTTGTTTATGTGCTCCCTTTGACTCTTAGTCCTTTCATTATGATCAATTGTGAACTGAAATTGATCACTTGGAATAGTGAGATGGCATTGGTACATGCCACCTTGATCGGATTGAATTGGAATCCCCTGGTATGTTTTTAACTCTACCATTTGTTTTATTATATTGTGATTCTTTTCAGTCTCTTATTATGCCCAATTTATAAATTAAAATTCATCATAGGTATATATGTATAGGAAAAAACATAGTAAATATAGGGTTCTGGACTATCCACAAGTTCAAACATCCATCGTGGGTCTTGGAACATATATCCTGTGTATAAAGAGAAACATTATAATCATTCTTTTAACCTTTTCATATGTAAAGTTCTAAATACTAAAAAGCTGTAGGCTACTTTTGACCTGGACCTTTTTTTGTCCTCAAACTTCAAGCTCCAAATATCGCCTCCACTGAGATAACTACCTGCTTTAAACAAATTGAGATAAAATCAATTTTCCAGAACAGACTCATGATCTTTTTCTTATTGACGGCAATTTAACATTTCAAAAATCACAAAGGATTGTAGCTACACATAATTCTCACTAACTCTGATAGTACTTTATTGATCAGTTTCAAAATATCTTAACCTTTGGATAAGATGAGAAATCTAAGTATCATAGGGATAAGAAGTAGCCCAAGACAGTACAGATATAAGTAGCTTTTGTCAAGATGAACAATAATCCACCCACCACTCTATATGGTTCTGTGTAGACAGTGATATGATTGTAACAGTACGTATATTCCTTTTAGAGCATTGCCTGCTTAGTAACTACAATAACTGATTAGCTGTTTATTAGGTAAAAGTCAAACAACCAAGGCAACAATTCTGATGTCTCAAGTAAGCAATTTGTCAGTCATGAAGTATTCCTGCTCATTTTTCAGGATCCCCTTCTTCCATTGAGCAGATCCCTGCTGAACATGGTAAAACGTTGAGTCCTACCTTTATGTCAAAATGCCAGCAGATAATGAATTTGGATGCAGCAAAAGACATTTAAAATGAATAATTTCCAAGTCACATAAAAATAACACAAACACACTGGAAGTCTAGAGAGATTATTTATTTAAATATGAATTGTTTAAGATGGAACCCAGGCCTTCAGGGAATGCCCTGTTTTCTTCTTTCTTACAGTCAAAGAATAAGCAGGTAGTGTTAGAGGCCCTATATTAAAAATGAGGACCAGGAAATAGCCTCAGGAAGACATGAATTTATGCTAGTATTGTTATGTCAAGCAAAATATGCACCTCTTTAACCAAATGAAGTTTCTAAATGCCAATTTAATACTCCTATGAAAAGTCTTTAACAGATATGTAACAATCAAGAATGGTGGGCCAAATATTTTTAAGTCATTTAACAGTGTTTGTTGTAAATGTGCTTCCACCTTAATTAATAAAAGATTATTTCAAAATGCATAAATCAAAAATAATTTTCATCTAACATTTGCCCTAATGATGAATAAATGAAGACAAGAGAATTCTATAGGAACATAAAAACATTTTTTCCTTTAAAGTTGAGCTAACGTGGCTTTTAAAAATATAAAATGGTTTTTACTGAAAAGAAAAATCTTAATTCACTGTGTTGGACGTTAAACCTAACAGAAATTTGTAGAAATAAAGTCTCTTCAAAAACCTCTTTCTTTGTAGGCATTCTGATTAACTGATTTAGAAGAGGACAATAATATTTTTCCTCCTCAGGTTAAAAAAAGTTAAAAATAAATGCAGTTAATGCAACTGCTATAAAGGATTCAGCCAAGTGGAACAGTCAATGTTATAGAACAGTGAGATAGCAATAATCATAACAAAGGAAGTTTTAAAACAGAAAAAGAAATAGAAAATGCTATTTGCTGTTGTGTTAAAGGGGGTTATTTCATGTGCATATGAAGGAAAAGGTCTTAGAATATTTAGGCATTTATGTATATTTCCACGTAGAGAACAAATATTTTGTTAAAGTAAATGTGTCAGGGGACAGAGATGCTCTTGCCTCCTTATTAGTGTACAGTGTATTAGTGCTTAACTGAAGGTGAAGACAGGATTATGAACATGAAGGTCAAGCTCCAGTTTCTGACCATTAGCATCTAGGTAACTTTGGTGCAAGTCATTGAGATCCCAATGCTTTAGATTTTTCTTTGGAGAAAAGAAAACTTGAAATAAATACTTCCAAGGCTCTTATTGGCACAATTTTAACTTTAAAAAAGTCATGTCATGACACAAAATAACAGGGAGATGAAGCTCAGCAAATTTAAAACAAAACAAAAAAAGCATAACATTGCTATGGTATTAATGTTTATTTCTCTCTCAAATTTATAGATTGAGTCCTAACTCCCTAGATGCTAATATTAAGAGATAAAACATTTGGAACATGATAGGATAATGAATAAAATAAGTTTCTTACAAAAGAGATCACAGAGAGCTTGCAAGCCCCTTTCAACATGGGAGGACAAAGCATGGAAGTGCCATCCCTGAGAAAGTGGGAACTCAACTTATTAGAAAACAAATCTACTAGCTCTTTGATCTTGGAACCTAGGCCCAAGAATTGCTAGAATAAATCTATATTGTTTATTATTGACCTATTCTGTGTTATTTTGTTACAGAAGCTCAACTGGGCTAAGATACTCAAGTAACATCATACAGCATCATTTTATATTTGCTTTTGCATGTCATGATTTCAAGAAGGCTTTCAAGACAAAAATTTTTAAAATATTTATTTTTTAAATATAGAAAGAAGCAAAAAGGAATGTTAACATGACACAAATGTTTTTCATTATATTTAGCTGAGATATTTACTAATGGAAATAAGGAAGAAATGTTAGAAGGCTGGAGAAAAAATTCAGATAAAAAACTTTCATCCAGTGTGAGATGGAAAGTCACAAAGAAAAACACAAATTCAGTAACAAAGTCAAATGAACTCAAACACAATATCACAGTTAAACTTCCTACATCATTTTTCAAAGACTATGAAAACATAAATCAGAATACAGTAAGCATTTTTCATGAGGCATGGATTGAAAACCCTTTTAAAGGTTAATTAGCTACTTCATCTTTCTCTATTTCAATGACAACAGTTTCTCACAAAAATGAAAGATTTCAGGTATTCAATATCAAGTCTTCACTGCAGTTTGTTGCATTTAGAAAGTAATATACTTGAATGATGTTTCTGAATTTGGAAGAAAGTCTCGGTTAATAGTACATGCATAATTTAAATATTCTCCCTATATGTGAAAATTAACTTATGACACAACTCTTTCCTATATGGCACATGTATGAATTGTTTTTATTACAACAATGAGAGTTTAAAAACTAATTTTTTTTATTTTCCTCTATCTGCTTTTGCTTCATTTAAAATATAATGTTAATAAGTCTGTTGAATCACTGACTTAAATTGCTCAAAAGTACAGAATTTAGATTTGGTAGACACTTTTGAACAACCTTCAACCTTCTCATTATTATCAACCATGTCACATTAAACATGTTGAAGTCTTTACTAACTAGAATCCAAATAATCCATCTAATGAAGTAAATATAGATCAAGCTTTGATGAGTGTGTAACTTTTGGTATGTTCAACAAATTCAAATTTTGGAACTGTACAGAAAATATGTCTTAGTTTTTAACTGATTTTTTTGTCTTTTAGGTTTATTTATGCATGGCATGAGGGTGGCAAAGATGGCGCTGAGAGGAAGTTAGATGGGCGGAGTCCAAGTTGTTTTCGAGAAAACTTGATTGGGCACAGGCATCAGGAGAGATGACGTCAGCACACGAGCAGCGTGTGGAACTTATGGAAACTGAGCACATGATAAGGTACCCTTTAAAATGATTAACTGGCTTCTCTTCCTATAGCTCTGTGGTTTTTTGCTTTAAAAGAGGCTTACTGCACAATAATAAACGAGTTCCTGCTTGACTTGATTCCCCGCGGCATCTGATTGTCTCTGGGATCAAGGGAGGCTGAGAAACGGGCGAGCAGCACACTCACCTTTACTCAGACCCAGTCCATCCTCGTTTGGGTGGACTAAGACCCTGCATCTGGCACCCAACGTGGGGCCCAAACAGTAACTTTTCGACTGAGGCTAAGTGGCCTCTCAGGGTAAGTGAAACCCTTAGTATGGGTAATTCTATCTTTCCTAAAGGGGAAAAGAAGGCAGCCCAGGGTATGGAAGGGACAGAGGATAACACTGACAGTAGGCAAGAAAGGGGATGGGTTAAATTTGATGAAGAACATGCGGACCAGGTTGAGTCACGCACAGTGAAAGGACGAAAGTAAAATATTTCCCCCCCTGACGCCTGCATTCTGAAGGATTCCAGGTCCCTAGCATATGCACCTGGGATTGAGGAAGGAGCGTCACCCTATGCGACCCCGCAGAGGGACCTGCACGACCTAGATCCCAATGACCAGCCCTCCACCAGATGACAGGGGCTGGGGGAGGTAACTTACGCAGAAGCTTATCCAGCCAGTAGGGGTCCGCGAGGGGACTTGGATCTTGGACCACAGGGTTTGCCCCTTCAAGCCTACCTAATCAATCTGGCCCCGGGGGCTAATAGGCCCTTAGAATGGTACCCTTGTGAGGCCAAGAACATCAAAGAGCTCTGCAAGGCAGTAGCCGAGGATGGCTGCCACCCGCCACGTCTGTGCCAGGCTGATGTCAGGAGCCAGGAACTCCAACCTGGTCTTCCATTAGAGTGACAGAGGCTCAATTATTTGGGCCATCATTTTTTTTTTTTTTTTTTTTTTTACCTTCTCAGGCACATTAGCAACAAGCTGGATTTATTTGCAAAGAGGGAAGAGAGAGAGAGAGAGAGAGAGAGAGAGAGGGGAGTCTTGCAGGTTCACTTTCCACATGCTAAGAAGAGCCTGAGGCTTGGTGGGAGAGAGCCTCTGGCCTGAAACCCTCCAAATGTTCAAAATTGGTGGTAGGAGCCCAATGACATTAGTCATCACATTTTGCCGGCTATGGAGCACATTGGTCAGAAGATAGAATGAATAGCAGAGCTAAAATTCAAACCCAGGCACTTTGATAAGAAATATGGGCATCCCACGCAGTATCTTAACATCTATACAAAATCTCCACCTCTTTATTTCTATTTACCCAATCTGGTACTAACTGGTAAAACAACATTTCCCAATAGAGTTTTTGGTTTAATTTTAGAATGCAATTGATTTTTTTATTATTATTTTTTTAATTCTTTTTATTTGACAGATAGAGTTAGAGACAGTGAGAGAGAGGAGCAGAGAGAAAGGTTTCCCTTCTGTTGGTACACTCCACAAATAGCCACCATGGCCAGAGCTGTGCTGATCTGAAGCCAGGAGCCAGGTGCTTCCTCCGAGTCTCCCATGCGGGTGCAGGAGCCCAAGCACTTGGGCCATCCTCCACTGCCCTCCTGGGCCACAGCAGAGAGCTGGACTGGAAGAGGAGCAACAGGGACTAGAACCTGGCACCCATATAGGATGCTGGCACCACAGGCAGAGGATTAGCCAAGTGAGCCACAGCACCGGCCCTTAGAATGTAATTGATTGCTAGTCATATGCTTGGCTTTGAACCACTTTTTCATTATAAAATTCCTTAAATAAATAAAACAGGTAATGTCAAAGAAAGTCAGTAAAAACTAGGGAAATCTACTGGTCAAAACGTTGACCTCATGCACAAAACACTGCAACAAGTACCTTGTATAATTTTGATCTACAGGTGAGGAGAATTATTATGTTCTGTAGTCCAGAAAGATGTTTTTTTGTAAATCACAAAGAGCTAATCTTCAATTTAATTCTAGACTGTCAATGTTGGATGTGTTTATACATCTCCCACCTGACTTTTCTCTCAAAAATATTGTATATAATATATATATACACTGTGCATATCTATATTTGTGTGTGTGTATATATATATACACACACACACACATACACACAAAGAAGAATATAAAGAAGAATTTGGCACAAGATCTTTCAAGGAAGGAAAATATAGTTGTAAAATCAATTTGATTTCTCTCTAAAAACTTAAATTTCTAAACTAAATATTCAAAACTAAATATTTTAAAATAATGTAAACTAAAATTATGAGCTACAGAATTTAAGGAGCTTTTAGCAGAAACATAACTGCAAGTGAAACAATGACATTTCTCTTTCATTATGGATTAGTTGTTTTCCTATTTTCTGTGCCTTTCTTTTCTTTAAAATTGAAATGGCTCTTTGTATTTTATACAATAATAAGAAACACAGAGACAATGCATACTTTCTACACACTTTCTTTGTTCAGAAAAGTATGAAGAAAATAGTAAGGATAATACTTAAGATTAACTTCAACACCTAGAAATTTCTTAGAAGTACAAATACAAGGTATCTTAAAATTCATCAAAAATATTTATATGGAAAACTACACATAGATTCCAAAAAGTTTTCCATGAAAATAATATTATCTTTTAATTTAATTCTTCCACAAGTTTTTTAGTACCCTGTATATGCACTCGATATTGTTTATGTAGATCTTTTTCACCAACAGCAGACTCACAGAATGACAATCACTTGAAGTTTCCCTCTGACCTCAAAATCAGCCCTTAAGGCAATCTGTTCTGGCTGTAAAGCCCATGAGAGCATTTCAGGCATGGAAAGCCAAGACACTGTAGCAAAAAATATTCTATGTGAAGGATCTCTGTGAATGAGACCCCAGCTGAAAGAAGAGGCTGACAAAGAAAGATGTACTTTTCTCTGAAGGGAGGAGAGAACTTCCACTTTGCTTATGGCCCTGTTTGAATACTGATGAAATTTGTGAATTAAAAAGGCTTCAATAGCCTAGGCAGCTCATGTCAAGAGCCCCTTGTGGTCACTGATGTCATACATAATAGTATTAATCATTAAATTAACAACAGGAGCCACTGTGCACTAACTTCCCATGCAAGACCTCTGACCTCAATAAGCTGTATTGTGAGAATTAACTGCAAAACTTGTTCTCAAACAGTTTTGGGGTGTGTGTGTGTGTGTGCACGAGCCAATTGTTGAAATCTTTACTTAGTGTAGTGTAGAGTTGGTCTTCTGTGTATAAAGTTAATTGAAAAGGAATCTTAATGGAGAATGGGACTGGGAATGGGAGAGGGAGGAGGAGGAGGGGTGGGAGTGTGAATGGAGGGCAGATACAGTGGGAAGAATCACTATTCTTACAATTGTACTTAATGAAATTTGTGTTCCTTCAATAAAATATTTCTTTGTGGAAAAAATTAACACACATATTATATCTCTGTTTGCTTGACTAGTTTTCTGCCTTTTTGCTTTGCTGGAAAATACTACTTCTTTAAGTAGAAAAAAAGCAATAGTGAAATATAAAATGATGGAAACTGATAATTACAGTAGTAGAATACACTTCACCAGAAAGGAAGATCCATAAAAGTGAGAGATTTGATGTTCACAGTGATTTATACCCACTGTGCCACTTATATTGAAGGTCTTCAATAAAAATCTTCAGAATAAATTAATTGATATATTGACTCATTTCCTCATGCCTTGAGATGTCTTGATTAGAACATTTAAGAGAGTGATTGCTTTCACTTATCCAAATTTTTGGGGAATTTTTGATCAAATATCAAGGGAAACTTCTAACACTTTTCTAAGTCAGTTTAATCAGTAAATTCTCCTTATAAGACAGTTAATAAACATTATTAAAACACTAAGTGACAGACATTATCTAAAAAGGTTTTTCCTCAGTGTCCTTTTATTTTCCATTCATAGTGATACTACTACAAGTTAATTAGTTCTTTGCTGGTGAGCTTCCTAGAATTGCTTCATGGGTGTGAGAAACAATGGAGATCCTCCTTCTCATTTCACACTGCCTTAAAAGAGGATAGATAACTTGTGTTTATTCATGGCCAAACTCTGCGGGTAGTAAGTAAATGTTCAGTACTACCCTGTGTTTCAAGTGACTTGCTTTCCTTATCTAAGGCCCCAGATTGATGGCAATGGCATTCAATAATATTTTCTTTCTTATTTGATTACAAACAGTAGCTTTCCTCTATTGTCTCATTGAATCACATGAATTCATATATGAAAAATAGAAAGCAAATCCAAGTTTTATGGTACAGTTTGTATGGAAATTTCTGTTCTTTTTTGTTTACTAAACTTTTTATATACTTTTTATATATTACTTCATGGGAATTAAATGGTGTTGAATCATGTTTTACTTTGGGTAGTTCATGATCAGGGGTAAAAAGGCACCTTTGGCTTGCTGAAACATTTGCCAGGCACTCCTAATCACCACTGTTGTGTGCAGGTATCACTGAGGTTACTGTGGTTTTCTCCAGCTTGCCCATGAGAGATTTGCTTCTATAATGCAAAGTAAGTGTCACAAAATTCTACTTTTTAATATGAGAGAGGAGTGTGTGTGTGTGTGTGTGTGTGTGAGAGAGAGAGAGAGAGAGAGAGAGAGAATTAGAAAGAGAAACTCCCAGCTTCTGAGGCTGTGCCAAATACGTACAATGCCCTAAGACTAGAGCAACACCAGAGCCTAGAGCCAGAAACCCAATCCAGGCCTCCTATATTGTTTGCAGAAATATTTGAATCATCCCCAACTGCCTGCCACATAAGCAGGAAGCTGAAATCAGGATCAGGAGATGGAGCCAGGAAACAAACCCAGACACTTTGATGTGGGTCCTGGGCATATCAGCTTCTAGGCTAAACATCACTCCTCAGCATTCTAATTTTGGATTATGGTGATGGCCCAAAGATATTCAGTTAATTTTGTTTTAGAAAACAGTCCGATCTGAGAACTTAATCGCAGAGAGACTCATGATGTTAGAAAATAGTATGCTTAAATTACCATTTCCTTATCATAAATTAGTATTGCCATTAGCAAACCTTGCTTTGTATTTTGGAACATGGCATATGATCTCTCCCAGTCAGTAACTGCCTCTTTTGTTAATACCAGTGATTTAAAAACTTGTTATTCTAAAATTCTACCAATCTTATCTTGAATGGAACTAAAGGTTCTGCTAGTATAATGTTATATATGAGCCTATAAAACAATCTGAAATATGTTGTATTGAGATACCTGTGTTTTACAAAACAAAAAAAAAAAACAAAAAAAAAAACAAAACAAAACAAGGGTAATCTATAGTAAACTATGGTAACAAGTGATATTTTGTAGAGCTTGCCTGTGGTTTACAGTAGCGTTATTTAGCAGAGAAAATCAGTTGGGGTCAAGGAAACACCAACAATGTGTTTTATAGTCTCTTCATAGAGAGGTCTTAAATGATCTTGAGTTACACAATTAATCTGGGCAACCTAATTCAAAGAAGTCTATCTTCTTAAAAATAAAAATTTACTTATTAATTTCCATGTTAGGAGCATGGGTGAAAGTTGTATGCAGAGTTATATCTTGTAGCTATAATTCAAAATTTCATACTTTGGCAAATCATAATAAGTGCCATGGTACAGATTCAAATTAAATAAGTAAAAGGGACCATCACATGACAATAGCACACATCCCATCCTATGTTTATTTCACAGCTGCAATTACAGACGTCTAAGGAAATACATCTTGAAATGGCCTTCCCTCACTCACTCTATCCAAGCGCTAAGTACTCTCCTTATTGATTTCTAACCAATCAGTATGCTCAGAAGAAACACACACACACACACACACAAAATGAAGAAAGTAAGGTCCATTACAACAGATCACTTGTGATTTTAGCCTTCTAAATCCTTGTCTTCTTGATTGTTCAAAGAACAATCTACACTAATGATTTTTTTTTTTTTTTTTGACAGGCAGAGTGGACAGTGAGAGAGAGAGACAGAGAGAAAGGTCTTCCTTTGCAGTTGGTTCACCCTCCAATGGCCGCCGCGGCCGGCACACCGCGCTGATCCAAAGCCAGGAGCCAGGTGCTTATCCTGGTCTCCCATGGGGTGCAGGGCCCAAGCAATTGGGCCATCCTCCACTGCACTCCCTGGCCACAGCAGAGAGCTGGCCTGGAAGAGGGGCAACCGGGACAGAATCCGGTGCCCCGACTGGGACTAGAACCCGGCGTGCTGGCGCCACAAGGTGGAGGATTAGCCTAGTGAGCCGTGGTGCCGGCCACTAATGATCTTTTTTAATACATGAATTTCTTCAGCTGTACTCTGTGTTGTCTCAGAATAATTCTATTATTATTTGAAAATATTTATCTCTGAGTTACTCCATGAGTAGTTATGTGAAAAAATGTATATGTATACACATATGAGGGAATAATTTTTAAGTTACAAGGAGATATATGTAAACTAAGGAATGGATCATTTGGAGGAGGGAGCTAGGAATATGTTTGAAAAAAAATCTTGAGATATAATTCCTGTGTGTACTGCGTTTGCACTTAGACAATTATCCCTTATGTGACACACAATAATCAGGGCTTGTACCTTCTCATGAACTTGGAGTGTCTGTGCCAATAAGATAGGTAGCATGTCTGAAGAGAACAATAATCAGAATACAATATTTCCCATAACACAGTAAGATAGTCAAAGAATATTAAACCTATGGTGAGCTTTATTTTTCAGATGGTTAATGACCAAATCTTATGATATCTAGAAGCATTTCCAATTTAACAATAGTTCATACAAGTAAAAAATTATATTTGTAGATAGTGTGACTTAGAAGAAAGAGAAAACTTAAAGCAAATATATTTGCTTTTGAATTCTGGTTTAATTTGTAGCTTGTGTGATCATAAGAAAACAACATATTTCTTTTATCATCAGCATCGAATATACATGATAAAGAGTCAAAGTAATCCATAAATTTTTACTGATTATAGAGTGAGACAGTGCATCATACTCAGTACTCATCTGCCTGGATTTCAAAATTTTTGTGTATAAAAATATTTACTGCTTAATTCCATTTTCCATAAAGTTTTTGAAGTGTACACATAAATTTTGTACCTAATAACTTTGTTATGTCTTTAAAATTTCCTGTAATAGATGGAATTTGAGATTTATAAAATGTCTTCTTGATTGTCCAAAGTATTGCTTTATTAAGTTAGGAATTCTATGTACAATGTATGTGTAATTCTTTAAAGTATAATAATCAGCTTTTGAATTTCATGTCTTTTGCTAACTGTGAACATTATCATGCAGTATATTTCCTTTCTGTTTCTCCAAATTGTTAATGCTGACATAGCTAATTATGATTTTATTCTATAGCAATTTTGTTAGCAAAGATTAGAAAAGAAAGGGATAAACTGATTTTCAGCAAAAATTAGTTATTTATCTGCACGTATTCACCCTATATATAATTTTATCAAATATATCATCAATATTTCATTTTTGAGGCACTTTTAAATAGTTGAGGATTAAATGCCATGCTTCATTAGTGCTTGATGTGGTGAGGATTTTATTTAGTAGTGATAAATATTTATTCAGTGTATGTGTATAAGTATATAATTTCATATTGTCAACTTACCTTTTATCAAAAGGCTTTTTTGTTTGAAGCAGATATTAAACATAATTTATTAGAATTAAAGTTCAGCTGGACTGCATTTAATATATTACCTAAATGTCCTTTATTTGTCACACATTTAAATTCCTTAAGATAGAAAGCTCAATATCTTTTTCTACCTAAAGGGGAGAGAGGTTTGGTGACACAGTGAATTAACTTTAAGGCTGTCTCTTTTCATCTCTAAAGACCTGAAGGTCACATTTACTTATATTGACTTACAAATGGGAAGTATAGTGGTTCCAGAAATCACTCATGTACCACACAAATTGCCAATCATGGAGATCTATGCTCAAAAGAGTCCCAAAACAACAACAAGGAAAAATGTCACAGATAAATTATATACTAAGTCTTTACAAGGAGGTTTTTTTGTAGGAGACATGATGAGTTTTAACTGTATTTCTTAATGCCCTCCATAATGTTATATAGTGATAAGGTTTAGTAATCCTTTTTCCATTTATTCTTTTCTTTTTAATTTATTGAGAAAACTATGAAATAAGAAAACTCTAGTAAGCTAGTCAAGGTCAAGGTCACAGAGTAAATTAGAGCAAGACTCAGAGGCAGCCATTAAGTCTGCTGAATCTCTGTCGAAGTTTGAGGAATCACTGCTCTAAAAATATTTGCTTTGTTGAATTCTTTTTGTCAGTTTTATAACTAAAATTGTAAAGTTTTTTATGTCTATAATTTGTTTACAGTGGTTTATTTAAATTAACAGTAAAATTTTAATTTAATTGAAAAGTAAAAAAATTGTGGAACATTTAATCGTGATTAATATTTTCAACTGAAACAATATATGAAGATATCATAGGTAATTTGAAGTATATAGATTTAGAAGGAAAACAGGCACAATAAGCCTGGATACTGTCTCATTTTCCTTTCAACCTGAAAATGGTGTCATCCACATCTCTATTTTCTTTTCTTTGTGGTTCTCAGTGTCATAAGGTATCTTGAAGCAACAAGGCTTACAAAGTGTCTCTTTATAGAGCCGTGAAGTGTGTGCAATTGGAAGGGATACTCAAGACAATATAATTAGGAAAATTCTCATCCCAAAATAGTTAAATGAGAATCTATGGATTAATGATGAATCTTCAGGTTGGGGTAAAAAAATACAAACACTTAGAAACCTAGCCAGCCAGGAACAAATAGCAAACCACTACCATCAGAAGAAGGAGCATACTATTCATTTCACATACTTTTCTCTGGGAATGCTTGCTGTAAAATGTCCGTATCATTGTTTTAATGTGATTTAATTTGTTCAAACAAGGAGCAGGAACAGTGCGATTTTTTCTGTTTATCCCTCTCAAACTTTATGCGTGTTTCTTCTTCCTCATCACTGCATCTGCGGAATAGATAGCTCAAAGCAAATAAAACCATCATTTTTCAAAGATATAAATTTTATTTATAAGGGAAATTAGCATTTTTCCTCTAAAAGTTGTTCTGTCACAACAATAATTATAAAACCAGTGATTCACAATAGGTGGATATGGAATTTTAAAGATCTATGGAACATTTACATATCTCCTATAGTAATGTAACTTTATAGATATGTGGGTACTTCATAAAAGTTTGTGAAAATAGTTAAAAAAATAAGTCCTCTTTTGTTCCTAAGCTTTGAGACTCATGCATACCAGGATCTGAGGGAAAGAGAGAACTATGGTTATCTTCTTAGGACTCTATCTATTAAATACATGAAATCTGTCCTTTTTATATTAATAAAAGTCAAAAAGAGAACAAAGCTCATAGGAAAACGTGTTTAAAATACAATTGTGCATACATGTATATTCACTTGCAAATATTTATTTATACTTATAAATATATTTACTTAAAAATAATATATTTTTATAAATCAATCTATACTAGTAAGGGTATATAGCTGGCATGTACCTATTTTGTTCTAATGGCCCACAGTCAATTTTTACATGATTTATTCTAAATGCTTCAGTTTTTTTCAAGATGTTTATTATCTATTTATTTGAGAGGTAGGGTTGCAGGCAGAGAGAGGGAGAGCAGGTCTTCTATATGCTGCTTCCCTCCCCAAGTGGCTGCAATGGCCAGAGCTGAGACGATCTGAGGCCAGGAGCCAGGAACCAGGAACCTCTTCTAGGTCTCCCATGCTGGTGCAGAGACCCAAACACGGAGGCCATCTTCTACTGCTTTCCCAGGACTTAGCAGAGCCCTGCACCAGAGGTGGAGCGGCTGGGACAAGAACCACGTTCCGCAGGTAGAAGCTTAGCCCACCATGCCACAGCACCGACCCCAATTATCTTTTCTTCTATCACCTATTATCTCCCTGTGCTTGACACATCATGTAACCCCTAAGTACACAGAGCCTGCTGTTATTTTCAGTCTGCTTCTGAATGTTTTTGTTGGTTTGATTTTAGTCTGCTTTTTGATATATATATATATGTATATATATTCAGAAATATATTTTAAATTATATATAAAACTGAAACCAAATAAATTCTTAGTGTATTCTGTCCTAAAATAAGAATTTACTGAAACTATCTTAAAATTTAAATTACATCTCAATAGTGCCCTCAACTCAAGGCCTAACAATATATTTACACCAATAAAACTCAAAGTCTGTGGAACTATTCACATGAAACAAGATACATTTATTCCTAGTGTGACTGTAACAAATTCTCTTAAGATTAAGTCAGGTATATTGTACTCTGATTCTTCTACTTAAAAAACTGAAAGAAAGTGAATTCTCTAAATTCCTAGAATCTATTTTATACAAATTACATTCAGAGTCTATTTGAGCTGTGTTGGTACCCACCAAAGGGGTTTGTTTTCATTGAAATGAAAATAACAATCTTACTCAATATAGAGGAAATATTTATTTTATTTTTTGTTAGTTTCATAAACAACATTGTAAATGTTCTTCAGTTCCTTTCTCCAGGATTTTGTGGTATTATTAGAAAATAAAAAAGACAGGTAATTTTGACTTCATATCAGAAATCATTTGTGAGCTTTTCTTCAGTCAATCTTATAAGCCACTTAAGTACAACTTTCTGAGTTTCAGGCTTTAAATTTCAGATTTCTTCAGTGTATTTTTACACTATTCAGTATTATTAGTTCTTTTAGGTTCAATGAATTATATTTACCATTTCTCTTTTCTTGTAAGTTCTCCAACTTTTAAGTACATTAAAGCATAAAAAAATTTGCTAAAACTCCATATTCTTACTTGTGATGATACAGAAATCTATAAAATTGATGGTTAACTTTTCAGATAGTCTCAGATGATTTATCATTTTTAAAATGAGAAAATTAATTCATCTGATGCTTCTTTTTTGTTAGAAAAACGTTTCTTCTTTTCTAAAGTACATATATATTTACATTCTATTTAATTATTCATCCACTGAGGCTGTCCGGAGCACTTCATTTTTTTAAAAAGATTTACTTATTTATTTAAACATCAGAGTTACAGAAGAGGAAAGGAAGAGGGACAGAGAGAGAGAGAGAGAAAGAGAGAGAGCGCTATCTTCTATCTGGTAGTTACTCTCCAGATGGCCACAACAGCCAGGGCTGGGCCTGGCTGAAGCCAGGAGCCAAAGCTTCTTCTGGGTCTTGTATGTTGGTGCAGGGGCCCAAGCACTTGGGCCATCCTCCCCTGCTTTCCAGGCACATTAGTAAGGAGCTATCTTGGAAGTGAAGCAGCTGAGACTCAAACTGGCATCCATATGGGATTCTAGCACGGCAGATGTTGTCCTAATCCACTGTACCATAGCAATGGCCACTCATTTTTCTTTGCCAAATTAAAGATTAGCACCATTTTTTATGGTTCTAATCTTTAATTAAATTGATATTGTTTAAAGGGATCATTATCAGCCATCTAAAAATCCATGTTCATTTTTTTTTCTTTGAGTCATTAGAATTAAGTGTATATAATTCCATCTCTCTTTGAAATTGTCTAAATTTTCTTTGTTCCAATAAAAATGAAAATAAGTATCCTGAGTCTAGTTAACTCCTTAGTTGTTGTCCATGATTTAGATTACATGGTAAGTATTAGATTCACAAAATATGTTATACACCATTTCCTTCAGGCCTCGACACTTTAAACTGGAGTTTTTGAGAATAACACAAATAATTCTGGTTTAGAATAATCCCTAGAGAGAAATTACTCTTCCCTTATTGTATGTTTATGTGTGCACTATTCAAAAAAATTTTAAGATGTATTTATTTAATTATTTGAAAGACAAAGTTACAGAGGGAGGGAGGGAGAGAGAGAGAGACACATGGAGGGGGGGAGAAAGAGAGAGATCTTCCATCTGCTGCATCTGCTAGTTCACTCCCCAAATGGCTTCAATGGCCAGCACTGAAGCCAGTAGGAAGGAGCTTCTTCCAGGTCTCCCATGTGGGTGGTAGAGACCTAAACAACCAGGTCCTCTTCCGCTGCTTTTACCAAGATCATCAGGAATGAGCTGCATGGGAAGTAGAGCAACTGGGACACAAACTGGCACCCATATAGGATGCTGGTGTTGCGGGAGGCAGCTTTATCCTCTATGCTACAGTCCTGGCCTCTACTATGCACAACTTTTAGAGGAAGAATTCATTAATAATGAAATATTCAGTGGCCTACATAATAAATTACTTTGAGTTCTTTCTTTTTCAATTATAAAACATTGCATACAGTCATAGGCAGGTTTACACAGAAACATCAACAGATACATAATTTTACATATATTGTGTCAAAATTAGAAAAGAACATTTGAGGGTGTTATAACAGAGCTACACAGTCAAGAGTGTTGGATTTCTAGGCATTGATTCAACAAGTTCAGAAATATTTTCTCAAGATGAAGGATGATACTGATTGACCCTTGCATTTCGTTTGCATGAAACTGTTATTTCCAATTAATTTCATTTTCATTATTATTCTTTTAAAATATGCCCAATAAAAACTTGCTACTTTTATGTATTCTAACTAACCTTTGATAGATGCCTAGCTAAATAATTTGATAAACTTCCAGTTTGTGAATTAACTCTTTCATTGAACTTATTTCCACCTTTAAAGAGATAATCCTCTGCCTGCGGCGCCGGGACACCGGGTTCTAGTCCCGGTCGGGGCACCGGATTCTGTCCCGGTTGCCCCTCTTCCAGTCCAGCTCTCTGCTGTGGCCCAGGAGTGCAGTGGAGGATGGCCCAAGTCCTTGGGCCCTGCACCCGCATTGAAGACCAGGAGGAAGCACCTGGCTCCGGGCTTTGGATCAGCATGGTGTGCTGGCCACAGCACTCTGGCCGCAGCTGCCATTGAGGGGTGAACCAACGGAAAAAGAAAGACCTTTCTGTCTCTCTCTCTTACTGTCCACTCTGTCAAAAAATAAATAAAATAAATAAAAATAAAATAAAGAGATTGTCAATATCTCAAGTCAAAATAGGGACTACTTTTGTGAATATCATGTTATGGTGGAACTAAAAATCTTTACAGTAGAGTGAAGTTACTATATTAAAGCAGTCATCAAGTGGCAGGTTAAACCATGGCTTGCTGTGTCAGCAACACCTGTGAGCACTGGTTTGAGTCCCTGCTGCTCTACTTCCAACCCAACTCCCTGCTGATGCACCTGGGAAAGCAGCAGAAGATGGTCGAAGTCCCTGGGCCCTTGCCCCTGTGTGGGAAACCCGGATGAAGCCCCTGGTTCTTGGCTTTGGTATGGCTCTGCCCTGGTCATTGTAGCCATTTGGGGAGTTAACTAGAGAATGAAAGATCTCTCTCTGTCTCTCTCTCTCTCATTCCTTCTCTTTAAAAAAAGTCATCAAGGGGTGAATATTTGGCTTAGCATTTAAGATGTCCATGACTCCTGTTAGCATAGCAGGATTTCAAAACTGATTCTGGCTCCTGACTCCAAATTCCAGGCTCAATTATGGACATTTGAGGACTGAACTTACAAATGGGAGTGCTTTGTCTCTCTTTCTCTCTCTCTCTTCCTCTCAACTAACTAATTAAATAAATAAATTTTATTTTTACCTAATTCTTATCACTTACTATGAAATAGTATAATGTATACCAGTCTCATCAGCTTGTATGCTTGGCTATAAATGAGGACATTTTCTGTTGACAATAGTACCTGATATAATTACAATGAAATAGAATTAAATGTTCAATAAATCGATCCTTGGCATAAGAGAAAAAAAAAACCCATATTTCAGATTTCAGAAAGGAATATTATTTAAATATATTATATATCATTGTTGAAAGTATTTCTTCTGCTATTATATTTGTAAATCTTATTTTTATGTTCACAAAGTCATTTTACTGTATTTACCAAGTCCTTTTTTTCTAACATACATTCAAATACTAAGTCAAGTGTTACTCTCTATTGCTTATTATTTCCATGATGTTTTACTGATTCAACTAAAAAACATCATTTCTCCCCCTTTTTTAGTTTAAAGGGAGTATTTTTCCTCCTTTAGCTGTGTTTGAGTTACAAATTATGGTGAAAAGATGAGCTATTCAGAGCTAGAAAAAAATGCATATGTGAGTAGAAGCTTTACTTCTTCTTTCCTAGATAATAAGTGATACCTGTTTGCCTCACCCAGAGCCTCAGTTACATAATCTGTAAAATTGGAAATAATAATTCTTGCTCCAATTACACCAAAGAATCTAGACAAAAATGAAAGTTTGAAATTGCTTTACAAACACTGGAGACTTAACATTTGTGACTATTTTCCATCAAACCAACTAATAAAGCTTTTCTCTGAAATATTATTATGTGAGAGAACTCATGTTGGTATACAATTAAACTATATTTGTAATTAGAATATGTTGGAAAATTAAATTTAGAATAATCAAGGGTTGGGAATTTGGCCCAGCAGTTAAGATTCCAGTTACAATACCTGGTTCAATACCCAGCTATGATTCTTGACTCTGGCTTCCTGATCGCAGCTTCCTGCAGACTATGGGATGCAGAATTTTACGGGTTAAGTAATTGGGTAACTGCTGTTCATAGGAGACCTGGCTTATATTTCCAGGTCCTGGCTTCAGTCCACCATTAATTGTGAGTGTTTGTGGATTGAATCAAAGGATAGGGACCCACTTCCTCCCTTTGCATTGCTCTCCCCATTTTTTCTCTCTCTCACTGACCCTAATTATGCATAGGTATTTCTACTAGTTGCTCCATTAACTCTTAATATAATTTTACTTAGTGCTGTTGGAGAATATAAAAATTTTCTTTCATAAAAATTTAAATGTAACTCAAAAGACAGAAGAAGAAATGAAATAAAAGTGAATTTGATGATGCAAAAATACTCATTCATCTCTCTAAAATTTGCTAAGTCTGCACCAGCATCTCGTTTGGACACATAACCCATGTGCTCCACTTTGTATCCAGCTCCCTGCTAATGTGCTTGGGAAAGTTGCAAAAGACAGCTCAAGTATTTGGGCTCCAGCACCCATATGGGAGACCCAGAAGCTCATGACTCTTGGATTCAACCTGGCTCAGCTTTTGTTGTTGTGGCCATTTGGAAAGAAGAGGTAGATGGAACATCCCTCTTTGTATCTCTGCCTTTGAAAAGAAATTAATAAATCATTTTTAAAAAGAGGAATTCCATTGTACAGATAATAAATGATTAATAGATGCTAATAAAATCACCTCTACCTTCATTAAAATGGGAAAAGAGCTTTAAATAGAAATAGACTGTCTATTGGCTCAAGCAAACACCCCCTCTTTCATCAGGATAAGGAATGCTGGTGAGGATGTCACAAATAATTTAATACACAAGCTGACTTTTCTTTGTTGTATTAAAAGCAGAGCGGGGAGTGGAGTATAGGAACAAGGAGCTGATATTAGATTTGCAATTTGAAAATTTGTATTCGGTTAAAATTGGCTGAGAAAGAACAAAGCTCATGAATGGAATAATCATGATTATGTCACAGAAGGCCAGGTAGGGAGTGATCCCAAAGAATTTGGTTAGCAAAAGGGGAGGAAAATTGACAGATTTGAGAGATATTGAGCAAGTGTAATCAGTAGACACTAATACTGTGGGCTCTGAGCTTGATGGACTGAAAGCATTGCCCTCGAGGTCCTGATATAGATCCACAGAGGTTGATACAACGCCATCAATGCTCTCTGTGTGTATCCTTTGTGGAGTACATTTATTCTCAGCCACAGGGACCTTTATTCCCTTCTCAGAGTTTCCCCCCTCAGAACCATGGAGGGTTCTTTAAAGTTAATGCACTGTTCATGGTGTTCAGACACATCTTTCTATAACCCTCATAAGGCTGCTTGGGCATTGGGTACCTCAGGTTAAGGAAGACACAAACAGCCTCCCCAGAAGCAGTCCAACTTTTGCAGTTCTGAAAATACCTCAGAGATTTGTAACTCCTTTTCTTCATTGGAGGTGCAGCTGCATTCATTAATTACATATTATATAATACAAAATTTCAACAACCAAGTACTGTGTACATTGATTCATCATAGGAAGTTTACAGAATAGACCATTCTCCACAGACCATGAATTATGTAAGTTAAAGTGTTAGGTACTTCTTAAGTCAGATATAACAATTCATCAATAAAGGTCAAATCATTATGAGACTTTGAGACTGAGGAAAGATGCACAACAAGACTTTTTCCTTCAGATCAACCAGATGACTAGTTGTGCATTTATGAATTTCTCTTATCTATTTATGATTTTTAACAGTACATTTTAAAATAGTTAATGTGTGAACTTGAGTAAGCGAAATCATTAATGTATCATAAAGAACTGCGTCATCCAATGGGGCTTTAAATTTCTGTTATTAAGAACACATTAGAGGGGCCGGCACCATGGCTCTCTTCTGCCTGTGTCAATGGAATCCCATTTGGGCGCTGGGTTCTAGTCCCGGTTGCTCCTCTTCCAGGCCAGCTCTCTGCTGTGGCCCAGGAGGGCAGTGAAGGATGGCCCAAGTCCCTGAACCCGCATGAGAGACCAGGAGGAAGCACCTGGCTCCTGGTTTTGGATCAGCAATTTGGGGGGAGGGGGGTGAACCAACGGAAGGAAGACCATTCTCTCTCTCTTTCTCTCACTGTCCAACTCTGTTAAATAAAAAAAAAAACATTAAAAAAACCCATGCCAGCTATAATGATAGCCCCTTAAAAGTTTTCTAAAGCTACTTTAATTCTTAAAATACTCACCACATATACACACACAATTTATGAGAAAGCAATAATGCCTTTCTAAAAAGTATCCCATCTTTTGGGTCAAACTACCTGTGCATTCAAAAAAACAAAAAATAGAAGCAGAAAAGATTAAAGGATTTGTAATTGCATCACCCCCATATTAAGTCTCTCACCTTCAAATCCCAGAAATCTTTCCAACAGAACCTCTTCAGATTCAGAAATCAAAGAAATCCAGTCCTTCATGAGATTGTCATGCTCACCAGTTTACTCATATTAGCCACCTTTTCCCATATATTTCCATGACTATACATATATATATATATATATTTATATGTCATATATGATGCCATCATTCACACATCTTGACAATAGGGGAAAAATCTGACCTCTATTTTTGCTAAAATAGTTAAATAGTTTAAAAAAAAACAGATGTTACTTTAACTATTGCACTTTATGAGTCCTTTAATTCTGAGAATGTTATAAATTCCCTTTATTAATTACCTGACAGTTTTATAGCAATCAGGATTACAAAAAAATTGAACAGAGAGTATGAAAGTTCTCACACAGCCTCTTTCCCTATCCCAGTTCCTCCATTATTAACATCTTGTATTAGTGTGTCACATTTGTAAAATTTATGGGCCAATATTGACATGTTATTGTTAACTAAATTCCCTTTGCTATTTGTGTGGTACAGTTTGATGGTTTTGTTGCATATGCTGTGTCATCATATATCTGTTATTATAGTTTCATACAGAATAGTTTCACATCCCTTAAAATCTCCTGTGATTCATCATTCCATCGCTTCCCTTCCACTCCAAAAAACCACTGATCCTTTTACTCTCCCCACAGTAAATATGCAGTATGTAGTCTTTTCAGACTGGCTTCTCTCCCTCAGCAATATAGGTTTAAAATTTCTTCAATGCTGTTCATGGCTGATAACTCATTTCTTTTTACCACTGAATAAATATAAGACTGTATGAATGCGGCCGGCGCTGTGTCTTGGTAGTAAATGCCATATAGAGCACAGTTTGAGTAATGGCAGCTCCACTTGGGGTCCAGCTCCCTGTTGATGTGCCTGGGGAAGCAGCAGAGGGTGTCCCAGGTGCTTGGGAGCCTGCATCCACCTGGGAGACCCGGAAGAAGCTACTACTCCTGCCTGAATTCTGGCTCAGCTCCAGCCATTGCTACTTTTTGGGGAGTAAACCAGCCAATGGAAGATCTCTCTCTCTCTTTCGTCTTACCCTCTCTTTCTATAACTCTGCCTTTCAAACAAAATAAATAAATCTTTAAAATAAAAGACTGTAAGAATGTGCCACAATTTGTTTACTGATTCTTTTAAAAATTTTATTTATATTTTAAATATTTTGTTACTATATTATTATCAGTGTCACAGCAAATGCATAATAATTACTGCAGAAATTCTCAACAATTCTCATGTATGTGATATTAACAGAAAAACAAAAATTATCATATATTCATTGATACAATGCTAAGGATATAATGATACTCAACTCCCTCCCTCCCTTCCTTTCTTTCTTACTCACTCATTCTCCTCCCTTTTCTCCTTCCTTCTCCTCTTCTTTCCTTCTTTCCTTGTATGCATTTCATAAATACAACTTAAAGAACATAGGAACTCTTCCCACAATACCTGCCCTCCCAACCACACTCCTAACCCTCTTCCACTTCCCTCTCCTATTCCCAGTTGTTTTTTTTACTAAGATATATTTTCATTTAACTTTATACACAGAAGATTAACTGTGTCCTAGGTAAAGAGTGCAATACTTTGTATCAGAAAGAAAAAGAAACAAACAAGAAAAACTTCCTCAACAGTCCAACTAGGGCTGTTCAACATTATTGTATCTCAAAAGTAATGTCACTTTTTTATTGATCTTAATTATGTTTGAAGAATCCAAGAATGATACATCATTTGTGAGCACTTAGACTTACTTTTCACTTATGAAACCTTAAGAGTATCCCAAACTTAATACACTAAAATGAAGTAATTCTTTGAGAGCAAGATTTGCTATTAAGTCTCATAACACAACTTTTTGAGGACAGAGGTTCTGCATGGGAAGTTAGTGCACAGTGACGCCTGTTGTTTATTTAACAATTAACACTCTTATGTAAAACATCAGTGATCATCCACGGCTCCTGATGTCTGCTTCCTCAGCTTTTGGATGCCTTTTTGTTCCATACTCCTTCAGTATTTCAACAATGCCGTGGAAGTTCTCTCCTCCCTTCAGAGAAAAGTACCTCCTTCTTTGATGACCACTTATTTCCACTGGGGTCTTACAAAGAGCTCCTTCAAGCATAACATTTTTTGCCAGTGTCTTGGCTTTCCATGCCTGAAATGTCCCCTGTGTTTTACAGCCAGACCAGAATGACTTAAGGGCTGATTCTGAGGTCAAAGTGCTACTTAAGATAATGGTCATTCTATGAGTCTGCTTTATGGAGTGCTCCCCATGTTGGAACATTCACTCATTTTTAATTCAATCTATTATTATTATTACCAAACACTTGATTCTATATATATGATCAATTTAAGACTAAATCCTATCCATCAGTTCTCTATAATTCTTAAAATGCGAAATCATATCTTGCATTTCTTCCATTTCATCATCTTCATAATTTTGGTTTGGGGTGTCTTGTTAACTCAGGGGCATCATAATGTCTCTCTTGTTCTTGTTTCCTCTGTTTCTGTGTTTGTTGTTTGGCATTGTGGAGATATTCTTTGGATTCTTCTTCCCTTGCTGTATTTTTTTTTTTTTTCTCTTTATACTATGACTGTATTAAGTGGACTGTCTGCTTTTGATGGAGCCTTAGAGGCTTGAGATGGGTGTGGCCAGAGAGCTCTGTTTGGTTCCTCAGGGTTAAGGGTGTGCCAAAGATGACACTCCCAGGTTAGGTGTGGTAAATCTCTTTCTTCTCTCTTTTTTTTTTTTTTTTGATTCAAAAGGGAAGTAATTCCACACAGCTGAACGAAGTTGGAGGTAGTTAGCAGGCAAATAATATACCCACAGGAGCCAGAGATTGGAAGCGCTTTCCCAAGGACCACACAGAGAATCTCTTCTGCCCTCAGTGTGGGCTCAAATTCTCCTGAAGTCTCCCACTGGATTGCCAAAGTTACTGAATTGTAGCGTCTCTGGAGAGTACTCACGTGAATTCCGTGAGTTCTCTCACCCACCATCTCTTTTTTCACAGTCTCAGTTCATTAGCTCCACACATTCACTAGGTCCTAACCTCCTGTTATTTCACCTCCCCAGAGTCCGGTTTTTCTCCTTGGCTGTGGGCGGGTGCAGCCCTGAGGTTGCACTGCTTATGATGCATGTCCAAAATGGCGCCTGCTCTTTGTCTTGCTCACCATTAAGAGGTGAGCAGAGAGAGAGAAACTCATGTCCGTACCGGTCACTTTTTTTTTTTTCCCTCTCTCTTCTAGTTAGCCTGGTGAACTTTCCCCCATGATGCTTCAAGCCTCGTTCCCTCTAGGCTCCTCCTTCTGCTTTCCTGCCTGTGTCTCAGGATATTGAGGTTCAGCTCACCTTGCATTCCAGTGCTGGTGCGTTGATTCTGCCGCTTGTGTCCCAAGCCGTGGGTTCCCACGCCCTCCACACAGGTCCACAGTGAATCACTAGTTGTAGAAGAGTTTCCTCTGCTGTTTCTTCCCCAACTCTTCCTTGAACCTGCAGTATCTCCACTTTTATTAAACTGTCTCTTCCTGCACTATCAGTGTGCTCCCTTCCTATTCTGCCATCTTGCCGGAAATCCCCAATAATCACATCTTTCTACTGAATTGATGTGTTAATCATTACATAGTGCCTTTCTTTGTCTCTTTTAACAGTTTTTGTGTAAAGTCTATTTTGTCTGATAATAGGATGGCTACACCAGCTCTATTTTGGTTTCTGTTAGCATAGATTATTTTTTCCATCTTTCAATCTACAAGTATATTTGTTGTTGAGATGTATTTCTTGTAGGCAGCAAATCAGTGGGTTTTCTTTTTAATGCATCCAGTCAGTCTGTGTCTTTTGACTGGAGAGTTGAAGCCATGTACATTCATGATAAGTAATGACTTTGCCTTTTCCATTTTCCTGTTAATATTCTCATTTTTTTAACTTTGAATTTCCTTTGTATTTTTACTGGGAGATTTTCTGCCTGTACTTTCTTTTGTAGTGATGATTCTGTTTCTGTGTTTCTGTGTGTAGCAAATCCTTAAGCATCTTTTGTAAGACTGGACAAGCAACAACAAATTATTTCAATTTCTCTTTGTTATGGAAAGTCTCTGTTTCACCTTCATTCATAAATGAGAGATTTTCAGGGTATAGTATTCTGGGTTGGCAGCTATTTTTTAAAGGCTTGGGCTATATCTTGCCTTTCCTTTCCAGTATGTGGGTTTTTTATGAGAAGTTATCTGTGAGTCTAACGGGAGATCCTCTGAAAAGAATCTGGCATTTCTTTCATGCATATTTTAGAATCCTTTCTTTATGTTTTACTGTGGAGAGCTTGACTACGATGTGTCATGGTGAAGATCTTTTCTGGTCATTTCTATTAGGAGATCTATTTGCTTCTTGTGTTTGAATGTCTCTTTTTTTCTCGAAATTAGATAAATTTTCTGTTATTATTTAACTAAAGAGATCTTTGAATTCTTTCTCTTTCCATGCCTCAGGAACTCCTAGAATCTGTATGTTGGGTTGTTTGATAGTATCCTATAGATTCCCAACAGTGTTTTTTAGTTTTCTAATTTCTTCTTCTTGTTTTGGTCTGACTGTTGGCTTTCCAAAGATTTATCATCTAGTTTGGATATCCTTTCTCTGCCTCGCTGATTCTACTGTTAAGGTTTTTGACTGCATTTTTACTTGATCTATTGAGTTCTTCATTTTTGATATTTCATTTTAGTTTCTCTTTAAAATCTCAGTTTCAGGGAAAAATTTTCATCATGTCACATATGATTTTCTTTATTTCATCAATTTATTCCAATTTTTTTTGAGTAGTCCTATGATTAATCTTTTGAGTTCTCTTTCCATCAGTCTCATCTTCACATTGAAGTATCAAAGTGTTATGTTGCTTTGGAGGTATCGTATTGCCTTTTTATTTTTGCTTCTTAGATTTCTGTGTTTAGTTTTTGGCACTTGTGGAGATCCTTGCCCCTACTCCCATTCCCCCCCCCCCACACACACACACTGTCATGGCTTTTGTCTTTGTACTGCGTATCTGTGGCTTAGTGGATATATGGTCTTTCAGTGAATCCTCAGAAGTGTATGCAGGGAGCTCTGTTCAGTGCTCCAGAGTGGAGTGAGTAACCAGGGGTAGCTCTCTTCTTAAAGACAGAAGGAGGTATGGTCATACCAGCTTATGTGATCACTTTCTCTCTTCCTCTAAGTTGAGAAATACCAGGATGTTAGTCCCCAGTGTGTTCAACACTCTCCTGCATGAGTGATCTGCACAGAGCTCCCTGTCCACAGAGAGGCTGAGGATTTCCCAGAGCAGCCACCTATGTGTGTTCTGTCTCATGGGTGAGTGAGTCTGACACTCCTAGGCAGACTCAAAGTCTATGGGGAACTCTTGTGGAGTCTATTGGCCTCTGGGGAGCCTTGAGTTGGGCTCAGTAGGAGTGGGGATGAGTATGTGAGTGGCTGCCCTGGGGCAATGACTGGGGAGTGGGAGCATGGCCTGCCCAGGGAGCCCAGGTTCCCCCTGGGGAGCCTTGGGATGGTGCTATTGGTGTATGGGGGGTGAGCAAGATTTTTTTCCCTCCAGTAGAATCCCTGGGTCACAAGCAGGCACAATTCCTGCCAGCCCTATTGCTTTCAGAATTGTGTAGGGCAGGTACAAGGGTCTCTGTGAGCAGCACCTCTCTTAAGTGGGGATGGATCCTCCTCTCAGCTCACTGTGGGTGGGCATAGTGGTGCTTGTGAGTACAGATCTTTCCCTGCCCCCCCCCCAAAAGATTTGAACTGCTGGTTTTGCCCCCATCAACAGCCCTCGCTAGCTGCTGGATGCACACAGAGAAGGTGAGGCCAGTGCTCCTGTTTATGTCTGAAATGACAGCTTTCTCCCAGCTAGTTAGTTACAGAGTGCTGGCATGGCAAGGAAAAAGTGGAGAGAGAGGCATACTGCTTTCTCCTTCCTCCACTCTGGGCAAGCAGTCGCCCAGCTCCCCTGAGGCTTCCAGGCTGGATCCAAACACAGTGTCCTCTACTAGACTTTCTCCTGCAGTATAACAGTGGCACCAGCTGGTACAGTCTACCTCACCTTGCAATCCTGTGTGGGCTCTTGGTAATCCTGGGCTGCTGGCTCTTTTGTTGCTGGGGCCCAGCTCTGTGCTCCATACTCACCAGGCATCCAGGCTGCTTTCACAAAATCTTCCACTGCAGTTTTCCCTGTGAACTTTTTCCTAAGAATGTGACTTCTCCACTTTTTTTCTCCCCTACCAGGCTCATGGAGCTTAGAGAAGACCTCCTGGTTGCTATTCTGCCATCTTGCCTCTCCCATGGTACTTTTAGACTATGAGAATGGTCAAGTGTATTTTCTTCTGGTAAGATTTAATCTTAGAGATAGAGGCGAATTTCTCTGCTATTATTGCAGATCCCTTATGGTTTTTGCAGAGGTAACTTTGGTCCAAAGTTAGGTATTAAGCAAAGTAGAAGTTTGTATTCTGGATAAAACCAAAATTAAACAAGACTCCAATTATTTCTGAAATCCCCAGTATAATAACTTCAACTTCTGCCTATTTTTCAGTATTATCTTCTTCAACCTAATTTGTTTTTAAGGTTTTATTTATGTATTTGAAAGGTACAGTTATAGAGAGATGGAGGGAGAGACAGAGAGAAAAGTCTTCCATCTGCTGATTCACTCCTGAGCTGAAGTGATCTGAAGTCAGGTGCCAAGAGTTTCTTCCAGATCTCCCACGTGGGTGCAGGGGCCGAAGCACTTGGAGCATCCTCCACTGATTTCCTAGGTCGTAAGCACAGAGCTGAATCAGAAGAGGAGCAGCCAGGACACAAACAGGTACCCATATGGGATGCTGACACCACAGGCTGAGGCTTAAGCCTACTATGCCACAGCGCCAGCCCCTTCAACCTAATTTTAATATGTGGGTACTGTTGAAATATTTACATTGCTCCACTTCAGAACATATCTTCAGTGAACAGAGCAGCCCAGCATCTGCTTGGTAGGAAATTATCATGGACTTATGTTTACAGGATTATAAGTGTAGCAGATGCTCAGATCTCATTGATAAAATGGGTGGTAGAGGATGGCAGCATGGACTGTATGGGAATAGTACCTCAAATGCAAAGGCAGACTGAGGCTCTGCTTTGTGGTCTGGGGACAGTACTTCTAGAACAACTGATATCCGCCCTATGTGAGCATAAATCCGTGACCATTTCCCTACCAAACAGATGTGGGGCTATCCATTGTTCTGGAAGTACTGTCCTCGGGCCACAAAGTAGACATTCTGTGCTCCCTTGGATTCCATGTTTTATTCCCCAGCTGTCCATGATGCCATCCTCTGTACCATCCATTTTATCAGTGGGATCTGAGCATCTGTTTCACTTCTATAAGCAGGTGTTATTGTTATAATTAATGCCACATTATTTATTCCAATTTTCAAAATTACTTTTAAATGATTTGCTTCTAATTGAAACAAAAGAGAATTCTAGGAGGAACAAGGATGGAATATATAAATATTATAAAAATTTATTTGATTGATAACTCAAAGATAAATAATTCTATGTGTGTATCAGCTGCCTTATTTGAATTATCTTCACTCCTAATAGTGGAACACACTGGGCTATGAATATATATATATACATATATAATTTGAAATAAAATATATATTCACGCAGAGATAATTTTTGGAGTGAGGGCTATTATAGTCCATTATAGTTAAAATTACTGATAATCCTAATAATTCAACATTTTTAGGTACTCCACATAAATGGCTATTATTAAAAGTGAAATGTTTAAATGCTGTTCTAGGGCCATTCAATATGTGGTTTTGGATGAACTTTTTTGAATTAAGGTATAATTTTTATCCACTGAAATGCATAAATGATCTTAAACATAGAGTTCGATTTTTGACAAATGCATACAACGGAATTATCTACATGTCTGTCAAGATAGAGGAGCCCATTCTTTCCCTTTCTTATTTAATCCTTCTCTAAACCAAAGAGGGCCATACATCTGGTGTCTAGAATCTAGAACTAAGTTTTCTTATTCCAAAACATCATTGGCATGTAATCATATAGTAGATGCCATTTTGTGTATTGACTCTTTCACTCAACATACATGTTTGGTGATCTACCTATGCTGTTGAGTGTGTCATTATTTGATTCCTTTTTGTTTCCAAAGAGTATTCTAGTATATGAACTTGCCACAACTCTTTGTCTGGTCTCTTTTTGTATTTTCTTCATGTCTTATTTCATATTGGTGAATAAACCTTGCTTGGAAACACTGATACTTTTAGTGTTAATAAAAGTCTGGTTGTCACATATATGCTGCATCAACATGATGGAAACTTATCACCATGAGGTACATCTCAACATCTCAAGCACATATTGCTCAGAGATTTTTTTCCCACTATTTAGAAAATACTTTTTTAAATCTGTGATTAAACCAGTGTAGAAAAGACATTACATATTTAATACAGTGCGTTACCTCTGTACAAATGGAAAAAAAATTAAGTTTAGCATTTCTAGACCAATATGGCTGTTAATTTCTGCACAATGCTAACTCAACACGGTAAATTGGGATACTTTTCTCAGTTTGATTATGAAAAACAGGAGTGATTTAGGCAAAATCCAACTCGGTTCAGGAAACCTGTTAACAATGAGGTCCTTTCATCTTTCATCTTTCCTTTTGTTATTTTTCTCTTATAGGTTATAAAATACATTCATGGCCTGGCACTGTGGCTTAGTGGATAAAGCTGCTGCCTGCAGTGCCAGCATCCCATATGGGCACCGGTTCAAGTCCTAGCTGCTCTATTTCCAATCCAGCTCTCTGTAATGGAAGAATTGGCTCCTGGGGCCAGTTCCCTGGCTCACTTGGTTAATCCTCTGCCTGTGGCGCTGGAATCCCATTTGGGCGCTAGGTTCTAGTCCGGGTTGCTCCTCTTCCTGTCCAGCTCTCTGCTGTGGCTGGGGAGGGCAGTGGAGGATGGCCCAAGTGCTTGGACCCCTGCACCCATATGGGAGACCAGGAGAAAGCACCTGGCTCCTGGTTTTGGATCAGTGTAGCGCGCTGGCCATAGCAACCATTTGGGGGGTGAACGAACGGAAGGAAGACCTTTCTCTCTGTCTCTCTCTCTCTGTCTCTCTCACTGTCTATAACTCTCTCTCTCTCTGTCTCTCTCTACTGTCTAACTCTGTCTGTCAAAAAATAAAAAAAGAATTAAAAAAATTTAAAAAAGAAGTAAGTAATCCTGACACTGAGACAAGGTAGAAGTGCAAAACGTTTATTGGGAAAGAAGAATCCTGTGTAAGAAACAATAGCAGGGAAAGCCTCTGGAACATGTGTGCAAACTCAGCAGTGACAACTCTTCTGAAAACAGTAAACCCTCTTGTGTCCAGAAAACCATTATCCTTTTTCTGTTGGAAATGCCAGTATTTGATTATATCTACGAGATATTCTTATATTATTCCAAAATCTTGGGAAACTTCACAATCAAATTTGTATTTTTTACTAAAAATCTTACCCTGAACATTAAACAAAATATTTTCTCTGATTCCATAGATATTTATGCAATATACTGGTAAAAACTAAAGAGTGGCACAATAGCAAAACCATTTATTATCCAAGGACCTTAGAAGACTCAGTGCAGAAGACATTTGCAAGCGACATTGTTATAAGTGGGTTTCACAGCATAAATTTTACTTTAGAAGTCCCAGTGAAAGAACAGTAAAGCTCTACAACACCAAAACAGAATTTTCCTTCATGAAACATTTACTATAATCTCTGAATCCCACAAGTTTCTTTATATTTATTAAAATTCTGAATGGAAACCCTGAACTCATTAGTTTCCACCATTTATCCCTTATTTTCTGGGTGAGTACTGTAATCAAAATTAAATTTGCTTTGAAATGCCTTAGTAATGTAATAATACATCGCAAGGGTAAATTCCTCATAGCATACCTCTTCAGAATCTGCAAACCTCCTAGTATTCACTGCATGTCTCAAGTGCCTAATAATACTTGTACATGGTTTTGTGTTAAAAATGATACAAAGCTGATTTTTCAGTCTTCTTCATTCATTTGTTCCTTTATTTATATATGCAGTAAGCCTTCATCAAGTGTTCATGATGTGGCAATTAATGAGTATATAGATATAAAATTTCTGACATCAAGCAGCAATTAAATACATCTGCCTTTTCCTTTGGAACTTATATTAAAATGAACATGCTGCTTTTGTAATTTATGTACAATTGTTTGAGTTAGATGCATATAGAAACCCCATCATGTTTAATCTTCTTCACACATCTCCATAGCTCTGAAAGAGATACAAAACTAGTAGTGTTACAGTGTTTATTTATATACATGTAGTTCCAATATATTCAAGATGTCATCCATGCACTTCAAGATATAACAACCAACCCTTGGACTGGTTTTGGTTTTGTCTGGTCTCCCATTTAGTCAAGGATTTACTTTTATACTATCAGCTGTATAGGTTCCTAGGGCTGCGTCTTCCAATTTTGGAGAGTGTTAAGTCTTACCTGATGTTTTGAGTGAATGTGGTGTGTAGTTTGGAGCAGATTGAAGTGACCGAAGACATCAGGCTAGCTGGTTGTGGGTAATGCTGTCATGTTCCATCCCAGAATGAGTAAAGTAGTATAGCAGGTCTTTGATTTTCTCTCCTTAGCAGAGGAGAGAATACTGTTCATTTTGGTTAATCCTGAAATCAGTAACACTCATCGGCAACACCCTGTGGTCCCGCCCACTCTCCTTCTTCTGACATTCTCTAGATTTAGTTCGAACTTCAAACTGCTGTTGAATTCAAAAGTGAGAAATTTTCCGTGTTTTTGCCTGGTTTTGTTGTGTATGTTCTTCAAGTCTAGTGTTCTGTGGTAGAGACTGGCAGGGAATTTCCTGAGAACAAGCACAGAAATAGAGCATATGTGTTTAAGAGAAGACAATGAATTCATATTTTTAAATATCATGCTTCCATATTTTTCTAACTTCTTTGTGGACATTTTTAGCTAAGTATGAAAAGTAGAAAAAGATTTGTAGTTATGATTTTTGTAAATAAACATTATAAATAGCAAACACTTCATGCAACTTGCCTCATGTTTCTCACAAAGATCTGCAATTCAAATTGATTTTGAGCTCCATACGATTATTGAAATTATTATATTCAGATCTACATTATTTGTGTTGTAGTTTTAAAATATTATTTTGGGGGCCAGCGCTGTGTTGTAGCAGGTAAAGCTGCCACCTGCAGTGCTGGCATCCTGTGTGGGCTCCGGTTTGGATCCTGGCTGCTCCATTTCCAATCCAGCTCTTTGGTGTGGCTTGGGAAGGCAGTGGAGGATGGCTCAGGTCCTTGGGCCCCTGCATCCATATAGCAGACCCAGGGAGGCTTCTGGCTCCCAGCTTCGAATCAGCACAGCTCTGGCTGTTGCAGCCATCTGGGGAGTGAACCAGCAGCTGGGAGATCTCTCTCTCTCTTTTTTTCTGCCTTTGCCTCTATGTTACTCTCCCTTTTGAATAAATGAATAAATCCTTAAAATAAATAAATAGTTTTTTTCTTTAATGCAAACTAAAGACAGTAAAAATAAACATAGGTACTTAAGCACTAAAAAAAAAAAAAAAAAAGAATGGAGGCATATTCTGAATCCTCTGGGTAGACAAATGAACAGTCTTGGCTGTATCATCAGTGTATTTCAGGCCAGATTCTTACTGTTATCAAATATATACAAATTATTCCAAACATTTAAAAAGTTGAAGTCATATATCAAAATTGACATTCTTTAATATATATGCACAAACTTCAACTTATTATAGTATTAAAAGAAAGAATAAAGTTTTATTTTCTAGGAAATTTTATGCTTTGGGAATTGGACACACATGAATTAACCACAGATAAATGAAAATATAAATTACTAATGGCTTAAACCACTTCAATGTTTGAATTGCTTAATTCCTAGGAAAAAATAAAAATAACATTCATTAACCGAATGCAGTTCTTTTCAAAACTAAAAATAATTACCCAAAGGAAATTAAATTGGCAAACACAAAAGCTCTCTGCACCTTAATGTTTATTGCAGCTCAATTCACAATAGCTAAGACCTGGAACCAACCCAAATGTCCATCAACAGTAGACTGGATAAAAAAATTATGGGACATGTACTCTATAGAATACTATACAGCAGTAAAAAACAATGAAACCCAGTCATTTGCAACAAAATGGAGGAATCTGGAAAACATTATGCTGAGTGAATTAAGCCAGTCCCAAAGGGACAAATATCATATGTTCACCCTGATCAGTGACAACTAACTGAGCACCAAAGGAGAAACCTGTTGAAGTGAAATGGACACTATGAGAAACAGTGACTTGATCAGCTCATGTCCTGACTGTTGATGTACAATGTAATACTTTATCCATTTTAGTATTTTTTTTGTTCTAGTACCATTGGTTGAACTCTGTAATTAACACACAATTATTCTTAGGTGTTTAAATTTTAACTGAAAAGTTATCCCTGTAAAATATAAGAGTGGGAATAAGATAGGGAGGAGATGTACAATTTGGGACATGCTTAGGCTGACTTGCCCCAAATGGTGGAGTTAGAAATGTGCCAGGGGATTCCAATACAATCCCATCAAGGTGGCATGTACCAATGCCATCTCATGAGTACAAGTGATTAATTTCAGTTCACAATTGATCACACTGATAAGTCTAAGAGTCAAAGGGATCACACAAACAAGACTAGTGTCTGCTAATACTAACTGATAGAATCAAAAAGGGAGAGAACAATCCAACATGGGAAGCGGGATACACAGCAGACTCGTAGAATGGCAGATGTCCTAAATAGCACTCTGACCTCAGAATCAGCCCTTAAGGCATTCGGATATAGCTGAAGAGCCCATGAGAGTATTTTAGGCATGGAAAGCCAAGACACTCTGGCAAAAAAAAAAAAAAAAAAAAAAAAAAAAAAAAACACCCTAAATGGAAGATCTTTGGGAGTGAGATTCCAGTGGAAAGAACAGGGCCATTGGTCATCAAAGAAGGAGGTACCTTTCTCTGAAGGGAGGAGAGAACTTCCACTTTGACTATGACCCTCTCGGAATAAGATCGAAGTTGGCGAACTCAAAAGGCATCCATAGCCTTAGCAACTCATGACTAGAGCCTAGGGAGATTTTTGACTCCATAAACAAGAGTGTCAAATTGTTAAGTCAACAACAGGAGTCACTGTGTACTTAATCCTCATGTGGGATCTGTCCTTAATGTGTTGTCCAATGTGATGTAATGCTATAACTAGTACTGAAACAGTCTTTTTCACTTTGTGTTTCTGTGTGGTTGCAAATTGATGAAATCTTTACTTAATATATACTAAATTGATCTTTTCTATATAAAGAGAATTGAAAATGAATCTTGATGTGAACAGAATGGGAGAGAGAGCGGGAGATGGGAGGGTGTGAATGGGAGGGAAGTTATGGAGGGAAGCCATTGTAATCCATATACTGTACTTTGGAAATTCATATTTAGTAAATAAAAGTTAAAAAAATAAACTAGATGGAAATTTAATAAATCACATGAGACCACAGAATTTTTCTCGCCATAAACCACAAAAAGTAAAGTAGTAAAAGGCTCTTTATCGTTATGAATTGAGAGAATAAGTGAGAAGAGGAAAGGCAGATGATTCCTATTCTTGTGAAAGTAGAAAACGTATGAGTAGCTTAGTGAAACTAGGAATCAGTATTCCTGCAGCAGGAGACACTGGGTGCAATCACCCAATTTGATTACAAAAAGGTCAGCAGCTGGAGAAACACAAGGAACCCAAGAATGCTAGGGCCAGACACACAGCTGGAGAATGAAACTACAATTTAAATATTTTACTTATTTTTTAAAGATTTATTTTATTTATTTCAAAGTCAGATTTATGTGGAGAGAGAAGGAGAGCCAGAGAGAGAGAGTGAGAGGTCTTTCATCTGATGCTTCACTCCTCAGTTGGCCGGAGCTGCGGCAATTCAAAGCCAGGAGCCAGGAGCTTCTTCTGGGTTTCCCACACGGGTGCAAGGGCTCAAGGACCTGGGCCATCTTCTACAGCTTTCCCAGGCCATAGCAGAGAGCTGGATCGGAAGTGGAGCAGCCAGCACTTGTACCGGCGCCTATATGGGATACCGGCACTGCAGGTAGCAGCTTTACCCGCTAAACCACAGTGCCGGCCCTAGATGTCTTTATATAGAATGTGTGGAGCTCAACCTTTTCCCATGTCCCACAGCCAAGAGATTGCCTCTCCTCTATCTCCAGCTTCAGCAATAATCCAGAAATTATTCCTTTGGAAGTATCAATCTGCAGCTGGAATTGTGATCTCCACATACAGCAGAGAGTACTGTGGAAATGTGGGCCTAAAAACTAAGGAATTTGGTGGAAGGTGAACATGACACACACTTGTCTGCTTCCCTGCTTTACATTCAAAATGTTGAAATCCAGGCAAATTCCCATTATTCTCTTCCAAAACAAAATGTTGGAAAATTATTTTTTTTCCTGAAGAAGCTGAAATGCCTGCAGAGGAAGACCTATCGTCTGCCATATAGTATGGTACAAACCTTGGTAAAACTGTGTGAAACTATTAAATAACAAATTCAAGAATGCTCATGAAGCTTCGAATCAGATTGTTCATGTGTATTTTCAATTGAATTGAAAAATCAATCTTATTGAAGACAAAGGAATGAAAAAAGGCTCAAAATTATAAATTGAATCAGGTAGCTGTTACCACTATGAACACAGGAAAATTCATCTTTACATATCAGAAAAATGGCATATGAAATTCAAAATGTAATTTATTAGAGGTCATAGAAATAATAGAGGTTAAATATTACAAGTATCTTTAGACATCATATTAATCTAGATCCTTTTTTAGACTAGGAAATTGAAGTAAGCTATACAAATCTGAAAAGGCTGAATGTTGACATACTCATAATTTCTTACTTAGATATTTTGCATACATCTCATATAGATATTCTCAAAAATGATGATTATATTTTACAAAAAATAAAACAAGTAGCTCTCTTACTTTCCTCGCCCATTGTCCTTTTAAAGAGAGAGACTGGGAGATTTCATAGGAGCATGAAAACGGAGTCTGGTTCTACACTTAGTACAAAACATGCATAGCATAAAAGCAGGAATAAATTTACAAAGAACATGAATATGCAAGAGAACAGAAAAAAAAAAACTTTTACTGTGAATCTCAACCCAGCACAAAATGCCTTAGGCTAGAGGCAGGCAAGATGAAATTATCATACCTTTCAATGAAAACAATATTTTTTTTGAAAGGCAGAGAAGAAAAAGGAGAAGAACAGATTGATAAGACAGAGCACCCATGTACTGGTTCACACCTCAAATGCCCTCAATAGCCAAGGCTGGGCCAGGCCAAAGTTGGGCACCGGGAGCTCAGTCCAAGCCTCCCAAGTAGGTAGTAGGGAACGGAGCACCTGCATCATTCTCTGCTTCCCCCAGGGTGTACAGCAGTAGAAAGCTGGAATGGGGAATGACATGGGACTTAAACCCAGGCACTCTGCTATGAGAGACCTGTGTCTGAACTGTAAGCTGAATTGCTACCCCAAATACAGGCCTCCCTTTCAATTTTTGAGATGTGAATTCCTAGCAGAAGCCACATCAGAAATCCTAGTTCGTACTATTTGTGACATCCAGGTTTTCAGCACTTCTCGCAATCTTTGTCTCCTGGTTCCCATATTTTCTATGGGGAGTTGATACACATAGAACACAACAGTGTCTCAAGACTCTGGGAACAGCTGAAATGATATAAATAGCTAAGAACGACATAGACAGTTCAGAAACACAGTGATTACTAAGTTAGCTCCATGTGTCAGACAATGAAAATCAACATAGCCACACTTTACCAGAAGGAACATGTGATAGGACCCATTAAATATATGGTGTAATGCCTTGCAATTTTAATCTAACTCTACAGTTGTTATCCAGTAGTTTAGTTAGGCTAGACTAAGTTATACTATAGCAATAAATTTCAAAATATCAACTTACAAACATAGAAAATATACTTGCTTCCACTTGTTCTGCTAAATGTCTGAGCAGCTCATCTAGAGAGCTGCTCTTTCATGTGTTGGCTCAGTGATTCAATTTGCTTTCACCCTGTAGTACTTCGGTCTCACCACTTGCTTCTGCCAGGGCAGCAAGGCAGCAGGGAGATGGAGTCTGCCGAGTTTCTCACTGGCAATCGAATTTGCTGTTTACAAGTAACACAGGCCACTCCCTATCACAGGTAACAGTACAGAGAAAGTCAAATGGCCACCCCATATCACGGAATTGAGAATTATTGCTCTGTGAGCAAAGAAGTGGATATGAACAAGGATTTGAATACTCGAGCTGTGTCTATTTCAGTTGTTAACTGAGAAAAATTTGTCAGAAACAATGAACACAACTTGCAGAATCATTGAATGGAGAAGTACAACACGTGATTTTTTTTAAAATTCAAATTATGAAATTGTGAATTTGCTGAATTTTAAAGGGAAAACACTCCAGAGATTCTATTAGAAGACAATTTGTCAAAACTCCAGAAAACCAATCATCAATTAAAAAGAACAGAAATTAATGAGGGAAATTATTTCATTAAATGTCCAACTCCATACTAGATTAGTAAAGGACACCAAGAAGTACCTTAGACTTGGGACTTTTCAGAATTTGCTTTCCCTCTACGACTGATTCATTAGGTGTAACTACAGATTGGATGCTGGGTTTATTTATTTATGTAATGAGAGCTCACATGATTCCACAAGCTTATTCTAAATGCTACAAGGAGGCACATGAATTTTCTTTTATAATTCTGTAACTCTATTCTATCCTAAGTACATAATTCTATGGATATTTTGCTACAGGAATATAATTTTCACCTTGTTTATGCAATTAGACTTCAGGAACAATCAACCTTTGTAAATTAATCTTTTGATGCAAATCTTAAAAGGACAACTAAATGATAGTAGATGTATACTTTAAAAAATAATTGGCAGCACACATTGGTGAGTTTAGTTGTTTTTCATTCTGTTTTGTATCTGTATCATAAACAATTATAACCCCCCTGAGTTATTAACCATTAGGTAATCATATATGAGATTATTGCTATAAATTAGAATCATTGCTATGTCTTCTTGAGAGGAATTAAATTAAAAGAAATTAGACCTACTTCAATATTTCCACTCATCTACAAGAAGATTGCTTGGAGAAATGCCACGTCTGCCATCAGCTATTTAACTCAGTAATGATTGTATGATTTTTCTGAGAGATTCAGTGTTTACTCATTGAACATGTGTGTCACAATATTGTGATGATGGCCTATTTTTCTCTCTTGCCTAAATGCTATTTGCTGTGAATTTAGCCTTTTTAAAACACTGGTGCTATGAAAAAAGCATCATCCACCAATATTCACCTTATTGGTCAGAGGATTTTTTTTCACATAAATGCCAAGCTGTTATTCTGCTTCAAATTTACTCAAGTTTAAAATTAAAATTTGCTATCTAGGCAAAATAGTTAATTCATATGATTTTTGCATTTCCAAATTTGTCATTACACAATATATAGTTTAGAATGCTGTATGAGAGAAAATACTCCTATTCATAATTGAAATTTTGAACTTTTTTGAATATCATCAAATTATTTTGAAATATGTAATAATTTTGTATTTTATGCAGTAAATGATAAAATCTAATTTATTTTCAAAGTGCAGCTTTAGATCACATCCCACTGTAATTCTAGATTATGACTTAAAAAGAACATACAATTTGATGTACTTTGTTGTGGCAAGTTAAAATATAAAAAGTCATTGAGGTTAGCATTGTGAGTAAGTGGTTTTAGCCAGTGCCTGCCATGCTGGTATCACATGTAGATGCCAGTATGTGTCCTGGCTGCTGAACTTCTCATCTAGCTCCTTGCTAAAGTGCTTGGGAAAGCAATGGAAGATGGGCCAGGTGCTTTGATGCCTGCCACCCACGTAGGAGACTAGGATGAAGCCCCTGGCTACTGTTTTTACCTGGCTCAGTCCTGGCTATTCTGTTCATTTGGTGAGTGGATAATCAGATGGAAGATTTCTCTGGCACTTTCTGTAACTTTGCCTTTCAAATAAATATATAAATATTTAAAACTATTTACTTATAATGTCATAAAAATTAAAATAACAATGGAGGAATGGTAAAACAAGAAAATTAGCCAATCTTTAATGCTAAAATTTAAATATTTTGTGCATTTGGGAGCATAGTATTTTGTTTATGTTAGTTTAACTGAAAAATAATAGATTAAAAATTCTACAGATAATATGACTTTATTTTGCATGTTTTTACCCCTAAAAATAATTTTAAAAATCCTCTTCATATCTATGTTCTTTGCATTTTAAATTGTGTAAGTCATTTTTGCACTTATTTTATATGTGTGTATCCATAATTCTATGAGATATATTAGCCAGATTTTTAAATTACTGCTTTACTGGTAAGATAAAGAAGTCTCACAAAAATTAGACGACTTGCTATATTTTATTTGTCTGGAACATTATACAGAAAAGTGACACCAAATCAGATGTTCAAAGTCCTGATATATTCTTCCTAGGAGATAGCTATCATTAGATTTATGACCCTGAGACCTCAGTTATCCACTGAGCCTAAGAAAATTGCCAATTTGCAGATTGTTTTTTACTTTTCACTTTTAATTAGTTTTACAATGTGACTTGTAGCTACAATTTTAGGAACATAATGATATTCCATTTCTCCCTCCCACACTTCTCTCTCTCCCACCCTCCTTCCTTCTTCCTTTTTTTTTTTGTTTTTGAAATGACATATTTTAAAATTACATTACAGTAAAGTCTTAATATATCACTAAATAAGAAGTTTATCCAGTAAAAAGCAAAAGACTGAAGTTTAGTGAGATTATAGTAAATGGTTATAAACAATAATTGAATGGAAAAATGATCATTTCACCATATACAGTAAATTTTAAAGTGATCATAAATCATTAAAACTTTACTAGTATAACATTGCAAGCATTGGTTTGACAAAGGTATAAAACAAAGCTTTACAAAACTATATTTGCACCAACATTGATACACATAGATATTTCTATTTTTGGTCTATGTTTCTTTTTTCTTGGGCTTTTAAATTTTACCTCCCACACACAAGGGAGACCATGCTGTGTTTGTCTTTCTGTATCAGGCTCATTTCATTCAACATGATGTCCTCCAGTTGAATTCATTTTGCTGCAAATGGTAAAATTTCATTCTTTTTAATAGCTGAATAATATTCCATTTTGCACATGCATGTGTGTGTGTGTGTGTGTGTGTGTGACATTTTCTTTATCAATTCATTTGATGATGAATACCTTGGTTGATTCCAAGTTTTGGTCATCGTAAACATTGCTGATATGAACATGGTAGTGCGGATATCTCTTTGATAAACTGTATTCAATTTTGGGGGGTTCATCCCCAATAGTGGGATTGCCAGATCATATGGAATGTCTATTTATAGTTTTTTAAAGAAATCTCCACATTGTTCTAAAGTGGCTGCACGAGTTTACATTCCTACCAACAGTGTATAAGTGCTCCCCTTTGTCCACATCCTTGCCAGCATTTGTTATTCTCTGTGTTTTGGATTTTACTCATTCTGAGAGGCATGTGGTGACATCCCACTGTGGTTTTTATTTGGATTTTCCTGTTGGCTAGTGATGTTGAACATTTTTTGTTGGCTATTTGCATTTCTTCTTTTGAGAACTGTCTATTAACATCCTTTGCCCATTTCTGAATTAAACTGTGTTTTTTTGTTGTTGTTGTTGGTGGTGGTGGTGAGCTTTATAAGTAGCTGATATATTCAGGATATTAATCCTTTGTGAGATAGGTGATTTGAAAATATTTTTTCCCATTCTGTTAGAAGTCTCCTCATCCTTTTGATTGTTTATTTTGATGTGCAAAAGATTCTGAGTTTGATATAGTCCCATTTGCTTAGTTTTGCTTTTGTTGCCAGTGCTTTGGGAGTCTTGTCCAAGAAGGTGTCCTCTACATCGGTGTCTTGGAGTGTTTCCTTTGACATTTTCATACAGCCTCACCAAGATCTCAGGTCTTAAATGTAGGTCTTTGATTCCCCTTGCATTGATTTTTGCATATGGTGAGAGGTATTGACCCAATTTCATTCTTCTACATATATACATCTAGTTTTTCCAGCACCATTGGTTGAAGAGATTATCCATACTCAACTGTTTGATCTGAGCATTTTTGTCAAAAACTAGTTGGCCATATGTATGTGGATTAATTTCTAGGTTTTTGAGTTTGTTTCACTAATCAATGTATCAGTTTTTATACCAGTACCAATTTGTTTTAATTACTTTAGCTTTAGAGTATGTTTTGAAATCAAGTAATGTCATGCCTCCAGCTTTATTTTTCTTCTCCAGAATCACTTTGTCTGTTTGGGGTCATTTGTGATTCCATATGAATTTTCAAATTGCTTTTTCCAATTTTGTAAATAATTCCATTGATATTTTGATAGGTATAGCAATGAATCTGTAAATGGCTTTAGATAGTATCAACAGTTTATTTCATTTAATATTTATTAACATTTTAAAATTTATATAAGGTGAACAGATTTCATATATTTCATATATACACATTTAGGAGCACAGTGGTACTTCCCACCCTACCTATCCTCCTTCCCATGCTCCCATCCTTCTTTCTACCTTTCTTATTCTTCCTTTTAATTTTTATAGTGACATACTTTCAGTTTATAATTATACTTATTCTTGTTCATGAACAAAGGATATCTTTCCATATTTTCGTCCTTGATGATTTCTTTTCTCAATGTTTGATAAGTTTCATTGTAGAGATATTTCATTTCTTTGAAGAAATTTGTTCCTAAATATATGACATTTTAGTGGCTATTGTGAATGGGGTTTCTTGATTTCTCTATCTTTGAATTCATCACTAGCATACAAAAAAGCCACTATTTTTTGTATGTTTATTTTGTAACATGCACATTTCTGAAGTGATTTATCAATTCTAACAGCTTCTATTGGAGTGTTTAGGTTCTTCCAAGTACAATATCAAGTTTTTTTATCAACATCTGCAAACATGGAGAAGCTGACTTCCTCTTTTTACTTTGATGCCCTTCATTTCTTTCTCATCTCTAATTGCTCTTGCTAAATCTTCTAGTACTACACTGGATAACAGTGGTAAAAATGGACATCCTTGTTTTGTTCCAGATCTGAGGGAAAATGTTTCACCTTTTTTTCCCATTCAGTATGGTATTGGCTGTTGGTTTGTAATATATAGCCTTTATATTTTTAAAAGTTTTTTATTTATTTATTTGAGAGAAAGAGTTACAGACCGAGAAAGGGAGAGACAGAGAGAGAGGTCTCCCACTGGATTATTCCCCAAATGGCTTCAACGGCTGGAGCTGGGCCAATCCAAAACCAGGAGCCAGGAGTTTCCTCCAGGTCTCTCATGTGGGCACAGGGGCCCAAGCGCTTGATCCATGCTCTGTTGCTTTTCCAGGCCATAGCAGACAGCTAGATCCAAAGAGGAGCAGCCAGGACATGGACCAGCACACATATGGGATGTTGGCACTGCAGGTGGTGGTTTAGCCTACTATGCCCCTATCATTTATAATTTTTTTAAACTTTTATTTAATGAATATAAATTTCCAAAGTACAGCTTATGGATTACAATGGCTTCCCCCCCCCATAACGTCCCTCCCACCCGCAACCCTCCCCTTTCCCACTCCCTCTCCCCTTCCATTCACATCATGATCCATTTTCTATTCTCTCTATATACAGAAGATCAGTTTAGCATACATTAAGTAAAGATTTCAACAGTTTGCTCCAACACAGAAACATAAAGTGAAAAATACTGTTTGAGTACTAGTTATGGCATTAAATCTCAATGCACAGCATATTAAGGACAGAGATCCTACATGAGGAGTAAGTGCACAGTGACTCCTGTTGTTGACTTAACAAATTGACACTCTTGTTTATGGCCTCAGTAATCACCCTAGGCTCTTGTCATGAGCTGCCAAGGCTATGGAAGCCCCCTGAGTTCACTGACTCTGATCATATTTAGAGAAGGCCATGGTCAAAGTGGAAGTTCTCTCCTCCCTTCAGAGAAAGGTACCTCCTTCTTTGATGACCTGTTCTTTCCACTGGGATCTCACTCGTGGAGATCTTTCATTTAGGTTTTTTTTTTTGTTGTTTGTTTGTTTTGTTTTTTTTGTTTTTTTTTTTTTTTCCCAGAGTGTCTTGGCTTTCCATGCCTGAAATACTCTCATGGGCTTTGCAGCTGGATCCGCATGCCTTAAGGGCTGATTATGAGGCCAGAGTGCTGTTTAAGACATCTGCCATTATATGGGTCTGCTGTGTATCTCACTTCCCATGTTGGATCGTTCTCTCCCTTTTTTATTCTATCAGCTAGTATTTGCAGACACTATTCTTGTTTATGCGATCCCTTTGGTTCTTAGTCCTATCATTATGATCAATTGTGAACAGAAATTGATCACTGGGACTAGTGAGATGGCATTGGTACATGTCACCTTGATGGGATTGAATTGGAATCCCCTGGTATGCTTCTAACTCTACCGTTTGAGGTAAGTCAGCTTGAGCATGTCCCGAATTGCGCATCTCTTCCCTTTCTCATTCCCACTCTTATATTTAACAGTGATCACTTTTCAGTTAAGTTTCAGCACTTAAGAAGAATTGTGGATTGATTACAGTATTCAACCAAAAGTATTAAGTAGAATAAACAAACAAAAATACTAAGAGGGATAACATATTATGTTGCTCATCAACAGTCAGGGTGAGGGCTGATCAATCACCGTTTCTCCTAGTGTTCATTTCACTTTAACAGGTTTCCTTTTTGGTGCTCAGTTAGTTGTCACCTATCAGGGAGAACAAGTGGTATTTGTCCCTTTGGGATTGGCTTATTTCACTCAGCATAATGTTTTCCAAATTCCTAACAGGGATCACTTTTCAGTTAAAATTTAAACACCTAAGAATAATTGTGTTTTAATTACAGAGTTCAACCAACAGTACTAGAACAAAAAAAATACTATAATGGATAAAGTATTACATTGTACATCAACCGTCAGGACAAGAGCTGATCAAGTCACTGTTTCTCATAGTGTCCATTTCACTTCAACAAGTTTCCCCTTTGGTGCTCATTTAGTTGTCGCTGATCAGGGAGAACATATGATATTTGTCCCTTTGGGACTGGCTTAATTCACTCAGCATGATGTTTTCCAAATTCCTCCATCTTGTTGCAAATTGACTGCTGTATAGTATTCTATAGAGTACATGTCCCATAATTTTTTTATCCAGTCTACTGTTGATGGGCATTTGGGTTGGTTCCAGGTCTTAGCTATTGTGAATCGAGCTGCAATAAACATTAAGGTGCAGACAGCTTGTTTGTTTGCCAATTTCATTTCCTTTGGATAAATTCCAAGGAGTGGGATGGCTGGGTTGAATGGTATGGTTATATTCCGGTTTCTGAGGAATCTCCAGACTGACTTCCATAGTGGCTTAACCAATTTGCATTCCCACCAACAGTGGGTTAGTGTCCCTTTTATAATTTTGAGGAGTGTTCTTTCTATGCCTATTTTGTGGATTTTTTTTAATCAAGAAGGGGTGTTGGAGCTTATCAAATGATTTATCTGTGTCCACTGAGATGACCGTATGATTTTAGTTTTTCCTTCTCTTAATGTTATTTATGTCATTTATTTATTTCTGATGTCGAATCCCCTTACATTTCTGAAATAAATCCCACTTGATCGTGAGACATGATCTTTTGAATATGGTTTTGGTTTTGACTTGGTTGTATTTTGTTGATCATCTTTGCACTGGTATTCATCAAGGTTATAATTCTGTAGTTTTCTTTTAATGTGTTGTCTTTGCTTGGTTTTAGTATCAATGTAATGCTGGTCTCATAAAGAGTTTGGCAGAGTTCCATACTGCTCTAAATTTTGGAATAATTTGAGGAGTATTGGAGTTACTCCATCTATGCATGTTTTGTAGAATTCAATAGTAAAGTCATCAGGTACCAGACTTTTCCTTTATGGAAGACTTTTGATTACTGCTTCAATCTCATTGCTTACTGTGGAACTGTTTAGGATTTCTATATCTTGTTAATTTAATCTTGATAAGTTACATGAATGCAGGAATTTATCTATTTCTTTGTGATTTACCAATTAGTTAACATATAGTTCTTCTTCATGGTAGTTGCTTGTTATCCTTTGTATTTCAGGGATGTCAGTTGTAATGTCTCCTTTTTCAACTCTAATTTTATTTATTTGAATTATTTCTCTTTTTTCTTTGTTAGTCTAGCTGAAGATTTATGTATTTTGCTTATGTTCTCATAAAAATAACATTTCATTTGTTAATCTTTTGTATTTTTTTTAGTTTTAATTTCATTTATTTCTGCTCTGATCCTTACTTTATACCTCCTGCTAATTTTTGGTCTGGTTTGTTCTTCTTTTTCGAAGTATTTAAGATGCATTATTAGACTTTTAATTTGAGACATTTCTTTTTTTTTTTTTTTTAAGTGTAAGCACTTTACACTATAAATTTCCCTCTTACTACTGCTTTTGCTATATCCCACAGTTTTGGAAAAGCTGTGTTTTCATTTTCATTTATTTCAGGAATGCTTTTGATTTCCTTTTTAATTTCTGTAAGACTCATTGATTGTTCATTAACAGTTTAATTTCAAAGTAGTTATGAGTGTTCTATTGTTCTTCTTGTTGATTTCTAGTTTTATTCCTTTATGGTCTAAGAAGATACATGGTATAATTTCGAAGGTTTTAAATTTTCTGAGACTTGATTTATGGCCTAATATGTGATATACCTTACAAAATGTTCCACGTGGTAATGAGAAGAATATGTATTCTGTAGCTGTTAGGTAAAATGTTCTATAATTGTTAGATCCATTTGCTCCATAGATATGTCAACTCCAATATCTCTATTGATTTCCTGTCTGAATGATCTGTCTGTTGATGAAAGTGGAGTGCTGAATTCACCTACTATTATAATATTGGAGTGAATCTCTCCCTTTATATCTATAATAATATAATTAGATTTCATCACTGTACTTTCTATTTGTAGCATCCTTATGCTTTTATTATTAAACTCATATTGATTATATTCTTCACCAAGGGAATTTTTTCCTTATTGTTTTCCTATCTTCATTCTGAAAAATGTGACTTTCAATTTTTCATTTCCCTTTCTATGTCCTTTATTTTTCATTTTATTGTCATAATTTACTACTTTTTGCTTCAGAGCATTATTAATTTCTTTGGAAAAGTTTTTTTTCAATATCAAGAATATTTATTATTCTTTTACATATATCATTAGTTGCTTTGTCATTATATTTTTGATTTCAAATAAACATCAAGTTTCTACCATTTTATGTATTCCCAGACATTTTAAAAATTATGCTTCATGATTTATCTGTATTTTTCAAAGCTCATTATTCACGTTAATTTCTTCTCTTTGTATATGTCCCCCTACTAAGTTTTTTGCACTGGTAATTTTTTTTAATTTTTTTTATTTTTTTATTTTTGACAGGCAGAGTGGACAGTGAGAGAGAGAGACAGAGAGAAAGGTCTTTCTTTGCCGTTGGTTCACCCTCCAATGGCCGCTGTGGCTGGCGCACAGTGCTGATCCAATGGCAGGAGCCAGGTACTTCTCCTGGTCTCCCATGGGGTGCAGGGCCCAAGCACCTGGGCCATCCTCCACTGCACTCCCTGGCCACAGCAGAGGGCTGGCCTGGAAGAGGGGCAACCGGGACAGAATTCTGCGCCCCGACCTGGTGTGCCAGCGCCGCTAGGTGGAGGATTAGCCTATTGAGCTGCGGTGCCGGCCATACTGATATGTTTTATTTTTAAAGTTTTTTCTTACAAGTTGCTCTTAGAGATTATAAGCTTATATCTTCTCTCCTGCCTTGCAAATCTGCAAACATCTCTTTATTTGTGACAGGTTTATCTTACCTTACTAGATACAGAATTTTTGTCAACAGAACTTCATTTTCAAGTACTTTACATTTCCCTTTTGGCCTACATACTCAAGTTGTTAATTTCTGTATTTTTAAAATAAATATAATGATTGTTTCAAACACTTTATATTTTCTAGGATATACCAAAGGTAAGATTATTTTTTAATATGCCCTAACATAAATTTGGTGAAAATTTCTATCAGAAAGCTGTGTTTTTATTACTTAATTTTATTTCTTTTCTTTTTCTGTAAGCCTTCTGTTAATTGCATGCCTATTTGATGGTATTTTGCATGTTTGTCTTCTAGGTCTATTTGCTATGCTTTTCAAATTCATGGCACAGCTCCATGAAGTCTACATTTATTAGTGATTTAGTAACAATTAAAAGAATACAAAAGTATGTTTTAAATTTATTAATCACTTACTTCATTGAATATTCATTAAACACAAGAAATTATACATTGTACTGAGAACACAATGTGCCAGTGTTATGGCACAGTGAGGTTAAGTTGCTGCTTGAGATAACCACATCCCAAATCAGAGTGCCTAGGAGCAAGTCCTGGCTACTCTGCTTTCAAGTAAACTTCCTGCTAATGAGCAAGGGAGACAGCAGATGATGGCTCAAATATTTGATTTCCTGACACACACATTTGAGACACGGATGTAGTTCCTGACTCCCTGCTTTGACTGTATAAACCCTAAGTCTTGTGGGTATTTGAGTAGGGAACCAATTGATGGAAGAACTCTCTTTATTTCTGTCTTTCCCTCCCTCTTTTTCTCTGTCACTTTGCCTTTCAAATAAATAAATCTCTTTTTTTTTTTAAGATTTTATTTTTTTACTTGAAAGTCAGAGTTACAGAGAGGCAGAGGCAGAGGCAGAGGCAGAGAGGGAGAGAGACATTCCATCTGCTGGTTCACTTCCCAGACGGCTGAAATGGCCAGAGTTGCGCCAATCCGAAGCCAGGAGCCAGGAGCTTCTTCCCACTTGGGTGCAGGGGCCCAAGGACTTGCGCCATCTTCAACTGCTTTCCCAGGCCATAGCAGAGCTGGATCAGAAATGGAGCAGCCAGGACTTGAACCAGCGCCCATATGGGATGCATAGACGGCAGCTTTAACCACTACGCCACAGCACCGGCCCCCAAATAAATAAAGCTTGAATAATGTTTGAGGATATTAAAGCAAGTTAATTGTCATCAACGAGTTTACCAAAAGACAGAGATAAATTATTTCTAGAAATATAGACCATGAATATATTATCCCAGTATAAGCAATTACTAACAGTAATTTATTATGATAATAAAATAAACTATGAAAAAGGAGATATGCCATTTAAATTACTTAGAGTGAGCTAGTAAGATATTAACCTACCCTAACTGTAAAATTAAAAGTGTAATTTTTTCTTTATGTTTGGATATTTTGCAAATGAATAATTTCTTTCATTTATAATATTTGATGAGCCCTATAACCTAAAAATCAGCACTATAACTGTCTGCTTCTCTCAATACAGAATAAAATTATTAAAACCACCAATTCTATTTTTTCATTTGTGGACAGCCAGAATTCATCATTGTGTCTCCCATAACAAATTTGGTTGCATGAATAAAACGCAGAAATCATTTTTTCTAGGTGATAGAAATTGAATACCAAGGAAAGTAATCTCTAGTTTCTTTGGTAGACAATGAAAAATCAATGCAGATGAGGTTACATGATCAAAATTGTATTTTAAAAAGATTAATTTGCCTTCACTCTCCTTGATTGACTAGAGAAGGGAAGAGACTGAGTTATAAGGCAATTAATACAGTCCATTATGAGAGAATCATCATCTGAACAAGGGTAGTGTAGAGGGGTAAAGATGATGGGAGCATGCAGCAGACAAATTGAATGTGAAGTGAAGAGGCTTTGACAGCTCCCAAGGTGAGTATTGATGGCTGAAAGAAAACAAAGAGGCAAGAATGAGGACAATTTATTCAGTGTGAAACTTCTCTTTAGAGTGTTGGTGGGTCATTCCAACTGCCTATTAGAAGAAGAAATTAATCTAGTAAACTAGTTAAGTAGACGCAAACCAACAGAATTAAATTATGTGTCAATGGATATCTAGGGTGGTTCAAAATTAAACAGTAAAACAACATTGAATGTGCAAGAATATATGCAAATGAATCTGTGGAAATTATTTCTGGAAGAAGATGAATATTTTAAAGGATTATATTAACAAAAGAGTAAATAGAATTGGAAGGCAGGAATAGCAGATGTTATCTTTTGTTTCCTATTGTCCATGCCAGCATACCCCGCATTCTCAACACTATGATTTAAATTATGGTTGCCCTGCATCCAGTAGGCATCAGGTGCTTGACTTCATCTAAATACTGGACAGGAAGTCTTCCAACATAAAGTGAAATTTTACTCTGAATCTATTGGCAAATATGTTGTAAAAATTGACAAATTCCTCACATTCAATTGACCTATGTGATTTGGGATATTTGTGGTATATCTTAACACTTTACAAAATTGAAAATTTCTTTTGTTTATTTGTCAATGTGTCTATACATACATGATCTATGTTTGCCCTCTATTTTATTTTTTATGTAAGATTTATTTTATTTAGTTGAAAGGCAGAGTTACAGAGACAGAGAGACACAAAGAGAGAAATATTTCATCCTCTGGTTCACTCTCCAGATGGTCACACCATCCAGGGCTGGGCCAAACTGAAACCAGGAGCCAGGGGCTTCTTCCATGTCTCCCACATGGGTACAGATGCCCAAGAACTTGGATCACCCTCTGCTGCTTTCCAGGGACGTTAAGAGGGAGCTGGATTGGAAGTGGAGCAGCCTAGGATCCAAATGTCTCCCATATGGGATGCAGGTATCTGAAGCAGTGGGTTTACATGCTATGCCACAATGCCCTGTCCCTCTATTTTAAATCATCTGAATAATAATAGATAAAATCAGACATATAAATAATAGATACACATTAAAATAGAATATTCCTAAATACTCAGAACTGTTTCTTGTTCAAGATCTAGATTTTAATTTTAAAGTACTATTTTAAATTTTCTAATATAGATAATAATCTATATTGTAAGTAGGAATTAACATGAGCTGTCCTTAGAAATCTGAATCTACTTTCTAACATGGGTTCAGCTTCTATTTTAAGAGCTGCTTTTTATGTTTACTTTTGTATTTAAAATGAGTATTATTTCAAGTTAAAATTAAAAACATCATCTTAGTGAGTTATCACAAGTCATTCTAGTTACCTCTATATATAGTTAACAATTCACAATTGTAATAGATTTCCATAGATGTTATCAGAACAATGCTAAACTGATGTAAATTCAGAATAACAAATCTCTATTAAAACATAAAATTTAACATTCTTGCCATTTTCTGTCTCTATCGAGTTTCTCAGTGAGAGAGATAATGAGAGATAGTTGATCTAAGTCTAACAGAGATAATTGGAGACAGTTTCTCTATCTCTAATGTATGGAAATGACATTGGTTATCAGTACTTTAAAAGTAATGCTAATTGATGATAAGGGCTTGAAACAGGACTTCCAGTTCAGTTCCTAGGAAGAATACTCACAACCAGTACTTATAACATGCAAAAAATTGGTAAGGGGCAGGTGTTTGGTGTAGTGGTTGGGATGTTGCTTGGGATATTCACATCCCATGTGACGGTGCCTGGGCTTGAGAAAGAACTTCACTTTCCTTTCAGTTTTTTGCTATTGCACACCCTAGGAGGATGAATATTTGGCTCCCTGCCAACAATGTGATAATGACCCAAGTACTTAAAAATCCCTGTCATCCAAATGAGAGACACAGATTGAATTCTGAGTTCCTGGCTGTGTCCTGACCCCAGCTACTGCTGCTGTGGGCATTGGGAAATGAGCCAGTAGATGGAAGATATCTTCTGTCCCTGTTTCTCTCTTTGTCTCTCTGCCTTTCAAAGAAAATGAAGCTAAATAAATATTTTTTGAAAATAACATGTTAAAATCTTTTACTTTATTTTTATTTAGTTGAGAGGAGGAGAGCCAGAGACAGAGAACTTCCCAAATGCCTGTAATGGCAAGAGCTGGATGAGCCATGGAACCAGAAGCCAGGAACACAAACCAAGTTTCCCATATGAGTAGCAGGGACTCAACTATGTGGGCCATGATCAATTACTCCTGTTGCTTTTATGAGAGGCAGGAGTCAGGAGCCAGACCTGGGAATCAAATGCAGGCACTCCAGTGTAGGATGCATCTTATCCACTAGGCTAAATACCCACTTCTATTCTAAGTTTATGTGGTTTGTGCATAAATCATCTCTTTAAGGGTAGACATCACAAGTTAAGCCACCACTTCAAATGGCCACATTTCATATCAGTGCTGGTTTGAGTCTCCACTGCTCTGCTTTGGATTCAGTTCCCTGCTAATGTACCTAGGAAGAAGCAGTGGGCAGATCAAGTACTTGAATCCCTGCCAACTGTGTAAGAAGAACAGATGGAGTCCCTGGCTCCTGGTCTGGGCTTGGCCCAACCTGAGCTGTTGTGAGCATTTGGGGAAGTAAACCAGTAGGTGGGAGACCACTCCTTCTCTCTTCTTTCCCTTTCTCCATCACTCTGCCCTTCAGATAATAAATATTTAAAAGTTACTTCTTTAGTGAAATTGTCTATAGCCAACATTTAGAGGAAAACAGATTTCTCCGTTAAGTGAAACATAGTCTTAGACATTTCTGTCCACAACTATTCTTGTTCCTGTTAAATTTGAATTTTTCTCCTTCAGCAGAATTAGTATAAAATAACACCTCAACCAAAACTCCCCCCCTTTAAATAGTATCAAAACCTTATTATTGGCCGGTGCCGCTGCTCATTAGGCTAATCCTCCGCCTGCGATGCCGGCATACCAGGTTCTAGTCCCGGTTGGGGCGCTGGATTCTGTCCTGGTTGCTCCTCTTCCAGTCCAGCTTTCTGCTGTGGCCTGGGAGTGCAGTGGAGGATGGCCCAAGTGTTTGGGCCCTGCACCCCATGGGAGACCAGGAGAAGCACCTGGCTCCTGGCTTCAGATCAGCGCGGTGCACCATCTGCAGCATGCCAGCCGCAGCGGACATTGGGGGATGAACCAATGGAAAAGGAAGACCTTTCTCTCTGTCTCTCTCTCTCACTCTCCACTCTGCCTGTCAAAAAACAAAACAAAACAAAACAAACAAACAAAAAACAAGAACGAAAAAAACAAAAAAAACTTATTACTGAAGCAAATTACTAAAAATGGATGTTTGTTAGACACTTTAAGAATAATATATTTTTGTGGGCCGGCATTGTGGTACAGCGGATTAAGCCATTGCCTGCGATGTCAGATCCGATTTAGGAGCATCAGTTCAAGGCTCTGCTGCTCCACTGCTGAATCAGCTCCCTGCTTATGCACCAGGGAAGAAGGCAGATGACGGTCTGAATATCTGAACTCCCGCCACCCATATGGAAGTGCTGAATAAAGTTCCTGGCTGTTGGCTTCGGGATAGTTTCCCCTGTTGTGGCCATTTGGGGAATGATCCAACAGGTACAAGATCTATATATTTTTTTAAGTTTTTATTTATTTATTTGAGAGGTAGAGTTACAGACAGTAAGAAGGAGAGACAGAGAGAAAGGTCTTCTGTCAGTTGGTTCACTCCCCAAATGGCCACAACTGCTGGAGCTAGTCCGATCTGAAGCCAGGAGCCAGGTGCTTCTTCCTAGTCTCTCACATGGGTGCAGGGACCCAAGGACTTGACCCATCTTCTACCGCTTTCCCAGGTCAAAGTGAGAGCTGGATCGGATGTGGAGCAGCTGGGAATAGAAACTCCGCCCATATGGGATGCTGGCGCCACAGGCGGAGGATTAACCTACTGTACCAAGGCAGTGGCCCCAGAAGATCTATTTCTATCTCTCCCTCTCTCCATGTAAATCTGCTTTTCAAAAATAATTAAATAAAATATTTTAAAAAGAAGAATATATTTTCTTTTATCTGCATGGCCAGTCAGGTCCTCTAGGGAAAGAAGCATTCTCCATAAATGAACTCCCAGCTTGCAAAAAATTAAACAAATGTAAAATTAAAAATTTTCTAACAGTAAATACATACACAGTTCAGATATTTCATTTTATGCTTCAGAAAATTTAGAGACAAAATCCTGCAATACATTGAAGTAACCAAAAGTAAATTCATTAGTTTGCTGTAAATCTGCATCATTTGTGTCACTTTTCTGTTATTTAACAAAAATAAAATTTTATTATAAGTGTATTGGGAAATATGATTTAGCTCTTATTTAGGGATTACTTGGTATAGGAAAAAATAAATTTGCTTCGTCTTTGTTTTAAGAAATTCAAAGTTTAATCTTCCCAACATTTAAATATATCAATCATATTTACAGTCTCCATATTTTACTTTCATAGTTTATAGAGATCTGTTTATTAAGTCACATTTTCTTCCCTGTATATGAAAATAACTAACAATATATAATTTTGAGAAATATTCACTCCTTCAATGAGACTGAACTTTGTAAGATGCATCCTTGTGCTGAATCTTATTAGGCTGAAAATAGAATTTAAAAATATATCGTCTGATATAAGTAGTTTAGTTATATTTAAGCTTACTGTGATACAGATATTAGAACAGTCTTGTTCCATAAGTTATTTTGTATAATGAGTGGCCTATTGTAAAGTTAATTTATGTAATCAAAATTTTTAATATTAATTGTAAAACCACATTTTAAGTCTTTGAATCTATTAGAGTTAATGCAGTTTTATATTTGAGCTTACTGTACAAAATAAAACTTGGATTATTTCACTGAATATAATAGCTTCCAGTTGCATCCATCTTGTTGCAAAAGACAGGATTTCCCTCTTTCTCTCTTTCTCCCCCCACCTCTTTTTTAACAGGTAAGTAGTATTCCCCAGTGTATATGTCCCAAAAAGACAGATATGACAGATGTCATATGTTCTCTTTGATCTAAGGTAAATAATAGAGTGCATAAAATTAAATGCTTTGGAGTGAAATAGACATTTCAATGACTCTTTACAGCCCTTTTCCATTGAGGAACTGTTTTTGTTTTTTTTTTTTTTCATGCTATTTGTTGATCTCTGAGTTAGTGTAGGGGTAACTATATGATTAGTAAGTAAACTGAAAATAGATCTATGTAAAAATTAAAAGTGAGACTGTGAGAGAGAGGAGTAAGAAGGGTTGGAGCATGGGCAGGAGGGAAGGTGGGGGGGAAGTATCACTATGTTCCTAAATCTGTATATATGAAATACATGAAACTTGTATAACTTAAATAAAATTAAAAAAATAAAAATAGAATTTGGAACATGATTACATCTGAAGAGTCAATATAAACAAGTTATGGCAATTCTCAGTATAAAGGACTTTTGTACTTCTAATTATAAAATTTTGACTTTACTTTTTAGTGATTTTTGATTGTCAGAGAACTTGGAATAAGGCAGAGCTTCATTATCATTTGCAATACCCAATAACTGTTCTGTAAGCCATATAAAATATCTTAATGCATCTTAAAATGCAATGAAACATTGTATCCTTTGTTGGACAATTCTTTGCTAGGAACTTGATGTTCTCATTACAGTTTTTACTATGACCAGGGACCATCACAAAAGGTGGAGTAGCTGCATCCTCCATGAGCACCAGTGAAAAAGGACCATGTGGAAAAGCCCTAAAACACAAAACACAAGGAGTTTTCAAAAAGTTCATAGCAAAGACATACAATGAAAAAAAGATTAATGAATTTCAAAATATTTTGCCTTGAAATGCATTTTTTTTTGAAAGTTGGAGTTACAGAGAGAGAAAAAGAGGGAGAGAGAGAGAGAGAGAAAGAGAGATAGTTGGTCCAAGCTGAAACCCGGAGCCAGGAGCTTCATCTAAGTCTCCACATTTGGCCATCTTGTGATGCTTTTCCCAGACCATTAGCAGAGAGCTGGATCAGAAGTGGAATAGCCAAGACATGACTGCACCTCTATGGGCTGCCAGCACCTCAGGCTGTGACTTTACTCACAACACCGTAACACTGGCCCTAAAATAAACACATTATGTAATTATCATCTGTTGAACTTCTTGAAATGCTTGCATATATATTACATGCATTAATTAGCTTTCTTAGTTCTTCTATGGGCTCAGAGGTATTATTTAATATACTTATTAGGTGAATTTATCTAAATCAAGTAAACATAGTACCATCGTTAAATTCTCTATGTTATATAGTATAATATCAAAAAAATTATAAGGCATCTCTTAAGGAATTAAAATATATAAAAATAAAGCACAGTTGGGGCTGGTGTTGAAGAATAGCAGGTAAAGCCACCGCCTGCAACAATAGCATCCTATGTGGATTCAACATGTGGCTTCTATTTGGGCTCCAGTTCCTGTCTCAGCTGGTCCATTTCCAAGCCAGTTCTCTGCTAATGGTATGGAAAAAGCAGCAGAAGATGATCTAAGTGTTGGGGCCCCTGCACCCAGATGAATCTCCTGGATCCCAGCTTTGACCTGGGCCTGTTTTGAACCAACAGATGCAATATCTCTGTGCCTCTGTCTTTGTAACTCTGACTTTCAAAATAAATAAATATTTTAAAAGAAGGAAACACAGTCTATTTGCTTTATCAATAAACGCATTGTTCTTACATTAGCATAATATTCTAACAAATTCTATTTTCATTTTTTAAAAAAGGATTGTTTATTTGAAATACAGAGTGAGAGAAAGAGGAGGGATGGAGAGAAAGAAATATTCCATCTATTGATTTACTCTCTGAATGCCTATAAGAGCCAGGCCTGAGTCAGATCAAAGCCAGGAGCCTGGAACTCCATTTGGATCTCCAATGTGGGTGACAGGCCCCCAAGTACTTGAACCATTATCTGCTGCCATCTCAGTCACATTAACAGGGAACTGGATTAGAAGTGAAGCAGCCATGACTCAAACTGGTGCCCAGGGAGTGGATTCTGGCTTCACAAGTGGTGACTTATTCCACCGTGCTGAACACAGGCATCTTCAGGTGTTCATTACACACAGCTTGTAACATGAGATCATTTAAAATTCTCAGTGTCTTAAAATCTGTGTATTATGCTTTCAAGAATTTATTGTTTATATTTGATTATATATCAGGATATTATATTTTAAAATAAATGAAAAAATGTATATTTTGATAACTGCAAATCATGAACTTCAATTTTTATTCATCTCTCTTTCCTTATGGATTTCATCTATTATTTCAAGTTATAAATACATATATATATACACACATAGAAATTCCAAGTTTAACCTGTTAACTAAAATTAATACATCTATAAGTATTATCAATAGAAAATTCAATACAGACATAAACTCAAAGAGCAATTAGAAACTCCTTATATATTTAAATATCAAGATATAATTCTGAATTATTTATGAGTAAAGAATACACAGGATTGTTGAATTTTGAAAGTATTTAGGATTATTGTTAATGGAAAAGTACAAACATTTGTGATATGAAGGTAAAACACAGCCAGCTTGAGTAACAGTAGCCTTAAATAGTCACATGTATACTAGAAAAAAATCTTTAAATAATAAAATTACTAAACTATTGATGTGTCTGTGAATATAAATAAATATATATGAAATATATAATGGGCTGGCGCTGTGGCTCACTTGGTTAATCCTCTGCCTGCAGCGCCGGAAACCTGGGTTCTAGTTCCGGTTGGGGTGCCTGGTACTAGTCCTGGTAGCTCCTCTTCCAGTCCAGCTCTCTGCTGTGGCTTGGGAGGGCAGCGGAGGATGGCCCACGTGCTTGGGTCCCTACACCCGTATGGGAGACCAGGAGGAAGCACCCGGCTCCTGGCTTCGGATTGGCCCAGTGCCGGCTGTGGAGGCCATTAGGGGAGTGAACCAATAGAAGGAAGACCTTTCTCTCTGTCTCTCTCACTGTCTATAACTCTCTCTGTGTCTCTCTCTCTCTCTCTCACTGTCTAACTCTGCCTGGCAAAAATATATATATATATAAAATGAAATATAAAACTGATATATTAAAAGGATTAACAATCCTTGTATGGGTATTTAAAAACCTTAAATGAAACTGAAGAAGGAAAATAATAATTAATGTTAAGACTTAATAAAGACTTATTACTCTAAATCAAGATTGTTTTAATAATATTGTAAAATACTACTAGGATAATATTTATAATAACTTTGAAGAATGAGTGAGGAAATAGAAAATGTCCTACAACAATTACAGCAACAACAGATGAAACAAACAAAAAAAAGGGGGACAGAGAGGAGGAAAAAAAAGTCCTTCAGGCCGGCGCCGCGGCTCACTAGGCTAATCCTCCGCCTAGCGGCGCCGGCACACCGGGTTCTAGTCCCGGTCGGGGCGCCGGATTCTGTCCCGGTTGCCCCTCTTCCAGGCCAGCCCTCTGCTGTGGCCAGGGAGTGCAGTGGAGGATGGCCCAGGTGCTTGGGCCCTGCACCCCATGGGAGACCAGGAAAAGCACCTGGCTCCTGGCTCCTGCCATCGGATCAGCGCGCTGCGCCGGCCGCAGCGCGCCGGCCGCGGCGGCCATTGGAGGGTGAACCAACGGCAAAGGAAGACCTTTCTCTCTGTCTCTCTCTCTCACTGTCCACTCTGCCTGTCAAAAAAAAAAAAAAAAAAAAAAAAAAAAAAAAAAAAAGTCCTTCAAAAGTAGTGAATCCTCAAGAAAGGAATTTTTAATCATGATCACATTACTAACTCCTAAATCTGACTGCATAGCCTGTCCAAATGTACTGAAAATTAGACTGAAATGAAGAGAAAAATAAATCTTCAATCAAAATTAGTTATGTTACTAATATTGTCAAAAGGAATCAGATTCCCTAACATAAATGTACTTATATAAAAATAGTAAAATTTTACACCCCTGAGTTGTCATTATCCAATTTATACCAGTTAAAAAATAAGATAAAATTTGGAAAAAAAATTGTACTCTTTCTTCTGTCTCAGCTCTGGCAATCTCCGTGTTGTAACCTGTCAATCTGAATTCTTCATGACTATAAGCACTGTGAGTTTTTTGCAGAGGGGGAAGGTATAAGGATACATGACTATTTGGGGCTGCTGTTGGACAATATAGAAAACTTTTGGTACAATATGAAAAGGTCTAAAAGAGATTCTTATATTTAAATAAATGAAATTTGGAAAAAGCAGAGGTGAAAATTTCTCAATGTTTGAAGAAGCAGAGAAAAAGACACACAGGATCTATACTCCATAATTTTCAATTCTATTGAGCATTTTGGTACTATGCTGTGGATGTTTTTTAACAAAGAAATGAAAACTATTGTATATATAAATATTCAATAAAATATTTATGTTTACCGCATTATAATAACCACCTACCTTCGAAAAAATTTTCAAACTTCAGGCTTCTTATGCCATTATTAGGTAATTAGAGGACAAATCTATAATCTCTGTGAATAGCAAGTGTGGCATCATGATTTGCCTTTGCTTAAAATAGAAAAATCTTTATATATGTCTACTGATAATGGTTTTCCACAAATGTCAGCATCGTGCTCTGCTTTCCAACTTTATCAATAATGTCAATAATATTCCAGTCAATTTCAGTCTCTCTGAGGAATCCAAATACATGTTTCATTCTCCAGTGCCTAAAGCCCTGAAAATAAGACATCAGCTCTAAATAAGTAAGAAACAAAAATAGTCAAAAGAAGCCTTTGGAGAGCTTAAAATCAAGATGAAAACAAAAAACAGTGTCTGCATTAACTTTTACTGAAATCATATTATAATCAGTTTAATACATACATTTTTTAAGTTCTGTTTGAGCATGTTCATACATGTACATTCATGATTGATTATTATAAGAATATTAACTATATTCTGGTGTATCTTATAGATATTAACTTGAGTTATTTTAGATGACCATGTCTATCTCCCTGTATGTTATATACTAAAAGTCATATGATATTTTAGGGAAAAATAGAGTGTGTCTTCCAAATTTTTACAGCAATGTTAATAGATATTCCATGAAAAGTGGACTATCAGCAGCAGCTTTACAAAATATTTATCTAAACAGCTAAGTAACTATATGTGTCAGGATGTCTTGGAATATGTAATATTTTAATGAGAATTGTAACAGAAAATCAATAGAAGAAACTGCAGGTGAGTAGGTATTCAAGAAACGAGATGGTTTGTCAAGTGGGAACTGGTGCTTTATAGAAATTTAAATGAAATCATTAATATCGTAGCGTAGAGAACAGAGAAAGTGAGGATGAGGAAATAGGCAGAATATGGACGATGTCAGATTGTGTAGGATATTATGGTTTTGTCACTATTGCAGGATAAATAAAAAGACTTTGATAGGTTTCACATATAGGAGTCAACAGATTTGATGTTCAAAGACGACTTTGAAAGCAGTGTAGACAATGGATTTAGTCATGGAAGAATGAAAGGAAGGATGTTCCGAGATAAGAAAACATACGAGGTAAGGTGAAAGGTCTTTGTGCAAGAGTGATGACTATGTTAAGGCAGAGACATGGATATGTTTAAGAAAGTTTTATTTATCTTTTTAAGGTTTTATTTGCATTTATTTATTTGAAAGGCAGAGTCACCAGAGAATGAGGGAGAGGCAGAGAGAAAGGCCTTCCATCTGCTGCTTTACGCCACAGATAGCTGCAATGGCTGGGGCTGGGCCAGGAACCAAGAGCTTCTTCTGGGTCTTCCACATGGGTGCAGAGGCCCAAGCACTTGGGTCATCCTTTGCTGCTTTAGAAAGTTGGATCAGAAGCGGAGCAGCAGGGACTCAAACCAACACCCATATGGGATGCCAGCATTGCAAGTGGCAGTTTAACCTGCTATGCCACCTCACCAGACTTGAAATTTTTATTAATTGATCAATGTATTCAAACGTAAGAGCAATTATGTGGCGGCGTCTCTCTCTCTCATCACCCCCCCCCCCCAGTGTGCACGTGCATGTGTGATATGTGTGTGTTTCCCTGCCTTTCAAATAGCTAAAACTAAATAAACTTTAAAAAAAAAAAGAATTGTATACCCAGAACATAAACAATTTCATTAGAAATTGTACCTCCTTTTTGCAAGTTGCAGGCATTTGTCTTTCACTTTGGAGACTGTGTGTCTTAATACTAGAGCCTTCAAAATTGTGTGGGTATGACAGATCCCTGGTATTCACAGGGTGAATTTCCTGGTGACTAGAATAGTCTTATCACAGACTCTCATCTGTCAAATTCATGCTTGTTTTAAACAATCAATACAATGTTATCAATGTGATGAATTGGATATTTTGTAAGACATACAAATATTACAGATTACTTTTTACTATATTAAAACAAAGGATAAAAATTAGCATAACCTTAGGGAAGAAAGTGAAAATGTGTTCTCTGTACTTTGTGTTAATGCTGAATTATCTGACACTCTTCTCAAATAATGATAGAAAAGAGTCCAGTTGCTAAATTGATGGGTGTATGCCGCATGTATGAGGATTTCTTACTCTGCTCCAGAAAAAAAAATATCACACTGAGTATAATGACTGGAGTCAGGGCAACAACTTGGTTGGGCTTATACTAGTCTGTAATCATTCCCAGACACATCTGGTTTCAATTGCAGTTCTATTGGTGAATCAAATGGAGGTATGGGAGAAAGAAACCCACCCATAAATCCTTTGAATTCCCAGCTATGGCACTTATTTCCACCAAAACTGGGATATAATATTAGTTTTTGGTTTTGTTTTATTTGAGTAGCATAGAGACAGAGAAACTTAAATGCAGAGGGCCCGAGGATTCTCATCTCCTGGATCATCCCTCAAATACCCAGTGTTGGGCTAGGCTGAAATCAGGAGCTATGAGCTCAATAGAGGTCTCCCATGTGAATGGCAGAAACCCAATTTATTGAGCTATCATTGCTGTCACCCAGGTTCTGCATTCCTGGGAAACTGGAGTGAATATCTTGAGCCAAACATTGAACCAAAGCCCTTTAATATGGGACCATAGGTGTCTTAACTGATAGGCTAAATTCTCACCCTATAACATTGGTGTTTTCTTTTAATTTATTGCCTTGTCAGGATATGAGTAATTGCACATGCTTCTACTTGATTTTACCCACTATGCTAACATTTGGTCTACTAAAAAAGAATCCAGTGTTGGGATTGTGTCAATTGCTGTGTCTACACTTCCAATCTTGTATTTATTTGAGGTGCTGGAAAATGACCACCGGATATCTTTATACATTACATGTATACACTGTAAGGCAGGCCTTGACCAAGATTTTGTTTATTCTCTCAAACTTATGCATATTTACTATAAAGATATTATGACAATGTTCCAAGTTTTAACTATTAATGGCTGCTCAGATCCAGAGTCTGTCAAGATTCACAATGCCCCTTTTGTTCAGTGTTCAGTTTTCTGTGTAAATTATCATATCTCTTCTTTGGGGTATTAATAGAAGAATCTTTCCTGCTTGCCATTATGTTATATGGTTTTCACTTCTAAGTACGCAATCATCTTTGTACTTCATAGGTTACAAGCTGCTAGGCTACAAGCTGGAACCTAAACAATGAATCTTAACAATTCATTGAGAGATAATCCTCAACCACCCAGCCATTCATTTTTGATAATTTTTTTCTTGCTTAGTGTGATCACTGTCAACTTCTGTTTTGTTGTTGTTGTTTTGCTTCAAGGAACCTATATTTATCAAATATTCCCATAACTTTCTGTAGGTTGGATACTTTGGGTTGTTATTTTGACTTTACAGGTTTTTGTAATAGTTGTAACTCCCCTGACTTCTGGAAGTTAAATGCCTCCATTTGGCTTGCATTGTTTTAGGTTTTTTTCATCATTCTAATGCTGTTAAGCTAAGTTCTATTATAGTCTCCAGAGCTAACTTTGGTGACCAATCTTCTGGATTTTTCTAAAACTGAGGGCATCCTGGGATGTGGTACTTTAAGTACTGGAACAGAGATAACTGTCCATCTGTCTGTCCTACATACCATTCATATAGAAGAGAATCTTCACTAAACTGCTTAAATGATGATGATACCTCTCTACCCAAACTTTTCTCATGGTTTGTGTTTATAATGTGGCTTCTAGGTTTTTCCTGTAGGTTATAACTATATAGCATGTCTCTGATGATACTAAGTGTATACATTCATTATGCCATAATTTCTCAAATCTATTGATTACATACTTGAGAATTTTCAATGACAGTTCTGCCATTTGTTCAGTGAAATGTAGTGTCATGTTTTCTCATTTAACTACGAGCCACATTAGTTATGAGTTAACACCTTTTCCTGGAGTCTTTACCATGGTGTTAAACCTTTTCTTTTGACAGTTTACTGATATTAAAATGAAACTAACAAAACAAAACAAAAAACAATTTTCTATCCAAATTATCTCATGTATTAATATGCAACCAATGTCGCCTATGGCTGTCTCACCTGGCTTTTGGTTGCCTGTTACTCGGGTTCAGTTCTTCATATCCTTTCTTTTTTTTTTTTTTAAGTATAACGGTTTTATTATCAAAGTCTTGTAAAACAATTTCAGAAACTGTACATCAACATGGCACAGACTGTAGCCTACTTTTGTATTTGCTGCACAAAAGTGAAGCTTGAAACTCCTGTAACTAGGAACAGTTGCCTAACTACTTTGCATATAACATGGAATCACTGTGTGCATATGATTACTACTGCAGTAATAGTTAACACAAACTTATTGGTTTTATACATCTTGAGATCAAATAAATGTACATTATCAAGTAGATTTGTCTTATTTTAAAAGCATATGAAGGTCAATTTAAAATGCACTACCCTCTTTTTCATCAATGAGTTTAAAACTTTGAAAATCAGAACAAGAGAGAACTTTATTTTACAGATGAACTCCGAATAGTTGGAGAGCTTTCACTGATGTAGACGTGGAATAAATTATTTCAGAAAAAAAAAATCCCCAAACACCTTATGACAAAGTATACAACTCTACTTCAAAATAAGCTATTTACTCACTGCCAAAGACAGTTTTATTTGAAATCTTATTTCTGTAATTAAAGCCTAATTAGCCATCAAAAAAGGTTAGTGCATATACAGACAACCTTTCAAAGTTAAACGAAAGCCACAAAAATTTAGCCATAAGGCTCAAAGGATTATCTATCTCAAATGCTCATTTCCAGATGTAATCTAACAATGTTAATTTGTCATGTCAACAAACAAGACTATAAGTAGATCCATCATGTTGGAAGATTTTAATGACATTTAGGATATTCTTGCCACAGTAACATGCAATCAGTGCATTCCCTACATGGCTCTATTATGGCAATGAATCAAATTCTAGAAATACTCTAAGAGAACTTACTTAAGAAGGGAGATCATACAACATAAACAATCCATGCCTGCTGTAGATGCATGCAGCTTTTCATTTGTATTTAAGAAGCAGCACTAGAATAGTAAAACTGCTTACTCAGTCAGATTTCACCATGACAAGAATTGTTTACCCATGTACCATTTTTCTAAAAGCTTTTTGATGTAAATAACTAATATCAATGTCAGAAGCTTTATAACCATTTATAACTCAGCTGTATACATCTAGGTTTGAGACGAACAAATACAGCATTAAGAAATCACACAAAGGAATGACACTGATGCATGTACACAGTTGGAGTCCCAAAGAGGCAGCATTCAGTCACTCATATCCATGTCTTCTTCATGATGGTCATCCCCGTTCACTTTGGATTCTCTTAGCGAATCACCAGCTCCCTTTTCCACAGAACATTCCTTAGTTTTAGGTGAACCAGCTTCAACTGGTTTCTTCTCCTCTTTTTTCTCTTTCTCGCTGTCATATCCCTGTTCCTCTTCATCATAATCCCGTGTAACCTGTTTTACATCTTTATCACTCTCTGATTTCCTTTCCCGTTCCTTTTCCTTATCTTTACTTTTCTTCTTCTTGCTTGTTGATCATTCCCTTTCGTCTCTGCTTCTTTCTTTGTCTTTATCTTTCTTCTTCTCCTTTTTATGTCTCCTAGGGGATGGTGAGCGAGACAATTTTCGTTTAGGAGACCTGGGTTTTTTAGGAGATCTTGTTCCACTCCTGCTTCGTCGTCGTCGTCTATCTCTGCTTGCATTTCTAGAACGTCTGGCTGTACTGAAACTTTTTGGTGGTGTTTTGGAACTTTTTTTTTTCTTTGTCTTCTTTCTTTTTGTCTCTGGTTTTTGATGTGCTCCTTGACTTTCTACCTCTCTCTCTGGAATGAGATCTCCGTCTTGGACTTTTGGATCGTCGTCTACTCCTTGACTTAGAATGTGATCGCCTCCTTGATCTGCTTCTTGATCGCCTGTGCCTAGAAGATGAAGGAGTCCTCCTCCTCCTGGAACGTGATCTTGATCTTGAATGCCTTCTTTTTTCTTCTTTCTTATCTGGTTCTATAGCAGCAGAAATCAGGAACTGTGCTTCTCGTACTCTTTTCATAGCCTCCTCTATTTCTTTACTAGAGGTATCAGATTTCAGACTTGGTGAAACAAGACCAGCAGCTACATGATTCAACTTGGGATCAACAGTACTCATGAGCTTCAGCAACTGATCTGCGGCAAGAGACTAAGAGTTCAAGTTTGCTCCAGGAAGCCCTAGTGCAGCAAGGGCAGGATCAAGAGTAGGAGCTCCCAAAGCAGCCAAAGGAACAGCGCCAATCTGGGTAAGAGGGTTAGGGGTAGGTAGGAGTCCACCACCAGGCAGAAGACCTGCCACTGCATTAGCTGGTGCCAACAGAGACAAAGCCTTAGTCTCATCAGGAATAACTCCTTCTGCATATGGTACGACTATCAAAGCTCTGTCAACGAATACAGTGTTTGTCAGATGCTGTGCCACAACTGCTGAGTCTGGATCATGGAATTTAACAAAGCACACACGAGATGAGACTGGCAGAGGTGAATCATCTGGCGGGAAGAGGCGCAGTTCGTCGATCTTGCCTAGGAAACCGAAGAGAGTCCGCATCTGCTCAGAGCTAGCGCTCGGGGAGACATTAGTCACCTGGATTACCTCGGTGCCGCCGCCTCCGCCGCCGCCACCACCACCTCCGCCACCGGGCCCGCCGCTGGGGCCTGGGCCCGCAGTGCTGGGGACGACGGTAGTGTTGCTCATGGTGCTGCTCGCGTTCTCGCCCCTGCTTTAACACATCAAACACACCCATATCCTTTCAGTAGAGCATCAAGGATAATAAGCAAAAGCTGTCTAGCCCCTTATCTTTATATACAATGAATCCTTAAGAGACCTCAAATATTTAATTCATCATGTGGGCTAGTGAACTCTTTTCCATAGGAATAGCTTTCCAATTCATCACTGATGAATGTCTTAAGAACTGGATTGCCATGCTCTGTCAGTATGCTCCATCTATCACAAGTCATAGGTCCTCACTGGTAGCTGGATGGTATATCATCCAGCTCTAAAACCCCATCTTATTATCTGCCTTCTCAGTCTGCCCCCAGTACCAGTTATTATAACTTGAAATTTTTACAGATTGATTGATTAATTGAGGCACACATAAATGTGTGTGCATGCACACAGACACACACAGAGAGAGAGAGAGAGCAGAAGAAGAGCTTCCATTGACTGATTAACTCCCCACATATTTGCACCTGCTAGCTAGAAGTCAGGCCAAAGCCAGGAGCTGTGAACTGGATTTAAGTCTCTCCTGTAGATAGCAGGGAGTCAATTAATTGAGACATTCACTTGTGACTTCCAGTGTGTATGTTATGAAGAAGTCAGGAATGAGGTTGTACTGGGGACTTGAAGTCAGGCACTCTATATGGAATGAAAGTCTCCCAAGTGGCATCTTAACCACTAGGTAAGCACCCATCCCTGCTAAGTGAGGATTTCTAGAGAGGCTTTAAGGTGCCACATGTTTGTTAGAGATCAATATCTATGTAAGGAGGCAGAGTTGGTTAGAGGTAGCCATCAAGATCACATTCAGCTTCCCCTATTCCTTGATTCATCTGATAAGGATCCAATTAGATTATCCAAAATTAAGCCAAGATGTCTGTGTCATGGACCACTCCAACCTCACACACTTGAAGAAGAATGGGTGATGAGACTCCTGCAACCGAGGAAGTCTCTGCAGGGCTTCACAGCTGGAGGGGAACGTGTGTACTGACTGACCCCTCAACTGTGCAGCAAGTTCAGCCTTGACAGAATGTCTTGAGGGGCCAGGCTTTTGGTGCAGTGAGCAATGCAGCTCCTGCAATGCTGGCATCCCGTATCGGAGTGCTGTTTTAAGTCCTGGCTGTTTTGCTTTGGATCTGATTCCCTGCTACCGTGCCTTAGAGGCAGCAGATGATGGCTCAATTGATACAGCCTAGTGAGGAAGCTAGTTGAGGATCTGCCAAGCTGGAGGTACCTTTAAGCCACTACCCCTCCCCATATGTAATATATTAATCTTCTACTGTTGATCAAAATGCCTCCTTCCCCAAGATGCATTTCTTTCATCATGGACCTGAGGAAAAGACATGAAGATATATATATTACATATATTAATATCCATGTAAAATTTTATGGAGGTATCAGAAAACTCCCAGGTGAAATTCTGGCATTAGAGGCACCCATCTCTGACCACATAAAACAGGCCAATGCTTGGAGGGAGCTCTTTTCCACCAGATACCATGACTGGAGAAGGTGCTGACGTGCTCTCTCTGTTTCCCCTCCCCCATATTTTTCTCCTTCTAGTCCCCTGCCCATTCATGGTGGGTACTTTTCTGGGTGGGACAGCCTATGCTTAAGCATATATGTATGATCTCTTTCTCAAATTTTGAATAAAATTTAATTCCTGTACATCAGTGCTAAGAATTCTACTGTTAGTGCATGACAAGGAGTTGGAATAAAAATATATATAACCCACTCTCCTGCTTCACTAGTACCTGGGCCCCTGACAGCCATATGGGAGACCCAGATGTAATACTGGGCTCCTGGTTTCTACTACAACCTCTTCCTGTAACGACATGTTCAAGGAGGAAAGAAATATTTTGAAGGTCATTACTTAAATGTGTATTCTGAATAAAAATATTTGCAGTTACCCAGCTTAATGATGGGGATATAATTTTATAAATACATCAATAGGCAAAATCGACATTGTGAAAATATCAAGCAATAAATGTATACAAACTAAGGCAGCTATCATATCACTAGTTAATATAACCTTGCTAGAGCCTTTGTCATGTAAGTGGTCTGTTACTGACAAAATATCATCATGCAACACATGACTATATAAAATTGAATTTTATCTCACTCTCTAATTGATTGTTATGATACATAAAAATAACAGTCTCATTAAAATGATCTATATAAGCTATATAAATGGTTACTGATTGAAAGTATGAAGGACTTTGTTGTATTGGATCGTAATAAAAGTATAGGTCAATCAGGATAAAATTCAGCTTCATATAACAAAATCCCGACCAAAATAAGGGTAATTATGTTTTTCTCATTCTACAAATCATTGGAAGGTAGGTTTTGGGCTGAATTGATGTTCAAAGTCCCAGATACCTTTTATCTTGCTTCTCTATTATTCTTAGTTTGAGCCTTTCCTCCCCATGGTTGTAAAATGCGAGTGACACTACAGACATCGAAATTCTGCATCTGATGTGAAGAAGTGAGAGGATAAATGGCAATGGTGGTTGATGAGTCTTTACCCTTTATAATGCAAAGAGCAACCTCCCCAGAAGCCTTGCTCAGAGGCTGTGTGCTTGCATCTTAATGTTGAGAATCATGTCACAATACCACCACTTCCTGCAAGAATGCCTGTAGGTGTAGCTTTTTACCTGAGAATGTCGGTACCAAAATTATGTCAGGACTCTTATTGAGAAGCAGAATGCAAATAGTGGTGTTTGCTACAGGGCATGTTTAATTTTTAATTGGTTAGCCACTGACTTTCATACTAAAATATTGAGGAAACAAACTTATAGAGAAATTTAGTACTTTTAGCATTTTATATATATTAAGCACTACGTTCATTTGCTCTTATTTATGGATTAATATGGTTAACACCCCCAAAAGAAGTTGGAGGAATTGTTATGAAATGCACAAAACTGGGTCACACACTAGACCCAAGCACAATAAGGCAGTTGTAGACACTGGGGTGGTGGAAGATAACAGGACTTCATTTGTGATGTTTATAGCAATGAGTCAAGCAGCAATCTCTCAATTCCAAGATACACTCACCTCTTTGAAGGACTAAAGGCAATGAAAGTCAAACTTTTGAAGTGAGGGAGTGAAGTTTATTTTTTATTTGAGGCTCTTGCACTGTACAAATATAAGAACTCTTAGTGCAAAAATAAATGAGACTGTCCAATTTCTGGGAGTGATTTTAACTCCTTTGTCAGCGATTAGTTCATTTTAGAGGAATGGATTAATTTCTATTTTTTTAATGTTCCAATGGTCACCTGTCTATTTTTGTAGATCTTTTTAATATATTCTTTTATTCATTTATTTTTATTTTTTAATTTTATTTAAGGTATACAAATTTCATGTATTTTCTGTATACACATTCAGGAGCATACTGACACTTCCAATCCTACTCTCCTTACAACCCCTGCTCCTACCCTTCTTCGTCTTCCTTCTCCTATTCCCACTCTTAATCTTTCAAAAATTTATTTTCAGTTTACTTTATGTACATAAGATTCACTCTAAGTAAAGGGTTCAACAAACAGAATGAAAAAAAAGAAACTGTCCCTCTATAGTTGAGGCAAGGGCTTTGAATAAGCACAGAATCTCAAAATGTCATTTTCACTCCTGTACATCACCTTTTACATACTCCAATAGTTATCACAGATCAGGGAGAACATGGTGTTTGTCTTTTGGGAATGGACTCATTTCACTAAATATAATGGTTTCCAGTTATATCCATTTTTTGTAAAAAACAGGATTTCTGTTTTATTTTTTATTGCTGAGTAGTTTTCCATAATGTAAATATGCCACAGTTTCTTTATTCAGTCATCAGTTGATGGATTTTTGTGCTGATTCCATATTTTAGCTATTGTTAATTGAGCCACAATAAACCCGGGGGTTCAGAATATAATGTATGTGTTTTCATGGTATATTCCCTCTGGTCCCAGATGCTGAAGCAGATGCCATCTCAGGAAAAGTGGCCTTTTGATGGGCAAGTAGAAGGATGGTATTACACGTGGGGCTGGGGAGTTGTGCCTTACATGTACCTGTAGCTCAGCAGATCCTAAACTGACTCCCTGCCTATCCATTATCATTTAACATAAAGATTGAATGGGGCCGGCGCCGCGGCTCACTAGGCTAATCCTCCGCCTAGCGGCGCCGGCACACCGGGTTCTAGTCCCGGTCGGGGAGCCGGATTCTGTCCCGGTTGCCCCTCTTCCAGGCCAGCCCTCTGCTGTGGCCAGGGAGTGCAGTGGAGGATGGCCCAGGTGCTTGGGCCCTGCACCCCATGGGAGACCAGGATAAGCACCTGGCTCCTGGCTCCTGCCATCGGATCAGCGCGGTGCGCCGGCCGCAGCGCACCGGCCGCGGCGGCCATTGGAGGGTGAACCAACGGCAAAGGAAGACCTTTCTCTCTGTCTCTCTCTCTCACTGTCCACTCTGCCTGTCAAAAAAAAATAAAATAAAATAAAATAAAAAATAAAAAAAAAAAAAAAAAGATTGAATGGTAGGAGACCAGCTTATGTGTTGGCCTTGGGTTGTTCTGCAGTGCTTCTGGCCTTCTTTTGGTTGGTTATTGATAGGAACCATTGTGTTTCTTTTGGTATAGGAAAGGTGAGTTCCAATCTACATGGACCTATAGGAAGACTGAGTATTTTTTTAATAAGGTTCTGTGAGTTTCTGCTAAACTCTTTGAATAGTGGCTATTGTTGAGATATTAAATATAGGAGAAATGTAAGACATTGTGATTCAGGTTCCTGGCTCTGGTTTTAGACTTGGGACACTATTTTAATTTATAAATTAATCTTTATAGAGGAACTGCAATTTGAGTGCAACCTCCTGGAGCCTGATGGGAAGAGCTGTTGTTGTATTTAGGTAGGATTTGTCTTCCCCCAAATCTCATGCAGATTTTTTTTGTTTTTGTTTGTTTGTCTTTTAGTTTTCATTTAATGAACACAAATTTCATAGGTACAGCTTTAGGAATATAGGGTTCGTCCTCCCATACCCGCCGTACCATCCCTACTCAAGTCCCACCTCCTACTCCCTCTCTCATCCCATTCTTCATTAAGATTCATTTTTAATTATCTTTATATATATAGAAGACCAATTCTATACTAAGTAAAGATTTCAACAGTTTGCACCCACACAGACACTCAAAGCTTGAAGTACTGTTTGAAGACAAGTTTTACCGTTAATTCTCATAGTACAACTCATTAAAGACAGAGGTCATACATAAGGAGCAAGTACACGTGACTCCTGTTGTATGATTTAAAATTGACACTCTTATTTATGATGTCAGTGATCATCCAAGGCTCTTGTCATGAGCTGCCAAAGCTATGGAAGTCTTTTTTGTTGTTGTTGTTGACAGGCAGAGTGGACAGTGAGACAGAGAGAGAGACAGAGACAAAGGTCTTCCTTTTTCCGTTAGTTCACCCACCCAATGGCTGCTGCGGCCAGCGCACTGTGGTTGGCACAATGCGCTGATCTGAAGCCAGGAGCCAAGTGCTTCTCCTGGTCTCCCATGAGGGTGCAGGGCCCAAGGACCTGGGCCATCCTCCACTGCACTCGCGGGCCACAGCAGAGAGCTGGACTGGAAGAGGAGCAACCGGGACAGAATTCAGTGCCCTGACCTGGACTAGAACCGCAGGTGGAGGATTAGCCTATTGAGCCACGGCACCAGCCTGGAAGCCTTTTGAGTTACAAATTACTTCAGTATTTAAACAGGACCATAAGCAAAGTAGAATTCTCTCCTTCCTTCAGAGAAAAGTACCTCCTTCTTTGATGGCCCCTTCTTTCCACTGGGGTTTCTCTCACAGAGATCCTTCATGTAGATCATTTTTTGCCAAATGCTTTCCATTTCTGAAATGCTCTCATGAGCTTTTCAACCATATCTGAATGCTTTAATGGCCAATTTTGAGGTCAGAGTACTGTTTAGGGCATTTATCATTCTGTGAATCTGTTGTATGGCCTGCTTCCAATGTTGGATCATTCTCTCCTTTTTAATTCTATCTATCGTTATCAGACACTTGATCTTATTTATGTAATCACTTTGACACTTAATCCCATCCATACGATCAGTTACACACTTAATATGGTCACTTTAACATGTAAAATGGCATTAATGCCACCCAGCTTAATGTGATTTGGAGTCCCATGGCAAGTTTTTAGCTTTCCCCTTAGGGGTAAGTCTATTGGAATGTGTGCCAATTGTATATCTCTTCCCTCTCTTATTTTCACTCTTATTTTTTAATGGGATCTATTTTCAATTGGATTTAAACACCTATGTATAATTCTGTGTTAAGTAAAGAGTTCAACCAATGGTATTAAGAAGAAAAAGAATATTAAAAAATAAAATAACTGTTCCCTGACAGTCAAGACACAAGAGCTGTTCAAGTCATTGCTTCTCATAGTGTCAATTTCACTTCTACAGGTATCTTTTTAGGTGCTCTGTTAGTTGTCACAGATCAGGGAGAACATATGTTATTTGTCCTTTGGGAACTGGCTTATTTCACTCAACAATGATGTTTATCAGATTTATCCATTTTGTTGGAAATGACCAGATTTAGTTTTCTTTTCTGCTGTGTAGTAGTCCATATAATATATATCCCATAATTTCTTTATCCAGTCTTCCATTGATGGGTATTTAGGTTGATTCCATGTCTTAGTTATTGTGAATTGAGCTGCAATAAATATAGGGGTGCAAATTTTTAAAGTCTGATGTCTTAATATTAGTAGTTGATATATTAAATGTGGAGATTGATCTAATGATGGAGCCTTAGAGGTAGGACCAGTGAGTGGTCTTTGATTCACTGAGGGAATGCACTGACAAGGTGGTTCTCATGAGAGCCTTGATTATTTGTTTTCAACTTTTGCTAACTATTTTCTCTCTTCTTCCTGACTTATTATTTCTCTGTGCCCACCATGACTAGTTTCCACTAGACATTGAACTATGGGACTGCTTGATCTTGAACTGTACCCTCCAAACTATAAGCTGCAATAAATAATCCCTTTCCCTTGAAGTTTCTCTCAGGTGTTTTAGTTAAGGTAACAAAAGTGGACCAATATAAGTTTCATCAAGAAGAGTTGTATCAAATCATTATGCCCTAAAACAATCTTCTAACGAACAGGTAGTTGGTTAAAAGTACATGCATCTGATATAATGCTTGCAAATATAAGGGCCTACTTCCTAGATAAAAAAGAAAACAAATTAATTTTTTATAGTTATCTATCATAAAAATATGTTAGTTTTTGTCCAAAAGCACACAAAATGGTCATTATTTTTTTTACTTCTATTTAGCATGTAGCATTAGCAGGCAAATCACTTTTTACATTAAAAAAATAGCCCACTCACTAAAATCAAATAAAAATCCTAGTGGATCAGAAATAAAACAGAAACTCAAAACAAGGTAGGGTTAATGCCTGAGGCAAGCTGGACCAGAAGACCTAAGGCAGAAAAGAAGGGCCAGGAGGTCATATTCTGTGGCATCTCTGGGAACTAATGGGCTCCTCTTGAGATTACAAAGACCAAAGTCTGCTTCACTATCTGAAACTATAGGCTCAAGTATGGGTCTTTGTCCAAATATACTGGATGCAAATAGCTGAGGGCAATCCTTACTTGGATTTCTATCAAGCTGTCTACTTAGGGTGCCAAGAGGAAGCAGGCAGAGTCTTAAAGCCAGAAGTTTAGCCAAATTGCCTGTTTAATGAATCATCTGTAATATCTGTAATACAACTATTGGGTATAGACTCTGAACATCTCTGTTTTCACATTGGGAATCCTAAGAACAAACATGGAAGTAGCAAGAAATGATCAGCCAGGGAGTTCAGTTTCCATAATTCCCAGCATATCATAGAACCATTTTTTAATCTATTTTAATTCTTCTCCCATCTTCCTTTGATCCTCTTCACTTGTCTGAATTTCATGTTTTGAAAAATGATTATCTAAGTTCTAATAATCTACCTGAAGCTATTTATTATTTCTTAAAGAGGTTGTGTTTCTTTTTAAAATTTTTACTACTGTTGTGTCACTTCTTTTTTGGTTTTAGACTTATTTATTTACTTGAAAGGCATGGTTACAGACAATAGAAAGGGAGAGACACAGAGAGAGGGCTTCCATCCACTGTTTTACTCCCCAGACTGCTGCAAAGGCCGGAGCTGAGCCCATCTGAAGCCAGGAGCTTCTTCCATGTCTCCTGTGTGGGTGCAGGGGCTCAAGAACTTGGGCCGTCTATTACTGCCTTCCCAGGCCATCAGCAGGGAGCTGGATTGAAGTGAAGCAGATGAGATTTGAACCAGTGCCCATTTGGGATACTGGTGCCACAGGTGGAGGCTTAACCTACTATTCCACAGCATCAGCCCCTGAGATCTCACTTCTGCTACAATTTTCATTTGAGCATGTAAATAGTCCCTCCTCCCATAAGACATTCTAATGAAAGCAAGTGTACAACATCAGATCAGTCCTTTCACTTGGGATATGATTTACCTAATTACTATCAGCTAAAAAGTGAATTAATAGAGTGCTTTCTTACCTAGTAGTGAGATACATAAAGGTTACATGTGATAAAAGGAAGCATTAAATTTGTCAGGATTTCTTTATCATCTGAACCAGCAAGAGACAGAAAATGTGCTATTGAGGGCAACATGGCTGACTCATCTGAAACCTAAACTAATATTGGATATAAATGGAATTCTCCAAATATCACCTTCTTGAGGATTTACAATCATCTTTTTCTGAATTTCTTGAAATACTCAGAAGATATTAAAATGATCATTTTCCTATAAAAATCTGCTATTTTATTATCTAAATATCCATAATTTTTCTATTAGAAGTTACTTATTCAATAACTCAGTTATTACTGATACCACTACTGATTTACTTTCTCATGAAACACATAATGTCTCAAGTGTAAATAATTATTTTTTAAAGATTTCTTAATTTATTTGAAAGGCATGATGACATAGAGAAAGAGAGAAAAGAGAGAGAAAGATATTTCATCCACTGGTTCAATCGCCAGCTAGCCACCAAGAGACAGAAAGTGCATCTGGGTCTACAACATGGGTGGGAGGGGCCCAGGCACTGGGCCATCAGCCACTGTTGTCCCAGGAACATTAGCAGGGAGCTGGATCAAAAGTGAAACATCAGGAATTTGAACCAGCACTCCAATGAGGGATCCTGGCATCTCAAGCAGAGGATTAACCTAGAGAACCAAAATGAAGTCTCTAAGAATAAGTTTTAGACAGGAAAATAATTTTCTTGGGATTTGGGCACAAAGCAAAAAACTTCTAAATTTTATTTTGGTTCTGGCCACTACAACAGATTCCAGTGTTAAAGTATAGGTGTGTGCTTTGTTTTCAAAGCATCTGTAGTGAAAACAAGACTGTTACACATACACATCTAATTTCATATTCAGATCAGATGGCCAAATTTGGCCTAGAAGAATTGAAAAGTGAGGAGAAGCATGCACATAAGTATGGACACACTCGCGATTAATGTCAAGCATGTAAGCATTTTTAGTGAATCCAATACATCAGTCCTGGGCAGAGATAGTACCTACAAAACACTTTAGCAGTCACTGTGTTTAGATTTGATTAGAGATTAAATAGATTTTACTGTCACTTATATGACAGAATTGTAATGCCATCCATTGACTAGTTGTTGGGAAAAACTCAGGTCATACTAAAGCTATAATAAGGTTTTCAATTTTCTGCTTAGCAAGCCCAACATCCTATATGTTCGACATCTGTAAAGTTTACATTTGTGCGCTCCTTTCATTTTATCAATAGTTATGTCTTTCTCAGACTACCTTTGATTTGTTTACCCTAATCCAAACTCTTATATCACTGACCTCAACTCAGGAGAATTATATAGTATTCTTATACTTATTATATAAACCAGGACTCAGATACTGTTGGCTCCAGCCTTTTACAGCATTTAGACATTGTGGCTTGTTATTGCTCTGTAAAAATATACAAAAGAAAAAATCAGCCAAGTATACATATTGAAACCACATTTGCAGCATTTGTAGTAAGGGGTTTTTACAAACGCTAGCACTGCTAACTTTGTCTTTGCTCATGATAGTAATTAAAAATAGTTGAAAAGAAGCTGCCTTTCTAGAAAGCTTAGGTGGTCCCCAGTTCACACAGCCTCCTCCAGTCTCTTGTAATATACATGGATTTAGATTGTTTTGCTCATTTATATTAACAGTACGGCCCTTGTAGGCCTTCCTGTTGTAACCTGTATTATTTAACTTTCTCTCTCAACTGTCAACTAAGCCCAATTAACTTGTTTGTTGATAAGACAACATTTCCCACTGGTATATATTAATAAGAAATACTTGAAATCCTCCAACTCTTAAACTTTTCAACATCTTTAAAAACAAGTTAAAAAGGAAGTGAGTTAAAGGGAATGCATGTTTATGAAGCTGTTATCTCTGTACAGATTTTTTTTTTCCTGAAAAACTCACAGTGTTAGGCCAGCGCCACGGCTCACTAGGCTAATCCTCCGCCTGTGGTGCCAGCACACCGGGTTCTAGTCCCAGTTGGGGTGCCGGATTCTGTCCCGGTTGCTCCTCTTCCAGTCCAGCTCTCTGCTGTGGCCAGGGAGTACAGTGGAGGATGGCCCAAGTGCTTGGGCCCTGCACCCCATGGGAGACCAGGAGGAAGCACCTGGCTCCTGGCTTTGGATCGGCGCAGCGTGCCGGCCGCAACACACCAGCTGTAGCGGCCACTTAGGGGGTGAACCAACAGGAAAAGGAAAAACCTCACGGAGTGCTGCACCTAGTTTCACCTTTTAGGCATGTGTTTCTTTTTTTATTTATTTATTTTTTGACAGGCAGAGTGGACAGTGAGAGAGAGAGACAGAGAGAAAAGTCTTCCTTTCTTCCTTTGCCGTTGGTTCACCCTCCAATGGCCACCATGGCTGGCGTGCTGCGGCCGGCGCACCGCACTGATCCGAAGCCAGGAGCCAGGTGCTTCTCCTGGTCTCCCATGGGGTGCAGGGCCCAAGCACTTGGGCCATCCTCCACTGCACTCCCTGGCCATGGCAGAGAGCTGGCCTGGAAGAGGGACAACCGGGACAGACTCCGGCGCCCCGACTGGGACTAGAACCCGGTGTGCCGGCGCTGCAAAGTGGAGGATTAGCCTAGTGAGCCGCGGCGCCGGCCAAGGATTGTCTCTTCTAAGACCTTAACTGCCTGCTCAGTGGGAGATGCCATTCTAGGCATGTTAAGAAGAAACTTCTCCCTTCCCAAAGCTAGGAGATTCCTATGAGAGAATCACTAACGGACCAGCCCTCGTTTTAATTGACAGTGTTCATTGCTGACAATCTTACTAGGCTCTGCTGGATCTGTTAACTTGGGAAGGTTTGGCTCTGTCTGAGGCCTGAAGCATAGTGGATGAAGCAGTTCATTCAGCCTTGATCACCTGATTGCTTCCATGGGCCACTTTCTAGCTACCTCCTCAGTCCTGCCTAAAGAAGTTATTAAAGACATTTTTGCTGTTTAAGTTGACACTTCCGCCAGTTTCCCTTTAGTTCTATGGTCTTTTAGGACTTTTGAATTCCATCCAATTTAGGATTCTACTTAGGGATTAAATGATGGGTGCCTCTAAATTTTGTCTCTGTTCCTCCTCCTGTGGTGAGACAAAAAAGTCTTCAACAACATTGTTAGAGTGGAAGAATGGGATCAGACTGCAAGATGGTCCCCATGATTTGAGCTCTTTGGGTGCACACCATGTATAATCCCTGCATTTGTATGCAGATGGGCCTGGTCTAACCAGGTGATACCTATTAAAGAAAGAAACATGGTAAGTCAGAGAGATGTGGGACTGAGTAAATGTTCTTCTGCTGAACTTGAATGAGAATGTTAGTGTTATTGAGACGGCCACAAAGCAGGCAACAGCCAGCAGAGATGTCTGTGGGATATTAGAGTGACTTTCAACTGATAGATAGCAAGGAAACAGGGACTTCTATCCAGTAGTTTTCAGGAAGTAAATTCTGGTAATAATCAGTGAGCTTCAGAGGAAGACCCTGAGCTGCTGATGACAACATGGCTTGGCTGATGTCTCCAGGAGCTGATCTCATTAAATTGTAATTTCACTGAGGGTAGATATTTTGTCTTCGTTATCCTTGTATATAGTGTTCTAGGCCGGCGCTGTGGCTCAATAGGCTAATCTTCCAACTGCGGCACCGGCACATGGGGTTCTAATCAAGGTCAGGGTGCCAGATTCTGTCCTGGTTGCTGCTCTTTCAGTCCAGCTCTCTGCTGTGGCCCGGGAGTGCAGTGGAGGATGGCCCAAGTGCCTGGGCACTGCACCAGCATGGGAGACCAGGAGGAAGCACCTGGCTCCTGGCTTCGGATCAGTGCGGTGCACCGGCTGCAGCGCGCCGGCTGCAGCAGCCATTGGGAGGTGAACCAACGGCAAAAGAAGACCTTTCTCTCTGTCTCTCTCTCTCACTGTCCACTCTGCCTGTCAAAAAAAAAAAAAAAAAAAAAAGATAAATAGTGTTCTAACATTAAAAGGAAACATGGGATTTTTTGGGTCAGGTTAATTTGATAATAACATAATCCAGTAAGCATTAATATTTTAAGAAATTTGTTAAATAATGAAAGAAATATTTGTAAATGTATCAAGGAGAGGGAGATTTTGAGTGTGATAATTTTTCCATAGTGTATATTTTTAGAGCATTTATAAGTTTAAACAAAAGATACTGAAGTTGGATGAATGAAAGATAAAGTAAAGTAAATTACTATACATTTAATGTGAACCTTTCACTAAATAATGAGATATGAACAGTCTTTTATTTACCATTGTTGTTCTGGAAAGAACCCCTGAGGGTATGAAAGACTTCTATTTCTTAGAAACATTTCTATAAAAAGCATAAAATAAGTCAATTTAACTTTTAACAATATGAAGGGGCACACACACATGCATACAATGAATTCACTGAAAACTAGTGTCCCCGAAAATTCTACATTTGAAATAAGGTATGTGAGAACACAGGAGGCATTCTGATCTAATGTTATATGGCACCAGAATCTAATACAATCTGAGACTTCATACAGAGAGCAATCCTATCACGGAGTCTAAAGGTAATAGTTCCTCTTTACTAAGTTCTGGTAAGACTGTTGGGAATACATTGCACGTTCAACCCTGGGGATCTCTGCACTGAAGAGAAATAAATAAATAAATTTATCAGTTAGAAATAGGTGAGAAAAGAGGTACAAAAGGTTGGGGTGTTAGAAGAATTCAGACGTTTGGGGAAAATAAGAAAATAACTTGTAAAATCTAATTGACCCAAATCATCTGGAGTAGGTGAAATTTTCTTCAGTTACGTGGGGAGCTGAGTCACACAAGATGCTGATGAAATTGCCAAGGCACCGCTTCCCAAAGGTTACCTTGAAGCAATTTCTTTAGGAATCGGAATGGACTCTGCAAAGCATTCAACCTTAAAATTTCTCTCCCCAATGATCTTTCCTATCACTTCCTACTCTTCATCTTGTTATTTAACATTTTTATACAGTCTAGGAGTTTCTCCTTTCCTTATATTAGAAATTGTAAGGTACTTGATATAGACGTTGACACAAGTTTTGTTGCTGTGGATATTTTTAACAACAGTGATGCAATAGAAAATTTTCAGATTTCAGGACAGCTAATGCATACATTCTTATTCAGCACAACGATGGACTTGTATTCTGATTTATTGAAGTAAAGTAGGAAAATGTTGGAGATGACACATTTTATGCATTTCTTTGTACTTTAGGGAAATTGAGAATACATGGTTATATACAATAATGGCAGTAGATAGTTCCTTAATACTTAAGTAATTCAGAATCCTAGAATAAATATATTAAGCCCTTGATAGATTTGAATGTTCTTTGGTTTCATTTCACAACTGTAAGTGTCTGATACCAGTGTTTGTCCTATAGCTAGATTGTTTCTTTCTTTCCAATTTTAATCTCATAGAATCAGCAATACACTTTTAATTATATTATAATCCACATATTGAATGGGTCTCTAGAAGAGTATTTTGTACAATATGTAAAATACTGTTTGAAAGTGACACTATGAGAAACGATGACTTGATCAACCATTGTCCTGTCGAGGAAAAGCTTACTATTGTATTCTTTCTAGTATTTTCTTTTTCTACTTAATACCACTGGATGAACTCTTTAATTAACACACATTTATTCTTAGAAGTTTAAATCCAATGGAAAATTGATCCCTGTTAAAAATAAGAGTGGGAATAAGAAAGGGAGGAGATGTATAGTTCGGCACACACTCACTCAGACTTACCCCTAAGGGTGAAGCTAGAAAGGTGCCATGGGACTCCAAATCCTATTAAGTTGGCAGGTACCAATACCATCTTACTAGTTAAAGTGATCAGTTTAAGTTCACAATTGATCATAAAGATAGGATTAAGTGTCAAAAGGATCACATAAATAAGACCAGAGTCTCCTAATAACAATAGATATAATTAAAAAGGAAAGAACTGTCCAACATGGGAAGCAGGATACACAGCAAACTCATAAAATGGCAGATGTCCTAAACAGCACTCTGGCCTCAGAATCAGCCCTTAAGGCATGCGGATCTGGCTAAAAAGCAGATGAGAGTTTTTCAGGCATGGAAAGTAAAGGCACTATGCAAAAAAATGACGTAAATGAAAGATCTCTGTGAGTGAGATCCCGGTGAAAGAATGGGCCATCAAAGAATGAGGTACCAGCCGGCGCTGCGGCTCAACAGGCTAATCCTCCACCTGCGGTGCTGGCATACGGGGTTCTAGTCCCGGTCGGGGCACCGGATTCTGTCCCGGTTGCCCCTCTTCCAGGCCAGCTCTCTGCTGTGGCCCCGGAGTGCGGTGGAGGATGGCCCAGGTCCTTGGACCTTGCATCCCATGGGAGACCAGGAGGAAGCACCTGGCTCCTGGCTTTGGGTCAGCATGGTACACTGGCCGCAGTGGCCATTGGAGGGTGAACCAACGGCAAAGGAAGACCTTTCTCTCTGTCTCTCTCTCTCACTGTCCACTCTGCCTGTCAAAAAAAAAAAAAAAAAAGAAAGAAAAAGAAAAAAAAAAGGAGGAAGTACCTTTCTCTGAATGGAAGAGAGAACTATCACTTTGATTATGGCATTGTCTAAATAAGGTCGGAGTTTGTGGAATTAAGAGACTTTCATAGCCTTGGTAGGTCATGACAAGAGCATTGGGTGATTACTGACATCATAAATAAGAGTGTTAATTGTTAAATCAACAACAGGAGTCACTGTGCACTTACTCCCCATGTAGGATCTCTGTCCTTAATGTGTTGTTCAATGTGAATTAATGCTATAACTAGTACTCAAACAGTATTTTAAACTTTATGTTTCTGTGTGCGTACAAACTGTTGAAATCTTTACTTAATACATACTAAATCAATCTTCTATATATAAAGAGGATTGAAAATGAATCTTGATGTGAATGGAATGGGAGAGGGAGTAGAAGATGGGATGGTTTGCGGGTCAGAGGGTGGTTATGGGGGAAAAACCCGCCATAATCCAAAAGTTGTGCTTTTGACATTTATATTTATTAAATAAATGTTTTCTAAAAAACACTCTTTTAAATGTTTCAATGATTTCTTTCATGTAGATTTCATATAATTCATAACACACTTCTTAAGTGTTTGCATCTGCGATGATTATTCTTCCTAAGTGAGGGAAGTCTGCCTATAGGCACTGCCCTGATTGGCTCTTTTAGGTGTCTATGTGATGGATTTTGTGCATCACAGTCTCCTGACAGAATACTGTACACTCCATGTTGGTATCTCTGCGCTTATTGCCTGTTTCCTTTTTTCCTCCTCCCTACCTTTTTTTTGAGGGGTACAGCTCTAATTTTTGAAATAATCCCATCAAAGTTGTTTCCTCCTTTGTACATTTTTAGAGCTAGAAGTTTTCACCATTGTGCCTTCAGTAAGTGATGTCAGAGAAGTGTAAGAATTTGAAGAACTTGAATCACTATCATTCAAGAACACAAGGATTCACCTGACATAAGAATTTTAAGAGTTTTTAAGGGTTATTTATTTATTTATTTATTTCAGTGGTAGAGAAGCAGAGAGAGGGAGAGAGAGAGGGGTGGGAGAAAGAGAGAGAGAGAGTTAGACAGAATGAGATATCTCCAATCCACTAGTTTACTGCCATTGATGGCCACAATAGCCAGGTGTGGGCCAGTCTGATGCCAGGAGCCAGGAATTCCATCCCAACCTCCCACATAGATGGCAGGAAAATAATACTTGGATCACCCTCTGCTGCCTTCCCAGATTCATTAGTAAGAAAGTAGATCAGAAGCAGAGTAGCCTGGACTTGAGCTGGCACTCAGATATGGAATACTGGGATATCATATGGTTAGTTAGCTTCCTGTATAACAATGGAGGCCCCTGGCAAAATTTTTAAACTGCATTTTATTTTTATAACTAATTTTTTGTTTTCACTTTTGTCTAAAGGAGGTCAAGAATAAAACTGGAAGCCATCTCACAATATATGAATACGGTATTAAAACAAATTGTAAAAATTTATAAATACAGAGCAATGTAGTTGCAAGGTACGAAGGCAATTGGTACTTAATGAATTACTTCTTAATTCTTCTAACTAAATTCATAGAGGTGTTTCCACCAATTGAACACATATACCAGATTATTATATTTTTGCTGTAACTATTACTAACTACATGTCAAATTGAATCTACTGCTGGGAAATATGTTCCCTTAATAAAATTTCAGGTTGATTGCAATTGTTATTTGTAACTGAAATTAAGTGCAATCAATTAATTTTTAATCTCATATTAACTTTAAAAATTTTCCTGAGTTCAACACAGGTGAGACATGGCTATGGATTTAAAGTACAAGCTTCTTGATTCTCTTTAATTCCTCTGTCTACTTGAGCTTCTTCTTTAACTTTTGTAGAGAGGAGGAGAAACAGGGAGAGAAAAGGCATCTTATATCACCAATCCTAGTGAGCTAACTCTTTTCTATCTTAGTAATCAGTATTATTTATTTTTGAATAAATGGAAAATCATAAAGGCAGTGTTCTTAAGTCTTCTTCTTGTTCTGAATGGTGACCCAAATCCTGGTTGAGTGTCGTGTATGGAGGTCCTTGCAGTGTCTGTTGGCAAGTGACTACCTAAAAATAATTTGGGGCTGTGTTTCTATCATCTGACTCCTGCATCAGGACAACACCAGACTCTGTGTATGGGCTCAATTCTCGATTACGTAGAGACTGATGTCAAGCATATTTATAACTCCAGAGTTAGTAGGCAAAAGTAGATGCTTTTTCCTTATCTCCTCAAGACAAGTGAAACTGCACTGGCATTGGTCCTCTGTCTGCAGTATCTTGATTTTTAGTTATTTGTCTATGGTACTCTTTTCCCATACCAGAGAAATCAAACTATGTTGCCGAAAAGCATAAATCCAACTAGAGTGAGTTGTTGATTAGACCTCCTAAAAGATATCCAAAAGTGTTTTTGTTTTTTTTTCTTATAGTCTACTTCCTCGGGATTGAAAAGGAGAGTTAGGGAAATTCTATATCCAATTTCCTTAGGGAAATAGTGTATTCTTGTTTCACAGACTCTAAAGGCTCCCTCAAAGATAACTGACTTCCAAAACTTTTGCCTCCTACCTGGATGTAACGCCTCAAGTCATGCCATCTTCTTTCCCCTGGTCTGATTGATTGCCAGTATAGGCAGCTCACTCTGAGTGTACACATGTACCTCCCTGTTGTAGCTCCCGTATCATACCCTAGGTCCCTGTGGCTTTCAATCTCCTGTCCACTAAACCACAACTGTTTCCAAACTGGTGGTAAAAGCTGACACGCTTGAGCCACCGCCTGCTGCCACCCAAGTGTGCTTATCCTGAAGCTGGAATGAAAGCTAAGGCAGGACTCAATCCCAGACACTCTGATATAAGATGCAAGCGTCTCAAATGGATGTTTTTCCCACTGTACAACAAAGCTCACTCCTGCAGAATTCCTTCCTGCACACCTCTATGTATCTTTTTGCTGTGGTGTAGTCTTTCTACCACATTGTCAGTCACTCTTTACAAAAGCCCACACGGGATATATATGGAGAAGTCCTCTGCCTAACAACCAGTGAGAAATGAAATCTGTAGTTCAAGATTCTACCAGCAATTGAATATTGCCAGTAATCAGGTGAGTGAACTTGGAAAAATCTCTTATTAACATAGACCTTGGGAGTCACTCCTCACTCTGTTCTGGGACCAAAGCCAGAGTGCACACCTCGATTGCAACCTTACAACCACTGCAGAAGACTCAACCAGATTCCTGATCCACAGAAATTTCTAAATAAAAATGTTTATTTTTTATATTATTAAGTTTTGGGAATTCTTAAATGCAGTAATAAATATTACAAATGGGTAATAATAATTGTCCAGTGTTAAGTTGCTGATTTTGATGATGTTATTATAAGTATATGAGAAAATATCCTAAATTGCTAGAAATACACACAAAAATTTGGTAGGGTAATGGTTATCAACTTGGAAATCTAATTCCCAATGATTCAAGAAGAAACAGTTTTTTTTTGTAATATCTCCAATGTTTTGTCATTTAAAAGTACTTGAAATAAAATTTAATATAAAGAAGCATCAATCTCCTTAACAATCTTTCTTCTTGGAAGTACTATAACTTCCTTGAGATAATTTCCAGTAATTACTGACATCAAGGAAATTAAAGTTGCCTCTGGAAACCTTAGTGTTTTCTATGGAATTAAGAAGAGGAAATCAAGTAACAAAGTAGATTAAGGGGAACACATGAACACAGTAATTTGCCTTAATATATATTTTCTCTTTATCTCTGGATGAAATTTGGCTAAATGGGAAGTTCTTGTTAGAATATGTATCAACTGCATTATCTGCAGAAATGCATTAATCTGTTAGTATAGATAATCAGGAGCTAACTGAGTTAATGAGCAGAAATAATACTGTATACAGGCGATGGGAAGAGTGCCTCATGACCTGTGGGGCAAGCCAATTCCTTTCCTAGTTCCACAGTAAGCGTTGTTATCTGAGAGCAAAAAAATGGAATAACCATAGTTATCATCAAACATATGGCTTTACTTTATTTAGAAATTTAATTTTCTATAATTTGTTTTTTAAATAAATTTGTGTACTGCAATATTTAGATGTTTATTTAAGCATAATTTTTAAAGATATTGATAAAATACATCAGTCTTTCAATCATAAAGTAGATTTTATCTGTATTTGTTTTATTTATTCTTTTTGGTTTTTAATTTTTAAATTTAGTTTTAATTTTTAAATTAATTTTAACAGATTCAGTGCGATTTGCAGTTACAATTATAAAAAATATAATGGTATTCCCTTCCTCCATTCCTCACTCTCTCTTCTGCTCTCACTCACACTTTTTTCTTTCTTCATTTTTTTCTTCATCTTTTGAGATACCATATTTTAAAACTACATTTCAGAAAAAAGACTTATTATTCTACCAAAAATAAATTCACTGAGTAAAAAGCAAAAAGACATGAACAGGCAACAGACTCCTTAAAAAATGCTCAGAGTCACTAACCAAAAGGGAAATGCAACTGAAAACAGCCATGAGGCATTACCTCACCCCAGTTAGAATGGAGAACGGGTCATCAAGTAGGAGGTACCTTTCTCTGAAGGGAGGAGAGAACTTCCACTTTGACCATGGCCTTGTCTAAATATGATCAGAGTTGGTGAACTCAGGGGACTTCCATAGCCTTGGCAACTCATGACAAGAGCCTAGGGTGATTACTGATGCCATAAACAAGAGTGTCAAATTGTTAAGTCAACAACAGGAGTCACTGTGCACTTACTCCTCATGTAGGATCTCTGTCCTTAATGTGCTGTACATTGAGATTTAATGCCATAACTAGTACTCAAACAGTATTTTTCACTTTATGTTTTTGTGTTGGAGCAAACTGTTGAAATCTTTACTTAATGTATGCTAAACTGATCTTCTGTATATAAAGAGAATCGAAAATGAATCTTGATGTGAATGGAAGGGGAGAGGGAGCGGGAAAGGGGAGGGTTGCGGGTTGGAGGGACGTTATGGGGGGGAAGCCATTGTAATCAATATTCTGTACTTTGGAAATTTATATTCGTTAAATAAAAGTTAAAAAAAAAAAAAAGAATGGCTATCATCCTAAAATTAAAAAAAAAAAAAATTGCTGTCAGGGTTGTGAGGGAAAAGGTATGATAATCCCATTTGTGGGAATGTAAACCAGTGCAACCTTTATGGATGACAGAACGGAGATTCCTCAGAGAACTGAAAATAGATCTACCATATGATTCAGCCATCCCACTCCTGGGAATTTACCCAAACCAAGTGAAATCAGGATATGAAAGTGTTATTTTTGCTGTTTTATCACAACTCAATTCACAATAGCTAATATATATATATATATATATATATATATATATATAAAAGAAATGGAATCAACCCAGATGTCCATCAACTGATGGGTGGATAAAGAAATGGCATATATATGCATACATACCATGGGATATTACTCTGCCATGAAAATGAAAGATGTCCTGTTTTGCAACAAAATGGATGCAGCTGGAAACCATTATGGTTACTCAATAAAACCAGTCTCAAAAGGAAAAAAAATCACATATTTCTCTGATATGTGGCAGTTAATTTAGAATACCAACACATGTGTGTGTTGAATCCATCATTTTGGGTTATGATTTTTAGAATTTGCTTACACTCCCTGTAACTGTAGTTTTCATGCATTTTACTTGTTGAATATTATGATTATAGGCAAATTAAGCCTATCAGTGCAGGTTGAATTAAAGTTATGGCTCTGCAAAAACTCATGTAGAAATGGGGATGGTGGGAAGAGTTTGAGAGGAGGAGCAGGGGAGTGAGGGAAATGTGATCGTTTTCTTGGAACTGTATCTATAGAATGCATAGAATCTATTCTCTTCATATTAATAGGAATTTAAAAAAAAACATTTTCTCTATGTTCTCTGTGGCTAAATCTGTGTCGAATTTTTTTAAATTATTTTAACAGATTTCCAGGTCGTTGATTACACATTAACATCTGCTGCGTTTCTGGGTTGAATTATGATAGACTATGAGATTCTTTGTGGATGGTACAAATTCTATTTTTATCTATGCCAGGAAAAATAGAGCAGGACAGGTTACACTTAGGCATCCTGTAGTTTTATGTTTTCAAGGGAGACATGGGTCAATTATGCATATGATATACCCTTACATCATAATCTATGTTTTTTCATTTCCTTTCTCCTTTTTATTTATTTATTTTCTTGCTATTTCGTTCCCTGATTTCTTCATTCAATACACTCACTTCTCTCTTATTTTCTTTTTACTGTCGAAGCCCGTCTATTTTTGCTATAATTTCCTGACAATTAACATTCTTCTACAAAGATAGATTCAGGTAAGGTGTTTATATCTTTTTCAACACTACATTTCAAAATGATATTAAAATATTTTGTGGAACTCATGGCTTAAATTCATTAAAGAGCCTAAGAAAGTAAGCACTAGTTCTAAAGTTACACTAGTGTATGATTCTTACTTGTATTTTCATGTTGCTAATACTGCTTGCACTTTTCAAAGTTGTGGTAAAATCAAATGACATTTTCTGATCTAAGCTGCATGATGCAGGTCCTCAGAGGGAAAATCACATGGAAAAATTACAGTGTACATCAGCTCTCATCTTCAGTGAAATAGAGAAACCTAATCATTGTGCTGTTCTCCAGGACCCGCAATGATACTAGAGTTAAATAGCTATTTATTACAACTCAGTCTTGAGGAATTCTTCTTAAAGATTTGGAAGTCTGCGTGGATTGTTGTAAATATCTTAATTTTGGAAAAGTTGGCAGAATGTTTAGTTAGCAGAAGGAGATCACGCTATTAATCTAATTTGGAATTGCTACCATTAAAAATAAATGACTAAAAGCAAACTGAAGGTTTTTTTTTAACTTTTATTTAATGAATATAAATTTCCAAAGCACATCTTATGGTTTACAAAGGCTTCCCCCCCATAACGTCCCTCCCACCCACAACCCTCCCCTTTCTCTCTCCCTCCCCCTTCCATTCACATCAAGATTAATTTTCAATTTTCTTTATATATAGAAGATCAGTTTAGCATATATTAAGTAAAGATTGCAACAGTTTGCACCCACATAGAAACACAAAGTGAAAAATACTATTTGATTACTAGTCATAGCATTAAATCTCAATGTACAGCACATTAAGGACAGAGATCCTACATGAGGAGTAAGTGCACAGTGACTCCTGTTGTTGACTTTACCAATTTGACACTCTTGTTTATGGCCTCAGTAATCACCCTAGGCTCTTGTCATGAGTTGCCAAGGCTATGGAAGCCTTCTGAGTTCACCAACTCTGATCATATTTAGACAAGGTTGTAGTCAAAGTGGAAGTTCTCTCCTCCCTTCAGAGAAAGGTACCTCCTTCTTTGATGGCCCATTCTTTCCACTGGGATCTCACTCGTGGAGATCTTTCATTTAGGTATTTGTGGTGTGTGTGTTTGTTTTTTTTTTTTTTTTTTTTTTTTTTTTTTTTTTTTTTGCCAGAGTGTTTTGGCTTTCCATGCCTGAAATACTCTCATGGGCTTTTCATCCGGATCCGCATGCCTTAAGGGCTGATTCTGAGGCCAGAGTGCTGTTTAGGACATCTGCCATTCTGTGGGTCTGCTGTGTATCTCACTTCCCATGTTGGATCATTCTCTCCCTTTTTGATTCTATCAGCTAGTATTTGCAGACACTAGTCTTGTTTATGTGATCCCTTTGGCTCTTAGTCCTATCATTATGATCAATTGTGAATAGAAATTGATCACTGGGACTAGTGAGATGGCATTGGTACATGCCACTTTGATGGGATTGAATTGGAATCCCCTGGTATGTTTCTAACTCTACCGTTTGAGGTAAGTCAGCTTGAGCATGTCCGAATTGCACATCTCTTCCCTCTCTTATTCCCACTCTTATGTTTAACAGTGATCACTTTTCAGTTAAGTTTCAGCACTTGAGAATAACTGTGTATTGATCACAGTATTCAACCAAAAGTATTAAGTAGAACAAACAAAAAAAAATACTAAGAGGGATAACATATTAAGTTGTTCATCAACAGTCATGGCAAGGGCTGATCAAGTCACTGTTTCTCATAGTGTTCATTTCACTTTAACAGGTTTCCTTTTTGGTGCTCAGTTAGTTGTCACCAATGAGGGAGAACATATGATATTTTCCCTGCTTTCCAGATTCCTAACAGGGATCGCTTTTCAGTTAAAATTTAAACACCTAAGAATAATTGTGTGTTAATTACAGAGTTCAACCTATAGTACTAGAACAAAAAAATGCTAAAATGGATAAAGTATTACATTGTACATCAACCGTCAGGACAAGAGCTGATCAAGTCACTGTTTCTCATAGTGTCCATTTCATTTCAACAAGATTCCCCTTTGGTGCTCAGTTAGTTGTCACCGATCAGGGAGAACATATGATATTTGTCCCTTTGGGACTGGCTTAATTCACTCAGCATGATGTTTTCCAAATTCCTCCATCTTGTTGCAAATGACGGGGTTTCATTGTTTTTGAATGCTGTATAGTATTCTATAGAGTGCATGTCCCATAATTTCTTTATCCAGTCTACTGTTGATGGGCATTTGGGTTGGTTCCAGGTCTTAGCTATTGTGAATTGAGCTGAGATAAACATTAATGTGCAGACAGCTTGTTTGTTTGCCAATTTCGTTTCCTTTGGATAAATTCCAAGTAGTGGGATGGCTGGGTTGAATGGTAGGGTTATATTCCGGTTTCTGAGGAATCTCCAGACTGACTTCCATAGAGGCTTAACCAGTTTGCATTCCCACCAACAGTGGGTTAGTGTCCCTTTTTCCCCACATCCTCGCCAGCATCTATTGTTGGTAGATTTCTGAATGTGAGCAATTCTAACCGGGTTGAAGCTGTTATTACTTCTTTCAGATGCCACGTTCTGTTTGCTTTCTCTTTGAAATATTCCTGAGATTAAGAAGTCACAATTGCATCTTCAATGAGGTACTGATAAATCTCATTTAATTTGTTCCCATCCATTTATAGATTTTACTCCTATTAAAAAATAATGACTTGCTGATAAGAAAAAAGTCTAGTACTATGAGAGACTCAATCATCTCAAACAACTGACTCCAGTTTGGCTTCAGTGTAAAATGCTTGCCTGAGATGATATTTATTTTGTTATTTCTCACATTGTTTAAACTCTGTTGTTGAGTCAAATGTTAAAAGAATAACATGGTCAGAGAACTCTAGGAAATCTTATTAATTTTGTAATGGTGTTGAAAACTTACCAAATATTTTTGTTCCCTAAAGCTAAAACTACTACTTTGAGCAAATCAGAGGGGATTTCTTTCTAACTACTGAAAAGAGGCTCGACTTTCTCTGGTTTGCTGTGTGTGAAACGATAAATGTGGAATGTATGAATGGCTTATAGAAGCCTGTCTAACTGTGTTAATTGTACCTGTTAAAATATACACTCATAAATATGCATACATACATACAAAGGCACATACGCACATATATTTGCATACACATAAACTATATGGTAGCACAATTGAGTATGGACAGTATGGGTAAATCCATTAAATACAAGAAATTTATCTAGGCCGGCGCAGCAGCTCACTAGGCTAATACACCTCCTTGTGGCGCTGGCATACCGAGTTCTAGTCCCGGTTGGGGCGCTGGATTCTGTCCTGGTTGCCCCTCTTCCAGGCCAGCTCTCTGCTGTGGCTCAGGAGTGCAGTGGAGGATGGCCCGAGTACTTGGGCCCTGCACCCCATGGGAGACCAGGATAAGTACCTGGCTCCTGCCATTGGATCAGTGTGGTGCGCTGGCTGCAGCACGCCGACCGCGGTGGCCATTGGAGGGTGAACCAACGGCAAAGGAAGACCTTTCTCTCTGTCTCTCTCTCACTGTCCACTCTGCCTGTCAAAATAATAATAATAAAAAAATTATCTAAAATATAACTTCTAATTTCACATGACTTTGTAATAATCTTTTTCAACATATAAGATGGTACTGAAAAATGAAATATTTAAATAAATATAGGATTTCAAACTAATTTCTTGTGTTTTTTTGAAATGTAGACGTAGAGAGAGAGAGAGGAGAGAGGGAGAGATAGCTTCCTTTGATGTTTCAATATCCAAATAGCCACAACAGCAGGGGCTGTGCCTGACTGAAGCCAGGAGCTTTTTCACCATCTCCCTTGTAGGTGGCAGGGGTACTTGAGCCACCCTCTGCTCCTTTCTATGGTGCATTAGCAGTGAGCTGGATAGGAAGTCTTGTAGCCAGAACTTGAACTGACACCCAGATGGGATGTTGGTGCTGCAGTCAGTGGCTTAACCCACTGTGCCTCTGTGCCTGGCTCCTCAACTCAAATTTCTACTGCTTTCTGTGTTTATGGCTTTAATTATTATGAACTTAACATTAGTATCACTAAATGGCAGAAGAATGGCATGCAGCTCTTGTTTATGAAAAGCTTCACACAGTATTTTAACATTAAATCTAGGGAGTAGTAGCATATATTGTGCTAACATATAGTAATAATATTCAATTCCAACTGGTAAATGAAAGCTATGAAAAAGAACAAATATTATCCTGAAAATCTGTAAATAATTCATATCTAAATTTCTCTATTTCACATATCCCATGTAAAAATTGTTTTCATGCAATGAACCCAGCCACACCTTCTTGGTCAGAATGATTCACTGTTTTCATTAGGTCATTTTTATTAAGAGAAGATGGACTTTTGTCACCAAACTCCATGGTCATGTCTATTTCTTTTTCATATATAAATATGTGTGTATGTATATGTACATTTATATATAGAGAGAAAGAGTTAGAATTGGCTCCTTGTGAGCACCAGATGATATATGTAGTTCATGTTTGATTTGCATTAGTTTTTCCTTTTAGGTTATTTTTTTTTTTATTTGACATGTACAGTGATAGATGGTGAGAGAGAGACAGAGAGAAAGGTCTTCCTTCTGTTGGTTCACTCCCCAAATGGCCATTACGGCCGGTGCTGCACTGATCCGAAGCCAGGAGCCAGGTCTCCCATGCGGGTGCAGGGGCCCAAGCGCTTGGGCCATCCTTCACTGCCTTCCAGGGCCACAGCAGAGAGCTGGACTGGAAGAGGAGCAACCTGGACTAGAACCGGCACCCATATGGGATGCTGGTGCCGTATGCGGAGGATTAATCAAGTGAGCCATGGCGCCAACCCCTGTAGGTTAATTTTTTTACCATAGCCTACAAGTTTCAAATTCATGCTCCTTCAAGTCTTCTCTTTTCAGCCATTTAGTTCATAAGTATTTATTGAATTAAAAGTTATTAATGTAAAAGTATATTTAATGTATTTTGCAGATACAATTCTAAGAAGATAACAATGCTTCCCTCCCCCTACCTCCCTCTATCTGCCCTCCATAATTCCTTTCTTTTTTATTTAATTTTTACAGTAACATAAATTTAATTTACTTTATAATCACAAGCATAATGTACCAGTATGTATAATGTTCCACTAAATGTTTTTATGAGACATACCCTCAACCAAGTAGTAGGAGTACTTTTGACAGTAAAAATTCTGTCCTTTGTGGTGTGGGAACATGACTCCATATTTAATCCATTTCTAATTGTAACTTTTATAATTGGTTTAGATAAATGTGTTGATATGTTGTTAATGTCTAATAAAATAATTTATTATGATGATGACACTAATGTAGTAGCTTTATCTCTTTTGACAAAAGTCTGAGATTCAATATTTTTTAATTTCCAAAATAAATTATATGGGGAAATTAGGCACACGAGGCAATTCAAAGATGGCACCCAAAGGAAGTAAGGTGGGCGGTACCCAGAGTCATTTACCAACAAAGCTGATTGGCTGCGCAGCATCAGGGGAGGTGATGACAACTGATGATGAGTGTACAGACATATGGCTGATCCTGTAGAAAATCGCCCCATAAAATGACCTTTTAAGTAATTGGTTGGTCCTTATGCCCGGCCCCAGTAATCCTGCCGTCTTGTCAAAGCTTTAAAAGGCTTTGCTACACACGCAATAAACCGAGTTCTTGCTTGCTTGACTTGACTCCCCACTGCGTCTGACTGTCTCCAGGATTGGGAGGCTGGGGAATGGGCGAGTGGCGCACTTACCTTTCTTTGGACCCAGTCCATCCTCGTTTGGGTGGACTAAAACCTTGCATTATATTATATATAATATCATGTATTTACATGTACATAAGTATATGTATAAATAGAAATATATAACCTCAGGAGTATTAATTGGTAGGCTCAGAATAACAAAAAAAAAAAAAGCTTCAATGAATTTTCTCAAAGAAATATTTTAAACAGAGACTTCAAATGAGTGTTTTTATCTCAAAAACATCCAGAAAGTAGTTATAAGACAACCTTACCACTAGAAATTTTTCTCTGAAATTCTTCAACTGCAGGAGGCTTTTAAAATTCCATTTGCATTTGTCTATTCTATATAGTCTCTTCTGTGCTACTATTTCTGCATATTTCTCACTGCTAGAACTGACAAAGAATATAAAGTTATTTTATTCTCTTTTTACTACTTCTTTGGTAAAAATAGAGTGATCTATTTTAAATGCAAAATAAATCGGGATATAACACACATTAATTATTTAAATTATCCGCTTATGCCTGTTGTTTATAGTATACTTTGTTCTTGAACACACCTCTTTACAGTTCCTTCCTGTAGAGTTTCTTAGTAAACAAATGCCAATATTTCAGACATGTTCCCCTTGGCATACAGAACGATTATTTTTTAGGGAATTATCATGTCCATTAACCACAGAAAAAGCTAATAAACTGTAGCAAATCTCATCCTTTACAATGTTGTTTGTAGTAAAGGAGAAAAATACTACCATGTAGCATAACACTATTATATTTCCAGTACCTTAGAAATGAATTTTGTTGTTTCATAGAGGCCCCCCAAAATAATGGAGTAGACTCTTGTGCTGATCCACATATTATTCCAGTGACAGTGTAGTTTGGGTTGCTATAGTACCTAAGGATTAAAAATATATATATATATTTCAAGTTTGACTGAAATTCCAAATGAACACTCATCACATCATGGTATCATTTTTTTTAAAAGACTTATTTCTTTACTTGAAAGGCAGAGTAACAGAGTAGGAGAGACAGATATCTTTCATCTGCTGGTTCAGTCTCTAAAGAATGACAAGAGCCAGTTCTGAGTCAGGATGAAGCCAGGAGTCAGAAACTGCATTTTAGTTTCCCACATGGATGACATGGGTCCAGGTACTTGGGCCATTTTTCATTGTTTCCCCAGGCATATTAGCAGGAAGCCGAATTGGAAGCATAGTAGATAGGACTCATGCTGGCATTCTGAGAGGGATACAGGGCTCATAAGCAGCAGTTGAGCCTGCCATGCCACAAGGTTTGCTCCATGGTATCTTTTAATAGCTTGTTAAGCATACATATTAAACATTAATGAAATGTGAGTTCTTGCATTGTACAAAATAAATTCTGAGCTAGTGTTTGCTTATTGGAAATCAAAGAAGCAAACACACACCCAAACTAAAGAGGTCTAATTTTTAAACTATTTTCAAAAATATTTTAAAATTATGATAGCAGTTTTGAATTGACAGAATTGATAAGCAATCTGAACAAGATGAACAATTTGAAAATAATGTGGTTAAAATTATGGGGGATATTTTTATCATTTCCCTAGTTTGCTCAATATTTAATTATTAGATTAATAAAAAAATTATAGTTGAATGATCAAGACACATTAGAAATCATACTATGCTTTTTTCATTAATAATTTAATACAGAAGATATAGAAGAGAATGGACTAAAAAAAAGAGAAACAAGCAAGAATCTAGTTGTCATGGAGAACTACAAATGAAATCTAGTTCAATATTCTTAGCAGATTGTATAACAGCTACCAAAGACAAGACAGTAAGAGACTGAAATATTCAACAAAATAAAACAATATGCACAATTATTTTTATGTATGGGGAACCATGTGCAACACTCTAGAAGCCTTATTTTTATAAGATCTATATTCAATTATTCATCTGACAAATATTGATTGAGCTTACAATAAATGTACCCTGTTCTGTAGTTCAGATAAGACTGAGAATGAATAAGTTGTTTAAATAAAATAAGCAATGAATCATATAGCATATATAAGTATTATATTGGGATACATATTTATCTATTCACTATAATTAATTATGTATGAATTTCAATTATTTTGCCACAACTAAATTTTCTTTAATTTCATTATCCATGCCTTTTATGAAGCCTTGTCAAATAGTAGTACAAATCTACATGTTATCTATATATACTTACACACACACACACACACACACACATATATATGTATATCACATTGGAGCTGTTAATAAGTTTAAGAAGAAAGGTAAAAGAAGGAAAGACTACAGGGGATCAATTGTACTATGGTGCTTATAAAAGGTATTACTGAGCAGGTTAATGTTTATTTTCAAAGATGTATATATTTGAAAGTGAGCAAAAAAGAGAGAATCTTCCATTTGTTAGTTTATATGCCAGATGGCCACAACAGCCAAGGCTATGCCAGGTCAAAATCGGGTAACATAAACTCCATCTAGGTCACTCACAGGCATGACAAGGGCCATGTACTCAGGATATTATATACTGCCTTCATAGACACATTACCAGGAAGCTGAATCAGAGTGGGCAAAACTCACCACTCTAAAATGGGATTCCAAAAGAGAAAAGGCTGGTACTGGCAATACATAAATAAATAAATAGACATGTAGACAAATGGAACCAAATAGCAACTCCAGAAATCAATCCATACATCTTATACCAACTTATCTTTGACAATGGAGCTAAAATCAATCCCTCAAGCAAGGACAGTCTTTTCAACAAATGGTGCTAGGAAAACTGGATCTCCACATGCAGAAATATGAAACAAGTCTCCTACCTTACACCTGACACAAAAATCCACTCAAAATTGATTAAGGACCAAAATCTACAATTTGATACCATAAAATTACTAGAGAACATTAGGGAAACTCTCCAAGATACTGGCATAAGCAAAGACTTCTTGAAAAAGACCCCAAAAGCAGAAGTAATCAAAACCAAAATAGATAAATGGGATTATATCAAATTGACAAGGTCTGCACTGCAAAAGAAACACTTAGCAAAGTGAAGAGGCAACTGACAGAATAGGAGAAAATGTTTGCAAACTACCCAACTGATAGAGGGTTAATATCTAGAATCTTTAAAGAGCTCAGGAAACTGAACAACAACAAAACAAGCAATCAAGTTACAAAATGGGCAAAGGACTTGAACAGGCATTTTTCAAAAGAGGAAATTCAAGTGGCCAACAGACATATGAAAAATGCTCAGGATCACTAGACATCAGGGAAATGCAAATCAAAGCCAGAACGAGGTTTCATCACTTCTTGGCCTTTTGGCTAAGTCCAAAGACAGAATGAAGTTTCACCTCATCCCTGTTAAAATGGCTGTCATACTGAAAACAACACATAGTATGTTAGTGAGTATGTGGGGGAAAGGTACAATAAACAATCCCTGTTGGTGAGAATGTAAACTGGTGCAGCCATGTGAAAGATATTATGGAGTAACCTCAGAAATCTGAAAATAGACCTACCACATGACCCAGCCATTCCACTTTGGTAATTTACTCAAAGGAAGTGAAATCAGTGTATGAGTTATCTGTACCTCCATATTCATTGCTGATCCATTCACAATATCTAAGATATTGAGTCAACCCAGATGCCCATCAACTGATGGCTAGATAAAGAAATTGCAGTCCATATATAGTATGGATTACTACTCAGCCACAGAAAATAATGAAATCTTGTCTTGAATCAAATTGAATGTACCAGGAAGCCATTATACTTAGTGAAGTAAGCCAATCCCCAAAAGACAGATACCATATATGTTCCCTGATCTGTGGTAACTAATAGAGTACCTAAAATGTAATGTATTGGTGTGAAATTGACATTTTGAGATTTGATGATTGTTTACAGTCCTTGGCTCAATTGTTGTGGAACAGCATTTTTTTTCTTTGTACTGTTTGTTGAACTCTTTACTTAGCCTAGGGTTAATCTTATGAGTATGAACTGAAAATAGATCTTGCTAAAAATTAATATTGGGAATAGGAGAGGAAGGAGGAAGAGGAGAGGGTGTGTGGGTGGAGTTACAGTTTGAAAAATCCTTGTCTGTTTTTTTCTCAATAAAATAAGAAGTGGAGTCATTAGTTGTGAGTGAGGTTTGGTGCAAGGAATGTTGAGTGTTTGAAGAAAGAGGAGAAATTATAAAATATCCATAGATAAAAGTAGTTGAGTGAATGAGCTAGTGGTAATACTTTGCCTGACAACTCTAGGAGCTACTTGAAATTCATGATCACCACTCATTGATTCCCTTTTTTTTTTTTTTTTTTTGTTTATCTCCTTCTACTTCAAATGATGTCTTGGCTGGTGCCATGGCTCACTTGGCTAATCCTCCACCTTCGGCGCTGGCACCCAGGGTTCTAGTCCTGGTTGAGGTGCCAGATTCTGTCCCGGTAGCTCATCTTCCAGTCCAGCTCTCTGCTGTGGCACGGGAAGGCAGTGGAAGATGGCCCAAGTGCTTGGATCCTGCACCTTCATGGAAGACCAGGAGGAAGCACCTGGCTCCTGGCTTCAGATTGGCGCAACGCGCCGGCCACAGCGTGACGGCCATAGCAGCCATTTGTGGGGTGAACCAATGGAAAAAAGAAGACCTTTCTCTTTGTCTCTCTCTCTCACTGTCTTAATCTGTCTGTCAAAAAACAATGATGTCTTCGTTTCTTCTCAAAATAGGTAGACAACTCATTCAGACTTAGAAATTGATCTGATGTTCCATTGCATAATGTCTTTAATTCTCTTCAATCTTAACTTAAATGCTACCTTTTAAGTGGTTCCCAATTTTTACACTTTCCTATATCAGATTTCTCCCATGGTGTTATTATTTTCTTCTTCCATGCTTTATTTTTCCCAATGGAATTTAGTGTTTAATGACATATCATGTGATATATTCATTTATTATGCTTTTTTTGCATATTGTGTCTCCTGTCTGTAAGATTATAAGCTACAAGAAGGTAGTAATTATTTACTGTTATGATTGCTCATGCACACCAAATAACACGAAGTGTCTATCAAATAGTGAGTAGTCAATAAATATTTATTGAATATCACATTTGAATTAAAGGCTATGTTTAACAAAGGTACTGAAGGGTGAACATGTGTCAGTCTGGAAATTTCAATATATTAAAATATATGTGCTTGAATGTCAAGATTAGAGTATGATCACTCTAAAAACTATGCAAAGGCCATTCTGGCCTTATAGGTCACATACAAAAATGTATTTTTCTTAAATAAATAAAGAAGAAAATCTAGCACTCATGATAAAACATTAAAATGTGTATCAAAAAGATAAGTATTAGTATTTTAAGTAATAAAGATTACTCAGGATACCAAGAGGCACCAGTTTGTTTAGCTCTTATTGGAGAAAAATACTTAAAATTTGAATCTCTCCCCTCCATTAAAAATGTCTATAGATAATAAATCCCAGGCCTTGTACAGAGGTTTGAAAGAATCTGGATTTTCTTTTTCTTGGAGCTTTTTGTAAAACAACAGTATATGCCCATTAAAATAAATGTTATGTTCTTGTAGGACTGTTAGATTCTTTGTAATAACAAGCTATATACGATTTTTAATAGAAATTATTCCTTGATTTCTTGTGTGACAAAAAAGACAAATGGTGAAACAAACTATCCATCATATTGATGTTATAAATTATGTAACACACACACACACACCCCACATACCCCCAATCCCTTCTCCCCTCTCTCATAGTCCCTCTTCCTCTTGGCCTCTCTCTGTCTCTGTTTTGCTATTTCTCTCCTACATACACACATATATTCTATTATAAATTAGAAATAAAGTTTAAATCACTTAGAAGATTATTTTTTATACCCAAGAAGCCAAGCAGGAGTATAATCTATTCTGAAATTCATGAGAAAATCCTTTAAAATGTCAGACAACAGTTAAAACATTCTATGATTAGGGCATATTTTAATTTTCTTAATGTCAAAACTCTGCTGTGGGAGAAGCTTATGCACATTCATTTGGTATTCACATGAGCTGATATTAAAATGGAACTCCCCTCTTAGAAGTATCGATACAGGGGATTGAAAGTATTTTTAAAAAGAGACCAGTCTGGCCTTCAGGAAAGACAGTATAAAATAAGACAAAGCAGAAATAAAACCATTTTTCAAACAGTAAATAGCATAATTTCTTGTATGAGCTATTGAGTGAGGGTGGATCAGATTTTTCTCCTGGATGTTGCTCTTGAAGCACATTTGCGTTCAATAATAGACACCGGCCAGGGAGAAGTATAGCTAAAGATTGATTATGATGAGTTTAATTGTATATTGTCATGCTTTCAAATAAAGCACGAGGGAGCTGGAAGGGCCATATGGATACTTCCTCAAAATACATAGTTGCAGATGAGTTTGGTGCCTTTAATGGTCTACAAATATTTGTTAGGGGTATGAAATATGCCAGGTGCTGACCATTAGATTTTTTTCCTTCCTGGAATTTGGGTTTCACAGGTATCTTCCATGTATTGGATATTGCAGTGCATGTGAAGAAAGGAACAACTTTGTTTGCTGGGGTTTACATTTTAGTAGGAATGCAAGTAAAAATATAAATCAATATTTAATTTTTTGTCAAGTATTAAAAGGTGCTATGGGGCCAGCACTGTGGTGTAGCTAGTTAACCAGCCTGCAGCTCCAGCATCCCATATGGGCGCTGGTTTGTGTGCCAACTGCTCCACTTCCAATCCAGCTACTTGCTAATGTGCCTGGGAAAGCAGCGAAGGATGGCCCAAATCTTGGGACACCTGCACCCGTGTGGGAGACAGGAAGAAGCTCCTGGCTCCGGGCTTTGGATTGTCTCAGCTCTGATTGTTGTGGCCATTTGGGGAGTGAACCAGTGAATGGAAGACCTCTCTCACTCTCTGTCTCTCTCTCTGTAACTCTTTCAAATATATAAAATAGCTCTTTAAAGCAAAGTTGTTATAAGCGAAAGACAAGTAGACTGCAGGGGTAAAGTGCGAAGGGGAAGCGCTTTTTATGGTGGTCAGGAAAGTTCTCCTGGAAGAGAGAGATTTCAGCAGATGCCCCAGAACCTGGGGAGAAGCCATGCTCGTGTTCAGGAGAAGAGCATTCATAGAAGAGAAAATCAAGTTCACTAACATTCAGGTAGAATGAGGCTTTGCCTATTTTTGAAAAAGGAGAAGCCGATTGTGACTGAAGCAGAAACATATGGAAGAGAGGTGAGTGGTGAGGTAATTCCAGAAGTCGCACACTTTCATGTCATGCAACACCTTGCACGTCACTGACAAAGGCTTTAGACTTTATACAGATTAGGAAGAAAAACTGTTAGAGGGATTTGAATGGCAGGGATGTAGTAATATGATATGATTCCCACTTTTAAAAACGCACAGTCTCCTGTATTTTAAATTCTAATGGTGTTGACTATGAAGAAATGCACTTGATCTTGATGTTGGTAATAGTTGCATCCAAATAGCAAGTGGTACATGACCTCATATTCTACTATTAGCATTAACAAGGGCCAAGTTTTTCCATATGAAATGTAAGAGATCATAGTTGGCAGGAAAATCTCAGTGTCTTTTGCACACATTATTTCCACACAAGAGAAGCTTTTGGACATGATCTGCTTGGGTAGAGAAAAAACAAAACAAAACAAAGACAAAAACAACATGCTCCCAATGAAAAATAGGAAAAAAGGAATAGCAATGATTCCCTGTTTCAGATAACATTAATGAAATTATTGAAATATTAAAATGGAGTATATATAAAAGTATAACAAAAGTCAAAAGCAAAATATCATAGTGTTGCAGCAAAAAAATTTAATATAAATGTACAAAATTTGGAGGTACATTGATATGGCCAACTTAAAATAATGCACAAAAATCCAACTTCTTCCTTTAAATCACATGACTTACCCAGATACACACAGGAAATGCTATCACGACAGATGGCCAGACTTCTTGAAGAGATGGTTTTAGAGACTTTTAGAAACCTTCAGAATTCCTCAATAGCTCACTTACTAGGCTAATAGCAAATAACTCTTAGTTACACATAAAACCGAAATCCTTATAATTATCTCTTATTTATTATAAGAATTCATGATGGACATTCATTTTTGGGTTATTTTGCATCCCAATAGGAAATATTTAACTATCACAGGCCTTACATTAAAAGTCAAAAAAAGCGAAGTAATGTAACCATATTTCAATGGATGTATCATTTTATTGTTTTGTCATTACTTTAACACAAAACTAGGCATGAGATTGTTAGTAATATTTAAATTCAGCTGCAGTTAAAAAGCTCTATATTTTCATGTACAGATAAAGAAAATACAATTTTGTTGAATCATCATTTAATATAAGTAGTGTTAAAATTACGATTTAAGGTTTTACTTGCATTTCTCTAACTTTGGTGTTAAAAACTTTGATTTTCCCTTAAAATAACAAAAGCTGAAGTCGAACTGAATATAAATATAAATATAAGTGCTTCATCATGGTATTTAAACTTATTGAAACACATATTCAAAGTAATGAGTTCTATTTATTTGATGTCATTTGAATATTCTCCTATAAATTTTCTTCAGTTCTTAGAGCAAAGAAAAACCCAAAAATGAAATAATAGTTTATACACAGGCATTTCTATTTCAGGCACTGTAGTCCTTTATTTTTTCTTGTTACTAACTTCACAATATTAGGAAGATATTTAATATACTTGGGGACACTGTTAGAAGTTGTGCTTATCTAGCCTTGTAGAGCCAATGTGTAAATTCAATTTACTCTGACTGTTTCTATTTATTTTGTTCAATATGTTTATGTAGACATATATTCTTTTGTGGCCTATGAGAAATATAGTTGATATATTGCTACAGTTTATAGGAGATAATATTGTTTTGGACTGAGTTCTGTTCTTGGCCCCAGTGGACAAAAATAATGGAGTTAGTTACTCATATCAAGTTTCCAGAAAACACACATAGCCAACAACCAGAAGGGGCAAGTCAACTTGAGCCAGCATGATAGGTAAGTACCCTCTGTTTTAACTCATAAAAGTAAACTAACCTATTGTTTACAAATCTACTTTTATTGTATTATGTTGTTTTCTTTTTCTTGCTGAAGTTTTCTTTCCAAAATCCACTTAAGCCATCTACAGCATAGTTCCTGTGTATTTTGTATACTAAGTGCTACCCAATTCATGAAAAATGCCAGTTAAATCTTTAAAATTAAAGTTTAAAAAAAAACCTATTTGACAGTATAGATGAAGGAATACAAAGATTTAGGTAGCCAGGAATGTTGGAAGGATTTATATTTTGCAATCTGCCCAATGAATCACTTACTACAAGTGTTAGTGGAGACTCAGAAAACTTATCACAGTGTTGAGAAAGAGTTTACTCTCATAAGGACAAGCGTCCCCTCAAAACCTAATGACTAGATTCCATACCTTATAAACAAAAGTTCAGACTTTGCCATGAAAATGGGTTTTGTCCTTGAGAAGTATGTCAGAAACTATGTTGTAGTATTTATGTGCTTCCATGATAGGTAGTAAGGATACAATGATATCAAGTGCATACAATTGCATCTATCATTTTTATATCTGAACTTTTGGTACCATGATGTTAAATATCACAAGAAGTGTTATAATAGTGTTTCAGAATGTAATTTTTATGTTTATCCTCTTTTATTATTTAGATTCTGACATTAAATCTGGTGTATTTAAATAATTATAATAGTTCAACATAATGTCCACTTGTTTTACCATAGCATTGATATACACATTATTAATAGAACATTATCATCCTGTGATGGACATAATTTTCATCACATTGTAATACATACCTCACAATAATAAAACATGTTTGTAGTTGAACAATATTTACATCAATTTGGTTTTGGTGGATGGTAAAGAGAAAAAAGTTAACTATAAGAATGACTACTAAGGTATAGGCACTATGTGTAAAAGCTGAAAAGATTAATGAAAAGCAGATATTTTGTTGACTGAGAGAAATAAAAAGAACTTACATGACAACAGTTTATTGTGGGAAGTAATATCAGGAGAAAAGAGTGAGGAATTATAAAGAATGAGCCATGCAAATGGGAAAACAAATTCCAAAATGCCAAAGAGCCATCTGCTGTTGGTGGTGACGTGTTAAATGGCATTCACACCTTCTAAGGAGATTTGGCATGAACTTATGTCCACCAGCAACAGAAGTTGTACAACTCGTACCCTATTTATTCATATTCAGTCATATATGTATTTATTTAGAGAGATGTTTTTCCCATCCTTTGGTTCTATCCACAGCAGCTGTGGGATGAGCCAGTCCAAAGTTCAGGATTTCAGTGATAAGACGCCTACATGGGTGGGAAGGAACCAATGACATTAGTCATCACTTACTGCCTCTCAGGGTGTGTATGTTCAGGAAGCTGGAATTGTGAGTAAAGCTGAAACTTAAACCCAGGGAATCCAATATGGGATGTGGATTTCCTAAACATTCACCGAACACCCACCCCTGTATGGTCTTACTCAGGGGCTGCCCATTGGGTATTCATTCCCCTCCCCTTTCATATTTACTGTTTTGATTGGTCATCCCAATTCTGCCACTTCTAGGAAAGTTGCTGGTCACTCCGCTTTCTTACATTTAGATTCCCCAACACTCTGATTCCTATGATTGCCTGTGGCAGGATGATAGTCTAGAAGAGAAAGGCATTGATTTGTGTCTTTTCTTCACTCTCAGGAGCATTCTTAAAATGTGCAATATTCACTCAGTTGATTTTTCTTGAGTGAAAAATTAATCTAGATGCCATTAGAGTAAACTATACTTAGAAATGCATTTCAGTATGAATATAAAACTGGTAATTAGAGAACTTTGCATATAAAAAAGAAAACTCTTCACCTGGAATAACCCAGTGCCTGCTGTTCATTTGCATATCCTCACTTTAACAGATTCAGGCAGTCAGAATATGCTAATAGCTGCACCCATTTCATATCTTAATACAGGAAATCCAATAGCTCAATGATAGGCATATATGAGCCTTACAGAGATTCTCTAAAATTACTTAGGAAAGGAAATGTATTTCTTGCAGTTTTGCACAAGTTCTCAGAGTTCCTCAATGAGTTCCAGTAAGCAGTCCATCAGCACCAGTGTTAAGCTACAGAAATGGAATCTTTCTACCACAGGCAATATGTAATCTGAATTTTAATCACCTTCTTTTCTTACCATGTCTAATCCTTCTCTATCTATTCTCAAACAGCAGATCAATTTAGCTCTACCTTATAAAGAAATCTGTTGTAAAAGTTCTGTTCTGATATTGGAGAGAGATTCTGTGATGGTTAATGCAATATTCTTAGTTCAAAATAGGAAGTAGAAATTTAAAATTGAAATAACCTCATTTGACTCTATGCTGTTATGCTAAATTTATTTTTATTTCTTTTATTTATTTGAGAGGAAGAGTGAAAAGAGAGAGAGAGAGGGAGAAGGAGAGAGAGAGAGAGAGAGAGAGAGAGAGAGATTCAATGGTTCACTTTCCAAGTGTCCTCAACAGCTGGGGCTGGTTCTATGCAGGGAGCTGAGAAGTCAGTCCCATGTGGGTGGTTGGAACCAAATTATTTGAGTCATCAGCTGTTGCTGTTGCCTCCCAGGAGCTACATTGACAAGAAGCTGGAGTAGGAATTCCAGTGCTGGGAATTGATACCAGGTTCTCTTTTGTAAGATGTGAGCATTGTAACATCTAGGCTAGCCACGCCTCACCTGAAATTCTTTTGGTTAAGAATGCATATACGTTACTCAAGGTATTTCTCAAAAAGAAGACCCCAATACCCACACCCAGATACATGAATTTAGTTGGTCCAAGTGTGGCCTGTGTTTCAGTTTTTTGACAATACCAAGATGATTTTGATCTTTCTTTGGGAAATATCTTCCATAGGCAGCTTGACCAAATGACAACAGCAAAGCATCAGGGCTACAGCTGAAGGGATTTTCTTTTTTTTTTTCAAACTTTTATTTAGTAAATATAATTTCTAAAGTACAGTTTATGGATTACAATGGCATTTTCCCCCCATAACTTCCCTCCCACTCGCACCCCTCCCATCTCCTGCTCCCTTTCCCATTCCATTCACATCGATTCATTTTCAATGATCTTTATATACAGAAGATAAATTTAGTATATATTAAGTAAAGATTTCATCAGTTTGCACCCGCACAGAACATAAAGTGTAAAATACTGTGTGAGTACTAGTTATAGCATTAATTCACATTGGACAACACATTAAGGACAGAGATCCCACATGAGGAGTAAGTACACAGTGACTCCTGTTGTTGACTTAACAATTTGACACTCTTGTTTATGGAGTCAGAAATCTCCCTAGGCTCTTGTCATGAGTTTCCAAGGCTATGGAAGCCTCTTGATTTCTCTGACTTCGATCTTATTCCGACAGGGTCATAGTCAAAGTGGAAGTTCTCTCCTCCCTTCAGAGAAAGGTACCTCCTTCTTTGATGACCCATTCTTTCTACTGGGATCTCACTCGCAGAGATCTTTCATTTAGGTCTTCTTTTTTTTTTTTTGCCAGAGTGTCTTGGCTTTCCATGCCTAAAATACTCTCATGGGCTCTAGCTGAAGGGATTTTCAAAAGTTGGTGGGAAATGGGTTCAAAACTAAGTTTATTTTGGAGTAAGAAATATTTCAAATCCAGGCACTGTTTCTCTTCATACGCATACTTGTGAAAGAACCCTCATATATATGTCAAGGACTTAAGAGTCGTTAGAAGTACATATTTATATAATGAATCTAAATAAAATATTTTCATACATTCCAATAACTGGCATCTCTTCAGTCCCCAAACAGAAGCCAACATGAGAACATAATAACTGCCAGTTGTAATTGGAATGCAGTATCCTGACTGCAAAGTATTGGCAAATCTGCCAAATGCTTAGCACCTGCATGGTTATTTGGGGTAGTATATCATGGAGACAATGTATGAAATATCTCATTAGGCCAGAGAGTTACAATGCCAATCAGTTAAGATTTATTTTATATATCACTTAGGGAGATTTATCCCAAACTATTTAAACTTAGTGCCTGCATCCCATTACATAATAGTTTATAAATGGCTGACACCAACTATATTTTGTGTTTTATGTGCTTATTCTTTTCTTCAACTGTAGTTCCAGAATCCAGAAAGTATTCAATCATTGTTTGTAACTGAATGAATGCTCTTCAGAAATAGATTTTTGGAAACTACAATATGTACCTGATTTACTTGGACTCGAATGGTATCTCTCTTCACTTCCTTATTTTGTGTGTCATAGCCATTTGTATTAGAAGCCAATTTTGATGGAGCTGATGGCAGCGTTTCAAACTGCATATCCCTGCTCATTGAGATAGTTTTAATACCTCATTTCTTGAACGATGTGTTGGAGAACTTCCCAGTTTTACCTCAAAAACAGGTGGGACTGGGAAAAGATGCGTCTGTCAACAGGGCTCTACTACTACTTCAGTTCTTGTCAAGTAGTCCGCTGGCACATTTGCCTTCCCTTCTTAGCCATTCACTATCCAAGCATCCGGCTGTTGGCTGATGAACTGCTTGCTGTCAGTGCCAATAGTGGCCCAGTCAGAACAGAAATTTCTCAGCTGCCTTTGCTAACGAAACACACATCCTAACTATTCTAAGTGGAGTAATTAGCAGAGATCATTTGAAAGGGTCAAGCTATACACCAAATGAAAGTAGAATGAGTATCCCATCATTTTTGATTCCACAATTTGAAGTCAAATTCATACTTTACAAGAAATGTTTTACTTCTGACCAGTGGAAGATGGTTTGGTGGCTAGAAACATAAAGCTGGCACGTTATGATTACATGCCCAATACACAATCACTAGTGGGCAGGTCACGTTGATACAAATTTACATCAGCCACGTTTCACTCATCAACCTTTTAGCATGAGTTCAATAAAATACTCATGGATCCAGAAACTTCCAAGATAAGAGATATTTCATTCTTTAGGATTTCAGTATATTTATATTTGTTTAATGAAAACACATTTTTGAATCTCAATTGTTTATTACAATGAAATAAATGGTTCACATTGAAAGACTCAAAACTAATAAGTGCCATCTGCATTTTAGAACATTTTAAAGGTATATTTATTCACCATTTGATTCATTCACCTATTTAGCTCTTTGTTTTTATGCATACATTTATTGATTGTGTATAGTGCATGAAACTGATAAAGAAAAAAATTACAATATATCTCATGGGTGTAATTTTCACTGATTTTGCTTTCTTAAAAAGGCAGCAATAGCCAGCGCTGAGGCTCACTAGGCGAATCCTCCGTCTGCGGTGCCGGCACCCTGGGTTCTAGTCCCGGTTGGGGCACCAGTTCTGTCCCGGTTGCTCCTCTTCCAGTCCAGCTCTCTGCTGTGGACCGGGAAGGCAGTGGAGGACGGCCCAAGTGCTTGGGCCCTGCACCCACATGGGAGACTAGGAGGAAGCACCTGGCTCCTGGCTTCAGACCAGCACAGCGTGCCTGCCATAGAAGCCATTTGTGGGGGGGGGGGGGCGAACCAACGGAAGGAAGACCTTTCTCTCTGTCTTTCTCTCTAAATCTGTGTCTGTCAAAAAAAAAAAAAAAAGGCAACAATAATACAGGACTCTTAGCTGATTCTAAAGACCCATTTTTTAGACATCAAATCAATTTCTGAAACTTTCCTGTCAAATTTAGAATGCTATAGAAACAAGCGCCATAATTGTGTATTTCCAAAAATGAATTGTAGATTTGTTCACTTTGTTGTCATGAAATGATCTAGTTTTTAAGGTTATAGTTTACATAATTTAAAGCAACTATATTAATGCTGATTTGACTTAAAGTGTACCTGCTAAAGTTTTCAATAACTTCTAAAAAATCAGAAAAGTTATAAAATTATTATTCATTTTCAATTAAAATTAATTGAAAGATTTGCTGAAATATACTGACAAAATAGGTTTCAATAAAAAGGAAAAGAAATAGATTACTTAAAATAACAGTTCTATTTAAATTGATACTAAGAATATTATTTCTTAGTATCAATTTAAATAGATTTCACCAGTCAACACTTTCATAATGCTGACATATAAAAGAAGCTTGTTATCTATAAGGAGGCAGATGCTCCTGAATTAATTCCTGTATATCACTGGGAATTTGGTCTTTAGGTGAAATAAAATTTATCATACTAGGAATAATGCAGAAATATTAAAAAGAACTCCTGCGTGATTTATTGGACCCACAAGAGAACAACTTTAAAAAGGCAAGACTCTCTCTTAACTAAGCATTCTTATTGATGAGTTGTTTTTTGCTATCAATGATATCATTGCTCCCAACTTTTAATAATCTTTTAGCAAATTGTAGTTAAGTAAAAATAAAAGGATGTAGATAAAGTCTCAACTTTCAATAATCTTTTAACAAATTGTACTCAGGTAAAAATAAAAGAATGTAGTAGATAAGAAAAATACATAGGCAAATTAATACATATTGAATAAAATATCAGACAGATGATTATAACTATTAAAAGTAGAAATTGTTCTTCAAACTAATTCTAATGATGTTAACAGTAGTGCCAGAAACAATCAGTATCCGCTACTCAAAAATTTGTAACCTGATTGGAAAGATGATATTAAAAAGTTGAAGACAAAATTGTGCATTTCAGTCACCATTTTTGGCAATGATAGCACCATGTTTTTATACTGTATAACACTACTGTGTAAGAATATATGCTTTATGTATGTGTGTGTATATGTATGTATATGCATTTTGTGCTCCTGCCATCGGATCAGTGCGGTGTACCAGCCACAGCGCACGGGCTACAGAGGCCATTGGAGGGTGAACCAACGGCAAAGGAAGACCTTTCTCTCCGTCTCTCTCTCTCACTGTCCACTCTGCCTGTCCAAAAAAAAAAAAAAAAAAGATTATTTAAAAAAAAAAAAAAAAAAAACAACTTTGGCCGGGAGAGAGATCCCTGAGATGTTTGGAAGGCTGCTATAAGAATGCCTATCATAGGTTTGAGCAAGTGCTGAAATTCTTAGCAAATGTACCCTCTGAGTACTTCATCTAGATTTGAAGTTCCTCTCCTTCCATGCAGGTTCAGAATTAAAAACAAAAGCATAAAAACTAAAAATGGTACCCTCTGTATTCTTCTCCAAATCTGTCTTTGTCCATTCAACTCCTTTTTGAACTGCTAAATTTGACTTTTCAGTTTCCAAATGTTAATAAAGGAAACAAAATTATTTTTCTTCTAATTTTGTGTGGATAATTTCTTCCTCTGACTGATCTATTTCCATCTTTTTTCCTATTGCTTTTTCTAGTTTTAGAGAATAAATATTTTTTGAATTTTATTTTATGGTACTGCAATTAAGTGAAAAAAAAGCATAACCAAGACTTTCTACTTTATTTTCTGTTTTACTATAAAGCCAGAATAAGAATCATTCAGTATATCAGATTAGACAATTTTTAAATGTACTGCTCAAAATTAAAGGAATCTGAGAACTGGCTAATGAAAAAAAAAATACAGAAAACCTAAAGCTTGATAGGTACATAGCAAGGATAATATTCTCAGATCCAGAAGAAAAGCTGCTAAAATTCATAAGAAAATACCAAATAGCTAAAGCAATTTTCAACAGCAAAAACAAAGCAGGAAGCATCAGAATACTGGATTCAAGACATGGTACAGGGCAGTCTTAATAATAAAAAAGCCTGGTACTGTTGAGTAATCGAACAGAATAGAAACCTCAGATATTAGTACGCACATCCAAAACCAACAAATCTTTGAGAAATGAGTTAAAAAAAATTAATCCCTGGAAATAACACAATCTCCTCAATAAATGGTGTTGGGAAAATTAGATCTCCACATGCAAAAGTATGAAACAAGATGTCTGTTACACCTTATAAAAAAGTCAACTCACAGCAGACCAAGTATTTAAATCTAAGACCTGATAAAATCAAATTACTAGAAGAAAACCTTGAAAATACTCAGAAGCATTGGCAACCAAAGCAAAAACAAGTAAGATTACATCAAGCTAAGAAACTTCTGCACTGCAAAGGAAACACTCAACACAGTCAACAGGTAGAATAGATAAAACATTTGCAAACTATAACACTGATAAGGGATTAATATCCAAAATTTATAAGAATTTAAGAAAGTCAAAAACACAACAAAAAAACCCAAACAATACAGCCAAGAAATGGGAAAAGGACATAAACATGCATTTTCAAAGGATGAAATTCAATTTAGATTGGCTCTCAATCAAAAATTAAAAAAAATAAAAAATGCTGCCTAGGATGTGGCAAAAGAGATATCCTAATACACTTTAGATGGAAATGCAAACTAGTGCAACCATTATGGAAGACAGTATAGAGATTCTTCAGAAATCTGAAATCTGAAAATAAATCTAGCATATTTTCCAACCATCACACTCCTGGGAATTCAACCAAATGAAGTGAAATCACCATATGAACAAATTATTTGTAGTCCTATGTTTATAGCAGGTAAATTCCCAGTAACTAAGATACGGAACCAACCCAGATATTCATCAACTGATAACTAGATAAACCAAATGTGGTAATACACACTATGAAATACTACTAATCCATTAAAAAAGAATGAAGTCCTATGTTTTGCAATATAATGGTGGCAACTAGAAACCATTATGTTTAATGAAAATAGCCAATCAAGAGGACAAATGTCAGCCAGAGCCGCGGCTCACTAGGCTAATCCTCCGCCTAGCGGCGCTGGCACACCGGGTTCTAGTCCCGGTTGGGGCGCCGGATTCTGTCCCGGTTGCCCCTCTTCCAGGCCAGCTCTCTGCTATGGCCAGGGAGTGCAGTGCAGGATGGCCCAGGTGCTTGGACCCTGCACCCCATGGGAGACCAGGAAAAGCACCTGGTTCCTGGCTCCTGCCATCGGATCAGTGTGGTGCGCCGGCCGCAGCGTGCCGGCCGCAGCGCGCCGGCCGCGGCGGCCATTGGAGGGTAAACCAACGGCAAAAGGAAGACCTTTCTCTCTGTCTCTCTCTCTCACTGTCCACTCTGCCTGTCAAAAAAAAAAAAAAAGAGGACAAATATCAAATGTTTTCTCTGATATATATTAGTGAATATAGAATACAAGAAACACATAACAATGGAAAGACATGTTATGATTGATTAACGTATTTTAACCCTTTTCTACATTACTATGAAACAGTAATCTTTTATCTATTTACTTTTAAAAGAGTGGTTAGTGGGCATTAAGCTTGGGATTATAAAGTAAAATTAAGTTGTGTTTTGGAAAAATTAAACAAAATCAGGAAGGAAGTAAGGAGGGCACTTGAGAGAGGAAGGGAGAGAAGTTCAGTTATCTTTTTAGAATTGTATCTATTAAATACATGAAATCAGTTCTCTAAGAAGTTAAAAACACACATAAAAGAAAGATAAGCATTTTGGATGAAATATTTTAACATTTGTTGATACTTAGGTTAAATGCATTGTTCTAATTCTATTTTGCAAAACACAGGAAGCAATTTTCTGAAATGATACCAAAGAAAGATAGTGAAATATCCCACGTTAAATAATCTCATTTAGCAATACACTATATTTTTCTACATAACAGAATTAATAAATAATCTCACATTCTAGAGCTAAAATAATAGTAGATATTTCTGGGTTACTATTGAAGTCCAAAAATATATATAATGAAATACTGCATAATTATAACTTTTCCAAGAACACACATCAAACTACAAAGTAAATAAAATTTATCAGAAGTTAATGCATCTCTAAGAATAATAATTGATGAAATACCACCCCAACCTAATATCCACTAGACTGCTATTGAAATTTTTCATCCAAAAGAGGTAGTACTCAGTCACAAACTATGAAGTGGGGACAGCACCATGGTGCAACTGGTTAAGCCATGGCTTGAAGCAATGGCATCGCAAATGGGTGCCGGTTCAGGTCCCAGATGCTCCACTTCTCATCCAGCTACTTGCTAAGTGTGCCTGGGAAAGCAGTGGAGAATAGTTCAAGTGCTTGTGACATTGCACACACGTGGGAGATGCAGAACAAACTCCTGGCTTCTGGGTTAGGATTGGCTTATCTCTGGCTATTGTGGGCATTTGGGGAGTTATCCAAAGGATGGAAGACCCCTTTCTTTATGTCTCTCCCTCTCTCTGTAACTCTGAATTTTAAATAAATGTATCTTAGAAAAAAGAACTGTAAAAGATCTTAGATTTTACTAATACTTTTTTGTAAGCTAATCAGTATTCATGCCATAGTGTCATTGATGTTGAAAGAGCTCATGAGATATATGAATCAGAGTAAAAAAAAATTACACAGCAGATAGCATGTTCCTGTTTACAAAGATTCCCTTTGGCTTCCATGTCCCATGGGAATGAGGCAGAGTAAAGCAGAGAGATGCTATGGAAAATGTTAAATATAATGCACTTCAACCAAATGATGGTCAAGCTTGTTTTTTTTTTTTTCATTTTTCTGGGGTATGTATGTCACTTGTGCCCATTCATTAGCACTAAATTGTTCTAGAATCCAGTATCCAGTTGAGAGTAATTGCTAGCCAGTTTGATTGAACCTGCTGTCATAAATGTACCTGCTTCTTACAGCAAGATGGCAAAAGTTAGATAATTATTTGTCAAGCACACAGTGAGATAAAGAATCATGAGGTGCTATTTTTCCATGCCACAAAAATTAGAAAGGATATTCTGAAAAGATAATATACTGTACAGCTGGGTCAATCTTCCAGCCCAAGATGGAATGTCAAAATGTCATTTGTGATAATTATAAGATACATTATGATTAAATGGACTTCCATCTGGAGAACTGGCATAAGAATTATGCCTTGAGAAATTATGCTTTGAGACATATAACTCAAAGAACTGATGGTACTTGGTAGTTAGTAACCTCAAAACACATTCAATTGGCCATGAAGTAGAATTCAGATTAATGGTCACTGCCCAAGTCAGGCATTCTGCTGAGATATTGCTATTATAGACATAAATTAATCCATTGTACAAAAAATATAAGGCCTCCCAAATGATGCTAATAGCTAAGACTGTTTAAAGCTGAGGAAATGTATCTTAACTGACATAAAAATTGGGTAACATGGTATTTTGATACATGCATATATTGTGTAAGGTTCAGTCTGGGTAAACTCTCTGCTTCTCCAAATGCTTAACATTTCTTTATGCTGAAAATATTCAATTTTTTTCAATAGGTTCTTAAAATTTTTATTTTTTTAAATAGTCCTAAATGCATTTTTTGCTCTTTTAAATAATTATTATCATTTTTCCAGGAAGCAAGGATTATATCAATTTCTAAATGACCTCAATTATAACATTTCTTCTGAATAAAATATCTATATTTCTTATATTGAAGTGAGATTGATGTGACTTTTTAGGTATTCTTGTCTGCCCTACTGCCTTAGAATAATTTTGTTAAAATTGATGCATAAAGTTTATGGCAGTTTCCAAAAGTATACATAAAAATCTCAGTCAGTCAAAAATATTTACTAGATGGATCCAAAATATTATTGTAGGTTATACAAAAGAAATAAATTGTAGGAATGCTCACATTAAAATAGTTATAGAATGCTTGGGAACACACAATATTTATATTTGAAAGAAAATAATTTAATATGATCAGGAAATGATGTATTTAGGGAAATATTTGATTTAAAATCAGAATATTCAATGTATACTGAATATTTTCAGGAAAAGTTCACTGTGATATATACAAAGAGTGAAATGGTAATCAAACTATAAGCCATTCGCCCATATAATTAATCATGGCTTTCTTCCCTGAAGACTACCATGACATATAATTTTCTTGGCTGGAAAACTTAATTTATATATAATTTTAATTTGCAAAGATATTATATCTAATGACAACTTAAACATAGATTTTTAAGAAGCTCTTGGACTTATCCAATGTGACATGTTGAAATGTAAAATGCTTGTTTATCTACCTAAACTCTACTCTTCTCACTAAAAAAATGTGTGAAGAGGAATTTAGCTTGCTCTGGACCTTTTTAGCTTTCAAAAAGGTATAAATTATTGAAATAATTTCCTGTAACTTTTTTTTCTGAGTACTGGTATCCATGTCTACCTATGACAATGAGTTTATCAACTTATGTAAGAGCTGATAAAAATAAAATATAAACCTAAATGTATCACATTATTGCCAGAATAAAAAATCTAATTTTTTTATCTTTTATGTAATGAATATAAATTTCCAAAGTACAGCTGAGGGATTACAATGGCTTCCCCCCCCCATAACGTGCCTCCCACCCAGAACCCTCCCCTTTCCCACTCCCTCTCCCCTTCCATTCACATCAAGATTCATTTTCGATTCTCTTTATATACAGAAGATCAGTTTAACAGACATTAAGTAAAGATTTCAACAGTTTGCTCCCACACAGAAACATAAAGTGAAAAGTACTGTTTGAGTACTAGTTATAGCATTAAATCTCAATGTACAGCACACTAACTTTCTAGATGCTTGCATATTTTCTATTCATCACCTCTTTACCCAAATTAGCAATGGGTATTTCAATTTTAATAAGTAGTGATACCTTTTTTTTCTTTTCCTTTTTTCTTTAATATATTAAATTCAACTTAAAGAACATGCAGTGAGAAATGAAAATTACATGCAATTCATCAAAGGATTGGCATATTCTTTAATAGTTCTTAAGGATTCTAGTTTTTTGCTTATTTCTTTGGGTAAAAGGTATCTCCACAGAAAATACATCTACTTCTCTGGCATCTTTCTCCTTTGTTTTAAATTCTCACCTTGTTACATTGAAGTTAGCTCTTTGCTGATTTTTTGAGGCTTATAAGAAATGTTGGCAATATGGAAATGAAGGCTGGCAGAAGGGATTTTTGAGATCTCCTGCTACTCAGAGATATAAAATAGATAAGGCCATGAAACAAAATAGCCTTCTGGGTATTGGCAATTGTAGTGTAAGTTCTATTGCAGTTAAAGCAGTTTAGCCTCTAAGTGCAAAGACTATTTGGTGGTTGGTGCAGCTGTTTCAACAGATTGTCTTCTTGAGTGAAGTACAAGAGGAGATAAGAAGTATTTGTAAGTGAAATCTAAATTTAATTATTTCTTAATTAAGAAAATGTTGTTCAGTGATACCAAAGCACAATGCAGGAAAATTGAATCAAATGACTAAAGAGATTTTGTTAAAAAGCCACACAACATTAAACAGAATGTAGAGAGCACATGGCAGTAAAGATAAAGAACAGTGAGAGATTTCAGGAGAGACCCTGCAGAAGCTAAGTTATGCGGTGCAGAAGTCCTCATTCTGTTTCATTGCTTTTCTGACATTAATTACAAATGGAAGGTGACCTGTCATTCAGGTACACAGTGTTCATCAAGACAGCGAAATAAGGTTCAGATCCTCTTGCAACTAGGTTGGGAACTAAGTCCAAGATTTCAAGTGAATTTTAGCAAGAACATACAACTGATAGTGGTGTTTGCAGTAATCAGCTTTTCAAAACATTTCACAAAAATTTGCTCGTTAATCTTGCACTGTTGATACACACTGCTTTCATTTATGAAAACACAGAAACAGCTTATGTGCTACTAAATTATTGGAGGCTTCTAAATTATAGGCAATAATAAAATGTCTTTCTACTCTTTCTTCAATCTTTCTATATGTGAAACATGCATACACTTGAACTTCAGAAAATATAGTTACACCATAAATAATAAATGACAATGCTTTTTTTCCTCAGATTAAATTGATTTTATAAGACTGGGTATATTCACAGGGAACCAGATCTGTAGTTCTTTTTTTTTTTATTATTTTTTGCCAGGTAGAGTTAGACAGTGAGAGAGAGATACAGAGAGAAAAGTCTTCCTTCCATTGGTTCACTCCCTGAATGGCCGCTATGGCCAGTGCTGTGCCAATCCGAAGCCAGGAGCCGGGTACTTCCTCCCAGTCTCCCATGCGGGTGCAGGGACCCAAGCACTTGGGCCATCCTCTGCTGCCCTCTCTGGCCACAACAGAGAGCTGGACTGGAATAGGAGCAACTGGGACTAGTACCCAGCACCCCAACTGGGACTAGAACCCAGGGTGCTGGCTCCACAGGGGGAGGATTAGCCAAGTGAGCCATGGCGCTGGCCCAAATCTGTAGTTCTTAATCTCTCAACTTTCATTTTCCCATCAATGCTTCCATCTCACCCTATCCTAATTTTTGGCCTGTGAAGTTCAAATTAAAATGCTTCTCATTTGTATAATTTATAAGTATCTTGACCATCCCATTTCTATAATACATATGATTTTGCAGGCTTTTTATTTTCTTATGATATTATTTGTTAATTATGTCTGCTTTACTGGATAGTATAATTCATGAAAGAAAAGGCCATGCTTATTTTGCTTAGCACATAGTAGGTGATCATGTAGATAGTTATTTAAGAAAAGGCTTATCTACAGAGACATGCAGTTATTGCCCTGCATAAACGATGACTTCCCCAGGAACTCAAATTTTGTTCTGAAACAGGAAATGAACTTTTTCAATTGTTTACACTCAGAAAACAACAAGTAAGTAAAAAATTTTTTATGTGTACATATTCAAATTCAGGGCTTGTTCACCAATATGAGCAGTAAATAGTGAAATACGAAAAAAAAAAAAAAAACTTTAGGCCTTCTTTCATGCCCTGATTTTAATGCAAATCTTTTGAATCAAGTTAAATATATTATTCTGCTCCTTGGTCCTAAGCTGTAGAAGAAGTGCTGAACTTTGGGAAAGAACTTAAGAGATCACAGAGGACTAACAGTGGGAACTATGTATTATGTACTCATCAAATAACATTAAATCTTCAAAATGACATACACATAAAACAGATATTATTAGAATGCCTACTCACACATAAATATTATGCTTATTTTACATATTTAAAGCTTTACATAGCTAGTTACTAATAAGTATGTCTGTTTTGTTAAGGAGTTGTTGTCTAGAAAAATATATTCCGAAGACTTCTTTTAAATTATATTATAAGTCATATTGGTAGAATAAATATTCTGTTTCTACTGACAGTAAATGATCCGTAGCATAAGAGACATTGGCAAGCTTAGGTCAGAGAAATAGGGAGAGAGATTATAATCAATATTGGCTACAAATCCAATCTACAGGTCATTTTAACTCTAGTTCATAGTATATATGATAATAATAAAATCTCAAATAAGTTTTATACACAGAGGCCAATGATGCTGTTGACATTTAACTGAGATCAAAGTTCTTTAAATAGCTTTCCTAAAAGGTTAGAGAAGAAGATAAAAACCACAGGTTTTTACTTCAGGCACTCAAACTTTGCCTTCTAAAAGCACTGCTACATTATTTAGTATATTATTATTACTCAGACTTTACTTCTCATTGAAGGCAAATATTCCATATTCATTGCAATGTCTACATCACAAATAGTGCTTACAACACACTCATTTGCACTAGGAACTTTGTTTTGCTAAGATTCCGACTTGGTAATTACCACTCCCACTATCCCCGAGGATGTCTACATGTATATGAGATTATTCCCTACACAACATCACTTGTTGAGTTCTATACTTTGTCTGTTTCAAATCAAAGATCAGATTTGTAGTGATGTGTGTGTGTATGTGTGTGTGTATGTTTATGTGGTTTGCATTGGGAGAATAGAATCTGGATCCCTGCCTTCCTTACCCTTCATTGAGGAAAAGTAAGCCTGTCAACATGGTATAAAACTCAGTAATCCTGAGTATAAATCAATGATGGCTAAGAGCAAATATTTACATTTTAGTTGCTCTACAGCATACAAAATACACCATTATAACTTTTAAAAATTCTTGAAACTTTGAAAGAGTATAAAAAATATAATAAAATACAATTGATAGATCAATGCACTTCTCACCCAGGCCAAGTGAGAACAGTAGTATGCAGGGACAGTTCAACATTCACAAATCAATCAGTGTGATACATCAATTAACAAACTGAAGAACCAAAATCAAAAGATTATTTATTTTTTAAGATTTATTTATATATTTGAAAGGCAGAGTTACAGAGAGAGTCAGAGGCAGAGAAAGAGAGTGAGAGGTCTTACATCTGCTAGTTCATTCCCCTAATGGCCACAATGACTGGAGCTGAGCCGATCCAAAGCTAGGAGCCATGAGATTCTTCCAGGACTGCCATGCTAATGCAAGGCCACAAAAGACTTGGACCTTCTGCTGCTGCTTTCCCAGGCCATATCAGAGAGTTGAATTGGAAGTTGAGAAGCCGAGAATCAAACTGGCATCCACATAGGATGCAGGCATTGCATGGGCAGCTTTATGCACTATGCCTCAGGGCTGGCTCCCCATATGATTATTTCAATATATACAGAGAAAGCATTTGATAAAAGACATTATCCCTTCATGATGAATACCTTAAGCAAATTGGATATAGAAGGAATATTTATCAACACACTTAAGGCAATTTATTACAATCCCACAGCTAGCATCTTTTTTTTTTTTTTTTTTTTTTTTTTGACAGGCAGAGTGGACAGTGAGAGAGACAGAGAGAAAGGTCTTCGTTTGCCATTGGTTCACCCTCCAATGGCCACCGCGGCTGGCGCACTGTGGCTGGCACACTGCGCTGATCCGATGGCAGGAGCCAGGTACTTATCCTGGTCTCCCATGGGGTGCAGGGCCCAAGTACTTGGGCCATCCTCCACTGCACTCCCTGGCCACAGCAGAGAGCTGGCCTGAAGAGGGGGAACTGAGACAGAATCCGGCGCCCTGACTGGGACTAGAACCCGGTGTGCTGGCGCCACAATGCGGAGGATTAGCCTAGTGAGCCACGGCACCGGCCATACAGCTAGCATCTTATTGAATGGACAGAAGTTGGAAACATTTCCACAGGATCTGGAACCAGACAAGGATGACCACTCTCACCATTGCTATTCAATATAGTGCTGAAAGTTTTAGCCAGAGCCATTAGGCAAGGAAAATAAATTGAAGTGATGCAAATTTAAAAGAAGGAAGTCAATATATCCTCATTTGCAGATGACATGATCCTTTTTTAGGGAAAACAGTTATCAAAGGGGAGAGGCAACAGAGATAATGGAGAAAATACTTGCAAACTGTGAAACTGATAGAGTATTTTTTTAAAAAACAAATTCCTGCATTTATTTGCTTCTTTTTTATATTTATTTATTTATTTATTTATTTATTGACAGGCAGAGTGGACAGTGAGAGAGACAGAGAGAAAGGTCTTCCTTTGCCATTGGTGCACCCTCCAATGGCCGCCATGGCCAGCGCACCACACTGATCCGAAGGCAGGAGCCAGGTGATCCTCCTGGTCTCCCATGGGGTGCAGGGCCCAAGCACCTGGGCCATCCTCCACTGCACTCCCTGGCCACAGCAGAGAGCTGGCCTGGAAGAGGGGCAACCGGGACAGAATCCGGCGCCCCGACCGGGACTAGAACCCGGTGTGCCGGCGCCGCTAGGTGGAGGATTAGCCTATTGAGCCATGGCACTGGCCCTGATAGAGTATTAATATCCAGAATCTAAATGAAGAGCTCATGAAACTTAACAACAATAGATCAAGTAATCCAGTTAAGAAATAGGCAAAGGATTTGAACAGGCATTTTTCAAAAGAGGAAAATCAAATGGCCAAGAAACACATGAAAAAAAAAAATGCTCAGGATCTCTAGACAACAGGGAAATGCAAATGAAAACCACAAGGAGTTTTCACCTCACCCCACTTAGAATGGCTCTCATACAGAAATCAATGAACAATAAATGCTGGCAAGGATGTGGGGAAAAAGGTACCTTAATCCACTGTTGATAAGACTATAAACTGTTACAGCCATTGTGAAAGACAGTATGGAGATACTTCAGAAATCTCACACTAGATCTCCCACGTGACCTAATCATTCAACTCCTGGGAATTTACTCAAAAGAAATGAAATCAGCAATTGAAAGTGTGATCTGTACCCCCATGTTCATTGCAGATCAATTTACAATAGCTACGATATGGAACCAGCCCAGATGTCTATAAATAATTGTATAAAAATATGGTATATATACACTGCAGAATAGTACTTAGCAGTAAAAAAAAAGTTGAAACTTTTTTTTAAGATTTATTTTATTTATTTGAAAGACAGAGTTACAGAGAGAGGTAGAGACACAGAGAGAGGTCCTCCATCTGCTGGTTTGCTCCCCAGGTGACCACAATGGCTGGAGCTGCGCCAATCCGAAGCCAGGAGCCAGCAGCTTCTTCTGGATCTCCCACACTGGTGCAGGGGCCCAAGGACTTGGGCCATCTTCTACTGCTATCTAAGGCCATAACAGAGAGCTGAATTGCAAGAGGAGCAGCTGGGACTTGAACCGGCACCCATATGGGGTGCTGGTGCTTCAGGCAAGGACGTCAACCCACTGTGCCACAGTGCTGGCCCCAAAATCTTGTCTTCTGCAACAATAATAGGATTGTAACTGGAAACCATAACTTAGTGAAATAAGCCAGTCTCAAAAAGACAAATATCATATTTTCCCAGATCTGTGGTAACTATTAGATTACCTACAAGGTAACTTATAGGAAGGAAATGGGCATTTTGAGATTCAATGATTGTTTACAGCTCTTGTAGCTATGGTTGAGGAACAGTTTTTTGGTCTTTTTTTTCTTCAGACAATTTGTTGAACTCTTTACTCAGTTTGGGTTAATCTTATGAGTATAAAGTAAATTGGGAATGGATCTTTAAGAAAGAGTGGGGATACGAAAGAGAGGAGGAAGTATGAGAGCGTGGGTGGGTATGGTGAGAAATATCACTAAGTTCCTGAATCTGTATCTAGGAAATACAAGAAATTCATCTACCTTAAATAAATATAAAAAATTGAAAAGACAGAAATATGTGAATGATTTAGAATTATTATTATTTGAATTGTTATAAAGGTAAAATACATAAATAATTGATTATATCATCATAACACATTATCCAGTTATCGTATATGACAGTAAGTATGTGCCTTAGAGATTATTTCAATTACCTGCTTTATCTTTGAAAGGGTAACTATTTTTGAAATGGAGAAATTATAAGAACTTGTAGATCAATGCCAAGTACCACTAGCATTAATCTGCCTGGCAACATGTTTGTCTGTCTTTCTTTCATCTGTTTTTTATGTGAAAGGCTCCTGCCAAGTTCCCCAGTGCCAGGCTCATTCCTCCCATTCTCCTTTCTGTCTAACTTTGTATTTTAATTTGCTTCCTTATTTGTTTCTTTGTAAATTTTTGTCTGAGTGCTGACCCTTGAGCTCTGCCTAGTTCTTTAATAGTTCTAAGAACTTGATGACCTCCTATTTTCCATACCCTTTTTCCCAAGTCTACATAATTTCTTACATTTCTAAATAGATAATGTTGACTACTTCCCAAAACCTGTTCCATGTTTCTATATGTTAGTGCTAGTTTTTGAGTGGAGTTCCATGAATTTCTAGAATCATTTTTGAAACCATGACTTATTTTTATGTTCCTGGTTGAGCCTCATTCCTCTGAGTAGCATTTATTTATAAATGATTATCATTAATGGAAAATCTTGTTACAAAAGCTGAAGACTTGTCATATTTTCAAGAACCATGTTATTTCTTTGATATACATGATCTACTGTACTTCTACTCATAGTACAGTTCTATGAAATGGATTTAATATCTCTGTTTCATGGAGAAAATGACTGAGTCTTTAAATAAAAATTCTAGCAATATTTCACACTTTTTGCGATTCAAAAAAATAGTCTATTTATTTTATAGATTTTAAATTCAAGTAATTTGTTTTGCAAATTAATACAGAAATGTTCCTCATGAATTTAATAGCTTAGATTTCCATCACAGTGAATGAAAAATAGAAAAAAGTAAGCAGAGTTCACATATAAGTACAAAGAAAAATTATTGCAATAGTAAAATCTTAAAAATGGAATGTTCAAAATAAGATAAAGTCTAATATAGCAGGAAAAATCTTATATGGCAGGAAGGCAGGATGAATAAGTTAGATTCTAAAAATATTTAAATTAAAAGATACCAGAAAATGAAATAATTTTAACAGGTATAAAGAATACTATGCCTAAGTTATGCATGCCTTCAAATGATTTGAAATATGGTTTCTTTAATTATAACTAATGTCTACATATTATTTATTATACATTTTAAATTCAGTTAGCTTAGAATATAGGTTAGCATTACTTTAATTGTATTTTACATGTGCCAAAACTTGAAATTGTTTGATTCTACGCAGAGTCCTGAAGAAGAAAGATTTTTCCCTACAGTATGCAATAATCTGATACACTAACAAAACAATTGTTCTACTATTTTCTAAAATATATTGGCACTCAGATCTTCATGCTTATTGAAGGTACAGACTAGAAAATTCAATAGCAAGATATCAGAATATTACTTTATATTAGTTACTTCAAACTTGTGATTTTAAGTGGGCTCTTTATACTAAAGACAAGTTTTTCAAAAATAGCACCTACTTGCAAAATTGATTCTACTGTTTAATAATATAACTTGATACATTATTAATTTTTATTTATAAGTCCACAGTAACAAACAATTCCTAATTTTAATGTCCTACATTAATAGATATGAACATTGCTCATGTGACTTTGGCTATATATTTACTTTAGCTTTGTACTTCTACTTTACTTGAATTTATCTTGGGATACAGGTTAAGGATATAGCCTTTACCTTGGTTGTATGAAAGAAGGGAAAAAAGACAATGACACACCATGTAAGACTCTTAAATCTACTGATTGGAAGTGGCATTTCTTATTTCTACTCATATTCCATTGGCCAGAAAGTCAAATTGCATGGCTTCAGAGCATGGAATATATTACTTACATGGTGTGTTTGTGTGTGTGTGTGTGTGTGGTATCCAGAAATATGTATGCACTTTATTAATAAGGAAGCAAATAATGGGCTTATAAATAATAATATATTATCTACTATCTTGCTTTCATGTACTTCTTTCCTACCTCTGTATACAAAAAATCATTTACATGTATTTTGTGAGTGTATTTTAAACATCTATCTCATCAACACTCAAATTCAGACTACAGGATTTCATGATAACACAAACATCAACTCTGGGAGTTCTTTTTGGTTTCTTTTTTTAAAGATTTATTTATTTATTTGAGAGGCAGAGGTAGAGAGAGAGAGAGAGAGAGAGAGAGATCTTCCATCAACCGGCTAACTCCCCAAATGGCTGCAAAAGCCAGAGCTGGAACAGTCCAAATCCAGAAGCCAGGAGCTTCACCTGGGTCTCCCACGTGAGTACAGAGGCCCAAAGAATTAGGCCATCTTTGGCTGTTTTCCCAGTCACATTAACAGGCATCTGTATTGGTATTGGTGCAGCCAAGACTCCACCTGGTGCCCATATGGGCTGCCAGCCCTGTAGTCATGGCCCACTTTGCCATAGTGCTAACCCATAGATTTGGTTCTTCTTAATCTAGATATCTAACAATTAACATATGAGAACATGAATGATCAAACATAGTAGGTACTTTCAGTACACACACTATCTTCTTTCAAAACAGAAAATATACTAGTTACTTGTTTATAGAGAGCTAAAATACTGTTGAGCTGTTGTTGTAAGGACCCTCTTTTGTGGTGGTAGAAAATGCTTCTTTATAGTGTCCAAGTTCTATTCTTTGTGAATTGTACTTGGTTTTACACTGAAAGGTAGTGCTCCTTCCATGATCTTCTTTGGTCAAATCTGAAGAGCACAATATGGTATCAAGCTGCCTGGCCAATCACTGGCCAGGCTTTCAAATTTCCAATGGGCAGTGGTTTTCCAACTTAGAGATATTAGACATATTGAAATTCCCAGGACACACAGGGTGTAATCTGTTATTTAGTTAGTTCACTTAACTTTGGTTAGAACCTTGTGAGGTTGAATCAAAACAAATACTGAAAAGCATCTAAAGGAATGTTAATGGACCAATCCTGTCAGGTATCTCCCAGCAAAAGAAAGAAAAAGTGATGGTAATTTATATTCTAGAAAAATATCCTACATTTCCACATCACCAGCAGCAAATGTACCATTAAAGAAGAGAAAAGCCAATGGAACAATTCTTTACAGTACACATTTTAGAATGTGTAATGAAGGGCAAATGAACTGAAGATTCATTATTGCCGATCAGAAGCCTATTCGTTTTCTGACACTTGCAATTAAAATATGACTGAAAAGCATTTCTCCATCTTATAAACTTATTATTAATTATACAAACTAAATTATTTAGCACATATTTTAAAATTGAGAGTATTTCCAATTTTATTTGAAATAATATTTACCAATAGGAATCAGGCATGGTGGATTGTCATATTTATGATCAGTTTGAAAGAAGAGTGCCATTGTAGGCCAAAGGATGTTGACAAATGCTTCCACCCTCCTCAGTTAGGCACATGGTTGGTGTGGCACATTGCAATAAAGGTTAAATGTTTTCATTAATCCCTGAATGTTATGAGTCATCAGTTTCTTCTACCAAAGAGAGAGAGAGAATACTTTTCTCCCAGTTGGATTTGTGTTTCTTTACACTCCCAAATATTTATATTGGTAGTTCTCATTCCTAGTACACCTTGCTGTGATGGTACTTTATGATAGGTCCTTTGGAGAGGTGATTTTACTGATATGAAGTGAACCCAAATCCAATATAACTGGTGACTTCATAAGAAGAGGAAGAAATGTCAGAAATATGTTCAAGTAGAAAAAGGTCACATGAGGAGACAGTGAGAAGAGAGCCAATTACAAGCCAAGAGAAGAGGCTTGAGAAGTAAACCTCCTAATAGCCTGATCCTGGACTTCCAACCTTCCAAACAGAAAGAAATAAATTTCTATTGTTTAAGCCACTGTCTGTGATATTTTCTTAGGCATCCCTAGCAGACTAATGTACTTATCTTGCTAGGCATGTACCTCTCCACTTCTCTTTCCTGTACTCTAGATGTGACAAAAAGCTAGTTATTCACAAATAACTGTGCAAGTTGTCTTTCACAACTGAAAATCCTAAGGAGTACTGCCCCTTACAGACGTCATATGACAGATAAGGACTTACATGTATATATCTGATGAAATATTTAAAATCTTATCTCAGTTACATATCCTGAAGGAATAATAATGATATATTTTCTTTAAAGAGGTAAATAAAACAGTTTAATAGTGTGTAAAGAACTTTACCTAGTTCACAAAAACTATCTCAAGTATTAGTTTGATTTCTTTAATGCTTGCTTTCCTATAAAATAAAAATCTAGACATTCTCTGGTAATTATATTCTACCATGCCCCTAATGGAGTTTTAACCATATTATAAAAGTGCATGATTATTTAGATACAATTACTAAAAGAAACAGCAAAAACATATATCTGTGTAAACCAGGTGCTAAAATAAGTTGCACTTTAATAAAAATTCAGTATATATCATGTCCCATATTAAGAACTTTGCATCAATTATCTTACTCATTATTTTAAAAATTTCTTGTTGGGGGAGTGGGTATTTAGCCTATCAGTTGCAATGTCAGTTAAGAAACTTGAATCCTATATGAGGGTATCTGTATTTATTATCAGGCTTTGTCTCCACATTTAACTTTGCATTAATCCAGAGCCTGGGAATCAGCAGTGATGGTTCAAGTGGTTGGGCCCTTTCACCTATGTGGAAGACTTGGATGCCATTCCCAGCTTCTGGCATTAGATCCAGGCTAACTCAAGAGTTGAAGATATTTGGGGAGTAAATGTGTGCATGGATTTCTCTGTCTCTCTTGCACATTTTGTTTTCTCTCACATTCTTTCTGCCTCTCAAATAGCAAAATTCCCTGAGTAGAGTATGATTATCACTTTGACCAGGGGGCCATAATCTGGGACTGGTACTTTATTTGGACTCACTCTGACCCTCCTTAAAACACAGCCCTCTGTCCAAATTGAGGGATACAAAGTATGTGTCTTCTTGTGGCTCACTTCCTCATTTTAGACAGGGATCTGAATAAAACTGGACTTGGAAATTCTTTGTCCAAAATGCACCATGTCTACTTGTAAAGTTTGTGTGGTCCTCCTATTGATGTCCTTTCTTTCAAGTGCTTACCACATTGACAGTCACATCAGTCCATGTGATAGGAAAAGAGCAGCTGTTTGAGAGGGTTGTTGTTGAGGTATTGTCACGTGTGTTTGTAAGATCCTATGTGTGCAAGACAGAGTTAGATGAAGAGAGAAGAGAGTTGGGCTGAGTATAACCTTCATTAATTCACTATATATGGTAAAGAATACCAAACAATTCTTAGAATTTTAAATGGAATTATGAACTTTCAAAATTGCGACAAAGTTGTGCTGTACTTATGATGGTGAAAAAGTAAACCATCATAATTAGCATATTAGTTTCTATAATTCATTCTCATTAATATACATCGAACATATTTTATGTAATACATAGATATATTTCTAAAAATATAGTGTTACTTCCCTACTTCTTTCCTTCCTTCCTTTGTTTTTTCTCTTTCGTACTTTCTTTTTTTTCTTTTTCTATTTCTTAATTTTTCTGATAACATTTTTAATTTACTTGATAGTCACAGGAATAAAAAAATACTCCATTACATAAAGAGTTCTATAAATAAACACTGGAAAGACCACTGTTCATCAGGAATACAGACAAGATCTATAAGCAACCATGAAATCTCAATATGTCAATTTCAATAATACACATCCATTTTTTGTGTGTCTATGTATCAGTTACACAAATCAGAGAAAGCATGTGATACTTGTCTTTTGGAGTCTATCTTATTTCACAACACATAATGGTTTCCAGTTGCACACATTTTGTTGCAAATGACAGGATTTCATTCTTTTAATGGATAAAAAATATTACATCATATATATATACATATATAAACACATTTTCTTAATCAAGCCATCAGTTGATGAACATCTGGGTTGATTCTATATTTTTAGATACTATAAACATGGTGGTATAGATAGCAATTTCATATGCTGATTTCATGTAAAAGAGTAAATTCTCAAGAATGGAATGGATGAGTAGTAGTTTGATCTATTTTCAGATTTCTGAGGAATCTTCATACTGTCTTGCACAATGATTTTACTGGCATACATTTCCACAGTGTACTAGTGTACCTTTAGAGTACCTTTCCCCCCACATCATGGTCAACATTTTTTTTTTTTTTTTGATGATAGCTATTCTAACTGGGGTATGATGAAACATCATTATTGTTTGTGTGGTTTTATTTGCATTTCCCTAATGGCTAGTGATCCTGAGCATTTTTTCATGTGTCTGTTAACCATTTGAATCTTATCTTCGATAATACCAGCTCATGACCTTTGCCCACTTCTTAACTGGATTGCTTATTTTGTTGTTGTTGAGATTCATGAATATCTTATATATTCTGGATATTAATCTTATCCGATGCATAAATTGCAACCACTTTCTGCCACTCTCTGGGTTGCCCTTAATTTTGTTAAGTGTTTGTTTTGTTGTGTGGAAGCTTCTTAGCTTGATGTAAATCCATTTGTTTCTTTTACTTTCATTGTCTGTTCTTGCATCTTACCCATGAAATTCAGCCTATACCTATATTTTGCACATCTCCCCTAGATTTTTTTTCTAATAATTTGAAGGATTCAGGTCTCAGTTTTAGATCCTTGACCTATTATGAGTTGATTTTTGTATAAAGCGTAAGGAAAGGGTTTGCTTCAGACTTATGCATGCAGAAACACATTTTGCTATTTGTTGAAGAGACTGTCCTTTCTCCAGGGAGTGATTTTAGTTCATTTGTTCAAAAAATAATTGGTTGTAGATGTGTGGTTTAATCTTTGGGGTTTAATCTTTGGGGTTTCTGTTTGTTCACATGGCTATTTTTGTGCCAGTTCCAGGCAGTTTTGATAATAATTGCTTTGTAGAATGTCATGAAATCTGTAATTGCGATGCTTCTGGCTTTGCTTTTATTGTTTAAATGAAGAATGCTTTGGCTACTCTAGGACTCTTGCTCCCATATGAATTTTAGGATGTATTTTGTAGATTTGAGAGGAATGTCCTGGTATTTTGTTTGGGATTGCATTGAATCTGTTAATTACTTTGGGCAATACACACATCCTGATTACATTATTTCAATTTAAAAATAGAAGCTTTTTCCATTTTTTGTTTTCTTGTATTTATTTCCTTAATGGTATGTAGTTATCAATGTAGATATCTTTCACAACATTGGTTATATTTATACCAATGTGTTTAATTGTTTTTTTAGCTGATGTGAATGTGACTGATTTTAAAAGTTCATTCTCAGCACCAACATTGTTAGTAAATATGAATATTATTGATTTTTGGTGTTGGTTTTATATGCTGAAACTTTTACAAACTATCTTATGAATTCCAATAAACACCTAGTAGGGTCTTTTGGTTTCTGTATCTAAAGGATCATGTCATCTGCAAATCGATAAACCTTTCCAGTTTGTAAGCCTTTGTTTTCTTTTTCTCGCTAATGACTCTGGTGAAAAGTTCCAGAAATATATCGAATAGTAATGACAGTGGGCATCCTTGTCTCATTCTGTATCTTAGTGGAAATGCTTCCATTTTTTCTCTTTTCAATAAGTTGCTGGCTGTGGGTTTGTCATATATTGCTTTGATTGTATTGAAGCATGTTCATTCTACACCAAAAATTTAGTTAATATTTTTTATCATGAAAGGAAATTATATCTTATCAAATGCTTTTTCTGCATCTACTGAGAAAATCACATGGATTTTATTCTTCAAACTGAGGATGTGATGCATCAAATTTGTTGATTTGTGTATGATTTACCATCCCTGCCTCTCTGGAATGAATTCCGCTTAATTCTGAGTGGATGATGCTTTTCATGTGTTGTTGGAATCTATTAACTAGTATTTGAAGAGGATGTTTGTATCTATGTTGTTCAGGGAATTTGTCTTCAGTTATCTTTCTTTGATATAACTTTTTTCTTATTTTGGAATTAAGGCGATGCTTGCTTTATATATGGAGTTTGGAAGGATTTATACCTTTCAATAGTTTTTAGTAGTTTACTAAGTGCTGGGATTAGTTCTTTAAAAATTTGTTAAAATGCATCTTTGAAGCCAACTCGTCCTAAGCTTTTCTTGGTTGTTAGGAACTATATTACTGATTCAATCTCCATCTTGATTATTGGTCTATTTAGGTTTTCTATGGGTTTGTGCTTTAATTTTGTTAAGTTGTGTGTGTCCAGGAATCCTTTTCCTCTGAATTTACCATTTTGATGGAATGTATTTGATAGTAGTAATTCATGATGCTGATTTTTATTATTATATTATTATTTATTATTATATTATTATGTAGGCACTAATTACTATAAACTTTCATCTTAACACTGTTTTTGCTGTATGCCATAAATTTTGATACATTGTTTGTCATCTTTTTTGTTTCTAAGAATTTTTTTTATTTCCATTTTGATTTCTTCTATGAATGACTGGTCATTTCTGTTCAGGTGGTTCAGTTTCCACGTGTTCAGTTATTTTCTAGAGTTTCTTATACTGTTAATTTCCAGATTCTTTCCAGTGTGGTCAGAATGACACAAGATGCAACTTCAATTTTTTCTTAAGTTTGTTGAGACTTGTTTTATGGTCTAGCATATGATCTGTCTTACAGAATCTTCAATGTACTGATGTAAAGAATTCTGCAGTTGTGAGATGAAATGTTCTGTAGATATCAAGTAGAAATTTTTGGTTAACAGTACAGAGTAACTCTGTTGTTTCTTTGTTGATTTTCTTTCGATATGTCCATATTTGAAAGGTATTCAAAGCCCTCACTATTACTGTATTGGAAAATATGTCTTTCTTCATATCCATTAATATTTATTTTAAATAGCTAGTTGCCTTATCCTTGGGTGTTTACATACTTACAATAGTCCAATCTTCTTATTGAATAGATCTTTTAATCATTATGTAATGTTGCTCTTCATCTCTTTTAACACTTTTTGTTTTAAAGTCTACTCTTTTGATATGAGAATAGCAATGCTTGCTCTTTTTTTTTTGCTTTCCATATGCAGGGAAAATTTCCATTAATCCACTTTCATTCTTTGTGTATTTTTCTTGGTAAAGTGTGTTTCCTATAGGCAGCCAATTGATGCAATGCTTCTTAATTCATTTGTCCAGTCTGTACCTTTCATTGTAAAAAATGTAGTCCATTTACATTCATATTATTATTGATAAATTATGATTTAGCACTGTCATTTTCCCTTAAAAATTCCCATTGTTTATTTTTGATATTCTTTTTCTTTTACTAGATTTTCTTCCTTCACATTTTTTCATGATGCTGATTATCTTTCTTTGTTTCTATGTGTAGTATATCCTTAAGTATCATTTATAAGGCAGCCCACCTGGTGACAAAATCTTTCAATTTTTTTGCTTCTCTTATAAGGCCATTATTTCACCTTCCTTTGTAAACGGAAGTTTTGCTGGGTAAGGCATTCTGGTGTCACCAGAGTTTTCCTTTTAGAACTCAGATTATATATCTCATTCTCGAGAGATTCTGTTGAGAAGTCTGTTGTGAATCTAATTGAAGACCTTTTCATGGTAATCTGGTTTTTTAGCTTGCATATTTTAGGATAATTGTCTTTATGCTTTATTTTTGAAAGTTAGACTAATGTGTCCTCTTGAAAATATTTTCTGATCATACCTATTTGAGATTCTATGCAATTCCTGTATTTGAATTTCAATATCTTTTTCTAAATTGGGAAAATTTTCTGCTATTATTTCATTGAGTATTTTTTCTAAGACATTTTTGCATATCTTCAGGCACTCCTTAGACATGTACATTTGTTCATATGATGGCATCCCATAGATCCTGAACACCATTTTTTGTTTTTCTAATTTCTTCTCATTTTTTGTCTAATTGATATATTGTAAATAAAAACTCATCTTGTTCAGATATTCTTTCTTCTGCTTGACTGAGTCTGCTGCTAGTTCTTTCTACTGTAAATATGCGTGTCTCTGTCAAACACACACACACACAGTTGTTGACTACATTTCTATTTTATTTTTATTATGTCATCAATATCTCTATATCCTTGAAGAATTCCTTTTTCATGTCTTGTATGGATTTCCTTTTTCGTGTAATTGCTTCTCTGTGTTTTTGAGCATTCTGACAATCTTTTGAACTCCTTTTCAGATATTTTGTTAGTCTCTCCATCTTCACAATTTGATACTAACACTTTATTGTGTTTTCTTTGAGTTCATTTTGCCTTCCTTATATATGTATGTAGATTTATATGCATCTGGGGAATCACTTGTTGTTATCACCTCTGAAGATTTTGTTCTTGGAAATGTGCCTCTGGGGCAATGCCTCCAGCTTACACCACATATTCAGAGGTGTGTGCTGGAGAGGGCCAGGGAGCTCTGGCCAGCTTTTATGGGTGGGGCAAGAGTCCAGAGTGACATACAGGTTGAGTGTGGTACATCCCCTCTATTGTCAAAAGAGGGACGGGATGTCGGTGCTGGCTACTGTGTTCCAAACCTCAGCTCTTCTCTGTGTGAAGGTCAATCAGCTGATTCACTGGCTAGAGTGCACACCCCACTCACTCAGGCACATGTACCACATATAGCACTTATGTGTCCTGCAGAGTGAGTGCTGATCCCTCTGTCAGGTGCCTCCCCAGCACACAGAGTTCTGAGGTCCAGGAGTTGGGTAATGTGAGTGCCTAAAAGCACCATATCCCCTGCCCTTCTGGGTTCCATGGCTTACACAGAACTTACACAGTCACAAGATTCCTTCAGTCAAAGGGTGCAAGGGACCCATTCTGTGCCCTGCGATCTTCTCTGTTCCCAGAGTGAGTCACCTAACAGAAGTCAGTTGGAGCTTATCCTCAACAAACTGAATCTGCCATTTTCTTAGGGGAGGGTGAAAGAAGCAATGTGATCTTCCTTCATGAAGCTAATTGGATGTCCTGCCTTCTGCCATATCCGCGTCCTAGACTTATAATCACTGGGGTTCATGGAGTCTCACTCAGAAAAAATCAGTAGTGGCATGGGCCAATGCAGCTTATTTCACCTTTCTCTGGAATGATGGCATATACTCTCTGGCCAGCAGCTATTGGAATTGTGGGTAGTGTGATGCCAGCTGCTGTATGTCTCTACACCGTCTGTGCTGCACCAAGAGGTCCCTGTTCTATTTTGTAGGATCTCACTGAAAATTTGTCCCCAAATATCTCCTGGAGTCATAGTACTTCCTTTGTCTTTCTGGTATCTTTCTGAGGCTGAAATCAATGTCCCTTCTTCCTATTCAGCCGTATTGGGTCTTGCTATCTTATACATTTTAAACAAGATATATGACATGTGAGTCTTCATTAATACTACTGTCCCATTATGTAAATATGAAGATATTAGAACTTAGGTTAAAACAATTTCACATTAGCAGAGGGCAGAATACAAATTACAATGAAAACCAATCAAAATTTAAAGTTCTGTGTGCTACCCTATTTTAATTTCACATTTCTCATGATTGAAATGATGAAACAAAATAGCTAAAATTTTCAGGGTAGAAAAAGGGTGAAAAGTTATATAATTTTATCAGTAAAGATACAGATTATATTTTACCCAAATTTTTTTATGTTTTAGCACTTTTACTGCAACTAGCTTTGTAGCCCCCAAAATTTTAGTAAATGTATAAAAATCACTTGACCTTAGTAGCTATATTTTTTATTAAACAAAACACCTAGTTTTCTGCTATGGCCTGAGAAAGCAGTGGAAGATAGCCCAAGTTCTTGGGCCCTTGCACCCACATGGGAGTCATGGAAGGAGCTCCTTACTCCTGGCTTCGGATTGGCACAGCTCTAGCCATTATGGCTATTTGGGTAGTGAACCAGTAGATGGAAGATTTTCTCTTTCTCTCTCTCTTTCTCTCTCTCTCTCTCTCTCTCTCTGCCTCTCCTTCTCTTTCTGTGTAATGCTTTCACATAAAATAAACAAATATTTTTAAAAAATCCACAACAACTTTATACCACTATTGTGTTACACAGTGCCAGATACAAAGTAGATATTTTATAAGTAATGCCTGATCTCTCTTAAAATAGTAAGTTCCCTGAAGACAAATTTTTTCCTGGCTGGGCAAAAGTTCATATAAATTAATGAAAGAATATATTTCTAAAATTTTGCTGAGAATTTACTTCTACAATCTTTTCTGTGAATTATTAGAATTCGAGTGTAAAAACGATATCCCAGGTGATGCAAGTAAATGACTAACAAGGATAATCATAATGCTACTCCCCTCCACAAAGGTCATACTAGAGAATACTGTTAAACAATAAAAGCAGTTTGAATCCACCATGACTCAGAGCAATAGCAGGGCAATCTTAGTCTGCAGAATGGAGAAAATACCTCACAAGTAAGAATAATCTTCTTGGGCCATGCCAGGTCCAACTGGAAGCCAGCATAACTCTACTAGCTAAGATTTCCCATGATTCCACGGCTTTGGAGGTGGGAGGATGTAATTGGAAGCAGACAATGGACAACATCTCCATTCTGGGAACCTTCATTGGAAGTGCACTCCGTTCCCAAATCTGTGGAAGTGTTGGGAATGTTGCATGGGCTGGAACCACCTCTGGTCAGATGGAAAAAAAAAGTAGCGAATGGATCTTAGTTGCTTGCATTGTACGTTTTTGTTTGCTGGTCTGAATTTTGTACAGTGAGGATTCCTCACTGAGAGGGCTGACTAGTGCCATTGTGCTGTGGGATAATGGTGCCAACAATCCCAAGTCCTTGCCCAATTTTGCCATGATGCTCAAGTGCTCTGTTTTTTTTTTCTCCTGATCTGGGTGCCACAAAAAGTTTGGATACCAATTCCTGGTACAGACTTGGAAATAATTGCAGTTATTCATTTAAGTACAGTGAAGTTTCTAAGTGACTGTTCTCTCATTAAATTTTTGTAGATCTCAAAAGTAGGTCAGGGAATTAGTTCCAGAGCGGAATTTAAGTTCTTGCACTTATGCTAAATTGTTCAAGACCCCCAAAGAACTGCAAGCCAGCAATTATTTTTTCTGTTAAATAATGAATATATAAGGCCACCAAAAATCACTTTCAAGGGTCAGAAGATTGGCTTTCTCTTCAAATGCCCAGACTTAACAGCAAAAAAAAAAAAAAAAAAAAGCACCACTGAAGTTGATGGGCTCAGAAGAAATGGCAATCTACAAAATGATAGGTAAATAATTCAGAGTAATTCTTCTATAGAAACTGAGAGAATTATATGAAAATACAGATGGTATAACAGATATGTCATATAAAAATAGCACAAATTTATTTCAGTACAATAAAATTGAAATCTACATATAGATTTTAAATAATGTGCATGTTCCATGAACTTTATGAGAATATCTCACATACTAAAGATAAAAACCAACATGTGAAAGACTTCTATTACATAGGAAGGCAATAAGAAAGAAAGGAAAATCTGCAAAATAATTAGAAAACAATGAACAAAATGACAGTAGTAAATACTTATTCATTAATAGTCATCTTTAATGGGAATTGGTTAGATTTTCCAAGTTAAAGATATACAATGCTTAATATATAAAACAAATGAAAACTGAACATAAGAAACAAAGCAAAAACCCCAGGAATATGTTTCTTAAAATAGGCTCACATTATCTGTAAGCGGGCCTGCAGATTGAAAGTATACACGAGACAGAGACATTTCAAAAAATGCAAAATAAAAAAACAATAAAAGTAGCTAAATATTTATCAGATAAACTAGATTTTAGTAAAAAAAAAAAGAAACATTCTAGCAATAGACAATGAAGACTGAAACCAAGAGAGACCCAAGTGCTGTGGCATGTTCACCTGCTCCCTGCCAGCATACTTTGGAGCAGGAAAATAGAATTGAAGCAGAGTCAGGACTCAAACTAAGACACTGTGACAAGTGGGTTTCCCAAAATGCATCTCAACTTCTAAGCCAAACATCACACCATAGATTTATTTCAGAATAAAATACATGTAATCTCAGAGAAGTTCTTCACTATAAAATTTACATGACACTTTCCTCATTTTTCTCATAATGAAACAATGTATTGTTAAACATACATTTAAGTATATCATTTGAAAATTTATTAAACAAATCAGTGGCATTTACAAGTTATTAATTGAAAACGGTTTCCAATTGTTTTGAAGGAATCATTTTAGAATAGTCTTACACTTCTTTTCAGTCAAATCAAGATAATTGTTTTCATTTAACATGTAAAATAGTTTCTTGACTGGTTCTGGGTCTTGGAATATTTTAATAATTTTCAAGTACATTTACATCAATACAGTGTCAAATTTAAAAGATTTTTATGATTGCATTTCCTTGTTGACCGACTATTTTACCAATTCAATTGGAAATTACTCTCAAATTAATGTTACCTCTGAAGGCTATATACACCCCCACATTGTTTTTTAAATCTTTTTGTGACATATTATACCTTACCCTTTCCTAATGATACCTTTCAAATGTGAAATGTTTTTTTTTTTCCACCAGGCACAGCTTTTCTTGTAAATAAAATGTGAACAAATGATTATTTGTAGCCTTTCTGACAAACATTTAGGTCTTTCAAATGTAGTTTCAAAGTGTCAAAACAATGGCATTCAAAGTGAAAAAGAAAAAATTCTCACTGGGTTTTTGAAAATAGAAAGGAGTTATAGAAAATAGAGTGATAAGGATTACCCCCCTTTTTATTGAATTGTATGTTTGTATAAAAAAACTGAAACTAGTTTAAGATATTCTACTACAAATTTATAATAAGACCTCAGTGGATTTGAAGAAAATCATATAGGTCAGTTTTTCCAATGAAAGGTACAAATCAGAAATCTCCAGAGAACTCTTAAAATGCATACACTTAGGTTCAACCTCAAACCCATTGCATAATCATCTGTTGGAATCCATGAGGAAAAGAAAATATATGAATTATAATTTAAAATAGTTGAAATTTTATTTTTTAGGAAAATATCTAAACACATTGTATTTATTTACAATATATAATATCTATTATAACCTAATTATATCTACTATATATTGATTATAGTATATACACTTTCCATTTTATTTGAAAGGCAGAGAGACAGTGAAAGATAGAAAAACTCACACAGAAAGATAAATCTTCCATTCATTGGTTCACTTTCCAAATGACCAAAATAGCCAGAGCCAGGGTTGGCTGAAGCCAGGAGCCCAGAACTCAATCTCTGTCTCTCCTGTGAGTGTCAGAAACCCAAATACATGAGCTATCACCAACTGCCTCCAAGGGTGCACATTAGCAGGAAGGAACAATCAGAAGCTGAGCTTGGACTTCAAATCCAGTCCCTCAAACATGGGATGCTGTGTCAGAAGTGACCTCCTAACCATTACACCTAATGCCTGCCCTGGAAGTTATTCATCATGTAGGCACTGACTTTGTCCAATGGTTAGGAAAAACAAAACACACGCTTGTACACATTCTAAATTTAAATGTTATCTGAATGAAGTAAGATCTTTATAACTACACTATGACCTGGAAATTTTGACAGAATCTGATTGTGATTTCTCAAGCCTTCCAAGAAACTACATACATTGCTTAGGAAACATGCTTTAGCAGAAGCGTATCTGTAGTCTCTTCCTCGTTTGATGTGGCAAGGTAGGTAGCTAGAGGCAGTATGATTCCCAAGGCATGACTGGCCGTGGAAAAGCGTCTCTGGAGAGTACTCACGTGAATTCTGTGAGTTCTCTCCCCCACCGTCTCTTTTTTCACAGTCTCAGTTCAGTAGCACCACAAATGTACTAGGTCCTAATCTCCTGTTAATTCGCCCCGCCCAGAGTCAGGTTTTTCTGCTAGGCTCAGGGCTGGTGCAGACCTGAGGTCGCTCTGCTTATGACGTATGTCCAAGATGGTGCCTGCTCTTTGTCTTGCTCGCCCTTGAGAGGTGAGCGGAGAGAGAGAAACCCGTGTCGGTGAAAAATTTTTTTAAGTTTTACAAGGTCATACCAGCAATGAACACTAAAGAGGGCATTTGGAATCATATAGTTGGATTTGGGAGGCCACATTGATAATCATGTAGAAGAGATAATGACTATATTTTTCTCACAACTGGAAGAACCCCCAAATTAATTACAGAAGTTATAGTAGCCATGTGATGTGAAACAACATTTTCTTTTTACTATGCTTTTGGAGTTGTAGCACATCACTCCTCTAAATTCTTTATTTCGGGCAGTATGTCATAGTATCTCCACATTCTGCTTGCTATCTTGATATTTCTCTAAACTAAAAAAAAAAAAAAAAAAAAAAAAAAAATCTGTCATTTCCATTTTCTTATGCCCTACTTTGAGATGCATTTGTCCTGAATTTCCATATTTGAGGGCATGTCTTCACTTTGCCTTCCAAAAGGAAAACAATAGAATGTTTCTTGGGAAAGGAACAAGAACTATATCTCTACAATGAAATAAATACATTTGATATCACAAATGGCTGGATTTTGTTAGGAAGTGTAGTAAAGCTTACTCAGCAAGAAGTGAAGTAGTTAGCTGTAGACAGGAAAACAGAATAGTGTTCCAAGAAAGTGGGAGCAACTCCTGAGATCTGGAATAGAAACACTGTTCACACAAAGATAGTTAAGTTACCAGCGGGAAAATGTGGGGAACTGGAGATTCCCCACAATTCTAAAAGAACAGGGTGTACAATAATTCCAGTTCAAGGGACTTTTAATCTTCCCTTCATGTGTTTAATGAGAAACTTGAAACTATTCAACCATTTTAAATAAACTTTGTTATTTCTCCCAACAAGAGGTTTAGTTTTAAAGAAAAATAAACAAAAATGTTTTATTTTCAAATGTTTACTCATTATAAGATATTTAGGCAATAAATGCATTCACTGATGCTAATGTTTTTGGCTGATCTATACTCCTGATATTGTTTAAATTGAGATTTGTATGTGATTGTTAATAGCTCTTTATGTAATATATATGCATAGTTGATCACTAAAAGTTCTTTATATATTTTATGCTTTGTAAGCAGTGTTCTTACATTTTTAATATTTTATTTTTATTTTAACTATTTTTATATTTAATAACCTAATATTTTTGTAGCCCAAAACAATTTTTTTCACTGATTTCATATTTAGAAACTCCTTTATCTTAGAGCAGGTAAATATTTATTTCTATTTTTGCATCAAATTTTATAGAAAAAATGTCTCACACCTTTATTTCCTGTTACTTTTGATCCACAGAAATCTTTATTTGCAAGAAAATTGTAATTGAATGTGTTATTTGAAATGAAAATACTTAAGATTATTTTATTGTTGAAAATATATGCTGAGTGAAATAAGCCAATCCCAAAGGGACAAATACCACTTATTCTCCCTGATAGGTGACAACTAACTGAGCACCAAAAAGGAAACCTGTTAAAGTGAAATGAACACTAGGAGAAACGGTGACTTGATCAGCCCTCACCCTGACTGTTGATGAACAACTTAATATGTTGTCCCTCTTAGTATTTTTTTTTGTTTGTTCTACTAAATACTTTTGGTTGAATACTGTAATCAATACACAATTCTTCTTAAGTGCTGAAACTTAACTGAAAAGTGATCAGTGTTAAATATAAGAGTGGGAATGAGAGAGGGAAGAGATGTGCAAGCCACTGTAATCCATAAGCTGTACTTTGGAAATTTATATTCATTAAATAAAAGTTAAAAAAAGAAAAATATAAATTATGTTTCTAAGCACATTCTTAAAAGAAAAAAAAATTAAAACTTTCTTCTTTGTTATTTATTTTGTTTTAAGCAATTATTTATTTTTTTTGAAAGTCAGAGCACCAGAGTATTGGAGTGGGGGGAGAGACTAGGAGATTCTTCCAGGGTCCCCATGTGGGTACAGGGGCCCAAGCTGTTGGCCATTCTCTTTCCCACACCTATTAGCAGGGAGCTGGATCAAAAGTAGAGAATCCAGGTCTCAAATTGGTGGCCGTATTAGGTGCCTGCATTGCAATCAGTAGCTTTACTAGTTACATCAAGTGCTGGCCCCTAACACTGTCTACTTTAATTGAATTCATTGAATTTTAATTAATTATTTCATGTTTTATTTTATATGTATGTATATATATATGTATATACATGTGATTATTTGCTATCATCCAACATTATATAGAAGGAATACCTAAACTGAGCCATAAAATTTTATGCTGCTTAAGTTACTGGCAGTGGGCATGGAATTATTACATTGCAGCTTATTTATCATATATCAGCACAAAGTTGTCCTCAAGTAATTTTGTTGTGACAAAATAAGCTTTCTGTCAAAGATAAATATTAATCTATTCATTTTGGAAATAACACTAAAATAATGATTAAGGAAAGTGCTCCATCTGCCTCCCTACCATTTTCCAAGTACATGAACACAAAGTGTAAATACCATCAAGACCTCTGTTTTCCCTCCTCCCACCTCGCTACCCACACATACCTTCATGTCCTCATCCCTAGAAAAGTGCCTGGTTCATTGTTTGGCAAAAACATGCACAGTTTGCCTTCAATGTTCAGTAATTGTTGTGATTATATCAAAGATGATACATTTTAAGGGGAAAAAAGTGAATCAGAATGCAATGTTCTTGTCACATAAAAATGATAATTAACAATAATAACTGCTTTCTCTGTAAAATCATTACATCAAATATTTTGAGGCTGTCACATTTTGATTGACGTTTTGATTGAAAAATGTGTTTCAATTTCAATAATTTTCCCCTTCCCAGACATTTTAAAAGTTATTTAGGTATCCACTGTAACATGGAGACATATTTAATTATAAATAGTACATTAATGCATGAAAACTATGTGTTTAAATGATTCCAGAAAGTTCTATAGTTTTGCTATGAAATCAGAGTTAAAATAAAGAAATTGTCTAGATCAATTCAGGAAAACCTTTTGCTCTCTAGAAAGGAAATAAACCCTGTGTTCCTGTTTGTATATACATCTATGAATTTTTCAGAGAACTATTTAAATCTTTCTGTTGTTTTCAATATTTATATCACTGCTTTATATTTAAAGATGATTTTCTGTCTCAAATATATGACGCTATGTTAGAAAAGAAGAGGTGCAAATTCACAATGCTAAGTAACAAGTTTATGTTAACAATTCATACTTCAAAACTAAACTCATACTGAGTTGAGTTGCAGTTTAACCACTTAATTTACAGTCTTACCTCTTCCAAATAAAAGAGCTTTTGAAAAAGATTCATTTAAATTTATTTGAAAGGTAAAGTTACAGAGAGAAATGGAGGGATAGTGATAAAGAGGTGGAGATCTTCCATCCTATAGTTCACTCCCCAAATGGCTGCAAAGGCTGGGCCTGGATGAGGCTGACGCCAGAAGCCTCAGACTCCAATCAGATCGCTCACACGAGTGTCAGGGTTCTAAATATTTGGGCCATCTTCCAGTGCTTCCCCAGATGCATTATCTGGGAGCTAGATCAGAAGTAGAGCAACTGGGACTGGAAATTGCACTCACGTGGAATGCCAGCACTTCAGGCAGCAGTTTAACCTACAGCACAATGCTGGCCTGGAAAGCATTTTTAAACTACAAAATATCATTGAAAATGGTATTTCAGTATTTGATGTTGACTAAATCAGCAGAATTAACTATTTAGTTAATTAAAGCATGACTTTATATAGGACATATCTATGTGAAATCAATGAAACCAAACCCAATAAACTAAAATTTTAAGAGCTTGACATGAGTTTTAATTAACAATACTGCATGCCAGGTTGTGCCCATATTGAAAGTTACACTGATGAGTTATATTATACTCAAATTGTGCAGAGGAGCTTGTTTCAATAGTGGTTTTAAAGACCATTCAATTATATAAGTTTTTATATTTTTGTACATTGGTTTTGTTAATGAGAATTAATAACACCAAGGAAATTGAAATATAATGCAGCTTATAATCACAGTAAACTTTACAAGAGATCCATAATAAAAGAAAAGACCCCCAAATTGTTTTATCTTGTTACTCTATCCAACTTTATGTTAGTTTTAGGTAAAATTAAGAACTTATATTTAAAATAGCTGCAATCTCTTGACAAATAAAAAATACTTCTCAAATATATACTGATAGATTTTTACTAGAGCTCTTTATTTCTAGTTAATTTCTCTCACTTCATAGAATCATGTTTTATTTATATAGAGATAGAAAAATATATATTCAATATAAGACTATACAATTCCATTTTTATATTTTCTATTGCAAAGAATATTTTGATAAACAGATTTGAGAGAGTTAAAATAACCACAATAATCTCTTTTCATCAGTTCAAAATTAAGGATTCATGTCTTGATTTGTAGTGATGAACATGATCACTTTTTTAATATTTGAGTTGTAATTACAAGTTAATAAATATATCACATTTTCATGGCATTTTATTTATTAATGTATGGGTGGGTTTTTTTTTGGTGTGTCAGTATTATTCTTTTCAAATTTTTAAGATTTCATATATCTGGCCGGCGCCGCGGCTCACTAGGCTAATCCTCCGCCTAGCGGTGCCAGCACACCGGTTCTAGTCCCGGTCGGGGAGCCGGATTCTGTCCCGGTTACCCCTCTTCCAGGCCAGCTCTCTGCTGTGGTCAGGGAGTGCAGTGCAGGATGGCCCAGGTGCTTGGACCCTGCACCCCATGGGAGACCAGGAAAAGCACCTGGCTCCTGGCTCCTGCCATCGGATCAGCGCGGTGCGCCGGCCGCAGCGCGCCAGCCGCGGCAGCCATTGGAGGGTGAACCAACGGCAAAGGAAGACCTTTCTCTCTGTCTCTCTCTCTCACTGTCCACTCTGCCTGTCAAAAAAAAAAAAAAAAAAAAAAAAAAGATTTCATATATCTTGATGAACTATCCTCATTTTAGCCTCTGCTTCTTAAATAATTTCTAAAACTTGAAAGCTGTTCAAGGCATTTTTGTTTCATTGTTTATATTTGCAGGCACATATACATAATCATTTCAGAAAAATACATCAGGGACAGGAGTCATACACAGAAAAATCTGGCTCAATTCATGATTACTACTTGGACTTAAGCTTGTACAATATTCATTTGTGCATCCTGAAAGAAACTGTTTGAGGAAAAAAAAATCTTAAAATGTTGATGGGAACTGATTGATTCCATTGAGTGTTATTGGTAAACAAAGGGCACAGGTAGTTATTTGATTTTTCCTAAAGTTTTCTCCATACATGGTTTTATTATGTTTTTATTTTTAGATGATTCTTTAAGACATTTGCTTCTAAGAAAATACTTATATATCAATAACTTCATAATCCATAGTTACTTATTATGAGGAAAGCAAATGTAAATATTTGACAATGAGAATCAATAATTAATAGTTCATTGTTTAATTAATATAAATTTACTTGTAATATTATGACCAAGACACATTGTTAAAATTATTATGTGATGTAATGATGCTTTAACATTTGATGAATAAATTTTTGGCATAATTGGAAGGACATGCCATCTTATTTTTCATTCACTTTTTAAACTATTCTTTGAAAATAGGCCCTGATAAAAATGTTTGCTGTAAAGATTTAAAAATAAATAAATTGTGCATGACTGTGTTTGACCTCAGAAAACTAATTTAACTTTTCTATGACAATACTCACTGTTTTAAAATAAATCAAGTTTTCATAGCTATGAAAATAGTTGTGCAAATTAATCCTGTACTATATTTTTTGAAGATTTATTTATTTATTTACTGTTTTATTGATTTACATGAAACAGGCAGAGAGATAGAGGGAGAGACAGAAAGAAAGATATCTTTCATCTGCTCATTCACTGTCCAAATGGCTGCAATGAATAGGATTGGGCTAGTCAAAAACAGGAGCCAAGAACTCCTTCCAGGTCTCCCACTTGGGTGGCAGGGAACAAGGCATTTGGACCACCTTCCTCTGATTTTCCCAGACTATTAGCAGGGTGCTGGATCAGAAGTGGAGCAGCCGGGGACACAAACCATAGCCAGTGTTGCAGGCTGTGTGTTGTACCCTCTAGGCCACAATGCCAGCTCCAAATTGTTCCACATTTGTAATCAGAAGCAGCAAGTTCAGATATCCAGAATACTCATCTGCAGATTTTACTTCCTGAGATGATATGATACCTAAATAATACAGTTCTTGATGTGAGGAGGATAGGTAGCTTTAGGAAAAAATAACATAATTTTTGCAAAAAATCTCTATTTTTAGTGATTTTTAAAACAGTGAAACACTCCTTTTATTTTTACTTCCAATAAAAGAATCACAGAGATCGGTAAAGAGGAGTTGGTGAAATGACTTCTTGTTAAATGAAAACTCTTTCATTTACATTTTTATAGTGCTTTAATTTTAAATGTTAGGTAATATAACTTCACTGTGAAGGGTCCTTATAACTCCTCCATTTCCATCCTTTATCGCTTCACAAAGAAAAACCTGCAAAACAATTATTGCTTTTTGTGATAATCTCACTAATATATCAGGTCAAGGAGTATCATTACCAACATACATCAGCTATTTCTTAAGTATTCACATATTTCTAGAAATGTACTTTGACCAATATGTTTCAGTATGCTATACAAAGTTTGCATTTCAATTTAAAATATCACTACATGTGAAGTTCCATTTGTTCCTAATTTAATTATCATTTTATAGTAGACTATGTTTTATCTTTTAATGTAATTGTTACTTCTTTAAGGTCAAGAATTGTATTTTATTTTATTTTTCCAAAACACAATGTAGAGCTTAAAAAGCCTTGGGGCTGGTGTTGTTACATAGTGGGTAAAACCTATGCCATCCTATATGGGTACAAGTTCAAGTCCTGGATGCTCCAGTACTGACCCATCTCCCTCCTAAAGTGCCTAAGCAAACAGTGGAAGATGACCCATGTCGTTGGGCCCCTGAAATCCACATTGAAGATCTAAAGGAAGCTACTGGCTCCTGGCTTCAGAATAGCCCAGCTCTGGCCGTTGTGGCCATTTGGGGAGTGAATCAGTGAATGAAGATCTCTCTTTGTGTCTCCCCTTCTTTCTTTCTGTAACTCTGCCTCTCAAACAAATAAATAAATCTTTAAAAACAATAGACTCACAAGAGATAGTCGCTTTGTAGAAAATGAGTTTCTCGCCTTTGAAATGTAACTAGTCTAAGCTATGGATACAAGATTCAGATTCTTAATAATGGGATGCTCTGCTCTGTCGCTCGCCCAGCAGGCTCGCGGAGGACCCCGGATTAGCTGCCACCCCCAACCCCCCCCCCCGCCTCTGTGGAGGGGCGGCACACTGCCAGCCGGCTCTCTCAGGGGTTCCTCAGATGTTCCTCCTGCGTGTTGTCTCTCTCCTTCTTTATAGTCCTCTTCCACCAATCCCAACTCTGCTGGCGTTCTCTCCCCACGTGCTGAGCACGCTGCTCTCCTCCAATCAGGGGAAGGATCAGCTCCTGCAGCTTGTTAGTCGAATTGGTGAGGCAGCTGTGTGGAAGTTGTTTATTCCCTCTCAGTGCCATATGATGGGAGATCAGATGCATAGAGTTAGTCTTAGCAGTTCCAGTAGTTTAGTCTAGTCTCGGTAATTTCAGTATTTGTCCTCAGTATTTATTTGTCCACAGTCTTAGTACTTATTTGTCTCCCAGGCGATGGGCCCTGCCATGTTACGGGAGACGGGCCCTGCTCCCCACACTGCTCCAGTTCATTATGCATGGGCTTAAATTTACCAACGTTTGACATAGTAAATTTCTGGCTGTCATTATATTTTTTTAAAGATGTATTTATTTTATTTGAAAGGCAGGGCTACAGAGAGGCAGAGGCAGAATCAGTGAGAGAAAGAGAGAGAGAGAGAGAGAGAGAGAGAGAGAGAGAGAGAGAGATCTTCCATCCACTGGTTTACTCTCCAAATGACCACAACAGCTGGAGCAGAGCCAATCCAAAGCCCGGAACCAGGAGCTTCTTCTGGGTCTCCCACGTGAGTGCAGGGGCCCAGGGACCTGGGCAATTTTATACTGCTTTCTTGGGCCATAGCAGAGAGCTGGATTGGAAGTGGAGCTGCCAGGACTCAAACCAGCGCCCATATGGGATGCCAGCACTGCAAGCAGTAGCTTTACCAACTATGCCACCTCATGGGCCCCAGACAGCCTTATCTTTATGCTGGTCAGCTACAAGGGTTAAAGAGTACGTTCATATGGAAAGGTTTAAAAACCAATACTGAAAGTAGATAATATCACTTTCATTTAGGATGTCTAATTCAAATAAGTTTATGAGGGCCATTGCTGGCTTCAGAGCTGAAAGTGCCCTATCTTTGGAAGCCCTCAAGGACAGACAAGGAAAGGCAATTGGTTTCCTTATGTCCACTCACAGTCAACATATGGAGAAATTAGTCCTTTGGTCACACCTCCAGGCAATGATGCTTAAATTCAACCTCTCTAACTCTGTGGTTCAAGAAGGAAGAGGATCATAAATTTGGTGGAGTGCTGGCAAAGTCCTCTACAAAAGGCTCTATTTCATTAATCTTCAATCCAAATTAGTAGCTAGACCTAGAGCTGGAACTAAATAAATATTAGTGAAATGAAATTAATGGCACAAATAATTCACTGGCCCTTTAAACTTAAAAAAAATAGAAAAAGCCATTATTCAAGAAAAATATTTCTTAGAAGCTCACCGTAGTAGGTGAATTTAGTTTTTTTTTAACTTTTATTTAATGAATATAAATTTCCAAAGTACAGAATATTGATTACAATGACTTCCCCCCCATAAAGTCCCTCCCACCTGCAACCCTCCACTTATCCACTCCCTCTCCCCTTCCATTCACATCAAGATTCATTTTCGATTCTCTTTATATACAGAAGATCAGTTTAGCATACATTAAGTAAAGATTTCAACAGTTTGCTCCCACACAGAAACATAAAGTGAAAAATACTGTTTGAGTACTAGTTATAGCATTAAATCTCAATGTACAGCACACTAAGGACAAAGATCCTACAAGAGGAGTAAGTGCACAGTGACTCCTGTTGTTGACTTAACAAATTGACACTCTTGTTTATGGCCTCAGTAATCACCCTAGGCTCTTGTCATGAGCTGCCAAGGCTATGGAAGCCCCCTGGGTTCACTGACTCTGATCATTTTTAGACAAGGCCATGGTCAAAGTGGAAGTTCTCTCCTCCATTCAGAGAAATGTACCTCCTTCTTTGATGACCCATTCTTTCCACTGGGATCTCACTCACAGGGATCTTTCATTTAGGTTTTTCCCCCCCCCCCCCCCAGAGTGTCTTGGCTTTCCATGCCTGAAATACTCTCATGGGCATTTCAGCCAGATCCAAATGCCTTAAGGGCTGATTATGAGGCCAGAGTGCTGTTAGGACATTTGCCATTCTATGGGTCTGCTGTGTATCTCACTTCCCATGTTGGACCATTCTCTCCCTTTTTGATTCTATCAGCTAGTATTTGCAGACACTATTCTTGTTTATGTGATCCCTTTGGTTCTTAGTCCTATCATTATGATCAATTGTGAACAGAAATTGATCACTGGGACTAGTGAGATGGCATTGGTACATGCCACCTCGATGGGATTGAATTTGAATCCCCTGGTATGTTTCTAACTCTACTGTTTGAGGTAAGTCAGCTTGAGCATGTCCCGAATTGCACATCTCTTCCCTCTCTTGTTCCCACTCTTATATTTAACAGCAATCACTTTTCAGTTGTTTCAGCACTTAAGAAGAATTGTGTATTGATTACAGTATTCAACCAAAAGTATTAAGTAGAACAAACAAAAAAAAATACTAAGAGGGATAACATATTAAGCTGCTCATCAACAGTCAGGGTGAGGGCTGATCAAGTCACCATTTCTCATAGTGTTCATTTCACTTTAACAGGTTTCCTTTTTGGTGCTCACCAGGTGAATTTAGTTTGAAGAAAGCTCCATTAAAAAGTACATGCTGGACCCGGGGGATCCTACTGTTATCCTTATGTAGCTGAATAGTTCTAAAAAATGTCACTTGAACTCTCTGGGCGTACCATCTTTAACTTTCAGCTTTGAATATTAAACATATTCTGTCCACTTAAAAGGATTATGGTAAAGATAACATCAGACAATGTAAACAGAATAACTATGAATTATAAAGTATTATGAGAACATTAGCCCTCCTTAAGAGTGATGTCTACTTTTTGGGTTGTGTAAAACAGCATGCTTCATTCATTTCAGAACCGTAATGGAATGAAGATTTCAAAAAATTCTGCTTATTAGCATTTCCTCATCATCAGAGGTAAAGATAGTCAATGAGGGGAGGGAGCCGTGGCACAGTGGGTTAAAGTACTTGTCTGCATTGCAGTCATTCTATAAGGGCACTGGTTTGAGTCCTGCGGCTGCTCCACTTCCAATCCAGCTCTCTGCTATGGCCTGGGAAAACAGTAGAAGGTGGCCCAAGTTCTTGGGTCCCTGCACCCACGTGGAAGACCCAGAAGAAGCTCCTGGATCCTGGCTTCAGATTGGCACAGCTCCAGCCTTTGCAGCCATTTGGGGAGTGAGCCAGTGGATGGATAATATCTCTCTCTCTCTCTCTGTCTCTCTCTCTGTCTCTCTCTGCCTCTGCCTTTCAAATAAATAAATAAATCTTTTAAAAAGTCAATGAATCATCATGTTTTGACGGACATCGTTTTGTTCTTAATAAAATCTCAGAATTGAGAGAATAAGATTTTCCAATAAGAAAAAAAATGTTATTTGTGTCCATTGTCAGAGAAACCTGAAATGTTTAAGAATTGGCTCCTGACATAAAACATAATTTAAAAATTATAAGATATGGCCCATTGAGAAAAAATTTCAAACAATACATCTATCAGTATAATAAAGCCATCTATCTCTGTTGAAAAGTGCTTTGGTGAATTTATATATAAATAAAGTGTCATATATATTTACATATGATCTCAAAATCTAAGCATGAAGAATTTTCAAAAAGTTTATGAAAGAGATATATTATAATAAATGTTGATGGATTTCAAAACATTTGGCCTCAGATGAATTGATCTCTTATTTCCATTTTTCCATAAACTTTTTAAGTACTCTTTGTGTGTGTGTGTGAGAGAGAATGCACACTTAAGGATGATAATTTAAGGCAAAAATTGATTTTAATCAGGGGGAAGACAATTATTTTTATGTCTCAGTCCCTTAACCTTCGAAATGATCAGATATACTTAAGGGTCTTGTGGGATAATACAATGGAAATTGAAGGAACATGTAGCAGAGGTCTAGTAGAAAAAGCAAGAGTAGGCTTAGAGCTGTTTTCCAACAACCTCTTGGATAATTCAAATACTTCAACTATCCAACAAGGACCAAAAAGAGAAATATAGCATCCTGGGCTGTAACTGCCACTTCTGTTTCTGTGTTGCTTTTATCTGACTTGTGTATCCTTAGGATAAAAACAAACAAACAAAGCTACTCCTTTAAGGAGGCTTGAAAGGAACCTTTTTTTTTTTTTTTAAACACTTGACATTTGTATTTATTATGGGAGGATTCTACATGCTGTAGAGATTTGACAAAGTGCCATGGGAATGTCCTAGGGAGAGCATAAAGACTTGCTTACCTGATGCAATGTATATTATGCTATTATGAAGGGAAGATATGTCCAGAAAATCCTGAAATTTTAGAGTGTTAAAGTGCATAAAACTTACAAGGTCACAGAATAGAATATATAATTTTCTGAAGTTGACTCAGGATGAGAGGAGAACCTTGAAAAACTACTTGAAGTAGAATGATGTCATTGCTCACTTCGTCCATTACACTGCTGCGATGTAGCCACCCAATGGAGATGAAGAGCTGCCTGTCAGAAGTGCTGTGCTTGGAAGTGACACTGAACAGACTAAAAAATGCAAGTACTGGTATGGTGACATCAGTGAACCTTTTAAGTTTGCTATTTCAGTTGAATAATGTCAGCAGTTAACATTGATAGTGTTTCCTAGGTGTCAGACACCTTCGTACATTCATTATCTCATGAAAATATTTTAATCTGAGTGATAGAGAGAGAGATGAGGCAGTAAGAAACAGCTCACGTTTTCTGATTCACTCTGCAAAGGGCCCCAAATGACCAGAGAATAGGGAACTGAAGCCAAGAACTGGGAACACAATCCAAGTCTCTGATATGGGTGGCAGGAACCAATTACTTGAGCCATCACTGTGACCTCCCAGTATCTGCATGAGCAGTAAGGTAGAATCAGGAGCCAGAGCTGCTTGACATTGGACGTGAACATTTTAACCAGTGGCTTCATTGCTATTACATATGCCTGACTTTCTTGCAATTGAACTGAATATTAGGTCTCAACATATCAATTTAGAGAAGGTCCTAAATGTTCAGTCTATATTATAATGTATCGAGAAGGAAAATATGAGTAATAATTTCCCAAGGTTACACAAACAGTAAGTTGTAAAATCAGGAGTTGGAACACATGAGCCAAAGTTTTCAACCTCTGCACTATATTTACTGTGGGGCCCCATGGGCTGGCCAGCCATGGGGTCCCCATGTCAGGGTTTGGTCTGATAGCTGTCGTTGTGTCTTTATTGCAAGGCGGATGTTGCTAGTTTCGGTTAGGGCAATGCTTTCCAGCGGCCGGGACTTTCCAGAGAAGTTGAGTCTGCCTCATAAACAACAAGATGGCGTTGAGGACTGTGCAGTGAGCCTGCCTGCTGCGTGACACTTCATCTGATTGGCCTGAGGACGCGTGCACACCTTGTGAACAAGCAGCAGATTGGAGTGTTCCGTGCATGGACTAGAGCCCGCTTGCGATTGGTTGAATTTCGTATATAAGCTGTGTGTCCAGGAAGGAGGGGGATTTTTTTCTCTCTCCTCTCTTCCTCCTTTCATGCTTTCTCTGTCGTTGTTATTTTCTCAATAAAAGTCTACAGAAGACCGATCAGCTGTGAGTATCATCGTTCCTTTGCGGGCAAGGGAACGGCATTTACTTTTGTATTCATTTAAAAATTCAATATGTTCTTCCAAAATAAAATGCTGCTTTTTAGTTGATTTTCTCAAACCCAAAATATATCACCCTCTTCTACTTTCTAAAAAAGAGTGTATAAGAATAATTGTTTTTCATTTCTGAGCCATTTTAAATTGATCATTAAGAATCAATGTAAGCTTTGTATTTGCATTCATGCAAATCTGGATGAAATTCCAATTTTATCTCTCTTCTTACATGATTCATGAGAAAGCATAATATGATAATAATATTATAATATTAAGCTTTAGATAATGTAGTAAAAAACTTAGTAAAAGGCTTTATAGCTTTAAATATGCTTTTCCACTTAATTTGTAGACTTTTGCTCATTTGCAGTGTCCTTTGTCATATGTTTAAAAATAAGGTTTATGGAATTTGTTTGCTGCTATTGTTTGGTTCTTAAAAACCTGAAGAGGATTCAGGCTAAGGTTAATATTGGCAGTCTCCTAATGGATGAGATTTTTCTATCAGTTGGATGAATGCCATTGACTCTTTGTTCTGTGTTTTGAAATACTAATATTTTCTTTTGTGTCAAAAATGTTCTGATAAGCTACCATTTTCCCTTTCAGGAAGATGAGATGAAAGAGTGCTCCATGTGCACTGCTCTTGAAGTACAACTGTTACATGGGAATGGGGAGAAAAGCAGAAGATAATTTAGATTTTGACCTTCAAAAAAATCTAAACAAAAAGCAACCTTTTTCTGCCACAGAGGTATTCAAGTTCTTTAAGGCAAAAACAGAGGGCAAGAATTAGAAAGAGGCCGGCGCCGCGGCTCACTAGGCTAATCCTCCGCCTAGCGGCGCCGGCACACCGGGTTCTAGTCCCGGTTGGGGCGCCGGATTCTGTCCCGGTTGCCCCTCTTCCAGGCCAGCCCTCTGCTGTGGCCCGGGAGTGCAGTGGAGGATGGCCCAGGTGCTTGGGCCCTGCACCCCATGGGAGACCAGGAAAAGCACCTGGCTCCTGGCTCCTGCCATCGGATCAGCGCGGTGCGCCGGCCGCAGCGCGCCAGCCGCGGCGGCCATTGGAGGGTGAACCAACGGCAAAGGAAGACCTTTCTCTCTGTCTCTCTCTCTCACTGTCCACTCTGCCTGTCAAAAAAAAAAAAAAAAAAAAAAAAAAAAAAAAAAAAAAAAAAAAAAAAGAATTAGAAAGAGTCCCATAAAGCTCGATCTGATATGGAGCTTGCAGCCCAAGCAGTCACATTTGTTTGGCTGGCTAAGAGACCACTAGCAGTACTCTTTCCTATAGTCTGTATTTATTGGCCACTCACCCTGATGCCCAGCAGAAGCTGCAGGAGATGGATGCAGTTTTATCCGATAAGTTTCAAGAAGAAGAACCAGGACAGCACAGAGCCTTACACATACCTTCCATTTGGAGCTGGGTCCGTAACTGCATTGGCGGAAGATTTGCTCGCATGACCTTGAAACTTGCTGTTGTCAGAGTCCTGCAGGACTTCTTCTTCAAACTTTTCAAAGAAACACAGATCCCTATGAAATTAGGCCATAAACTTCATTTTGGACCAGAAAAACCCATAGTTCTAAAGGCTGTGTATAAGATGAACCATACATGGGCCGGCACCCTGGCTCACTTGGCTAATCCTCTGCCTGTGGTGCCGGCATCCCATCCCATATGGGCACCGGGTTCTAATCCCGCTTGGAGCACCAGTTCTGTCCCGGTTGCCCCTTTTCCAGTCCAGCTCTCTGCTGTGGCCAGGGAGTGCAGTGGAGGATGGCCCAATTGCTTGGGCGCCTGCACCCGCGTGGGAGACCAGGAAGAAACATCTGGCTCCTGGTTTCAGATCAGCGTAGCTCCAGCCGTAGCAGCCATTTGGGGGGTGAACCAATGGAAGGAAGACCTTTCTCTCTGTCTCTCCCTCTCACTGTCTGTAACTCTACCTCTTAAATAAATAAATAAAAAATCTTAAAAAAAATGAACCATACATGAAACCTGACATTTCTTTGAGGCTCTGCTTTGTTCTTCAAGGAAGCTGTATCCAGAAAAACAAATACTTCAGTTTACTTTGTGACTAAATCACAGAAATGAGGATAAGCTCAACCTACCGCACTTGATGAATATTGGAGATTCTGTACATTCACTGAGCTTGCTTGCTTGATGTGTAGAGTGTTACTTATGGTGTAGTTTAAAGAGTTGACTAAATTTACGCCACATATGTAGAATGGCTTCTCTGATTCTCATGGGATGATTTGCAATCATATTCAGCTAGCACCTTCAACTTGTCCTGGTCTCAATACAGAGAATAAACATTTCTCAACAATTTTCACAATAAAAAAAGAATTAGACAGTTAGATGCTGATAAAGAATCCTGTTGAGTTGTTCCAGAAATGCATTTTTCATTCTCAGTGAAGCCAAAACTCCAAAGAAAGATCTTTAATTAAATTTTGGAATATATAGAAGTACGATCTAGAGACTCATTTCCCAAATGTGACTGAGAAAAATCAGCACATTTCCAGAATTCCCTCATATTTTGCTATGATTCAATAACAACCAACTACATATCATATTGGCATGAACCATCAAGCAGAAGAGTCCTGAAGCCGCCCTCGTGGGTTTACAGTAGACTAGCACCACATAGAATGCTCCAGAACGTCCATGGCTCTCCAGACCAGTAACAGGCATGCTCAGAGAAATGCTGTCATCAGAATCAGAGGCTATCGAGTGATGTGCATGGGCTGCTAACCAGATTGGAACCAGGAATTCCAATTTGAGGAATCCAGAGGATACATGATGATAACTAAGAACCAGTGAAGCAAAAAATGCGAGACAAGGAACAGGGAACCCAAACTAAACTTGAAAACAAATAGATGACTCCCAGATATCTGATAAAAGCTTTTAGGAAATGGGCAGAATATAAAATACATGTAAATCAATTAAGAGAAAACTTCTTTAAGTAAGTTTGCATTTATTTGACTAGAAATTATATATATGCATATACATGTATAAACAGAATATGTATATGTATATATATAAACAGAATAAAAAGTTTCTATAAATTCAGTTTTAAAATGTACCAAAAATGAAAATCAGCACTTCTCCATACTGCCCTCATATTTGTGGGTTTTGTAATTTATGTGCAGCATAGTAACCCATATTTTTTCCATCTTACTTAATGAACACTTATTATTAGATTGCATTAGTTGAGGACATTGCAGCAGAGGCAAACATCCTGAGGGTTTTTTTGTAAATATTTCTCTATTTGAAAGTCATGGAATTGGTGGTAGACAGAGGCAGAGAGAGACAGGGAGGACAGATTGTAAGAAATGTGGGTATGGGAGAGAGAGAGCGATACCATGTCTATCTTTTAATTCACACTTCAAATGACCTTAACAGTGCTGGGCCATGCTGAAGCTAGGAGACAGGAACTTCATCCAGTTCACCTTCATGAGTGGTAGAAATCCAATTACTTCGGCCATCACATGCTGCCTTTCAGGTGTGTTGGCAGGGAACTGGATGAGTGCTGGAGGTAGGACTCAATCCCAGGCACTCTGAAATTGTTTGCGTACATCCAACATGGTGGTTTCACCTTCTGTGTTGCAATGTCTGTCCCCTAGTCTGCCTGGCTTGGCACCTTATTTTCTGTGTGACCTGAGAGTTATTTATTGATCTCCCTTTTACTCAGCTTACTCATCCATAAAATGGAAATATTTAGATTACCTTGTTTAGATTTGTATCGTTAAAATTAAATGAGATGGTTTATGAAAAGGTTTAGAAAATATTTGATGGTGCCGGCGCCGCGGCTCACTAGGCTAATCCTCCACCTAGCGGCGCTGGCACACCGGGTTCTAGTCCCGGTTGGGGCGCCAGATTCTCTCCCGGTTGCCCCTCTTCCAGGCCAGCTCTCTGCTGTGGCCAGGGAGTGCAGTGGAGGATGGCCCAAGTGCTTGGGCCCTGCACCCCATGGGAGACCAGGAAAAGCACCTGGCTCCTGGCTCCTGCCATTGGATCAGCATGGTGCGCCGTCCGCAGCGGCCATTGGAGGGTGAACCAACGGCAAAGGAAGACCTTTCTCTCTCTCTCTCTCTCTCTCACTGTCCACTCTGCCTGTAAAAAAAAAAAAAAAAAATTGATGGTTAATGAATGGCCAGTAAATTTTCAGTGATACTTTTATCATACTTTGATTATCATCATAAACACTTGCAAATTATAATTCAAAGATAATAGTTTTAAGGAAACACTGTACAACCTGTGTATTGTTGCTTTGTGTATTTGAAACAAATCTCCAAGGTGGTTCTATTTACCCTCTCCCATGCATTAATTAAGTACTTATTCTACAAACACCTTGATTAAATTTATTGGACTTTTGTTTTAAGTAAGGCAGTACTATGGCAGTGAACTGAAAAGGAAATACATTCCATAGTCTTATATGATTGCCATTCTACAAGCAGAAAGAATGAATCTCTATTACTGCAGGTATTAAATTTTAGGGTAAGGTGTCATCTGATAGAAATAACATCCCCTTCTACGAGCTTGAATCAGAGTAGAATGGGAATCCCATTCACCTGGAATCTGTGTTCTAAACAGTCATTAAGCTTGGGAATGAAGTTCTTCCAGTGTTGTCCCATCATTGTTTTATGTTACTCATTTTCCTGGAAAATGTATCTCTGAAAGATTGTGTAGAAACATATTGATTCTTGGAGCAATCCTTGAATCCCTTATGCCTACTTCATTGGCCAACACTCAGTGAATCAGTAAGTGTAAGGAAGATTGTGGACTGTGACCTCACACTGAGTGGAAATAGAAAATAAATTTGGTGAACAAAGAAAAATAAGGTGACTTAAGGTGACAGAGTGTTGGGACAAGTGTACAGATGATGTTTTAAGTATGATATTGAAGGAAAATGTGTGCAGGCAGCTCTGTGCAAAGATGCAAATAAGGAGAGGAAATGAACTGTACAAATCCCAGGAGAAAGGCTAGTTCATGCAATTTGAATAGAAACAAATTAAATAAGCAGTCCATTCACTTGAGGTCCCCTACTTTGAGTTCCTATGTAGCAAATTGCAATCTAACTTAGTATGTAAACAAATTGCAATCTAATTTCAGAGTTTAGCAAATAGCAGAGTTTCAGTCCATCACAAATAGCTGTCTGAGCCAACCACAGGCATCCAATAAATCAGATGGTGTAAAATAAGACAGATGTTACATCACTCCCACCCCCATTCAAATAAGGTGGATGCCTAGCTGTAGCCGATTTACTGATTTCTCTACTCTGCTATAGGGTCTGGAGTCTAAAAGCCCACAGCTCACAATGCTGGCCAGAGCTCTCTGTACCTCAGCTGTTTCAGGGTGCCTCTTAATTCTTCAACCTTGTTTCACTTACATATTAGACTCTACTAAATTTAATTTATCTATTTCTTCTTTTCACAAAATAAATCATGTGTTGTGTCTTAATAAGTATGCAATAGTGATACAGTGAAAGAGGTAGTTCATCTCATTAAAAAGGTGTAATCCTCAGAACTCTTTTTCTCAAGTTTTTCTATTGCCTTGGAAATAAGTTTCTGTCAAATCCAGATAGTACATATTTTAATATCTGGGAATCATATATAATCTCTGTTGTAATTATTTATCTCTGTCATCGTAGTGTGACAGCAGTCATGTATAATAGCAAAAAAAAAAATAGGTATTGCTGTGTTCCAATAAAATGTAATTCAACAAAGTAGGCAGAGGACCAGTTTTGGTCAGCAGGCCCTGTTTTTCAAATTAGTATTCTATATTCTGTATCTACAGGATACACTAAATTGTTTTTTATTTTACTAAATCTCATTACACTTTTCAAACAACCCAGAAAATTATTTAATGCTGATTATTATTGCATATATAATAGTTCTAATAAGTGTATTTTTAAAATTGTTCCACCTAGGGCACACAAGTCAACAGAGAGATTAAGAACTTTTAATAATGCTAAAGAATGAAATTTTTCTTCCCCCTGAACAGCTGTTACTGCTGTAAATTTTTAAATGTTAATTCCTTAGATTTTTCAATAAAACACTGTTATCTTTTCCTGTGAATATGATTAAATAGGAGACTTATTTTAAGCTTGGCCAAGGGAATCTCAAAATCAACCTCCATTACACTTAGCTCAACATGTTTCTTGTAGCTAGTTTTCAAAACTCTTTTAGTTTCAGTGCTATTGAAATACTAATGCAGTAACTTTGTGTTGAAAACAGTGTAATGAAAAAATGAATTTGCTAAATGAGTTTGGTAAATTAATGCTTGATTACTGCACTGCTTATGATCTGATTGGAAGGTGTTGAAATTTTACCTCTACAATATTGTGGAAAATGCTAGAAATATACTCGAGCCTTGAGATTTGTATCCTTAGGTGACATAGGTTAAGCACATTGCTAATAATTTTGGAAACTGGATAGTGTCTAATCACAGTACACAAAATTAAAGTATGGCCTGGATTTAATATTATTTAATATTACTATCATTATAGTAGTATTATTATAATATTATTTATATCATTTCAAAAAGAATTACTTTTAATTTACTCTTTCATAAAATAATATTATTCTATATTCTAGGTCAAGAAAAGATAACAAGTACTGTATTGTATGCATGCATATCAAATATTTATATAAATTATTCATAAAATCACTGATTTGCTATGCACAATATCTGAATACCTTATTTTTATCTTTTTTTTCATTTTCGATTCTCTTTATATACAGAAGATCAGTTTAGCATACATTAAGTAAAGATTTCAACAGTTTGCACCCCCATAGAAACACAAAGCGAAATATACTGTTTGAGTACTCATTATAGCATTAAGTCTCAATGTACAGCACATTAAGGACAGAGATCCTACATGAGGAGTAAGTGCACCGTTACTCCTGTTGTTGACTTTACAAATTGACACTCCTGTTTATGGCATCAGTAATCTCCCTATGCACCAGTCATGAGTTTCCAAGGCTATGGAAGCCTTTTGAGTTCACCGACTCTTATCTTGTTTAGACACGGTCATAGTCAAAGTGGAGGTTCTCTCCTCCCTTCAGAGAAAGGTACCTCCTTCTTTGAAGACCTGTTCTTTCCACTGGGATTTCTAAACTTGTTTTATTTTTACCAGCATAATCGTGTGGTCAAGCTATATAAATGTTGATTATGTATATACTTTTACACTTGTATACATATAATACTTATGTTATAATGTTATATGTGGGTGGCATACTCCAGACCCTATCCACTTTCTTCCTTTTTCTGTAAGACATCAACAAGATTGTTCAACAATTTTTAGATTCTAAAATCTGATCTGTCACCTCCTCTGCCACATGTCACTATATTTGTGAACTGTGTGTTTTTATTTGTGTATGTATGTATATATAGATATACACTATGGATATATATAAAGATGTCAATAATGAATAAATGTGACCAATACATAATTATGCAATTGAATCAAAATCTTTAAAAAAAAGCTGTAACATAAGAACGCTATTGTATCTAGACATAATTTATTGGTATTTCTAAAGAATTTATCCCATTAAGCAATTTTTTTTTGGGACCAGATGATCATGCCATTTATGCAGTTGACAACCCAAGGAATACCTTTGCATGACCGTACACTGTGCTGGGGGGCAGGGACATGGCAAAGATGAATATAAAATACTAGCTCTCAAAAAATTAAATTGCACAGATAAAATCCATCCAGCGTAAAATATTAGGAAGACCAACTGGACTTTGAATCAGGGACTAAAATTTTATTTGAAAACAGCTGTTACCCAGCAATGTGACATTAAGAAACTTATAATTTTTCTGTATCACAGAATGCTCATGAAAAAATGACATAATGTACTAGATATCAGAAATTCAAAAGATCCCATTATTTGCAATGTTCTTTAGTTTTGTCAATGAATAAATCACACTCATTCTTGAATAAAGGCTGTAGCAACTTTTAATAAAGATTGTTGCCTGAATTAAGATAGGGTTTTCCACCACATCATTTACCTAGGCTAATTACTAATTAAGGTTTTCCCTTTTCCAAGCATTTTTTTTTTTTGACAGGCAGAATGGATAGTGAGAGAGAGAGACAGAGAGAAAGGTCTTCCTTTTTGCCGTTGGTTCACTCTCCAATGGCCGCCATGGCTGGCGCGCTGCGGCCGGCGCACCTCGCTGATCCGAAGGCAGGAGCCAGGTGCTTCTCCTGGTCTCCCATGGGGTGCAGGGCCCAAGCACTTGGGCCATCCTCCACTGCACTCCCTGGCCACAGCAGAGAGCTGGCCTGGAAGAGGGGCAACCGGGACAGAATCCGACGCCCCAACAGGGACTAGAACCCCGTGTGCCGGCGCTGCTAGGTGGAGGATTAGCCTAGTGAGCCGCGTTGCCGGCCTGCCTTTTCCAAGCATTTTAATGACTGAAATTGGAAATGAAAGCAAACACTAAACAACAGTTACATTTAATAATGTAATCATTTATTAATAAAGGCTAAAATTAATAGAAAAGTAGAATTTCAAGAAGATAAGGAATATCTTTGAGAACATGGTTATTTTATGTTTTAACATGAGAATAAAAATTTCCATGTAAGCATATCCTTGTATAATAAGTATTACTTAAATAATTTAGATATATTCAGAATTTTACTCCAAATTATAAGGATAGTATTATTAAATTAAAACTTAGTCTTGTTATTTTCTTACTACACAAATGAATTTGGGAATCTTATTTCTCTCATCTACTAAGGTTTTGATGTTTCATCTTTTGGGTCCTTAAAATTAGTGATACATGGTATGAACTATGTGGTGCATTACAGAATGTCTCATTTAAAAAAATTATTTACTTGCATATACAAGAGGCAAACAGAGGAGAGACAGACAGACAGATGTAGAGCGAGTTCTCATCTGCTGGTTTACTGTTCTGGCAGAAGTTAGCAACTGGGATTGCAACCAAAGTCTATCATATGTGTGGCAGAAATTCATGTACTGGAGTCATCCCTGCTGCCTTCCAGCACCTGCCTTAGTAGACAGCTCGAGTCAGGAATCGGGAACTGAATTCAATGCCCAGATGAGGTACTTGGGCATTTTAAATGGTATCTTAAACATTACACTAATGACCTCCCCGACTTCTCATTTTATTCCCTCCGTATCCCTCTTTTACTTGCACATGCTTCAAGTTGGTTAACTTTTGGTCACAAATGAACAAATGCAAACCCTGAAGTTGCAGACAAAAGTAATTTAAGAACTACTTGCAGAAGAAACAATAATCATATTTTTGTTGGGATAGTTTCTGATAAGAAATATCTGGAGTGATAAATATAATGTGTTTCAAAACTTTCAGAAGGAGATTTACAGATGAGAAGAAAATTCCAGTTGACAATAGTGAAAAACTTTTGTTAAGAAATCCTGCAGGGGCAGGAGCTGTGGCAAAGAGGTTTAAGCCTCCTCCTTCAGTGCCAGCGTCACAAATCGGCACCCATTCAAGTCCCAGCTGCTCCATTTGAGATCCAGCCCCCTGGTTATATGCCTGGGAAAGTAGTGGAAGATGGCCCAAGTGCTTGCAATCCTATAGCCACATGCAAGACCCAAAAGGAGCTCCTGGCTCCTGGCTCCTGGCTTCAAACTGGATCATCTCTGGCCTTTGCAGCCATTTGAGAAATGAATCAGCAGATAGAAACCTCTTAAAATAATGAGGGGAGAATTGAACAACGACTTAGTATAAGCGGTATAAGACATTTGATTCTCTCATGGGAAAATATTCTAGGTACATGGAAGAACATGAACAAAGATTCTGAATTAACTCTGTGTTTAAACATTTGAAGAAATACTACTCCGTGTGACTTTTGCATAGCTAAGGGGGGTAATGTCACCAAGATCTCAAGATAACATGGTGTGGTGAGACCAAAAAATGATGGCTTTGTAGGTAATGGTATGGATTACAGCATCTGGATGCTCTATTTTGTTAATATTTTCTTTTTTTTAATCTTTTCATGTTTCAGTTTGAATATATATCTACTGAATTATATTCAAGTTCACTCATTTTTTTTTCTTGGCTGTTTTTCTAATGAAGAGAATGTCAAAGGAATTCTTCATTTCCATTACTGTGATTTTCATTGCTAGCATATCCGTTGAACTCTTATATTTTTTGTCACTGAAATTTTCCACATGTTCTTGTAAGTTATCCTCCTTTTCCACTAGACTTTTTAACATTCATCACATTATTCTAAATGATTTCAACATTTGTTGTGGTCTACTACAGTAGATTATATGGATATCTTGTAAATTTGTGTTATTGTTGTTGAAAGCTGCATATTGTTTTTAGGACAGTAAAGACTGAGAGAGTAAATAATCTTTTGCAAAAAATGGATCACCTTGTTTTCCTTAGGTCTTTGCTATGAAAGATGGAGTTTTTGCCGACCTGGGTGATATTGAGCTGACATGAGTTTTTTGCAACAGTTTCTCTCAGGGGACCATAGGCTTGAAATATCTCTAGTGTTCTTGTGCATAGAGAGAGGGAGCTGATTTTTAGTGGTTATCTTTTGTGATGCCCCTCCAAAAGGCTCTCCATGCAGTTGTCATTGTTTTGTACTAAGGAGATATTTTGCACAGAGGCAGGCAGGATAACCTCCTAAGAAATGTATTTAGACATAAGGACAGAAGACACATATCACTCTTTGCTCTATATAAACGGAGCACACTTAGTGCTCACAATACATTGTGATTCTCAGGAGAGGGGAAGCCTACACAGGAGACTGAAGTACAAAATGGAAGAGAGATGGCTTTGGGTTGTAATTGTGGGTAGAGAATGAAGCTGCAATGGGCATCTTCTCCTGGCTAGGGGCTGCACTATTTGGAATTGCCAGAGCATACAGAGTGAGAGAGTATGAATGTGTGGCCTTTCTTACACACAAGGAAGGTGGGAGGTAACAGCCATGTGATAAGCAAAGAGGTTACAAAGACATCTATCTAAATTCAAACACCTACCCAGAGCTGTGTTCAATATTTTAGGAATCCAATTTAATATCAAAGCAGGTAGGCAATTTGTTAGCAGCATAATATCCTGAACAGTGATAACATAAAAAAGATTTATAAGTAATATAGAGAATTGAATGAATGAATGGAGAGTTTTGTTTCATCAAAACACAGCAAGTAAAATGCCTGCAACACTAATTGTTTGGGTTAATGAACGAAGCTGTTTGTTGTTTTTGCATGTTTTAAATTGCTTTCATCTTTAGGAATTCAAAACTGTTCAATTTACAAATTTGTTCTTTCTTTTTGCTTTATAAGCTCATATCCAAATGGTAATCTCTAACACCTCTCAAATAGTGAGAAATAATTTAACAGTAAAAAATGTGCACTTTTAAAGATATGTAAAGTTTTTACAAAACTTTCTTTGGGTATCTGGAAAAGGGATTGCAATGCTTGAGCCTGTAGGCTAAATCCTGTGAGCCTCCTGTTTCTGTAAATAAACGTATAGTGAAACACAGATATAACTTTTTTATGTATTGCCTATGGGTGCTTTTCTGCTATAATAGCGGAGTTGAACAGTCATGACAGACTTCATAATGTGCCATCATACAATATTTATCATGTAGAACCTTATAGAAAAATTTCTCCTACTTTCAATCTTGTTTGATTAATTCGATCATTATCATTAATTAATGTAAGTAAAATGGTGTATAGGAATTTGTGAAACTAGGCTACGCATTTGGCACAGAGGTTTAACCAGCCTCTGGGGAGGGACATTGACATCCCATATCAAAGTACCTGGGCTTCAGTGTTATCTCTGCTTTCTATGGAGCTTTTTGCTAATGCCTTAGCAAAGTACATGGATTCCTGGGGGCGGCGCTGTGGTGCAGCAGGTTATAGCCCTGGCCTGAGCATCAACATCCCATATGGGCGCTGGGTCGAGTCCCGGCTGCTCCTCTTCCAATCCAGCTCTCTGCTATGGCCTAGGATAGCAGTAGAAGACAGCCCAAATCCTTGGGCCCCTGCACTTGTGTGGGAGACCCAGAAGAAGTTCCTGGCTCCTGGCTTTGGATTGGCTCAGCTCCAGCCATTGCGGCCATCTGGGGAGTGAACCAGTGGATGGAAGACCTCTCTCTCTGTCTCTACTTCTCTAATACTGTCTTTGAAATAAAATCAAATAAAATGTATCTTTAAAAAAAAGGTACATGGTACATGCCACCTCGATGGGATTGAATTGGAATCCCCTGGTATGCTTCCAACTCCACCACTTGGGGCAAGTCAGCCTGAGCATGTCCCAAATTGTACATCTCTTCCCTCTCCCATTCCCACCACCATGTTCAACAGGGATCACATTTCAGTTAATTTTCAACACTTAAGAATAACTGTGCATCAATTACAGATCTAAACCAGTCATATTAAGTAGAACAGATAAAAAAAACTACTAAGAGGGATAATGTATTTAGTTGTTCATTAACAGTCAGGGCTATGCTGATCAAGCCACCGTTTCCCATAGTGTCCACCTCACTCCAACAGGTTTCCCTCTTGGTGTTCAGTCAGTCGTCACCGATCAGGGAGAACATATGGTATTTGTCCCTTTGGGACTGGCTTATTTCACTCAGCATGATGTGTTCCAGATTCCTCCATTTTGTTGCAAATGACTGGATTTCGTTGTTTCTTACTGCGGTATAGTATTCTAAAGAGTACATATCCCATAATTTCTTTATCCAGTCTATCGTTGATGGGCATTTAGGTTGGTTCCAGGTCTTAGCTATTGTGAATTGAGCTGCAATAAACATTAGGGTGCAGACCTCTTTTTTGTTTGACAATTTAAATTCCTTTGGGTAAATTCCAAGGAGTGGGATGGCTGGGTCGAACGGTAGGGTTATCTTCAGGTTTCTGAGGAATCTCCAGACTGACTTCCATAGTGGCTTGACCAGCTTGCATTCCCACCAACAGTGGGTTAGTGTCCTTTTTTCCCCACATCCTTGCCAGCATCTGTTGTTGGTAGATTTCTGCATGTGAGCCATTCTAACCGGGGTGAGGTGAAACCTCATTGTGGTTTTGATTTGCATCAGTTTCAGTTCACAGTTGGTCATGGTGAAGGGACTGGGAGTCAAAGGGAGCACATAGACAAGTCTAGTACCTGCTAACGCTAACTGATGGAGTAAATAAAGGGGAGAGTGATCCAACATGGGAAGTGAGAATCTCAGCAGACTCATAGAATGGCAGATGTCCTAAATAGCACTCTGGCCTCAGAATCAGCCCTAAAGGCATTCGGAGCTGGCTGAAAAGCTCATGAGAGTATTTCAGGCATGGAAAGCCAAGACACTCTGGCAAAAGATCTCTGCGAGTGAGATCCCAGTGGAAAGAACAGGCCATCAAAGAAGGAGGTACCTTTCTCTGAAGGGAGGAGAGAACCTCCACTTTGACTATGACCGTGTCTAAACAAGATAAGAATCAGAGAACTCAGAGGGCTTCCATAGCCTTGGAAACTCATGACTGGAGCATAGGGAGATTACTGATGCCATAGACAGGAGTGTCAATTGGTAAAGTCAACAACAGGAGTCACTGTGCACTTACTCCTCATGTAGGATCTCTATCCTTAATGTGCTGTACATTGAGATTTAATGCTATAACGAGTACTCAAACAATATATTTCACTTTGTGTTTCTATGGGGGTGCAAACTGTTGAAATCCTTACTTAATGCATACTAAACTGATCCTCTGTAAAAAAAAAAAAAAAAAAAAAAGAAATTATCAATTCCCAACTTGACTCTCAGACTCTCACTGGGATTAAACATGACAATAGGTCTGCTCTGATTTCATCATCATTTTAAAAAATCATCTATTATTTTTCACTTTATGTTTCTGTGTGGGAGCAAACTGTTGAAATCCATACTTAATGTATACTAAGCTGATCTTCTGTATATTAAGATAATCGAAAATGAATCTTGATGTGAATGGAAGGGGAGAGGGAGTGGGAAGGGGGAGGGTTGTGGGTGGGAGGGACGGTACGGGGGGAAAGCCATTGTAATCCATAAGTCGTACTTTGGAAATTTATATGCATTAAATAAAAGTTTAAAAAAAAAAAAAAAAAAAAAAAAAAGGTACATGGATTCCTGCCAACAATGTGAGCACAGATGGAATTCCTGGTTCCTTGGTTCAGTCTGATCATTCCCAGTACAGAAACAGATGATAAACATATGGAACAGAATAGAAACACCAGAAATCAATCCAAACATCTACAGCCAACTCATATTTGATCAAGGATCCAAAACCAATCCCTGGAGTAAGGATAGTCTAATCTACAAATGGTGCTGAGAAAGCTGGATCTCTACTTGCAGAAGCATGAAGCAATACCCCTACCTTCCACCTTACACAAAAATCCACTCAACAAGGATTAAAGACCTAAATCTATGACCAAACACCATCAAATTATTAGAAAACATTGGAGAAACCCTGCAAGATATAGGCACAGGCAAAGACATCTTGGAAAAGACCCCGGAGGCACAGCAGTCAAAGTCAAAATTAACAATTTTGATTACATGAAATTGAGAAGTTTCTGTACTGCAAAAGAAACATTCAGGAAAGTGAAGAGGCAACCAACAGAATGGGAAAAATATTTGCAAACGATGCAACAGATAAAGGATTAATAACCAGAATCTACAAATATATCAAGAAGTTCCACAACAATCAAACAAGCAACATATTTAGGAAATGAGCCAAGGACTTAAATAGATATTTTTCAAAAGTTGGTGAACTCAAAAGGCTTCCATAGCCTTGGCAGCTCATGACAAGAGCCTAGGGTGATTACTGACCCAATAAATAAGAGTGTCAATTTGTTAAGTCTTTACAGTACTTTACATTTTTTGTTTCTGTGTGAGTGCAAACTATTGAAATATTTTTTGACCTTCTTTTTGGGTTGCTTTATTTTTTTTAACTTTTATTTAATGAATATAAATTTCCAAAGTACAGAATATTGATTACAATGGCTTCCCCCCCATAACGTCCCTCCAACCTGCAACCCTTCCCTTATCCACTCCCTCTTCCCTTCCATTCACATGAGGATTCATTTTCGATTCTCTTTATATACAGAAGATGAGTTTAGCAAACATTAAGTAAAGATTTCAACAGTTTGCTCCCACACAGAAACATAAAGTGAAAAATACTGTTTGAGTACTAGTTATAGCATTAGATATTTACTTAATATATGCTAAATTGATTTTCTGTATATAAAGATTATTGAAAATGAATCTTAATGTGAATGGAATGGGAAAGGGAGATGGAGGTTTGCGGGTGGGAGCAAAGTTATGGGGGGGAAGCCATTGTAATCCATAAGCTATAGTTTGCAAATTTATATTTATTGAATAAAAGTTAAAAAATTTAAAAAAGTGGAAATCCAAATGCCCAACAGACACATGAAAAATGTTCATGACCACTAGCAATCAGGGAAATGCAAATCAAAACCACAATGAGGTTTCCCCTCACCCCGGTTAGAATGGCTTACTTACAGAAATCCACTAACAACAGATGCTGCGAGGATGTGGGGAAAAAGGAACACTAATCCACTGTTTGTGGGAATGAAACTGGTAAAGCCACTATGGAAGTCAGTTTGGAGATTCCTTAGAAACCTCAATATAACCCTACCATACAACCCAGCCGTCCCACTCCTTGGAAATTACCCAAAGGAAATTAAATTGGCAAATAAAAGAGCTGTCTGCACCTAAATATTTATTGCAGTGCAATTCACAATAGGTAAGATATGGAATCAACCTAAATGCCCATCAACAGAAGACTGGGTAAAGAAATTATAGGATATGTACTCTAAAGAATAGAAAAAAAATGAAATCTGGTCATTTTCAACAAAATGGAGGAATCTGGAAAACATCATGCTGAATGAAATGAGCCAGTCCCAAAGGGAGAAATATCATGTGTTCTCCCTAATTGCTGGCATCTAACCGAGCACCTAAAAGGAAAAATGTTGAAGTGGGCACTATGTGAAACAAGGAATTGATAAGCCCTTGTCCTGAACAACTTACTGTTTTATTCCTTTTAGTATTTTTTTTTGTTCTACTTAACACCAGTGGTTGAACTCTTAATTAACACATTAACATTATTGTTGTCATTTCAATTTTTCTGAAAAGTGATCCCTGTTAAATATAAGAGTGGGAATAAGAGAGGGAGGAGATTTACATTTTGGGACATGCTCACTAAGACTTAACCCTAATGATAGAGTTACAAATGTGCCAAGGGATTCCAATTCAATCCCATCAAGGTGGCATTTACCAATGCCATCTCACTTGTCAAAGTGATCAGATTCAGTTCATAACTGATAATAAGGATAGGATTAAGTGTCACTGGGATCACATAAACAAGACTAGTGTCTGCTAAGACTAACTGATAGAATTAAAAAGGAGAGGACTATCCAACATAGGAAGCAGGATACGCAGGAGACTGATAGAATGGCAGATGTCCTAAACAGCACTCTGGCCTCAGAATCAGCCCGTAAGGCATTTGGATCTGGCTAAAAAGCCCATGAGAATTTCTCAGGCATGAAAAAACAAGACTCTGTGGCAAAAAAAAAAAAAAAATAATTACCTAAATGAAAGAACTCTGCAAGTGAGATCCCAGTTTACAAACTGGCCATCAAAGAGGAGGTACCTTTCTCTGAAAGGAATAGAGAACTTTCACTTTGACTATGGCCTTGTCTAAATAAGATTGGAGTTGGTGAACTCATGAGGTTTCCGTGGCCTTGGCAGCTCATGACAAGAGCCTCAGGTGATTACTGGCTTCATATATAAGAGTGTCTATTGTTAAATCAACAACATTAGTCACTGTGCACTTACTCCCCATGTAGAATCTCTGTCCTTAATATGTTGTACTATTAGAATTAATGGTAAAACTACTATTAAAACAGTAGTCTATACTTTGTGTGTCTGTGTGGGTGCAAACTGTTGAAATCTTTACTTAGTAAATACTAAGTAGATCTTCTGTATAAAGATAATTGAAAATGAATCTTGATGGAAAATTGGATGGGAGAGGGGTTGGGAGATGGGATGGTTGTGGGTGGGAAGGAAGTTATGGGGGGAAAACTGCTATAATACAAAAGTTGTACTTTGGAAAATTATATTTATTAAATAAATGTTAAAAATATATACTGACAGTTTTTATATGCTCTCTAGATTAACTTCCAGAAATAAGAGAAGACATGATATTTGTCTTTCTGGACATGGCTTATTTCATTTAGAGTGGTGATCTCTTTGTCCATCTATTTTGCTTCAAATGTAAGAATTTCATTTTTTATTGCTTAGAAATATTGCATTGTGTATGATACATCTTATTTATCCAATCTTCAGTTAATGGACATCTAGATTGTTTCCATATCTTTGCTATTCTAAATTAGACTGCTATTCACAATAGTAATAAACATTGGAGTACAGGTATCTTTTCCATATGCTGATTTCATTTCCTTTGGCTATATTCCCAGGAGAGGGTTTATGGTGTCATATGACAGATTTATTTTTAGTTTTCTGAGGAATCTCCTTATTGCTTTCTTAATAGTTAAGCCAATATAAATTTCTGCCAACAGTGTATTAGGTTCTTTTTTTCTTTATCCTCATCAGCATTAGTTTTATTTCTTAAGTTTTGGATAATAGATATTGTAACTGGAGTGTGGTACTACCTCGTAGTTTTTCTTTGCAGTACCCTGATGGCTATTGATCCTAAGCACTTCTTCATGATTTAAAGAGGAAAAAAATACTCAGATTGGCTTCATAACTGAAATTCGATTTTTAAATACACATTACTTTCTTTGGTACTTTTTTTGGACTTCTGCTGTGTCTAAATCTAGAAAAATTTAGTTAACCATTAATGTTTTGAAAACACTTTCTTCTTCACAACAGGAAATGCATGCTAAAATTGAACTCTTCATTGCTACAAATTTTTAGGTGATATTCTATTAGATTCATTTTTCCCAGTGAGGCTGTTCTGCTAACTGCTATTTAGAATAACATATCTTGCAAAACAAGCTTGAAAATAGCAAGCTGTAGGAGTATCTTCTAAGGTTAAATTGTGAAAGACTATAACCGGATAACAAATGGCTTCCTCTATACTATATTTTTTGTGTAAACCTTACCATAATCACTGGTCCTATCTCCCATAATCTCTCCTTGTCTCTCCTCTTTCTTCAATCTCTGTTACTCTTTTTTCTATCTTTTTTTAACATTTCTTTCTATTTCCTAATTCTATGTCTTCCTTCACCTACTTTCCTAATCCTGTAAATCACTGAACGAGTCATGGGTGCCCCAGAGTTTCATAAGCAAAAGGTAACTAAGAAGAGGTATATTCCAGAGCTCCATCCTAGTGATGATATGGATACATCTCAGCCAGTTTGGGAATATTAAGGTTTACTTCCCACTAATAAATTATTTTAAATTATAATTTTTTAAAAAATAAATAAACTAGAAATATCAAACAAAGCAACAAAGTAAGGAAACAGTAGACAGTTACTTTACAATATACCTGCAGCCTGACTACTTCTCTACTCTCATCTGCTTCCAGTTACACATAGGAAATCAAAGCTCTAAACATTAAGTTCAGTCTTGCTCTAACTCTTTCGAATTATAAACTGCACTATCAGTGTTTTCTCATATTTCTCAACCATATCCCCAGTTATTTATATATTTAAATATTATACATACATTTTATACTTAATTTGTAAATTTGTATTTGTAATTTGACTTTGCACTTATGTATTATTATAGGTTCCTGTGAGCCAGATATTGTTTATCTTCAGATCATTTTTATCCCTGCCATCATTTCAGTAATCTAAATTATTTATTTGTTTAATTATAAATGAATTAGAAGGGCTGGAACTGTGGCATAGTGGGTAAAACTGCTGCCTGCAGTACCAGCATCCCATAAGGGTGCTGGCTCTAATCCCGACTGCTCCACTTCCAATCCAGCTCTCTGCTATTGCCTGGGAAAGCAGTAATAGGTGGCCCAAGTCCTTGGAACCCTGCACCCACATGGGGGACCTGGAAAAATCTTCTGGCTCCTGGCTTCAGATAGGCTCAGCTTTAGCCATTGTGGCCATCTTGGGAGTGAACCCGCAGATGGAAGACCTCTCTCTCTCTCTGTCTCTGCCTCTGTAACTGCCTTTCAAATAAATAAATAAATCTTTAAAAAATGAATTAGAAGAATTCTTAATGGTATGAAGAGAATTTAAATTTTCCAACTTATAGAAAATATGGCTTCTTTTGATATCATAGGATATATAAATGCATAATTGCTGAAGTCTGCAAAGGACCATATATGTGGTCTTATGAGGCATACATATAGGGAGTGAGAGTAATAGGTGTTCATCAAAACCCGTGAGTGAAAGAGGCAATTTGTAGAGATGCTCTTCTGTTTTTTTTTTTTTTTTTTTTTTTTTTTTTTTTTTTTTTTTTTTTTTTTTTTTCCCCTGTTTTCCTATGTGGTCAGGTGTTTGCACACAGGTTAGGATATTATTTTTATCGTGGTCTGGAAAATATTCAAATATAATAAATCATCTCCCTATCCTTTACTTCAAATTGAGTGTTTCTTGCAATCATAAATCTTGTTTGTTTTAGCTTTTTAGAGAAATATGAGCTTTTATTCGTTGAGTCTATTATTCACATAACTTATGCGAAGGCCAGAACAGTCATTTGGGTAGTTCCATTTAGGTAGTTTTTCAAGCTGGATCACTCTGGTCAAATACAAATGTTTTTCAATTGTGCTTTTTTTTTTGTTGTTGTTTCTTCTCCAATTTAATTTCCTCATCATTCCACTTCACATTGCCTATGTAAATTAAGCTGTCGTGCTGTAAACCACAGTTCCCCCTTGTCTATCTCCTCAGTAACAGCTTCAAAGTACTAAAAAGCTGCAATAGCTACAAAAGAACAATTAATTTGTGCAAAATCACAGAGGCGCTGTAGGTATTAAAAACACTACAATAAGGCTTTTATCAGTGAGTGAAACTGCACAGCATTAAGCCAAAACCTAATAGGGCTGAACATGCAGCACAATGATCTGGATGATAAAGGAATCTCAAGGACATGCAGAGAATTGGGGTAACATGCTTTAGAAATGAAGCAGCTATTTCAAATCGACATCCACATAACCACACATGAAAAATGCTGATGTTGCGAATGGTGAGTTTAGACCAACAAGTAAATTTGCATCTATTTCAGGAGGAAGTTATATTTTTATGGAAATTACTGTTAATGTCTCTGAGACCCTGAAATTACTCAGCACACTTTTGTTGATTAGTGAATGGCAGACAATTCAATATTTAAAAACTTGAATCTCTAAACTGTAAGGAAAAGAAGATAGCATATTATATCTGAAAATGACTAAAAGGATAACATTAAAACATAATCAGGACTGTCACCACCTCCTGTGTTGAAATAGCAATGGAAACAATTACTTTAATCATCAATTGTTTATTTAATGGCTGCTCTTAGTCCAAAATTGTATTAGATTCTATGGACTGGAAAGGAAGTTAAACTATTGCTGTAATTTCTAAGTAAACACATTAACTGCTTCCAGAACTAGATAGAGAAGAATGAATTTCTAATTGTGAAGTAAACAGAGTGGATGCAGTAGGTCTAGAGGAAAGGTTTTCACATTGTAGGAACTATAGATAATAATGCCTTAATTTCAGTTGCACCCGAATAGGTCTTGATTTAAATCTCAGGCCCTCCATTAATGCACTTTGCAATTTTCTGCTAAGTATTCTTTGTATCCAAATCAAAATTTTCTTACCTGGGATATGAGGAGGATAAAATAGACCTCACAATGTTGTTAAATAGATGAAATATGAAAAAATTTGTTGGCTGTGTACCATACAGAAAGGACATAAGGAGCATATGTTTTTTAATAACTACAAATATATGTCTATATATTTAGTAAGATTACAGATATTAACAGAAAAAAGTTTTCATTTCTTTTGAAATGAAGAATATGTGTTGATCTGATGCCTTTAATTTACAAATGTGAACCATGAATTTCAATATCAGACATGTGAGGTTCCCTCTGAAAATATAAAATATGCGCACTATGTGAAGAGTCAGAAAACATAGCTATTTGGAATACTGGATGATGCTTTCTGGAATATTAAGTCCTCTCCTCTATCTTTGCATAAAATAATATAACCAGCTTGTTTCCAGTTATTTTTTCTTATTCCAATATCATACATCAAGAAAATCAGATTCATTTATTATCTAGATTTGCATGCTTTCATTATATTGTAGCCACATGTCAAATATCCACCTGTATATGATATCAAAACATAACCTGATATAAATAATAGACTCCAAAATTTATTTAGAGTGATCTATAAACAACACATTGGGGAATTCCAAAGAGTGTTTTCTCTAATAGGAGCTCCTCCTCAGATATCATAAAAGAATACTAACTGAATACATGATATTCATATTTAGAGCTTGTAGAAAACCCACCACTTAACCGATTGTGATACTTGTGCCATTCCAATGAACCATATATTATTAGAAAATTCAGTGGCGCATTTCATTACCAAATTCTGCTGTATGCAATTAGTAGACTTTTCCCTCCCTCCTTCCCTCTCTCCCTTCCTTCCTTTCTACCTTCCTTCCTTCCTTCCATTTGGCTGAACTACTTGAAGTCATTTGTATACATATTAAAGCGGACTCTAAATTCTCTAGCATTTAAATTATATCTCCGGTGTAAGGAAACACAGGAACTTAATAATCTGCCAAATAGTCTTATCTGATAAAGCTACTATAAGTCAAAATATCATTTTAAGCTGGTTCTTAAAGCTTCTTATTTATTTATTTGAAAGGCAGAGCTGGAGAGAGAGAGAGAGAGAACTTCCATTTGCTAGTTCACTTCCCAAATGCCTGCAACAGCTGCGGATGGCCCAGGCTGAAGCCAGGAACCCAAAAATCTACCTCTCCACGAGGCACATTTTAATGCTTTTCAAACAAGCCTAAAACTTTACACCAAAAAATCAGGATATTAACAAATAAAATTGTTTAGGTTTAAGCCATTATTCTGGGAAACAGAATGTCCTCATCAGTACTCTATAATACAGCACTTGAATAAATAAAGAAAAGCTCTTGGGTCCTTTCTGGGTTCTTTGTTGGTCTCTGTTTTTCTCTTAGACCTTTGACTTCTTAAGGACAAAGACGTGAGTTTGGATCTTCGCATCTCTGATTACAAATATTTGATTATTGAGAACTGAACAGAGAAAAATATTTCAGTCAATTGTCACAGTTTGAGCACAACCTATTGTATATAATAATTTTCTTAGAAATAATAGTACCTTGCCGGTGCCATGGCTCACTAGGATAATCCTCCACCTGCGGCGCCAGCACACAGGGTTCTAGTCCCGGTCGGGGCGCAGAATTCTGTCCCGGTTGCTCCTCTTCCAGTCCAGCTCTCTGCTGTGGCCCAGGAGTGCAGTGGAGGATGGCCCAAGTCCTTGGGCCCTGCACCCGCATGGGAGACCAGGAGAAGCACCTGGCTCCTGGCTTTGGATCAGCGCGATACACTGGCCGCAGTGCGCTGGCTGTAGCGGCCATTTGGGGGGTGAACCAATGGAAAAGGAAGACCTTTCTCTCTTTCTCTCTCTCACTGTCCACTCTGCCTGTCAAAAGAGAGAGAGAGAGAGAGAGAGAGAGAGAGAGAAAGAAAGAAAGAAAGAGTAGCTTAAATAAGAGAGAAGCTTGTAGCTCTAGAAAAAGTCAAAATGAAAAACCATTACAGAGCTGCCTAATTAACTAGGTCTGATACGTCTTCTCTGTCTCCCACTCTGTTCTATCTAGGGTATGATCTTCATCTTTATTTTCCAAGAAGAAACCCTACTTCTCATATACATGATTTTGTAAGCAGCCATGTATAGAATGAAAGATCCTTCCCACTTTTAAGCTTAAGTGCCAGAAATTCCTTGTATTACTTCTACTTACATACGGTAGGCCAGAACTTATTCCCATAATTACACCAAGCTGTGGTGGTAGCTTGGATATCTTCTCTTTTCTTTTCTTTTCTTTTCTTTCTTTCTTTCTTTCTTTCTTTCTTTCTTTCTTTCTTTCTTTCTTTCTTTCTTTCTTTCTTTCTTTCTTTCTTTCTTTCTCTTTCTTTCTTTCTCTCTCTCTTTTTCTTTCTATTCTCCTTCTTCTCCTTCTTCCCCCTTCTCCTTCCTCTTCCTTTTACTCCTCTTCCTCCTCCTCCTCCTCAATCCTCTCCTCCCTCCTCTTCTTCTTTACCTAGTTATCTGATGACACCTTGATTTCCCTAAAATAAGAGCCCAAGAAAGGCATTCTTGCCAAGTGATGTATTGAGGGGAGGCTCTCCATAGAAAACTGAAGGGAAAGATGCAAGGTAAATAAGTGTTTTCAAAACTCTAACCTCAACCTCATTCCACAGGGAGCACTGGAGCATAAATTACATTACAGAAGTTGTCGTACCCTGGAGCAAGATGTCTGGACCTTAGCTTCCCAGAGCCATCTATACAGTTGTTTTTTGTCATGTTAAGGCAATTCTATGGAAGAAGACACAGATGTGAGCCTTGACCAAGCAACATCCATAGCAGCTGGATGAAGAAATTGTCCAGAGAAAAAATTCTGGATAGGATGCCAAATGCATTTGTTACAGGGACAAAGAAGAGGAACAAATATTTATGGAAAATTAGTATCCCATTTAGTAACATCCCAGAAGTATCTTTCCATATATACTCAGATGACTCAATATCCTATTTTTGTTTTATACGTTGCAAGCATTCTGTCAGTATTTGTTGAATGAATAATGCATACATTTGAATAAACATCTATTTAAAAAATTAAAAAAATAAATTTGTATTGTACCTCAAAGACTTAATAGTCCTTTAAATAAACTGTTCAACAAGATAAAATAAAAAGACCACAGTTCAACAGGCATATAGGCAAGGACTGTAAACCATAAAAAATGAAAAGATGTGCATTTTACTCATATACAATAAATTTTAAAACAATCACAGAGCATTGCAACTGTACAATATATCATTGTTAACTATTTGTTTAACGAAGATATAAAACAAAGTTTGACAAAACTATATTGGCAGCAATACTGATAAACACAGCCATTTCTTTCATTTTTTGCTGCTTGATGTTTTCTCTTTAATTTTACCTCCCATATATAAGGGAAAACATTCAGTATTTGTCTTTTGTGTCTTACTTATTTCACTCAACATGATGTCCATGAGTTGCATCCATTTTGATGCAAATTGTAGCATTTCATCTTTCATATAGCTGGATATTCCATTATATATATATTTCCATATATGTTGAGAAATTTCTTTTTCCATTCATCTGCTAGGGGACACCTTGATTGATTACATATTTAGCTATTGTAAACAATGTTGGAATAAACATATGGCATAGGCCTCTCTTTGATACAATGCATTCATGTGTTTCAGGTACATACCCCTAATAGAATTGATGTATCATGTGACTGATCTGTTTCTAGTTTTTAAATAAACTCCATATTGTTTTCCACAGTGGCTGCACTAATTCATATCTCCACCAAAAGTAAATAAGAATTCTCCTTTCTCCACATCCTCTCCAGCATCTGTGACCTTCTGTATTTTCAATAATAGCCATTCTGACAGGGATGAGGTGATAGCTCATTGTGGTTTTGAATTACATGTCACTGCTGACTAGCAATGTTGATCATTTTTTCAAATATTTGGTGGTCATTTGAATTTTTCCTTTTGAAAACTGTCTATTGAGATCCTTTTCCCTAATTACTCTTGCCAATATAACAATACTATATCAAGTAAGAGTGGCGAACATGGACATCATCTGACTCTAGATCTGAAATGAAATGCTTTGAGATTTTCTCCTTTCAGTATGATTTTTGCCGTTGATTTGTGATATATCCCCTTTATAAATTTGAGGTATATTTCCTCTCAACATAATTTGTGGTGGATTTTTACCGTGAATAGATGTTGTGTCTTATCAATTGCTTCTGTACATCTGTTGAGGTGACTGAGATGATGATAGGATTTTTCTTCTTCATCTTGTGATTTCTGTCATTTCTTAATTTGTGGATGTTAAACTGCCTTTGAATTTCTATGATAAATACCACTTGATTATGATGTATGACCTTTTGAATGTGGTATTGGATCCAGTTTGCTACTATTTGGTTCAATTACTGCACCTATGTTTGTCAAGAATACAGGTCTATAGTTTTCATGTTCTGCCTTTGATGTTGGTATCAAAGTGATGCTGGCCTCATAAAATGAGTTTTTCAGAGTTCCATCTTGTTCAATATTTTAGAATAGTTTAAAATCATTGGAGTTAAATCCTTTTTAAATATTTTGCAGAAAGTATTAGTAAAGCTATCATGTCCTGAAGTTTTCTTTGATGGGATAATTTTAATTACTGTTTCAATACCATTGCTTATTACTGGTCTGTTTATATTGTCTCCAGCTTCTAAACCTTTGTAGGTTATGTGTATCCAGGTATTTATGCATTTATTTGAGGTTTTCCAGTTTGTTAGTATATAGTTTTTCATAGAGTTTCTCACAATCCTTTATATTTCAGTGGTGCAGGTTGCAATGTCACCTATATTTAACCCTAATTTTATTTATTTTTCCTTCTTTCATTATTCATATGGATAATGGTTTGTATACTTTGTTTATTGTTTAAAAAAGACAGTTTTTCATTTTGTTGATCTTTTCTATTTTTTTATGTTTCAATTTCAAATTATTTCTGTTTTAATCCTTATTATTGCTTTCCCTTTGCTAGCTTTGGATTTGATTTGATTTTCAAAGTCTTCAACATATACCAATAGATCATTTACTTGAAACTCCTCCCCCCTTTTTTTTAAATGTAAGCACTTGGGGCTGGCACTCTGGATTAGCTGGTAAAACCTCCACCTGCAATGCTGGCATCTCATATGGGTGCCGGTTCAAGTCCCGGTTGCTCCATTTTCAATCCAGCTCTCTGCTATGGCCTGGAAAAGCAATACAAGATGGCCCACATGCTTGGGCCCCTGAACCCATGTGGGAGACCCGGAGGAAGCTCCTTATTCCTGGCTTTAGATTGGTGAAGCTCCAGCCATTGCAGCCATCTGGAGAGTGAACCAGTGGATGGAAGTCTCTCTGTGTAACTCTGACATTCAAATAAAATAAATAATTCTTAAAAGAATGAAGGCACTTAATGCTATAAAATTCCCTCTTAATAATGCTTTTGCTGTATCCCACAGGTTTTAATATGATATATTTTCAAGGATTCCAAGATGGCAGAATAGGGAAGGGTGTACTGTGCTAGACTAGGATAAACAGTTAAAAAAAGTGTGGGAGTAGGAAGTACACTCTCAAGGGAGAATTACAGAGAAAACCCAGTGGAAATTCTACAGAAGACATGTGTGAAATGTAGACACACAGCACAAACATGGACACAACACACGAATCCAGCAGCCAAGAGCCATAGAGGGCACCAGAAGAAGAAAGAATATCCAAGACTGAGGTGAGGTCAGACTGCAACAACCTATGGTGATACAGCCAGAGGGAGAGTGTGGTGTGAGTTTGTCCTGGAGCTCTAGGGACCAGAGGGTACCCACACATGCAGTGGAAATAAAAAAGGCACATTTCTCTCACTCCACCCTCCCCACAAAGGTGCCCGGTGCCTGGCTGTGAGAGGGTGGGTGCCATTTCAGACATAAGTGGCAGCTGCAGAAGCCCTTTTATGCACTCATGGCAACTGGCTGAGAAAGGATGCCATCTTCTCAGCACTACTGGCAGCAGCAGGGTGAGAGGGCAACATTTTCCAGCAGTCCTCGTGCACACTTTTGATTCAGAGATTCTAGCAGAGAGAAAGATCTGTGGTCCTCATTGATGTTGAGCCTGGCTGGGAGGATTGACAGGGGTTTGGGCACCCACATAACTCTGCGAGGTACTCCCCAGCCTCCCAACACAGTACAAGTTCAAAAGTTCAAGCCGGCTTGGACAACATCTACCTCTTTTTAGACTGGACAGGCTGGTGGGGCAGAGTGGGCCCTATGTACCCAGAGGCTTGAGAGCCTTGTGTTCTGACACTATGGGGACCCTGAGGCTCCACAAGAGAATGCAGGCTACAGGTAGGTCTCTGGGCAGTCACTGTGTGTGGCTCAACATGCTCTGAGCTCTGCGGTTGCCTTGGGTGGGTGACTGCAGTGGGATCTGTGCTTAGAGTAAGGACAGCACAGGTTATCAGTGCAGTTCATAGGGTTGCATGGATGTTTATTACATCCACTGGGAGCCAAAGCCTGAGCATTGATCACCTTGGAAGAGAGGAGTTAGGATGTGATCTCACCAGTATAAGTGACCATCCCTGCCCTCTGTTAACTAGAGGAGATAAAACATGCCTCAATTTGGTGTTACTGTGAAAACATGCCCCACCCTGGGGCACTGAACAAGTTCACTAGCCACAACCAGCACAAATCTCTTGGTATTCACTAAGAGTGCAGATATTCTAGTAAGCCACAGAGGAAAAATTTGACTATAAAAGCCATCAGAGGAAAAAAAAAAACAAGTATCTCCACAAATGCCTAGAAATAAACATGAATGGCTGTTCAAGAAACAAGCTGATTCTTATTGATGACAAGACCCCAAAAGGAAACACAAAAGCATTTCATTATTAGAATGTGAAGATGAGTTAGCAGGCGAATGATATACCCACAGGAGCCAGAGATCAGAAGCTCTTTCCCAAGGACCACACAGAGAATCTGTGCTGTTCTCAGTGTGGGCTCAAATTCTCCTGCAGTCTCCCACTGGGTTCCCAAGGTTACCGAATTGTAGCATCTCTGGAGAGTACTCACGTGAATTCCATGAGTTCTCTCACCCACCGTATCTTTTTTCACAGTCTTATTTCATTAGCACCACACATTCACTAGGTCCTAATCTCCTGTTATTTCACCCCCCCCCCCAGAGTCCTGTATTTCTGCATGGCTGAGGGCGGGTGCAGCCCTGAGGTCGCGCCGCTTATGACATATGTCCAAAATGGCACCAGCTCTGTCCTGCTCGCCTTTGAGAGGTGAGTGGAGAGAGAGAAACTCATGTCCTTACCAGTCACTTTTTTTTCCTCTCTCTTCTACTTAGTCTGGTGAACTTTTCCCCACGGGGTTTCAAGCCTCATTCCCTCTAGTCTCCTCTTTCTGCTTTCCTGCCGGTATCTTGAGCTATTGAGGTTCGGCTCACCTCGTGTTCCAGCGCTGGTGCGTTGATTCTGCTGCTGGAGTCCGGAGCCATGGGTTCCCACGCCCTCCCTGCAGGTCCACCATAAATCACTAGTTCTGGAAGAGTTTCCTCTGCTATTTATTCGCCTACTCTTCCTTGAACCTGCAGTATCTCCACTTTTATTAAACTGTCTCTTCCCGGATATCAGTATGCTCCCTTCTATTCCGCCATCTTGCCGCCAGCTGACTAGTCTAAGTGATCAATTTCAGTTCACAGTTGATCACACTGATAGGTCTAAGAGTCAAAGGGATCACACAAACAAGACTGGTGTCTGCTAATACTAACTGATAGAATCAAAAAGGGAGAGAATGATCCAACATGGGAAGCAGGATCCACACCAGACTCATAGAATGGCAGATGTCCTAAGTAGCACTATGGCCTCAGAATCAGCCCTTAAGGCATTCGGATATGGCTGAAGAGCCCATGAGAGTATTTTAGGAATGGAAAGCCAAGACAGTCTGGCAAAAGAAAAAAAAAAAAAAAAAGAAGACCTAAATGAAAGATCTCTGCGAGTGAGATCCCATTGGATAAAACAGGGCCAGCAAAGAAGGATGTACCTTTCTCTGAAGGGAGGAGAGAACTTCCACTTTGACCATGGCCTTGTCTAAATATGATCAGATTCGGTGAACTCAGGGGGCTTCCATAGCCTTGGCAACTCATGACTAGAGCCTAGGGAAATTAGTGACGCCATAAACAAGAGTGTCAAATTGTTAAGTCAACAACAGGAGTCACTGTGTACTTACTCTTCATGTGGGATCTGTCCTTAATGTGTTGTCCAATGTGAAGTAATGCTATAACTAGTACTGAAACAGTATTTTACACTTTGTGTTTCTGTGTGGGTGCAAACTGATGAAATCTTTACTTAATATATACTGAATTGATCTTCTGTATATAAAGATAATTGAAAATGAATCTTGATATGAATGGAATGGGAGAGGGAGCAGGAAGTGGGAGGGATGTGAGTGGGAGGGAAGTTATGTGGGGGAAAGCCATTGTAATCCATAAACTGTACTTTGGAAATTTACATTTACTAAATAAAATTTAAAAAATAAATTGAAAAAAAATAAAATAAAAAAAGAATGTGAAGATGAAGAGATTAATGAAATGTCAGAAATTAAATGAAAAAGATTAATCATAGGATTACTCAAAAGCAATCAGAAGCAAATCCACAAATTAAAGAAATCCGTATGTGATATGAATGAACATTTTCCCATGAAACTGAGATTCTTAAAGAAAAAATAATATGAAATATTAGAAATGAAGAATTCAATAGATCAAATAAAAAACAATTGAAAGTCTTAACCACAGGCTTGGTGAGGCAGAAGTAAAAATAAAGAATATCCAAGCTAGAAGAGAAATCTTTGGAAATCATTCAGTCAGACCAAACGCCTCCACAAAAAGTAAAGAAAAAGAAAAAGAAAAAAAAAGAAATAAAAGAAAAGAAGAAATTAGAAAATTAAATTAAAAAAATTAAAAACAGTGTCTGAAATTTATGGGATATTATCAAATGACCCAACATAGAGGTCTAAGGTTTTCCTGAAAGTGCAGAAAGAGAATGGAACAGAAGGCCTATTTAGTAAAATAATTACAGAAATCTTCTCCAAAGTCTTTTGTCTGGTGAATTATTCCATTTAAGTCTAGGTTAGTATTGATACATAAGAATTATCATGTTGACTTGTTTCAGTTTACCTGCTCTGTTAGTGAATTAGATAACGTCACATGTTTTTGTGATGTTTACTTTTCATGTGGGATTCAATTCAGAATTTCTTATAAGGTTGTTCTGATTGTGGCAAACTCTCTCAGTTTTTGCTTCTTTGGGAAATATTTTATTTCTCCTTCAATTTGAAGGGATAGTTCTGCTGGATATAATAATATTCTTGGGTGGGAGCTTTTTGTTTCATTTTGTTTTCTTTTTAGGCTTTGAATATACCATGCCATTCTTTTCTACTGAAAAGTCTACTCTCAGCCTAATTGGTTTTCTTCTCTTACTTTCTTTGTGATGCCCTCATTGTCTGTAATTTTTGACAATTTGAGAACAATATGCCTCAGAAAAGATCTTTGTTGACTGAGTCTGCTTGGGGACCTTTGAACTTCCTGATTCTGGATGTCCATGTCTGTTTCAATATTTTATAACTTTATTTCATTCGGTAGGTTCTCAATGGCTTTTTCCTTTTCTTCCTTTGGAATGCATATAATATGAATATTTGGTTGTTTAATGGTAACCTAGACTTCACATAAGCTTTCTATGTTCTTTTTTCACTTTTTTTCTTTATTGTTTATTATCTGACTAGGTTATATCAAAAGACATGTCCTCCAGATCAGAAACATTTTTCTCCACTTGGTCTATTCTTCTGTTGAAGCTCTCACTTGTATTTTTTATTTCATTGATTTAAGATTAAATCTCCAATATTTATATTTGGTTCTTCATAATGATATCTTTTCCTTAGTGAATGTTCCATTCGAGTCACTTATTGTTTGTCTCATTTCTTTAAGCCGTCCATCTGTATTCTTTTGCATCACATTGAGTTTCCTCTTAGTCATTATTTTAAATTCTATTTGTGACATTTTAAAGTTCTCCTTTTGTTAAGGATCTGTTTCTACAGAACTATTGTGTTCTGTGGAGGTTCCATCTTACCTTGCTTCTTCATGTTTCCTGTGTCCCCGTATTGACTTCTGTACATCTACTGTAATAGTACTTATCTTTTATGGTGTAGGTTTTATTTGAAAAAAGTTCATGGTTTAGATGGAATGTGCTGTATTACTTGGTCTGTTGTTTGATTTGGTTCTAGATGAGCCCACAAGTGTAACTTCTAAGTGATTTGTTTTGCTTTAATCAGCGTTAGCTTTGTCTATACTGCAACAGTTTGTAGGGGTAGAAGTGTGACTTTGTGATGAATATTGGTTTCCTTTGATGTATATCTTCAGTCTGCGTGGAATTCAGTGACAGTTACTCTAGGGTTTGCTATAGCCAAAGACTTGTTTTTGTTTTGAGGGACACACAGTGGGCTGTCTTCTTGTCCACTGGCATGGCTGCATGATACTGGGCATGTGCCACCAAAAACTATGGCTCCAGGACTGTGTGATATGTAATGGACAAACTCATGTACCTGCTTGGAGATGTAACTATTGCTGAGGCTTATAACACCAAAATCCCTAGTCATATTATTAGGGGATATAAACTTAACCCTTCTACAGAACTACAAGACGCCTATACGTTAACAATATATTTTTCCGCTGGCAGGTATTAAGAGAGGTAGAATAGAGATTAGGAGTCTTCAGGTTGATTGCAGTGAGTTTGAGGAAATTAATACATAGAGTTACAGTCTTTGCTTTTCAGGATATAGTGCTGTGGTTATCAGATCTCCTAGCATGGGTGGCAGGTATTGGGAATGGTGCTAGCTACCAGCCTGAAGCAGAAAAATACATCAGACCACTCCAGAAACCACAAATGAGTGTGGTATCCAAAGATTGTAACACTAACATCAGCATTCCAGGTTTTGCAAGGCACAGATGAAACTGCCTCCAATTCTCATACATCATGCAAGAATAGTAATGAGATTTTGCACAGTGAACAAAGAGGTGCAAAGGGAGTGTTCTCACGTTTGATCTGGATTTTTAATGGGATTTTTTGGTGCTATATCCGGAGAGCTGAGAGGAACTCCCTAGGATTGCCTAGAGTGAGTGAGCACAGCTCTCAGGTTTATGAACAGAACTCCAGTAGGTGAAGAGTAAGAGGATTTGCTCTTTGCCTTGAAAATTCCTCTTGTTCTGGCTCTGTTCACTTCTGTTGGCAGCATGATTGCGTGCTGTCTGCTGGGTCAGAGCACAGTTCAGCCAGGTCTCTACCACACCCAATTGGGATCGGTGCTTTGAGGGAGGGAAGCAATGTGGCTTCACTTTTCCAAGCAAAGTAACGTCTCAGATCCCAGTCAACACGTCAGGCCAGACTTGAAGTGAGTGGAACACTGTGGAATTCTTCCTCAGTTGTAGCTGCTGGTGTCAGGTACCATGGAAACTTCTTCCTACCTTATCTGGGGAAGATGGTGTTTCCCAGGTGGGAGCCTGCTGCATAAATGGAGTTGGTTGGAGGTGCAGCTGGTTGCCTCAGCGTGTTTATAATCTTTCCTCACTGTCCCACAGAGTCTCTGCGTTGTTCTGTCACTTCTCCACTGAAAAGTTCTCTCAGCCAGTCCCCTGGGAACATTCTTCTCCCTCTCCTCCCTCTCCTCCTCCTCCTCCTCCTCCTCCTCCTTCCCCTCCTGCTTCTTTTTTTTTTCTGTTATCTTTCAGCAGCCAAGTCAGCGTGGCTTCTCATTATTCAAGCAATTTGGATCCTCATGCAGTACCCTTTTTTGCATTCAAAGGTGAAATACAAACCTAAGAAAGAAACCTAAAATTGCAAGTAATATCAAAAGTACCTTACAGGCTTACACACTTAGAATATTGAATTACTTAGTTGATATCTTGAAGGTGGGGCAGAAAGTTAACCATCAGTGGAAAGGAATACTAACACCTTAGATACAAATTATTTACATGGCATCATGATAGTATACTAGAGAATTTTATTATAGTATATTGCAATATAAAGAATCAAAAATTATTTTGTACTAGCATAAAACATGACTTTTTAATTTTAATAAATGCATTCTGCTAATGTTAGATTATGGAAGGACAAAAATACACATGTTCCATGTTCTCAAGATGCTGAGATTCCATAAGACAGATTAAATCACAGAGGTCAAATTATATTAAGTAGCACAGACAGAATCTATGTGACTGCTGGGAACAGCTGTCTCTAATTGATTAGTATCATCAACATTGCCCAGAAAAAAATACTATAGAATGTGCTTTCAGTCTCAACACTTCATGGTCTTGGTGAAAGCTTTTTTCCAAGTGGATTATCTGGGTTCAACACCTGCCTGTGGCTTCTGACTCCAAGTTTATGTTAATGAAGATACTGAGAGGCAGAAATAATGGCTCAAATAATTGGGTTCCCACTCTGCACATGGAGACCAAGATTGAATTCCCAGATCCCAACTTCAGCAAACCCAGTCCAGGCCATTGTGAGGATTTGGGGAGTGAAGAAGCAGATGAGAACTCTGTACTTGTCTCTCTGTCTCTGTCTCTCTTTCTGTCATTTTTCCTCTAAGAGAGTTAAGAAAATTCCAAAATAAAAAGAAACATAAAAGATCACATTTTTCTAACTATGTAACAAATTGCAAATATACTAAAATCAATTTTCTCTTAAATATTTATTTTATTTATTGGAAGGATAGAGAAAAGAGAGAGGGAGAGAGAGAGAGAGGATATTCAATTCACTGGTTCGTTTCCCAAGTGCACCGCAACAGTGCTTGGACAGCTCAAAATCAGTAACCAGCAACTGAGTTTGAGTCCCCAGTGTGGGTAGTAGGAAATGAACTACATCCAGCTCATATCCTACTGCCCCACCTCCAGGTGCTCATTAGCATGAAGCTGGAATTGGAAGAAAAGACAAGATTGGAATCCAGGCAACTTGGACATGGGTTGTAGACATTCCATTCAGTGTCTTAATTTTTTTTTTTTGCTAAAAACCTACCCCTAAAATTAATTTTTTTATTATCAAGCAACAGAGATTCAAAGACTGGGTATTATTCAGTAATTTAGTATGCATTAAATTCTAATATATTTTGTTTGTTGTGGATAATATGAGAGACCTAACTCATGTATCTGCTTAAAGTAGAAACTTACCAACATCAGGGTTTGGCATGATAGGCATGATAAACCGTGGTCCTGAATAGAGTTGTGGTTTTTATAAGGTAGTACATGAGATTGCTTTTTGAAAATAAGCTTAAAGAGTTACTTAAACTTTTCTAAAGACTGAAATTATACTCTATCTTCTCTGAAAACTGAGTTTCAAGTTTTATGTGGCAAGTAAAGAGGAGACTGCTTGAAATTTGGTGCTATGGGAAGGGTAACTCATTAAATATTGTTAAGTTTGTCAGAAGAACATACTGATAACAATCAGTTCTATGTATTAGTTACATTCAATTCTTCCCGGCTCTCCTACTATAACTGGATAACATGAATTTGGGGACTGGGTGATATTTTTAAATGAAACAAGCAGTGTTTTATTCTCCAGATTATTATTTGAATCATTGCAATAGTCAAGGAGTTTGCATGATGTAATAATTAGATGGACAAAACATTAAAAAATAGGGTGAAAGGAAACAAACCTAAGGAAGAAAGTATAGACAATAATGAATGAGAGATGGAAGAAAATAAACTATAATAAGCTTCTGAAACTTTCCCATAAAATATAAAATATAGATGGAGAAGCATTATGTCTCTGCCGCTCTATTTTATTTCCATTTTTGTCCTGTTTTTCATCCAGGTCTGAAATCACATCTTCCATTGAGTGCAATAATCCTAACACTTGAGGGAACCGTGATAATGGATACAGTAAGGAGAGGAGTAGGAATAAGAGCAACCTTTCCACACAGAACCAACTGAAGGATTAGGTACAGAACAGGACATCAGGTCTTTATGTCTAAGGGAAAACAGGTGCGGCAGGATAGAAACAGAGAGGGTGAATATGTTTCTGGGACTGCACAAGCAAAGTTCCATATTTGGTCTACTGAACCATCCCAGTAGCTATTATTCCAGACACCTTGAAATGAGTGATAGTACTACAGGCAACTTAGTGGACACGTTAACTAATGAGAAGATACTGGTAATATTCACACTGTTCAGGATCCTAGCATGAAAGTATTAATCTCTGAAGGCACAATGACAACTATACTTTTTAATTAAAAATTAAGAGTGCTCGTGGCCAAATATTTCTGATGCGTGTTATCCATCCTGGCACAGAACTATAGAAATGCACATTGATGAAGTGACTACTACATTTTAGAGAGAGAGGATACTATGAGAAGAATGAAATCCTCAAGAAGAGAGTGCTTTGTGTAAAAATAGGACAATGCATTCTTTCTTAAAAAGAAAATATTAAAATTTTACTATAGAAATGTTCCCATTGCCTTGCATTGTGGCACAGTGGGTAAAACTGGCTGAATTGCCAGCATCCCCTGTGAGCACAGATTCAAATCCTAATCTGCTCCACTTCCAATCCAGCTCCCCCTTAATGTGTCTGGGAGAGCAGTAGATGATGGCCCAAATACTTGGGTCCCTGTCACTCACATAGGAGACCCAGATATAGTTCCAGGTGCCAGACTTTGGACTAAGTCTTGGCCATTACAGCCATTTGAAACTTGAACCAGCAAATGGAAGATCTTTCTCTCTCTCTTGATCTATTTTTCTCTTTATAACTCTGCCATTTAAGTAAATAAGATTCTTTAAATACTCCCAGTACTACTGTCTCCTTAATCTTGTGTTACTTTTATGTATACAGAGACAAAATGTAAGTAAATAGTTAAGTTAATAAAACTCAATATAATACATGTTCTATAGAACAAAATATTGGGAGATGTGGGAAAAAAGAATGAATCAAATGAAAGGACTGAGGGAGGACAAGAAGGAGTTAGGGAGAGAGGGGAGGGGGGAGGTGAGGAAAGAAAAGAGGAGAGAGAGAAAAAAGAGAGAGGAAAAATGAAAGAGCAAGCAAATAATCCCTGTGTAGATCATGTGAATAAAGGCTCATACTGATAACAACAATGAGCATGTTTAGGTTTCTAATATTTTCTGTTATACAGATGTCCCACCTACTCCAACAAAAATATAAATTAAAATAAATATATTATTTTTGTTTTTGTTTTTGTTTTTGTTTTTGACAGGCAGAGTGGACAGTGAGAGAGAGAGACAGAGAGAGAAAGATCTTCCTTTGCCGTTGGTTCACCCTCCAATGGCTGCCGCGGCCAGCGCGCTGCGGCTGGCGCACCACGCTGATCCGATGGCAGGAGCCAGGAGCCAGGTGCTTTTCCTGGTCTCCCATGGGGTGTAGGGCCCAAGCACCTGGGCCATCTTCCACTGCACTCCCTGGCCATAGCAGAGAGCTGGCCTGGAAGAGGGGCAACCAGGACAGAATCCGGCCCAATATATTATTTTAATATGTACAATTAGTTGGGGTTTGGAGGGACAATGTGTTCAGAAATATAAATTCATTGGTGAATAATGAATTAAGCATACAGTTTTAGTTGTTTTAATATTGGGTTCACATCTCATTTTCTCAATTTATTAATAGGGTAACAATGAGAAAATTACATGAATGTTTTGAGCTTTAGTTTTCCATTTCTTAAACCTGAAGAAATAATAGAATAGTATTTATCATATTTACAAATAATGCTTTTTGTTTTCTTTTATTCTAAAGTGTTGAAAATTATTATATTGATAAATACTTACTGAAAACCTAATATAAGGCTAGATAATAAAGAAGATAAATTTTCTCTACTAAAGAGAAAAAATCTAATTCACACTGAATTTTAACACAAACAAGCAATATATATTAAAAATAAATTTATGGATTTTATAGTGGTAAAGAACTATAATATATGAAGTATTAAAATAGCACAGGACAGTATGTAATTAAGTGGCAAACAGTGATATATTAATACTATGTGGATATTAAAGAAAATGGAAACTAATGGTAACTGTCCTTGTCAGGAAATACTTCCCAAACATGTTGAGCCTTCCCTATTAACTGGAGGAAGGGCAGAACATAGACAAAGATAGTGGGCAGACAAAAAAAAAAACAACATGTCTTTATAAATAAGAGTTCAAAGACGGCCTGGTGATAGTGAAAGTTAATATAACAACATATTGGTTATGTAGTACACACTGTTACTTCAGGAATAGTTTCATTAATCTATATCACCAATGGTATGACCAATAATAGCTTCGGATCATACAACACATTTACAAACAAAAAGATACTATAACCTTATTTTCTTAAAATCACTAATTCTATTTTTATAAACTTTTACTTTTTTGGTTTTCTCCATTGGCATTCCTAAATTTTTAGTTTGCATGAACTGTATATAATCCTGCAAAATGAAGGTTCTGTGTCAACATGAATAATTTTTATTGAAGACGGTAAAATAGGGAGGAAGCTTAGTGCTCTAGGCTAGGAGAAGAGAGTTTAAAAGAAAAAGTGGAGAGAGTGCCATCTCAGGGAAGAGTAAGGGAGAAAACTGCAGTGGAAAGAAGAGCAATGCTGTGTGTCTGCATGGAGAGCATGGACCTGCAGCACAAGCACGGGTACAATACAGGATCTCAGCAGCCAAGAGCCTGAGTGCAAGCTCTAGACAGAGAAGTGAGATAATACTGCAGCAGTCTGTGCCACTGGTGATATAGCTGCCTAAAGCCGGTGGGAAACAGGATACTTGACAATTGAGAGGGAAAAAAAGTCACATTTCTCTGTCCGCATCAGAAGGACCAGCAACCAGCTGAGAGAGGGCAGGCGCCGTTTTGGGCATAAGTAACAGTTGCGCCAGCTCCTGTCTGTGTGCCAAGAATCCAGCAGAGAAGAGACTCCTGAGTCTCTCTGGGAAGACTGACAGGTGGCTGGGCACACACATAGGACTGTGAAGTTCCCTCAGGCTCCCAACACATAACAGACTCCGAGGCTCAAATTGCCTAGGCAGAGTACTCAAAAGTGCTTGCTCTGGGAGCATCTCTGCCTCTCTTTGTACAGGAGAGATTAGTGGGATGGAGCATATCCTCAGCACTGTATGACTGTGGGAGCACTTTGTGCTGAGACTGGAACACTGTGACTGCATAAGAGAGTGCAAGGTGTAGCTGGGTCTCTGGGCAATCACTGTGAGTGGCTCAACAGCATAAGAATTTCCTGATTAATTTGGTGGGTCGTTGCAATGGGATCCATGCTCACAATGAGGACTGCACAGATCCTTTGCATTGTTCTTATAGTAGCACAGATGAATACTGTACTCACTATGAGCTAACGCCTAGCCATTGATCACTTTGGAAGAGAGGAGGTGAGGGTATGGATGCAACAACAGAGCTGATCGATAGAAAAGATCTATCATTCCCTTCCTGGGAGTCAACCTGGATACTCATCCCACTCTGGAACACTGACCAGAGCTCTCTGAACACACACAGTACATGCTTCTGGGTATTAACTGAAAGAGCAGACATTCCACTAAGCCACAGAAGAAAGATAAAAGCCATCAGAGAAAAAAAAATATATCTCCACAAATACCTAAAAAAATGCAGAAATTCAGCAAACAAGGATAAGGGAGACAACAAGACTGGTCCCAAAAGGAATGCAACAATACTTCAATATTAAAAATGTGAAGATAAAGAGATTGAGGAAATGCCTGAAATGAAATTCAAAAGATTAATCATAGGATTACACAGAAGCAATCAGAAGAAAATTCATGAATTAAAGAAATCCATACAAGAATTTCCCATGAAATTGAGATTTCAAAAAGAAATCAAAATGAAATGTTAGATATGAAGAATTCAATACAGTAAATTAAAAAATGTAATGCAAACCCTTAACAAGAGAATTGATATGATGAGGCAAAAGAAAGAATATCTGAGCTAGAAAATAAATCTTTAGAAATCTTTCAGCCAGACAAAAAAACTAGAAAAATTAAAAACAGTGTTGGAGATTTATGGGATACTATAAAATGACCCAACATATAGGTCTTGGGATCTCCTGAAGGCATGGAAAGAAGGGATATATTAGAAAGCCTATATATTAGAATAATTACAGAAAACTTGCCCAATATGAAGAAAGAAAGGGATATCCATGTACAACCATATATAGGTTATGTCTGTTAGAACAACTAATAGACATAACACTAATAGACATAACCATAAAAGATCTTCATTGCAGGCCGGCGCCACGGCTCACTAGGCTAAATCCTCCACCTGCGGTGCCGGCACCCTGGGTTTTAGTCCCTGTTGGGGCACCAGATTCTGTCCTGGTTGCTCCTCTTACAGTCCAGCTCTCTGCTGTGGCCCAGGAGTGCAGTGGAGGATGGCCCAAGTGCTTGGACCCTACACCCGCATGGGAGACCAGGAGGAAGCACCTGGCTCCTGGCTTCAGATCAGCACAGTGTGCTAGCCACAATGCACCGGCTGTAGCGGCCATTTGGGGGGTGAACCATTGGAAAAGGAAGACCTTTCTCTCTCTCTCTCTCTCTCTCTCTCTCTGTCTAACTCTGCCTGTAAAAAAAATAAAAAATAAATAAATAAAAAATTTAAAAAAGAGATCTTCACTGCAACACATTGTAGTCAAACTCTCCACAGTAAAACATAAAGAAAAGATTCAGAAATGAGCAGGAAAGAAATGCCTGATTTCTTCCAGAGGATTTCCAACTATAGTCACAACTGCTTTTTCATTAAAAAAAAAAGTATAGGCTAGAAGAGAATGGAGAGAAAAATAGTCCAAGTCTTAAGAGGAAAAAAAAAAAAAAAAAAACTGTCAACCAGAATACTGTACCTTGCAAAGCTTTCATTTTTGAATGAAGGTAAAATAAAGACCCCCATTACAAACAGAAATTTAAAGAATTTGTCATCACTCCTCCAGCTTTACAAGAGATGCTTAAGGATGTGCTAAACACAGAAACACTATCAAAGAGTATGAAGGAAGAAAATCTTTCAGTAAAAGTAGAAAAGACATCCAAAGGATAATGGGGATATTTATGGGAAAATGGCAGGACCAAGTCATTACTTTTAAATAGTAAACTTGAATTTAAGTGGCTTCAACTCTCTAGTTAAAAGATGGATTAGGGATCAGCGCTGTTCACAGCAGGTTAAGCTTCTGCCCACAGTGCAGGCATCCCATATAGGCATTGATTCATTTCCCAGCCACTCCACTTCTAATCCAGTTCTCTGCTACAATCTTGGAAATCAGTAAAAGATGGCTCAAGTCCTTGGGCCCCTGCACCTATGTGAGAGACCTGGAAGAACCTCCTGGCTCCTGTCCTTGGATCAGTGCAGCTCCAGCCATTTCAGCAATTGGGAGAGTGAACAAATGAATGGACCATTCTCTCTCTCTCTCTCTCTCTCTCTCTCTCTCTCTCTTCCTCTCTGTACCTCTGTCTTTGAAATGAAAAAATAAATAAAAAAGAGATGGACTGGGTGAATGAATTAAACAAATCCCATCTAATAGCTGATTACAAGTAGCATATCTCACCAACAAAGATATAGGCAGACTAAAGTGAAGGGATAGAAAAAATGTTCCATGCTAACAGAATCCCAAAAGGATCTAGTGTAGCTACCCAAATATCAGACAAACTAGACATTAACACAAAAACTGTTAAAAGAGACAAAGAATGGTGTTATGTAATGATTAAAGGATAAATTCAACAAGAAGATGTGACTGTAATAAATGTATATCTACCCAATTACAGCGTGACTAAGCAATTTAAAAGAAATGTTAATGGATCTAAAGGGAGATATAGACTCCAACAAAACAGTAATGTGGGACATCATCACACTAATTTCTTTCTTTTTTTATTTATTTGACAGATAGAATTAGACAGTGAGAGAAAGAGACAGAGAGAAAGGTCTTCCTTCCATTGGTTCAAGCTCCAAATGGCCACTATGGCCAGAGATACGCTGATCTTAAGCCAGGAGCCAGGTGCTTCCTCCTGGTCTCCCACATGGGTGCAGGTGCCCAAGCACCTGGGGCATCCTCCACTGCCCTCCTGGGCCACAGCAGAGAGCTGTACTGGAAGAGGAGCAGCTGAGACAGAATCCGGCGCCCATATGGGATGCCAGTGTCATAGGCAGAGGATTAACCAAGTGAGCCACTGCACTGGCCCCATCATCACTCTACTTTCAAGAATGGACAGATCAACCAGATAGAAAAATCAGCAAACAACTGAGCTAATCTACACTATGGAACAAATGGATCTAACTTATATCTACAGAACTTTTCATAGACAGTTGCAGAATACACATTCCTCTCACCTGTGCATAGAACTTTCTCTAAGATAGACTACATGCTAGGCCATAAAACAAGTCTCAGCAAATATAAAAAATTAAAAATCATATTAGACATCTTCACTAACCACAATAGAATGAAGCTGGAAATCAACAACTCAGGAAACTCTAAAACATATGCACACACAGGGGACTGAACAACATGCTCCTGAATGAGCAGCGGGCCATAGAAGATATCAAGAGAAAAATAAAAAAAATTCTCAAAATGACTGAAGGCAGCAATTCTACAAGTCAACTTATGGGATACAGAAAAGGTAGTGTTAAGAGAGACATTTACAGCAATTGATACCTACATCAAGAAATTGGCAAGGCACCAAATAAATGAGCTATCAATGCATCCCAATACCTAGGAAAAAACATTCCAAATTAGTAGGAGAAAGGAGATAATTAAAATTAGAGAAGAAATAAACAAAATTGAAATGAAAAATATAAAAGATCAGTGAAATGAAGCTAACTTTAAAAAATTAGCCAAAATTTCATCCAACTAACAAAAATAAAAAGAGGGAGAAGATCCAAATCCATAAAGTCAAAGATGAAAAAGGAAATGTAACAACAGATATCACAGAAACACAGGAATCAGGGATTACTACAAAGAGCTGTTTGCCAACAAACTGGGAAACCTAGAGGAAATGGGTAGATTCTTGGATGCAAACAATCCACAAAAATAGAGCCATGAAGATGTAGCAAATATAAACAGACCAATAACCAAGATGAAAACTGAATAGGTGATAATGTTGCACCCAACAGAGAAAAGCCCAGGACTAGATGCCTTCTGTGCTGAGTTCTACCAGACATTTAAAGAACTAACTCCAATTCTTCTCAAGCTATAAAAAACAATTGAAAGGTAGGGAATCCTTCCAATCTCCATCTAAGAAGCCAGCATCACCTTAATTCCTAAACCAGAAAAGGATACAACAGAGAAAGAGAACTATGAACCAATTGCCCTGATGAATATAAATGTGAAAATATTCAACAAGATATTAGGCAATTGAGTCCAGCAACACATCAGAAAGATCATTCACCTGGACCAAATGGTATTTACGCCTGCTATGCGGGGAAAGTTCAACACTTGCAAATAAAACAATGTGATACATCATGTTAACAAATTGAATAATAAAAACCATATGGTTATCTTAACAGATTCAGAGAAAGCATTTGATAAAATATAACATTCTTTCATGATGAAAACCTTAAGCAAATTAGTATAGATGGAACATTCCTCATGACAATTAAGACAATCTATGACAATCTCACAGTCAACAACTTAGATTTGTAACCAGACAAGGATGCTGTCATTCACCACTACTATTCAATACAGTGCTGGAAGTTTTAGCGAGTTATTAGGCAAGAAAAATAAATCAAAAGGATACAAATTGTGAAAGAGGAAGTCAAACTATGCCTGTTTTCAGATGCCATGATTCTATTTTATAGGGGATCCAAAAAACTCCATTAAGAGACCATTGGAATTCATAGAAGAGTAAATTTGCAAGATATAAAATTAACACACAGGGCCTGGCACTTTGGTAAAGTGGGTAAAGCCAGTGCCTACAGTACCAGCCTCCTATATTGGCACAGTTCGAGATCCAGCTGCTCCACTTCCAATCCAGCTCTCTGCTATGGCCTGGGAAAGCAGCAGAAGATGATCCAAGTCCTTAGGCTCCTGCACCAATGTGGGAGACTCAGAAGAAGCTCCAGCCTCCTGGATTCTGATTGGTGCAGCTCCAGCTCTTATGGCCAGCAGATAGAAGACCTGTCTCTCTATGTTTCTGTCTCTGCTTCTCTGTAACTCTGACTTTATAATAAATAAATAAATCTTTAAAAAAACAAAACAAAAAAATTAACAGCCAAAAATCAATTAGCCTTTATATACATAGACAATGCCATGGCTGCAAAAACCTAGAATTGGCAAAAAAATAAAATCCGCACATGTAAAATCAACTGTCTTTTACAGAGGAGCTAATACATTCCTGGAGAAAGGAGAGTATCCTTAACCAATTGTTCTGAAAAGCTGGAATTCCTCATGCAGAAATATGATGCAATAACCCTACCCTTAGAGCTCACACACACAAAAGAATCCACTCACAATGGATCAAGTACCTAAATCTATGATCCAATGCCATCAAATTGCTAGAGAACATTTGGGAAACCCTACAAGACATTGACATAGGAAAAGACTTCTTGGAAAAAAACTCAGAAGCATAGGCAATCAAAGCCAAAATTGACAAACGCTATTAGATCAAGCTATTAAGCTTCTGCACTGCAAAAGAAACACTCAACAAAGTGAAGAGGCAACCAACAGAATGAGAGAAAACATTTGCAAACTATGCAACTCATAAAAGAGTAACATCCAGAATGTATAAAGAGCTCAATAAAATTAACAACAACAAAACCAAGAATCCAGTTAAGAAGTGCCCTAAGGACTTGAACATCACTTTTTAAAAAAGGAAATTCAAATAGCCTACAGACACATGAAAAAAAATGCTCAGGATCACTAGACACCAGGGGAATGAAAATTAAAACCACAACAAGGGTTCTAGACACTCAAGTTATAATGTCTCTCATACAGAAATCAACAAAAACAAATGCTGGCATGGATGTAGGGAAAAATTACCCTAATCCATTGCTGGTGGGAATGTAAACTTGTGCAGCCACTGTGGAAGACAGTATGGAGATACTTAGAAATCTGAATATAAACCTACCATATTATCCAGTCATCCCACTCCTGGGAATTTACCCAAACCAAAAGAAATGAGCATATGAAAGACTGATCTGAACCTCCACGTTTGCTACAGTTCTATTCATAGTAGCTAAGATATGGAATCAATGCTGATGCTCATCATCTGATGACTAGATAAAAAATTCTGGTATATATACACTATGGAATACCACACAGCAGTTAAAAAATGAAATACTGTCTTTTGCTACAAAATGTTTGTACCTGGAAACCATTATATTTAGCTAAATAAATCAGTTCCCAAAAGACAAACACCTTATGTTCTCCCTGACCTCTGATTACTATGGAATACCACACAGCAGTTAAAAAATGAAATACTGTCTTTTGCTACAAAATGTTTGTACCTGGAAACCATTATATTTAGTTAAATAAATCAGTTCCCAAAAGACAAACACCTTATGTTCTCCCTGACCTCTGATTACTAATAGATTACCTTAAAGATAATCTATAGAAGTGAAATTGACACTTTGAGATGCAATCGATTTGAAATGTACTTGTCTCTATTGTTGAGGAATAGTTATTTTTTCATGCTATTTGTTGAACTCTTTTCTTGGTGTAGAGTTAATCTTATGAGTATAAAGCTAACTGAAAATGGATCTTTGTAAAAAAATAAGAATAGGAATAGTAGAGGGAAGAGCAAGAATGGTGGGAGCATGGGTGGGAGGGACCTAAATTTGTTTATGTAAGAAATGCATGAAGTTTGTGTACCTTAAATAAATTATTTCTAGGTTAATAAAGCATGAATAGCATTATTACAGTGTAGCATTAGAAAAAGCTCTCTCTTTAGGAATTTTATGTTACCTATTTAGTTAATATTTTACACAGTTTCATGTTTTGTTTTACATGTTTTATGACTTCATAATTTATGCTGCTATTTGAATTATAATAATTTGGTTGATGTCACCTTTATAGTGTTTTCTACTTTGTACAACTATCTTTTGTTACTTGTAAACTGATGTATGGTAACCATAAGTTTACAAGGTGAGACTTTCTCCTCTTCTTGGGAAAAATACTTGATAATAATAGGTGTTTATGCCATGTTTCAGCAAATCAAGCAAATCAACATTTAGTCACTAGGTTTGATCAAGTAAGTTCTGATCGATTTGTGTTTTGCTCTATGACAGTTTTTCCCTAGCTAGTTTTGCTCACTAGTAATGTTTTTTGTCTAATTAGTTATTTCAATCACAAATGATGATTATCTAATTCTATCATGACTTCTGCATTACTATGTGGACTTCTACATTTAAGAACTATCATTCAACAGCTACAACTGAGTCTCCTTGAAATGGAATGTACAGGAACCATACAAAATGAATCATAGAACTTTTATAATATTCTTGTACTTGTCATATTTAAAATAATTCATTGCATGTGTTTGAATAAGTCAAAGTTCTTCTTCTTCTTGATATTGATGTTATTTCTGCAAATGTCATTGGCTGACCCTTCAGCCTGGTTCCTAAGTTTTATTAGAAATATTGATACTTTTCATGCTTTCTTGCAAAAAGTAAATGCATAATCATAATCATCTTGTCAATTTCCTAACCTAGATTTAGTATCAACAATTTTTCAAAAGAGCTATTTTTGCTCTCAAGGAAATCATATTTAGAGTCTCCATGTGCTCATTATTATTAATTTGGCATGATTCCAGAACTTTCAAGAAAATATAGTTAAAAATATTAATATTTAGAAGAACAGAAAAAATAACCATGAGTCTATATTTTCTAACTCATGTTCGTTTTCTTTTACTTCTATTTGTGTTCTTTTATGTTATTCTTCATCTGATCCATCCTATACTAATATTTAATAATAGTTTCTGAATGATAAAACATTGTTTTCCTAAAATTAAGAATTTTTAAAATTTATGAATTTATGTGAAAGTGAGAATTACAGAGAGGGAGAATGACAGACAGAGAAGAGAAATCTTCCCTCTGCTGTTCACTCCCCAGATAGCATCAATGACCAGGACCGAGCCACTCAAACACAGGAACTAAGAGCTTCATCCAGGTCTCCCACATGGGTGGCAGGAGCCCAAGTACTTGGATGATTTTCTGCTGTTTTTCCCAGGCCAGTATCAGGGAGCTGAATGAGAAGTAAACAGCAGGTACAGGAACTGGTGCCCATATGCAGGCAGTTGCTTTACCTACTACACCATAATGCCAGCCCCTAACATTGAGACTACTAATGCAGTTTGATTGAGATTGGAGTGGGATGGAATACACTGCTGTTCTAGTAAAAATCCCTGAAGGAATATAACGTTATTTTAAATAATTTTTACTTGCGTTGTTAAAGCAAACATTTTATTTAAAGTTACAACTCATTGATTTTAATTTATTTTGACCTTAGATATTATGGAAAATGAATTTCTTTAGGCCCTTGCCATCTTTCTGAGGGTAGTGCTTTTTTTTCCATAAGAGATTCAGCATTTATTCCAGATGACTTTTTCTTCATGTTTCTCAATTCTTTCCCCAGCCTTGCCATGCAGAGGACTAAATAAATGCCTTATTCATATCCATGGTGACCCACACAATATCACCTCTTACAGAGGAACACAATTTATCACAGCAACGTGATAAATTCCATTTATCACATGACCATGGAATTCACTGTCCCACAGCAGGATGCATCACCCAGAGGCAGGTATCTTGAAGGACTAGCAGGATGGTTGCTAAAAACTTACCAAGGGTAAGAGCTGGAAAATAATTCCTTGTGTGACTATGATGTGGCCTTAAACTGATGTTTAGTGCTTGATGTAATTTCCCCCATGCTTCAATGCAGGGTTCTTCTTTGTCATTTCTTTGCCAAACCATGCATTGCTGTGACCTTTAGACTCTTTATTGCAAGTAGTTTAGGAACTCAGTTATATTCTCACATACTGTGGTACTTTGTGCCTTTATTTATATTTATATTATTCCTTATTTTAATTTTAATTAGTTTTTAATAGATTCAGTGTGCTTTGCAGATATAATTCTAAGAAAATAATGATGTGTCATCATGAGTCCTTCTTTTTGGTGAAATATTGTCTTCCTGTTTGCTCTGATTTGGTGAGGGTATTTGGGGACATTTATGAATAAAACTGAGTCACCATTTCCCCTAATTGCTTACTTACATTTTTTTTTGACAGGCAGAGTTAGACAGAGAGAGAGAGAGAGAGAGAGAGAGAGAAACAGAGAGAAGCTCTTCCTTCCATTGATTCACCCCCTAAATGGCTGCCACGGCCAGTGCACTGTGCCGATCCGAAGCCAGGAGCCAGGTGCTTCCTCCTGGTCTCCCATGCGGATGTAGGGCCCAAGCACTTGGGCCATCCTCTGCTGCACTCCAGGGTCACAGCAGAGCTGGATTGGAAGAGGAGCAACCGGGACAGAACCTTTGCCCCCACTGGGACTAGAACCCAGGGTGCTGGCACTGCAGGCGGAGGATTAGCCAAGTGAGCCATGGCGCCAGCCACTTATTTACATTTAAAATTACATTAATACATTACTCACTCAAATCTAACTTTCAACCAATAATTTCATTATATCATGTTCATTTAGCATTCTTTAGGAGAATTTCAGTTTAGAGTCAGCAAAACTTGGGTTTCAATTCATGACTCTATTACTTGCTTGATGTGAAGATTTGACTACAATTTACTTAGTTTTTAGAAACACCAGTTATCTTTTCTCTATAAAGGTGCTAATCATACTTAACTTAGAGTGTAAAAGATAAATCAATTAATGCCTTAGAGTGCTCACCACAAGGCCAAGACACACACATTTGCCTTTGTTCTCATTATGATTTAACCTCCTATTCTCTCACATTTCAATTTGTTAATAACATAAATTAAGAACAAGTTGCTGTTTTTTCTTTGTAAAGGTAGAACATTGAGAATAAATTCCTTAAGAAGAAAATTGCCTAGCGTCCGAAGACAGTGAAAGAAGTACATTTGGTTTATTTCTTTTTCAATAAAATGTTTATCAAATATATGTTGTCTAATAGCAATTCTATCAAGAAAATTTTGGCAGCTGGCCAGAAAAACTAACCACACTGGTTGAAGAGATTGCTTTCATTAAAACTATTGATTACCCAATCCTCCCAAAGTATTTACTCTGGATTTGTCAAATTGGACAAATGCAGTTTAAAAATAGTCCCTGATAAAAAGAGTAGCATGTGTTTGGGTGTGCAATATATATTTTAGCAGACATTTGCAGTACTTTACTTAAAATATAAATTCCTAGAAATTGAAAACCTTGTTGTGTGTATTTTCTGTATCTCTGCTAACATATAGTGAGAGATCAATAAATACTACACCAACACATTGTGCCTCCACAAAACTAGACATGAATTCATAAAGTGACAGTCCAAGCACCTGGCAAAATATCTCATTTGGAACTAACTGTATAAAAAGGCAATAGGGAACAGATTAAGGGCACAGCCACCTCATTCACAGGTTTAGTTGGAAAAAAGCCCAAAGAATATGGGAATATGTGACCATACATCTTTCCTATGGATCTATCCCTTCTGTCTCCCAGTGTTTTAGAACTGCACCTTTCCTCTTCACAGCGGCTGTGTGATGCTCGCACATTGACAGCAGTTACTTCTCCTTATTGAACTAAAATTTTCTTGTGACACTGCCTCCTTCAATGACTAATGAAGAGTCAGAGAAACATCTACCACATTCAATTCCATTCCCTAGAACGCTGGGTTCTCTGTTTTTGAGATGATAGCAAAGAATGCAAAGTAAATGAAAGACATGGGCAAATATATTTTCATTTGACAGTATTTTTCAGATTCCTTTGGCTAGTAAAATTACAGCTTTAAGCAAGAATGTCATTTTTATCAGATAGTAGCAAACTACACATTTTAGATTTACTGTTAAGTATCTATTAATTGTGCTTTCATAACACATTGTATTAAAATTTAGTATTTATTCTAAAAACAGAGTAACATACACACACACACACACACACAGAGGAGAGAGAGAGAGAGAAAGATCTATCCACTGGTTCACTCACCAAAAGACCTCAACAGATGAAGCTAGGCCATTCCAAAGCCATGAGCTACGATCCTCTTTCATGTCTCTCACATGGGCACAAGCACTTGAGCCATCCTCTTCTGCTTTCTCAGGTGCATTAGCAGGGAAGTGGATTGGAACTGAAGCAGCTGGAACTCAAGCTGGCATATATATGGCACCACAAATGTTGGTTTTACATACTATCCCACAATGGTGGACCCATATATACATATAAATACAAATTACCAAAGTACAGCTTTTGGATTACAGTGGCTTTAGCCCTCGATAACTTCCCTCCCACCTGCAACCCTCCATCTCCCGCTCCCTCGCCCATTCCATTCACATCAAGATTCATTTTCAATTCTCTTTATATACAAAAAATCAATTTAGTATATATTAAGTAAAGATTTCCACAGTTTGCAATCACACAGAAACACAAAGTGTAAAGTACTGTTGATTACTAGCTATACCATAGATTCACACTGTACATCACATTGAGGGCAGAGATCCTACATGAGGAGTAAGTGCACAGTAACTCCTGTTGTTGACTTAACAAATTGACACTCTTGTTTATGGCATCAGTAATCACCCGAGGCACTTGTCATGAGTTGCAAGACTATGGAAGCATTTTGAGTTCACCAACTCTGATCTTATTTAGACAAGGTCATAGTCAAAGTGAAAGTTCTCTCCTCCCTTCAGAGAAAGGTACCTCCTTCTTCGATGGCCCATTCTTTCCACTGGGATCTCACTCAGAGAGATCTTTCATTTAGGGTTTTTTTCTTCCAGAGTGTCTTGGCTTTCCATGCCAAAATACTCTCATGAGTGTTTTAGCTGGATCTGAATGCAGTAAGGGCTGATTCTGAGGCCAGAGGGCTGTTTAGGACATCTCCCATTCTATGAGTCGGCTGTGTATCCCAGTCCCCATGTTGGATCGTTCTCTCCTTAATTCTATCAGATAGTATAAGCAGACACTAGTCTTGTTTCTGTGATCCCTTTGACTCTTAATCCTATCATTATGATCTATTGTGAACTGAAACTAATCACTTTGACTAGTGAGTTTGCATTGGCACATGCCACCTTGATGGGATTGAATTGGAGTCCCCAGGCACGTTTCTAACTCTACCGTTTGGGGCAAGTCTGATTGAGCATGTGAAAAACTGTGCATCTCTTCCCTCTCTTATTCCCACTCTTACATTTAACAGGAATCACTTTTCAATTAAATTTAAACTCCTAAGAATAATTGTGTGTTATTTAAAGAGTTCAACCAATAGTATTAAGTAGATCAAAAAAATACTAAACGGGATAAAGTATTAAGTTGTTCCTCAACTGTCAGGACAAGGGCTGATCAAGTCATTGTTTCTCATAGTGTCCATTTTACTCTGACAGTTTTCATTTTTGGTGCTCAGTTAATTGTCACCAATGAGGGAGAACATATGACATTTGTCCCTTTGGGACTGGCTTATTTCACTCAGCATGATGTTTTCCAGATTCCTCTGTTTTGTTGCAAATGATCGGATTTAATTGTTTTTTACTGCTGTATAATATTCTAAAGAGTATATGTCCCATAATTTCTTTATCCAGTCTACTGTTGATGGGCATTTAGGTTGATTCCAGGTCTTAGCTCTTGTGAACTGAGCTGCATTAAACATTAAGGAGCATGCAGAAAGCTCTTTTACTTGCCACTTTAATTTCCTTTGGGTAAATTCCAAGGAATGGGATGGCTGGGTTGAATGGTAGGGTTATATTTAGGTTTCTGAGGAATCTCCAGACTGACTTCCATAATGGCTTAACCAGTTTGCATTCCCACCCACAGTGGGTTAGTGTCCCTTTTTCCCCACATCCTCACCAGCATCTGTTGTTGGTAGATTTCTGAATGTGAGCCATTCTAACACGGGTGAGGTGAATCCTCATTGTGCTTTTGATTTGCATTTCCCTGATTGCTAGTGATCCTGAACATTTTTTCATGTGTCGGTTGGCCATTTGGATTTCCTCTTTTGGAAAATGTCCATTGAGGTCCTTGGCCCATCTCTTAAGTGGGTTGATTGTTTTGTTGTTGTGGAGTTTCTTGCTCTCTTTGTAGATTCTGGTTATTAATCCTTTATCTGCTGCATCATTTGCAAATATTTTTCCCATTCTGTTGGTTGCCTATTCACTTTCCTGAATGTTTATTCAGGAATGTTTATTCTCAATTTGATGCAATCCCAATAGTCAATTTTGGCTTTGACTGCCTGTGCCTCTGGGGTCTTTTCCACGAAGTCTTTGCCTGTGCCTATATCTTGCAGGGTTTCTCCAATGTTTTCTAATAATTTGATGGTGTCGGGCCATAGATTTAGATCTTTAATCCATGTTGAGTAGATTTTTGTGTAAGGTGGAAGGTAGTGGTCTTGCTTCATGCTTTGGCATGTGGAAATCCAGTTTTCCCAGCACCATTTATTGAGTAGACTGTCCTTACTCCAGGAATTGCTTTAGATTCTTGATCAAATATAAGTTGGCTGTAGATGTTTGGATTGATTTCTGGTGTTTCTATTCTGTTCCATTGGTTTATCCATCTGTTTCTGTACCAGTACCATGCTGTTTTGATTACAACTGCCCTGTAGTATGTCCTGAATTCTGGTATTGAGATGCCTCCAGTTTTGTTTTTGTTGTACAAGATTGCTTTAGCTATTCGAGGTCTGCTCTGTCTCCATATGAATTTCAGCATCATTTTTCCAGACCTTGAGAAGAATTTCTTTGGTATTTTGATTGGTATTGTATTGAATCTATAAATTGCTTTTGGGAGAATCGACATTTTGATTATATTGATTCTTCCAATCCATCAGCATGGAAGATTTTTCCATTTTTTGGACCCTTATAATATACATATTTCTAGAAATATAGAAAAAACTAAAACAATTAATAAAACATGTTTAGTTTGTTTTGAAGGACTCTGTAAACAAGAAATGACTGATATATTTTCCAAATTGAGAGCTAGAGAATTATAAAACAGGCATATCCTCATTAGCTGTTAGCTGCAAAATGTCAGTCATGACTTAATCCTCTGATCTTGACTCTGGCACAATTTTCAAGTAAAATATTGACTTAATCACCCAATGAGTGAAATATTTACTGAGATCCTCCTGTGTGCCAGGAAGGGGTTATTCCACAAAGGGATACAAAGGTCTGACCTTAGTCTCTCTGGGGTCTTGTAAGCTCATGATATAAATACATAAATGAACACTATGAAAATGAAAAATAAACACTAATGTGGTGCAATGAAAAAAAATGCATGGTGAGATATAGGAGGCCAGGAAAGGCTTATTATTATAAGGCTGCCAGGTTGAGCAAATGAAGCACACAGGACACAAGATAAATCTAACTTTTAGATAACACAATTTTAAAATTATATCCTGTAAGATATTTGTAATATCCTTACACTGAAAAGTTACTGTTCATCTGACATTCAAACCGAATTGTACATTTTTATTCTTTCTGAATGGTGATAATTGAATTAAGCTACACCTGAGTGAAATAAACTAGCAAAGAACAGGCAAACGGCATTCCAATAAAGGAATGACTAAGTTCTGAATGCATACAGGACAGAAAAATCTAAACAAATTTCAATCTTGAGTGAGATTATAATTTTTCAATATTATGTTGGGGAGATAAACCAAGGTCAAATAATATAGATCTCTTCAGATTAAAAAATATTTAGAAATTAGTGTCTATTCTTAGTACAACACATAGCTGTTAGTTGGTTATATGCTAGAAGGGTATTTTCTATTTTATACTTAAAATAAATCATTGGAATTCTTCATAGGAAAAAAGTTGTACAATGAAACAAGAATTGAAGTAACAAACATGCTTAGCATTGAATTTCCCAGGTCACAAGGGGATATTCTTGACTCAGATTCAGTGGTCATGGTAGGAATGCAAAGGAGTGGAATGATTTGCTGTTGACATTTTAGGTGGAACCCAGAAAACTTAATAATAGGCTTGCTGAAGGGGTGAGGAAATATAGAAATTAAGAATGACTCATGGCATTTGGATTTTTCTTATCGGTGTATAGTGGTGGCATTTCCTGAGATTTAGAAAAATGTGTAAATTAAAAGTTGGGATTGGAATTGGTACTCAGTTGATCTCCATTCAGCATGTTAATTTGAAGAGTTCTGTTAGGTGTAGAATTGGAGATTTCAAATCAGCAGTTAGTTCTCACCTGAGAAGGCAGGGTGATCATTGTCAATAAAAGTGTTTTTAGTGTAAGGCTGGGGATAATACAACAAAGAAAAAGAATTTATCTCTAAAAAATCAAAATGTTCATGATGAAGAATGATGAGAATCAACATTCGGATGAGAAACAGACATTCAGAAGGATGACCTAAAATGCTACAAGAGAAATCCAAAAGACTGTGTCAAGAAATCTAAGACAAAGAGGTGTTTCATGAGACACGGTCTTCCATAAGCTGCCAGCTTAGAAATGTTTCTGGCAGAAACCTTTCCATTTGACTTCATCATAATAGGGTCCTTGTTCATCAGTGAAGATTCTTCCAATAAACTAAGTGAAAATCTCAAATTTAAAAATGAGATATTTTCTGACTGAAATTTGGAGTGTTCAAATAATATTTGTATTGTTAATTGTTAACTATTTAAATACTATATATTTTCAAATGTTTTAAATGATTTTAACTAATCATCTTGAAAATATTTTTCTTATCTGCCTTTTACTTATTTTGTGAAGCATTTCTTTTTTGTAGTGAAGCATTTCATTACCCTCATTATATTCAATCACTGGATTTCATTTACTTTCTGTTTTGTTTATTTTTACATTCATTTTTTAAACTTATATTTAATAAATATAAATTTCCAAAGTGCAGCTTTTGGATTACAGTGGCTTCCCCCCATAACTCCCCCCGCCATAACCCTCCCATCTCCTGCTCCTTCTCCCATCCCATTCACATAAAGATTCATTTTCAATTATCTTTATATAAAAAAGATCAATTTAGTATATATTAAGAAAAATTTCAACAGTTTGCACCCACACAGAAACACAAAGTGTAAAGTGCTATTTGAGCACTACTTATAGAATTAATTCACATTGTACAACACATTAAGGACAGAGATGCTACATGAGGAGTAAGTGCGCAGTGAATCCTGTTGTTGACTTAACAACTGACACTCTTGTTAATGGTGTCAGTAATCACCCTAGGCTCTTGTCATAAGTGGCAAGACTATGGAAGCATTTTGAGTTCACCAACTCCTATCTTATTTAAACAAGGTCATAGTCAAAGTGGAACTTCTCTGCTCCCTTCAGAGAAAGGTACCTCCTTCTTTGATGGCCCGTTCTTTAACTGGGATCTCACTTACAGAGATCTTTCATTTAAGTCTGTTTTTTTTTTTTTTTTCCAGAGTGTCTTGGCTTTCCATGCCTAAAATACTCTCAAGGGCTTTTTAGCTGGATCTGATTGCCATAAGGGCTGATTCTGAGGCCAGAGTGCTGTTTAGGACATCTGTCATTCTATGAGTCTGCTGTGTATCCCAGGCCCCATGTTGGATTGTTCTTTCCTTAATTCTACCAGATAGTATAAGTGTTAGGATAGAGAAGCATCCGCCGCCCAAGGAACGACTCCAAGAGACACTCTCATTCAATCAGCAGGGGGTTTATTGTCCAGCATGCTGGGGCTCTCTGACACACAGGAACAGAGCAGCCCCAGGAAGTCGAGGGTCAGGTTTTTTATACAATTTTCAGAGGCACTCCACACGTCATGGTACGATTTATCAAATCATCTCATCACGCGGGAAATTCAAAGGAAATCTCCCAAAAATGGGATGGCTTTGGGGTTGATGCCCTTTGAATTGATTGGCCGAAGCATAGGGTCTGAGCTGCTGGGGTGTACGTGTCAAACTGCAGGGCCTACACAAGATTACGGGAAGGTTTGTGGCTTATCTGGGAACTCAGGGACAAGGAACTGGTTGGGGGAGGCAAGATACAGGAAAGGGGTAAGGAGGGGCTTTGCCCAAACAGTGGGTGAGGCAGAGGTTACATAGTTTGTTTCGTTTTTTACAGCTGCACATAGTTTCAGCTTTGGGGGAGGAGGCTTAGGCCTGTAACTTTAAATCCAACTCCCCACAATCAAGTTTTACAGTGAAGAATTGAGCTTGCAGAACAGGCAAAATCAAAGAGAAAAGCTGACAACACATCTTTCTATTTAACTGCTGACACATAGTTAAGAACAAGCTCAATTCTTCATAAGCAGTCACTAGTCTTGTTTATGTGATCCCTTTGACTCTTAATCCTATCATTATGATCAATTATGAACTGAAACTGATCACTTTGACTAGTGAGTTTGCATTGGTACATGCCACCTTGATGGGATTGAATTGGAGTCCCCAGGCACATTTCTAACTCTACCATTTGAGACAAGTCTGATTGAGCATGTGCAAAACTGTACATCTCCTCCTGCTCTCATTCCCACTCTTATATTTAACAGGAATAATTTTTCAGTTAAATTTATATTCCTCAGAATAATTGTGTTATTTAAAGAGTTCAACTAATGTTATTAATAGAACAACAAAAAATACTAAACAGGATAAAGTATTAAGTTGATCCTCAACTGTCAGGTCAAGGGCTGATCAAGTCATTGTTTCTCATAGTGTCCATTTCACTTCAACAGGTTTCCTTTTTGGTGCTTGGCTAGTTGTCACTGATCAAGGAAAATATATGATATTTGTCCCTTTGGGACTGGCTTATTTCACTCAGCATGATGTTTTCCAGATTCCTCCATTTTGTTGCAAATGACCAGATTTCATTACTGCTGTCTAGAATTTTACCTTACACCTTACACAAAAATCCACTCAACATGGATTAAAGACCTAAATCTACGACCTGACACCATCAAATTATTAGAAAACATTGGAGAAACCCTGCAAGATATAGGCGCAGGCAAAGATTTCTTAGAAAAGACCCGGGAGGCACAGGCAGTCAAAGCCAAAATTAACTATTGGGATAGCATCAAATTGAGTAGTTTCTGTACTACAAATAAACATTCAGGAAAGTGAATAGGCAACCAACAGAATGGGAAAAAATATTTGCAAATGATGCAGCAGATAAAGGATTAATAACCAGAATCTACAAAGAGAACAAGAAACTCCACAACAACAAAACAAACAACCCACTTAAGAGATGGGCCAAGGACCTCAATAGACATTTTCCAAAAGAGGAAATCCAAATGGCCAACCGACACATGAAAAAATGTTCAGGATCACTAGCAATCAGGGAAATGCAAATCAAAAGCACAATGAGGATTCACCTCACCCGTGTTAGAATGGCTCACATTCAGAAATCTACCAACAACAGATGCTGGTGAGGATGTGGGGAAAAAGGAACACTAACCCACTGTGGGTGGGAATGCAAACTAGTAAAGCCACTATGGAAGTCAGTCTGGAGATTCCTCAGAAACCTAAATATAACCCTACCATACAACCCAGCCATCCCACTCCTTGGAACTTATCCAAAGGAAATTAAATTGGTAAACACAAAAGCTGTCTGCACCTTAATGTTTATGGCAGCTCAATTCACAAGAGCAAAGATCTTGAATCAACCTAAATGCCCATCAACAGTAGACTGGATAAAGAAATTTTTGGATATGTACTCTACACAATCATTGGATTTTATTTTTAAAAAAGGCCTACTACCTGGGACAGCAATAAAAAAAATGGCCCAAGTCTTTGAGCTCCTGCACCCCTGTGGGAGACCCAGAAGAAGCTCCTGGTTTCTGGCTTAGGATTGGCAGAGCTCTGGCTGTTGCAGCTGTCTGGTGATTGAACCAGGTGATGGAAGGCCTCTCTCTCTCTTTCTCTCTCTGACTCTGCCTGGTGCAAACTGCTGCAGGGAGCTAGGAATTCAGTTCTGATCTCCCTTGTAGGTGGCAGGTCCCCAAAAATGTGTGCATTATGTACTGCCTTCTAGGGTGTACATTAAAAGAATCTGTAATCAGAAGCAGAGTTCAGACTTGAACTCAGCCATTCCTTTATGGGACATAGCTGTGTCAACTAACAGTTTTACTGCTTTAAATGGCTGCCAATTATGGACACTTTCAATTACCCTCATATTTAGTATTTGCATAATGCTTAATGGGAGGAGTGTCTTACAGCAAACAGTCTTAAAGAGACATTTGAATGAGTAGAACTATGATTACTGAGATCTTGAAAGGGATAAATTCTATATTCAGTCATATTGATGAAAAAGTCAGAAATTCAAAATCCATGGAGATACCATTCTCTCAACAATTCATGTAATATCTCCAGCACTTTGAAGGAACTTTCCATCTACCACAGTTTTTCAAAAAGATTTTAATTGGGGTGTTTCAAAATTATTATATGGCAACCTGATAACAACAGTAAAGAATTAGTAGTACTGTTGACAAAACATGAGAGAAATTATAACATACACAATAGTTTCCACGTTACTTCCTTAAGAATTCAAAGTCATGAGAACTTTTATGCATGGTTATTATTAAGAAGCAAATGCCACAGAATCTCTACCTGCAGTCATCCAGATAAATCAGGAAATGGTAATGAAATTCTACCAAAGCATCTATAATTTATTATCTCTGTCATTGAAACAAAGTTCAAATGATAATTACAATGTTAAGGAAAACTAAAGGAAAGGATCTTGGTCCCGGGAAAAATTAACAATGGTTTCTACTAGAGAGGAAAACAGGGAGAGAGAAAGAGAGGAGGAGACAGGACAGAAGGAGAGAGAAGTGCGAGAAAGAGGTTTTTCACTCTCTGATTCATCCACCAAACTCCTACAGTAGGGAAGGCAGAGGCAGGCTGAGGCAAAGTCAAGAGCTCCATGTGGCTCCACAGTGATGGCAGGGACTCAAATGTTTGAACCGTATCACTGGCTTCTTCCCAGAATATAAGCCAGCAGAAAGCAGAATTGGAAGAGGAGTGAGGACTTGAACCCACACACTCACATAGGACACAAGTGTCTTAAACTCCTTGTCACCCCCCCTTTGGTTTTCGTATGGGTTTTTACATAAATACACATGTGACGAGGAGCAGCTTAACCCACTGTGTGATAATACTGGCCTTTGGAAGGTGATTTTAACTACAGCTCTATAACTTGCCCTTTGAACTTCCACATGTCATGAAAGAGAAGAGCATATCTTGGAAGACTGGAATGGATAAGAACATTAAAAATATTTCATTCCTTTGTTTTATTGATGAAGTCATAACTGAAATGTAAATAAAATTCACACAAAATCATATTTGTTTCAAAGCCAGGATTCCAATTAGAACTTTTTAAACTGTATCATGATGTGTTGCAAGGATGATAGAAGCAAAAATATACAGCACGTAGTTGAAGAATGACTTCCTATCTTATACCCAATCATTTGTTATCAAGGATTGGAACAGAAAAGTTACAAGAGGAAGGGGATGAACCAGTTTCTGTTCATCCTTTCAGCTATCTTTGAACATTATTTTTTAATGATTTCTTTTATTTATTTGAAAGACAGGGTTACAGAAAGAGGTAGAGACAGAGAGAGAGGTCTTCCATTTGATTGTTCACTCCCCAGATGGCCACAAAGGCTGGAGCTCCACTGATCCAAAGCTAGGAGCCAGGAGCTTCTTCCAGGTCTCCCACATGGGTACAGGGGCCCAAGGACTTGGGTCATCTTCTACTGCTTTCCCAGGCCGTAGCAGAGAGCTGGATTAGAAGAGGAGCAGCAGGGACTTGAACCAGTGCCCATATGGGACGCCGGCACTTCAGGCCAGGGCTTTAACCAGCTGTGACATAGAGCCAGACCCAGGACATCAATTCTTAATAGGTGGTGCCTACTTAAACAGAAAGCCTGAAGAAGTAATTAGCAGAGCAACTACATTAATGTATAGAAAAAGCTTTTTGCATATATAAGTTAATATCTGTAAATTCTTACTACTTACTTATTATCTTCATGTTTTATGTATATCATAAAAGGAGTTGTACATACTTATATGTTTATATTTTAGAAATTTGTTTGTATTTTAGAAGACTGAACATTTTGGTTTATTAAAAGACTTGAAATAAATTATCTAGATGAGAAAGATTTATCTCACAGATTCAAATCACCAAATGGAATACCATCTGAAACACTATTTCAACTTTGAATTCTTAATATTAGTTGAATTTCACTTATGCCAATGCTGCCATACACACAGTATTGCAGTATTTAGATAAAATGGAAATAATATTATATGGTTTTTAAAGTATGGAATCATAACATAAGAAACACATACAGACAATTCTGAAGAAGCAATTATATTTGTATATTTTTCTAAAAATATGAACCCATGTTAATTTTTATACTTTTCTTTTAAGATCTGTAAATATTTGTTACTCTAGAGAAGAAAATTATATTATTCAGAGTCAATAGAGCAGAAACCATTTTCATTTTTATTAAAATCTATTAATAACAATGATCACAATTATAAGCATTATATGTTATACTTAAAAATTATAAAATACCACCATATTCATAATCTTGTCTGTTTCATTAGTCTTTTAAATTAGTCAAAATAGGTACTGCTAGCACCATTTTGAATAGAGAGGAATTCGATGACAATTAATGAATGATTTAAAATGGATTTTTAAAAAGGTGAATTTCAATTCAGAATTTCTTAATAAGAATTTTTGAGTTTTGTTTTTTAGTTTTTAAACTCTTGATAATATTTATCATTTTTTAAAAAAAAGAAAGATGGTGAAGGAACCATTTTATGCCTTTAAATGTGCTTCATTTTTTTTGAGGGTTTTTATTTTTTTTTAACTTTTATTTAATGAATATACATTTCCATAGTACGATTTATGGATTACAATGGCTTCCCCTCCATACCGTCCCTCCCACCCACAACCCTCCCCTTTCCCACTCCCTCTCCCCTTCCATTCACATCAAGATTCATTTTCGATTATCTTAATATACAGAAGATCAGCTTAGTATACATTAAGTAAGGATTTCAACAGTTTGCTCCCACACAGAAACATAAAGTGAGAAATAATAGATGATTTTTTTTTAAATGATGATGAAATCAGATCAGACCTATTGTCATGTTTAATCCCAGTGAGAGTCAAGTTGGGAGTTGATAATTTCTTTTCTTTTCTTTTTTTTTTTTTTTTTTTTTTACAGAGGATCAGTTTAGTATGCATTAAGTAAAGATTTCAACAGTTTGCACCCCCATAGAAACACAAAGTGAAACATATTGTTTGAGTACTCGTTATAGCATTAAATCTCAATGTACAGCACATTAAGGACAGAGATCCTACATGAGGAGTAAGTGCACAGTGACTCCTGTTGTTGACTTTACCAATTGACACTCCTGTCTATGGCATCAGTAATCTCCCTATGCTCCAGTCATGAGTTTCCAAGGCTATGGAAGCCCTCTGAGTTCTCCGACTCTTATCTTGTTTAGACAAGGTCATAGTCAACGTGGAGGTTCTCTTCTCCCTTCAGAGAAAGGTACCTCCTTCTTTGATGACCTGTTCTTTCCACTGGGATCTCACTCACAGAGATCTTTTGCCAGAGTGTCTTGGCTTTCCATGCCTGAAATACTCTCATGGGCTTTTCAGCCAGATCCGAATGCCTTTAGGGCTGATTCTGAGGCCAGAGTGCTATTTAGGACATCTGCCATTCTATGAGTCTGCTGAGTATCTCACTTCCCATGTTGGATCACTCTCCCCTTTATTTATTCTATCGGTTAGTGTCAGCAGGTACTATACTTGTTTATGTGCTCCCTTTGACTCTTAGTCCTTTCATTATGATCAATTGTGAACTGAAATTGATCACTCGGAATAGTGAGATGGCATTGGTACATGCCACCTTGATGGGATTAAATTGGAGTCCCCTGGTTTCTAAATGTGCTTCTAATTCTGTTTCATTCCTCATTCGCTGGTACCAATTATTTGAGAAAGTTATGATAACTTAAAAATAGAAGAGTACATTAAAATATATATTATATATTAAAATTGTCTGAAAGTGTTGGTGTTTAAGTTTTAGGAAAAACCAACAGCAATTCTGAACAAATTAAGAGAGAGGAAATTAGATATCCAGCACAGACCTTGTACCTCTTTCCTGTAGCCAAATTAGAGATCTGTAATGATGCACTGTAAAATGATTCACTGGGAGTTATTTATTCACACCACTCATTGAGCTACACAGTTGTGCTGCTTACTTTGGGAGTTGGCTCTCCAAAGATAGCAGGGTAAGCACAAAGAAGCAGTGTGGAGGCTTAAAAAAAGAAAAAAAGAAAAGTAATTTATATAATGAAGTCCAGGAAAAAAATCTCTGCAAATAGGCTCTCAAGCAATTTAGGATATTGAAAGTGTGTCTACCTTCTCCAGTTAATCAGAAAAGTGCAGTTTTCAAGAGATTGAGTCAAATGTTCTTTACCCAAGACACATTAATTCTTCCAGTTGGTATCATTACTAAGCATTACAATGTTATAAATAAAAGTGATATAACAAGCAAGTGAAAATCCACATATTCATGTGGGTTTTTTTCCCTTCTGAATAATTGCTTTGGGAACTGTATTTTCACAATGCTGATGTTAGTAAAACTATTTGTGACTGGCTTTGATGATTTTCCCATAACGTTGCAGAGTAGTCTCCCATTACTATCAGCTCTATATTTTTAAAAGATAAGTTTTGGTTTCTGAAATAGCTTAAAATATTTATCAAAGCCTACAAACATTCCAAATCATAAACAATGTATCAATTATGAAATTCATTAATTTGTGTGTCAGAAATTAACTGGCAATTCCCTGTTTTAAAAATGTTAAGATTTATAATATTGTAACAGATGGACAAAAGTTAAAATTAAGATGTATATTTGTTCATTTGTGTAAAATCACATTTAAATTATTAAATGACCAAATAATAATTTGAAGGATTTTCAAAAAGTTCATGAGGATTGTACATTATATTTTCACTCAATTTTTCATGATTTTTGAAATGAATTTGTGGAAAGAAGTAAACAGAAGTCATTGACATTTTCTATAAATTTTGGATGCCCTCCATATATTCATAAATATTTATGTCATAAGTAATTTTTAAAAATAACTACATGAAGAGTATATAATAGGAAATTGGAAATTAGTTTAGAAGTTCAATCATATTCTTACTCAACAACAATATGTATAAATTTTCCTAGTAAGTGAAACATAAATGAAAATTTGTAGGTTATCACAGCTTTATTAATTACACTGAAAAATGAAAACAATCTTTATGGCAGAATTACAGGCTGAAATATATATATTCATTAAAGTACTGATGAAACACATATATGAATTAAGAAATTTTTGTAATAATTTCAGAAAATAAGGACTTACAGAGTAAGGATTTAGTATGGCAGTTAAACCATTTATGATGTCCACAGCCCTATTTGCAAGTTCTGGCTCCACTCCTGATTCCAGCTTCCTGCTAACATTCACACTGGGAAGCAGAAAGTTTTGGCTCAACTATTTGGGTACCTGTCATCCATTGGATTGAACTCTCAACTCCTGGCTTCATCTTTGTCCAATCCTGATTCTAGTGGGCAATGAAGTGTAAATCAGTTTGTTGGGTGCTCTCTCTCTCTCTCATCTGTTTCCCTCGCTCTCTCTCTCTGCATTTCAAAAAAATGACATAAATACATCTTTTAATATAAAAAGTATTTTAAAAATCAGGACATAAGTTTCACAATATAAATGCACCAATAATTTATACAACTGTAGAGAAACACAATATGATAATAGCTATTTTAGCTTTAGCAAAAGGTGGAAATTTCAAGTGACGTTATTTTTTAACCCATGTGCTTGTTATAATTACTTCAAAATAATGAACATGTCTTCCTTTGTTAGCAAGAAGAAAGGGGACTGAAACTGGAATTAACTAAATTTTTTTATTTACTTGAAAGTCAGAGTTACATAGAGAGAGAAGAAGAGTCAGAGAAAGAGAGAGGACTTCCATTCACTGGTTCACTCCCCAATTGGCCACAAAGGCTGGAGCAACACTGATCCGAAGCCAGGAGCCAGGTTTCTTCTGGGTCTCCCACGCAGATGCACCGGCCCAAGGACTTGCCCCATTTTTTTTTTTTTTTGACAGGCAGAGTGGACAGTGAGAGGGAAAGATACAGAGAGAAAGGTCTTCCTTTGCCGTTGGTTCACCCTCCAATGGCCACCGCGGCCGGTGCGATGCGACGGGTGCACCGCGCTGATCCGAAGGCAGGAGCCAGGTGCTTCTCCTGGTCTCCCATGGGGTGCAGGGCCCAAGCACTTGGGCCATCCTCCACTGCACTCCCTGGCCACAGCAGAGAGCTGGCCTGGAAGAGGGGCAACCGGGACAGAATCCGGCACCCCGATGGGACTAGAACCCGGTGTGCCAGCGCCGCTAGGTGGAGGATTAGCCTATTGAGCTGCAGCGCCGGCTTTGGGCCATCTTCTACTGCTTTCCTAGGCCATAGCAGACAGTTGGATAGGAAGTGGAAAACTGGGACTCCAAAGGTACCCATATGGGATGCCAGCACTGCAGGCGGCGGCTTTACCTGCTATGCCACAGTGCTGGCCCCAATTAACTAAATTTTTAGAAGAAGATAAACAAGAACCAAACACACAAATTCTGACTCCATGAATTCAAATCCTTTTGTTGATGAGCAACCTTTATGGTGTTGTTTCATTTTATTTCGTTGTTTTTGAAGAAATACAGTTCTGTATATAAACACTGTGAAAGCCCCTGAAAAAAAAGTTCAGTGGTTTAAAAGAGACTTGAGCCGGCACGTGGCTCACTAGGCTAATCCTCTGCATTGTGGTGACGGCACACCGGGTTCTAGTTCCGGTTGGGGTGCCGGATTCTGTCCCAGTTGCCCCTCTTCCAGGCCAGCTCTCTGCTGTGGCCAGGGAGATCAGTGGAGGATGGCCCAAGTGCTTGGGCCCTGCACCCCATGGGAGACCAGGATAGGTACCTGGCTCCTGCCATCAGATCAGCGTGGTGCACCGGCCACGGCGGCCATTGGAGGGTGAACCAACTGCAAAAGGAAGACCTTTCTCTCTGTCTCTCTCTCTCACATCTGGGATGTGTTCACTTAGAGAAATCTATAATATATTGTATTATTGCATTATATCATGACATTCTTTCATTGAATCTGTTATTTCCTTGTGTCCCTAAGATTGCTCCCCACCTAATGACATTTTTTGCCATTAAAATTCATTTCTAAAAAGGAATGACCATTAAGTCCAAGCATATTGGCTGTATTGTTCTTTCCCCACAGAACTTTCTAGAAACATACATTTTCTTATAATGTATAATTACATATATATACATATATATATATATATATATAATTTTCTTATATAAGTACTGTTACCCAAGAACAAGGGCAACAAATCTACCCCTCCTCCCAATGAGGTTCAATTAGAGGAATGCAACTTTGCAGAAAATAATCCTTAAAAACAGCAAAAAAACATTCTTTCATTCTTTTCTTTGTTTTTTAAAGATTCATTTGTTTTATTTGAAAGACAGAGTCACAGAGAGAGAGAGAGATAGAGAGACAGAGAGAGAGAGAGAGAATCTGTCTGCTGATTCACCTCCCAAATGGCTCTAAGGGGCGTAGCTGGGCCAGGAGCCCAGAACTTCTGCCAGGTCTCCCAGGTGGGTGAAGGACCCAATCACTTGTACCATTTAACACTGCTTTTGCAGGAGCATTAGCAGGGAGGTGAATTGGAAGTGGAGCAGCCGGGACTTAAACCAGTGCCCATGTGGGATGCTGGGGCTGCAGACGGCGGCTTAACCTTCTATTCCACAGTGACGGCCCTGAAAATATTCTTTTCAATTACACATTAAACATTTGTAAAGACATATTATATTATACGGCATAAAGTAAGTCTAAATAAATTTAATATTATTCCCTACATAAAAGATGACCTTTGACTTAAATTGTATTAAATTAGAAATGCATGATAGAATTGTATCTGGAAAATCAAATATTAGTCCATTTATCTTTTTTTAAATTTTTTTAAAGATTTATTTTTTTATTTCAAAGTCAGAGTTACACAGAGAGAGGAGAGGCAGAGGGAGAGAAATAGAAAGAGAGAGAGAGAGAGAGAGATCTTCTACCCACTGGTTCATTTCCCAGTTGGCCGCAACAGCCCGAGCTGAACCAATCTGAAGCCAGGAACCAGGAGATTCTTCCGGGTCTCTCACGAGGGCGCAGGTGCCCAATGATTTGGGCCACCTTCTGCTGCTTTCCCAGGCAAGAGCAGAGAGCTGGATTGAAAGTGGAGCAGCCAGTACTCGAACTGGTGCCCATATGGGGTGCAGGTATTGCAGGCAGCGACTTTACCTGCTATGCCACAGCGCCGGCCTCCATTCCATTTATCTTTGACTTAGTTCGATATCTGCCAGCATTCTCACTTTTGTTTCTGTGTGAGGAAAGTCTTCTTTTCTCTAGCTGCCCTAATTCATGTTCTCTATTTTTGTTTCTCATTTAAGTATAGTGTATTTAGTTGTGTGATGTATATTTTATTATTTGTACAAATTGTAGTTGTATTATCTGCATGGATTTGCAAATTTAATGCTTTTATTGTTTTGGATAATCTTCATCCATTACCTTAATAAATATTTCATCTTCAGATCTCTGTCTCTTCACCTTCTGGAATTCCATTCACATTTACATTGTATCATTCAATGCTTTGTGCTATGTTCTCAATGTTTGTGTCCCCACAAAATCTGCTTCTTGAAACCCAATGCCCGGTTTGTCAGTTTGGAGATACAGGGCCTCTTGGAGGTGATAATGGGTTTAGTGACCTTAGGAAGAGGTTTTAGGGAGCTTGACCATCTCTTCTACCATGCGGAGATGCAGTCAGAAGTCACCATTTGTGGAGGAAAGAGCAAGCTCTCATCAAATCCCAAATCTGCTGATACCTTGAACTTGGAATTCTCAGCCTGGAGAACTGTGAGAAATATATGTTTGTTTATAAGACATTTTATGCTGTATTTTTAACAGCCTAATGCACCGTGACATTTAATTATACTGGCTGCTAAGTTAAATTTTTAAAGATTCCTATTATTAACTAAGCAGATTAAAATAATCACATGATTTTACTGGTAGTATCGGAAAAGAGTTGGATATATTCACCATCTTAAAGATCAAAATTATGGGACCGGTGCTGTGGCTTAGAGGGTAAAGTTGCAGCCTGCATTGCCAGCATCCCATATGGGCGCTGATTTGAGTCTCGGAGGCTCCACTTTCTGATCCAGCTCTTTGCTGTGGCCTGGGAAAGCAGTGGAAGATGGCCCAAGTCCTTGGTCTTAAGAAGACCCTGAGTGGGGCCGATAACTTGACAGAGTAGGTTAATCCTCTGCCTGTGGTGCCAGCATCCCATATGGGCACCGATTCTAGTCCCTGCTGTTCCTCTTCCAGTCTAGCTCTCTGCTGTGGCCTGGGAAAGCAGTGGAAGATGGCCCAAGTGTTTGGGCCCCTGCACCCTCATGGAGACCTGGAAGAAGAACCTGGCTCCTGTCTTCAGATCAGGGCAGCTCCGGCTGTTGCAGTCAATTGGAGAGTGAACCAGTGGGTGGAAGACCTCTCTCTCTCTTCTGCCTCTCTGTGTAACTCTGATTTTCAAACAAATAAATAAATCTTAAAAGTAAAGATTAAAATCCATAAAGAACTTAGAATACACATTTTCTTTTAAATAATACCTCTGGGAAACTTATAGAAAACATCATACTTGATGATGGGTCGTTCAAAGAAAAAGGACATCACAAGAATGCCTACTTTAACTCCCTTAATGGAGCACTATGCTAGGTCATAAAGTAGGGCAAGAAAAACAAATTAAAGTATAAGAAATTGCAGAAAATAAATAGAACTGTCATTATTTGCAGATGATATGATTGCATACAGAGAAAATCTGAGGACCTGCAGATAAATTATTAGACTAATAAGAAAGTTTATCAAGAATGCTGGATGCAAAATCAATATAGAAATCTAGTTACTTTCTACCTACTAGCAATAAGCAGTTAACAAATGAAATTTTGAAAGATACTATTAACAATATTATAAACTAATATGACTTATCTGAAAAGAAATCTCACTGTGTGTGGAAGCAGACTACATGGAAAAAATTATAAAATATATTGAGAAATACTTTAAAATCTAATTAAATAGATAAATACATCATATTTGAGGATTGGAAAGAATAATATCAGGAAGATAAAACTCTTCCCACACTGATTTATAGATTCAATGCAATCACAGCCAAAATCAAATAGATGTTTTTTCAAGCATGTCCAATATTTTATCTAAAAGAACAATATGGAAGCACTCACTTTCTTACCAGATAAAAGATTTATTATTAAGCTATAATAAGTAAAGAAACACAGTGTTGTTTCATAGGAAAACAATCATAGCAAAACAGATTAGAAAGCTCAGATGCAGACTCACACATACATGGACACGATATGCATGTATGAAAGAGCTGACAATTCCAAACAATGAAAATACAACAAATCTGCCCATAAATGATACGTTGTAAAGCAACTCCTCTTATGGGATAATATGATTCCTGATTACTACCTTACAACAACAGCAAAACAAAACAATTATAAAGATTTAAATGTATGTTACAATAGTCTTTAAGAATTGACCTGTATATATTTACGTTCATTGTTGAGGCTGACAAAATCCATTAACAAAAATTATCTAGCTACACAATCCTTGAGGCAATACTGCATAATTCAATACTTCACCTTCCACTCAGTACCGTAACCCAATTCATCATTTGTAAAATTCTTAATAGTCGTATTACTATTGCATGCTAGGGATTATCATCAATCCACTTCCCACCAGTAGGGAGATTCTAATGGCTGTTTCCCAGGGAGTGATCTACTTCCAGAATCCCACCCAGAGGCCACCAGAGGGAGGCTGTTTTATGCCTACATTTTATTATTTATCTTAAACAAACTCAATGTGTTGTTATTTTATTTCAAAAGCTGATTCCTAGAAACAGGAAGAAGTAACTAACAAACATGAAACAAAAAAAAGAAAGAAAGCCAATTAAAAGATACGTGATTATACTGGCTGATGTTGTGGAAAACCTCACTGTGGATATTCTGAGGAGTCATTTAGAATGTGTTGTGAAATTGCTCTCTCATGTAGGGTTGGCAGATAAAATATAGACACATTTTTAGGCTTGATTTTCTAGGGTGGATATTATGTTTGACACTTAAGATACCAGGTTGGAACAGTCATCCCCCAAAACGAAACACTTTGGTTTCAGTTCCTACTCAGTCCATTCCTAGCTGAAGCTTCCTGCAAATGCATGCCCTGGGAGCCAGCAGGTATGCCAGCTCCTCAAATACGCAGGTCCTGCCACTCGCATGGGAGATGCAGACTGAGTGTCCAGCTCCTAGCTTTTCATCTGAAATCCAAATCTAATTGGTGTCCTGTACTTTCATTCAGTTCAGTCTCCAAAACTCACTTGCAAAAAAAAAAAAAAAAAAAAAAAAAAAAAAACACACACACACCAAGAGAACAGTATATTTATACACCAGCTTTATCTGTCACTTGGCCGATGGTTGCTCCTCATGGTGTTAATGTTCTTGAATTTCTGGGCTTGTGCATAAGTCAGAATGCTTGAGTAGGTTACCACCATTATCACATATAGAGAGCTCCCAGAGCAGAAAGCAAGAGGCATATAATATAGCTAAGGCCAGGTGCAGTTAAGTTACACCTGCACATAACAACTGCCACAATTGCTCTGGTAGTTAAAATGTGGGCCAAAACCGTGTGAACCTTGGCAGGAGGATATACGACTCTCCTGTATTTAAAGTTCAAAGCCTTCATCAAAAATAGCTTATCTCTGGGGGTCAGATTTCTAGAAAGAGGTTTTTTTTTTTTTTTTTTTTTTTTTTTTTCTCTCAGGGCCAACAGGTGGCACACTTTTGTAATATATTCACAGACTTAGTCATGCAGTATTTCTAGATCCATAAATTTTACCAGTTTGTGACTTATTCGGGGACTCCCATCCCAGTTCCCCGAGCATATGGAGTTGTTTTGTTATTAACTTCCATCCACCTGCACACAATGCCACCATACATAGCTGATTATTGCCTTCTATTTGCCTTTTGGCTCCAGTTCTCTTCCATTGCTCTGTCTTGAGGTTAACTTTGGTTTCTCTCAATCTGGATTTTTAGATTTATTTTTATGGAGAATGGTTAAACATTTTTATAGGTGTAGTGTTTTCCTGGGAGTAATTTTTCCCCATTACCAATTCTGTGTGTTTGAAAGGCAAGGGTAGCCTTTCCACTTTAGCTCAGTCTTTCATATTAACAAGGATGCTCTTTGATCTCAGTCTTTGTTGAGATCCCAGGTTCCATGACGAAAATCTAGAATGGACAATCGATGTGTTGTTGGAGTAACTTTGGAGAACACACATGAACAGAGACAGTTGTGTCTGGTGGTCCAACTGCCATGATCATCATAGCTCCAGCACTACCATTACCCTTCACTTTATAGCGTTGTTTCTAATGATAAAATGTATCCCTCTTGTCTCTTCTGGCTGAAGATGTTTGGGTGAAATTGTCACAGATAATCACTGTACCTCAAAGTCAAAATGAAGAAAAAGAAGTCTCAATCTGACAGCAAGTTCAAAAAGTGATAAAATATTACTTTTAGTAACACATAGACAGAGTCTTTCATGGGGTACCTGAAATGCCTTCTGCCTGGGCCTCCTTTCTGCTGTACTTACCAACACTCTGCCCCTGATAGAACCACATGCATCTTGTTGCAACCAGTTTGGAATCATAATTTGGTAATTATATTATTTTTAAGCAAGATTTATTTATTGGAAAGGCAGAATGACAGTGAGAGAATAAAGGACACAAAAAGAGATCTTCAATCTACTTGTTCTTTCCTCAAACACCCACAATAGGCAGGGCTACACTAGGTTGAAGCCAGGAGCCTAGAACTCTACTGGGGTCTCCCACATGGGTGGCAGGGACCCAAGCACTTGGACGATCTTCTTATGCCTTTCCCGACATATTGGCAGGGAACTAGATGGGAAGTGGAGCACGTGGGACTCAAGTCAGTCTCTGATATGGGACGCTGGTTTTGCAGGCAGTTGCCTAAGCCATTATGCCATGATGGAATCTGCCCAAGATCATTACATTCTTTAAAGTGACTCCAAAAAGATGGTGCAATGCATCCTTCCAGAGTTAGTCTTTCAGGATACAATGTTAATAATTATCTTGCTAAAGTCCACCCTTCTGGCAGAGGTGTTTGAGGAGGACACAGTCTCTATAAGGATAGGTATTACATACAATAATGTATGTCTGTATAATCACATATATTCCTATGTGCATTATACAGACACATCTAGTGTAAATGATTGCATAAACATAATTTTTGAAGGCTCTTCTTTTTAATCACACAGGTTTTGCAATCTTTGTATCATGTACTTTCAACTCAGAAATAATAAAGAAATTCTTTCTTAATACATATTTTTCTATAAAAGCCTATTGAATGTTTCTGAGCTGTAGAAATTCTAGATCTTTTTTGTTATTTAATTTCAAAATGAGAAATAGTTCTAAGGGTCTAATGTCTAAGTAAGAAAGATCTCCTCTCCTCTAGTGTTTGACCCAGATCTGTACCAGGAACATGGCTGATGCTAGTGACAAGAATATTACTTGAAATAAAGGTTGAAGGGAATGAGAAGTGATTTTCATAATCCTTGTTCTGTCATCATACTGACTTACTTTTAGATCACTGAGTATCCAGAATGTCAGCTTTTATGAACATTAGCAGGAGAGATAGCAAGAGTAGTGTCCCTTATACATGGAACACACACGAGGATGTGGACTGTGTCTATGACATTTCTCTTCTCTCTCACACACATAGGTACATGTGCATGTACACATAAGCACACATGATAAACCAGCTAGAAGGCTACATCTATATCTCCTACTGTCTTCTCTTTCTCTTAAAAAGAAAGTACTTGTAGAGAGCACTTACTGAGGCAGCTAACACGTCCTTTGGAATGCTGGTGTTTCAGAATACTGAGGTTTGAATCCAAGCTTCAATTCTTATTCAAGATCCCTGCTAATGACCATCCTAGGAGGCAGCAGGTGCTGTCCAAAGTTGTTGGGTCCCCACCACTCACATGGAAGACCAGAACTGAGCCCGGCCTGGCTGCTTCTGGAATAAGAAGGTTAAACCAGCGAATGACAGATCTTTCTTTATCTCTCATTCTCTCTTTCTCTCTGCTTTCCAAATGAACAAAATAAATTGTCTGAAAAAGAAAGATAATACTAATACAGAGAGGAAAAGTAAACTTTAAAAAATTGATACAATTCAAACAGATATTTGGCAACAAATTTGGAACTACCAGATATTAAAGCCTGAAATTTCAATTAAATTGGAACTAAATGCATAGACTTTGATTTTGAAAGGTAAGTTACTATTAACTTGTCTAAGATTGTGTATCTAAAGAAGGATGTGCAGGCTATGAACTTGCTTTGAAAGAGCTAGATAAATAATGGGTCAAAATGAAAACATGCATTAAAAAATAAATGCTAAAATACAGACTACTGGGAGAAATTTTATTTTCTGACTAATGTGTTGACAGTGTTCACTTGCTGGGGACATCTGAGACAGAAGTTGCAGCAGAGAGAAGGTGCTCCTTGGGGCTGGCTGAGAACCAGGGCTTCCATGGAAGTAGCAGGCAGCCATCTTTTGATCCTCCGAGGTACTGGCCTGAGATGAAGCAGATACCAGAGAACACACAGGGAGACAGGAAGAACCTGGGTAGCTGGTGAAACTGTTCATCCAATGTACCGGGAGAAATTTGATAATGAATCTGAAGCTACATATTTATAAGAAAAACAATTATCTTTTATCTAGCTCATTGATCAACATCAAGTAGATTTGTAGCACATGGAAAATACTGCTAAATATACCATCAGAACAGGCAATAACTGATTGCAATCAGAGAGTCTGGTCAAATAGTAATACTAGACAATATTGATTGAAAACTACATTAAGTGAAAATTTTGATCCACTACTCTATTATTTTGAAAGTGCTGCATTTCTATCAAACACCAACATTAATGTGAATAATAAATGAATTCCAGGAATAAGATTTTATATGCTAGAATACTATTTCATAAATGAAAAATAAAACAATCATAACTAGAGATTAGACAAAGAAACTAAAAAATGCTTTAAATGATTAATACAAATTCAGAAAGATGGAGCACTTAGCATCATTTTCTGAAGGGATAAGTAGTACTGTATACAATTATAGTACCTGACAAATCATTGCAATTGCAAAATACAAAACCAAAATTCATAAACATTAACCAGAGTTTAAATAATAGTCTAGAATATATTTATAATATTTTATTTACAAAAATAGAAACACAGTTTATATATTCAAAAATTGCTAAGTGAAGAATTTTGTCATCACTTCCTTTTTGGGTTGAAAAGGAGAGTCCTTCATTTGTGTGAGTTTCTTAGGATTGATAGAATAAAGACTTTGTTGTCTCAAAAGCGATAGAATAAGTTATTTCACAGTTCTGCAGACTAGAAGTCCCAAAACCATGCTGTCAGCAGGACCATTCTCCTCCAAAGGGTTTATGGGGATGCCCTTTGCTTGTATCAGCATCTGGTGGCTCCACAAGTTCCCTAAGGCTATATGACATCAATCTCTGCCTCCATCTACACAGTCGTCTCCCCGCTGTCTTTTTTCTCTCTAAAACAAATACTGTCAATGGATTTTGGGCCACCAAGATACCACAAAGATACCACAAAATGCTACGGGGAAGACAGACACTCTAATATGCTGTTGATGGGAATCTAAACTTATAAAACTATTATGGAAGGATGTTTAGAGATTAATCAGAAATATGAAAGTAGATTTACCATATGACTAGCCATTCTGCTCCTGGGAATTTATCCAAAGGAAATGAAATCAGCATATGAAAGACTTACATGTACCCCATGTTTACAATTCAACTCACAATAGCTAAGGTATGTAATGAACACAGATGTCCGTCAACTAATGAATGGATAAATAAATTGTGGTAAACACACACACACACATACACACAAACACATGATAGAATATTACTCAACCATAAAATTGAAATCCTGTATTTTGCTACAAAATGGATGATGCAATGGGACACCATTATGCTTAGTGAAATAAACATGTCCTGAAAAGACAAATATCACATTTCTCCCTGATTTGTGGTAACTAATATACAGAGTATAAAAAATTTGTAATGTGTATGAGTAGCATTCACATTTTGAGATTTGATTATAGTTTATCAACCTTGTCTATACTACCGAGGAAGAGTAGATTTTTCATCTTACTACTTGTTGAATTCCTTATTTAGTTGGAGGCTAAGCTCACAATCATTATAAAGTAAACTTAAAGTATATCATTTTTAAAAATTGAAAGGAAAATAAGAAAGGAAGGAGGAGGGAGTGTGGGAATGAAGGAGCAAGGGAGAGTAGGGTGGGAAATATCATTATGCTCTACAAACTGTATATATCAAACACATGAAATTTCTTCCTCTTATATAAATTGAAAATTTACCAGCAAACAAACAAGAAAACAACAACAAAAAGAAAGGAAAGAATGTATTTTCTGTGATATTTGCAATTTCTCAAAGACAACAACATTGTTTATTTTCATACTTGTTTGCCTGGGGTGAGGCTTATGGGTCTGCCTATTAATAAGTCTATTCATTTTAGCTCCTAATGTGAGCATACATGAGTTTCTGACTCCAATTGGAAGTGGATTACTTAAAATAGGACATTTAAAATCTTTATTCTTGATAAAGGGCTTGGACTAATTTCTGGACAACACATAAATTTATTCAACTAGAAATCTTATTGTATAAAATATTCCCCTATCCTGAAACAGTTAGTGGCCAACAGACACATGAAAAATGTTGAGGATCACTAGCAATCAGGGAAATGCAAATCAAAACCACAATGAGCTTTTACCTCCACCCGGATAGAATAGCTTACATACAGAAATTAACTAAAAACAGATGCTGGATGGAAAGCCAAGACACTCTGAAAAAAAAAAAAAAAAAAAGAAGACCTAAATGAAAGATCTCTGCGAGTAAGATCCCAGTGGAAAGCACGGGGCCATCAAAGAAGGAGGTACCTTTCTCTGAAAGGAGGAGAGAACGTCCACTTTGACTATGATCCTGTCGGAATAAGATTGAAGTCGGCGAACTCAAAAGGCTTCCACAGCCTTGGCAACTCGTGACTAGAGCCTAGGGAGAATACTGATGCCATAAACAAGAGTGTCACATTGTTAAGTCAACGGCTGGTGCCGCGGCTCATTAGACTAATCCTCCGCCTTGCGGCACTGGCACACCAGGGTTCTAGTCCCTCTTCCAGGCCAGCTCTCTGCAGTGGCCAGGGAGTGCAGTGGAGGATGGGCCCAGTACTTGGGCCCTGTACTCCATGGGAGACCAGGCGAAGCACCTGGCTCCTGCCTTCGGATCAGCACAGTGCGCTGACCGCAGCGCGCCGGCCACGGGGGCCATGGGAAGGTGAACCAACGGCAAAGGAAGACCTTTCTCTCTCTATCTCTCTCTCACTATCCACTCTGACTGTCAAAAAAAAAAAAAATTGTTAAGTCAACAACAGGAGTCATTGTGTGCTTACTTCTCATGTGTGATCTGTCGTTAATGTGTTGTCCAATGTGAAGTAATGCTATAACTAGTACTGAAACAGTATTTTATACTTTGTGTTTCTGTGTGGGTGCAAACAGATGAAATCTTTACTTAATATATACTAAATCAATCTTCTGTATATAAAGATAATTGAAAATGAATCTTGATGTGAATGGAATGGGAGAGGGAGTGGGAGATGGGAGGGGTGTGAGTGGCAGGGAAATTATAGGAGAGGGGAAAGCCATTGTAATCCATAAACTGTACTTTGGAAACTTATATTTACTAAATAAAAGTTTAAAAAAAAAGTAAAACAAAACAAAACAAAACAAAAAAACAGATGCTGTAGAGGATGTGGGAAAAAAGGAACTCTAATCTTCTGTTGGTGAGAATGCAAACTGGTAAAGCCACTGTGGAAGTCAGTTTGGAGATTGCTCAGAAACCTGAATATAATCCTACCATGCAACCCAGCCATCTCACTCCTTGGAATTTATCCAAAGAAAATTAAATTGGCAAATAAAAGAGCTGTCTGCACATCAGTGTTTACTGCAGCTCAATTCACAAGAGCTAAGAACTGGAATCAACATAAATGCCCATCAACAGAAGACTGGATAAAGAAATTGTGAGATATGTACACTATAGAATACTATACGGCAGTAAAAAAAAAAAATCCGGTCATTTGCAACAAAATGGAGAAATCTGGAAAACATCATGCTGAGTGAAATAAGCCAGGCCCAAAGGGACAAATATCGTATGTTCTCCCTCATTGGTGAAAACTGAGCACCTAAAAGGAAACCTGTTGAAGTGAAATGGACACTATGGGAAGCAATGACTTGCTCAGCCCTTGTCCTGAGTGTTGAGGGACAATATACTATTTTATTCCTTTTAGTATTTTTTTTGTTCTACTTAATTCCATTGGTTGAACTCTTTAAATAACACACAATTATTCTTAGGTGTTTAAATTTAACTAAAAAGTGATCCCTGTTAAATATAACAGTGGGAATAACAGAAGGAGGAGATGTATAGTTTTGCACATGCTCAATCTGACTTGCCCCTAAAGGTAGAGTTAGAAACATGCTTGGGGATTCCAATTCAATCCATATAGGTGGCATGTACCAATGCCATCTCACTAGTCCAAGGGATCAGTTTCAGTTCATAATTGATCATAATGATAGGATTAAGAGTCAAAGGCATCACACAAACAAGACTAGTGTCTGCTAATACTAACTGATAGAATTACAAAGAAGAGAATGATCCAACATGGGAAACGGGATACACAGCAGACTCACAGAATGCCAGATGCCCTAAACAGCACTCTGGCCTCAGAATCAGCCCTTAATGCATTCAGATCTGGCTTAAAAGCCCAGGAGAGTTTCTTAGGTATGGAAAGCCAAGACACTGTGGCAAAAAATGACCTAAATGAAAGATCCCTGTGAGTGAGATACCAGCAGAAAGTACGGGCCATCAAAGAATGATGTACCTTTCTCTGAAGGGAGGAAAGAACTTCCACTTTGACTATGGCCTTGTTTAAATAATATTGGAGATGGTGAACTCAAGAGTCTCCATACCCTTGGCAACTCATGACAAGAGCCTTGGGTGATTACTGGCATCATAAACAAGAGTGTCAATTGTTAAATCAACAACAGGAGTCACTGTGCACTTACTCCCCATGTAAGATCTCTGTCCTTAATGTGTTGTACTATGTGAATTAGCAGTAAACCTACTACTAAAACAGTACTCTATACTTTGTGTGTTTGTGTGGGTGCAAACTGTTGAAATCTTTACTTAGTAAATACTAAGTAGATCTTCTGTATATAAAGAAAATTGAACATAATTTTGATGAAGAATGGGATGGGAGAAGGAGTGGAAGATGGGATGGTTGTGGGTGGGAGGGAAGTTATGCGGGGAAAAAGCTGCTATAATCCAAAAGTTGTACTTTGGAAATTTATATTTATTAAACAAAAGTTAAAAAAAGAAAATATTTATATTTTCTGATTCAGAAGACAATAATTTATTTATTTTCCTTCTAAAACTTTTCCGAAATTTCCAATCAATGATATTTATACTAAGTAAAATATAAATAAACATTATTCTTTTCTCTTTTGATACGTAGTGATTTTAAATTTGCTAAAGTCACATTTTTAATTTTTCACCTAACTGCCCTTGTTCTACATTACTTTTGGCATAAACCAGAGCTTCTGTCCAAACTCATCCTGTATGAAAATATCTTTAAAGTACTTCCTTTCTAACTTCTCCAGTGCCAGGTCTGCCACTCTAATCTATTCTATCCAGTCTAGTCACACCAGGAACCACCTCCTCAAAGTGTCATTTTGATAATGTCATTCTGTTTCTCATATTCATAAGTAGTTCAGGCCAGAATTTGAGGCCAAGGAACATATCTTTGAACTATGATAAGCTCTCCAAATTCTGTCTGCTCACTAACTACTTGCTGGTGCCCAGTTCAGAACATTTTCATCACTTAGTGGTCATTGAGAAGCAATTCATAAGGCTCTTCCAGTGAAAATCCATATGGAATTTTGCAAGCCCTCCAAGTAACTACTAGAGGTATGTTCACAAGCAAAGAGGGAGGGAACCCATCCACGTTGTTAACAGATGCCAACCAGATACTGTCACAATGCAAGCATTTGTTGCTTTGCCATTCTCATTGAGTAAAAGATAATTATATGTCTAACAATAAAATAGTTTTTCATGTACCTAAACAGAATCTGTCATTGGAGAATATTCCAGGACTCTATTTTCATTTGGCAAGATTAATTAAAGATACACGTAGCCAAAATATTTAATGGAGATTTATCCATAATAACTTTCCAGAGTAAGAAAAATGTTTCTTTAATATGGCAGATGCTTACCATCACATAGTGTTCCAAATAGTTTATAGATAAAATATGCAGAAATAGTGCACCTACTCAAAACCTGCTGGACTACAATTTAATATAGCAGATTTCTTTTGCTAAGTGTGGTGGTTGTTCTAAACTCTTAGGCAAACACATGCTTTATTACATTTATGGCACTGAATATAGTTAGATGCATTTTTATTTTTCTGATAAGCTTATGATTATAAACTTCATTATATTATTATACTCCACAAAATATAAAAATCATTCCAAGGGCTGTGTAATGATGTATAAGAATGTGAATTTCAGGTACTAGACTTGTTTATGTGCTCCCTTTGACTCTTAGTTCTTTCATTATGATCAATTGTGAACTGAAATTGATCACTTGGACTAGTGAGATGGCATTGGTACATGCCATCTTGATGGGATTAAATTGGAGTCCCCTGGTATGTTTCTAACTCTACCATTTGGGGCAAGTCAGCTTGAGCATGTCCCAAATTGTACATCTCTTCCCTCTCTTACCTGCTAATACTAACCGATAGAATAAATAAAGGGGAGAGTGATCCAACATGGGAAGCGAGATACTCAGCAGACTCATGGAATGGCAGATGTCCTAAACAGCACTCTGGCCTCAGAATCAGCCCTAAAGGCATTCCGATCTGGCTGAAAAGCCCATGAGAGTATTTCAGGCATGGAAAGCCAAGACACTCTGGCAAAAACAAAACAAAACAAAACAAAACAAAACAAAACACCTAAATGAAAGATCTCTGTGAGTGAGATCCCAGTGGAAAGAACAGGTCTTCAAAGAAGGAGGTACCTTTCTCTGAAGGGAGGAGAGAACCTCCACTTTGACTATGACCTTGTCTAAACAAGATAAGAGTCGGAGAACTCAAGGGGCTTCCATAGCCTTGGAAACTCATGACTGGTGCATAGGGAGATTACTGATGCCATAAACAGGAGTGTCAATTTGTTAAGTCAACAACTGTGCACTTACTCCTCATGATGGATCTCTGTCCTTAATGTGCTGTACATTGAGACTTATTGCTATAACGAGTACTCAAACAGTATATTTCACTTTGTGTTTCTATGGGGGTGCACACTGTTGAAATCTTTACTTAATGTATACTAAAGTGATCTTCTGTAAAAAAAAAAGAAGAAGAAGAAGAAGAAGAAGAAGAAGAAGAAGAAGAAGAAGAAATTATCAATTCCCAACTTGACTCTCACTGGGATTAAACATGACAATAGGTCTGATCTGATTTCATCATCATTTAAAAAATCATCTATTATTTTTCACTATATGTTTCTGTGTGGGAGCAAACTGTTGAAATCTTTACTTAATGTATGCTAAACTGATCTTCTGTATATAAAGAGAATTGAAAATGAATCCTCACGTGACTGGAAGGGGAGAGGGAGTGGGAAAGGGGAGGGTTGCATGAGGGAGGGACGTTATGAGGGGGAAGCCATTGTAATCCATAAGCCATACTTTGGAAATTTATATTCACTAAATAAAAGTTAAAAAAAAAAAGAATGTGAATTTCTTCACTAAAATCTGTCCTGCTGGCATGATTCTTTATTATTGGTATCACCTTTGTATCCCCAGTCTTCTCTGTTTCTTTCAGTGTTCACTTGATTTGAAGTTCTATCTCCCAGTAGAATCACACATTTGTTAAAAAACATTTATTTGAAAAACATAATGAGAGAGAAAGAGAGAGATAGAGAGGATAGAGAGGAGAGATAGAGGATAGAGAGAGGAGAGAGAGAGAGAGGGAGAGAGAGAGACAGAGACAGAGAGACAGAGAGTTCTTTCATCTTCTGGTTATTCAACAAATGAATACAATAGCCAGTTCTCATTCGGGCCTAACCTAGGAACTCCATTCTGGTCGCCACATGTGTGGCTGGGGGTTGATAACCTGGGGAATCATGCAATGCTTTCCCAGGCACATTGACAGGAAGCTGGGTCAGAAGCATACAGAATATGTGATCACAAAAGATGCTTAAAGATGTATTGCACACAGAAACACAGAAACACGGTCATAAATATGAAAGAAGGTGAAGGAAGGAAACCTCACAGCAAAAGATCACAGGGAATTCAAAGCATATTAGAACTTATCTTTGGCAAATGGCAGGGCAAAGTTACCACTTATCATTAGTCACACTGAACATTAATGGCCTGAACTGTCCAGTTAAAAGACACCGATTGGCTGATTGGGTTAAGGAACAAAACCCATCTATTTGCTGCTTACAAGAAACACATCTTTCCAACAAAGATGCATACAGACTGAAAGTGAAAGGCTGGAAAAAGATATACCATGCCAACAGAAATGAAAAAAGAGCGGGCATAGCCATCTTAATATCGGACAACATAAACTTTACCACAAAAACTGTTAAGAGAGACAAAGAGGGACACTATATAATGATTAAGGGAGCAATTCAACAGGAAGATATAACAATTATCAATGTATATGCACCTAACTACAGGGCACCGGTTTATTTAAAAGATCTGTGAAGGGACTTAAAGGGAGACTTAGACCCCAATACAATAGTACTGGGGGACTTCAATACTCCACTCTCAGAAATAAACAGATCAACAGGACAGAAGATCAACAAGGATACAGTAGATTTAAACGACACTATGGCCCAAATGGATCTAACAGATATATACAGAACTTTCAATCCTACAGCTAAAGATTTTACATTCTTCTCAGCAGTACATGGAACCTTCTCTAGGATTGACCACATACTAGGCCATAAAGCAAGTCTCAGCAAATTCAAAAGAATTAGAATCATACCATGCAGCTTCTCAGACCATAAAGGAATGAAGTTGGAAATTAGCAACTCAGGAATCCCTAGAGCATACACAAACACATGGAGATTGAACAACATGCTCCTGAATGAACAATGGGTCATAGAAGAAATCAAAAGAGAAATCAAAAATTTTCTGGAAGTAAATGAGGATAACAGCACAACATACCAAAACTTATGGGACGCAGCAAAAGCAGTGTTAAGAGGAAAGTTTATATCAATAGGTGCCTACATCAAGAAATTCGAAAGGCACCAAATAGATGAGCTTTCAATTCACCTCAAGGTTCTAGAAAACCTACAGCAAACCAGACCCAAATCTAGTAGGAGAAGAGAAATAATTAAAATCAGAGAAGAAAACAACAGGACTGAATCCAAAAAAAAAAAAAAAAATTACAAAAAATCAGCCAAACGAGGAGCTGGTTTTTTGAAAAAATAAACAAAATTGACACCCCTTTGGCCCAACTAACTAAAAAAAGAAGAGAAAAGACCCAAATCAATAAAATCAGAGATGAAAAAGGAAACATAACAACGGACAGCACAGGAATAAAAAGAATCATCAGAAATTACTACAACGACCTGTATGCCAGCAACAGGGAAACCTATCAGAAATGGATAGATTCCTGTACAAAAGTTGAATTTCCTAACACTTCAGACAACTTTATATGGCTTTTCAGGGTTGTTTATTACTCAAATTAGCTCAGTCTATTTAAACTCTGAGTTCCTGAAAAGTAGAGTAGGAAAACTTTTGGTTTTAGTTCTAACATATAAAATCAGAGCTTAGAAAACAAGAACAAAAGCTAAAAAACTAAAAGTAAGTTAATTTTCTTTGACCCAACAGATTGCCAAACTTCTATCTCAAAATCCGGAGTGACAGGCGAGTATGGACTCCACTGCACTCTGCTTACGTGAAACAGCTTAAATGGATGGACACTTAAATGGTAATGTTTAAAAATGGCTGGAGGCTGAATATGACCACACTGATAAGGAGAAAATCCCAAGAGTCTCAGTCTTAGGGGAACTCCACATAGGTATGGGTCTTATTCCCAGAAACTTCATTAGATTGTCAGGATGAAGTTTCAAAAGTATTACTCTCATGTTTCTGTCATGAGTATGGGGAACCATTTTAAACTACAGGCAGATCTTATTTCATTACAAAGTCCTATTCTGTAGTGGGGAGGATTATAAGATTCTTATTCACCATAAGCCATAAGAATTATAAAATAAAATTTATAGGAGGTCATGATTTTAGACTAAGCTCCTGTTTAAGGACTTCACAGACCACTGAAAAATCAAAATACTCACTCATATTAAAGTTCCAGATCACCAAATTGAAACTGAGTTGCTAGGTGAGAGACAACAAATTTCCCAAGCAAGCCAATTTCAGCTGGCATGGTAAGGAAGTTCTCTCCACTATACTCTTTTCTTTTATTTTAAACTAAGTAATCCACAGTGACCCAATGTTAACCATGGCTTATTTTTTAATTACTCTGTCTCCTTGTCTCTATTTTACCAGGCAAGTGACTTTGAAATAACCTATATGGTTTTGTTCTACTTTTGCTTTCTTTCAGTACCTGACTGGCTATAAAACCTATGTCTTCTGTCCAACCCATCAGAACAATTACTCCATTTCATAAGATAGAATGCAGCCTGATTCTAAAATTGCATATAAAGTCAATTGGGATCTTTGAAATAAGATGTTGTAATTTTTTTCCTTTGATAGATCAAAGGCAACAGGAAAACCATATAAAGCCTATAATCTAGAAGATAAAGTTGTTTTCCATGAGACAATGTTTTAACAATTCTGATACTTATATCCTAGACAGGGGAGTAACAGAATTCTATAAATGGGTGTTAGATTGTGGGAACCAGGTGCGGAAAATTATAGATTAAAAAAAAAAGAAGAAGAAGTAGGTTAGAATGAACCATGTGGTCACTGACTAGTGTTGGAACCAAGGATGAGAATACTTATATATCTTAATGTAGCTATATGTGCTTACCATAGAAATATTTATAGATACATGACAATATGCAGTTAATAACTACACAGTGGGGCTGAAGCTGTGGGGTAAGCCTCCATCTGTGATACTGGCAACCCATATGGACTCAAGTTCATGTCTCAGCAGCTCTTCTTTCAATTCAGCCCTCTACTATGGCCTAGGAAGCAGTAGAAGATGGTCCAAAGGCTTGGGTCCCTGTATATGCATGGGAGACCCAGAAGAAGTTCCTGGCTCCCGGCTTTGGATTGGCTCAGCTTCAGCCTTGGAGGCCATTTGAGGAGTGAATCAGTGGATGGCAGACCTTTCTCTCTGTCTCTCCCTCTCTCTGTCTGTAACACTACCTTTAGAGTAAATAAATAAATCTTAAAAAAAAAATACACAGATACTCATATTTATCCTGCCACCCTGGATGTCTTAAAAGGAATACACATCTGGGGCTGACGCTGTGGCGCAGCAGGTTAACGCCCTGGCCTTAAGTGCCAGCATCCCATATGAGCGCTGGTTTGAGTTCCAGCTGCTCCACTTCCTATCCAGCTCTCTGCTATGGCCCAGGAAAGCAGTGGAAGATGGCCCAAGTCCTTAGGCCTCTGCACCTGTGTGGGAGATCTGGAAAAAGATCCTGGCTCCTGGCTTTGGATTGGCCCAGCTTCGGCCATTGTGGCCAACTGGGGAGTGAGTCAGCAGATGGAAGACCTCTCTCTCTCTCTCTGCCTCTCCTCTCTCTGAGTAACCCTGACTTTCAAATAAATAAATACATTTTTAAAAAAAGGAATACACATCCAAGAGCAATGACCATTTAACACCCAAATCTTGGTTTTTCATATAATTCTTGAATGAAGGATCATGTTCTTAAGTGAAATGACTAATTATATGAGTGTTGCAAGAAATATACAGGTGATCCTGGAACATCCGTAATGCCAACTAAATAAGGAATCTGTCTTGGGAAAGAATCCTACATCATTAGTCATGCACACAATAAAGTAGCACAGGATCCAACTTAAAGATATTCTGATATCTTCTCAGCCTGTGTCTTAGATCAAAAGAATAAGCTTCAGTTCTAAGATACAGAAAAACTTGTGCAATAAACAAAGTTGCAATATAGTATGGCCTCTAAGATATCATAAATATCAATGAATCTGTAGTGATGTATTAAATGGCTAAATAAATTAATAACTGATGGAATAGAAAAAAAAATCTCATACAGAGCACTTATGTAGATAACCTTCCCTCAATGATTTCCTCATAACTGCTCACTTTGTTACCAGATGGAAGACCATGGAAGCCATGGGGTTCTTGTCTTCATGTAAGAAAGAATTCAGGCATGAGACAGAGAGTGGAGTGATAACAAGGTGTCCCTCAGAATGGAAAGGGCAAAGAGAGAGCACGCCCAGTTGCTTGGACTGGGGGAGAGTGAGGTTACATGATTGAATAGAACGAATAAACCTGGGCAGGCCAGGCAGGCAGCTCAGCTGAGAGAAGAGGGCTGAGGGTGCCATCTGTTTGAACTCCCTAGGTTTTTTTTTTGTTTGTTTGTTTGTTTTTTGGTTTTTTTTTTTTTTTTGACAGATAGAGTTAGAAACTGAAAGACAGAGAGAAAGGTCTTCCTTCCATTTGTTGACCCCCCCAAATGGCTGCCACGGCCAGTGCTGTGCTGATCCGAAGCCAAGAGCCAGGGGCTTCTTCCTGGTCTCCAATGCAGGTGCAGGTGACCAAGCACTTGGGCCATCCACCACTTCCCCGGGCCACAGCAGAGAGCTGGACTGGAAGAGGAGCAACTGGGATTGAAACCCAGTGCCCATATCGGGTGCCGGCACCGCAGGTGGAGGATTAACAAAGTGAGCCATGGCGCTGGCCCCCTGGACTCACTAGGTTTTTAAGGGAGTCTGTTTATCCACCTCCCCTTCTCCTCCAGGACAAAGGATGGAGAGTCATGGCAATTCCTCCCCAGATTTGCTGGAGCCTGGGCAGAGTAGAGGGGTTTCCTTTAGGGTGTGTCTGGGAAGGTTTTATTGCCCCATGTTATCAGGTAACCCCTTTGGTCCCAAGTGAGAGAGAATTCTCCTGGGAGCTTTCCTTGGGGTAAGGGCTGGGACCACCTGGGAAGTTATCAGGGTCTGGGCAGGACTTTGAAGTGCAAGATGCTGGGCTTCTGGAGCTTCAGCAGTAGGTGTTGGTTTTCAGGCCTTTCTCACACACATAGGCTCAATTTCTGACTTCTACCTAACATATCCCCGCTCAAGACAAAAAAAAAAAAAAAACAACATAATTATTTTATGGGGATAAATGGACAGAGTTCCGTCTGCTGTAGCTACTTCAAAGATGACAAGTGGGTGTAGCGATGGATATGGTATTTTTCTCTTGCTATCTGTCCAGTGGTGCTTGGGGGTGGATTCAGGAAGCACTGTCCTGCTTGGTCCAGAGGATGGGTCACCTTGTCTAAGGTAGGCTGAAAGCCGTGTCTTAGAAGCACCTAGAGCCAGATGGCTTATCTTCTGTTAGAGACAGAACAAACAAAGATGTTAAGGCACAATAGTCTTCAGAGAGCAGAAAGAATGTGGACATTATGTCACCAAGGAGAAGCAATGACCAGAATTTCTATGAACAGATATGATGTTAGGCCAGATATTTCAGCCTTGTCTGACCTGGTCGTGGAGTTGTCTGGCCTTATCCAAGAAAGCATGAACATGATTTCATACCCATTTAATTTGACCCTAGTTTGGGGCACTTTCTTGGGCAGCAGGTTGCAGGTCTAGGGCCTGCCTGTTTGAAGGACTGAATTAGCAATCCCTTTGTGAGAGCCCTAGTCATGGCAGCTTTTCAATGGATGAAAGCAGCACTTTGTTTTTCCTAAAGGATGGGGGAGGGGGCTCTGCTTTGGTTCCCTGTTGAGAGCCTGGTTTAGGAACTGTGTTATTTCCCTGTATCTAGGAATCCTTAACTTGTTAGGGCAATGATGGGACTGCCTGGAGTTTACAGAAGTAGGAATTTGCTGCATGGCCCATATCCTCTGCGGCTGGTCTTCTCTCTCCAGGGGTAAGGATAAGGGTTAAATAATTAACGCTTTTTTTTTTTTTGACAGGCAGAGTGGACAGTGAGAGAGAGACAGCGAGAAAGGTCTTCCTTTGCCGTTGGTTCACCCTCCAATGGCCGCCGTGGCCGGCGCACTGCGGCCAGCGCACCGCACTGATCCGATGGCAGGAGCCAGGTACTTCTCCTGGTCTCCCATGGGGTGCAGGGCCCAAGCACTTGGGCCATCCTCCACTGCACTCCCGGGCCACAGCAGAGAGCTGGCCTGGAAGAGGGGCAACCGGGACAGAATCCGGTGCCCCGACTGGGACTAGAACCCGGTGTGCCGGCGCTGCAAGTCGGAGGATTAACCTAGTGGCCATGGCGCAGGCCAATAATTAACTCTTTAGTGGACTGACCATGATTTTTTCCCCCTCTAGATACCTAGTAGCTAATTTTACTAGGAAGTTAAGCCAATGTGTAAGACCAGAGTCTCAGGCTGCAAAAGGAAACAGACTAATAAATCATTACATTTAACTACATTTTGGATTATTGTGCACCTCCCTCAAGAGATAGGCCCTTTAAGTCCTCAGTGAGGATCTGCCCAAATAGGTGCAGGACTATCTAAGTTAGCTGTTACTGAAAGCCCTGTTTTTTCAGAACTGGCAGGAAGGGCTTTCTAAGCTTACTAACATTTGGATAGGGTTTAAGACCTGGCTGGGTATGTGAGGCCCAGACCTATCATGGGGTCCAGGAAGAGAATTACAGGAGAGATGCGAATCTCCTTAAGGGAAGCACCCTGTTGATTTGCATCACATGGCTAGACTAGGAGGAGAGGTGAATAGGAGGCTGGTACAAATAGGCAACTTATGTTTCCCTTCATGGTTGCCAGAAATGTTACTGGAGAAGCAAAGGGTCCTTGTCTTCATGCGAAAAGGAATTCACGCGTGAGACAGAGAGCAGTGGATACCAAAATAGCAAGGTTTATTAGGGTAGGGCCATCCATAAGAACGGATGGGCACTCTGTCAGGTTCTGTCCCTACCCTAATAAACCTTGCTATTTTGCTTTTCACTGCACTACGTCTCATGCCTGAATTCTTTCTTGTGCAAAGACAAGGACCCTTTGCTTCTTTGGTAACACATCCATATGTACATAAGTATTATATATGAATATACACTCATGCAACAAGTGAATATTTTAGGGTCTGTTTCAGCAGAGTGAAGAGTTCAATATCTTAATATGCTATTATAATAAATCAATAGATATACTGAAAGAAAGAGGAAATATAAGATGCTTTAGAGGGGCCAGTTCTGTGGCGTAGTGGGTTAAGCTTCCACCTGCAATCTGGCCTCCCATATGGGCACTAGTTCTAGTCCCAGCTGCTCCTCTGATCCATCTCTCTGCTATGGCCTGGAGGAATCAGTAGAAGATGGCCCAAGTGCTTGGGCCTCAGCACCCATTTGGGAGTCCCAGAAGAAACTCCTGGCTCCTGACTTTGGATTACTCAGCTCCAGCCATTGGAGCCATTTGGGGAGTGAACCAGAGGATGGAAGACCTTTCTCTCTCTCTCTCTCTCTCTCTCTCACTCTACCTTTCAAAAAACAAATAAAATCTTAAAAAAAGTTGCTTTGGAAACAAGTGGATCATTTATTTTTCTCCGGTTGGATGAGGATGAGGGTGGGGTCAGACTATCAAAGCTAATACCTGACAACTGTCTCAGGTAGAAGTTCATCAAGCAAAAGAATATGGAAGCAAAGCTGGAAGACAGAGCCATAAAAATGTGGGAAAAACATAAGTTTTAATTTTAAGAAAGAAAGCTGAAGGTTTTCCCTTCAACTACTTCCTTATCATCTTTGAGTTAGGAATCCAAATCATCTGTTAATAATCAATAAGGATATAGAAGTTTAGATGTTTTACAAAATGAAAAGTGATTGCATAATATAGCAGCATGGTCAGGGAACAAAGAGCATTGTTAGGTAGAAAGAAAGCTGATGCCTTTAGCAAGAATCCAGGCCACCCTCCTTCCTTGGGAATTTCCAAATTTACAGTGAGAATAGCAAGGAAGCTCCTCCAGAGTGCACAGCTTATTATGAAAACAAGTTGTCTATCCCAGTCTTAGCAGGCCAGACAGGATAGAGAATTGTAAATGGGGTCTTTTGATGGTTTTTTGTCCCTTCCTGATAACTGAATGCCAATCTAAGCATCAAGTATGTTTTTTTTTTTTTTCCTTCAAAATTGTACTTAGTGTGGACTGCCACCAATCCCCTTTAGATTGTCCTCTCTTAGAAGCCCCTCTCCAAGCCACTCTGGTTGGAGGTCCTCCATTTTTTTTTTTTTTTTTTTTTTTTTTTTTTTTGTGATAGGCAGAGTTAGACAGTGTGAGACAGAGACAGAGAGAAAGGTTTTCCTTCTGTTGGTTTACCCCCAACTGGCCACTACAGCCAGTGCACTGTGCTGATCCAAAGCCAGGAGCCAGTTGCTTCCTCCTGGTCTCCCATGCAGGTGCAGGGCCAAAGCATTTGGGCTATCCTCCACTGTCTTTCTGGGCCACAGCAGACAGCTGGACTGGAAGAGGAGCAACCGGGACAGAATCTGTCGCCCTAACCAGGACTAGAACCTGAGGTGTCAGCCCCGCAGGCGGAAGATTAGCCTATTGAGCCACGGTGCCGGCCCGGAGGTCCTCCATTCTAATAAATACTTTTTAATGTCTTTGCCAGACAGAAAGAAAGAAAGAAAGAAAGAAAGAAAGAAAGAAAGAAAGAAAGAAAAGAAGGAAGGAAGGAAGGAAGCTGATGAGAGAATAGCTAATATAATGTAGGAAAAAGTATGTGGAATTTAAGTTAGAGTGTGAGGATACATTTATTTTTTCACAATTGTAAGCATTTGGGAACACTAATAGGGCCTGTATTTATGGGCAGAAAGGATGTGTCTGAAGTGCAGTGGAGGGAAAATTTTCTAATCCAGTTGATGACTGTGACAGTGCATAGTTCGTCCACATGGAAAATAACGCCACTAAAGATGATTTAGTATTGAGGTAGAGATGGATGTAGACCATGCATCTCCAAAAGTTAGTGGGGAGTACTTAGGAGGTTAGTCAATTATGCAGAGTAGGAAAAGGAGCACAGAGGTTTGTAGAAAGGAGAGGAGGTTCAGAGTACACAGGCCTTCTGTAAGAATGAAGGAGTAATGTGTGGGAGTGGCAAGGAAAAATTGAAGCCGTGCTCAAATGTTATCTCAATCTAAAAGAGAGACATTTAGGAGAATATACATCCTTCATGCCAGAGGAAGTACAGGAGATGGAAAAAATACTTTGAAAATGTAGAGGAATTAACCCTTGTATTTTTGAGTTTTAGTGTGTTTTAAGGAGGAGTTGTTTACCTAGCATTTTATTTATTTATATTTTATAAGATTACAAATTTCACTGGATGAATGACACTTTGAAAATTTTATTGAAATACACGCTTAATAATAGGTATTTAACATTCCTGAAAGGTACTGGTAGACTTAAGGACTCATTATATTTAATAACACTTTATCTTTTTCATAAATTCAAATATAAACATAAGTTGTTTTGCTATGCTGTGCATGCTAAATATGAGGTAATAATCTTGGTGAATTTTATTGTGCTTAGTTATTTTCCAAAACTCCTTAATGGCATTGAAAGTGGCCATAGGATTTGTTGCTAAGTAAGAAGTGCCTTGTCCAGTTGCATAAAGAAAATCACTAAAAGCAAACTAGGAAACCTCATATAGGAAAGGATTGTTTTTTTCCAATCTTAATCAGATTCAGTGTAACTTTAAAAGTGATATTAAAATTTTTAGCAGTGATGAACAAAGATCTTGAGATTAAAATAAAAATACAAAAGATACCCTTGGGTAATTTGGGATTCAGTAAGTATGTGAATACCCACCGAGCTGGCAAGTCCTTTCTATTCTTGTTTTACCATACTTCGTAGTAAAGTTCCCAAGATATTTTAAGCTATTACCTTAGTTTTTGACTGGGTAAACTGGCATGTCAACTGGATTTAAAAATAAATCTTTCACACTCTCCTCTTTGACTTACATCTCCTTGTTTCTTAAGCATTTTGACTTTTCTGGTGGTTAATAATTCTTCAAAGTTAAACCAGCTTGTCCTCATCGATTCTTTTCCCCATCAGATGCTCTAGCTGCTCTCCTGTGCTTTTGGGGTTGTTTCTGTGAACCAGGATGGCCTTAAGGTGATCCACTTGAAAGGAAGGGGAAATGAATGCTTGGATTTTCCACTATATAAAAAATGAATCTGGTCTTTTCTACATTGCTGTGCCTGCCTTTTGTTTACCACTGGGTTTTACTGCCTTCCTTGCATTTTACACCCTTTGCTGGGTTTCAGTTTTTATTTTTTCTCTCTCCTCCTATATGTTTTATCTGTTCCCATAAGAATTGTGCAACGCAATGACTGACATGCGTAGCTTTCCTTCACTGAAATACTGAGCCAGGTCAACCATTTATTTCATGTTTGTCTTTTTGCTTTCAATAGCTTGTAGCCAATGCAGCCTTGTTTGATTTGACAACTGCTTTCAGAAGTATATCTAGTAGAGAGCAATTTTGCAAAATCAGCCCAGACCCCAACTTTTGAGGGCTCCATATTGTCAAATCCCTTCTCAAGGAGACAGACAATGAGAGCTTTGTTAGCTGAAGCAAAAAAAAAAAAAAAAAATTCAGCTATGTAATTCTGGAATGTTTTAAAAATCATTCCAGAAACTCAGCCGTTATTTGAAGAAAAAGAAACTTCCTTTATAGTCTATCCTTATCAGATTTCCTTTTTGGTCAGTTATTTTTCTTTTTATGACTTTTAACTAATTCTAACAAAATCATCCTCAGATTAAAATAGCTGGTGAGAATTTCTTAGAAAATCATTGTGTGATCTGTTCTAGTTCCCGTTAGTCTAGAGTTGATATTTATTCCTGACTCTCTTCTTATTTTCCTGGGAGTGTAAGATTGTAATTCTCTCTATTCCTGCTGCTGGGATTTAGTATATTACACAACCATCCCCCTGCACTTAACTGTGGATCGCCCAAGTCTAATATCTCTTTTCATTGTAATAAGTTTGGGAAAAAAAAAGTCATAAAAGTTTAGAAGACAATTCTTATGTAATTGAACTGTTCAAGTATTTCATTTACTTTGTATTTCCCATTTCACTAAATTTAGCATCTTAACTTTTAAAAACATCAAATTGATTTCACTTTATCTTTGCAACTATGTTTAAATATGTTTTCAATAGCATTTATTTTTGTTTGTATCTATTTAAGATCCTCATTTCTCAATACTGGCTCCCTGTTTTGTTCTTTATGAATTCTACCCTATTTTACTTCAGATTTTATCTGGTCATCCCTCTGTTTGACTAAAACCTACATTTGCAACAGCTGTCCAGTCAATCTCTATGGAACTTGCCTACTAATTTTATTTCTTAGTTATCTTTATGTCCCTGAACATCTGGTTCTAATAATTGAGTTCTGGAATTAAGCAAATTTATATCTGTTTATTTCTTTCTTGAATAGTGGTTCTTAAATTCAGAATTACATTCTTATACATTGACAGAAGATCCCAAAGTCTTGCAAGGTTGTCTTCAACACTGTGTGTATGTGTGTGTGTGTGTGTGTGTGTGTACTCATTCTACAGCTCTTGATGAGGATGAAAATTGTACTTATTATAATTTTAATATACATAAAATACTTTTCTGTATATTGTCTTGATTCTTGCTCACAAAATTTGTATCAATTAAATATTACTAGTGTCATCTTAGAGTTTAAATGGCGGGGTCTAAAAAGAAGTTGAGTGAATTGCCCATAGTTCAGAATTATTAGTTATGCAGTAAATCAATTCCAAATAATTTATCTGAGAAAGGGAAAGATAATTGTGTAGATTGGAATAAAAATATAAACCATGGTTGGTTTTACTTAAGATTTTCACTTTAAGCACTTCAGTCATTAACTTGATACTAAAATCACACATATCAAATCCAGAACATATCATCCTTTTTCGGTTTCATTCCCTACCATAATTAGATTCTGAATCCCTTTTTCGGTTTCCTACTATGTCTTGCTTAATAAAGTATAGTGACAAATGTGAAATAATAAATAAAGACAGCTTCCCAGTAAGACTTGAACATTTCATGTTTTCTAGTTGTCTACTATTTGTGCTGAAATTTTAGCCTTGGGCATAGGAAGTGAGAATAGGCCAAGTGGCAACATCGCAGTATCAGCAAGCAAGCTAGCAATGAAAGTTACATGGAAATTTGAGGAGCTGTTCAACTGACACAGAGTTCAATGGGAGCTTGACATTGAACTGAAAAGGTATGTGTATCAACTCAGCTGGAGAGGGTTGTGTGGGAAGTGCTTTTGATAGCCTCCTACTCCCTCAGGGAATGACATAGGGATTATCCATTTTTACAGTATAAAGCTACAAAAGCAGGAGCTTGCCCATACCCTGTAACATCTGACTGAATAAAGTGTACAATAGAGGTTCCAGAGAATAACTGTAAATGCCACAGGAATTCTTAAGTTCTGAAAGAGTTGACCTCAACAGGTTTTTTTTCAGCTCCTCAGAGAATGTCTTTTCCTTATTTGTACTTTATAGAACACATTTTAAATAAGAATATACTGTACTTGCCAATAGTTTTATGGTCTAAAAACTGGCATAATATATAATCCAATTGGTGAGGTAGCTTGGAATGGGCCAACATCTATTTTTCCTATATATCGAAATAGAAAAATAGAATGAGTAAATTTATTCCAGGATTCACAAATATATGTACTGAAATCCATATTCTCTGGTTTGCAATCCAGTAATTTTATCCCCATGAAGTGAATGTTTATCATGAAAATCTGGCATTCACCTTTATCCAGGAAAAATGAAAGCCCAAGTAAAAGAAAGTATATTTTAGTATTTTCTTTAATGGGAATCATGTTGATGAGAAACACCATCCCATCATTAAAATGAATATTAAACATGTCAAGAAAATAAGTTATTGTCTATTGATTAAGAAAATTGTGTATAAACCAGAGAATTCAAGGTTAGGAGAAAACCTGAAATATCTAATTAAACCTACACTTAAGTTTTAAGCATAGGAATGACAGAAATAGATGTTCCTTACTAAGTCTGTAAAAAAAAATTTCCTTCCTTGATTGAAAAAAATTATAGTAGGAAAAAAGAAAAGGAGAATCAGAGAAAATTTCTTTACTTTGACAGGTAAGGAGAAACACTAATAATAAGCAGCAATAAAGCTTTTAAATGTTGGAGGAAATCTATTTCCTGGAGCATGGAATGAGAATCATGAAGGAATTAAAAAAAATTCTCCTACAAAAATTGGAAAAATTCAAATAAGAAAAGCCACATGCCGTGTTCCCAGAGGGTAATTAAGGAAATGTCAGATGTCATTGGTGAACCATTTGCCATTATTGTGAGGAAATCATGCAGTACAAAGAGTCTCTGATGACTGGAGAAAGAAAAGTGTTGTGTCCATCCTTATTTCTCTTAATGACCTTATTATAAATCTAATCAACTGAAAATACATTCCTGAACAAGTCAGTAGTCCCACAGAATCTAAATCTTCAGGGAAAATCATACATGATGGGTTTAACTTAAGACAAATGCCAAACAAAGAAGCTAAAACAATTCACACACTTTAATAAATTCTGTGAGAGCCTGGTCGGCCAAACAGATGATTTCAGAACTGATTGTAGAAAGCAACTTATCAGGAGACAGATCTGCAATAAGTAATCTAACTTTAAAGTGATTTTAGGCCGGCGCTGCAGCTCAATAGGCTGTGGCGCCTGCACACTGGGTTCTAGTTCCAGTCAGGGTGCCGGATTCTGTCCAGGTTGCTCCTTTTGCAGTCCAGCTCTCTGCTGTGGCCCGGGAAGGAGTGGAGGATGGCCCAAGTGCTTGGGCCCCGCACCTGCATGGGAGACCAGGAGAAGCACCTGGCTCCTGGCTTCGTATCAGCGCGGCGCACCAGTCGCAGTGAGCCAGCCGCGGCAGCCATTGGAGGGTGAAGCAACGGAAAGGAAGACTTTCTCTCTGTCTCTCTCTCTCACTGTCCACTCTGCCTGTCAAAAAATAAATAAATAAATAAATAAATAAATAAAGTGATTTTAACTTCAAGATCAAATATAAAAATAATAAAAATTATCTTAATTTGTAAGAAGATAACTCGAATCATGGAAAACATTTTAAAAGTGTAAATAACTGGCATTTAATTATAAGCTGTGTTGAATAAAACCAATCACAAATAATGGCAAAGTGAAAATAAACCAAGAAGTATCTGACTGTAATTGCTACAGTAGATAATATAAATTTATAAGGGCTGTTTTGATATCTAAAATGTTTATGTATATAAATTTATAGCATATCATGGTCTGTGAAATCCTTACATTATCTATGTATGATATGCACAAACTCACTAGCACAAATGAAGTACTATAAACTTGTAATATCTTCATATGCATTAGAGACTGCAGAAGAAAAAATGTATGGCCCTTGGAAGTTCACATCAAATAAACTAGACATATATTTTAAATTGAAATGGAAGAGAATCCAAGAGGCAAATAAAATTAAATTCAGTTAATGTCTGTTGGAATTAATTAAAGAAAATACAGGTATGGTTTAACTTCCTAAATTAAGAAACCCATTTATTTTTTGCAATAATGATTTTCATGATTGAATGCTATGTTGTAAGTAAAAGTTCTGAATATTTTGTTGGACATAGTAGCAATCAATTAAGTGTGTTGATTTCCATTATTATTACTTTTCCTTTGTGGTAATTTTCAGATAGCATAAAGAAGAGCAAAATGTCTTAATCTATTCAGGCTGCTACAACAAAGATGCCATAAACTAGCCATTTATAAGCTACATAAATATATTTATTGCTGTTCTGGAGGATAAGAAGTCTAAGATCAATAGGCCAGCATAATTGGTATCTGGTGAGGGCTTCCTTTCACTTCAGAGAGTGTCTTCTGGCTGCATCCTACATGGTGGAAGATGCAAACTCCAATTACCATCCCACTGGGGACAAGGTTTATCAGGGGAATCCACACCTTCAGACTGTAGCACCAAATCCTTTCAAATTTAATTATCAGTTAAATGAAGTTCTAATCAACATACCAGGATGCATTCTGGAGAAATGGACAAAATGTTTATAAAATAAACATGGAAATGCAAATGACCTAGAATATCCAGAGCATGTTTTTTTTAAAAAATGGAAATAAAAATCATTCAAAACATAGTTCATGTGCTTATATCCTAGATCTCAGCTTTCTTTGCATCTTTGTCTAAGCAGATTTTTCTGCATCCAAAGCTTTTCAATTTTATTGTACAGGGGCCAGAAGTGTAGGGAAATTACTGCTCCAATAGTAAACTGCTATATACACTTTGTCTTTCCAGGTCACATCTGAAGCACATGGCTTCCAGTCAGATTCTGTGTTCATGATCTGCTATGAGGGAACACACTAAGAAGTGCCTCACATTGGATTTTTTTTTAGCAATCTGTGTCCTTTTCCCGCCTTTTTTATTTATATTTAGGGCAGTTACACTCAAAATTTTATAGAAAATACAGAAAATACTCCTGTCCTTTCATACATACACTACCCTTGCCTTCCATATCAAGCATAATATCAAATCATTAACTAACCTCCATTGACACATCAGTATTACTTACAGTCCATAGTTTGCATTATGGTACAGTATAGGTATTGCACATACTATAAATTTTGACAAATGTGTGGCCCAATTCACCATTTCATAATTTCAGTTCATAATTCTATTATATGGCAATTAATCCCTCCTTCTTTTGTTTTTAGATTATTTATTTATTTTTATTTATTTGAAAGTGAGAGCTACAGAGAGAGAGAGACAGAGAGAAAAACAGATAGATCTTCTATAGGCTGGTTCAATCCCAAAATGGCTACAAAATCCAATGCTAGACCAGGCCAAAAGCAGAAACAAGGAGTTTATCCGGGTCTGTCCCATGAGTGCAGTGGCCCAAATATTTGGGCCATCTTCTGCTGCTTTCACAGGAGTATTAGGTGAGAGTTGGATCAGAAGTGAAGCATCCAGGACACAAATCAGAACCTATTTGGAACACAGGCCTTGCAGGCCTTGCAGGCCTCGCAGGCAGAGCTTTAACCTGCTATACCACAACTCCAGCCCCACTCCTTCTTTTATATAATGCCTACCCAAAAGCTGGAATTCAATGATGATTCAGGACTCATTCAAATGCATGTCCTCTGATATGGAATACAGATATTCCTGGTAGTGTTTTCATCAAAGAAAAAATACCCACCCCAGCTCATTTCTTTTCTATTGCTGAATTATTTGAACATACTTCCAAAAATGTATAATAAAATAAAATGATGTTTATTTTGGTGCAAAACAATTTTGAAATTCATGCACATGAAGCATCTTCAAAAATGTCATGAGCAACAATACATCCTATGACAAAGCTACACATGTGGAGCCATTGATCTGGTGACGCAGGTAATGCTAGTTCCTGTGATGCCAGCATCCCACGTGGGCTCTGATTCCTTTTCTGACTGTTTTAATTCAAATGCAGTTAGACTCATGCAAATGGCCTGGGAAAAGCAAAGGAAGATGACCCAAGTATTTGGGCCACTGAAATCCATGTGGAAGACCCTGAAAAAGCTACTGGCCCCTGGCTTCAGCCTGGCCCAGCCCAGACTGTTGCGGCCACGTGGGGAGAAAACCAGCAGATGGAAGATCTCTCTATCTGTCTCTCTCTCACTATAACTTTTTCATATAAATTTAAAAGAAAGGAAAACTATATATGGGTTTGAAATATACCTAATAAATTTATCTTTTTATGCAATTGTCTCAAACTTTTTAAAATACCCTAATTCCATTGTTTAAATATGGTTTACTTCTGAAAGGTAGTTTCTTTAATTGCTTCTAAATTTTTATGACTATGGAAAAAAAACTGCTGTAAATATCCATGTACAAGTTCTATGTGTGTGTCTAAGTTTCCAACTCACTTGGGAAAATATCAAGGGGCACTATATGCTAGAGTATGTTTAGCTGCTAAATTTTCTTCCAACATGGCTGTACCACTTTTACTTTCACACCATCAAGGATGAGAATTCTTTTTGATCCACATCTTCCACATTCAATGTTATAAATAAAGTGGATTTTGGTATTTTTTTAGTTAATGATAATGTTATTATACTATGAAAAAGCATCCTGAAATATTGTTAAATAGCAATAATTCCTGACAAAGTCAGTCATCTGGATTTGTCTGCCTCCCCATCTGACAGATGTTCCTCATCCTTGTAATAAACTTCATTAATATTGCCCAAAAACCCAGGGAAATGCAAAAGATTTTCTAAATGACCTCCAAATGTCTAAAGGGATGCCTTTATTTAATCCAAAGGTAGACAATAAACACGTTGGCAGAAAAATTAGAAGTGTAGATGAGAGAAAAACATGGTAACAATTGGTAACTCTGGAAAGAAGGTTATATAGGTATTAAATATACATTTGTATACTTAATTTATGGTTACATTTATTTTAGTATGATCATGCTTTTTTCCATAATTACCTTAAAAAGATATTCAATTATTTCTTTTCAAACTGGAAGCAGAAATTCAGATATCCCTTAGGTGATGTCTATCTTTCTAGCCTGTCTAAAAAATTTTGCTAAAGATTTCTGGAAAGCTTAGTGTCAGTTACAACATACATTATATGGTTTTATGGTTCCTGGATGGTCTTTTAAACAAGCACTACAGAAGGTTTTGTATTGCTCACTGCCCTGTCTGCAACTATGCTGAAGCTACAGAACAGATTTGCCTCCGTGTTGTATGGATGAAATTCTTTCTGGTGAAAGGAATAGAACTGCTCTGCTCCATTTTCAGTTAAACTTTAAAAAAATCCACTTTCCTGGAACTTGGGAGAGAAAACAATGGTTATTGACTGACAAAATCATTTGGTAGGGCAAGTGAGCATGCATGTCAACAAGAGAGATAAAACTGGCCCATGGGGATAAGAATTGATACAACCAGTGTGATGAAACCCTGCTGATCCTGTCTGGGAGAAGGATTTTATTCACTGTATTGCAATAAACAGAAGTAGCCCTTTGCTTCAGAAGTTTTTCAGTAAACCACATCATTGTGTTTATTATTTGCATTTCCCTGAAGGATAGTTATTCTGAGAATCTTTTACTTTTTAAAGATTTATTTATTTGAAAGTCAGAGATTCAGAGAGAGAGAGAGACAGGGAGAGAGAAAATCTTCCACCTTGTGTTTCACACCCCAGCTGGTAGAAACAGCAACATTGACCAGGTTGAAGTCAGGCCATGGACAGGGTGCTAAATCAGAAATGGAGCAGTCAGGTCAAAATAAAGCACCCATTTCAGCTATTTTATCTGCTATGCCACAACACTGGCCCTATTCCTGAACATCCATTTATATGCCTATTGGCCATTTGTATTTCATACTTTGAAAAATGCCATGTTTGAATCTTTAACTCATTTCCTACCTGAATTGTTTGTTTTGTTTTGCTGAATCTCTTGAGTTCCTTACATATCCTATATGTTATTTTTTTTATCAGATGTATAGTTAGCAAATATTTTCCCATTCTATTGGTTGCCTCTCAATTTGTTGAGTGTTCCTTTTGCTGTGCAGGAGCTTCTTAGCTTAATGTAAACCCATTTGCCTATTTTGGCTTTTATTGACTATTCTTCTAGGGTCCTGTACAAGAAGTCTTTGTCTAGGCCATGGTCTTGCACTCATTCTTCTGTTTTCCTCTAGAAATTTGATGATTTCAGGTCTTTTTATGTTCATATTCCTGGTCCTATGTGAGTTGATCTTTGTAGAGATATAAAATAGTGTCATCTCTCATACAGCTGTATATGGGGATCAATTTTCCCAACAACATTTGTTGAAGAGACTGTCTTTTCTCCAAGGAGTGATTTTCACTAATTTTTCAAAGATTAGCTGGCTAGAGATGGATGGAATAAAATCTGGGGTTTCTAATCTCTTCCATTGGTTTACATGTTTATTTTGTGCAGTATCAGGCTGTGTTGATTATAACTGCCTTATATTGATCTGGTAATTTTTAAATAAAGATTGTGTTAGCTATTCAGATTCCCTTGTGTTTCCACATGAATTTTTGAGTAACTTTTTCCTAGATCTGAGAATAACACCATTGATATTTTGATTCAGATTGCATTGACTTTGTAAATTGCTTTGGATAATATTGATATTTTGATCATATTAATTCTTGCAATCCATGAACATGGAAGATTTATTTCCATTTTTTGGTGTATTTTTCTATGTATTTCCTTAATGTATTATAATTTGAATTGTGGAAATCTTTAACTTCCTTGGTTAAACTTATTTGTAGGTATTTAAAATTTTGCAGTTATTGTGGATGGGAATGATCCTACAAGTTGTTTCTCAGCCATGCCATTATTTGTATTTACAAAGGCTATTGATTTTTGTGTGTTGATTTTATAGCCTGCAGCTTTGCCAAAGTCTCTTATGAGTTCCAATAATCTCTTTGTGAAGTCTTGTTTCCACTATGTGTACAATCATATCATCTACAGAAATGGATAGTTTGAACTACTCTCCTCCTATTGGTGTCCATCTGATTTATTTTCCTTGTCTAAAAACTAAAATTTTCAGAGTTATATTGAGTAGTAATGGTGAGCATAGGCATCCTTGTCTGGTTCTGGAACTTAGTAGAAATGCTTCAAGCTTTTCCACATTCAATACGATGCTTGCTACAGCTTTGTCACATATTGTCTTTATTGTGTTGAGGTATCTTCCTTCTATCCTCAACTTGCTTAAGGTTTATTCTCTTTTATCAAAGGATATTATTTTATCAAATGCTTTCTCTGCATATATTGTGATAATCATATAGTTTTCTTCAATTTGTTAATGTGATATATCACATTTATTAATTTGCATATGTTGAACTATCTCTGCAAGCCTGTGATAAATTCCAGTTGATCTGGATGGACGATTTTTTCAACATGTTGTTGGAGATTCAATTAGCTAGTATTCTACAGATTATTTTAGCATCTATGTTCCTCAGAGATATTATTCTATGGTTCTCTGTCATTGTTGTATCTTTTTCAAGTTTTGGAATTAAGGTTCTTCTGGTGTCCTAGAAGGAGACAGCAAGTATTTCCTCCCTTCACTTGTTTTAGATAGTTTATGAATGGGGTTTAGTTAGTCTTTAAAACTTAGGTAAAAATAAGCAGTGAATACCTCTAGTCCAGGGCTTTTCTTTGTTGGGAAGGTCTTTACTACTAATTCATTTTCTGTGTTGGTTATTGGTCTATTCAGGTTTTCTATATCTTTGTGCCTCACTTTTAGTAAATTGTATGTGTCCTGAAATTTATTGCTTTGTTCTAGGCTTTCCAATGTTTGACGTATAGTTGTTTGTAGTAATTCCTGAGGATTACTTTTATTCCTGTGGTATTCAATGTATCTCCTTTTTCATCTCTGATTGTATTAATTTGGGTCTCCACCTACTTTCTTTCTTGTCTTTCTTTTTTTCTTTCTTAATTTTTATTTTTTAAGCTTCACTGTGTCTCTTCTAGCCTGTAGGGTTTCTGTTGAGGAATCTATTATTAATTGGAGTTCCTATAAAGATAATCTGGCCTTTCTCTCTTGCATATTTTAGGATCTATTCTGAATGTGTTATTTTTCAGAATTCATATCTATTAGGGGTTCTATGTACTTCTTGTACTTGAATGTCCACATCTTTCTCCACCTTAGGGCAACTGTCTGCTATTATTTTACTGAACAAGTCTTTGAAGACATTATGTTTTTACATACCTTCAGGAACTCCTAAGATAGTTATATGTATTCATTTGTTGGTATCCCATAGATTTTCTAAGTGTTTTTGTTTTTTTCTAATTTTTTAGGTTTTTTTGTCTGACTGAAATATTTCCGAATATTTGTCTTCAGCTAAAATGCTTTCTTTTGCCTCACCAAGTCTGTTAATAAGGCTTTCCATTGTATTTTTATTTGATATATAGAATTCTCAATTTCTAATATTTCATTTTAAATTTTCTTTAATATCTCTGTCTCACTGCAGAATTTCTCACCCATGTTATGTATGGATTTTTTAAATTCTTGTATTTGAGTATCTGTGCCTTTGAGTAATCTTTGTGATAATTTTTTTAAATTTTTTTTGCTCAAGCATTTTTTTCTATCTCTTAGTCTTCATAATCCAATACTGAGAGATTGTTTTGTTCCTCTGGAGGCATCATATTGTCTTCCTTGTTCATATTTTTTGTTTTTCTATATTCTTTTTATACTTCTGTGCAAACACTTGTTAATATCTCCATTGAAGGCTTTGATGTTAGAAATGAGACTTGGGCCAGCGCTGCGGCTCACTAGGCTAATCCTCCGCCTTGCGGCACTGGCACACGGGTTCTAGTCCCACTCGGGGTGCCGGATTCTGTCCTGGTTGCCCCTCTTCCAGGCCAGCTCTCTGCTGTGGCCAGGGAGCGCAGTGTAGCATGGCCCAAGTGCTTGGGCCCTGCACCCCATGGGAGACCAGGAGAAGTACCTGGCTCCTGCCATCGGATCAGCGTGGTGTGCCAGCCACAGTGTTCCAGCCTCGGCAGCCATTGGAGGGTGAACCAACGGCAAAGGAAGACCTTTCTCTCTGTCTCTCTCACTGTCCACTCTGCCTGTCAAGAAAGAAAGAAAGAAAGAAAGAAAGAAAGAAAGAAAGAAAGAAAGAAAGAAAGAAAGAAAATGAGACTCTGTGGCTTAGTTTTGACAACCAGAGATTTGTGCTAGTTGGGGCCAGGTAGCTCTGGTCAAAGATTAAGAGTGTTGCAAGGGTCCGGAGTAACACACAATTTGGGCATGACAGATCTATTCAGCAAGCAGGAGGGAGGATATTATTGTACTGCATGTTGTGATAAAACCCTCCAGTTGCCCTAAGCCAAGGTGAACCTACTACCATTGGAGAGCCCGCAATGCCTGTACACTTCACCCACTCAGGCACACAAACCACACAAATAATCTCTGTGCTCCATAGAGTAAAGAACTATTTGCAATGACCCTCCTATGCCCTCAGGTAGCTCCAAGCTTCTGGAGTTGGACCCAGTGACTACTAAAGACTGAACCATACCCCATACCCTTCTCTGTTTTGACTGCTATAGCTTTGTACTATATTTTTAAATCAGGCAATGTGATATCTCAATCTTTGCTTTTTTTTTTTTTAATGAAGATTGCCTTGGTTATTAGGGTCTTTGAAGTTCTATAGAATTTTTGAGTTCTATCTTTCTACTTCTTTATGCTACCGGAAGTTTGAGAAGGATTGCATTTATTCTAGTTTGCACTATAAGCATAGGCATTTTAAATCTAGTACTTCTTTCAATCTATCAATTTGGGATTTTTTTTTTAATTTCTGCCCTTTAAAATTTCTTGCATCATTGTTTTAAAAATCTTAGTATAATTATATTTCATCCTATTCATACACGTATTCATAAGTACTTATTGTTTTTCAAAGCTATTGTAAATGTTTTTTCTTGATTTTTTTCAGTTAGTTCATTGTTAGTATGCAGAAATACCACTAAAGTATACATGCTGCAAGGTTGTACACTTAAACCTTCCTGTTGCTTTTTCTAACTTATTTTGGTGGGCTGAATACCTTTTAAAGATTGCTTTTTTGTTGTTGATTTTTAAGTATTCTTTGCATACTTTGGATATTGATTTTTATTTATGTTTTTTGTCAATTGATTGAAATTGATTTCTGGAATTTCCATTCTGTTCCATTGGTCTATCCATCTGTTTTTGGGCCAGTACTAGACTGTTTTGATTATAACTGTCATTATTTCTTGAAACCTGGTATTGTGATGCCTCTAGCTTTGTTTTGTTGTATAAGATTGCTTTAGCTATTGGGGGTCCCCTATGTTTCCATATGAATTTCAGCATCATTTTTTCTGTATCTAAGAAGAATGACCTTGGTATTCTGATTGGGATTGCACTGAAACTGTAGATTGCTTTCGATTGTATGGATGTTTTGATGATATCGATTCTTCCAACCCATGAACTTGGGAGATATTTCCATTTTTTTGTCTTCTCCTATTTCTTCCTTTAATGTTTTCTAATTCTCATCATAGAATTCTTTGATATCCTTGGTTAAATTCATCCAAGGTTTTTTATTTTTTGTAGCTATTGTGAATGTGATTGATCATAGAAATTCTTTCATAGCTGGGGTGTTGTCTGGGTACACAATGGTTATTGTTTTTGTTGATTTTATATCATATCCTTTTTCCATACTCTTTTATGAGTTCTAGTAGTCTCTTAGTGGAATATATATAATCATGTATATATAGTCATGTCGTCTGCAAATAGATATTTTGACTTCCTGCTTCTCAATTTGTATCCTTTTGATTTTCTTTTTTTTGCCTAATGGTTCTGGCTAAAGTTCCAGTACTATATTGAATAGCAATGATGAGAGTGGGGATCCTTGTCTGGATCTGGATCTTCACTTGTTTTTAACAGTAAAATTGTCACAAGTATTCTGATCATTTCTTTCAAGCTGTAGAAATCATTACTTCATGATTATACTATTAGAGAAAAAACATGGATTGATTATTAATCTCTATTTATGGTGCTATTATTAAGGATACAGTCTTGAGGGGCTGGTATTTTGGCAGATGGGTGCTAGTTTTTGTCCTGGTTGTGTCATATCTGGTCCAGTTCCCTGATAAAGGCCTTAAAGCATGGAAGATGACCCTAGTGTTTGGGCCCCTGCCACCCACAAGCAGACCTGGAACACGCTCCTGGCTTCTACCTGGCCCAACCATGGCTATTTCAGCCAACTGGGAGTGAACTCACAGATGGAAGATTCTCTCTCTCTCTCTCTCTCCACACACTTTTAGCTGAGCATAACTTATGTGGTACTGCATTGCCTCAGAATTTCCATTGGAAATGAAAGGGGAAAAGAGAACCTGCCCAACCTCTAAGCAGCAAAATGATTCAGCAATCTATATTGGGTATGAAGACATCAAGGTGAGGAGAGATGAATACAATAATCATATTCTCCAACTATATATACTTGCACTGTAATATCTGATGACGTAGCTTGGATTCACCTTTAAACTTGATCAAAAGGCTTTACAAGGGTAAAATATGTATGTGTTGTGTGGAACAGGTCATGGGATAGAGGCAGAATGAGGTCTGAACTAAGACCATAGAGCACTACTCATGCAAAAATAATTGATTATTCCTTAATATCATTACTATCTGAAATCAGTTAATCAAGAGAATTCATTCCTATGTAGTTAAATATTAAATATGTCTTAGTGTAGAGAACACAATGGTATCATACTCATGACTTCTGCTTTAAATATAAATAGATAGATAGATAGATAGAGAGAGAGAGAGAGAGAGATAAAATAGATGCGTAAAATATAGGAAGCAGCACTCTCCTTCACCAAAAGGAAGTATAGGGAAAAATCACCATTTTTTCATCAGCACCTTCAGTTCTGAGAACGAGATATTTTGCTTTAATTATGTGAAGTGAGATGATGAACACTAGGAAGTATCAAGCTGGTTATGTTTATAGAGATTTCTGTCTGAAACATGTAACAGTCAGTGGCTGGCCTCCAAAATTGGATTTTGGAGGGTCTGATTTCCCCAGGAAAAGAGACAGGGTGGAAAGTTAATAATCTAGGGTGTAGAAAAGTGAAAAAGGGAATGAAGGAGACCAAAGGAGAAAAGAGACACTTACGTAGTTTCAGGTTGGCTAGCTTTAAGACTTGGTTTTCTGATCACAAAAGCACCAGCATCAGACACTTTCAGTGACTGGAGGACATATCCTGCTCATATTTATGTAATGCCATGCTACATGAAACTACTTTTTTTTTTTTTTCCCCGAAGCAGGATCTCACTTTATTGTAAAAGGGAGGTGTTTATATAGCTGTGGTACAGAGCAGATGGGGGCAAGGGGTGGGGTGGTGTTATGCAAAAGGGTTTTAGCCAATCCTATTATACCACCTCAATGATCATTAGGCAAAAACACCCTGGGGCTGGATCTTTTATCGCCAGGGATTTGAAACTTAAATACAGGTCTTCAAACTCGAGGCAGGCTTAGGAATTCCTCTAGGCCTTTCTGGATTCAGCCTCACCCACAGCTCCCCCTTTTTGTTTTAACACGCGGTCCCTGCCTTAGGTTGCCCCAAGACATCTTTGCCCTTACCTGTCATTGGTAACCCAGGCAGCTTGGCCATGAGCCCTGTCTTAGGTTGGTATAGGACACTGAGTGTTTTCCCCTTCTTTGGGTGTCGCGCGACTTGTAATCATGGGAGCGTGGTGAGCCTTCTCCACTGCCTGTCTTAGGTTGTTCTGGTCCATCCACAATCTTACCCGTCATTGGCAATGTGGAGAGCACTGGGGGCGCATCCCCAGTCCAGGGATTGTAGCCCTCTGTAGCTACCAGCGTCTGGTAATGAACCTTAACCTGTCTCATCCTTATTGCCTTTATGCACTGTTGTATAAATTGTATAAGCCTATTCATTATGCATGGGCCAATAGCAAGGATTAAAAGCAGGACAAGAAGTGGTCCAAGAAGAGGGAGGGGGTAGGGCAGGAGTCCATTAAGGCTTTCTTGGAGTTCTCTTTGTCTTTTTTCCAGGTCCGCCAGGAGTGTTTTGATGATCCTGTCTGGGTCATCGAACCCCCCATCACTGGGCTGGGCACTTACTGTCAGGATCACAGCAAAGAGTAGCATCCTCATCATCACCTGCCTCTGGATCTCCATTCGTTTCTGGAAGAGGGAAGACAAGGGGATCTCCCTCAGGGGCGTATCACTCCCGGGGTGGGTTGTTACTTGTATTGGGCATAGGCCTGATATTTGCAAATTTATATTCATTAAATAAATGTTAAAAAATATAATTTTTAACACCCTGAAATGACATTTATTTAGTTAGGCTATTTTAACACTTTTAGACCAGATCTAATTATAATGATATTTAACAGCTTTTTAAGACTTAATGCTTTTTATTAATCTAAACTTAACAGAGACAGTAGAGTACACAATAGATTACCTTGGCAGAACATGAATTTTATGTCTTTTGTTGTCAAATAAACCAGAAATAAAAATCTTGAACATAAGAGTTAGCACACGAAAGCATCACATAACTCAGAACTAGTTAATAGAGTTAAAAAGAGCTTACAGGACATAAATCTAGAAATAGCAGAATAACCAATTAAGCAAACACTGTTAAAAAGAGATGTTACAGATTTTTGCAAAAACAGATCTGTAAAACTACTCTTAAAATATGTTTTTATTTTCTTGAGGTAAACTTAGATTTTAATGTTCATAGTTGGTAATTATAATACAATTTTTTTTTAAGTGTGATGGACTTCCAATACTGAGTATATATTTAAAAAGTAACTCTAAAAGTAAATTTATTTATCTATTATCAACATTGTACCACTATATATATGTGTGTGATATAAATGTCAGAGGTGTAAAGAAATTAGTTAGCAAGTATAGTAGAGTTGAAATGAAGAAAATGTTCCAATGTTGAGAAAAGTAGCCTCTGAAAACTAAATTACCTCTAATTTCTAACAACATTAAGTAACTCATTTCATCTTGTTAGTTATTTAATTACCTGATAAAAATAGAAAGTTAAGAGCAAGGCTGAATAAAAGTGAAGAAAGATTTACTTTTTATCTTTCAGTGAGGCATGCAGCTTAGTTGTTAACAATAGAATGTTTTCAGCCATATGCCACTTGTGGTTTTCTTTTAAGCTAGAAATTAGAATGTGCTAATTTAGTGTGGGATGTGTAAAAAACATACTGCTCCATTACAAATTTGCCTTGAAAAGGACCTTAATTGACTGCAACCAGAAAAAAAAAATGTGCTATAATTGTCACACTGTCTAATAAATAACTCGCCTTACTGAATTTTTTTAATATGGCAAATGTCTGGCTTACAAATCACTTAATCACATTGTATGTATGATATAGTGATAGCATTGATGGCATGTGACAAAGGTGATTTGTGTACCATTATTGCATACTTTTTTCACATAAACCAACCCTTAAATTCTTAGCACCAATCTCTTTTCAGTTACTCACTGCTAACTTTGTATTGAAGATACTTTCATGAAATAAAATCATAAACCTCTAGTTCAGATTTGAAGGTATGTCTATTCATGTTTTGCCTCTTAGTAACCACTTGCTAAATATTGTTACACCACTCCTTGTTACTTATCTTGAAATTATATATTAGCATTCATTTATCTTTATATGGGAGAAAAACATTTTGAGATTAGTATATTCACTATAACTCACAAAGGCATCATTTAATAGTGACACTCTTGCTTACTTGCAAAAAATTAAATTATTAATATAACTCTAACTATTAACAGAAAAGCACAGACTTTTTCTTTAATATATTAACTTACCTATTCAAGTCTAGTAATAAGTAGTACATTGATATTACCAGTATTTTAAATAATGATACAATTGTTCCTGATTTTTGGAAAAAAAATAAAGAAGAAATATAAAAAATACATGAAATATATATTACAAAAATAACGGATACAAATATGTAAAGAATATTTAGAGAAAAACTCATATAATGATTTTTAATGTCAAGGGAAAATATTTAAAATTTTCATGAAAATTTCAGGCCTCTAAAAGAGAAGAAAAAAGCCTTAGGAATAGAGTCCAGAGAGGTGAATTTACCTGACTATAAAAAACGTAATATGCTTTAAATTTTTTTTACCTTTCATTTCCATATGCATGCTTTTTACTATTTAGGAGTTTTAGATGCGGTTTATAAAATCAGTGAGGGTACAGTTGTTAACATGAATGTTGGATTTAATGAGGAAAAGGATTGCTAATGGAACAGAGCTGATTCATCTTGCCTTATTTCCAGACACATTTCTACTTTTCCTCTCTTTCATAACTATCATCCAACATCTTCCTCCAGTAAATAACCAGGAATTTTCCTTTTATTAATCTGTTTTAATATCATTTAATGTAATTTTATTGTTATGTTAAAATAACAGTGGATTAGTTCAAAGAGCTCAAAAATATTGAGTATACAATATGTATTTGCCTGTGAGTTCAAAAGAGTTTAAAGTATAGAAATTAAGTTCTTCCTTAATTTAATTCAAGAAATTCCACATTTTCTCTTTCTCCCATCATTGACTTGCAAAATAACTAGAAATGGACGTAGAGAACACATTATCATATTCACAACCAAAAAAAAAAAAAACTGGCAAGGAAATGTATGTCTTTGCATTGATGAATAGGAAGCATTGCTTATTATTCCGACATGGATTTACAGCGTCATTTGTTGAAAAACCATGTGTTGACATTGATTTTAATGATCATAATTGGTCTTCATCAAATGTCATATCTTCCTGACAAAAGATTGAGTTATGGCCATCACCTATCATTAACACTGTAAATATTGATGTAACATTGATTTTCACTGGACTCCAAAATTAAGTACATATCAAGATGTGAGGTAAGGCAATGTGAGGCAGGTACATGTTATTAAAGTATTCTGTGCCTATGAATAAATATGACATAGAGTTGAGTGTCTTCTTTCTTTAAAATCCTAAGAAAAGTTATTACATTTTCAAGGCCAAAAAGCAGTTTCCTGTGTTTCCGAGTTAGTAAATTTCCTTGAGCATGGAGGAATTACAGAGACAGATGCTATTACATTAATGACAAATACATTCTTATTTTTAGCACTTACCCTAAAATAAGTCAATAACCCTATTGATTGTGTTTTATTATTTTTAACAGCATGTACTTGTAGGATAAAGATAGTTTCCCAGAATGTTTTATAGAAAAGGAAAAAAAAAAGACAAATCCATGTAGCATCTCTCTCCAAAATCGTGGGTGATTATATTTCAAGTTGGTTTTGCTTCTAAAGAATTACTGAATTTGGGAGACTATACATATACTCTGAGTTATGTTAGTGCTTGTTTGCTTTATCAAGAAAATGTCACTTAGAAAATTAAATAGGAGAGAAAATTGAGATTAGAGGTTTTGGATAATGTAACCTTTTATTCTCATATTCAGCAGTATAAAATTAAAGACAAAATATACAATTTTATAGTATATTTTTTATAAATCGTACAATATGAGGAAAATACCTATTGAATTTAAGCTGGAGTCTCATAATTAAACTTAATCCAAAATTCCAACACCTGTTATTATGCCCATATTTCAAATAAAACATATTGTTCAGAGAGATTAGTTTCAGAAATCAAATATACCTTAAAGCTAAAATTCCAAACTAAATAAACTTAACATAGAATTATTATTATCATTCTCTCTAGTCACTCTAGACCTTATATAATAGTACAAATTACTGGTTCCATTGAAATGAATACTATTTACACTTGAACATTATCTTTTCTCCAATTTATTATACATATATGTACATATATATAAATATATAATACATGTGTAGTAACAAAGCAGTGCTATTAGAATACTATGTCCCATTTTTGTGATAATTAAATGAATCAGTACAAATAAAAAGCTTAAAATGATTTTTGACACCTAATAAATAATGAAGTAATTTCTATCCTGTCTTCTTCTTTCCATCCTGCTGGATGTGAAGTAAAATCTCACCTTGGTTTGATTTCATTTACTTTAAGACTAATGATATTAAGCATTCTCTCATGTGCTTATAAAATATCTGCATGTCTTTTATGGATAAATATCTATTTAGATGATTGCTACTTTTTCAATTGGCTTTTGTTTTTATTGTTGAATTGCAAAGGTTCTATAAATATTATGGATGTGAGCTACATATTAGCTTCAATTGACAAGTTTTTTTCTTATTCTGTGATCTTTTTTCATTCTTGATATTATACTTTGAAGCACAAAATATTTTAATTTTCAAGAAATTTAATCTAGAGTTTTTTTAAAAAAAATTACGCATTTGTTATTACGGATTTGTTGCCAAACATGGGATCTTCAAGATTTAAGCCTATGTTTTCTTTGAAGAATTTTATACTTTTATTTCTTTCATTTATTCATTGATATACTTTGTGGTAATTTTTGAGTATAGCATAAATTAACATGTAACCATATAGTATTTTGCATGTAGCTATGCACCTGTTCCAGCACCACACATTGAAATAACTGTCCTTTGTCTATTAAATTATCTTGGCATCTTGTGAAAAATCAGTTTACTATAAATCCAAGGGTTTATACAGTCTTGAGTTTTTTCCTTTGATCTATAAGTTTCTGTGTGTGTGTGTGTTTGCATGTATGTACATGTGTGTATATGTTAGTGGTATCCCAGACTTCTCTGAGATTCTATTCATTTTTCTTTATTATTTCTTTGTTTTGGGCTTCAATGATGAATTTTTTCTTTACACTATCATACTTTTCAACACCAAAATTTCCATTTGATTTTTCTGTTACAATTTTCTTTATTGCCATTTTATATTCATGTAGTATTATCTTTATACTATCTTTTCTTTTTTAATTATGGTTTCCTTTATATGCTTGAAGATACTTTAATGGCTAATCTGAAGTTTTTTCCATTCTATCTGATAGCTGATCATGCTCACAAGCAGGGTATGGGTCACACTTTCCTCTACCCTTGTATGTCTCAGATTGTTTTTTTTTTTTTTTCTTGGAAGCCATGTATTTTGGATAATCTGTTGTCTGAGGAATTGATCTTCTGTATCTTTAGGGCTTTAATTGTTATCTGCTCCTTTAATTTTTTTAGTCAGTGGTTGTGCTGTTTTAAAGAAGCTTATAACTCACCTCACCATCTGCAACATACTCGCACACACACGCACACACACACACACCCATACAATATGCTTCTTAAGATGAACAGCTTGGATATGCCTTTTCTCTTCCTCTGACCAATTCAACTGTTAAAGTCCACTAATTACTGACTGTTTACTGTATTGGTTTTAATAATGCCCTGAAGCAAAAAATGCATCAAATTCAAATCCAATTGAATTCAGTCTCTTTTGATGAAATAATTTCTGATATTTGTGCTTGAGATTTTTTTCCAGCCCAAGAGAGTTCTTCCCATGTGTTCCTGTCTCTGTTTTTCTGCAGCAAACCAACCTGCCTACAGGTTAGCCTCCAGCTCCACTGAACAGTATCAATCCTTCCAATTGTCATTCACTACAACTTCCCATACTTTTGATAGCTCACTTAGGCTTGAACTGTTGCTCTCTCTGTTGTACATGAAATAAGTTCCTTTTGGAAGCTATTTGGGAGAATCTGTTTCAGAGTTTACTTCTCTTCCCAGGCAAAATTTCTGATGCATGGTTCTGGTGTTGGCAGCAGGAGGATCAGTTTCTTCTGTGACCCCTTTGACTTTCATTGTAGAGTTCTTGGTGAATGAGAGGTCACATGGTTTTCCAGTTTGCTTCTGAAAATCTGGAACACACACTGAATGAAACAAGATGCGATTGATCACGACTCTGGTATTCTCAGTGGTACTGTATCCATGGCAGAGTTTCACCCGCAAGTTGAAAGCTGGATGGAAGGATGAGATTCCTACTTCTTGACTGTACTGATTCACAGTGTAGACTTTGCCATAGGTAGCTGATGGACAGAACAATCTAACATCATGACCATCCTGGAATGGGAAATAATGGACTGACACACAGTATAATGAATAGGAAAAGGAGGTCCTGTGACCTTGCTGTATCAATACAGAATGGAATTTCTGTCTAGTTGATCTGAGGAGGAAAGGGAGTACCGGCTTCCTTTAGATGTCAAAGACATGGTTTAAATGAGTGTTAGCAGACTTATTTGCATGACTATTTTTTTCACTTGCAATATTCCTTTTCAGAAAATTCCTACAGTTTATTTCGAGAGCAGATCTGCAAAATCCCATACTCTCCTATGCTGTCAGTGGTTCTCCTTATGCTGAATGAATATGTTTATCAACAATCTTGGAAATGCACTCTTAAACATGGATGTATCTTAATTAAAATATTGCCTTCTTTAGTTGTCAATTTAAGAGGAAATGGAAAATTTTGTATAGAAAGCATAAAAGTAACTTTGTTAGTTCAAACAATAGCATAATAAAATAATTGAAGAATTTTGAGTTAAGATTGAATAGGTGACCTTTAAGCCTATTGCCTTGCAAAAAAGTGTATGATATTGTTGCTGTATTTCTGGAACATGATATTTTTATATCCCAGATTATAATGTCAAGGAGTTAAGTGTACAATTTCTGTCTCTGGACCTGAATTCTGAACAACTTGAGAGTACATTTTGAGAAAATGAACTCAAAAATATCATACAATGCAAACTTCGCAAATATATTTTGCTACTTATTTTTAGCAATATATTATTTGGAATACACATTTTGCTTTCTCATCACAAAGCCTTAGAAAGAGCACCTGAAATTTGATAATATTTGATGCTGGAACTTCACTAGCCCCATGTCGTATCTGCTTCTGCCAGGAATGACTGCTCTGAATTTCTCTTGTTGCAGAACTCCTATTTAATACTATGTATTTTTCCAAAAGTTGTCTGCCTGGGAGTAGTTGACACTGTGATTTTCAGTATTGCTTCTGGTAAAAATATAAGCAAAATGCAATTCAGTGATATCTCTAACAACATTCTGCTTTTCCTTTTAGTAAGGATATAAATGAGAAACTTATTTGTGTGACATCTTTGATTCATTTTCATTTAAGTGATTCACTTGAAAAATATTATTGGTATATCTGGAGTAAATAATTTTCAATTTGCCAGAGTGGTAGCGACTTTATTTAAATTGATTTCTTTTTAAATAACTAAACTTGTGTGCTGTAATTCTGCCGAGGAAATGAAAATTGCGTTAGATATTAGGCTTGGGGATATCATATATTCCTTTTATTTTTACTTACTTTTTAAAAGATTTATTTGAAAGGAGAGAGAGAGAGAGAGAGAGAGAATGAATATCTTCCGTTTGCTGATTCATTTCCCAAATGCCTGCAATAGTCAGGGCTTGGCCAGTCCAAATCTAGGAGTCTAGAACTCCATCTGGATATCCCACATGTGTGGCAGGAACAAAACACTTGGGCCATAATCCAATGCCTTCTGGGAACATTAACTGAAAATTGGATCCAAAACAGAGTGTACCCATTCCTAGAACCAAGCATTTCCATATGGAATACAAGTGTCCCAAGCAGCAGTCCAACCTGCTGCACCACAATGTTACCGTTCTATATTTCTTTTTAAAATGAAAGAATCGCATTGCATTGAAATATATAATGACTAAAAGTATAGAGACATGTGAACATTATAACTGAAACATAACACTATTTAGAGTGGAGGAAATAGATAACCATACAAAAGAGGCAGAAGATATAATCATGGAACACCAAAATCAATAGACAATGGGTTTTTCTTAAAAAAAAATGATTTTGAAGAATTCTAAAGAGGAAAACTGATCTACTATTTCTCTATGTTGAATGAGAGCAGAGAAAGAAAAGTTGGTGAAGGGGGTTGTTTTTCCTTTTTTAATGATGCATAGAATCAGATGCTAACAAACACTATTCAGGATTCGTCTAAGCTATCAAATTGGCAAATAAGTCTGAGACGTTAAAAAAAAAAAAACTGTTTATAAACATGTTGTTAATTGCTTTCCTCTAGAGTCTCTGCTACTTGTTTGCTTGCAGTAAAATCATATAACATGAGAGTTAAATTTTTCTTTTGACAGGAACATCAGGATATACTTGTGGTCTAACATATTCATGTGTGATTTCTAATGAATAATGAATGCTTGTACAGATCAATCTATGGCCAAATATATTGCTACTGTTGATTTTCCATTTCTATTTCAACTTCTACCCTTTTCTACTGGGGCACACAAAATAAAAACTGCCATGATTCTCCATTATAAAACCTTGAATCATATTTTACTTTTGGACCTGCTATTTGGTTATTCAATCTATATGCTCTCTAGGGAAAGCTAGTTTGAATAGATAATTTGATTATACTTCCCTTGTCTTTTTTCATCAAATGCCCCCAGCAGGAAAGATACATTCAAATAGTGGTTACATTATAAGTTATAATCTTCACTGTTAGACATATTTAAATTACTTTTGTATTTTCATTTTAATTTTGCTAGCCACTTGCTGTTTAACCTTAGGCAATGTACTTAGCCATTCCAAACCTCAGTTTTTCCTTTCAATAAGGAAAAAAAATATTTTCAAAGTGTTTAAATAACTTTCACTTGTAGTTGTATAGTACATAAAACAATGATTCTGAGAGCATTCCAAAAGAGCTTCCTTAAATTCTCTACTTACAAAACCTTTTTACCTTTCAGATAACAAAAATTACTGCTGAATAGTGTTCTGTGTTATAATCTTAATTAATCAATTAACTTTAAATGGACTAAAATTGTATATATTTATAGTATACAACATTGACTTTAAATATATGTGTACATGTGAAATTATTAAATCAAGTAAAGTAATATCCATTAACTCAAATACTTATATTTCTACAAGAAATCTAAATCTATTCTGTTAGCAATTTCAAGTGTATGTTGCATAATTATTAATTACAGTTTTCATGCTTTACAATAGATTTCTTGAATTTATTCCTCTTCTCTAACTGAAATCTTTTATCCTTTGACCATTATCTCTACCTCTCTCCTTTGTTAACTACTTTTTGCTTCTGTGAGTCAACTTTTAGATTCCTTGTATAAGAGAAATCATTCAGTCTTTGTCTTTCTGTGCCTCACTTATTCACTTACCCTAATGTCCCCCAAATTAACCTAGGCTATCACAGAATGACAGAATTTTCTTTTGCTAAAAGGCTGAGTAGTGTTTTCTTGATATATAACCACATGTTCTTTACCCCTCATCCGCTGGAGAACACTTTGACCCAGTGTCTTATATCTATGCTATTATGAATAATGCTACAATGAACATGGGAGGTTAATACCTCTTTATATAACGATTTCAATTTCCTTTGGATATCTAGCATATAGTGAGATTGCTAGATCATATGACAGTACTGTTTTTAGTTTTTTGAAGAACTCTCCATACTAATTGATATAATGGCTGTACTAATGTCCACTTTTACCAACAAAGTGCTAAGGTTGTTTTTAATTCCATATCCTCTCCAAAGCTTACTATTTCTATTATTTTTATAATAACCACATTAAAAGGTGTGAGATAATGTTTGTTATGTATTTAATATTAATTTTCTTTTGATTAGTGATATATACATGGTTTTAATACACCTGTTGGCCATTTGAATGTCTTGTGAAGCGTTTTTCAGATCCTTGACCCATTTTTTAATTTGAACAGTTTCCTTGTCACTGAGTAGAGTTCCTTATATGATTTAGATATTAATCCTCTATCAAATATAAGGCACATAGATATCTTCTCTTGTTCTGTAGGTTGCCTCTTCACTCTGTTGATCATTTCCTTACTCTATAGAATCTTGAAGTTTCCAATTCTAATATTTGTTTATTTAGATTTCCTAGATAATTGCATTTGTGCATAAAATGCTAGTAATCATAATTATATGAGAACACTACAGATTATCAAATATGCTATAAGACACTTACTTCAATATGCAGACTATACGCACAAATGCCTAACTGGAATCTCCAAAACTATCCAACATGTAATTCAAATTAAATCTATCAAAAATCTAAGTCTTCCATTTTGTCCACCCCTCATCAAACATTATTAACGATGATAATAATGATGATGATAAAGATGATACCTGCTATTGATTAGGAAAGCTCAAAACACATTTGCCATTTGCTCTTCCTCTCCACTTTAATTAATGACATTTTTATTTATCCATTGCTAAGTCTTATACAATTCCCCTCAAAAAAAATCTCTATAGTCCTTTTCTTCTTTTTTCTGTTCTTAAGTTCCCTTTCTCATCTTGTTCCTGGAGCTTTTAATTGGTTTTCACACAAATAGTCTTTCCTTCCCCTGTTCAATTCTCCAGACAATTATTAGCATATTATTAAACAACGTCTATGCATAATTTCTCATACCATAGTTTAAAATTGCTTGTGGAGTAAAGACCACAGTTCTTTGCCTAGAATTTGAAGCCTCCTTTTATTTAGAGCTAATCCACATTTATCACTTTTTATCCCATGCATTATCCAACTACACAAAGTTATAGACCAAACATGATAAAATAAAACTTCCAATAAAACTGGCTATTCACAAATGTCCTCTTTAAAAACACTTTTCAAAAATTGTTTATTTGAAAAGCATAGAAAGAGAAAGAAATATCCTCTATCCGTTGCTTCACTACCCCATGTACCCACCACAGCTGAGCGCAGGCATAGGCTGAATCCAGGAAGCAGGAACTCCACCTACGTCTCCCACCTAGGTGGCAGAAAGTACTTGAGTTGTTACCTGCAGACACATCACAAAGAGCTCTTTTCCAGAAATAAGTGGCCATATTAAGTGCAATTAGCCACCAAAATCTAATAAAATATTTTGATAGTTCACTATAGTGTCTGAGGTGAGATCACCGTCTCCACCCTCTCCCCAAACAGTCTCTATCCAGTGACTGAAAAAAACAGAAGTATTAGTCCCTAGACGTTTCTGCCCCAAATACACAGAACTCCTTGTTACAGTGTTTGTAGCTTTTTACAACTTTATTTAAAATATATTTATGAGGAGAGAGAGGAAGAGAGAGAGAGAGACTGACTCTCACCTGCTAATTCACTCCTCAAATGCCCTCAATGGCCAGAACTGGGTCAGGTCAAAGGTGGCAGTGAGGAATTCTATCCAATTATTTAAGCCATCACTTCTGCTCCCAAAGGTCTGTATTAATAAGCAACTAGTCAGAAACTGGAGTTGGAACCGGATATTGAACCCAGATATTACCCAGATAATTCTAACGTGGGACTTGAGAAACTTAACTGTTGTCTTACCTGGTAGGTCAAATGCCCACCCTTGTCTGAAGCTTTTAGTGAAAACTTCACAAAGTTGGAAGTTCCTCCTACCAAATACTTCCTTCTATCTCTACTTTCACAGAATTCAGATCAGCATTGATGTCTAAAGTTCTGTCTTCTGATCCTTCTACTCTTTATCCGTCAGTTTGTAACTGTTAATTTTGTATCTCAAATAGACTGTTTTAAGGGATACTCTATTATCTGGTAAAACATTATCTCTAGATATGTCTTTGAGGGTATTTCTGGAAGGGATTAGGATCTGGATTAGGATTTGAATAACGAAAATCGTCTTCATCGGTTTGGATGGATATCATGTAATTCATAAGATTGAACCAAAAATCAAAGGAATTGTAAATTTTCTCTCCCTTCTTGAGCTGGGCTATCCACAATCTTCTTCTCTAGGATATTATACCTTCTAATTCCTGGATCTTCAAGTTCCAGGAGTTAATGCCAGTGAACCCATACCCACACATCTTCATTTTCAAGCTGTTGGACTCAGATTGTATTTTATACCGTTGGCTCTGGCTTTCCAGCTGAACTACACCTATTGTCCAGGTTCTCAGGCTCACAGGTGGTGTGAGACTTCTCAACCTCCTCATCACATAAGACGATTTGTATATGGAATCTTTCTTTCCTTCTACACACACACACACACGTGCATAAAAGACTAGCATTCAGAGATTTCATGGAAAACACGTATTATGAAAATTTTTGTGTGAATTTCAGCTTTTTTGTAATAAAAGTAAACTTATAATTATATTGCTATGAAATGTCTAAGTAGTCAACTGCATATTTGTATACAAATGTACATATAATATTTATATATACTTTTATATATAATAATTATATGTGTGGCTTTATAAGTGTGGGTGATTATACAAACATCCTGTTGATTATTTTTCTTTGGAGAATACTGATTAATACATAAGTGTTGTGTCCAATAAATCTCTTGTACTTCTGAATCAACCTTGAAATTTACTTGACATAAAAGTAGTTCCTGGTTATACAATCCTGATGGTTATCATAGTCACAAAAATTTGTACATAACACTATTATGTACATTCCAAGTTATGTTTTAAATAATTCTCTTATTTAAACTAGAAATTGAGCTGTGTCATTGTTAGAGTAAGTGTTTATTAAATGAATTAATTCATTTACTCATTTGCTGGTGGTTTTAAAGAAAGTGCAAAAATTAATTATATCCCTATGATAGGTTGTATATGTTCATGCACACACACATACACACACACACACCCTGTTTAAAATCACATTTAATATTTCATTCAGAGAAATTTTATGGAACATGTCAGTTTCGTATTCCAAAAATTTTATATCACAGAGATTATGTTTGAATATGCCATACTATTCACTGAAATTTAATATTTGGGGCTGAAAATAATTCTCCCACCCCTTCATTTCCAAGTCAGAATCTAGTCATATCTTGTTCTTTAAATGACACAAAGGACAAATACATTCATATTGAGAAAGTTCTAAATGAATTTAAGTAACGTGAAAAGGAAGGGGGGGGGGTGGTGTTCTGGCGCAGTAGGTTAATCCTCTGCCTGCAGCACCGGCATTCCATATGGGTGCTGGTTCTAGTCCTGGCTTCCCCTCTTCCAATCCAGCTCTCTTCTGTGGTCTGGGAAAGCAGTGGAAGATGGCCCAAGTCTTTGGGCCCCTGCACCCGCATGGGAGACCAGGAGGAAGCTCCTGGCTCCTGGCTTCGGATCATCACAGCTTCAGTTGTTGTGGCCATTTGGGGAGTGAACCAGCAGATGGAGGACCGCGCTCTCTGTCTCTGCCTCTCGCTTTCTGTAACTCTACCTCTCAAAAAATAAATAAAATCTTTTTTTTTTTTTAAATGTATAGGACAGTACTGTATATTTATAATGTTTACCAATCTTAATGATGATACTGACTAGGCATTAAGAGAACTTGAGAGGAGCTGGCATTATGATGTAGTGGGTAAAATTGCCACCTGCAACTCCAGGATCCCATATGGGCATCAGGTCATGGCACAGCTACTCCATTCTGATCCAACTCCTGTTAATGGTTTGTGGAAAGCAGCAGAAGGTGACCCAAGCATTTGAGTCCCTGTCACTCATGTGGTAGATTCAGATGAAGCTCCTGGCTACTGGAACCCTGACTTGCAAATAAATAAATCTCAAAATATTTTGAGAAATTTAGTTAATGGTATTTATGATTCATACTAGAAATTACTGTGATGCAACTAAAGTAAGAACATAAAAGCTTAGAAAAAGATATGACTTTGATTAGCTGTATTTTTCACATGATGGCTCTTTACAAAACAGAGTGTTTTTTGAAAATCAAAATGTAAACTGAAAATGCATATATATTAAATTAGTCTACTAGTTTTTATAATTCCTGAAATAGATTCCTATGGATCAAAATCAATTCCAGATTAAAACAAAATTGACTAAGAATTACAATGTTCAGTTCAAAAGACCACCAAACTCTAAAAACGTATAATTCATTTGCATTTTAATTTCTCAGCTTAAACCTTACATAAATGTTATTTGAATTTACTCTCATTATGGTTTATTTACATAATCAAGATAGACACAGAAATATCACACCACATACTTTCTGTGTGATTTTGTATCACTTCTGACAGTTGCAGTGAGAGTTTTTTTTAACTGTATTTTAGTTTAGAAATGATCTGAATCTGCTAATATTTTTTAACTTGTCAATACAATTTTCATACAACCATTGTTTATCAAGTAACAGAAGGAACAGAAAAAAAAATAGAAGGTACATTATATATATTTAATTAACTTGCAGAGTGACAGAGAGGATACTTAAGTATGAGCCCCAAATAACCCAATGAAAATCTGAGCAATATATTTTGTTAAAATGAAGCTACAAATGCTTTAATCAATAAAGAAAATTTTTTATAACTTCTGAAAACAATTGATAAAAATGTCATATTTTGGAAAAAATGCTATTCATGACTTTCAAAACTTCTTACTCCAAAATAAATTGATCTTTAAATTTATATTTTCCACAAGTTTCCTTTTTCCTTTTTATTATTAATTTATTTTTAAGGGATTTATGATACATTAGATTCTCAGGTTCACAACAAATGCATAATAAATATTACAACCCAATTCTCATGTTAATATGATTCAATACAATATATTCAATGTCATACATAGATATAATGTTGAAGACCAGCATATTTCTGTTTACTGTTCTTTCATTTGCACTTTTTAAATTTTATTTTTTTTTAATTTTATTTTATTTTTTTTAATCTTTTATTTAATGAATATAAATTTCCAAAGTACGACTCATGTGTTACAATGGCTTCCCCCCCATACCGTCCCTCCCACCCACAACCCTCCCCTTTCCCACTCCCTCTCCCCTTCCATTCACATCAAGATTCATTTTCGATTATCTTAATATACAGAAGATCAGCTTAGTATACCTTAAGTAAGTATTTCAACAGTTTGCTCCCACACAGAAACATAAAGTGAAAAATAATAGATGATTTTTTTTAAATGATGATGAAATCAGATCAGACCTATTGTCATGTTTAATCCCAGTGAGAGTCAAGTTGGGAATTGATAATTTCTTTCTTTTTTTTTTTTTTTTTTTTTTTTACAGAAGATCAGTTTAGTGTACATTAAGTAAAGATTTCAGTCGTTTGCACCCCCATAGAAACACAAAGTGAAATATACTGTTTGAGTACTCGTTATAGCATTAAGCCTCAGTGTACAGCACGTTAAGGACAGAGATCCTACATGAGGAGTAAGTGCACAGTGACTCCTGTTGTTGACTTTACCAATTGACACTCCTGTCTATGGCATCAGTAATCTCCCTATGCACCAGTCATGAGTTTCCAAGGCTATGGAAGCCCCTTGAGTTCTCCGACTCTTATCTTGTTTAGACACGGTCATGGTCAAAGTGGAGGTTCTCTCCTCCCTTCAGAGAAAGGCACCTCCCTCTTTGAAGACCTGTTCTTTCCACTGGGATCTCACTCACAGAGATCTTTTTGCCAGAGTGTCTTGGCTTTCCATGCCTGAAATACTCTCATGGGCTTTTCAGCCAGATCCGAGTGCCTTTAGGGCTGATTCTGAGGCCAGAGTGCTATTTAGGACATCCGCCATTCTATGAGTCTGCTGAGTATCTCACTTCCCATGTTGGATCACTCTCCCCTTTATTTATTCTATCGGTTAGTGTTAGCAGGTACTAGACTTGCTTATGTGCTCCCTTTGACTCTTAGTCCTTTCATTATGATCAATTGTGAACTGAAATTGATCACTTGGAGTAGTGAGATGGCATTGGCACATGCCACCTTGATGGGATTGAATTGGAATCCCCTGGTATGTTTCCAACTCTACCAATTGGGGCAAGTCAGCCCGAGCATGCCCCAAAACTTTTTAAATTTTATTTTTATTTTTTATTTATTTTGTCAGGCAGAGTGGTCAGTGAGAGAGAGAGACAGAGAGAAAGGTCTTCCTTTACCGTTGGTTCACCCTCCAATGGCCGCTGCGGCTGGCACACTTCTACCGGCGCACCGCGCTGATCCGAAGGCAGGAGCCAGGTGCTTCTCCTGGTCTCCCATGCGGGTGCAGGGCCCAAAGACTTGGGTCATCCTCCACTGCACTCCCGGGCCGTGACAGAGAGCTGGCCGGGAAGAGGGGCAACTGGGACAGAATCCGGCGCCCCGATGGGGACTAGAACCCGGTGTGCTGGCGCCGTAGGTGGAGAATTAGCCTAGTGAGCTGCGGTGCCAGCCCATTTGCACTTTGTTCTCCACTCCGAGCCAGCTTTCATTTCTCAGCCCTCACCGACAAAACAAAAAAAAAACAAAACAAACAGGAAAAAAATTACCCAATCTTGAATCTTTACACAGAACTACTTGAGGGATTATTTCAGTTTGTATTAAAAATCTAAATAGATCAGGAAAATTAGTTTCATTTATTTACCCAGATCTGGTATAACACGATTGATGGAATTAGTGTATAGGAAGGTTCCTGAAAGAGTCAGTAATAAGAAGTCCTACTAGCAGGGTATTCAGCTGTCTGTTCTTTGGGTTCTGAATCTGCCCAGGAGCAGAAGCTCCTGTGGCTGCTCCTAAGATATTTCCTTGTACTTCAGTATCTGGAGCAAAAACTCATGACTCCCTGTTCTGACCTGATACGCAGCATATTTAGCTTATTCTTAGATATCGAAGATCTTTGGCTGCTTCTGATATTTTTTAATTTACTGTATTTGTTAGTAATGGAGTTTTTTTTAACTTTTATTTAATGAATATAAATTTCCAAAGTACAGAATATTGATTACAATGACTTCCCCCCCATAACGTCCCTCCAACCCACAACCCTCCCCTTATCTACTCCCTCTCCCCTTCCATTCATGTCAAGATTCATTTTTGATTCTCTTTATATACAGAAGATCAGTTTAGCATACATTAAGTAAAGATTTCAACAGTTTGCTCCCACACAGAAACATAAAGTGAAAAATACTGTTTGAGTACTAGTTATAGCATTAAATCTCAATGTACAGCACACTAAGGACAGAGATCCTACATGAGGAGTAAGTGCACAGTGACTCCTGTTGTTGACTTAACAAATTGACGCTCTTGTTTATGGCCTCAGTAATCACCCTAGGCTCTTGTCATGAGCTGCCAAGGCTATGGAAGCCCCCTGGGTTCACTGACTCTGATCATTTTTAGACAAGGCCATGATCAAAGTGGAAGTTCTCTTCTCCCTTCAGAGAAAGGTACCTCCTTCTTTGATGACCCATTTTTTCCACTGGGATCTCACTCACAGAGATCTTTCATTTAGGTTTTTTTTTTTTTTTCCCCCCAGAGTGTCTTGGCTTTCCATGCCTGAAATACTCTCATGGGCATTTCAGCCGGATCCACATGCCTTAAGGGCTGATTATGAGGCCAGAGTGCTGTTAGGACATTTGCCATTCTATGGGTCTGCTGTGTATCTCACTTCCCATGTTGGACCATTCTCTCCCTTTTTTATTCTACTTTTTTATTTTTCTACTAAGAGACTATTGGAACTCATATAAGATTTTGGCAAAGTAGCAGGGTATAAAATCAATGCACAAAAATCAACAGCCTTTGTATACACAGACAATGCCATGGCTGAGGAAGAACTTCTAAGATCAATCCCATTCACAATAGCTACAAAAACAATCAAATACCTTGGAATAAACTTAACCAAGGACGTTAAAGATCTCTATGATGAAAATTACAAAACCTTAAAGAAAGAAATAGAAGAGGATACCAAGAAATGGAAAAATCTTCCATGCTCATGGATTGGAAGAATCAACATCATCAAAATGTCCATTCTCCCAAAAGCAATATATATATTCAATGCAATACCAATCAAGATACCGAAGACCTTCTTCTCAGATCTGGAAAAAATGATGCTGAAATTCATTGGAGACACATGAGACCTCGAATAGCTAAAGCAATCTTGTACAACAAAAACGAAGCTGGAGCCATCACAATACCAGATTTCAGGACATACTACAGGGCAGTTGTAATCAAAACAGCATGGTACTGGTACAGAAACAGATGGATAGACCAATGGAACAGAATTGAAACACCAGAAATCAATCCAAACATCTACAGCCAACTCATATTTGATCAAGGGTCCAAAACCAATCCCTGGAGTAAGGACAGTCTATTCAATAAATGGTGCTGGGAAAATTGGATTTCCACGTGCAGAATCATGAAGCAAGAACCCTACCTTTCACCTTACACAAAAATCCACTCAACATGGATTAAAGACTTAAATCTATGACCTGACACCATCAAATTATTAGAGAGCACTGGAAAAACCCTGCAAGATATAGGTACCGGCAATGACTTATTGGAAAACACCCCAGAAGCACAGGCAGTCAAAGCCAAAATTAACATTTGGGATTGCATCAAATTCAGAAGTTTCTGTACTTCAAAAGAAACAGTCAGGAAAGTGAAGAGGCAACTGACAAAATGGAAAAAAAAATATTTGCAAACTATGCAACTGATAAAGGGTTGATAACCAGAATCTACAAAGAGATCAAGAAACTCCACAACATCAAAACAAACAACCCACTTAAGAGATGGGCCAAGGACCTCAATAGACATTTTCCAAAAGAGGAAATCCAAATGGCCAACAGACACATGAAAAAATGTCAGGATCACTAGCAATCAGGGAAATGCAAATCAAAACCACAATGAGGTTCCACCTCACCCCAGTTAGAATGGCTCACATTCAGAAATCCACCAACAATAGATGCTGGAGAGGATGTGGGAAAAAGGGACACTAACCCACTGTTGGTGGGAATGCAAACTGGTTAAGCCACTATGGAAGTCAGTCTGGAGATTGCTCAGAAACCTGAAGATAACCCTACCGTTTGACCCAGCCATCCCACTCCTTGGAATTTACCCAAAGGAAATGAAATTGGCAAACAAAAAAGCTGTCTGCACATTAATGTTTATTGCAGCTCAATTCACAATAGCCAAGACCTGGAACCAACCCAAATGTCCATCAACAGTAGACTGGATAAAGAAATTATGGGACATGAACTCTATAGAATACTATACAGCAGTCAAAAACAACGAAACCCAGTCATTTGCAACAAGATGGAGGAAAACATCATGCTGAGTGAAATAAGCCAGTCCCAAAGGGACAAATATCATATGTTCTCCCTGATCAGCGACAACTAACTGAGCACCAAAGGGGAAACTTGTTGAAGTGAAATGGAGACTGTGAGAAACAGTGACTTGATCAGCTCTTGTCCTGACGGTTGATGTACAATGTAATACTTTATCCATTTTAGTATTTTTTTTGTTCTAGTACTATCAGTTGAGCTCTGTAATTAACACCCAATTATTCTTAGTTTTTAAATTTTAACTGAAAAGTGATCACTGTTAGGAATTTGGAAAACATTATGTTGAGTGAAATAAGCCAATCCCAAAAGCACAAATACCACTTGTTCTCCTTGACAGGTGACAACTAACTGAGCACCAAAAAGGAAACATTTTGTAGTGAAATGAACACTATAAGAATCGGTGACTTGATCAGCCCTCACCCTGACTGTTGATGAGCAGCTTAATATGTTATCCCTCTTAGTATTTTTGTTTGTTTGTTTGTTCTACTTAATACTTTTGGTTGAATACTGTAATCAATACACAATTCTTCTTAAGTGCTGAAACAACTGAAAAGTGATCGCTGTTAAATATAAGAGTGGGAACAAGAGAGGGAAGAGATGTGCAATTCGGGACATGCTCAAGCTGACTTACCTCAAACAGTAGAGTTAGAAACATACCAGGGGATTCGAATTCAATCCCATCGAGGTGGCATGTACCAATGCCATCTCACTAGTCCCAGTGATCAATTTCTGTTCACAATTGATCGTAATGATAGGACTAAGAACCAAAGGGATCACATAAACAAGAATAGTGTCTGCAAATACTAGCTGATAGAAAAAAAAATAATGGAGTTTTAAGATTTCTATCCTATTTCTCCCTCACCAAAGAAACCATAGTTTTAATACATTCTGGATCATTATTATGGAGTTATTAGAATCTGAAGCCAGCAAAGCATTTTTGTTTTTATTATTCAAAAGAATGGGTTACGTGTCATGCAATCAAAATGTTCATTTTTTTTTTTTACTGTTCAACAATTCATATTGGCACTTTATAGGTAAGCATAGTTTATTTATAGTCCCTGTGTGGGTAAGAATTTCACTTGAAATGCCATTGTTTCAGGGATTCAGAGAAACATTTAAAATAGAAGATGTTCAAACGCCTCCTCGCTGTCCTCAGTGCCCCCAAATATAGATGAAGACACTAGAACTTGAAAGAAGAAGTTGAAACGATCATCAAAGTTCATGGTGTCTAGAAAAGCTGACACGCAAAGGTTATTGAAACTTTAGTTCTCATGAATAGGTTTCACATATCTTTTACTCTGTAGAAACAAAAATTACTTATGGAAGTGCCAGAGGCTTGTAAATCATACTTGTAGCTTCATTTAATGTTCCTTGAAATTGTAACTAATTCAAACAAGAAAACTCTCTGTGAAAAATGCATATTCATGTGTTTGTTGATTTGTATAAGTCTTAATTTCTCACAACAAAAATATCTCCTTATGAAATAGATAAAATACTGAACATTATGAAGGCACTATTGATTCAAGAGTTCAACAAAAATTTATTGGGAATATAGTATGTGCCCATCATTTTGCCAAAAAGTCAGTATATAATGGCGCATATAACAACAAAATGTCTTGCCTTAGCATAGATACATATACAGAATGTAATCCCCAGCATTACATAAATAAAATAGGAATTATAAAATTTCATTATTTGTTATGTAGAACATTACAAAATCTGTGATTAAATCATTGGGGTACATATTGTTAACCAGGAATATTACTTTATAATGTTTTGATTATTAGATGTTTCTTATTGATTTCTAGGATCATTAGAGTAACTTAAGAAATAATGATCTAAGCAACTATAGCTAACTTAGTAGGTACAATGTAATGGTTCCATTTACTTCTATTTCTCTTCTCCTTTATAGTTAACTACTTTTTAATATGATTACTCAATGGATAAATCATAATGTGTATGCCTCGGTGATTTGTTGGCATGTGTTCTGTTTTTTTTTCTTTCAATTATGAAAGAATAAAGTGAAATGAAAATAATTAAAAATAATTAAAATTAAAAAGAAAAAGGAATGAAAAATAATTCTTCCTGCGATATTTTGAAATATACCTCCCTACCTAATATACCTACCTAATGCTAGGTCACCTGATGAATATAGATAAAATCAATCAAATAGTGAAGAAGTTTTCCAGGTAGTCAGTGGTCCCTGTGGTGAAAGTGTCATTCCAAGACTAAGCAGCAGGCAAATCTCAGGAACAGAAAGAATTTTGTTGTGAAATGAGATTCCAAAATATGAAGTATAAATTAGTAAAACCATGACAGTGGATGAGTATAACAAAGTAGAAGAGCACTCATCAGTTACTTATAGACTGCCAGGTATCGTGGTTTGTACTAAGCCTAGGCATGGGCTGGAAGATAAAGCCAACCAGAATTGTTTTATTTCCTTGTTTGTGGGGAAATTAAGCACTGGAGGCAATTCAAAGATGGCACCTGCAGGGAAATTAGGCACACGTGGCAATTCAAAGATGGTGCCCAAAGGAAGTAAGGTGGGTGGTACCCAAAGTTGTTTACCACCAAAGCTGATTGGCCGCGCAGCATCAGGGGAGGTGACAACTGATGATGAGTGTACAGACATATGGCTGGTCCTGTAAAATGTCACCCCATAAAATGACCTTTTAAGTAATTGGTTGGTCCTTATGCCTGACCCCAGTAATCCTGCAGTCTTGTGCTTTAGAAGGCTTTGCTACACACGCAATAAACCGAGTTCTTGCTTGCTTGACTTGACTCCCCGCTGCGTCTGTCTCCGGGAATGGGAGGCTGGGGAACGGGCGAGCGGTGCACTTACCTTTCTTCAGACCCAGTCCATCCCTGTTCGGGTGGACTAAGACCCAGCACTTGTTAAATTAGTCATTTACTGAAGGAAATTGACATTAACTAGAGAAATGCACACATATAAATAATATTGCAAGTTTTTTTACATGCACTGAAAGAAAAGAAGAGCATCTTTTTAGAAAAATCAATGCAGTGATTTACTGTATCAGGAGCAAGCAAAGAAAGCACCTCTCTCTAATTGAAATCTAAGCTGAGACTTAAATCACTAGGAGAAAGATGTCCCTAAGCAGTGACAGAGGTTAGCTCATTCTGAGAAATCAGAATTATGAAAACATATACACACAAAACTGAATGAAAGAACAAGTCTGGGTAAGGCAGAAGATGAAGAAAAGATGTTTCAAAAAGTAGTCTTGGGGCCAGTGCTCTGGCGCAGGAGGTTCAAGCCCTGGCCTGAAGCTCTAGCATCCCACATGGGCACTGGTTCTAGTCCCGGCTGCTCCTCTTCTGATCCAGCTCTCTGCTATGGCCTGGGAAAGCAGTAGAAGATGGCCAAAGTCCTTGGGCCCCTGCACCCATGTGGGAGACCCAGAAGGAGTTTCTGGCTCCTGACTTCGGATCAGTGCAGTTCTGGCCATTGCGGCCAACTTGGGAGTGAATCAGCAGATAGAAGACCTCTCTGTCTGTCTCTACTTCTTTCTGTAACTCTGTCTTTCAAATAAATAAAATAAATCTTTTAAAAATTAAAAAATAGTCTTAATTTCCCAATTAAACCAAAAAGAGTTAAAACAGAACTGTAGAGGTGAAATGACAACAGAATGCAGAGGCACATATAAGAAGTATCATTTTTTCACATGGATGACTAGTAACTTGATATGCATATTAAACCACATTATGAATGGACAATGTGGTCCAGTTGCCACTTAGCATATTAGCAACCCATACAAAGTTACTGGGATCAAGTCCAATCTCCACTTCAAATCCAGTTTCCTACTAAAATGCCTGGATGCCAGCAGTTGGTAGTCAAAATATTTGGGATAACTTGGATGGCATTCCTGGTTCCTGGCTTCAATCTAGCCAAACCCTAGTTGCTGTGGTCTTTTGTGGAGTGAAACAGCAGATAGAAGCACTTTTTGACTCATTCTCTCTCTCTACTCTCTTTTCCCCTTTCATACCTGCCTTTCAGATAAATTTACATTTTGAAAACAATATGGTACTAATGTTGTGGCTTAGTGGGTAAAGCTGCCACCTGTGATGCTGGTATCCTATATGGGAGCCAGTTCGAGTCCTGTATGTTTCACTTCTGATTCAGTTCCCTGCAAATGGCCTTGAGAAAGCAGTGGAAGAAGGCTCAAGTGCTTGGGCCCATGCTACTCATGTAGAAGACTGGAATGAAGCTCCTGGTTTCAAATTGGCTCAGCCCTGGCTGTTGCATCCACTTAGGGAGTGAGCCCACAGATGGAAGTTCTCTCTGTCTCTCCCTTCTCTCTGTATCTCTGACTTGCAAATAAAATAAATAAAGCTTTAAAAAATACAACAAGCTACCTTAAATGGTTTTCAATAGTTAGTATCCAGGAATTGTGCTGCTCAATTATATACTGACATCAAATACTACATACACATATATAAAAAGTTAAACATGCATGTTTGTAAAAGCAGACCTCAAAAATTTGTGGAAAATAATTTTGTAAATTTAAAAAAAAACCTTTAAACTTTATTTCCCAACATAAATGCTATGAAGTTCAAAGCATTTTTAGAAGATTTGAGACCAGCCCTTAAGATTCTGGACAGAAGTTTCTGGGAATTTAACAATAACAATGCAGCCTTTTTATATCAGTGGCAAAAATGGCTCTCCATTAAACATCTTTTAAAATTAGGAAACAAATGAAGTTAGATGAAGCCAAATCAGTACTATAATGTGAATATCCAAAACTTTCCATTAAAACTCTTGAAAAATTGACATTGTTGGATACAAATTTTGAGCAGGAATATTGGTTTGGTTGAGAAACACTCTCTGGTGAAACTCTTCTGAAGTTTTGGTTCACTCTCTCAAAACTGTCTTCTGGTAAGTAAATGTCACCATCCTTGGCTCTCCAGAAAGCCAACAAGCAAAATGCCATGACCCATACAACAAAACTGTTGCCATTACTTTTGCTCTTGACTAGATTGCATTTTGCTTTGAATGGACCATTTGCAACTCCAGGTAGCCATTGCTTTCATTGTCTTTTGTCTTAGGGCATGCATGGTAAAACCCTGTTTCATCTCCTGCTACAATTCTTGGAAGAAGTTCTGCAGAATCTTGATCTTCCTTATTGAAAATTTTCATTGAAATCTCTGCTCTTGTCTGAAGCTAATCTTGGAGCAACAATTTGGCCAATAACAAAGCAGAAAGGTTGCTTTCCTTTCATTTTATAGTAAGAATTATGTAAGCTGAAGTACAAGAGCTGTTCCTTGTGTAGGCTATTTTTTTCTGCTGTTAATTGTTGATTCTCTTCAATTATAATATGAATGAAATTTTTTCCATTGCAAAATTTTTAAGGTTTTTATTTAATGAATACAAATTCCGTATGTACAGCTTTTAGGAATATAATGTTTCTTCCCCCGATTCCCGCCCTCCCGCCCCCACTCCCATCCCACCTCCTACTCCCTCTCCCATTCCATTTTTCCTTAAGATTCGTGGATATGGATTGACTGCCACTGAAGACTTTACTTTCAACATCATCTCATTCTTTCTTAAAATTTGTTATCCATTGATTTCTCTAGGTTCTTATCCACATAAATATTTTGAAAAGGCACTGTTTTTTCACCCTTCTTCTACCCAGGCTTCTGAACCAATTTGGTGTTTGTTATTACCTCCATTTTACGAAAATTCAATGTTCTGCAGTAAGTACTCTTTCAAAACCAATGTCTTATCCTACTTAGTGCCTCGAACTAAATCCTGTTGAGACATGCAACAAATCTGTATTAGTGCTATTTTTAATACATGTATAGTTTTTATTATATGCCTTTTTATGATCTTTTTTAAGATCATGTGTATGTCTCTGTGTGTGTTTGTGTATCAAATGCATGTTAAATATAATAAAATATCACTGTCTACTCACTAAAGCACTGATGATATTCAGTCCTTTCAAACACGTGTCAGCAACTTCTCTATAAAGAAAGAGAGTAGAGGCCAGTGCTGTGGCTTAGGGGGTAAAGCCACTGCTTGCAGTGCCAGCATCCCATATGGTCACTGCTTTATGTCTTGGCTGCCCCACTTACAATCTGGCTCTCTGCTTTGGCCTGGGAAAGCAGTACAAGATGGCCAAAGTCCTTGGGCCCCTACACCCACGTGGGAGACTTGGAAGAAGCTCCTGGCTCCTGGCTTCGGATTGATGCAGCTCCAGCCTTTGCAGCCAACTGGGGAGTGAACCAGTGGATGGAAGACCTCTCTCTCTCTCTCTCTCTCTCTCTCTCCCTTTCCCTCCCCCTCTCTCTCTATCTCTGTCGTCTTTCCTTCTTTCTCTGTGTAACTCTGTCTTTCAAATAAATTAATTAATTAAAAAAAGAAAGAATAAATGTTTTCAACTGTTGTAGGTAGAAGGTCTCAGTTGCCACTATACAACTCTGCTATTATAGTATGAAAGTGTTAGGGTGTACACAAAACAAATTGTCAGTGAGAGAACTGGCATGTTGTTCTTTGTCAAACCATGAACTCTTTAAACAAAAGAATGTTCTGGAAGAAAAAAGTATTTGGCTTTAGTATTTAAAATACTTGTATTCAGAAAAAAAAAAGAAAGAAAAGAGTAAAATCAAATATAATATTTAAAAAGAAGTTTGTCAAATATATGATTTTGAAATATTCCAGGATCACTATTATTTTAAAGAGACCGTATCTACAATTAGGTTTGTCAATTTTGTAACTGAAATTTTCATGTTTTTCTTCAGCATTACCTATTGGTGTATATTGTATTTTAGACTGTCAAGATACCAAAAGAAGTAGTGTGAAAAATTGAGATGACAAGATTGTTGAACTAGCTATAACATGGTGATGTGTTGAAATCTAGGCATTGAGCTATATTGTGCATTTTGATATACTGAAATTAAATTGATATCGGACAGTGACCAATGTCTCTGACTACCCATTGTGCCTAGCATGCAACAATAAAATTCTTCTAGCAGAAACAAAGTGTCAATGTGGCTGTCAAAAGCAAAATGAGAAAACCAGAAAATCAGTTATGGACTAGCTGAGTGAACATTACAGAACAGAAGTTCTCAAAAAGATTATCCATGTTTGTGATTTTCACTTGTTGTGACTACATAATGCAACTGAATCAGTTGAAAACATCCAATGTTTTATATGAACAACTTGCTACAGAGGCATAAACAATTACACCCATGTGTATATGTGAGTGTGTGTCCATGCATGTGCATGTGCATTCAGCTTCACTAATCCTCCCCGTAGAGCTCAACAGCCTATTCCATTCAGCCTGTCAACCTGTTACTGTACATAAAAGGATGATTAAGTTAAGAATTTGCAATCGGGAGATTATCCAGATGACCCAGTGTAATCACTAATGTGCCTGTAATAGGCAAGCAGGAGAATCAGAGGCAATAGTAGGAAATAATGCTCAAGAGGTTAGAGAGATATGAGGAAGAGCCCATGAGCTAAAGAACACACACAGACTCTGAAAGTTGCAAAAGCAAGTAGGAATGTAATCTACTGAAACCCTTATTTTAAAATTATGACTTTTATAGTGGTAAAATAGAATATAGTTTTAAGTCATTACATTTGTGGTAATTTGTTCCAGTAGTAAGAAACCAACATAATTAAGACAAACTACACTCTGCATTACCTTAGGAATAATTTCTATTAAAACAGTTTAGATATTTCTGATGCTGTTGATATTTTTGTCATAATTTTTGAGGTAGTTAATTCTGGAAGTTGTTTGTAATACAGTACCTGATATTGAATCAATTTTCTATCTGAATTTAAGCACATGTATACTTTAAAAAGTTCACTGAAAATGAAATTAAACAGTTTATTTTGTTTCCAAAAATTTTGAAATTCTGCACAGCTTTTTTACATTAAACATTTTCTGTGACTTTCTTGAAGAAGGTTCACTTGGAATTTAGATGGGCATTTTTAACGTGCTACTTCTCTAAGCTTGTTTACTTTTTTCCATGTGTGTTTAAAACTTTGTGATGCAATGACATAAAGTTATTTGAAATGTGAAATCAAATAAATTAAATAATATTATTAATATTTGTTATTATGAAAGAGAAAATAATAAAGGTAATAATAGAGAAATATTAGCAAAAGCTTTTCAACTTTGCACAGACTAAGATTTTAATATTCAGCAAAAGCACATTTTCAAGTTTCACTTTTGTAATAAAATCTCAATTTCAAGGGATATCACAATGTAAACAGGAAATAGGTGTCAGCCTCAGGTCAAACCTACATGGCACAAAATACTAATTTGCACAAAATATTGTACAATTGTATTTTTCAAAAATAATCATCTCTGTTGTCTTCTTGGGACTAGGCACAGCTTTTCCACCTGCAGCACTTCTATTTTTTTTTTTTTCATTTTAAGGATGCTAAATATCAGTGAGGAGGCACGTACCAAAAGTGATGGATGTTGAAAACAATCCCGAGCTAGGGCACAGCATGAAGAAATTGAAATATTTGAAAGGTTATATTGGATGAAGAGGAAAAACAGAAGACACATTGTGTTTTAGTTAACAATCACACTATTTGTATATTTTGTGTCCCATTATTTAGAACATAAGCAAGAATGGCAGAAACAAAACATAAAGTACTGAAAACTGCCACAAAATAAATTTTGCATGTATAGATTAATAAGAATTAAAACTATAAGCTATAATTACAAATACTTGATGGATATGGCTGCTCTATTTAGAATAAGGTCCAAACTGGGTAGAAGAGAAAAACAAACATCAAGGCAAAGGCATGAAATTCAATTCCAGAAAAAAAAAGTTCAGAAATAGGAAAATATCTACTTAATTTGTATACAAAAGAAAATACAAGAGATAGGGATGAGACCTGGACTAAATATGATGATCTGTATTGATACCTAATGGGTAAGAAATTCTTTGGATTTTTCTTTTCTATTGAAATGCAGTATACACACCATAAAATGCACAAAGCATACAGATGAATGAGGGCTTCTTTTTCTCTTGTCAAACTCATAAGCATCACCCAGACTAATACAAAACATTAATAATACTCCAGGAGTCTTCTCTATCGCCCCCGCAATTAAAAATGTAGGAAAGAATACAGCACTGAGTAAGAAAAACCTTGTCCATGTTATTCGCAGCTTAGGGCTTAGTAGAGGAAAGACCCCAGTAGCATGTAAATAGGTAAATATAGGCCAAGAAATAAATAATACAGGAAAAGCAAATAAAAGACTTGAGGATGCCAGCAGGGAGTCAGGAAAGTCCTCTCTGATCATGAACTAGGAGAACAGAAATACAGCAAAAGTTTAAGGCCCTGAGGCAAGAGCCTGCTTGCTATGCTGGGACAGCTGAGAATCAACAGTGCCTAGAGAGAAGGGTTTGTGGAAGTAGCTGAGATTATAATAGTAACTGAGAAAGACTATGCAGTCCAGAACAGCACAGGCATATACTGTATGTTTTATTATCAATGAAATAAGAAATTTAGCTCCTTGATCAGAATAGTATATTGGGTACTAATTAGATGATACAAGATCAGCAGGAGTATTAGACAACATGATAACAGCCTGGGTGGGAAATAATGGTATTTGGATTCATGTTCTAGGGCTGTCATAACAACACACCCAGACACTGGTGGCTTAAAAAACTGAATTTTACGTTTTTGCAGTTCTAAAGACTGAAAGTTCAAAATCAAGGTGTCCGTGTGTTTGGTGTCTACTGAAGCCTCACTCCTTGGCTTGCAGAAGGCTGTATTTCTCCAATGTTTCCCATGGTGTTCCCCTCAGGCTGACACATACATGGGTCTCTCCACATCCTAATCCCCTTTTCCTATCAGGACACCAGTATGATGGGGTTAGGACCCACCCAGAAGACCTCATTTTAATCACAACACCTCCTAAAGCTCCTATCATCAATAAAACCACAGAAATTCATAAGGTGGGCCTTCAAACAGATCAACTGAAGAGGTACAATTCAGCCCATAACAGTGTCTTCAGGTGTTGGTAATGGAAATTTGAGTAATCAAATTCTGTATCAACGTTACAGAGAAAACAAGATTTGCTGATGGGTTGCCAATTATCTATGATGTTTTTGAAGCAACAACTGGAAACAGAGCTGCTATCAAATAATAATATTATAGTCTGAGTAGCACAGCATGGATTTATTTAATAGCTTGTAAAGTTAGAAATGCCTTTTGTCTCTCTCTCTCTAACTCTGCCTGTCAAAAAAAAAAAAAAAATGCCTCTTAGCTATACAAACGAAGATGCTGACTAGACAGCAAACTATCCCAGAAATCTTAGCATAGCCCCTTCTGTAGATTGTGTATTACCATGAGTTCAGTGTGGTGTCAGATCAGACATAGAATGAGATTTAAGCATGAGCAATTATTGAGCAAAACTTAAATGCTGGGGCAAGGACTTTACAATGTACATGGTCAAATATTTGGAACCCAAGTGAACAATCTATATCTTCATAGCCTTTTCCTTCTGTTTTCTTAAAAATATGCAAAATTATCCAATTATTCATAAGTTTAGAAACAATATAATATTTACAACTGTAGCATATTATCTGCTTCTTTTTTAAATCTCTAAATATTTATTTATTTATTTGAAAGGTAGAGTTATAGAGAGGCAGAGACAGAGAGAAAAGTCTTCCATTCACTGGTTCACTCCCCAAATGGCCACAATGTTTGGGCCAATCTGAAGCAAGGACCCAGTAGGTTCTTCCAGGTCTCCCATGTAGGTGCAGGGGCCCAAGGACTTCAGCCACCTTCCACTGCTTTCTCAGGCTACAGCAGAGAATTGGATTGTAAGTGGAACAGTTTGGACTCTAAACAGGTGCCCATATGAGATGTCAGCACTGCAAGTGGCTTTACTCACCACGCCACAGCACCAGCCCCTAGCTATTTCTTCTTCTTTTTTTTTTTAAGATTTATTTATTTATTTGAAAGATGGAGATAAAGAAAGAGAAAAAGAGAGACGGTGAGAGAGATCTTCACCCACTGGTTCACTCCTCGAATGGCCACAATGTCCAGAACTGGGCTGATCCAAAGCCAGGAACCAAGACCTTCCAGGTTTCTTTCATGGGTGCAGGGGACAAGTCCTTGGGCCATGCTCTGCTACCTTCCCAGGTACATTTGCAGAGAGCTGGATGGGAAGTGGAGCAGCCAGGACTTGGACTGGTGCCCATATGGGATATTGGCACTGCAAGCTGTAGCTTTACTTCCTGTGCCACAACACCAGCCCCCATCTGTATTTCTGCCCAATATTGTCTCCTCTATGCAATGTTTTTAATATTCTTAAAAATGTAAATTTTCAGTATTCATTCATTCATTTGACATCTCAGGCCTTGTGATAGAAGGCTTATTAAGGAATTTCTAGATAATGGACACTGTTTTTTACAAATTCCATCAGAATCAATGATACAGAAACCAAAAAAAAAAAAAAATGGTTTTTTTTGTTTTGTTTTGTTTTGTTTTGTTTTCCTGTAAATGACCTCACTGGTATGCCAGGAGAGACAAAAAGCCTAGAAACTACAGGTCATCTTACTCTTTAGAACACTCAGTTAAAGATGTAAAAAAATACAAACACATGTCTTTAAAACACTACAGTATATTTAAGAAAGGAAAACCCGTTTGGAATTGTCAGGATAAGATATAATGAAGTTATTGAAATGAAAGCCTCAGAGAGGAAGTATTTCAATATTATAATTTTAAATAAAAAGTATTTTAGAAAGTAAAAGAACATGTACTATTAAAGGTCAATAAAAGGACTAAGATATTATGTTAGGAAAATACTTTTCATAAACCCTATTCCTTCTTCCAGTCAGTGTCAGTCCAACTTATATTTAGAAAATTATGATTTCAATTAAATATTTTAACCCATAGCTTTGAAAGTATTTTCAAGTAATTTGAAAATATTTCTAGAAAAAGAACTTGTTGTTTAAAAAGGCTGATTGTTCACAAAGTTTCCTAAGCAATTAATCTTATAATGCCCATTCTTTAAATAAATTGAATGCTTAAAATATAAAATCTGTTCTCTTTGTAGTAATAAAAATTCAAAAAAGAAAAAGTGCCCTTTACTTACTATATGATTCCAAATTTAGTTGAAACAACTGTAGTGATTAAAATTAAAAGTCTGAAGATCATTCGACTGGCAAATTTGAAGTTATTTTAAATTTGGGTCATACAATAAAGCTTTTCTAAATCTTTTATGTGTTTAAGTGAATGAGAAGTGCATCGAATCTTAACCTCTTGAACTCTTTACTCTTTTTACTCTTTAATCTCTTTTACTCTTTAAAGATTATGTGGATTTCTAAATACCAAAAATATCTGACTACCTAACTAGTACAGATTATAATTTTAGCAATTATGTTTACTTTTACATATTTTTTTAGAGTAGAGACAGAAAAAGGGAGAGACACATAGACCTTCCATCCACTGGTTCACTCCCCAAATGGTTGCAGCAGTATGGAGTTGTCCAGGCTGATGCCAGGAACTAAGAACTAATCTGAGTTTCCTTGGGGTATGAAGGGGTCCTACTACTTGAGCCATTGTCTACTGCCTCTCAGGGTACATCTGAGCAGGAAGCTCGAATCCAAAGCTGAACTGGGACTCGAACCCAGGCACTTCAAGATGGCATGCAAGAGTTATAAATGATATCTTTATTTTTTAAAGATTAATTTATTTATTTGAAAAGACAGAGTTACAGAGAGGTAGACACAGAGAAGTCTTCCATCTGCTGGTTCATTCCCCAGATGGCCTCAACGGCTGGAGCTGCAGTGATCCGAAGCCAGGAGCCAGGAGCTTCCTCCAGGTCTCCCACGTGACTGCAGGGGCCCAAGGACTCAGACCATATTCCACTGCTTTCCCAGGCCACAGCAGAGAGCTGGAACGGAAGAGGAGCAGCCAGGACTAGAATGTGTGCCCATATGGGATGCCTGAGCTTCAGGCCAGGGCTTTAACCCACGGCACCACAGTTCTAGCCCCCATAAGTGATATCTTAACTGCTGTGCAAACAGCCACCTAATTTTTTTAATAATATAGAAAAAATACAAAATGCTTTGAAAAATAATTGTTAACATGATTATTGTGACATTTTCTTAAGTTATTTCCTAATAATGGCAAGTATTAAAATAGCATCTACTTCAGCAATGAGTTCTTTTTTAATTTTTATTTTTTTGACAGATAGAGTTAGACAGTGAGAGAGACAGAGAGAAAGGTCTTCCTTCTGTTGGTTCACCCCTCAAATGGCCGATATGGCTGGCACTGTGCCGATCTGAAGCCAAGAGCCAGGTGCTTCTTCCTGGTCTCCCCATAGCAATGAGTTCTCTATCCTGGTCAATCAGACCACAATGGAGAAAAAAAAAAAAAAACAGAACGCAATAGAGAACATGAATTAAGAATCAAGATGTGGCAGTGGAGCCCTGACACTAATTACTGAAGGTAGATATGCAAACAGCTAACATCTGCAGGGATTAAATATCGATATGGTTTGTTTTTACAGGCCTCATGTATGCTGAAATGCAGCCATCCTATATAGAAGTATAAGGGAACAACTCACCTACATGCAGGGAGACAGAAAGAGAAAGAAGGAAAGAAAGAGAGAAAGAGAGACAGAGAAAGATTTAGCATGAATCTATATAGGTGCTACAAGGGTAGAAATATCTCTCTAAATGCTAATATCTCAAAATAAATAAGCAGTACAGACATGAAAATCCAGTAATGCCAACACAAAAATGTAAATAAACACATAATAGTGCAATCTGTAAACCTAAGCAGGTATGATTGGGAACAAATAGCCAAGAATTGTTTACATATGTATAAATGGTTAGGAAGAGAAAATTTTTTACTCTTCTTATGTAAGTGAAGGTGTAACACATACACATAGGAGAGTACTTCAAAATGCTGGTGGAAAATGGAATTAAAAATTAAAAAATCTTCCTGCAAATGTTTGGAATTTATGCATAATTTTTCATAGTATACATTTTTATGATATTTTTGAAGATGACTTGTAGGAATGAAAAATATTTTACACTAGAATAAACTCATGTTTTAACTACATTTTCCACAGTCTTTTGGAATTACTCTCTTTTAAGTGCCTGTATGATTTCTCCACTTTTATCCATTTATATTTTCTATGGTTAGTATGTTTACTCTCTAACATATGCTTTCATGCTGTTGTATGCCATCAACAGCATTTATTTTTACCTGTTATATCCACTTTAAACCACCTTCATAATAATTCCAATTTTACCTCTAGGCTTGCAAAGTCTTAAGTGCTTACTATTTGGTTCTTTACAGAAAAAGTTAGCGGTCCCTAGTGTAAAACTTTTCAACATTTCTATATAACATGTTACAATATTTGCTATTCAATTTTCTTCAAAAGTATACTCACCATTCTATGGACCAAGAAAGTGCCCAAAGTGTCTTTACATGCTACTTTAGTGATATGGGATGAAACATCATATTTTTTAGCTTACAATTTGAGGGTAGAAAAAGAAACAGTATTCAATTTTATTTTTTTTTTTTACTTATGGAGCAAAATATAAATTGATCTTATGAACAGGCTTCTCTAATATAATCCAACATTTCCCAAACATTGATTTATGAGACGGTAAGATTAAATCACTTAATTAGTGAGTTACAGCTGTCATCCATTACTGGATCTCTTCTTATTAAAGGTTGAATGAAAATCAAGCATGTCCTAAAACTGTCAAAAGGAAAAGTTTCTCCCCTGCAGAGTTCTTTGATTTTCATTTTGTTCAGTGTAGGAAAGAATACTCTTTTTCTTCTTAGGCAACAAAATCAATGAATTGAAAATTGTTCTGAACATTGGTAGATTAGGTGATATCAGTGTGACTCTGAGGGTGTCCACCCACTGTTGTAAGATGCAGCACAGTGTATTCTGTAACAGTGCAAGCTAACCATAGCACATACATGTGCCATACATGAATATAGCCATTATGCAATTATATTGTTTATCTCTGCATTTTATTTTGCTAAATTATAATATAGTCCTAGCATTTAGCAGAGTATATTCTAAATTTCCTCAAGATCTCTCACTATATAGAAAGCCAATTCTGAAGAAATATACTAGCTTGTGCTTAAAAAATGACTTGTCATGAACTTTCAGGTTTGTTTCCATTTTCTTTTTTGAAGATATTTGCCTTTAACATGAATTTTAAAAAATTGTTAGAGTTACAGAGAGAGAAATAGAGGGAGGGTGGGAGGAAGACAGAGAGAGACAGAAAGAATGAAAGGGAGGGGGAGAGAGAGAGAGAGAGAGAGAGAGAGAGAAGGAATCTTCCATCTGCTAGTTCACCACCCAAATGGCCACAATGGCTAGGGCTGAATCCAGGAGCTTCATACAGGTCTCCCATGTGGGTGTAGGGACCAGGCACTTGGGCCATCTTCCATGGCTTTTCCTGGCACATTAGCAAGGAGCTAGACTGGAAGTGGGACAATTGGAAGAGCAGCCAGTAACCATATAGCTTAACCTGCTATACCAAAACGCTAGCCGCTAATACGAATTTTAAATGCCCATCTTTTTGAATTTCTAAAATGCTGTTAGGAAGTGAACACCCCATGTGCACTAAAGTGATTGTAAGTGGGTGTGGCTAACATGCCAAAGGCTGGACTTAATTGCAGCCCTCTGGCTTATATTACATTTTCACTGAGTAAGGCACTCAGTACATTATCTGTGGGTCTCAGTGAGAATTATTTTAAGGAAGGAAACACTGGTGTTTCCATCTAGTTACATGTATATATGCATATATATTCATAATTATAAATGTATATGTAAATATTATATTGATATTTTCTCTGTTCAGTAAATGTGATATACGTAATATCCACTTTCATGTGGATATTATGTCACCTAGAAGTCTTTATATTTTACATGGTTTACTGTTCAAAATACCTTTTTGTTCATAGTAGATCATACTTCTTTTAGGACAGTTATGAATTATATACTACAGATTGAGCATCTATCATCAAAAATATTTGGCACCAGAAGAACTTCAGGTTTTAGGTATTTTTGGATTTAGGAATATTTACATGTGTGTGTGTGTGTGTGTGTGCCTGTGTGGGTATGTGTGTGTAAACACTCATAATGAAGTATCTTGGGGATAGGGCCTATGTCTAAACATGAAAGTCATTTATGTTTCATAAAGGTAATTTTATTCAATATTGTAGAAGATTCTGTATTTTGACTGCAACCTGACATGTGAGATCAGATACAGAGTTTTCCACTCCCGGCATCATTGCATCAACACTAACAATGTTTTGTATATTGGCTTTTTGTATCAAGGATGCTTAACACATGTTACTAAAGAAATGTAAAATCAAATTTTTAAGAATGGTCTTATATATTTCATGATATTTTTCTGTATTAAACTAATCAAATATATGCAAATATATACTAATATGCCAGATATACAAATGTGTCAAATAAATGTGGACATTTGTTGCGTTTAATGGGTCTGATGCTGTGGCATACAAGGTTAAACTCTGCCTGCAGTGCTATAGGGGTGCTGGTTCAAGTTCTGGCTGCTCCACTTCTGACCCAGCTCCTTGCTAGTGTGCCTGGGAAAGCAGTGGAAGATGACCCAAGTACTGTACCCACATGGGATCCCAAGGGAAGCTCCTGGCTTCTGGTTTGGCCTGGTCAGATAGAAAATCTCTCTCTCTCTCTCTCTCTCTCTGCTTCTCTCTGTATTTCTGCCTTTGAAATAAATAAAATACATTTTTTAAATAATAGAATTACTATCACATGATAGAAACACAAAACAAAATTGTGCATTTGATATGATTCTAGGTTATGAAAATATATTTACTATTTTCAGTGTTATGGAAAATATGATCAAAGCAGAGCCATTCAAATTACATCAGGTCTTCTACATTTTTATGCCTCTTTCTACAGCACTAGATCATCAAATTAAGAACACACAATGTCATTTAACCTGTATTCAGTTTTCTCTTCCACTTCCACTTCACCACCATATCATAAACCAGGCTACCTATTCATTAGACTTCATTTAGATGATGTCATAATATTTGTCAGATTAACTAAATGATTTTCAAAGTGTTGAAATGAGATAAAGTGATTAGTATTCTGAGTTTCCTAAATTTGACTAGAGGAACATACGAAATCAAGAATTCAGTGTCAGTATCAAAAGGCTAGCAGAATCCAAATACAACATGTTTAATCCATATTACAGATATGCATTTTAAATCTAACTTATTCTGAATAACTGTGAATGTTTATTCAGCCACTAAAATAATTTTATATGTTTTCATTTTTGTTCTATTTGGATATAATTAACTTGTTTAATATGTGAATTGCCCTAAGATAAATATAATGATGAAAAGTATATGTGTGTGTGCGTGTGTGTGTGTATAAAATAAAAATTGTGTGTACAAGCTACAAAGGCACAAGAAAAGTTATTTGAAAAAGTTTTGTGTCTTATTTGGACACTACTTGATTAAGGGTGCAAAAGACATTAATCCTTGTACAAATAAAATGTATGAGAAGAAACAAAAATAAATGAAATTTAGGGCACAGCAATGCGGTTATCTAAATGATTAATAAAATAGATTACTTTTCTTTACATTACAACAGAATACTACTTCTACCAGAGGTGTTTTAGATCCCAAGTGCCTTGATTTCACAAGCAGTAACACATAAATCAATGTGCAAACAGAAGTGAGGCAAAGAATAAGGAAAATATCCACCTGTTCATATTGGTATAAAGACTTTACCTGACAATTTAGTAATGGTTAAACAGGGTTTTTTGGTTACTAATGAATCAAGGAAATAGCTAAGGCCAACTGTTTTACTTTGTGTCATTTATGCATGGTCAGGCGCAATTCTACTGAAACTGTAGTAGAGATCATGGAATATAAAAATTGATTGCAGAAAGAAAGAATATAATCAAAGGTAAAATAAATTAGTGAGATTAAGCATCTGAAGACTACTTGAGGATTTTGTATATTTTTTCAAACATACATCATTCTCTCTCCTTACACAAAAAAAGAGGAAGGGAAAAAGGGAGAGAAAGAGGACGAAAGGGACGAAGGAGAGGAAAGAAGGAAAAAGAGACCAAAAGATTGTAAACAGAAAATTGCATTAAAAAGATAGATTTGGTTACATACACACACATAGCCACGCACAAACACACACACACACACACACACACATTGACAGAGACCACCACCCCATATCATAAATACCCTCAATAATGTGACTTACTGATTTTATACAATGCAATGATTATGAGAGAAAAAATGTTGCAATACTGCTAAACCAAAAAGCCTCAAGGAAAAAATGTAGATGTAGTTCTCTTGAACAAAAAATATTGCTCTGTAATCATCAAGAACTTTAGTTTTCTCAGCATTGATGATGAAAAAAGAAATTGCAACAAAATGCAAAAACTAAGACTGCTAAAAATCCCAAGTTTATTATTATTTCACTTCTCTCATCCAATCATACTGGGAAAGTCATAATAACTAAGTTCTATTATACAAATGTATGTAGGAAAGTAAAGGAATAGAAAGTACTGTCTTTTTAAAAATTTCTCTTTGTTATATTAGGAAACTTGTTTATTTTAAAAAGTGATATATTCTCATGCTTGCTATGAAATTTTATGAATAAATTTAATATATCTCCCTATCTCCTTCCCTTGATTTCCTATTTATAGGATTTTGAAAGCTTTCTTACATTTTCCTTCGACTATTTGGATTTTTTTCATTCTCTAAGTAACTTAATGCAGTTAAAACATAAAGCACATTTTAAATAGATCAGGCTTCATAAATCAAAGAGCTCCATTTACCAAATATACTGGCCTCAGATGTTTAAGTTCTTGTTGCAATCCTTGTGAAGAATTCCCTGGTTGGCCGGCACCGCGGCTCACTAGGCTAATTCTCTGCCTTGCGGCACCGGCACACGGGGTTCTAGTCCCGGTCGGGGCGCCGGATTCTTTCCCGGTTGCTCCTTGTCCAGGCCAGCTCTCTGCTGTGAACAGGGAGTGCAGTGGAGGATGGCCCAAGTGCTTGGGCCCTGCACCCCATGGGAGACCAGGAGAAGCACCTGGCTCCTGCCATTGGATCAGCGCGGTGTGCCAGCTGCGGCAGCCATTGGAGGGTGAACCAACGGTAAAAGGAAGACCTTTCTCTCTGTCTCTTTCTCTCACTGTCCACTCTTCCTTTCAAAAAGAAAAAAAAGAGTTCCCTGGTTAGTCATATGGGACAGGAGGAGGGAGGAAATATTTGGCATCATTTTCCTATATTCTTACAAAATAGAAAATGCTGAACTTGACATTTCCAAAGTATCTCAAATATTGTTTATATTTAATGCGTACTTGTTGAATATAAAACATCATACCATGAATGATAAGTGTGTCAAATATATCCTTGAACTTATACAGTGGTGTGAGGCAGTACAGCAAACAGGCAGGCAGAAAACTAATTTAGTCAGTTGATTGACTAACTGATTTAGTCAGTTGACAGACCTTATTTTTGGAGATGAATAATATTATTTTCGTATTAGTATTTTTCAGAGATAATTGTAGACATGGTAAACATTAAATAAATAGATATAATTTATTTTTCTATTTCTTTCTCCTCCTCCTTCTCCTTTTTCTTCTTCTTCTTCCTCTTTTCTCCTCTAATTTTTCTCAAACAGCTGTTTTCTTTTTTGATGCAACTTCATCACTTTATTCAAATCTCAAAATAGTTTTATTCTGCATTTTTAGTATAAAAAATATACAAGTTAAGTGCACCACAGTGTAGAGAGAGACATACAAAACTGAACTTCCATAACAGTCAATGGTACAATCATCACATGTACCAAACACAAAATTTAGGTTAGCTGAAATTATAAGATAAAATAAAATCCAATTTCAGAAAACAAAATTAAAATATTAAGGATCCCTGTAATATTCTTAGCCCTAATGAGATTTCACTGAACCCAAGTCATTTTACAGTGAGACATTCACAATGTGACCTCATTGACCGGCTCTAAGAATTATTGGGATCCATGAAAGGCTGCATCAGACACTCTGACAAACAGTGGTAATCAATTTTGGAACCGAAAACTCACCTTAATTTGGCTCTAAAGACATCTGTTGAGCTTCCGAAATGCACCCTCCTGGCTGCTCACATTTTAAATAAACTGGTGATGAGATGGTATACACCCATATCTTTTGTTCAGAGTTCAGTTTCCCTGACACCAAAGTAAATCTGGGTTAGATCGGTATGAGCAGAGATAACCTCTGCGGAGTCCAGAGGCAATCTCCACTCTTGCCTGAGGAGTTAGGACAGTGGAAGTCACGGAGTCTGTGCGTGGGACTCAGATGGGGCATCAGAGGATCCTAGTGGCATATAGTGAAAAGATGGTGAGCGGGGGCAAGTACAAGGAGAGAAGGAAGTTCGTCTGACTGGCTTTCTGGTCTGCACCATCCAAACTCTCTCTGCTGAACAGAAAATCTGCTGGATAATGTGGCTATCTTAAATAAATACCAGTAACATGATCAACGAAGCTTTACAGAAAACCTTTAAGGACTTTTAACACTTTCCAAGCAGGGGGCCACTTAAGAGAATATACAAGCAACTACTGTATGTAATGAAGGCTTTGGACACTTTTTTTTAATAAATAAAATCTGGGTTGCATCTTTTTTAAAATATTCACTTTAATTTGACTAAGAAAAAGTCTGTGATCCAAGTATTTTTTAAATATCAAGCAAAATTGTTCATCTGGTTTTTGATTTTATTTTCATGTTGTACATTAAGGATGTTCATGTTAAGAAAAACTGACACTGGAGATTCCTCAGAAACCTGAATATAACCCTATCATTCAACCCAGCCATCCCACTCCTTGGAATTTACCCAAAGGAAATGAAATTGGCAAACAAAAAAGCTGTCTGCACCTTAATGTTTATTGCAGCTCAATTCACATTAGCTAAGACATGGAATCAACCTAAATGCCCATCGATAGTAGACTGGATAAAAAAATTATGGGAAATGTACTCTATAGAATACTATACAGCAGTAAAACACAATGAAATCTGGTCATTTGCAACAAAATGGAGGAATCTGGAAAACATCATGCTGAGTGAAATAAGCCAGTCCCAAAGGGACAAACATCACATGTTCTCCCTGATCAGTAACACTGACCCAGCAGAAAATGAAACCTGTTGAATTGAAATGGACACTATGAGAAACAGTGACTTGATAAGCCCTTGCCCTGACTGTCGAGGAATAACATACTACTTTATCCCTTTTAGTATGTTTTTCTGCTTAATACTATTGGTTGAACTCTTTAATTAACACACAATTATTCTTAGGTGTTTAAATTTAACTGAAAAGTGATCGCTGTTAAATATAAGAGTGGGAATAAGAGAGGGAGGAGATGCACAGTTTGGCACATGCTCAATCTGACTTCCCCAAATGGTAGAGTTAGAAATGTGCCAGGGGGATTCCAATTCAATCCCATCAAGGTGGCATGTGTTGGAATCTATGTTGTTTTATCCTCAATCACCTTGTGCCAACACAGTGTAGTAAGTTAAGCTGCTTTCTGCAGCAAGCACATCCCATATTGACCAAGTTCATGCTCCAGCTTCTCCACTTCTTTTTTTTTTTAAATAATTTTTTAAATTTTTTTTAATATTTTATTTAGTAAATATAAATGTTCAAAGTACAGTTAATGGATTACAATGGCTTCTCCCTCCCCATAATTTCCCTCCCACTCACACCCCTCCCATCTCCCACTCCCTCTCCCATTCCATTCACATCAAGATTCATTTTCAATTATCTTTATATACAGAAGATCAATTTAGTATATATTAAGAAAAATTTTCATCAGTTTGCACCCACACAGAAACACAAAGTGTAAAATACTGTTTCAGTACTAGTTATAGCATTACTTTACATTGGACAACACACTAAGGACAGATCCCACATGAAAAGTAGGTACACAGTGACTCCTGTTGTTGACTTAACAATTTGACACTCTTCTTTATGGCGTCAGTAATCTGCCTAGGCTCTAGTCATGAGTTGCCAAGGCTATGGAAGCCTCTTGAGTAGGCTGACTTTGATCTTATTTAGACAAGGTCATAGTCAAAGTGGAAGTTCTCTCCTCCCTTCAGAGAAAGGTACCTCCTTCTTTGATGGCCCCATTCTTTCCACTGGGATCTCACTCACAGAGATCTTCCATTTAGGTCTTCCTTTTTTTTTTTTTTTTTTTTTTCAGGGTGTCTTGGCCTTCCATGCCTAAAATACTCTCTTGGGCTCTTCAGCCATATCCAAATGATTAAGGGCTGATTCTGAGGCCAGAGTGCTATTTAGGACATCTGTGAGTCTACTGTGTATCCCGCTTCCCATGGTGAATCGTTCTCTCCCTTACAGGGTTGAACATTGCCACCTGTGTAAAGATCAAGGGTACTGACCTCTGTTCAATCCCAGGGTTATCACAGACTGATAGACAAAGAAGGGATTATCAATTACCTCTATTCCTTCCAAACTCACAAATCATTTACACAGGAAGCTGCCAATTCCTAGAAACATTAAATTCCTTTCTGATAATGATAGAACAAATTAGGACAGTGCTAAGAATATAAACTGTCTCTTCAAATTATTATGTTTTAAATTTGGATAAAAAAGTACAAATAATTGTAGACCAGAAACTTATTTTATTATGAGAAACTGTGACACTGAGAAACTTGTCCAAACAGAATTATGTATAATTTATATTCCTGCCTCAGGTTTGTTCTACAGTCAGATATTTCACTGCTGTACATCTCCATAGATTTTTAGATTTTTTTTGTTTTATTTTATATGATGGTAATGCCAAAAATATCTATGATTACTATGATAAGCCAAAGGCATAATAATTGTTATTATGGTTATTAGCTGTAAAGACTTTGATTCACATTCACAAGTACATAATAAACTTCACCAGTCATACAGAAACAAGTTGGAAATAATTTTCAAATATGTGATCAAGTAAAACACATGTTTATTTCTATCTTCTGATCAAAGAACTGTAGTATCAAATAAATACCAAACAGAGGTGGAAATCACTCTTCCATATATTATCATTTCATTTAGATTTGATTTCCAAGACTTCAGATTATCTTATAATGTTTTTATAGTTATTTTAGTAAATTGAACCAAATTACATGCCTCTGATACTTATATCCTACTGCTGAAGTAAAGCAACAGTAACGTTATATCGAAGTGGCAGTGTTTTCTTTATTTCTTATTTTCAAGGGTGGAAGTTATTACACTTATAATTGAATAATGGGAGCAGAAAGTATGGAGATTTATATGGTCTCATGCAGAGGGAAACTATGAATAGAAATTTTGGCAAAGGTCCATAATAGATTTCCAATTTTTCTCTTGATTAGTTGTGAGATAATTCTAAGTGGAAGTGATGAGAACTTCACTTCTAAAAATAGACCAGAAAATGCTGATGAAATACTTTACCATCTTCATTAATATTAACTCAAACAAGGGAAAAAAGAGTGCTTCCTCTCATTTCAAGAACACAGAGCTAACAAAGGGCTTTTAAAATATTTTAGAAAGTTACATAAAGCAGGAATAAAATGTTTTAAAAATTATTAGCCTTCATTATACTTATTTTGACAAAACTCTAAAGATGTTGGAGAATTTCAAAATATGTGAAATGATGATATTGAGCACTTTATTTCAGGATAAGTAGATTATAAAATTATTATATTGAATTCTGATTACACCATCTTAATTGTTTTCATTAAAAAAGTACCGTTGCTGAATTTGCTTCTGAGAAGACTGAATCAACACATTTTCCCCTGTTTTGTTTGCTTATTCAGGAACACTTGTCTTCTAGTATAAAATCTCTGGGCAGTATATTAAAAACAGACTGAAGCAGTCTTTGACAGGTGGAAAGAAGAAGGTGAAATAACTAATAACCTCTAGGCAAAAAGACCAGCACGGTTTGGAGTTCTCTCCTTGACTTCTTGCCTCATTTACCCCAGAATGGGCGTTGAAAAAGTCAACAACCTGGAAATCCCAGTGCACGTAGATAAAGTAGCGCCAATAAAAGCCTGATCTCTACATCTGAACGTTCAGGAAAACAGAATGTAGCAAAAAATAAAACAAGAAAGAAAAAAAAAGTCTTTAGAATGTATCTGCTACATTGAAGTCAAATACCAAAGAAAAAAACTATGGCCCATCGTCACATACATGGCCAACAGCTGAACGGTGAGGTTAGCCTCCTGCCCTTGCTAGGCGGTGAAGAGGCATCTCCACCATCTCCAAACCCACCAAAATGGCGTCAGAGAAGACTAAATAACCACCCTGGACTTTCACTCCTGTTTGTCACAACTCTGCTAATCACTGGTGTCAGAGACCATATAAGAAGCAGGAACAGGCTCTCCTGGTTCTTCCAGTGAAGGCTTACTTGGTAGATGGAACGCCAATGCCTGCCCAGCCATGATGAAGCATGCCCTTTCCATAAGTCAGAGGCCTCTTGGACAATTGTAGCTCTCTTCCAATCTGGTGGTAACTAAATGTCACCCTCTTCCTCGGCTTCAGTGGTTACAGAGAAATCATCTAAAAGGGAAAGTTGTAATAGATCCAAAGTCATGTGATATAATATTCACTCCCTCAAGTGTTAATAGAAAAATCGCTTATCATGCCAAGAACCCAGAAGATCCAAAAGTGAGTGGAGTGAAGACAATATTTATCAACACCAAAATGACATAGATTTTAGAATTACTTGACAAAAATATTTGTTTTACTTTTATTGTATATTTTATTATCAGAAGAAATCATGTTTTGTGTGTTTCCAGTGTATGATATTTGAATATTTGAATTTTTCAGATTCCACAGATATGTGAGGACACACAGTAGTCTTTGCTCTCTGGCTTATTCTGCTCACTTACACACTTATGTGCCTATCAATGTTATCACAAATGGAAGGATCTCTTCTTTTATTAGACTAATATTGCATACAAACTTGTATGTGGATGGATAGATAGATAGATAGATGGCACACTGGCTTTTTCTATTTGTCTACTTTCCATATATTGAGTGTTGTAAATAATGGTGCAATTAACATTGGAGATCAAATATCACTACAGGATAATTTCATTTCATTTGCTATTCATCAAACAGTGGGATTGCTAGAGTATATGGTAATTTTATTTTAAAATTTCGTAGGAACCTCCATATTGTTTTCCATAATATTTATACCAATTTGCATCCCTACTAACAGGTAGAAGGCTTCCTTTTCTCAACACCTTCACCAACACCTATGTCTTGTGATTAACATCAATTTTACGATTTTTTTCTATTACTATAAGAATGTTATTGAGATATTGATGGAAATTATATTGAATTGATATATTTCTTTGGGTATTATAATAACATTAGTTATTCTAATCCATGATCATTGAATGTATTTTAATGCATTTATGTTCTCTTTAATTTATTTTGAAAATGTTATAGTTTTCAAGGAGCAGGTATTTTATCTCCTTGAATATTGCTATCCCTGAATAGTTTATGCTGGTATAGAATAGAGTTGTTTCCTTGATTTGCTTTTCAGATAGGATGTCATCCATATATAGAAATTCTAGGGTTTTGTATATTGCAATTATATTCTGCAAATTTACTGTATTAACTCAGTAACAGATTCAAGAGAGGAGTCTTTATCTACATGTAAGATTATTCCATCTTCAAATAAAGATAATTCTACTCCTTCTCATCTAATTTGGATACACCTTATTTATTTTTCTCTTCTAAACGCACTGGATAGTACTTCTAGTACTATGTTGAAAGAAGTAATGAGTGGGCATCTATTCCTTGTAGAAAAACATAGAAGAAAATTTTCTGTTTGTCCCCATTTAATAGTGTAGCTGTAGGTTTTTCAAAAATGACAGTTAATATGTTGAGATCATTTCCTCCTATACCAGACTTTTGCTGTACTTTCAATGTTTTCCTCAAATTTCACTTATTGGAAATTTAACTCCCAATGAAACAATGTTAAGAGTAGTGTCTGTTTGTCCTTTGAGATAATCAACTTCTGAGGGTTCTACAATAATGAAAGGATTAATGCCAACATCGTGGGAGTAGGCTAGTTATCATAAAAGAGGGTTCATGACAGAAGAATAGCAGATCCCTGCTCTATTCTATTTGTTTCTCTATCTCATGTACTTTCCTGGGTTTTCACTATCCAGCATGGGACAATACAGCATGAAAGGACCCCTCCAGATGCAAACCTTTTGAATCTCTGCTTTTCAGAATCCAGAACTATAATAAATAAATAAATATTTTATATAAATCACTTAGTCGTGAGCATTCTGTTATACCATCATAGAATTAATAAGGCAATTATTGAGTTTTATCAAAAATGGATATTGATGACTGACAAAGTGTTCTAAAATTATATCATAAAGCTGTTATCACCAGCCATTCTGAATATGCATGAAAATAATGTAAAAGCAGCAAGGCTCAACAGAGACAAACAATGTCTCACAAAGTCTCAGCAAAGAAACAGAATATATATAGATATAATATATGAACAAAATAAAACATTCTAATTATAAAACTACAATAACGGGGCTGGCGCCATGACACACTTGTTTAATCCTTCGCGTGCAGCATGGCATCCCATATGGGTGCCGGTTCTAGTCCTGTGTGCTCCTCTTCCAGTCCGGCTCTCTGCTGTGGCCTGGGAAAGCAGTAGAAGATGGCCCAAGTCCTTGGGCCTCTGCACTCACGTGGGAGACCAGGAAGAAGCTCCTGGCTCCTGGCTTCTGATTGGTGCGGCTCTGGCCGTTGCGGCCATTTGAGGAGTGGACCAACGGAAGGAAGACCTTTCTCTTTGTCTTTCCCTCTGACTGTTTGTAACTCTAATTCTCAAATAAAATCTTAAAAAATAAAAATACTACAATAATTTCAATAAATACCTCAGTATATTTACTGAACTAAAGAATGCAGAGTGGGGCTGGTGCTAAGGCATAGAGGGTAAAGCCGCCACCTGCAGTGTTGGCATCCCATAGGGGTGCCTATTTGAATCCTGGATGTTCCACTTCCGATCCAACTCTCTGCTATGGCCTGGGAAAGCAGTTGAGGATGGCACAAGTCCTTGGGCCGCTGCACCCGGGTGGGAGACCCAGAAGAAGCTCCTGGCTCCTGGCTTCAGATCAGCACAACTCTGGCAGTTCTGGCTAATTGGGGAGTGAATGGGTGGATAGAGGCTTCCTCCCTTTCTTTCGCTCTGCCTCTCCTTCTCCTGAATAACTCTAACTTTAAATAAATAATTCTTTAAAAAATAATGCAGAGGACAGCAAAGAAAGAAACAATGACATGGAAGATAGAGCAACATAAATTACCCAATATTAATGAGAGGGCTACAATAGATTGAAAATAATTTAAAAGACATTTAGGCATATCTGAGACTACTGAAAAAGACCTAACATTCTGCCACTGACGTAATGAGAGGACTGGAGAAGGAAATGAAGGTGAAAAATTACTTTAATAAATCGTGACTTAAATATTTCTCTTTTTCTGTATTTTTGTAACATTTATTTAATGAGTATAAATTTCCAAAGTACAGCTTATGGATTACAATAGCTTTTTCCCACCCATAACTTCCTTTCCACCTGCAACCCTCCCTTCTCCCGTTCCTTCTCCCATTCCATTCACATAAAGATTCATTTTCAATTCTCTTTATATACAGAAGATCAGCTTAGTATATATTAAGTAAAGATTTCAACAGTTTGCACCCACGCAGAAACACAAAGTGTAAAGTACTGTTTGAGCACTAGTTAGAGAATTAATTCACATTGTACAACACATTAAGGACAAAGATCCTACATGAGGAGTAAGTGCACAGTGACTCCTGTTATTGACTTAACAATTGACACTCTTGTTTATGGTGTCAGTAATCACCCTAGGCTCCTGTCATGAGTTGCCAGGGCTATGGAAGCCTTTTGAGTTGGCCAACTCTGATCATATTTAGACAAGCTCATAGTCAAAGTGGAAGTTCTCTCCTCCCTTCAGAGAAAGGTACCTCCTTTGATCACCCGTTCTTTCTGATGGGATCTCACTCACAGAGATCTTTCATTTAGGTGTTTTTTTTTTTTTTTTTTTTTTTTTTTTTTTTTTGCCAGAGTGTCTTGGCTTTCCATGCCTGAAATACTCTCATGGGCTTTTCAGCCAGATCCAAATACCTTAAGGGCTGATTCTGAGGCCAGAGTGCTGTTTAGGACATTTGCCATTTGATGAATCTGATGTGTATCCCACTTCCCATGTTGGATCGTTCTCTCCCTCTCTCCCTTTTTTATTCTATTGGTTAGTATTTGCAGACACTAGTCTTGTTTATGTGATCCCTTTGACTCTTAGTCCTATCATTATGATCAATTGTGAACAGAAATTGATCACTTGGACTACTGAGATGGCATTGGTACATGCTACCTAGATGGGATTGAATTGGAATCCCCTAGTATGTTTCTAACTCTACCATTTGGGGCAAGTCCGAATGAGCATGTCCCAAATTGTACATCTCTTCCCTTTCTTGTTACCACTCTTATATTTAACAGGGATCACTTTTCAGTTAAGTTTCAACACTTAAGAATATTTGTGCATTTGTTACAGAATTCAACCAATAGTATTAAGTTTGCCCATCAACAGTGACTGGATAAAGAAATTTTGGGATACGTACACTATACAATACTATACAGCAGTCAAAAACAATTAAATCCGGTCATTTGCAACAAAATGGAGGAATCTGGAAAACATCATGTTTTTGTGATGAGTGAAATAAGCCAGTCCCAGAGGGACAAATATCATATGTTCTCCCTGATCAGTGACAACTAACTGAGCACCAAAAAGGAAACCTGTTGAAGTGAAATGGACACTACGAGAAATGGTGACTTGATAAGCCCTTGCCCTGACTGTTGATGAACAACTTAATACTTTATAAATATTTCTCTTTTGGCAAAATTATAAACCTACTTATTCAAAGCTGAGCAAATCCTAAGTAGAATAAGTGCAAAGAAACAAAATACATGGTTCTGAAAACTGAAGTAAAACAAAGCATGTGTGTTTAATCTGTGTTCACTTTGGATTGCTATGGGACTTTTTGCTGGAAAAACAGCAAAAGGAAAATTGTACCTGTCCAATAGGTGAATAATATTTCAATGAGAAAGTTCTCAACAAAACTCCACAATGTCTTAAGAAAATGACACTACATTCTTCAGTGCTGAATGTAAAGTTTTGTCTACCCAGAATGCCGCAAGCATCTCGGGGAGTCTGGCCAGCAGACTCAACCCAGGGCCCGCGACGATGGTTTCTCGAGCGAGAAAAGAACGAACGACGTTTATCCGTCTTTAGTAGACTTTTTATTAGAGAAAGTAAACGTGACAGAGGTCGAGAGGAAGGAGGAAAGGAGAGGAGAGAGAGAGCTTCCTCCTTAGACCCCCGGCTTATATACAAAATGCGACCAATCAGGAGCAAGCTAGAGTCCATGCATCGAGCACACCAATCTGGTCTCTGTTCATGTGAAGGGCACGCGTCCTTCAGCCAATCAGCTGAGGTGTCACGCAGCAGGTAGGCAGGCAGACTCACTGCGGGGGTCCTGCCGCCATCTTGTTGTTTACTGCGACCTCCATCCCTCCGCCTCCGGAGAGCCTCGCCCGTAGGAAAGCTCCCTGGTCAAAACTGAAAGTAAAAACCTCCGCCTAGGGATGCCGCCGCGGACTATTCCCCGACACCAGAATCCTAAGCTAAAAAAACTATTTCAGAAATGAAATAAAAACATTCTTGTGTGAAAGATAATTAAGAAAATCGGCCACTGGCATGACTATGTAAAGGAATAATTACAGAAGCACTCTAGAAAGAAAGAAAAAAGATGAAAAAGAAATTTGGGGCATGAAGAATGAGGATAGAATTCTAGAAAGAGAAAATTTAAGGTGAATGGAAAACATTTTCCCTCTTCTTTTGAATTTCCTAAACTGAAATTCCCAACATTACTTTATGCTGTATTAAATGTACAAAGGAAATAGTCAAGGTGATTAAATGATAAACAGGTTGGATAACAAGCTCTAAAGGAAAGTATGGTTTCTATACATCATTCAAACTAGTAAAATGCCAAAATTAATCATCATAATTTAAAGACATATAATGCAATCCTTAGAACAACCAATAAATATAGCTGCACAGAGATTTCTTGAAGATCTTAATGATCAATAATAATGGGATTTAGGACAAGATAAAGGCTCAATCATCAAAAGGAGTCAGAAAAGGAAAATATAAATATAAAAGCAAGAATGAAAAATATTAAGATACTTAACTGGCAGGGGAGACACCATGATCACGAAGGTGGTTTTCCCAGGGCTAGCTTCTCCATCGCACTGCGGATGTGCTGACCCCTGCGATTTCCCCAAATGTGGGAAACTTGACTACATAATTTGTAGTAGTCAGGCACTGTGTTTGCACTGTCCCTGAAAAAAATATATTAAGAGGCCTTCAGTGCTAACATAAAATTTATTTCATTAAATACATATGGTATATACACAGAGCTTAAAATACAGAAAGTGCCATGGTGTATTAGAAATCAAAATTCAACTATATAATATCAACAAGAAAGTCACTTTAATTTTGATTGTGTAGCCAGATTCAGAATGAAGAAAGGAATAAGATATAACATATAAAAAATAAAAGAAGCATAGCTGTAGTAGCACCAAATAAAGTAAATTTCAGAACAAAGAAATTTATCGGTAACAAAAAGACACTATCAAAAAAACAAATTGCCCTACAGCAATCCTAAGTACATTTGCACTAAACAATAGAGCTGTAAGATGCCACCCACATAGGAGATTTGGAAGCAGTTGAGTGCTCTTGGCTTTTGCATGGCCCAGCCCTAGCCATTGCGGTAATTTGGGTAGTGAACCTGCAGATGGAAGATCTCCCTCTCTATCTGTCTGTCTGTCTCTGTCTCTCTTTTCTCTCTCTTTCCTTTCTCTCTCCCCTTCTCTCTGTAACTCTGTTTTTGAAAGAAATAAATCTTCAAAAAAATCAAAGAAAAAAAGAAATTATCAGGCTTAAATTTCAAAATGCATGACTAAACACTATTTAATTGCTATTTCATATTAGAAAATTTCTTCTCTTCCTTGAAAATATTCCTCAGATCTCATTCTCCTGGGGTATAATTTTAATCAGAATCACTAGGCTTTTGATGACTCAAGCTCATTGGCATTGGGTATGCTATAAATAAAGTATTACAATCATAATTAAATCAGGGTATGCACATATTTAGAATTTGAAAAGTTAAATAATCAGATGAGGACAAAAATATTTAATCTTTGTAGAAAAGAATATTATATATAAAAGTGAAAACTTGTTACGTTGTCTGAAAACACCATTGAATGTGTAATTGTGAAAACAAAACTCCCCAATGTCCTCCCAGAAATTTAGCTTTATTTAGTTGCTTATAGACTAAATCTATATAAGACAACCTAACATAACTGAGTGTTGACTTATGTGCATAGCCTAAAGAATATATTGACTTGAAAGCCATGCAAAACAAGCAGAGATTATTTGTATACAATGTCAAAAGTTAAATTTTACCATAATATATTTATATTTGCATCTTATTCTATTTTACATTATTTTTTGTAAAATAAATAACAGGAATATATCTGTACATCTGTTTCTATGAAAGCATGCATATTCTAACTTTAATGGGGTCAGTGTGTGTTTTTTTTTTCCTTTTGAGAACTTTATTTTTCAATTTACAAATTGTAACTTTGACAATGCACATATATTGTTCACACCAGTTTCTATTGTCTGATAAAGAAACTATTGCAGCATCTTTGTTGTTTTTGTCTAGGATATTTGAATGCTTTTGTCAGTTTAATTTAATTTGTTTCAGATATTATTTTAGATATCATTTTTTAAAATCTTAAGATAACAATGAGTCAATGATTATGAAGCAAATGTATATATTTAATGAGTTGCTATTCCATCTATATTTTGATCTTACAAAATTTAATATTCTCATGAAACTAGAAATAATCATGTCAATTTGTTTATGTTTTATAATAGGTGTTGGTTCAACCAGTTTCTCATGATATTTCAATTACTATATTAAAAATTACTTAAGAAATAAATGTTGATATTTATTCTATATTTTCTTTAGGTAGTAGAAAGCACTCTTTCTTTGTGTTTTTTTTTTTTTGATTCATTTATTTATTTTTAAGTCAGAGTTACACAGAGAAAAAAAGAGAGTCAGAGAGAGAGAGAGAGAGGACTTCCATCTGCTGAGTCACTCCCTAATTGGCTGCAACAACTGGAGCTTATTAAAAATAACTTAAACCAAAGGAAGGATGTTACCATATTTACTAATGATTTTGTGCTAGAAACAGAAATGAAATAAATTGTTTTTCCTAGATATGAGGAAAAATGTTATTGGTATTTTGATTGGGATCATATTGAATCTGTGAATTGCTTTACATAGTGTGGACATTTTGATTGTATTGATTCTTCCAATCTATGTACAGGGAAGATGTTTCCATTTTTTGCGTCTTCTACTTTTCTCTTTAATATTTTGTAATTTTCATAGTGGAGTGCTTTGACATCCTTTGTTAAATTTATTCCAAATTATTCAATTTTTTATGCATATTGAAAATGGGATTGATCTTAACAGTTCTTCTTCAGCCATGGCATTGTCTGTATATAAAAATGCTACTGACTTTTGTGTGTTAATTTTATATCCTAGCATTTTACCAAACTCTTTTATGAGTTTTAATAGTCTCCTAGTGGAGTCTTTTGGATCTCCTATAAACAGAGTCATGTCATCTACAAGTAGGGGTAATTTGACCTCCTCCTTCCCAGTTTGTATCCTTTTGATTTCTTTTTCTTGGCTAATTGCTCTGGCTAAAAGTTCCAGAATTATACTGAATAGCAGTGATGAGAGTGGACATACTTGTCTGGTTCTGGATATTAGTGGAGATGCTTCTAAATTTACCCATTCAATAAGATGTTGGCTTTGAGTTTGTCTAATTGTCTCGATTGTGTTGAAGAATGTTCTTTCTATACCCAATTTGCTTAAGGTTTTCATCATGAAAGGATGTTGCATTTTTATCAAGTGCTTTCTCTGCATCTATTCAGATGGTCATGTGGTTTTGTTCTTCAGTTTGTTAATGTGATGTATCACATTGATTCATCTGTGAATGTTGAATGTTGAACCATCCCTGCATACCAGGGATAAATCCCATTTGCCCCAGCGAATGAGCTTTATGGATTCGATTAGCTAGTATTTTGTTGAGGATTCTTGCATCTATGTTCATCAGGGATATTGATAAGTAGTTATCTTTCTATGATGTAATTTTTCTGGTTTAGGAATTAGGGTGACACTAGCCTCATAAAAGGAGTTTGGGAGGATTCTCTTCCTTTCAATTATTTTTAATAGCTAGAGAAGAATTGGAATTAGCTCTTTTTTAAATGTCTAGAAGAATTCAGCAGTAATGCCACCCATCCCAGGCTTTTCTTTATTGGGAGGGTCCTTATTACTGATTCAATATCCATCTTGGTTAATGGTATGTTTTAGTTTCTATGTTTTCAAGACTCAATTATGGTAGGTTTTATGTATCCAGGAATTTATCCAATTCTTTTAGGTTTCCCAATGTGTTGGCATAAGCTTGGTTATTCATTCTTCTCCCTCACCAAGTCTGTTAAGGCTTTCCACTGCATTTTTATTTAATCTTTTGCATTTTCATTTCTAAGATTTCATTTTGATTTCTCTTTAAAGCTTCAACTTCATGGGAAAAATTTTCATTCATGTCATGTATGGGGTTTCATTAATTTGTGGATTTGATTCTTGTTACTTCTGGGTATTCCTATGATTAATCTTTTGCATTCTGTTTCAGGCATTGCATCAATATTTCAATCTTCACATTCTAATATTGAAGTGCTGTTGTGTTCCTTTGGTGGGGGGATAATGTTTTCTTTCTTAATCTTGTTTCTAGAATTTCTGCATTTATTTTTAAACATTTGTGGAGATACTTGTTTTTTTTTTTTTCCCTGTGATAACTGTTATCTTTGAACTGTGCCTCTGTGACTTAGTGGAATGTCTGCTCATTCAGTGAATACTCAGAGGAGTGTGCTGGATGGGGTCAAGGAGCTCTGATAAGTGCTGCAGAGTGCAGTGAGTATGCAGGGTGATATATAAGTTGGATGTGGTAGATTTTCTCTTGTTAACAGAAAGGTACGTATTTTCACCTTTGTTGGCATAATCATACCCTCACCTCAGTTCTTCCCAGGTGATCAATGCTTGGATGTTAGCCCTCATGGATGCACCACTCACAGGTGCACCTCAAGGGTGCAACATGAATTGCACAAAGGATCTGTGCAGTCCTCAATGTGAGCACAGATCCTGCTTCAATGACCCACCACATGCAACCAGGGAGCTCTGAGCCTGTGGAGCCACTCACAATAATTTTCCAGAGACCCAGGTACACCTCAGGATCACTCTTGTAGTCCAGAATTTCCAGTCTCAGCACTCAAGGCTCCCACAGCCATAGGATGTAGAAGATACACTCTTCCTCCCTAGCCTGACCATCCACAGAAAGCCAGCTGCCTGAAGGTGCTCTGCCTAGGTTTTTTGAGCCCCAGACGTTCACAGACTGTGATATGTTGAGAGACTGGGCACCTCATGCTAGTATGTGAGTACCCAGCCCCCTGTTAATGCTCTCAGCCAGACTCAAAGTCAATAGGGAATGCAGATTTTCTCATATGGTAAAATCCCTGGATCATATGTATGCACAATACCAAACAGCTGCAGTCCTCATTTCACTATATTGCTGGGCATATACAAAGGTCTTTGCATCTTGAACTAACTTCAGAATGGCTCCTTCTCTCCTCCCTTTTCCTGGTTCATGCAACTGGAGCTGGTGCATTTACCTCTGTTGACAAGATAGCAACTGTCTCCACCAGTTGTACCTGGGCTGCTACAGTTGTCTCTGCTGATAATTTGGCCAGTTGCTGGGTGCATACAAAAGACCTGAAGGAGCTGCTACCTATTTATGTCCAAAATGGCATCTGGCCTCTCTCAGTTGGTTGCAGGGTGGTGTATTGGGGGAGGGAGAGGGGTGAGTGGGCACCTTTGCTCCCCCCAGAGCTCTGGGCCAGATTCAAAGACAGTGTAGTCAGCTAGGCTCTCCCTCTGGCTATATCAGCAGTGGCATATGCTGCTGCAGTCTGATCTCACCTTGCTTTTGAAAGCTAGTGCTCTTTATGGCTCAGGACTGCTGGGGTCATTTGTTGTGTCCATGATCATTGCTACACATCTGCATCCTTCACAGAGATCCACAGTGTCTCCCCTCCTTCTGCAGAATCTCCACTGCTGTTTCCCTTCCAACTCTCCCCTGGGAATGCACAGTCTCCACTTTATTTTGCTATTTTCGCCTAGCCTAGGACAGATACTCTATTGCTATTCTGCCACCTTGGAATTGTTAACATATTGTTTAAAATGCTTGCATGTAAGCTCATGAAGCAGATTGGTCCATAGGTTTATTTACTTGTGCTATCTTCTCTGAGTTATTATTATCATCATTATTATTAGAATAAGATTGACATTATAGAATGAGATGAGAATTATTGCTGTTTTTATTATTTTATATGGTGTGTACAGAATTGGAATTATATTTTCATCAAGTATTGTGTTGAATTAAATAGTAAAACCTTCTGACTGGCCCTAGATTTTAGCTGCAAAGTAAAATCATTTAATTTTTATTGACTTTCTTATTTATTTTTTTCTGGGTGAGTTTTAGTAGTCTATTTCATTCAAGGAACTTATATATTTCATTTATGTTGTTGAATTTTTTTGGTATAAATAAATATCTAGGGGATAGAGCTGTGGTGTAGTGGGTAGAACAGCCATCTGCAATGCCAGAATCCTATATAGGCACTGGTTTGGGACCTGGCTGCTCCACGTCCCATCCAGTTCTCTACTATGGGCTGGGTAAACAGTGGCAGATGGTCCACTTCCTTGGGCCCTTGCACTCACATGGGAGACCTGGCTCCTGGCTTCGGATGGGCCCAGCTCTGGCCATTTGTAGCCATTTGGGGAGTGAACCAGTGGATGGAAGATCTCTCTATCTTTTTGCCTCTGCGTCTCTGTAACTCTTCCTTTCAAATAGATAAATAAATTGTAAAAAAAAAAAAAAGTACTTCAAAAAATAAACAAATAAATATCTAGTAATAAATATCTAGTGATACTACCTCTCTCAATCTTTATATATTCCCTCCTTGTTTTCTTATCACTAGAACTACAGGTTTATTAGTTTTGTTGGTTTTCTACTATATGACCTTTGGGTTTACTCTATTTCTCTCTCATTTTTCTGCTTTCAATTTTATTTTTCTTCTTCAGGATTTAGTTTGCTAATATGGTAACTTTAGTTGAAAGTGGAAGATATTTATTTCACACCTTTTTTATTTGCTAACATAAATGCTTAGGTCTATAATTTTCCAGTAATGGCTTCTTCAGTATTATCATAAGAATTCTGATGTATTTCCTTTTCAATTTAACTCAAATTAAAATATATAATGAATTAGTATTTTATTTTATCATTCAGAAATGTATTTTTTTAATTTATTTTTTAAATTTTTTGACAGGCAGAATTAGACAGTGAGAGAGCGAGAGACAGAGAGAAAGGATTTCCTCTCCGTTGGTTCACCCCCAAAATGGCTGCTATGACCGGTGCGCTGCAACTGGTGCACTGTGCCCATCCGAAGCCAGGAGCCAGGTACTTCTTGCTGGTCTCCCACGCGGGTGCAGGGCCCAAGCACTTGGGCCATCCTCCACTGCCTTCCCTGGCCACAGCAGAGAGCTGGACTGGAAGAAGAGCAACCAGGACTGAATCTGGCCCCCCAACCGGGACTAGAACCTGGGGTGGAGGATTAGCCAAGTGAGCCACAGTGCTGGCCCAGAAATGTTTAATTTGCAAATATTTATTATTTTTTGGAAATAATTTCTTTACATATCCATATTCTCATCTGTTTTGAAAAGGGAACATACATTTTCCTTAAAACTTCACAGTTTGTAGACTTGCTTTATGGCCAAAAAGTGATTTAATTTGATGATGCATATGAATTTTATAATGATTTTTAAAAATATTTTATCTGAAAAGTGAAGGGGAGAGAGAAAGGGAGAGAGAGGGTGTGGGGAGCAACTCGGACTAGACTAAGTTACTGGAATTAAGACTTATTCTATGCATCTGCTCTCCCACAATATGGCGCTGAGAAGGGAAACAGCTTCTACACAGCTGCCTCCAGTTCAACCAATAAACTGTAGGACCTGCTCCTGATTGGAGGAGAGCAGCATACTCGGCGTGTGGGTAGCAGAGTTGGGATTGGCAGAAGAGGACTATAAAGGAGGAGAGAGACAACATGCACCAGGAACATCTGGGGAACATCTAGCTGAAGGAACACCTGTGCAGCCCCCGAGAGAGCCGGCTGGCGGTGTGCCGCTCCCCTGCGGAAGCGGGGAAAGTGGCCGGGGGAACAGCCCTTCCACAGAGGTGGAAGGGATGATAGCCAACCCGGGAAGAACCAGCAGCAAACCTGGGGAGGGCCGAGCAGACGAAAGAACAGCGCAGGGTCCTGTGTCGTTCCTCCACGAAGAGGGGGAGCGACAGAGGGAAAGAGAGAGAGAGAGAGAGAGACATATATGAAGTTAAGCTCTTTGGTGGCTAGTTTAAATCTATATGCTGATTGATTTTCTGTCTAATTATCCTATTAATCTTTGAGAAAAAGTCATTGAAATTTTTTACAATAATTGTAGATTTGTCAATTGATTTTTGTGTTTCTATCAGATTTTGTTTTATATATTTTGCAGCTATTTTCAGTTGCAATATCATTTAGAATTGTTGTGCTATGTTGACATATTAACACCTCTAACAATATGATATGACTTTCTTTACCTCTGGTAATATTCTTCACTTTTAAACCACTTTGTCAGGTAGTAATAACATAGATACTCTACTTTTCAAACATAGTGTAATATAATTATATTAATTTAATACTTTTATTTTTTAAAAAAATAGAATGAGTTTAAGAGTTTTTTTAGAGGCAGCCTAAATTTGTGTTTTGTTCCTTAAGCCTATTTGACAATAACTACATTATAATTGAGATATTTAGACCATTATTATTCAATATGATTATTGTCTCATCTCATTAATTATTTTTTATTTGTCCAATGCTAGTTTTCATTGTTCCTTAAAATTCAGAGATAATTTTGCACTAGCATAGGACATTTGACTATGTCTGGATACATAACTGTCACAAATGGTGGTCATGATAATAGAATTTTATGGATGATCCAAAAATGCCATGAAATATCCTATTATACACAGTGTAGCTCCTTGCAATGAAAAGTCACTCAGTGCCATAGCACTGGGTTTGGGAAACTCTATTGATAGTGCACAACTTTAATTTAATTCAGTTTTTCCTAGAGTAATATTACATTGCTTCATGCACATCATAAAAACATTAAAATGGTACACTTCCATTTCTCTACTCCTTATACCCATGCTATTATTCACCTATATTCTCATCAGAAACCCTACAGGGTAGGAGGGAATGGCAAGATATAGCCCAGGTACTAAGAGAAAAAAATTGCCAGCCCAGAATGTTATATCCTCCAAAGCTCTCATTTGTGAATGAAGGTGAAATAAAGACCTTTCATAACAAACAGAAAATGAAAGAATTTGTCACCACTCATCCAGCCCTGCAAAAGGTGCTTAAAGATGTGTTACACACAGAAACACAAAAACACAGGAAAATAGTCATCAATGTGAATGAAGGTTAAGGAAGGAAATCTCACAGCAAAAGATCACAAGAAGTTCAAGCATATATAAGAAATATCTTTAGGATAATGACAGGGCAAAGTTACTACTTATCATTAGTCACATTGAATGTTAATGGCCTCAACTCTCCAGTTAAAAGACAAAGACTGGCTGAATGGATTAAGGAGCAAAACCCATCTATTTGCTGCTTACAAAATATACATCTTTCCAACAAAGACACATGCAGACTGAAAGTGAAAGGTTGGAAAAAGATATTCCATGCCAACAAAAACCAAAAAAGAGCAGGGGTACCCATCTTAATATCACACAAAATAAACTTTAACACAAAAACTGTTAAGAGAGACAAAGAGGGGCACTATATAATGATTAAGGGATCAATTGAACAGGAATATGTAACTATTAAAAATGTATATGCACCTAATTACAAGGCACGGTTTATGATTTAAAAGATATGATAATGGACTTAAAGTGAGAAATAGACTCCAATACAATAGTATTAGGGACTTCAATACTCCACTCTCAGAAATAGACAGATCATCCGGACAGAAGGTCAACAAGGATACAGTAGATTTAAACAACACTGTAGCCCAAACGGATCTAACAGATATCTACAGAACTTTTCATCCTACACTTAAAGAATTTACACTCTTCTGAGCAGTATATGGAACCTACTCTAGGACTGACCACATACTAGGACATAAAGCAAGTCTCAGCAAATTCAAGAAAATCAACATCATACCATGCATCTTCTTAGACCACAGTGGAATGAAGCTGGAAATTAGCAACTCAGGAATCCCTAGAACACATGCAAACACATGGAGACTGAACAACATGCTCCTGAATGAACACTGGGTCATAGAAGAAATCAAAAGAGAAATCAAAAACTTTCTGGAAGTAAATGAGGATAACAGCACAACATACCAAAACTTATGGGATACAGCAAAAGTGGTGTTAAGAGGAAAGTTTATATCAATAGGTGCCTACATCAAGAAATTGGAAAGATACCAAATAAATGAGCTTTCAATGCATCTCAGGTATCTAGAAAAACTGCAGCAATCCAGACCCAAACCTAGAAGGATAACAGAAATAATTAAAATCAGAGAAGAAATCAATAGGATTGAATCCAAAAAATATTTACAAAGATCAGCCAAACGAAGAGCTGTTTTTTTGAAAAAAAAAATAACAAAATGGACACATCATTAGCCCAGCTAACTAAAGAAAGACCCAAATCAGAGAGATGAAAAAGGAAACATCACAACAGACACCACAGAAATATAAAGAATTATCTGAAATTACTACAAGGACTTGTATGCCAGGAAACAGGGAAATCTATCAGAAATGGATAGATTCCTGGACACAAACAACCCACCTACATTGAATCATGAAGACAGAGAAAACCTAAACAGACCCATAACTGAGACAGAAATTGAAACAGTAATAAAGGCCCTCCCAACAAAGAAAAGCCCAGGACCAGATAGATTCACTGTTGAATTCTACCAGACATTTAAAGAAGAACTAACTCCAATTCTCCTCAAACTATTCAGAACAATTGAAACAGAGGGGATCCTCCCAAACTTTTTCTATGAAGCCAGCATCACCTTAATCCCTAAGCCAGAGAAAGATGCAGCATTGAAAGAAAATTACAGACCAATATCCCTGATGAACATAGATGCAAAAATCCTCAATAAAATTCTGGCCAATAGAATGCAACAACACATCAGAAAGATCGTCCACCCATACAAAGTGGGATTTATCTCTGGTATGCAGGGATGATTCAATGTTCACAAATCAATCAATATGATAGACCACATTAACAAACTGCAGAAGAAAAACCATATGATTATCTCAATAGATACAGAGCAAGCATTCAATAAAATATAACACCCTTTCATGATGAAAACTCTAAGCAAATTGGATATAGAAGGAACATTCCTCAAAACAATCAAAGCAATTTATGAAAAACCCACGGCAAGCATCCTATTGAATAGGGAATAGTTGGAAGCATTTCCACTGAGATCTGGTACCGGACAGGGATGCCCACTCTCACCACTGCTATTCAATATAATTTTGGAAGTTTTAGCCAGAGCCATTATGCAAGAAAGGAAATAAAGGCTCTTTTGTTTTAAAAGTAATAAGCATATTAAAACTGTGACTTCATAACTTTACTTGCATTCACAACTATTTATTGTCTATGGCTTATATATATATCCTTCCTTGAAGGCTATGATTTCATGTATATAGTTCTGGTAATATAACCAATTTTTTAAAAGAATTTCTTTTCTCTCTGTGTATAATCTATAATCATTTCTATTGCTATTTCTTTAAGTTCACTTATCTTTTCTTCTACAATGTGTCATCTACTATTAATTTCATCCCAGTAATATCACATCAAAAATAATTTTGCTTCTATAAATGTGATTTTTCTATAATGCTTTCCATGTCTCTAATTGATTTCTGAGCATGTAGAATTCAGCTATAATAATTTATTTTCATTAATTTCTAATTCTATCATCTATGTCAATCATGACTTAATTTTTGTTGATATTTTCCTCTGTATTATGGAACCATATTTTCACATCTATTTTATTTTTTGGTGTTTTTTCATTGTGTTGTAGACATTATTATTTTACTGTTATTTATTTATTTTATTTTATGTTATTTATTCTTTGTATTTCTACTTATATTATCAAGTTTTCTTCTTGGATATAGTTAAATGATTTAATTATTTTGTTTCTCGCTATAATTTCTGGTATTCCTTTAGGGTAGTTCTCTCCATGTTTTCATGTAATGTCATTGGCTGCAATGTGTTGATCAATACTCTGTTGAATATTTAAGGGGCACTCTCTGAAGATCTCTGGAATTCTTCATTTTTGTAGCTATTTAAATTCAATTTGGTACTATATCATGAAACTTGATCTATTTTAGTTACTGCATTTTTAACTGTTCTCTTAATAATATTAGGATCCTGGGATATGCCTATTTTCCTACTCGTGGTGCCTTTTTTGACACATGAATAGACAAAAATTATATATGGGACTTTACCGCCTTTGTTTCTTACACTTAATGGTTCCATGCCTTTTGTTACTTGATGGCCAACATCTTGAGTACAATTCTGTTATCTGTTTTCTTTGGTTTGTTTTATCTTACCACTTTTTTTTAGGCAATAGTGTAAAACCAAACATTATTACACCATCTTCAATGGTCACAGCTTTATTTAGCAATATTTTAAAAATTTGAATAATTAGAGTAAATGAAGAAGAAAAGGCTAAGGAAATGTTATTCACTGTAGCCATGCAAAATTGATTCATAAAGTTCATAGAGAATTCACAATATCTTTTAATTCAATATTTCCATAATATTTTGTATATTTTATAAAGCAGTAGATTGAGTCCCTAAAGTCTGAAATATTTTGGTTCTCATTAAAATTAAGGAAGACAAAAGACATAACTTGAGCTAATTTGAAGAAAAGTCAATGACACCAGAGTAAATTTCTCAACTTTAAAGATAGTGTAGTGTGTCAAAGGGTGAAATTCCAAACAGTGTGAAGCAGTGGCTTTAGCCATCTAAGCAGCATGGTATCCTGAAGAATGTCTTGTCATGCTGGAAGGTCAGGTTCAGAAGGCTCACGAGAGAGGTTTCTCCCCACAGAGAAGGAAAGGAAGAGTGGCAGAAGTTTTCTGCACACTGGGAAGGTGACTTTGTTCACAGTGTGAAAGCAGGTGGTCACAGCTCTCTAGGCTGACCTTGCTGTAAGCCTATCTATAATGCTTATGCAGGGAGCAAAAAGGCGAGTTTCTCTGTAGTCTTTTGTCCCCTCCTCTTGACCTGGTCACACGATCTAATGCTAACCAAGAGAAAAGAAAAAAGGACAAGGAATAACAAAATCCCAGCTAGTGATGATAATTGACACACAAGGAAAATAAAATCACGTCACAATGCTAAGCAATATCATGAAATGGGAGGAGAAAAAGGAAATGAAATAAAATGTAGGCATTACAGAGTTGTAAACAAAAGTTCTATTTTTAAAGAATATTTCATATTGTAGCCAATTTTTCTGAGTTATTGCCTTTAAAATATGTTTAAGGATAGGGGTATGATATTTTTGTCAGCTTTATAGTACAAAGATTATAAATATAGTACATTATCAAGTAATATTAGTACAACAATCAGTGTGGTATAATCTGTGTGTTTGTTGAATGACATTTACTGGATTTCTTTTAAGCAGATTCTCAAGTATCAATCCATCTTTAAAATGGATTTTGCTCATTACCTTTCTGTTGACTCTGCAGACCATATAAAATATGTGGAAATGAACATGCACATAATATAATGCATATATATTTGGTGTGCAAATTCAAATCTTGTGGAAATATAGTGAAAAAGTTCACATTTTCATACCCCACTTACCTACTTTGATTTAAATTTTGGCACTTTTTTTGTTTAAAAACTTTTGGCATAACCTAACTCTCTTACTCTGAGCTTGTTCTATCTGTTCTTATAATTGAACATATGTGTTAAAGTTTAACTTCTCCACTGTTGAAGATCATAAGAACGCTTTCAGTTTTACATGGTGACACTGATGTGCCATCCATCTTGAACCTCTATTTGAACGGATGTTTAGGGCACATTCTCTTGAACTTTTTAAAAATATTTTATCTGTTTATCTAAGAGGAAACGTTACCGACAGAGAGACAAAGGAAAAGGTCTTACATCCACTTGTTCACTCCCCAAGTGGCCACAAGGCACTGAGTTGGGCCAGTCTGAAGCCAGGATCCAGGAATTTCTTCTGGGTCCCCCACATGGTTGCAGGGGCCCAAGGACTTGGGCCATCTTCCACTGCTTTCCCAGGCCATAAGCAGAGAACTGGATCAGAAGAAGAGCACCTGGAGCATGAACCAGCACCATATGGGATGCCAGCACTACAGGTGGAAGCTTAACCTACCATGCCACAGCTCCAGCTCCTCTCTTGAAATTTTAACATTGCAAACCATGGTGCCTTAAATTTATAGCTTTTCATTGCATCCTTGTTATTTATTATACTTTATTTTAATTTTTGTAGCCTAATCATTAAAATCATTGGTTTCCCATTTGAAGTAGGTTTATCTTCCCATATGAAGTGAATTCTTTTTTTTTAGAGGTTTATTTATGTATTTATCTGAAAGGAGAGTTACAGAGAAGCAGAGGCAGAGGCACAGAAAAAGAGGTCTTCTATCTGCTGGTTCAGTCCCCAAACAGCCACAGCAGCAAGAGCTGGTCCAGTTCGAAGCCAGGAGCCTGTAGCTTCCTCCAGGTCTCCCAGAAGGGAGTGATCCTCCGTTGCCTTCCCAAGCAGGTTAGCAGAGAGCTGGTTCAGAAGTGGAGCCGACGGAACTTGAACAGGTGCCCATATGGGATGTTGGTACTGCAGTTGGCAGCTTTACCTGCTTCGCCACAGCACCGGCCTCTGAAATGAATTCTTTGAGGACATGTTTCAACCAGTGACTATTACTAAAAACATATACCAATGTATCAGTGACTCATGATCCACAATTCATATAGCAGACACAAATGTTGGTCTAGATGGTATATTTATTTGAATAAATCACAAAATGAATTGCAAAAATTCACAAAATAATGCTTAAAATGTTTTATTTGGCCCATGTTTGAAGTGATTCAAATTATGTTCATAAACATGGTAGTTGTCAGATCAGTCTTCATTGCACCCCTTTGATTTCTAATAATTAATAATAATAAATTATAGAGGTGCAAAATAAGGTTGTTTGAAAATTTAAAAAATTTTAACATGACCACATAGGCTGACAGGGAGAGGGAGAAAAAGAGAGAAAGGGAGAGAGATTGAGAGAGAAACTCTCATTTGCTGGTTCTCTCCTCAAATGTCTGCAACAGATAGGATTTGACTGGGACAAAGCTGAGATCTTGGAACACAATCTGGGTCTCATGTACAGAGGTCAGGGACCCAGTTAATTGCGTCCCAGGGGACATTTTAGCAGGAGGCTGGAACTGGGAGTGGGAATAGAACACAAACCCAAGGATTTCAATCTGGGATGTGGACATCCCAATCAACAGCTTAACTGCTGTCCCAAATGCCCGCTGCAAAAATAAGTCTGTTAAGAATAGCAGTATGAGACGCCAGCATCATGGATCTTGCAGCAGTGGCATTCCATAGCAGAGTGCCGGTTCAGTCTGGGCGTCTCTGCTTCTGATTCAGCTTTCTGCTGTTGTTCCTGGGAAAGCAGCAGATGATGGCAAATGATGGCTTAAGTGCTTGGGTTCCTGCCATCCCTGTGGGAGATAAGAATGTAGTTGGCTCCTATCTTTAGCCTGGCCCAACTGAGGCCAGTGTGGCCATTTGGGGAACTGAACCAGTGGATAGAAAGTCTCTTTGTACTTCTCTCTCTTACTCTCCTTTTCAACTAAATAAAGTCTTTAAAGAAAAAAAAAAGTGAGATAAAAGAGAAATTCTTTGTTTTGAAGTCATCTGATTTGAATTCCCTCTGTGAAGTTTCTGTGTGTGTCTTCAGATAGGTTCCATCTCAATCTCTACATAATTGTTAATGATCCCAGCACAAAATTATAAGGCAATGGTACATTTATGATTCTTTCCTTAAATTAATGATATAATATAGGGGCCGGTGCTGCTGTGCAGCAGGTTAAAGCCGTGGCCTGGAGCACTGGCATCCCATATGGGCGCTGATTTGAGTCCTGGCTACTCCACTTTTGATTCAGCTCTCCGCTGTGGCCAGGGAAAGAAGTAGAAGATGGCCCAAGTCTTTGGGCCCCTGAACCAGTGTGGGAGACCCAGAAGAAGCTCCAAGCTCCTGGCTTCAAATCAGCTCAGCTCTGGCCATTGTAGTCATTTGGGGAGTGAACCAGTGGATGAAAGACCTCTCTCTTTCTTTGGCTGTATCTCTCTACGTAACTCTTTCAGATAAATAAATTAAATTTTTAAAAAATAAAATAATATAAAATCCTATCTCCCCCATTTAATATACTTTCCTCCAGACCAAAATAAGCAGCATAAAATTGACTTTAACCTGAGATGTGAACATAATGATTTAGTTTCTCAATTGCAAAAGCACATTTACAGCACTATAACAAAAAACTGAGGCATGCTAACTCTACAAAGAAAATGGGTTATTTAGCTGACAGTTTAGGAGGTTGGAAGTACAATTTAAGGCAGCCCTATTGTTTCAGCTCATGGTGACATCATGGTGGGAATGATAGATGGACTCCAGCTTGTTAGATAGGAGCCAGCGAGCCCATCCCCATCATCTGGAGATGAGTCTCAGACGACCTGAGAAAAGTTAAGCAACTGTTTTTTTGTAAAGGATTTTGTCAGGTGATGTTTTTTAAATCAAGGTTTTCTGTGCTGTTGTATCAGACCTAAGTCCCAAGACTTTTATGCATCTTGAAAGAAAATGTCATGTATCTTCTGTTGTCTTTTTGAGTCTCGATTACAGACTTTTACCTAATTAATGAGCCAAAGATGTCACTTCTCAATGCCACTCCTTGGCCAAGCATGAGAACTTTCTTTTTTATGGCCTATACAAATCCCTAGACAATCAACCCTCAAATTTTCTCCTTCAGGAACTCCTCTCAACAGTGCTGAGAGGTCATGCCTTTTGCTTTCACATTCTCTGCATTCTTTTCAGTAACCTTTGGTTTTACACCTTTTTGTCTGCACTCCCAATTCTTTGTGGACCCAAAGTGAAGAACCTGAGCAATTAGAATTGCAGACACTTGCAGCATTTCTTGTGGGTTGGTCCAGGATTTTACTGGATAGATACGAATCTATCTCCATCCATCAATTAGAAAAATAAGAATGCGGCCGATGCCGTGGCTCGCTAGGCTAATCCTTCGCCTGCAGCGCTGGCACCTCGGGTTCTAGTCCCGGTCGGGGTGCCGGATTCTGTCCCTGTTGCTCCTTTTTCAGTCCAGCTCTCTGCTGTGGCCAGGGAGGGCAGTGGAGGATGGCCCAAGTCCTTGGGCCCTGCACCCACATGGGAGACCAGGAGGAGGCACCTGGCTCCTGGCTTTGGATCAGCACAGTGCCGGCCGCAGTGGCCATTTTGGGGGGTGAACCAACGGAAGAAAGACCTTTCTCTCTATCTCTCTCTCTCTCCGTTTAACTCTGCCTGTCAAAAAAACAAACAAACAAACAAACAAACAAACAAGAATGCACTCAGTTAAAAGTGGTTGCCAGTGGTAAAGACTCAGAGGCCAGGCTTACTGTGGTAGATCTGCTTTATTTCCCATCTGTCTCCTGGCACAGGGAATGTTGGTCTTGTTCTGCCTCAATTTTCTTTCACAGATATTTGTCCAATGCTTGGGTCTGGAGAAAGTTCTTGGAGTACTTGAAGGCTTCTGGTGCGGTGGGTTCCTGGTTTTACCTGAAGTGTCTGTGATTGAATCAAACTGCCCATTAGGGTGTGAGACTAAAATCTGCACTCCTCATTCTGTTTCCTTCCTGCTGCTCCGCACTCAGTCTCAAATGTGAAGAAGGAGGAGTGGATGCTTCTGGCCATAGCCAGCTGAACTGGTACTGCATCTCAGCTGTCCACTAACCCTTTTTAACTTGATAGAATTTTTTCTCACTTCTCTGCAGTTTACATTTTGTTTACATTTTTTACATTTTTGTTTACATTTTTATTTAGCCTTTGACAACAGGATTATCTGGTTGCCTATTGCTTGGGAGAACCGAGTCATACAGGGGTTAACAGGCCTGTCATGGCACAGAGGGTTAAGCAGATGCTTGCAATGTCAGCATCTCAGATCAGTGCACGGGTTCAATCCCAGTTGCTCTGCTTCTGATTCAGCTCCACAGGGAACTCCAGGATGGAGTTTATGAAAGATGGATCTCTCTCTCTCTTCTCCCTCATTGTTGCCCTTCCTTTCAAATAAATAAATAAATCATTAAAAGAATCAGTTATCTTTACCTGCCTATTTCTAATTCTCTAAGTGAGTATCATAAATATGATTAGATTTTGCCAACAGCTTTGGTTATAAAATGCTCAGATTAAATGGACGATTACTCTTTTTGCTTTGATCAAATGGCTTAAACCTCTGACAATTCTTTAGACTTAAAGGTCTAAACTGAGTCTTTTGGCCTTGAGGCTTCAAATTGGATTCCTGGAACTCTCAAAAGATAAATCTCTTCATTGGGAGAGATAATGACTGCTTGAGGCCATTTAAGAAAATATTGTCATGTTATAAAATGATGCCAAAGTTATGTTGTGCTTATATAGAGATCCGGTGCTTTGTGTACCAGGGTCAATGGGATGTAATTCCAGAGTGGAGTCACCTTCCATGGCTTTATACCAGACAGAGCTCATCCTCCAAGCTATGTTAGTTATGTGATGATGGGGAGCAGGAATGTATGCTCTCTCTCTCATGCCCAGTGTTTGACTGTGACTGGGTTGGCACTGGATCAGGGAGCTGGCTGCCTTCCCCTGTTGTACTCTCATTGATCACAATCCTCCCACTACTGCTGTATCCTGGCACTAAAGGTTAACCCCTCTGGGATTGGGGGCTGTCACTTTCTGCATAGGGATCTGAGTGATGAACTCATGGGGAAAAATCTTTACCCCTGGCAACACTCACATCAGGAAAGGAGTTACCCAACAACCATTGTGAGAGGTATGCAGATCATTCTGACTGCACAGCCATGTCTTCCCAAGGAGAACAAAAAGAAGAGTAAATATAATTTAGAGTCCAGAAGCTCTAGCTGGAGGGCTTAGTCAGCAAATCAGCTTCTTAAAAACGGACTGACAAAGGCACAGGATAGCTAAACGTTATATAGCCAGGTGTTGTCAGGTCAGAATATCTATCAGAAAGTGAGATCCAGACAGAAGGGAAGGTAAAAGTGTGAGTAAGGGTGACACCTCCTGTTGACATAACTGTGCTTGTTCATGAGTGCCAGCTTTCACACACACCCCTGATCTACCAGTCCAGGATCCCAGGGAATCAAAGGCAGCAGTGGAAACACAGGTAGAATTGCCTACTCTTTTCTGACCACTTCCTTCTATAGGGCCCAGGACAGTATTCACCTACAGCCCAGGAATTAAAAGACATAAATCTCTGGCAATTCCTTTGATCTCCTAATGGACAGTGATACCTCATATATATCAGATCCATCACAGAACTTGTGAAATTCCAACAGGCCATTCAAGATCTCCTAGAGACAAGGGATCATGAAGTAAAGTATATCCCAGGAGCCTCAGTGTTTCTCAAGGCCTTTCCAACTAACTCTCCATCTTTAGAAAAGTGATGAGAGGAATTGTATGCTGGTATTCTTTCTATGTCCATTGTGGTAAAAGTTCTCAATTAAACTTCTGGGTCCACCATTCACAAGCAAAACCTGGGTACCTGAGTCATGATCAGATACAATCGTGGAAGATGACTCTGACATCTCGGGAAGATGGATATTCCTGTTGTGCCACTAAAGAACTCAAACTAATTTTTTTAAAAAAGATAACCAAGGGCCAAAGTTGTGGTGCAGTGGGTTGACAACACCACCCACTCAAGACCCGGATGCTCCAATTCCAATCCAGCTCACTGATTGATGTGCTGAAAGAGTAGTAGAAGACAGCCAAAGTGTTTGGGCTCCTGAACTCATATGAGATACCCAGCTCTGGGTTCCTGGCTTTGGCAAAGCACAGCCCAGGTCATCCCAGTCATTTGGGGAGTGAAACAGTGGATGAAATATCTCTCTATCTCTCTCTCTCCATCCTTCCCTTCTTCCTTCTCAGTAACTCTGTCTTTAAAATAAATATAAATCTTTAAAAATTATGCACACTATTCCCCTGCCTTTCATCCCTCAATCCCATTATCAAGCTGCAGTTATTTTTGGAATCGTCTTGCTACTTGAGGTGCTAGTTCTTTTCATCTTGTAATCCACCTCTTACTTCCACTAACTGTGTGATATTGGCTCAACTTTACTTGGTTGTAACCCTGTTGACTACATGCAATACAATGAGAACTTACAAACATCCCCTTTATTCCTGAGGACAAGTCCATCACAATGCCCTCTTAGAAAGACCCAGAGTTAGATACTCTGTTTATAGATTCCTCTTTTGGTTTATCTATATCTCCAACTTGGAGTAATAGTTCAACAGGGATGAGAGGTCACAGTAAGAGTCAACAAGGCTCAAAAATTCTCTATTAACTCATTGGGTTGCATTGTCTTACAAAATAGTCATGCAGTAGCCATCCTCATGGCCCTAAAAGACAACACATGTGCATTATTAAAAGAAACATGTTGCTTTTGGATTAATAATGGCTACCAGGCAGAAGAAAATCTTCAGATTCTAAAAGACATTATCAGGCCTATAGATAGCTTAAGAAAACAGGCAGGCTCAAGTTCTAGGTGGATGCAGTCCCTCTTGTCCTCTTTAGGACTTATCATTTTCTAGCCCCTCTTGGCAATTTTGTAACACTGCTTGTGTTTGGGCCTTCTTGTACACCTTTGTTCTTCTTGTCTAGAGGCTATCAAATTCCAGATGATCTTGCAGATGGAACCACAAATGCAAGCATTCTACTAGAGCTCTCTAGACAGTCCTCTAGAGGAGAGCCCTGATTCTTGCCTCCAATGTTCTCCCCTACCCAGCTCAAAGATTTCTATATTATCATTGTCTCTTTTCCCTGATAGTAGGGTTATCTCTTCAGAGGGGGGATTGATAGATTCCCTTCTGGGAAGATAAGTCTCTCCCCACCATCTGGCGATGAGATTCAGAAGCCCTGAGAAAAGTCAAGAAACTAGCTTCTGTGAAGGGTGTTGAAGTCTTGCTGGTTCTTTTAAAGAAGATTTTTCTGTGTTGTTGAAACTGATGTTAATAATGAGAATTTTATGCATTTTAGGTAAAGTTTCATGTATTTTCTGCTGTCTTTATTGAGTCTTGATAGAAGTTTTAGCTTTCACTAATTAACCAAAGATGTCACTTCTCAACGCCTCTCCTGGATCAATCATGAGAACTTCCCCTTTTACAGCTAATAACAATCGCTAGACAATCAGACCTCAATGGTTTCCTCTTCAGGGACCTGTCTCAGTGCTGCTGAGAGATTTTCTTTTTCTTTCAGTTTTGCTTTCTCTGCTTTTTAAAATTAAACTTCTGCTTTACATATACTTCTTTGGCTATGCTTCTTTTTTTTAAAAAAAAAGATTTATTTATTCATATGAGAGTCAGAGTTACATAGAGAAGGAGAGACAGAGAGAGAGAGAGAGAGTCTTCCATCTGCTGGTTCACTCCCCAGTTGGTCGCAATGGCCGGAGCTGTGCAGATCTGAAGCCAGGAGCCAGGAGCTTCCTCTGGGTCTCCCAGGTGGGTACAGTGGCCCCAAGGACTTGGGTTATCCTTCACTGCTTTCCCAGGACATAGCAGAGAGCTGGATAGGAAGAGGAGCAGCCGTGACTAGAACCGGTGCCCATATAAGATGCCGGCACTACAGGTGGAGGCTTTACCCGCTGTGCCACGATGCCAGCACCATTGGTTATGCTTCTTATTCTTCATGGACTTGAGACAAAGAATCTGAGCAATTGGAACACATGTGGGAATCATAGAGCCTGTCGCAAAACTAGAAGCTAGAGAATGACCCAGTGGCCCAGTGTACTGTCATGACAACAGTCACAGCAGTGCTCAAGGATCTTGCGAGAACTCATGGATCTCATGAAAGCTACATTAATCCTTTCTTTGGGCCACTTCTCCAATAGCCAAAGGAAGTTTCACTAGGCCAAACCCCGTAAAGGCACCATTACTTCCCCTATGCCCTCACTTGTGTCAACCTTCCAACTTACAAACCATTGGAAGTCACAACAAAACCATATCCATACCATCAGTACCAACCCAAGCTGAATTCCAGTGCTGTCTATAGCATCATGGTAAGAGCTGGCACTGTGGCATAGTAGGTTAAGTCGCCACTTGTGGTGCTAGCATCTCATATAGATGCTGGCTTGAGTCCTGGCTATTCCAGTTCCAATCTAGCTCTCTGCTAACAGTTTGGGAAAGCAGAAAAAGATGGCCCAAGTGTTTGGGCCCCTGCACTCATGTGGGAGACCTGGAAGAAAATCCAGACTCCTGGTATTGGATTGGCCCAGCTACGGCCATTGAGACCATTTGTAGAGTGAACCAGGGGATGGAAAACCTCTCTCTCTTTCTCCCTCTCTCTCTCTCTCTCTCTCTCTGTAACTCTGCCCCACAAATAAATGAATAAATCTTTTTAAAAATCATAGTATGTTAATCTAACTGACCCAAGTTCATAAGTATTTTCTACAGATGTGGAACAATATTAAAAAAAAAAAATTAACTATTTTGTCAGTTTATACACTTTAGCAATTGGAAAGAGAAGATTTTCTTTTTTTCTAATTTACTAGTCTAATATCTTTTTTTCTAAAAGATTTAGTTATTTATTTGAAAGTCAGAATTACAAAGAGAGAGAGGAGAAGCAGAGAGAGAGGTCTTCCATCTGCTGGTTCACTCCCCAGATGGCCACAACAGCCAGAGCTGCGCTGATCAGAAGCCAGGAGCCAGGAGCTTCTTCTGGGTCTCCCACATGGGTGCAGGGGCCCAAGGACTTGAGCCATCTTCTACTGCTATCCCAGGCCATAGCAGAGAGCTGGATTGGAAGTGGAGCAGCCGGGAGTGGAACCAGTGCCCATATGGGATGCCCAGACTGCAGGTGGCGGCTTTACCTGCTATGCCACAGGGACGGCCTCATCTAGTATCTTTTAGCTTAAATCATTAATGAGTACATTTTGATCCTCTTAGTAATGTAAATTAGTTGCTTAACAGGACAGCTAATTTTGATATTTTGAACTTAGAATTTGTCTATAAATGTAAAAGAAAATGTTGCCATGTTAACAGTACCTGCTGAATGAAAGGCTTGTAAAAATTATTGAACAATGCATATTATGAAAATTCATTTTTGGAATTAAAAAAGATTGCACCAAAATAAATATACTTTATTTCCCTTTTCCATGAACTTGTTTGAACCATATATAATTTCAGCTATTTGAATGTATTTGGTAAATATCTAAAATATGATTTCAAATTCAACTAAATATAATCAAAGATAACAGTTTACTGCAAAATAAAACCAGTTATGAAAATTATAAGAAGTCATATGGCTTCAGAATCTGAACAACAAATGTTTGATTTGAGCTCATTTGAAAATATAATATCTTGGCATATCTGTCATACAATATTTGACTTTGCTGCTTTGCTGCATAAATTATTATTATTTAAATAAATGTTCATATTATTTAAAGAAATAGATTTGCCTGGAAAGATCTTGACTTAGTGGTGTAACAATTCCAAGTTTCAGGCTGTCAGACAGTCACATTGGCACTGTCATGCAAAAGGCTAATGAGTCTGAGATGGTCCTAAAATAAGGACTAAAACATTTGGGAGGCCTGGCAGATAGCATTAAATAGATGGAAAATAATAAGCTCTAGAGCAGTTGATTAGGAAGGAGGGCAAATTTTACTTGCAAATAGGACATAGTTGGCAGGTTAACCTGAGTAGGTCTCAGTGCTATTGAAATATCATAATGGTGCTTTGTGAATGCTTGCTCTTAAGTTGTGACATTTTATAATTAAGTTACTTAGGATATTGTTTATGTTTGGGATGAAGGACTGTTTAAAAGAGAAAACTTTTAAAAACTAGTGAAGTGTATTCAGTCTATTAATTCAAAATAAGTATTGTTACCCTAAAATGAAATCAGCAAATTATCTTTGATTTTCTTTTTTTCAGTCTCTACCATATTTGTCTCTTTTGTTTTTCTTTTAATAGTCTGCAAGATACTGGTTTGAGAATTGATTACCATAGGACACCTCTGTTTACTTTATCCTAAATATCATAGCTTGAAAATAATTATAGTAGGTTCCACTAAACCATTCCTATCATGAACTTATATTTTGAAATTTTAACAGATAGACAAAATGCTAAAAAATATTTTGTAAAAAATAGATGTTTTTGATTACTAGAAAAAATTTTTTCACATTTATATGCTTTATATAAAACTGACTCATCACTATTTTAGGAAAGTTATTCCATATTTACTTTTGCATATTTCAATATATTATATCTTAAGTGTGCAGATTTTCTTATAATCTATAGTTAAATTGAGATATGACATTATTTTAGGATTTTCTTTGATATGTTTTGAGTTAAGTAAATTGGGAATAATGTGTCAGTTCTACACCTGTAATTACATGAAATTATGTTAATTAGACTATGAACATTAATGATTAATGATGAGAAGAAAGATAATAAAAAAATCTAATAGAATTTTAAAATGGTCTAGAATATTTTTAAACCAAATGAATATTTTTACACAAAATGAAGAGAGATATGCCAATAAGTGGAACAATTAAATGCTAATAAAATAGCAATGAAGATAAGTATAATGAAGAAGTTTTAGATTCTACTAGAAATTTCAAGTCATTGATAACTTTACATTAGGGAAGATGAAGTAATGTTATATATAGTTCAATGTTCTGTTATCACTTAGCAGCTTTCAAGGAACTCCCATCCACTGTCTCATTTGTTCCTCATGGAACCATGTGTGAATGCTGAGTGTACTGAAAACCAAACTTTCATCATTGAAGATGAATGGAATTGGGATCACAAGTTAGATGTTGTACATTATTGGTGGAAATTCATGTACATGATTCTGAAAAAAAAAATGTTTGTGAAGTAATGACACAAAATGATAGTCTAAATGAGATTTTACATTAATTTTAGCCTAGATATTGACACATTCCCTCTTACGGGCAAATTTCTGTGGCATGTGCAGTGGTTAGAAGGCTAAGCCACTTCCTGCTGCACTGGCATCCCATATGGGCAACAGTTCAAGTCTCAGATGCCTCACTTCTGTTCCAAATCCATACTAATATGCTTGGGAAAGCAGCAGTGATGTGCCAAGGGCTTGGGTCCCTGCACCCATGTGGGAGACCCAGAAGAAGCTCGTGGCTCTTGGCTTTGGCCTGCACCATCCCCCACCATTGTGGCCATTTGTGTAGTGAATCAGGGGATGAAAGATTCTTTCTCTCTCTTCTCTTTTTCTCCTGTAACTCTGCCTATAAATAAAAATAAAGTAAAATGCTTTAAAAAAATAAAGTGTTGGGGCTGGTGCTGTTGTGTAGCCAGTAAAGACAACACCTGCAGTGCTGGCATCCCATATGGGCTACAGTTCAAGTCTCAGCTTCTCTACTTCCTATCCAGATCTCTGCTTTGGCCTAGGAAAGAGGGGAAGATAGCCCAAGTCCTTTGGCCATTGCACCTGTGTAGGAAACTCAAAAGGAGCTCCTGGCTCCTGGCTTTGGATTGGTGCAGCTCTGGCTGTTGCGGCCAACTGGGGAATAAAACAGTAGATATCTACATAACTTTTCATCCAACAGTTGTAAAATACACATTCTCAGCAGTACACGAAACTTTCTCTAGGATTGACCACATGCTAAGGCATAAAGCAAGTCTCAGCAAATTCAAAAAAATCAAAATCATACAATGCATCTTCTTGACCACAATGGTATGAAGCATCTCAGGAATCTCCAGAACATATGAAAGCACTGAACAACATGCTCCTGAATGAACAGTGGGTTGTAGAAGAAATCAAAAACATTTCTGGAAACTAATGAAGATGACAATAGAACATATCAAAACTTATGGGATACAGCAAAAGCAGTGTTAAGAGAAAAGTTTATAGCAATTAGTGCCCACATCAAGAAATTGAAAATGCATCAAATAAATGAGCTATCATTACGTCTCAAGGATCTAGTAAAACAACAGCAAACCAACTCAAATCTAGTAGGAAAAAAGAAATAATTAAAATTAGAAAAGCCATCAACAAAATTGAAACCATAAAAATACAAAAGATCAGCAAAATAAAGATCTGTTTTTTTGAAAACTGACAAACCGTTGAGCCAATTAACCAAAAAATGGAGAGAGAAGACCCAAATCAATAAAATTAGAGATTAGAAAGGAAATGTAGCAACAGATAACACAGAAATAAAATTAATCATCAGGAATTACTACAAAAAGCTGTATGCCAGCAAACTGGGGAAACTAAAAGTAATGGATAGATTCCTGGACACATATAAACTAAATTAAGCCAGGAAGATATACAATAGAGCACCTAAAAGAAAATATGGAGAAGTGAAGTTGACACTTTAAGAAGCAGTGATTTTTAATATTGAGGAACAGTTTTTTTTTTTCTGTTCTTCATATTATTTGTGGAACTCTTTATTTAACATAGAGTTAATCATATGTGTATAAAATCAAAATAGACCTCAGTAAAAAATAAGAGTGAGGGCCAGCACTGTGGCTCAATAGGCTAATCCTCCACCTGCAGCGTCAGCACGCAGGGTTCTATTCCCGGTCGGGGCGCCGGATTCTGTCCCGGTTGCCCCTCTTCCAGGCCAGCTCTCTGCTGTGGCTTGGGAGTGCAGTGGAGGATGGCCCAGGTCCTTGGGCCCTGCACCCGCATGGGAGACCGGGAGGAGCACCTGGCTCCTGCCTTATGATCAGCGCGGTGTGCCAGCTGCAGTGCGCTGGCAGCGGCAGCCATTGGAGGGTGAACCAACGGTAAGAGGAAGACCTTTCTCTCTGTCTCTTTCTCTCTCACTGTCCACTCTGCCTGTAAAAAAAAAAAAAATAAGAGTGGGAATAAGAGAGGGAGGAGGAAGTTTGTAACTGTAAAGCTGTATAATTCTGCATACATTCCTACAGACTTACTTCTAAGGTTACAGTTTAAAAACTTGCCATGGGACCCTAATCCCATTAAGCTAGGTGGTAAAAATGCCATCTTAAGTGTCCATATTAAGTGTTAAAGTGATCTTATAGGTAGGATTAATTGTTAAAGGGACCATATAAATAAAATCAAATGTATGGTAATAATAATAGAATTAAAAAGGAGAGAATGTTCCAACATGGGAAGCAGTCCACATAGCAGACTCAGAGAATGACAACTGCTTTAAACAGCACTCTGACCTCAGAATCAGCCCTTAAGGCATCTGGTCTGGCTGAAAAGCCTATTTAAGGCATGGAAAGCCAAGACACTGAGACAAAAACTGCCCTACATGAAGCATCCTACATGAAGAGAGATCCCAGTGGAAAGAAGTGGCCATCAAGGAAGGATGTACTTTTTTCTGAAGGGAAGAGAGAACTTCCAGTTTGCTTAGGCCTTATCTAAATACTGACAATGATTGTGAATTCAAAAGATTTCTAGAGCCCTGGCAGCTCATGTCAAGGGTCTTGGGTGATCACGATGTCATACATAAGAGTGTTACTTGTTAAATTAACAGCAGGATTCACTGTGCACTTACTTCCCATGCAGGACTTCCATCCTCAATGAGTTGTACTATGAGAATTAACTGTAAAACTTGTTCTCAATTTTTTTTGTGCATGTGTGTGTAAATTATTAAAATCTTTACTTAGTATAGAGTTGGTCTTCTGTGTATAAAGTTAATTAAAAATGAAAAAAAGAAAATTTCTGCATTCTTGAGCAAAGAGACAGAAAATGTTAAATATACTAGATTCATATATCCAATCTTTTATCAGTTATGTGCAGATGGGTTCCTTTATCATTTGTCATTTAAAATCATTGAAGCAGTATATGGAAAATTGTTGAACTTCTCTGGATTTCAGAATCTAGATAAGGCTTCTCAAGTTTGCAAGTTTTTTTTAAACATTTTTATTGATTATTGGCCAACATAAATAATTTTATCTTAAGGAAAATATAAAAGATGAAAAATCTGTGAATAAACTTAGTGACAGACCTATTTATAAACTTATAAATATGGCTATAACACAACATTGGAAAGGATACAGAATCATATTTTAAATACCAATAAATTACACTGATCATTTCTAGAGTCTTATATAAATATAAAGGTAAATAAAACAAGATCTTTCTCTATAAAAAAACATCAAATTAGATTTATATGTAAATCTCTAAGTTCTCATTTCCAGATGAGAATATATGCCAAAGAAGTACCTAAAATGTCAATATAAATGAGACAAAAAGATGTTGGAAGATTTGTCAAATTAAATACAAATCAATCATCTAATCAACATTGAATTACCCTCAATTATATGCTAGTTACTGTTGTAAATACAACATTAGGCAATGTTATAAAATTAGGAAGGCCTGACTATTTTTCTCATGAAGCTAACAAACCAGTTGTGCTCTACTTGTACAACTTACATGAACTGGAAAGGCAACTATACCAATGCTCTGAGAATAATAATAATACTCTGGCAAAAAAAGAAAAAACAGCACAACTGCAGAAGATGCACTAAATTCCAATTAGTACAAAATTAAAGAATTTGATGGATAATCAATAATGATTAGCTTTCTGGAAGCCCTGTAACTGGAGTCATTACTTTGTAAGATGGATTTACTTGTTTACTTATTCATTTATCTATTTATTTGAAGAAAAATTGACAGGGAGGAAGGAAGAGAGAGACAGAGACAGAGAGTGTTCTTCCATATGCTGGCTCACTCTCCAAATGGCTACAACAGCCAGTGCTGAGCCATGGTTAGGTCAGGAGTCCAGAACTTCACCCATGTCTCCGATGTGGGTGGCAGGAACCCACACACTTGGACCATCTTTTGCTGATTTCCTGAGTGTATTCCAAGGGAGCTGGATCAGAAGTGACTCAGCTGGATCAGTAGGGAATCAAACTTATGCTCTGAGATAGAATACTGGTATCAGAGGCCATGGTTTAATCTGTTGCACCACACGTTGTCCCCTAGAGTTGTTCTTTAAAGAAGGTCCTTCTGATAGCATAACTATAGTATCACATATGTAAAATTCTGGTACACAAGCAAGAAAATGGGTGAAGTAGTAACATATTTCTTTTCATATGTTGATATACCAAAGAGGAAATTAGAATATTCCTATGAATATACACTATATCTGGGATATTTTAATCTGGCATAGAAATTAACTTACTCATGTGAATAGTTTCTACAATCTACCACATCACTTATATGAAAAGATGAATTAAAGTAAGACCACCAAAACCCATTTTAATAGCAATAAATAATAATCTTTGCTAGAAATCACTGTTTTTAAGTAGAGCTGAGTCAGCGGTTGTTGAAGTTCATGATATTCCAGAATATGCTGTTGCCAATGTCAATACAATTTGAACATGAACAAAGTGAATATATGAAATACTCCAAGTAATGCTGTGACATACTCAATGACTTCTGAGAAGCAAATATTTGTTTACTCTGCAAACATTTCCAGTGAAATAACTTAGAAGAAATAGGCAAAGCATATTGGGTGACCTCCTACATCAAAGGGAAAAATGCTAGAACATTCTCTACTCATGTGTAGCATGTTTCAGATGGCTCACCAGACACTTACATTTTGATTTACCTTAATGTTCAGAATTAAACACATGATCAGTTTCATCATATGTTGATATTAGAACTACATTTATCCTTTATTAATGGCCCTTATAAAATCAGATAATCTTTAGGTAGGTATTGATTCATGTCATGTAAACATAATTTTTAAAAATTTTTAAGAATTAGTTTAATTTCTGAAATATCAGATGTACATATTTTTCATTTCTCTGCAATACTAAATAATGATGCAAATAATCAAATGATTTAAAAATTTAAGCTTTAAATATTAAGAAGTATTCTTATTGTAATTTCAAGAAACAATAAATTTTTCTCTTTTATATCACAAAGAAAATTATCAGAATATTATCTTTTACAACTACTCTGAATTTTTAGTAATTTATGACAACTTTGTGTGACATTAGGCAAGCATAACACTCCCCAATGTGTCAATATTGTGTGAATTTTAAGAGGCATAGGTCAGCGTTATATAATCCAGGAATCCTATACGAATCTTTGCATAAAGATGTTTTTCGTTTCAGAGAGCTTCATTGTATGAGAGTACTTCAAAATTTCATATAAACATAGAAGTAACAAATAACTATTTTGGCACAACAATTTTTTAAAGATTCATTTATTTGTTTGTAAAGCAGAGAGAGAGAGAGAGGTCCTCCATCTTTGGTTCACTCCTAAAATGACCACAACAGCTGAGCTGGGGCAAGACGAGGCCAGGAGCTTCTTGCCGGTATTCCATGTGGGTGCAGGGGCCCAGGGACTTGGACCATCTGCTGCTGCTTTTCCAGGCCATTAGCAGGGGATGAAAGTGGAGCAGAAGGGGCTTGCCCATGCGGGATGCAAACAGGCAGGTGGAGGCTTAACCTTCTATGCCATAGTATGGCCCCATGCAACAAAATATTGAAACCCACATGTAGAAATTTTTTAAGTCCATGAGAAACATATATTGGGAAGAAATTTGCATTCATTTCAAATTTTTTAACCAAAATAAACTTACTTTTAATTCCCATTTCCAGGAATTTTTTGAAGTACCCTGTTTTATATTTATGAGGAATTTTTCTAAAGCACAAGACTTTGTTTAGTGACTGGCAAGCATCTTTATTTTAGATCAGCACCAAAACAATCTCTATAAGATGCTTAAAAAAAAAAAAAAAAACTTAAGGTTGGCCTTGTGACAGTGTGGATTAAGCTCCTGCTTGCAAGGCCAACATCCCATATGGTTTGAGTCACAGCTGCTCTACTTGCAACCCAGCTCCTTGCTAAATGCTTGGGAAAGCAGCAGAGTATGATCCAAGTGTTTGGGCCTTTGCCACTCCTGTGAGAGATCCACATGAAGCTCCTGGCTCCTGGTTCCTGGCCTTTGCCTGGCCCAGTCTCAACCACTGTGGCCATATGCGGAGAGAACGAGCTGATGGAAGATCTCGCTTCTGTCTGTCTGTCTCTCTCTAGCTCTGACTTTCAAATAATTAAAAGTTTTTTTTTTTACTTTTATTTAATGAATATAAATTTTCAAAGTACAGAATATGGATTACAATGGCTTCCCTCCCATAACGTCCCTCCAACCCGCAACCCTCCCCTTATCCACTCCCTCTCCCCTTCCATTGACATCAAGATTCATTTTCAATTCTCTTTATATACAGAAGATCAGTTTAGCATACATTAAGTAAAGATTTCAACAGTTTGCTCCCACACAGAAACATCAAGTGAAAAATACTGTTTGAGTACTAGTTATAGCATTAAATCTCAATGTACAGCACACTAAGGACAAAGATCCTACATGAGGAGTAAGTGCACAGTGACTCCTGTTGTTGACTTAACAAATTGACACTCTTGCTTATGGCCTCAGTAATCACCCTAGTCTCTTGTCATGAGCTGCCAAGGCTATGGAAGCCCCCTGAGTTCACTGACTCTGATCATTTTTAGACAATGCCATGGTCAAAGTGGAAGTTCTCTCCTCCCTTCAGAGAAAGGTACCTCCTTCTTTGATGACCTGTTCTTTCCACTGGGATCTCACTCTTGGAGATCTTTCACTTAGGTTTTTTTTCCCCCCAGAGTGTCTTGGCTTTCCATGCCTGAAATACTCTCATGGGCATTTCAGTCGGATCCGCATGCCTTAAGGGATGATTATGAGGCCAGAGTGCTGTTTAGCACATCTGCCATTCTATGGGTCTGCTGTGTATCTCACTTCCCATGTTGGATCATTCTCTCCCTTTTTGATTCTATCAGCTAGTATTTGCAGACACTATTCTTGTTTATGTGATCCCTTTGGTTCTTAGTCCTATCATTATGATCAATTGTGAACAGAAATTGATCACTGGGACTAGTGAGATGGCATTGGTACATGCTACCTCGATGGGGTTTAATTCGAATCCCCTGGTATGTTTCTAACTCTACCGTTTGAGGTAAGTCAGCTTGAGCATGTCCCGAATTGCACATCTCTTCCCTCTCTTATTCCCACTCTTATATTTAACAGCGATCACTTTTCAGTTAAGTTTCAGCACTTAAGAAGAATTGTGTATTGATTACAGTATTCAACCAAAAGTATTAAGTAGAATAAACAAAAAAAAATACTAAGAGGGATAACATATTAAGCTGCTCATCAACAGTCAGGGTGAGGGCTGATCGAGTCACCGTTTCTCCTAGTGTTCATTTCACTTTAACAGGTTTCCTTTTTGGTGCTCAGTTAGTTGTCACCTATCAAGGAGAACAAGTGGTATTTGTCCCTTTGGGATTGGCTTATTTCACTCAACATAATGTTTTCCAAATTCCTAACAGGGATCACTTTTCAGTTAAAATTTAAACACCTAAGAATAATTGTGTGTTAATTACAGAGTTCAACCAATGGTACTAGAACAAAAAAAAAATACTAAAATGGATAAAGTATTACTAATAAAACTTGATGTTTTTTAATTAGTATCTTTCAAAGCCTAAACACCATAGTATTACCTGTTGGATCATATATATGAGATCTTGCATTTCTATTATTATGAATATGAACAACATTGTTTGAAAATCTAGTTTATTTTTGTACATAATTGTTGAATCAACAGAAAGCATTAAATAATCCAATTCCATAGATTTTATAAGAGGTTGCAATATTAATCAATTTACATAAGTTTTTTACATGTATTTTGAGTTTGTCAAGCATATTGTAACTTAAGAAGTGAAGTGACTTAACAAAGTTAAAAAACACATATGCCACCAATATTCTTCCATGTCTTCTACCTTTAAGTTACAAATAATTTAAAGGCTATTGGGTAAATAGTGATTTTTCCAAAATCAAGGACATGTACTTTTTATTTTTCTTTTCTAACATTCTAACATTCATTTCATACTTACTGCATATTGAAATTTTCAAGGGTCAGTGGCATAACTAGGGATATGAAGAAAACAATAACTTTTACTTCCTTTCTGTAAATAAAGTAAAAGTTATGGAGCCACGTATTTTTGTACTGTGATGGAAGTGCTCTGTAAGCTTCAAGGTTGATCCAGATTAAAAATGCAGGGGAAAAATGCATTATACAAAAGTATGCATATGTTTTCCCAAGATTATCATTCACATTCACATCTGAAATCCTTATTGCTCTACCAGGAGACAAATATAATGAGATGAAAACTGAGCACTGACCCCACTGCCTCTGCACCCACTTAATCTTCCTCCTCTTTACAACAGCAGTTTTCTGATTCTCCTTAAATGTGTATCCTAAGTCTGATCTCTGGAATTCGCACAAGTTCACATGAGGGTTTCCCTTTGCAAACATGTGTAATATGCTACATCTTATATTATTAATAAAAATATTCTCATCAACATGGAAGCATGTGTTAGTCCTACCCCACTTGAACACAAAACTATAAAACTTTCATGATCCCATGACAACATTTATTCCTTTCTGACCACATGTCCTGGCTCATCATTCAGGGGACAATTCTACAACACAGTTGATTTTTCCTCTTATTCATGTCCTGCTTTTCTTTAATCCACTTCAATTGGAACGCACATCCATATCACATCAACTAAACACTAATGAGCACTGTTTTAGAAAAGCAGTAGTTGGTTCTCTGTTCTTATCTTACTGGATCTCCTGCAGTATTTGACTGCTGACCATTTTAACCTAGGTTTCAGTGAAACCACACTGTTCTGATTTTCCTCCTTAGTCCTGGCTGTTCTTGCTTCCTTTTCCACCCAGGAGTTGGTATTCCCACAGCTTTAAAAAGCATCTGTTTCAGAAGACTGTCGCCATCTTTATTTCCAATCCACTTTTCTCTCCTGAGCTTTTCTGCGCAACCCCATTTGATCATCTAGCAATTTCATAAAATGCACCATCAACATAGAATTAAAGTATTCTGCCTCCCACCACATCATTTTCCGTCTTTACACTTCCCCATTTAAGCCCACAGAGCCTTGTTTCCTAGCCTTCATTAGATAATCCAATTCCTTTTTTCCTTTTTTTACAATTTTCCTTTTTTCCTAGCCTTCATTTCCCTAGAGTTTAGGCACTTAAAGATTGTTGGATATCTTGTTTGTCAGCAAAACTTCAAGGTAAATATATGAATGGGAATTTCTGATAAATAATGCATTGGTATATGTAGATCCCAAACAATACCTGGGACATACTTATCCTAAAATATTAGTTTTTCCTCTCTCTTATTTTTTTTAAGATTTATTTAATTATTTGAGAGGCAGATTTACAGACAGACAGGGAGAGAGAGAGAAAGGACTTCCATCTGCAGGTTCACTTCCCAAATGGCTGCAAGACTGGATCCGGGCAGATTCGAAGCCAGGAGCCAGGAGCTTCTTCCAGGTCTCCCATATGGGCACAGGTGTCCAAGTACTTGGGGTGCCTTCCACTGCTTTCCCAGGCCATAAGCAGAAGAGAAGAGAGAAGCAGGAACAGAAGAGGAGAGACTGGGACACGAACCAGTACCCATTAGGGTTGCTGGTGATGCAGTTGGAGGCTTAACCTACTATGCCATCGTGTTGGCTCCTTAACCCTCTCTTTACATTTGAAAAATCTGCCAATCCCAGTTGGGGTGGTATTTGTCTATCAAATGCTAATAGCTCTCCTAATTTTATCTGAAATCTCACAACTTTCTTCATTTCCACTGTGAAATATCCAAGTATAAACTACTTAGAGTTCTTCTTGAAGATTTGGCTTCCTCTTCAGACTATTAAAATCCTAAGCCCCTCACCAGAGACTAAAGTTTCCCAAGTGATCTTATCACTGATTGCCTCTCTCATGTCAATTCCCATCTTTCTTCTTTGTTGTTCATGAAATTCAACCAACACTTTTTTTTTTTTTTTTTTGAGTCTTAAATAGAGAACACATCTATCTATCTTAGGGCCTTTGAACTTGAAAATCTTTCTGCCAGGAAAGACTTCACCTTTTATTTGTCTTTTTCAATTTGACATTAAGCTCTCTATATAGACAGAATTGTGTTGCCATGCTCTGTAAATTAGTTCTCTTCCTACATCCTAAACTTATTCTAGTGGTGTATTTGTTTCATATCACATTTATTATTTGAAATTGCTGCTGCATTTTTTTGCTTACATATTCTTTTGTTCTCTGTATTATCATGACAGAATTTTAACTGTATTATCAGTGCTTTGTTTCTTCCTTTTAACCCCATGTCCCCAGCAGTAAGATGGTCACAACTAAGTAATTGTAATATGATTACTGTCTATTAAAATGAATAGTCTGACTATGTTTACTGGGTATCTGAATATTATCAACAGCAAACTATATGTAGTCATTGATAACATTAAGTATATTTAGACACTGATGGCATTAAGAAGTACCAAGGTTATACTTCTACTGGACTTCATAATTAATGCTATTAATATTTTATGATTTGTTTTTTGAATATTAGCACATATGTCCCCTTTATTTAGTCAAAACAAAAAATAAATTTACTGTATAAATTTCAAAAAACAACTGGTTTTGCATAGTGAATTTATCATAAAGCAATGACTATTAAAAAGTTGGCATTTATTGTGCTTAAAATTAATGCTCTAAAATTAATAATGAGTTATTTCTCTGTTTCCAGAATGTGTTGTTTTGTTGCTACAAGAGAATCCAGTGGGGCCAGCACTGTGGCATAGTGGATGAAGCCGCTGCTTGCAGTACCAGCATCCTATATGGGCACTGACTGCTCCATTTCCAATCCAGCTTCTTGCTAATGTGCCTGGGAAAACAAGCAGAAGATCGCCAAAGTGCTTGGATCCCTGCATTCACATGGGAGACCTGGAAGAAGCTCCTGATTGCTGACTTCAGTTTGCCCAGCTCCAGCCATTGAGATCATTTGTGGAGTGAACCAACAGATGGAGACACATATCTCTTTCTTTATCTCTCTTTCTGTTTCTCTATCCCCCTCTGCCTTTCAAATAAATAAATAAATAAATAAATAAATAAATCTTTAAAAAGAGAGAGAGAATTCAGTATTGGAATTTGTTTCTGTAATTTAAAACACAATAACTGGGCAGGCGCTGTGGCACAGCAGGGTAAAGCTCTGGTCCGCAGCATGGGCCTCCCATAAGGGCTCCAGCTCTAGTTCCAGCTGTTCCTCTTCCAATCCAGCTCTCTGCTATGGCCTAGGGAGGTAGTAGAAGATGGCCCAAGTGCTTGGGCCCCTGCACCCACATGAAAGACCCAGAGGAAACTCCTAGTTCTTGGCTTTTGATCGGCTTGGCTCCGGCCGTTGCTGCCATTTGGCTCGTGAACCAGCAGACGGAAGACCTTTCACTCTGTCTCTCTCTCTCTCATTGTCTGTAATTCTACCTCTCAAGTAAATAAATAAAAAAAAAATCTTTAAAAAAAATAGAACAAAAGAACTTATATATGGAGGGAAAAAGAGGCTGCACTTCACATTAATAAGCCTCTTGTTATAAAGTTTTGGTTTTAATCATATAATATTTTAGCTGATAATTAAATCGATATAATTAGGTATTTTCTGTAAAACAATAAATATTTGATAGCTCCGTGTGAAAGATGCTTCAGAACACAATGTAACTACAGAGGTTTGAACTGACAGGGCGGTCCAAAATTTTAAATAGTGTGTGGAAAGGTGGAATGGTTTTTTCATAATCATTTCTTTCTCTGTCTTTCACATCACCTCATAACAAGAAGTCATATTGAAAACTTTGAATAAAAAATAAACTTAGGAATCTTTTCTTATCACATTGCTCTAGTCCTTAAATAAAAAGGTGACTGACAGCATAAACCATTTGTCAAACCTTTATACATAAACATATTTTCTGGCTACTGGATTTTAGAAATCTGGTTTTCTTTAAATTTTGGTTTGGTCCAAGACAAATTTCATTTCAGGTTGAACAATGGAACCAAGCAAAATGTGAAAAATCATACACATGTCATCTAGCAAAGGTATATATGTAGCAGAAACAGAGTCCATTTTTATGCTGCCCATCAAGAAAAGTCACAAGGATGCTGAAAACAGTAATTTCACTGTGAGAAAAACATTTTCTAGAGATGTTGCTTTTTTGGGCAGCTCTAAGACATGACCACCAAACAGACAAAAACTCAATACTTACAACATATATTGACTTAATGATTTACTTTATTTATTTGAAAGGCATAGTTACAGTGAGAGAAAGAGGAGACGGGGAGTGAGGTCTTCCATCTGCCAGTTCACTCCTCAAATGGCTGCAAGGGTTGGGGTTGGGCCAGGCCAAAGCCAGGAGCCAGGAGCCTCCTCTAGGTCTCCCTCATGGGTACAAGGCTCAAGCACTTAGATCATCCCTGACTGCCTTCCCAGCTGGATCAGCAGGTAGCTGGATGGGAGGTGGAGGCACTGGAATTGAAGCAGCACACATATGGGATACATGCCCTGTAGACAGAAGCTTAACACACTACACCATAATGCCAGCTCTGTTAACAACATATGTTTACAAAATATTATGTTCAGGGGCTGGCATTGGTTAAGCTGCTGCCTGCAATGCCAGCATCCTGTATGAGTGCTGGTTCTGATCCTAGATAATCCATTTCTGATTCAGCTGCCTTCTAATGTGCCTAGGAAAGCAATAGAGGATGGCCCCCTGTCTTCTATGTGGGAGACCCAGATGAAGCTCTGGATTCAGCCTTGGCACAGCCCCAGCCGTTGTAGCCATCTGGGGAGTGAACCAGTGGATGGAAGATCTCTTTTAATCTCTGCTGCTTCCTTTCTTTGGGTAACTCCATCTTTCAAATAAGTAAATACATCTTTAAAATAATAGTACTTCCTGGGGCTGGAGCTGTGGCATAATCATTTAAGCCTCCACCTGGGGCTTAGGTTCAGGTCTCAGCTACTCGTCTTCAAATCCAGTTCTCTGCTTATGACTTAGGAAAGCAGTGGAAGATGGCACAAGTACTTTGGCTTCTGCATCCATGTGGGCAACCCAGAAAGAAACTCCTTGCTTTGGATCAGCCCAGCTCCAACCGTTGTGGCCATTTGGGGAGTGAACCAGAGAATGGAAGATCTCTTTTTCTCTCTGTCTCTTCCTCTCTCTCTGTAACTACATATTTCACATAAATAAACAAATAAGTAAATCTTTTAAAAATAATACTAGTAATACTTTCAAGTTTCATATATAAGAGATTTGAGAACAAAAGGAGCTGAATATGGTTGCATTTATGCAGGCTGACTATGAAATCTAGAACCAAGCTTTTTAAAATAATCTAGATGTGGAAGTCTTTCAGATGTTCCTATTAGCATAAAGGTGGCTTGTAATTTATATGGAAATATTGTTGTTCACTGTTTTTGCTAAACACTAACTGCTTAATATTTTTACCATGTATGGAACATTTAATATTGTTGAACACCTTGTGATTTAAAAAAAATATTTATTTATTTATTTATTTATTTATTTGAAAGATGAGTTACAGAGAGGCAGATGCAGAGAGAGAGAGAGAGAGAGAGAGAGGTCTTCCATGTGCTGGTTCACTTCCCAAATGGCTGCAATGGCTGGAGTTTCGCTGATCCGAAGCCAGGAGCCAGGAGCTTCTCCCGGGTCTCCCACTTAGGTGCAGGGGCCGTGGACTTGGGTATCCACCACTGCTTTCTCAGGCCATAGCAGAGGGCTGGATTAGAAAAAAAAAAAATCATCTATTATTTTTCACTTTATGTTTCTGTGTGGGAGCAAACTGTCGAAATCCTTACTTAATGTATACTAAGCTGATCTTCTGTATATTAAGATAATTGAAAATGAATCTTGATGTGAATGGAAGGGGAGAGGGAGTGGGAAAGGGGAGGGTTGTGGGTGGGAGGGACGGTATGGGGGGGAATCCATTGTAATCCATAAGTCGTACTTTGGAAATTTATATTCATTAAATAAAAGTTAAAAAAAAAAAAAAAAGAAATAGAGCAGCTTTGACTCGAATCAGCGCCCATATAGGATGTCCATACTGCAGGCAGCAGCTTTACCAGCTACTCCACAGTGCCAGCCCCAGCATCTTACAGTTTAAAATTCCTAGACACTACTTTTAGTAATATATTTAGTTAAAAGAAATTAAAAATAGCATGATTTGGCAAAAATGCTTATTGCCAAGTATAGGCCAGCTGGATCATGTTTAGCAAAGTAAAAGCTGACAATTTTATTATCTCTAGACTGATGAAAAAACAAGTATGGACTGAATTCCTGATCACAAAGTTTAATTTGTTTCGTCATATAGAAAAGGCACAAACTAAAATTATGTTTGTTGACATAAATATCTATTTTTCAATCCTTGAATGAGTTTGTTGATCTAAACAAGTTTTAGAATAAATACTTTAAAGTGTAAAGAATACTTGTAACTCATATCTCCTTTATTTCACTCATCCTGATATTCAGACCTAACTTATCTAGAATGACCTAGTGTTGCTCCTTCAGATAGTAGATAAGGATTTAACCCTCACTGTTTAAATCAAAGCCCAAATATTTGTTTAAAACTGATTTATCTTCTAATAAACTCTCAAACATTTTGACATATATCTCATATGTGATTTTTGTTATTTCATATTGATCTCAGTATATGTGTAAAATTAAATATAAGAATCATTTTAATTATCGTAACTGTTCACAATTAGGGAATGACTATATGCACTAAGATAAATATACACCATTTGACAGATGCCTGTTAAGATACTGTTAAGGAGAGGGCATTGGGTGGAGTTCTGAAGATGCCGCTTGGAATCCTTGCATCCCTTATCTAAATGCCTATGTTTGAATCTTAGTTTCACTTCCAATGCAGCCTCCTGCTAACGTGCAGCATGGAGGGCAGCAGGTATTGGATGACTCTGCAACTTGGCTCCCTGCCTTTGTCGGTGACCCAGACTGAGCTCTGGGCTCCTGTCTTCACTCTAACCCAGCCCTGGGAGTTGTGTGAATTTAGTGAGTGAAGCAGTGGATGGCAAAGCTTTCTATGTGCCTGCGTTTTACAAATATAATGAAAAAAGATAATTTTTTATATTTAAAAGTGTTTTACAGTTCTCTGTGTCCAAGCATCAAATGCCATCTCTGCCCAAGTTTCATGTAAAGTAAGAAAAAAACAGTAAAACATAAGAAAAAGAAATTCTTCAAAAGTAAGAAGTGGATTGAGGGATTCAAATGTAGATTTTTTTTTTTGCAGTGAAGCTGGTAAGGAACTTAGCAGTATCAAACATCTTAGAGAGGTAAACTTCTAATTCCACTTTCCAGGGACTTTTTGGAATGTTTTATACATCCATATTTTATACATTCCATATGTATACATCCATAAACAATGCCCCAAGAAAACTGAAGCCCTTTGCCAAGGAGCGGGGAGTGGTGCTGACTGAGCTGACGGAATGACACAGGTCCACACCCTGCAGGATAAGCATGCACACCAGGCAGCAGGAATGCTCTAATTTTTGGTTTCACTTAACTATCTATAAAGATAGATATTTTCTGCTTAATGATTGTATTCTTCAGTTCTGGGAGTTGGAATATTCCCATTTCAAGCACAGAATGGTAATTCAGTGTCCCAATAAAATCGTTCACAGAATAAACAGCAATAACAATATTAAGTGTGGACTTATATAACCAAAGCTGGAAGCTCATGCATTGAGTGGTAATAAATACTGTGTAAAGTGGATGAAATGTAATATTTTTCTATACTGTGTGACTTTATGTTCAGAAAATTCAGAATAATAAAGTGAACTATAAACATATTTAATGAAAATAAATTCCATAGTAATTAAATACAATGCAAAAGACTTTTTATATATGTGTGATAACCAATGAGAATATATATTGCATTAAACAATGTTTTCAATATAGCAATAGATTATATAATTCAGCATAAGAAAAAAGACAAATGCTTGATATATATTTAAATTCAGCTAGAAATTTTATTATCTCATAAACCTTACTACATTTCACAAGCAGTTAATAATCATACTTTAAATGTGGCTAATAAAATTATGATAAGGCTAAGACAAACTATAAAAGTAGTGGAATTTCTAGCAATAATAGTAAAAGAAAATGGAAGAAACAAAACAAATCACTGCATTAATTATCAAAAAATGGACATTTCTATACACCAAATAAACCTAGAAAATATTTAGACCATTCATGAAAATGTTATGAAGAAATTGTAAATGAGCAATTCTGTAAACATATAATAACATTAAAAATGATGATACATTTAATGTGAGATTATCCTTTATATATTTTAACTGGAACTATATTTTAAAAGTTACAAAAGGTGGATAATTGAAAGAAAATCAGGTTGAATATACGTATTTTCTAAGCACTTGTCTGCACTATTCTTATTTTATATAATAAATAAATATTTTGTAAAAATTAAGAAGTAACATTAACCAACCTAAATCATTCAACTTCATTATAAAACCATATTTGCTTTCACCATGGGCTGTTAATCTGCTTTAAAAGTATTTCTTTTATTATTTATAGAATTTATTCAAAAGAGATTTGGGTGTAGAAATATTAGATGGAAATATCCATACTAAAGTCAGGATAAAAATTCTTATTAACAAACTGTTTTATAAAAGTAATGAGACTTCCTAGGTCACGTGTCTACAGAAATGCTAGCCAACAAGATGGATTTATGCCATGTATTTGGTATGGAAATGCTATAAGTATGAAGGAACTGGTGATGTATAGGGTGAATTTATTCTTCACTAGTAAGCTTTTCTAGCAAATTATGACTCATCAGTCATTTCGGTCTATCATGAAGCAGTGAAGTTTTTGACTCATTTTTTTATGCAAAGGAAATGACTGGTACATTATTTTGTATGTAACACTCGTATCAAAGTATATCATGTAGCATTTAGAACTATGCCATGCCAGCGCCGCGGCTCACTAGGCTAATCCCCAACCTTGCGGCGCCGGCAAACCGGGTTCTAGTCTCGGTCGGGGTGCCGGATTCTGTCCCGGTTGCCCCTCTTCCAGGCCAGTTCTCTGCTGTGGCCCGGGAAGGCAGTGGAGGATGGCCCAGGTCCTTGAGTCCTGCACCCCATGGGAGACCAGGAGACGCACCTGGCTCCTGCCTTTGGATCAGCGTGGTGTGCAGGCCACAGTGCGCTGGCCGCGGCGGCCATTGGAGGGTGAACCAATGGCAAAAGGAAGACTTTTCTCTCTGTCTCTCTCTCTCACTGTCCACTCTGCCTGGAAAAAAAAAAAAAAAAAAAAAAAAGAACTATGCCTTGGGAAACCAGTGATCCAATGAAAACATTTAGTGAGTGGCTATAAATAGAAAAGTAGAATGAGCTGAAAGGGCCAGAAAAAGCTCACTGAGAGATATTGGCTCATAACTGTGACTCTCAAGTAATATGGGGGAAAAAGATTCAATTAAAAGATAAGATGTAAATTCTGTTACTGCCACAAAGCTAGAAAAACTGTTGAGTGAGATCATTGTTGATGTATAAAAATCTAAAGTTATTTTTTAGAGATTTATTTATTTATTTGAAAGCAAAAGTTACAGAGATTGAAGGGGGAGAGAAGAAGAGAGAGAGAGAGAATATGAATCTGGTGGTTCACTCTAAAATTCTATAGCTCTTTTGTGCTGATTTTATATCTTGCAACTTAATGAATTGGTTTATCAATTCAACAGCTTTTAAGTGGAATGTCTACTGTTCTTCCGTGTACAATCTGTTATCTGCAAATGTGGATAGTTGTACTTCTTTTGTTATGATCTTGATACCCTTCTCTTCTTTCTCCTCCTTAACTGCTATTGTTAATAATTCCAAGACTATGTTGGATTAGAGTGTTAAAAGTGGACATCTTGCTCTTGTTACAGAGCTGAGGGGAAATGCTTTCATCTTTTCCCCTTCCAATATGATGTTTGCTTTTGTTTTGTCATTTTCAGCCTGTATTATTTTGAAGTACATTCCTCCTATATCTAATTTTTGAGGGGTTTCATCATGAAGGGAGGTTGGAACTCATCAAATTTTTCCCTGCAGTTATTGAGAAGATCATATATTTTATGTTCATCATTTTGTTGATATAATTTACGCATTTATTCATTTGTGAACTCTGAACCACTTTTGCATTTCTAGAAAAAATCCAATGTGATTATGATATTTTTGATACTGTTTTGGATTCAGTTTGCTGATATTGATAATTTTTACAACTATGCTTATTAAGGATACTGTTCTGTAGTTTTCTTTTTGTGTTGTGTCTATTTTTTTTCTTCATTTTTTTATTTTTTTCTTGTATCAGAGTTTTTTTGGTCTTGTAAGAAAAGTTAGGCAGAGTTCCATACTATTCAGTGTTTTGGAATAGTTCAAAAAGTTGTAGGGCTAGTTCTTTTTTCTTTAAAGATTTCTTTTATTTATTTGAAAGAGTTACACAGAGAGGAAGAGACAGAGAGAGTCTTCCATCTACTGGTTCACTCCCCAGATGGCCGCAATGGCCACCCAAAGCCAGGAGCCAGGAGCCTCTTCTGGGTCTCCCACGTGGGTGCAGGGGCCCAACTTGAGCCATCCTCCACTGCTATCCCAGTTCATAGCAGAGAGCTGGATCTGAAGAGGAGCAGCCAGGACTTGAGCCTGCATCCATATGGGATGCCGGCGCTTCAGGCCAGGGTTTTAACCCGCTATGCCACAGCGCCGACCCCAGCTAGTTCCTCTTTAGAGAAAGCAAACCAAATACTACAATACTAGAATTCATTAGTAAAGCTGTCAGTTATGAAATTGTTCTTTGATGGGAGACATTTATTTACTCATTCAATCTCACGGTTTCTTATGGCTCTGTTTAGATTTTCTGTATCTTCTTGATTTAATCTGATAGGCTATAGGTATCCAAAATTTATTTGGTTTTTTGACATTTTTAAATTTGTTATCAGAAAGTTATTCATAGTAATTTATTGTGATCATTTCAATTTTTGTAGTACCAGTTGTAATGTCTCTTTTTCCATGTACAATTTCATTTATCTGACATATTTTTCTTTGTTAGTCTGCTAAAATTTTTTCTGTTTTGTTTAAATTTTTTTAATAAAAACAGACAATTTTTTTTCAAAAACTGTTATAACTGATAAACCAATTCAATAAAGTTGGAGGATACAAAATGAACATATGAAAAATGTAGCATTTTTACACACTAATGACTTTACTAAAAGAGATTTCAGAAAAGAAATTCCTTTCATAATAACTAACGGAACATCAAATGCTTAGTAATAAATTTAATTAAAGAAGTAAAATGTTTCTACTGTGAAGATTATTAAATATTATTATTAAACATGAAAGAAATTATCAAGGACACACACACAAATGGAGAGGTATTCTTTGGTCATGGATTGGAAGATTAAGACTGTCGAAACAGTACAGTAATCTACTTACTTGATGCAGTGCTTATTTGCAGACTAAAAAACATAATGGAATCCCAAAAGACCAAGAATAGCCAAAACAATTCTGAGCAAATAAATAAATAAATGATCTATGTGGAGCCATCACAATTCCAGATTACAAAGCACACTAAAAATTTCTAGTGGGGGCCGACGCTGTTGTGCAGTAGGTTAATCCTGTGACTGCAGCACTGGCATCCCATATGGATGTCAGTTCTAGTACCAGTTGCTCCTCTTCCAGTCCAGCTCTCTGCTGTGGCACCGAATGGCAGTGGAGGATGGCACAAGTGCTTGGGCCCTGCACCTGCATGGGAGACCAGGAGGAGGTACCTGGCTTCTGGCTTCGGATCAGCGCAGCTCCAGTCATTACGGCCATTTGGAGGGTGAACCAATGGAAGGAAGACCTCTCTCTCTGTCTCTCTCACTGTCTGTAATTCTACCTGTCAAATAAATAAATAAAATCTTTTTTAAAAAAGCCATAGTGATTAAAATGGCATAGTACTGACATAAAAACTGACATTTAGATCAATAGAGTAGAATAGAAAGCCCAGAAATTAATTCATGTACATAAAACCGATTTTTCACAAAGGTTTCAGAACATAAATTGGGGTGTCAGCGCTGTGGTACAGTGGGTTAACGCCCTGGCCTGTAGTGGTGGCATCCCATATGGGCGCACGTTCTAGTCCTGGCTTCTCCTCTTCTGATCCACCTTTCTGCAAAGCAGTAGAAGATGGCCCAAGTCCTTGGGCCCCCACACCCACATAGGAGACCTGGAAGAAGCTCCTGGCTCCTGGCTTTGGATCAGTGCAGCTCTGGCCATTGAGGTTATTTGGGGAGTGAACCATTGGATGGAAGACCTCTCCCTCTCTCTCTGTCTTTCCTCTCTCTGTGTAACTCTGACTTTCAAATAAATAAATATTTTTTTTTTAAAAAAGAACATAAATTGGAGAAAGGATAGTCTTTTCAATAAATGGTCCTGACAAAACTGGACACACATGCACAAACACACACACTCACATGTGGATGGAATTAAATCCTTACTTCTTAACATATATATAAAAATAAACAAGGTGTCAGCTTTGTGGCATTGCAGGTTAAGCTGCCTCCTGCAATGTCAGCATCCTGCATGGGTGCCAATTCAAGTTCTGGAAATTCCACTTCTGAACCAGCTCCCTGCTAATGTGCTGCACCCATATGGAACACCTGGAAGATACTCCTATATCCTAGTTTCAGGCTGGTCTAGCCCCAGCTGCTGCTGTCATTTGGGGAGTAAACCACCAGCTGGAAGACCTCTCTCTCTCTCTCTTTTTCTCTCTCCCCCACCCTATAATTCTGCCTTTCAGATAAATAAATCTGTATTAAAACAAAACAAAAACCTCAAGATGGATCAAAGACCTAAATGTAAGTCCACAAATTATTAAACTGCTAGAATAAAACATAGAAGAAACACTTGAAGAAATTGGTGATGGTGATGACTTCTTGTATAAGATCCCCCAAAGCATAGGCAACAAAAGCAAACTACAGGAATCAGATTTTGTCAAATTTGGAAGCTTCAGCACAACAAAAGAAATGGTCAGTAGAGTGAAGAGATATCCCATGGAGTGGGAGATATTTGTAAGCTACTTACCTCACAAAGAGTTAGTAGCCAGAATATAATAATAATAACTCAAAAACCTGAACAATAACAAAAAAGTCACTCCTGTGAAGAAATAGGTAAAGGACTTGAATAGACAGTTCTCAAAAGAAACACATATGCCCAGAAACTATATGAAAAAATGCTCAACATGATTAGCCATCAAGGAAATACAAACCAAAATCCTCATGCAATATCACTTCACCCAGGTCTGTACAGGTATTATCAAACAGAGAAGAGAATAATGTATGCCGAAGAGAATGTAGGGAAAGGGATGCATATACATGCTTGGTAGGAATTTAAATTATTGCAGCCACTGTATAAAATAGTATAGAGATTTATTCACAAAAACAAAACTATGAATCTGAACTGCCATATCATTTAGTAATTCCACTATTGGATATACACCCAAGAATACATGAACTCTTTGTGTCAAAGACATACCCACTCCACCATGTTTACAGAAGCACCATTCACAGTGGCCAAAAGAGGGATTCAAAGTATCTTTCTTCAGCTGAGTGGATTAAAAATGTGATATATGTAATATTCCATTATATATATAAATAACATGTGGAATATATAGAGAGGGAATAATTAAATACTACTATTTTCAGGAAATGCATGGAACTGGAGGACATCGTGCTTAGTAAAATAATCCAGAAGCACAAAAACAAATACCACATTTTCTCCATTATATGTGGGAACTAAAATTTAAATAAAACCTCAACCTAAATATAGAATATTAATAGTAGAATCTGGAAAGGATGAGAATAATAAAAGGAGTTTCAGTAAAGAACTAGGTAAACCTTCTTTCCACTGGGATTTAACTCACAGAGATCTTTCATGTAGGCTATTCTTTGCTACAGTGTCTTGGCTTTCCATGCCTGAAATGCTCTCATGGGCTTTCTAGCCAGATCTTAATTCTTTAAGGGATGATTCTGAGGCCAGAGTGCTGTTTAGGGCATTTGCCATTTTATGAGTCTGCTGTGTGGCCCATTTCCCATGTTGGATAATTTTCTCCTTTCTAATTCTAACTATTATTATTAGCAGACACTTGGTCTTATTTATGTAATCCCTTTGACACTTATTCCTATCTTTATGATCAGTTATGCAGTTAAAATGATCACTTTAACTAGTAAGATGGCTTTGGTACCTGCCAACTTAATCGGTTTTGGAGTCCCATGGCAAGTTTTTAGCTTTACCCTTAAGGGGTAAGTCCAAGAGAATGTGTATCACACTGTACATCTCCTCCCTCTCTTATTTCCACTTTTTAACAGGGATAATTTTTCAATTGGATTTAAATACCTAAAAATAATTCTGTGTTAAGTAAAGAGTTCTTCCAATGACTTTAAGTTGAAAAAGAAAATACTAAAAAGAATAAAATAGTAAGCTGTTCCTCGACAGTACAAGGACTGATCAAGTCATCGCTTCTTAGTGTCATTCTTCTTAGTTTCATTTGTGCAGGTTCCCCTTTAGGTGCTCAGTTAGTTTTCTCTGATCAGGGAGAACATATATTATTTATCCCTTTGGGACTGGCTTATATCACTCAGTACGATGTTTTCCAGATTCCTCCATTTTGTTGCAAATAACCAGATTTCATTTTTTTTAACATGGCGTAGCATTCTACAGAGTACCTATCCTTTAATTTCTTTATCCCGTCTTCCCATTTCCCTTGGGTAAATTCCAAGGAGTGAGATGGCTGGGTTGTATGGTAGTGCTATATTCAGATTTCTGATGTAAATCCAAACTGTCTTCCACAGTGGCTTTACCAGTTTGCATTCTTATCAATAGTAGATTAGGGAACCTTTTTCTCCACATCCTTGATAGCATTTGTTGTTTGTTGATTTGTGTAAGCCATTCTAACAGGGGTGAGGTGAAACCTCATTGTGAATTTGATTTGCATTTCCCTGATGGTTAGTGATCCTGAACATGTTTTTGTGTGTCTGTTGGCCATTGGGATTTCTTCTTTGGACATGTTTAAGTCCTTTACCCACCTCTTAAGTGTTGTTGTGGGTTTCTTTATCTCTTTGTAGGTTTTCGTTATTAATCCTTTATCAGTTGCATCATTTGCAAATAATTTCTTCCATTCTATAGGTTGTCTCTTCACTTTCCTGACAGTTTCTTTTGCCACACAGAAACTTTTTGATTTGATGCAATCCCAGTTGTTAATTTTGCTTTGGCTGCCTATGCTCTGGGGTCTTTTCCCAGAAGTCCACCTATGGAGAGCTTCCACTTTGATTATGGCCCTGTATTAATAATGTCAGAGTTTGTGGACTCAGAATGCTTCCATAACCTTGGCATCTTGTGACAAGAGCCTCAGGTGATCGCAGGCATCATAAATAAGAGCGTCAATTGTTAAATCACCAACAGGAGTCACTGTGCACTTGCTCCCATAGGTTTTACTATGAGAATTAATGGTAAAATTTGTCTTCAAAAAGTACTTTATACTTTGTGTGTTTGTGTGGGTGCAAACTGTTAAAATCTTTACGTAGTATAGAGTTGATTTTCTGTATATAAAGATAATTAAAAATGAATCTTGATGGAGAATGGGATGGGAGAATGGGAGTAGGAGGTGGGACAGGAATGGGGTAGGAGGGCAATTATGGGGGGAAGAACTGCTATATTCCAAAAGCTGTACCTATGAAATTTATATTTATCAAATAAAAACTTTATAAAAAATAAGATCAAGGGAAAGCTGTATGTGGCACATTAAGTGAGATACTAATATAAAATGCTGATAGGAGAAATGAGGTGAGGGATATATGGAAACTCATTATCTCTCAATTTTTATTTTGTAAATTCAAAGCTATTCTGAAATAAAATGCTAAAAAAGGGGAAGCAAAGAAATCGGTTAACTTTATGTTAAATAAACTAGACCTCAACTAAATGAAGGAAAAAATAACTTCATGTATCATTAACAGCATATTTTCCATGTCTCATGTCAGTGTTTCCATTTTGTACCTCTGAAGCCTGATTTCAATAACTCAACATATATTCAAAGGATAAAATTCAACATAATTATGTTTGTTGTTTGGTCCTTTGTTTTCAAGGGTTTTTAAAAATGGTTTAATTGGGTACTCAAAATACAAATGAGTAATTATTGGAATAATAATTTTTACCTTCATGTTAAGAATATCATAGTTAATATAACTATTTTAAAATACACATTTTATTGTCACTTAAAGAAACTAATAAGCTAATTTTTTTTTTATTTAGGTCTAAGAGCATTGCACCATTGCAAATTGAAAAGATGAAAATGTAATTAAGAAGTTAGCCTAAGCAGTGGCTGGAATGAGCTTTTTAAAAATATTAACTCCCAATCATTCGTTCATTTGTCATTTACTCAGTAATCAAGAATAAAATACATACTGTATTCTAAATCCCTCCATTAGACCCTCAGTAACAAATGTCATGCAAAACATTCAGTTCTAAACTTCTTGAAGGTTAAAATAAAATGGATTCCATTAAGCCTTTTTATTGAATTTTGTACTCTTTAATTTCTCCATATTAATTATTTTGACATATATTTCCTTTAACTTTGCTTTCCTAAATACATATTGTGATATAAAGTAATAATTTGATTCTTTCAGTAATTCTTCATTCTAGAGTAAATAGTCTAGCTTACAACAGAATCAGAAAAAAAATGCGGCAACAGTAAATATTTCTATGAAAGTTTTAATCCATGTTAAACTATCCAGACATTCCTTACAAATATTAATAGCCTAAATTTGGATGATAGAGTAATTATTTTTTTAACCCAGTTAGCTTTATATTGAGTTAACCCTAACATATTCATAAACAAACAGTTGAGATTGTAAATGGTGACATTCTAGATTTTAAGGACTCAGTGAGTATTATTAATCATGGAAAAAAAAAAACAAACTTGTTGGCAAAAAAATCCCATGCACAGTATGTGATAGACAACCACATTATTTTCTTCACTTAGATCCACAACTACTATTGTCCATGAGAAGAGTACAGAGGTTGCTTTTAACTTGAACTGTTCTCAGTGAACATGGCTCCATGGTTCATTTCTTTTTTTTTTTTTTTTTTTAACTTTTATTTAATGAATATAAATTTCCAAAGTACGACTTATGGATTACAATGGCTTCCCCCCCATACCGTCCCTCCCACCCACAACCCTCCCCTTTCCCACTCCCTCTCCCCTTCCATTCACATCAAGATTCATTTTCGATTATCTTAATATACAGAAGATCAGCTTAGTATACATTAAGTATGGATTTCAACAGTTTGCTCCCACACAGAAACAAAAAGTGAAAAATAATAGATGATTTTTTTAAAATGATGATGAAATCAGAGCAGACCTATTGTCATGTTTAATCCCAGTGAGAGTCAAGTTGGGAATTGATAATTTCTTTTTTTTTTTTTTTACATAGGATCAGTTTAGTATGCATTAAGTAAGGATTTCAACAGTTTGCACCCCCATAGAAACACAAAGTGAAATATATTGTTTGAGTACTCGTTATAGCATTAAATCTCAATGTACAGCACATTAAGGATAGAGATCCTACATGAGGAGTAAGTGTACAGTGACTCCTGTTGTTGACTTTACCAATTGACACTCCTGTCTATGGCATCAGTAATCTCCCTATGCTCCAGTCTGACATCCACAATGTCTGATTCCATGGATATGTTGAGGTGTATTATATTTTCCTCTGAAATAATAATTATATCAAATGAATATATTTTTAGTATAGAGCAAATGTATGTTTGCAAATGTCATTGTACTTATAGAATATCAGGTTTCTTTTTTAAAAAATACATTGCTTTACATTTTCATCCAAAATAAGTACAGTAAACTAAAAATCAAGGAAAATACCTGTCTAAAGGAATGAAGTAAGGATCAGAACCAGACTAAAAAAATAAGACACTGGATTAACCAGCCAAGGAACTCAAAATAGCTAAAGGAGTTAATTGAGAAATCATATTTATAAGTGGTGCTGAAACAATATGGTATAGTCACAGAGTTTTCCTCTCATAAAAATCAGCTCAAAATTGATCATGGACCTAAGGGTAACTTAATTTAAAAATTTCTGGCAAATATATAACAAGAGAATGAAAAGATAAACCATACACAAGAAGAGAAAATATTTACCAACACATAATCAGATAAAAAGCTTGTATTCAAAATATGTGACAATATCAGGTTTCAATACCAAAATTGTTGGAGACCTGTGCTGTGACTTATTAGGTTAAGCCTCCACATGTGTCTGTCACATCCCATATAGGTGCCAGTTTCAGTCCTGACTGGTCCATTTCCAATCCAGCTCCCTGCTAATAGCCTGAGAAAGCAGTGGAAGACAGCCCAAGTGTTGGCCCCTGTACCTACATGGGAGTTCTGAATGAAGCTCCTAGCTTCAGATCAGCCCAGCTCTGGCCATTGAGGCCATTTGGGGAGTGAACCAGCAATGGAATACCTCCCTCTCTGTCCCTCTCTCTGTCTGTAACTCAACCTCTCAAATAAATAAGTAAATCTTAAGAAAAAAATTCCAAAACTGTTCAAGCAAATAGCTTTGAACTATTAATTATGGTAAGCCCTAGTTCTCATTTAACTGATAAGTTAAGGTGAGTTTGACTGTCATTTTTCTACAAGATCTCTCTTAAATAAAACAAAATACAGATTTCTTCTTAACACCTGTTCCTATGTCCTTAAAGTTGATTATTGTGTTTTCTATAGCCTGCAAGTAGTAATCTCTTTGAACATTCTCAGTAAGGGATAGTATATGCCAATCCACTTGTCTCCACAATATAAGAAGATGATGTATAATTCCATGGATTGTTCAAGGAACATTCCAGAAATTATAATAAAAACAGAGTAGGGGTGACTTTTTATATACTTAGATATTATTGTCACCACATGTGAGAAATGTTACTTTCAGTAAGCCTTCTAAGGCCATGACAAAGAAAAGGTGGGAAGACAATATTGATATGGCAAATTGCACTTTATTTAAAAATGCTTTTAATATGAATATGGCTTTATAATCTGTCAAATAAAGATGGCACACAGAAATAAAAATAAAGCATCAGAACAAAATTGCTCTTTTCTTTCCTGGGAATAAATTTACACGCCAGTCAAGTATCTGTCAGTGCATCTGCAGAATGAGTGGCATGTCTTAAGCAAGTAAAAGCAGAAGCAGAGTAACTAACAAGAATAACTAAAAGGAGAAGTGGTGAAGTTGACAGCCTTGATGAGCAAGGGGGATTCTTCTCTACCCACAGAATGTATTCAGTTGGAATAATGCCTCCAAGCAAGGAAAGAAATAGTGACAAACTACCAATTATGATGGAGGGAAATGTAAACAGAAATGCAAATCCTGGTATTTAAATCACTCTGATGAGGTATCCAAGTGTATGTGGTAGGGTTATCTTCCCAGCTAGGGTTAGGGCTAGTGATTCATTACCATTTCATTAATATTTACTGATATTAGTCATTTCATGACACTATTTTTTATTGGACTGGGAAAGGTCCTTGATTTCACTTGCTTAGGTGAGATTTTGGAAACCTTTTTTGGAGAAGGCTATTATGTTTCATGCACAAAGAAGAGTCTACCTGGGGTCACCCCAGAGGAGACCCATTATTTCCTGAAGGCACAGTCACCGTTCCAAGATCTTCAGATTCTTAGAATTTCATGGAGTCACACAATAATATTCTCTGTAAGTAAGAGGATGCAAATTTTTACTAGTGTTCAAGTTAAAAAACGTATGTGTAATATAAGGTAATAAACTTTTGCTTTCAAAAGCAAAGTCTGGTGTGACAACTAAAGAGGAAGTACAGATTACAATTCTATTCATCTTTTTTTACATTTAAAAGACATCCTCATTTCAATTCAAATTATTGCATCACAAAGTTTTTCTAGTAATATTTCCATTAAAAATAATACTATGATTACCTAACTCATTAGTACTTAGCCTATACCTGTACTTCTCTTACTTTTAATTGCTTCTATTCTCTTATGAATTTTGGGTTTGGTTTTTTGTTGTTCTAGGTCCTTGAGATGCACTGATAGCTCATTTATTTTGGGCCTTTCCAATTTCTTGATGTAGGCACCAACTGCTATAAACATTCCACTTAACACTGCTTTTCCTGTTTCCCATTATTTTTATATGATGTATTGTTGTCTTCATTTGTTTCCAGACATTTTTTATTTCTTGTTTGATTTCTTCTATGTCCCATGTTCAGGTGCATGTTTGCATACGTTCTAGAGATTTTTGAGTTGTTGATTTCCAGCCTCATTCTATTGTGGTCCAAAAAGATGCATGATATGCTTTTGATTTTTTTCAATTTACTGATAATGCTTTATGGCCTAGCATGTAGTCTATCCTAGAGAATGTTCCATGCACTGGTAAGAAGAATGTATATTCTACAACAATAGGAAGAAAAGTTATGCAGATATCTGTTAGGTCCATTTGGTCTATAGTGTCAATTAACTCTGTTTCCTTGTGGACTTTATGTTTGGTTGATCTGTCCATTGCTGAAAGGTGGGTATTGAAGTTCCCCATTGGTGTTTATGTCTCCCTTTAGATCCAATAACATTTCTTTAAATAGCCAGGTTCCCTGTAATTAGGTTATATATACTTATTATAGTCACATCTTCTTGTTGATCATACATAGTGCCCTTCTTTGTCTCTCTTAACAGTTTTTGTATTAAAGTCAATTTTGTCTGAAATTAAGATGGCTACACCAGCTCTTTTTTGTTTTCTGTTAGTGTGGATTATCTTTATTCATCCTTTTGCTTTCATGTGCATGTATATTTGTTGGTGAGATGTGCTTCTTGTTGGCAGCAAACAGATGAGTATTGCTTTTTAATCCATTCAGCAAGTCTGTACCTTATAAATGGAATGTTGAGATCTTTACATTAAAGGTGTCTATTGATTAATAATGACTTGATTCTCCCATTTTTTCCATAACTATTCCTATTGATTCTTGGATTTCCTTTGTACTTTTACTGGGAGATTTTCTGTCTTGATCTTCTTTCTTAGTGATGACCATGTTTCTGTGTTTCTATGTTTAGCACATACTTAAGCATCTTTTGTAAGGCTATAAGAGTCATGAGAAATCATGAGAAATTCAATTTCTGTTTGTTGTGGAAGGTCTTTATTTCTTCTTCATCCATCAGTGAGAGTTTTACAGGGTACAGTATTCTGGTTTGACAACTTTTTTGTTTTTTTTCCTCTTAAGACATGGAATATATCTCACCATTCTCTCTCTCTCTTTTTTTTATTTGACAGGTAGAGTTAAGTCAGTGAGAGAGTGAGACAGAGATAAAGGTCTTCCTTCCATTGGTTCACTCCCCAAATGGCCACCACAGCTGGCACTGTGCCAATCTAAAGCCAGGAGCCAGGTGCCTCCTCCTGGTCTCTCATGCGGGTGCAGGGGCACAAGCACTTTGGCCATCCTCCACTGCCCTCCCTGGCCACAGCAGATAGCTGGATTGTAAGAGGAGCAGCCGGGACCAGAACCTGGTGCTCATATGGGATGCTGGCGCCACAGGTAAAGGAATAGCCAAGTGAGCCACGGGACTACCTCAGCATTCTCTCTTAACCTGAAGGGTTTTTGATGAGAAGTCAGTTATGACTCTAATTTGAAATCCTCTGACAGACATCTTGAGTTTCTTTCTTGCACATTTTATAAACTTGTCTTTATGTTTTACTATGGAGAGTTTAACTACAATTTGTCATGGTGAAGATCTTTTCTGGTTATGTCTATTAGTTCTACGTGCTTCTTATATTTGGACATCCCTTTTTTTCCCTACAAATTAGGGAAGTTTTCTGTAATTATTTCACAAAAATGGCTTTCTAATCCAGTCTCTCTCTCCATGACTTCAGAAACTCCTAAGTCCTGTATCTTGATCACTTGGTAGTATTCCATAAATCTCCAAAACAGTTTTTAGTTTTCTAAATTTTTTTCTTTTTTTGGTCTAACTGTAAAATTACTAGAGATTTGTCTTCTGAGATACTCTTTCTGCCTCACCAAGTCTGTTGTTAAGGCTTTCTACCACATTTTTTATTTGCTCATTTAATTCTTAATTTCCAATATTTCATTTTAATTTCTCTTTAAAATCTCTATTTCATGGGAAAATTTTTCATTCATATTGTGTATAGATTTATTTAATTCTTGGATTTGCTTCTGATTACTTCTAAATAATCCTACAATCAATTTTTTTTTTAATTCTGCTTCCAGCATTCCTTCATTCTCTTTATCTTCATATTCCAGTATGAAGTGTTGTGTCCCTTTTGGGAGTCAAGTTATTTTTCTTATTCTTGTTTCTCAAATTTGTGCATTTATTTTTAGGCATTTGTGGAGATACGTTCTTTCCCCATGATTGCTTAAATCTTTAGACTATGCCTCTATAGCTTAGGGGAATGCCTCTTTTTTCAGCGAATGCCCAGAGATGTGTGCTGGGTGTGACCCAGGAGCTCTATACAGTGCTCCAGGGTAAGGGGAGCGTCCAAGGTGACACTCAATTGGTTGTGGTAAGGCTCTCTCTTTTTTATTTTTTTAACAGAAGGAAGGTTTGATTAGGTCTGTTGGTTGTAGTCTCACACTCACTTCTTTTCCTCCAAGGGGAACAATGCTTAGGCACTAGCCCAAGTGGTTACAATATTCATCAGTGCTGCTACAAGAACCACATAAAGGATCCATGCATTCCTCAGTGTGAGCATAGATCCCACAGTAATGACTCTCAACAGGTGATCAGGGAGCCCTGAGTGTGTGGAGTTACCCACAGTGAACACTCAGAGACCTACCCACACCCTGTGCTCACCCATGTAGCCATAGTGTTTTCAAAGTTCATAACAGCACACAAAGCCCCCCTATCAATTCTCCCAGCCAGACTCAGGTATCTCCTCTCATCTGGTTGCTGGTCATGGCAACACAAGCTACTGTAGCTGTTACATATGTCCAAAATGGCACCTGCCATTAGTTAGTTACAGGGAGATGGTGCCCGGTGTTTCGGGAAAGAAAAACATGCCCCCCATCTTTTTTTAATCTAGGTTGGCAGGTACAATGTTCCCTGCTGGATTCCAAGCTGTACTCATGTCAGGCCCTTCTGGAAGCTTTATCACCAGTGGCTTGGGCTTGTGCAGTCTGATCTCACCTCACTCTCCAAAGCTGGCTTCTGGGGTCCTGAATTGTGTGCATCCACATTCTCCATGTAGATCTAAAGTGTCCCTCTTATTTGCGTGGAATTTCCTCTGCAGTTTTCTTCCTAACTCTTCCCTGAGATTGTACTATCTTCACTTTATTCCTTTAAAATATCTTTTCATAGACTATAGCAGTAAGCTCCATCCTTATTCCACCATCTTGGAATGTATTTTTCAGTTTTATCACAAGAATTGCAAGGGATTAGTGATTCTACCCTTCTGAGTTTTGGATTATCATGAGAATAGAAAGGAAAAGTTACCAATCCCATCTTTCTGTTAGCTTTTTGTTTTAGCAGGAGCAAGCTAGACAAGACAGACAGGATTGCAAATCTAGCCTTTTGATATGTTTTGTCTCTACCTCTGCTGATTGTTAGCTGGTATTCTTTTTCCCCAAAAAATTGTGCTTAACAAATGCTGCTGGAGAAACTGGGTCTCCATGTGAAGAAGTGGGAAACTAGACCCCAACCTTACACCGTATACAAAAATCCACTCAAATGGATCAAAGACATAAATTTATGACCTGATATCATCAAATCATTAGAGAACATGAGGGAAACTCTACAAGACATTGGCCCAGGCAAAAAGTTCTTGGAAAAGACCCAGGAGCACAGGTGATTAAAACCAAAATTAACAAATGGGATTACATCAAGCTGAGGAGCTTTTGCACTAAAAAAAAGATACGCTCAGCAAAGTAAACAGACAGTGGACAGAATGGGAGAAAATGTTTTCAAGCTGTACAACTGATAAAGTATTAACATTCAGAATCTATAAAGAGCTCAAGGAACTCAACAATAAAAAAAGCAAGCAATCCAGTGAAAAAACGGGCAAAGGACTTAAACAGGCATTTTTCAAGAGAGAAAACTCAGATGGCCAATAGACACTTGCAAAAATGCTCAGGATCACTAGCTATCAGGGATATGCAAATCAAAACCACAAAGAGGTTCTACCTCACTCCATTTATAATGGCTAGCATACAGAAATAAACAAATGACAAATTCTGGTGATGATGTAGGAGAAAAGGTACCCTGATCCACTGCTGGGGGGAATGTAAACTGGTGCAACCACTATGGAAGACGGTATGGAGATCTGAAATATAGATATGAATATAGACCTACCATATGATTCAGCCATCGCACTTTGGGAATTTACCCAAACCAAAAGAAATCAGCAGATGAAAGAATTATCTGTACTACTATGTTCATAGCAGCACAATTTACAGTAGCTAAGATATGAAATTAACCTATATGCCCATGAACTGTTGACTGGATTAAGAAACTAAGGTATATATACACCATGAAGTGCTACTCAGCTATAAAAAAATAAAATTTTTTCTTTTGCAACAAGATGGTCACAACTGGAAACCATTATATTCAGTGAAATAAACCACTCCTCAATAGATAGATATATGTTTTCCTTGATTTGATGTAACTAATAGAATACCTAAAATGCAATGTTTTGGAGTGAAATAAACATTTTGAGAATAGATGCTTGTTTATGGTCCTAGTCTCTTCCATTGAGGAACAAGCTTCTGTTTTGTTTTGTTCTCTTTTTCTTCATACCATTTATTGAACTCTTTGATTTACAGTAGAATTAACAATATGATCATTAAGTATACTGAAAAATAGAACATTATCAAAATCAAGAATGTGGGTGGGAAGGAGGGCAGGGGAGAAGTCCCACTAAGTTTCTAAATCTGCATATATGAAATATATAAAACTTTTATAACAAATAAAATTTAAAAACACATTGTGCTTAAAAGACTTGACTGTCATAGTTTCTTGGGTTTGTCTCTCTTGGAGACCCCTCGTAGCTGTTGGGCTAGGATGTTTCTGACTTAAATAAATCTTGCTTTGCCCACTGCTCTGTCCTTGTGGCAATTTTTCTTTCACTTGAGACAAAGAACCAATGTCACCTTTCTTCACTGCCATAATATCAGTAGCATCATCTGTAAGATATATATTTTAGTTGTATCTTACTTTCACTTTTACTTAGGTAGAAAATCAGGAAAGATTTTAGTTTGTGTGCTAAAAGAAGTAAATCGTGTACACACATTTTCAATGTTAAAAGGTGTTTACATGTCACTTGACAGTAGGGAAACTGGCACCATCTTTTAGCAGGTGTTTCATGGTAACATTGCCAAGAAAGGAATAAATAAGTCTGTGTACCTCCTGAGCTGATACACAGAGAAAAACACAAATTTGCTCTTAACATTCCTTCTGAAACCATATCCTGAATAGAATCATGGTGGTACATCAAACAAACCCAAACTGAGAAGTGTTCTGTAAGATAATGCACTTTACAATGTCAATGTCATGAAATACAATAAAAAATTAAGGGACTCTTCCATATTTACCTTATGACTGACTACAATGCAAGATTCTGCATTTTTGTTTTATCTAAAGGACATTTTGAAGATGACTGGTAAGAATCTGAATAATATCTGTATATTAAATAATAACACTGTGTTAAAGTTATTATTTTGAAATTATTATTTATACTGTGATAAAATAAGAGTGCCCCAGTTTATACAAAATACAAGCAGTAAACTCAATAAAGAAATACTTTGCATTCAACTTATTTTCAAATATAGTAAATTTGGGGAATAATTTATAGAATGTTTTCTACTAAACTTGCAACTTCTCCATAAATCTATAATTATGTAAAAATTCACAGTTAAAAAAACAATAAATGTATAGTGAGCACATTTACTGTCTCTTAAGAGACAGAAATTTCCTTCTGACATAAAATTAATAATTTTAAACATAAATGGAAATGCAATAATCAACCAGAAGTGTTTGTATTAATTTATAACATAGACCATTATTTTATTTCCTCCCATTTATGAGCTATGTATCTCTCAAAAAACAAAAGTCTTATAAAATTCTAGTGTCTATAACAATTTAAAATTACCTTTGCATTTTTCTCTTTTTTCCTTTGCTGCCTAATTTGTGTACATGCTTTTGACATCTGTAGGCATATTTTAATCTCATTGAAAAACCTCAGGAGGCTGAAGAGATTGCTATCCTTATCCAAGCAACATGGCAAATGATTTTTACACAAAACCATGTTGCTTTGCTCCAAGTAATCAGGGTCCATTGCTCTGAAAAGAAAATAGGGAAATAATGAAATATCATGGACTTATCTCTGGTAAATGCAGGTCAAAGTGTAAGTTGAAAATATGCACATCCATAAAGTTTCCTCTCATAGATGTGTTTTTAAAGTTGTATTTTAAATTTAGGAAGCTGACATTAAAACCACTACAAGACAAAACATGTATTGTAAATGGCTGAAAAGAGAAAATAAAATTATGTCATGCATGATTTAAGAAGGCACAGTCCCATCTACTAAGGCAAGTAATTCATGTGAAAAATTAGGTTTTAAGCTAACATATTTTATCTTCCTAACACATTCAGAATCTCCATGTAGTTATACATATGCCGATTAAGTCATACTCCCATGAAAATAAAATATACTTACCAAAGGAATAGACTTTTATATGAATTTAGAAGGAGGAGACCAAGAAGCTTAACTAATTCTTGCCTTACAGGGGGGTGTTTCAAGCACTGGCATTGTGCTTAGTAGCCTTTGATCTCCAATGAAATTTATATTCATGGCCATCTAACACAGAAAAGACTGAATAAAGTGAAAACATAAAGGACAATGCCCCAAGGGAAGCATAAAGATACAGTTGTATTTTAATATCATTTTTCTACATAACAACAGTAATAATGTCCTGGATTTCAATTTCTTTTTGCATTCAAGTGCCTCAAAGAACTTAGTAAAGTCGAAGAAGCCTGCTGGCCATGCAAGTTAGTCAAGTATTATTACCTATTTTATTGGAAGGTAAGTCAGTATATGGTCAACTTTAAAGATTATTCCAAAGCAAAATATTCTTTACCAGTTCCAAACATTTTAACTACATCAAGTTATGTCCAAAGGGCAAATGACTAGGAAAATAACAGTGAGAAACAGTTAGAGGAAAAAACAAAAATCTAAGGTTGGAAAAAGTTTTCAATGTTTATATATAAGCATTGGAGGGTTTATATATAACATTAGAGGGTTTATTTCAGAAGCAGTGTGCAACTTGGAATGATGTAGTCTTTAGTATAAAATCAGTTTGAACCTAGAAAAAAAAAGGGACTTTTTTATTTTTACTTTTTTTAATTTCTTATTTTATTTTATTTTATTTTTTATTTTTGACAGGCAGAGTGGACAGTGAGAGAGAGAGACAGAGAGAAAGGTCTTCATTTTTCCATTGGTTCACCCTCCAATGGCCACTGCGGCCGGTGCGCTGCGGCCAGCGCGCCACTCTGATCCGAAGCCAGGAATCAGGTGCTTCTCCTGGTATCCCATGCTTTACCTGCTATGCCACAATGCAGGCCCTGGGACACAGGGGTACTCTCTTTTAGACAAAAAAAGTGCAAAACAGAAAGCACTTAGTTTAGTTGGCATTTAAGGGAAACCACATGTTCAAGTTAACTGAGTCCATGTGGCACAGCAAAGATTTCCTGGAAGCTTTTATCTTGGCCGTTGAAACAGGACACTGCCTTGGCAAGGTGGCAAAGTCTAGCCTCTGTTTTTGTCCATGGACACAGAATACAGTCGAATATGGGTCTAACCGCTAGTCAGCAAACAGCTGACCAGCTCCATTTTGAATATAGGCCCAGTTAGTGAAGCAGAATACATCTTGGAAATTTAGATTTTCCCAGTGATCACACTTCCCCCTTTTGACCAAATACTGTTGGCAGTGTTGATGATTATGTCACTAGCATCCCATTATAGTGCCAAAGTGCTTGATTACGTGTTCTGAGTTCATCTAGTCTCACATTGGGATTCTTGCAGCAGGGCAATAACAGTTGGGACGATTTACCTATAAAAGGTGCTCAGGTACCTTTCAAACCTAAATAGTCACATCTTGGATTAAACTGGTTGCTGTTTCTGGTTGAAATGAGTCCATGGTCTTAAGATGTGATTCTGAGATTTTAAAAGAGGTGAGAATAGATTCTGGTTATCAACCCTTTATCTGTTGCATAGTTTGCAAATATTTTTTTTCCATTCTGTCCGTTGCCTCTTCACTTTCCTGACTGTTTCTTTTGAAGTACAGAAACTTCTCAATTTGATGCAATCCCAAATGTTAATTTTGGCTTTGACTGCCTGTGCTTCTGGGGTGTTTTCCAATAAGTCATTGCCGGTACCTATATCTTGCAGGGTTTTTCCAATGCTCTCTAATAATTTGATGGTGTTGGGTCATAGATTTAGGTCTTTAATCCATGTTGAGTGGATTTTTATGTAAGGTGAAAGGTAGGGGTCTTACTTCATGCTTCTGCAAGTGGAAATCCAATTTTCCCAGCAACATTTATTGAATAGACTGTCCTTACTCCAGGGATTGGATTTGGATCCTTGATCAAATATGAGTTGGCTGTAGATGTTTGGATTGATTACTGGTGTTTCTATTCTGTTCCATTGGTCTATCCATCTGTTTCTGTACCAGTACCATGCTGTTTTGATTACAACTGCCCTGTAGTATGTCCTGAAATCTGGTATTGTGATGCCTCCGGCTTTGTTTTTGTTGTACAAGATTGCTTTAGCTATTCAAGGTCTCCTGTGTCTCCAAATGAATTTCAGCATCATTTTTTTCCAGATCTGAGAAGAAGGTCTTCGGGATCTTGATTGGTATTGCATTGAATCTATAAATTGCTTTTGGGAGAATGGACATTTTGATGATGTTGATTCTTCCAATCCATGAGCATGGAAGATTTTTCCATTTCTTGGTATCCTCTTCTATTTCTTTCTTTAAGGTTTTGTAATTTTCATCATAGAGATCCTTAACGTCCTTGGTTAAGTTTATTCCAAGGTATTTGATTGTTTTTGTAGCTAGTGTGAATGGGATTGATCTTAGAAGTTCTTCCTCTGCCGTGGCATTGCCTGTGTATACAAAGGCTGTTGATTTTTGTGCATTGATTTTATATCCTGCTACTTTGCCAAACTCCTCTATGAGTTCCAATAGTCTCTTAGTAGAGTTCTTTGGATCCCCTAAGTAAAGAATCATATCATCTGCAAAGAGGGATAGTTTGAGTTCTTCCTTCACAATCTGTATCCCTTTAATTTCTTTTTCTTGCCTAATAGCTCTGGCTAAAACTTCCAGAACTATATTGAATAGCAGTGGTGAGAGTGGGCATCCCTGTCTGCTACCAGATATCAATGGAAATATTTCCAACTTTTCCCCATTCAATAGGATGTTGGCTGTGGGTTTTTCATAGATTGCTTTGATTGTATTGAGGAATGATCCTTCCATACCCAGTTTGCTCAGAGTTTTCATCATGAAAGGGTGTTGTATTTTATCAAATGCTTTCTCAGTGTCTATTGAGATAATCATATGGTTTTTCATCTGCAGTCTGTTAATGTGTTGTATCACGTTGATTGTTTTGCGCACATTGAACCATCCCTGCATGCCAGGGATAAATCCCACTTGGTCTGGGTGGATGATCTTTCTGATGTGTTGTTGCATTCTATTGGCCAGAATTTTATTGAGGATTTTTGCATCTATGTTCATCAGGGATATTGGTCTGTAATTCTCTTTCAATGCTGCCTCTTTTTCCAGCTTAGGAATTAAAGTGATGCTGGCTTCATAGAAAGAATTTGGGAGGATTCTCTTTTTTTCGATTGTTCTGAATAGATTGAGAAGCATTGGAGTTAGTTCTTCTTTAAATGTCTGGTAGAATTCAGCAGTGAATCCATCTGGTCCTGGGCTTTACTTTGTTAGGAGGGCATTTATTACTGTTTCAATTTCTTTCTCAGTTATTGGTCTGTTTAGGTTTTATCTGTCTTCCTGGTTCAATTTAGGTAGATTGCATGTGTCCAGGGATCTATCCATTTCTGATAGGTTTCCCTGTTTGCTGGCATACAATTCCTTGTAGAGAAGTTTCTGTACTGCAAAAGAAACAGGAAAGTGAAGACACAACCGACAGAATGGGGAAAAATATTTGCAAAGTATGCAACAAATAAAGCACTAATAACCAGAATCTACAAAGAAATCAAGAAACTCCACAAGATCAAAACAAACAACCCACTTAAGAGATGGGCCAAGGACCTCAATAGACATTTTCAAAAGAGGAAATCCAAATGGCCAACAGGCACATGAAAACATGTTCAGGATCACTAGCAATCAGCGAAATGCAAATCAAAACCACAATGAGGTTTCACCTCACCCCAGTTAGAATGGCTCACATTCAGAAATCTACCAACAACAGATGCTGGAGAGGATGTGGGGAAAAAGGGACACTAACACACTGTTGGTGGGGATGCAAACTGGTTAAGCCACTATGGAAGTCAGTCTGGAGATTCCTCAGAAACCTGAATATAACCCTACCATACAACCCAGCCATCCCACTCTTTGGAATTTACCCAAAGGAAATTAAATTGGCAAACAAAAAAGACATCTGCACATCAATGTTTATTGCAGCTCAATTCATAATAGCCAAGATCTGGAACCAACCCAAATGCCCATCAACAGTAGACTGGATAAAGAAATTATGGGACATGTACTCTATAGAATACTATACAGCAGTGAAAAACAATGAAACCCGGTCATTTGCAACAAGATGGAGGAATCTGGAACACATCATGCTGAGTGAACTAAGCCAGTCCCAAAGGGACAAATATCATATGTTCTCCCTGATTGGCAACAACTAACTGAGCACCAAAGGGGAAACCTTTGAAGTGAAATGGACAGTATGAGAAACAGTGACTTGATCAGTTCTTGTGCTGCCTGTTGATGTACAATGTTTTACTTTATCCATGTTAGTATTTTTTTTTTGTTCTAGTACTATTGGTTGAACTCTGTAATTAACATACAATTATTCTTAGGTGTTTACATTTTAACTGAAAAGCAATCCCTGTTAGCAATTTGGAAAAGATTATGCTGAGTGAAATAAGCCAGTCCCAAAGGGACAAATATCATATATTCTCCCTGATCGGTGACAAATAACCAAGCACCTAAAAGGAAACCTGTTGTAGTGAAATGAACACTATAAGAATCGGTGACTTGATCAGCCCCTGCCCTGACTGTTGATCAACAACTTAATACGTTATCCCTCTTAGTATTTTTTTTGTTGGTTCTACTTAATACATTTGGTTGAATACTGTAATCAATACACATTTATTCTTAAGTGTTGAAAGTTAACTGAAAAGTGATCCCTGTTAAATATAAAAGTGGGAATAAGAGAGGATAGAGATGTGCGATTTGGGACATGTTCAAGCTGACTTGTCCCAAACGGTAGAGTTAGAAACATACCAGGGGATTCCAATTCAATCCCATCAAGGTAGCATGTACCAATGCCATCTCACTAGTCCAAGTGATCAATTTCTGTTCACAATTGATCATAATGACAGGACTAAGAGCCAAAGGGATCACATAAACAAGACTAGTGTCTGCAAATACTAGCTGATAGAATCAAAAAGGGAGAGAATGATCCAACATGGGAAGTGAGATACTCAGCAGACTCATAGAATGGCAGATGTCCTAAACAGCACTCTGGCCTCAGAATCAGCCCTTAAGGCATGCGGATCTGGCTGAAAAGCCCATGAGAGTATTTCAGGCATGGAAAGCCAAGACACTCTGGCCAAAAAAAAAAAAAAAATAACCTAAATGAAAGACCTCCACGAGTGAGATCCCAGTGGAAAGAATGGGTCATCAAAGAAGGAGATACCTTTCTCTGAAGAGAGGAGAGGACTTCCACTTTGACTATGACCTTGTTTAAATATGATCAAAGTTGGTGAACTCAAAAGGCTTCCATAGCCTTGGCAACTCATGACAAGCTCCTAGGGTGATTACTGATACCATAAGCAAGAGTGTCAAGTTGTTAAGTCAACAACAGGAGTCACTGTGCACTTACTCCTCATGTAGGATCTCTGTCCTTAATGTGCTGTACATTGTGATTTAATGCTATAAATAGTACTCAAACAGTATTTTTCACTTTGTGTTTCTATGTGGGTGCAAACTGTTGAAATCTTTACTTAATATATGCTAAACTGATCTTTTGTATATAAAGAGAATTGAAAATGAATCTTGATGTGAATGGAAGGGGAGAGGGAGTGGGAAAGGGGTGGGTTGTGGGTGGGAGGGAAATTATGGGGGGGGGAATCCATTGTAATCCATAAGCTGTACTTTGGAAATTTATATTCATTAAACAAAAGTTTAAAAAAGAGTTGAGAATAATCTTAAAAAGTATTCAAATGCTCAGTGCTAATCTAAAGAGGACCACTAAGAACTGTAGAGCAGAACACAAGAAAGAACCAATACCAGAGGGCAGCCAGCTGAAAAAGCTGAGTGAACCATGGGAAGATACTCCTCCTAGGAACTTAGCCATTATTTATATTTTGGAAGTGTGCAGTTTAACCTATTTACAAGTATTTACCCAAGTACAGTCCAAAGCATTTGTGACAGCACAAACATTGCTCTGAGAAGCCAAAAAATAACCAAGCCATGGGGTTTTTCCAAGACTACACAAGCAAGAGAATCAAGGCTTACAGTTGGCTCTATTGGTCTGAATGATAGATAAAGCAATTCTATTGAGGTGTAGGAAATATTTCTGATTATGTGTTTATGCCAAGCAGTGCCAAAGCATATCAGGATACCAATTTTCTTCCAGGTGTAGCCTGATCATTGAGATCAATTTTTTGGTAAACCAAATCCTTAGGAATTCCAAAAGCTGTCATGCTTATAATTTGAGTGGTTGTGATCTATAGCTTATCATATGTAATCACTTACAGTTCTATTATAATTAATCCATAACAGAAAGTATTTTTCATCCATAATAGAAAGCATAGGATTTGGATTGAGGACTGCTATCCAGTTATAAGAAAGCAAGTGGTATGTTTAAACATCCTAAGAGGCAGATTCATACCATTCTCCAACTGTGCAGTTTTGTCTCAAATATTTGGTTTGATGCCCACAGATTAAAATTACAAAGCATAACAAAGGTGCTTGGGCATGTTTTTGAGATTTAGAGAACCGTTTGTCAGGAGGGAGACGAAAATAATGGAAAATCAATCACCAGTAAGAAGAGGAAGAGAACAAGACAGTGTGGGGTGATTCATTTGGCAATGAAGGGCAAGAGTATCTTTCCCAGTTAATGTGTACATTTTGTGAAAACATACACATCTTTGATAAAGGAGCTTACCATTATGAGTTTTTTTCTGTAGCCCAGGCTAACACATGAGGTCAAACCCAGAGGAGAGAAGACAGATATACCGTTTTTAGAGAGTGAAGTTGGTTGGCATGGTTGGTTTCTACAACCACAGGAGGAGCAAGGGAAAAGAAGAGTAGGGGAGTTTTACAATTTGTGCCTGAATGGCCTTAATTTTGAGTGTTCTAGAATGGGCCAAGTCATGAATAAAGGTTAAATTTCCTCTTGTAGGTTGTTTGGGAGGAAGGGATGAAAATTTAGACCTACCTAGAGACTTTTCTTTCCATGAAAAGAAGAGTCCTCTTTTTCCAATTTCCCACTTTTGGTTATAGGTGAAAACACTTGAGACTGTTAGATTGTGATACAGGTATGTAGGATCAGACAGGCAATGGAAATAGAGTGTCCTTTAGAGGGCAAGCCAAGTAGCTTCTCCTATAAGGCAGCTGCTTTGGGAACAGTGTCAACTATTTTATTTCCTTTGCTCTCTTCTATCTAAAAAGAAGAACAACCCTGCACTTTAATAATATCTAGAGTCATGGAGCTAGAATTTCATCTAAGAGAGCAACAGCATGGTCTTAGTTCTTTATTTATTGTTCAGAAAGACTTAGAAGACTTGATGATTCCAGAGCATGCCAAAATCATAAGCCATACCTAAGGCATAGCTGTTGTCTGCGTAAAAGTGTACAGATACATCTTTGGCCAGGAGGCATGCTTTGTTGAGGGCACAGAGATTTGCTTGTCGTGTGAATAAGGCTTTAGGAAGGGCTCTGATTTTATAATCTCAAGATAGATTATAGTCTATCTAGTCTGATAATGACACCATGTCCTTGAAGACTCACCTGCAAATCAAATTGTCTGTAATGGATAACTGATTATCTTATAAATCAATCAAAGAATAAGGTGTTGATCAGTAAGAGTGAAACCATCAGAAGTAATACCATTTACTGGAAGGTACACTGGGTTTGCAGTGTTGAATAGACTGCAGTGCGTAATACTGTGTTAAATTGAAGAATGGAATAGGTTATTAAAGTTAGTTAGTCTATTATAGTTAGTTAGGCAACTAGTGCAGAGGAGTTGAGTGTGATAATCTTTAAGAAAGGCTCCCGAAGAGTGGAGTGTATAGATGGTGACGGGGGGCAGGGGGGTTATATAATAATCTATTCTGTGGGTGTTTGGAGTAAATAGGTGGTTTTTATGAATATAGATGTAGGAACCCCTGGGATGCTGGGTTGGTCTAGTGTTGACTATAATACCCTATTAGTCCATTTTGTACTCCATGGGGTAGAGTAAAGACTACCAAGGCATTCCCATCTCATTCATGAATGAATAAGTGAAAGAGAAGTTTGTAATTGAGGTGCCCTAAGGTGACGGCCAAAGTTAGTTGAGTCTGTTCTAAGATGTTTTCTCATTAGAAGACTATTGAATCAGATCAGGAAAGGGAAATTTTTAGGAAACTGTAAATAAGCCACATCAATAAGAAATTCTTGATGTAAATTTCAGCAATAACGTGAAAGCCCTAGAAACTTCCAGAATTACCTTGCGGTTTAAGAAAAATGAAAAGTCAGTATACTATGAAGGAAAGAAGGGTCAACATTAAGTTTCAAGAGGAGACTCATATACTTATTTGAGGTCTGAAAGATTTGAAGTCTTTTCTGTGATACGTTATGTGTCCAGAGGCAAAATTATGAAGTAAGCAGATCTTGTCAGCCAGGAAATTTTCCTGGGATTGGAAATAGAATTGCACGTCATCTGCATATTGAAGCAAGATTGAATCTTTAGGAAGAAACATTAACTAAGTCAGTACAAAGGATTTGAGAGAAGTAGGTGGGACTTTCAGTATATCCTAAGTGAAATAGTGTCTACATATATTTCTAGGTGAACACAATTAGTTATCAGATGTTGGGGTCTACTGGTATCTTGTAGAGATCAATAGCTAAAAATCATTGGCTCTCAAGGGAACATTGGATAACAAGGTATGAAGTTCAGGGAATACTGAGTATTGAAAATTAATTGCGCTGTTAATAGCTGATCTCTTACACAAATGTCATCCTTTTCCATTAAGCTTATAAACATGATAAGGATATCTCAGGGTTGGTGTGAAGGACAACAAGTTTCTTATGAAAGATATCCTTTATGGATTATATATCAGCCAAGGCCTCAGTGATTGCTCTCTATCTTAAGTGGATGCACTGAATGGATATTACTAACATTTGTATTCAATTATATCCTTCCTAGGATGTATATAGGATATGATGGATCAAGCAAAAAACAATGACTGGGGCTGGCATTGTGGAACAGTGACTTAAGCATCCTATATGGGTGCTGATTTAAGTGCCAGCTGCTCCATTTCTGATCCAGCACCTTGCCAATGAGCCTGGGAAAGCTGCAGAAGTTTGCCGAAGTACTTGGGTTCATGCCACTCATAAGGAAGACCCAGATGGAGTTCTTGGCCCCCAGCTTCCACTTGCCCCAGCACCAGTGGATGTTGACTATTTGAAGAGTGAACAAGTGAAAGGAAGAGCTTTCTGTCTGGCTCTTCCTCTATCTTAACAACTTTGCCTTTCAAATTAATAAATAAATACATTCATTATTTTTAAAAATATATTTCATTTTACTTATTTGAAAGGCAGTTCAGAGAGAGAGGGAGAGGCACAGAAAGAGAGAGAGGGAGAGAGCTCTTCCATTTGCTGGTTCATTCCACAAATGGCCACAACAGAAAAAGTAGGCCAGATCAAAGCCAGGAGCCAGGAGTTTCTTCCAGGTCTCACACCTGGGTGGAGGGGTCTAGGGACTTGGGTCAGCTTCTGCTGCTTACCAAGGTAGGAAGCTGGGTTTTAAGTGGAGCTGCCAGATCTTGAACCTGACACTGTAGACAGTGGCTTTATTTGTTATGCCACAATGCTGGCTCCAATAAATAAATCTGTAAATAAAAGGAAGTAACTCTCTGAGATAACTTCCAACTAGAAGGAAATGAGTAAGGACTAAACAACCATTATGTTGATTGGTAACCCCAACAATCTAGATGAACTAAGAACTCTGGGTAGGAGACATATATAATATGTCCGGATTTGCCAACTCTGATCTTATTTAGACAAGGGCATAGTCAAAGTGGAAGTTCTTCCCACTCTTCAGAGAAAAGTACCTCTTTCTTTGATCGCCCGTTCTTTCTGCTGGGATCTCACACACAGAGATCTTTTATTTAGGTGTTTGTTTTTTTTTTTTTTTTTTTTTTTTTTTTTTGCCAGAGTGTCTTGGCTTTCCATGCCTGAAATACTCTCATGGGCTTTTTAGCCAGATCCGGATGCCTTAAGGGCTGATTCTGAGGCCAGAGTGCTGTTTAGGACATCTGCCATTCTAGGAGTCTGCTGTGTATCCCGCTTCCCATGTTGGATTGTTCTCTCCCTTTTTTATTCTATCAGTTAGTGTTAGCAGACACAGTCTTGTTTATGTGATCCCTTTAACTCTTAATCCTATCATTATGATCAATTATGAACTGAAACTGATCCCTTGGACTAGTGAGATGGCTTTGGTACATGCCACTTGATGGGATTGATTTGGAATCCCCTGGCACGTTTCTAACTCTACCATTAGGGTTAAGTCCAATTGAGCATGTGCTGAACCATACATCTCCTTCCTCTCTTATTCCCACTCTTATATTTAATAGGGATCACTTTTCAGTTCAATTTGAACACCTAAGAATTATTGTGTGTTAATTAAAGAGTTCAACCAATGGTATTAAGTAGAACAAAAAAGTACTTAAAAGGAATAAAGTAGTAAGTTGGTCTCAACAGTCAGGACGAGGGCTGATCAAGTCATTGTTTCTAATAGTGTCCATTTCACTTCAACAGGATTCCCCTTTGGTGCTCGGTTAGTTGTCGCTGATCAGGGAGAACATATGATATTTGTTCCTTTGGGACTGCCTTATTTCACTCAGCATGATGTTTTCCATATTCCTCCATTTTGTTGCAAATGACTGGATTTCATTTTTTGACTGCTGTATAGTATTCTACAGTGTATATATCCCATTTTTTCTTTATCCAGTCTTCTGTTAATGGGCCTTTAGATTGATTCCATGTCTTAGCTATTGTGATTTGAGCTGCAATAAACATTGAGATGCAGACAGCTCTTTTATTTGCCAATTTAATTTCCTTTGAGTAAATTCCAAGGAGTGGGATGGCTGGATTGTATGGTAGGAGTTGGCGAAGTCAAGAGGCTTCCATAGCCTTGGTAGCTCATGACAAGTAATTGGGTGATTACCTACGTCATAAATAAGAGTGTCAATTGTTAAATCAACAACAGGAGTCACTGTGCACTTACTCCCCATGTATGATCTCTGTCCTTAATGTGTGTGAATCTTGAAGAAGAATGTGATGGGAGAGGAAATGGGAGATGGGATGGTTGTGGGTGGGAGGGTGGTTATGGGGGGAAAACACACTATAATCCAAAAGTTGTACTTTGGAAATTTATATTTATTAAATAAAAGTTAAAGAAAACAAAAAAAAAACAAACAAAAATAATATGTCAGGATTAAGGACATATGGGGTAGTCCTGAATGACAATCAGAACTCTGATGAGTTTGTCTTGAACTTTAAAACTTTGTTCTCCTAGTTGGTTGTTTTTAAGCAGGAAAAACCTGTTCTGAATGTACCCAGAGTGTCTCTTGTCTTGCTTGGAGAGGAAAGGTGAAGAAGCTCATCAAGATTCAATTGTAGCCAATATTTGTATTTGAGATACTTCTTTTCAAATTGGCTCCAATGCTTACATGTCTTTTGATTCTAGGGAATATGGGTGACTGGGGCATTTCTCTTTAATTATATATAGAGGACCATTTATATAGTGGTTTTCCCCTAACAATAGAAGACTATGGCAGGTCTATATTTCTTGTATTTTTCTAATGCTTTTGAAAATTGTTGGCTAAAGAGATAACTTGTGGGGATGCCTGGGTATCCAATTAATATCATTTTATTTAAGAAAAGATCTGTTCAAATCTATGAACAAAATTGAGAATGGCTTTACTTTTCTTTGGGTACAATCCTATATAGATTTTGAGGTTATTTGGCAGAGAAACAAACAAACAAGTTATCTGCTTACTTTTGATGTTTGTTGAACTGTTGTATTCCAGCCATCTTAAAATCCTTAAGATGGTTTTTTGATTCAACACTAATATCTGTCCCTGGGCCAGGACATTCTACAGAAATTGGTGCAGGGATGAAAATGTCGGTTGGTAGGTGCTAATGGTTAAGCTAAACTGCAGTGTATACCTTCAAGAGAGGTAGGTTTTGTTTGGGAAAGTCTTTAACTGAGATTTGAGATTCTCACTTCCCTAGGAACATCAGCCATTTGTCTACTTCATTTCCTACCACTTGTACAGAATGGGAGCTATAAAAAAAAGGTCTAGAAAAATTGGAAATGTTAGAAGGAGAAGGAATGTTGGAGTAAAAGAAGAGAAAGGTCTTGGAATGTGGGGGAAGAGGATGAAGGCAGTGTGGGGTAGAGACAGGCGGCAGCAGTAATCGCTGTGGAAGCACTGGCAGTTTGGGTTTTATTATCACAAGTGCTTGTTTCTTTTTCTAATTTGTTGAGCTATTCATTTAATTTGGAATTGTTTTCTTTGAGAAGCAACAATAAATTCTTGAGTCCATTTCAGTTAAAAAATGCTTCCCGTTATCTTTGAGACACACAGTGTTTTCTTTTTCTTAACTGTATACGCAAATAGACAAGTTTTGGAATTTCAAGAACCCCATTTTGCCAGCAAAGTTGTAGGCCATCCTAGGTTATTTTGGTTCAGAGACAGCAAATTACAAGCCTTTATACCATACTTTATAAACTGTCTTTAGAACTTATTTAGTCCTTTATTTGAGAAAGAGAGAGAGAGAGAAACTCCCATCCACTTGTTCATTCCCCAAATGCCCACAATGGTATGGGCTGGACCTCAGCTGAAGCCAAGAATATGGAACTAATCCCTTTTTTCCACATGCGTGAGACAAACCCCGTTAATTGTGATATCATCACTGTCTCCCAGGGTCTATATTAACAGGAAACTGGAGGTAGGAGAGAAAGCCAGAATTCAAACACAGATACTTCAATGTGTGATGCTGGCGTCTTAAAGGCAGGGGTAAACGCCTGCTCTCCTCGATCATAATTTTTAGTCATGAAACTGCTCAGAGTGCCCAGTGGTGGTTGATGGGCTGTAAAGGGTTTAGAGCAGATGCTTTCCTTTTTGCACTCAAGTAACAAAGGATTCCCTCATAGGGACCACGTTTGTGGCACAGCAGGTTAAGCCACTGTCTATGATCCCTGCAACCCATGTGAGTGCCAGTTCACCTCAGAGCTGCCTCACTTCCAATTCCTGCTAATGAGCCTGGAAAAAAAAAAGAAGATGGGCCAGGTGCTTGGGCTCCTGCCACGCACATGAGAGACACAAAGGGAGTTTCTAAGTCTAAGCTTTAGCCTGATCCAGCCCCAACCCTGTGAGCCATTTGGAGAATGAACCAGCAAATGGAAAACATTTTTCTCTTTCTTTCCCTCCTTCTCTAACTCTGCCATTTAACTAAATAAACAAATCTTTAAAAGTAAAGACAATTGTTGGAGTCCCCACTTCAACTTATGAATTGGATCCAGTAACCTGAATGAAGGAGCCCTCTCTTAAAGCAATTACCTGTCTGAGACCTCTACCTGGGGTATGGGAGATCTGGATCTGATAGGAACTAGCCAATGTGTCCTGCTCTGCAGGTAAGACATCTGAGCTAAAGGGACTCTTACAGACACCCATGCATTGGCCCAATCGGGTGCCAGGAAGATCCAGGAAGGTTGTTTTAGGTTCCATTTCTGACACAAAACAGTAAGCAAAATCCAGCAGAAAAGAATCTAGGATAAAAAGGGAGGCTTTCTTTCTTTTTTTTTAAATTAAAGATTTTTTTTTATTTATTTGAAACATAGAGTTACAGAGAGAGAAGGAGAGAGAGAGTGCTCTTCCATCTGCTGATTCATGCCCCAAATGGCCGCAACAGGTGAAGCCAGGAGCCAGAAGCCAGGAGCTTCTTCTGGGTCTACCACAAGGATGTAGGGGTACAAAAACTTGCACCAGCTTCCACTGTATTCTCAGGAACATTAGCAGGGAGCTAGATCAGAATTAGAGCAGCCGTGTCTCCAACAGGTGCCCATACAAGATACCACAAGCAGAGACCTATCCTGGTATGCCACAATGCCAGCCCCAGGCAGCTTTATTTCTACAAGTAGTTAGCAAACTAGGGAGACAGGGCCTGCAATATATAATGAAAATGCTGGGGTAGACATTTGGTGCAGGAGGTAAGACTATGTTTTCACTGCATGCTTTCCATATCAGAGTGCCTGGTTTCATGTCCCAGCTCTATTGATGATTCTAGCTTCCCACTATTGCAAATCCTGGGAGGCAGCAGTTAATTTCTCACATGGTAGGATATCTGCCAACCACATCATATACCTTAACTGGGTCCCTGCTTCCCAGCTCCTGGCTTTTGCAGAAGCCAGTTGCCATTGCAAGAATTTGGGCAATGAATCATCAGTATTTCTCTCTCTCTCTCTCTCTCTCTCTCTCTCTCTCTCTCTCTCTCTCTCTCTCTCTCTCTTTCTCTGTTTTATGTGTGTGTGTCCCAAAGGAACATTAAAGAAGGCAAGGCAAGGCTCTCTAGAGGAGAAAGAAAGGGGCTATCTTTTTAAAGCAAAAACACCAGACAGGAAGCACCTGCTTCAGGTTTGTTGGCATTTATTAAAGACTACAAGTTTGGGGTCATTAGCAGCGTCCCGGTGCACCCTAGGCAGCTTCTGAAGGCTGCTGTAATGATAGTTGAAATGGGTAAGGACAGCAAAGTGCAGCCTGTGATTTTGCTAGGAATATAGACTATAGCAGATCACTTGTGTAGTTGCTTCTGAACAAATGCTGCTCAGCTCTGTTTCCCATTTAGGCATAGATAGCTAGCTACTCAAAGTCCATATTGAAGATGCAGTTTTCCCAATTTTTACAAGCCGATAGAAAGAATGTAGATGTATCAAGTCCAAATGAAAACTATTCATTAGCAATGTAATATTCCTCCATATGCGTTTGGATTTTAAAATGATTAACAAAAATAAAAAGAGAAGGCATGCATAAATTCAAAGAAATCATCATACCAAAGCTTCATTTTCTTTAAAGATTTATTTATTTACTTGAAAAAATAGAGTTGCAGAGAGGCAGAGGCAGAGAAACAGAGAGAGAGAGAGAGAATGAGACAGAGAGGTCTTCCATCTGCTGGTTTACTCTCCAGATGGCCGCAATAGCCGAAGCTGCACAGATCCAAAGTCAGGAGCCAGGAGCTTCTTCAAGGTCTCCCATGTAGGTGCATCTTCTAATTCTTTCCCAGGCCATAGCAGAGAGCTGGATAGGAAGTGGAGCTGCCAGGATTGAACTGGCACCCATATGGAATGCTAACCTCTAAGCCAAAGCGCCTGCTCCACTAAATCTTCTAAAAGAGTACTTCAAAAATGGAATTATTTTGCTACTAAACATTTTGCAGTTTGGAGCTGGCACTTGTGGGATGGTGCATTGAGCTGCCACCTGAGATGCCTGCATCCCATGTGAACGCCTGGTAGAGTGTCTGCTGCTCCACTTAAAATCCAAATTCCTGCTAATGCACCAGGGAAACCAGCAGAAGATGGCCCAAGTGTTTGGGCCTCTGCACTCACATGGGAGACCTAGAAGAAGCTCCTGGCTCCTAGTCTCTTGATAGCCTTGCTCTGACCATTGCAGCCATCTGGTGATTAAACCAGCAGATGCAAGATCTCTGTGTCTGTGTCTTTTTTCTATCTAACTCTGAATTTCAAATAAACAAATAAATATTTTTAAAAAATGAAATTCATGTATACTTTTTCACCATATGAATTTTCCATGAAAATGGATTTCAGGGGGTTTTGCTGCAAAATCAACATATTTGTAATTGTTCTTTCTCCACAAATTTTTTGAAATGCCTTTTTGTACAGAGTGTAAATTATTCATAACAAATTCTTGGTGGCATTAATGAATGTGATTTACTAAAAATTTGTACTGATTAAAAAAACTCAACAACTCTCATTTTTACTTATTGTTTAATTTAAGCAAAAATCTTTTCACAATGTACTGTACCTTTAACATTTAACAGTTTTGTTTTTTTTTTTTTTTTTTTTTTTTTTTTTTTTTTTTGACAGGCAAAGTGGACAGTGAGAGAGAAAGAGACAGAGAGAAAGGTCTACCTTTTCCGTTGGTTCACCCCCCTAAGTGGCCGCCGTGGCCAGCGCACCGCGCTGATCCGAAGCCAGGAGCCAGGTGCCTCTCCTGGTCTCCCATGTGGGTGCAGGGCCACCTCCACTGCACTCCCGGGCCAGAGCAGAGAACTGGACTGGAAGAGGAGCAACCGGGACAGAATCCGGTGCCCCGACCGGGACTAGAACCCGGTGTGCTGGTGCCACAGGCGGAAGATTAGCCTATTAAGCTGTGGCGCTGGCCTTAACAGCTTTTATTTTCCACATTCATGCTTTCTGAAAGATAAAACCAAATATAATGTAAATATTGAAATTGTTCTCAAAAACTTTAAATATTCTTATGCACAAAAAATTTTCTTGGTAATCCAACAGGAAAAATTATCAATAACTAAAGATCAGGTTAACTTAATTGTACATGTTTTTATTTATTTATTTTTTTGATTGATTGATTTGAAAGCCAGAGTTACAGAGACGCAGAGGCAGAGAGAGAGAGAGAGAGAGAGAGAGAGAAGTGTTCCATCAGTTGATTCATTCCCCAGATGGCCACATTGGCCAGAGCTGCACTGAACTGAAGCCGGGAGCCAGGAAATTCTTCCAGGTCTCCTACATGGATGCAGGGGCCCAAAGACTTGGGCCATCTTCTACTGCTTTCCCAGGCCATAGCAGAGAGCTGGATCAGAAGCAGAACAGTGAGGAATTGAACCAGTGCCCATGTTGGATACCAGCACTGCAAGTGGCAGCTTTACCCACTATGCCACAGAGCTGGTCCCACAATCAGTTTTTTTTTATTTTTAAAAATGTATTTATTTATTTTATTTGAAAGTCAGAGTTACATGGACAGAGAAAGAGGGAAAGAGAGAGAGGTTTTCCATGTGCTATCTGGGATGCCACATATCTTACCAGAATTTGGGGTGCCATATGATATCACTATATGCTTATTAATAAATCCTCAATATTAATAAGCCCAAGAGTGTTCTTGCCTAATATTTAGAAAAGAATTCTAAATACCGGCATCTATAAACAAGGTAGCATGGTACATTTTAAACTTTTATTTAGTGTGAAAGATGCATAGGAGAGTGAGAGAGAGAGGTAAATCTGGGTTCATACCGAGCACCAGGAACCAGCCACATGGAGGAGCATCTATGCCAGGAAGCCTAGGGTGGGTGGCCCAAAGGCTATGAGCCCTGGAGGCGCAGAGCTACAGCAAGCCCCCTCCTTGCAAGAGGCCAGGGAAGAAGAGAAGGCCGGGACACACTGTGTCCCAGGCTTTTAACCCACCTCCAAAGGGAGTGGTTAATTAACTTGATTGGCTGGTGGGCACCCAGGTGTGGTCAGGTAGGGGCATGAGGTCACACAGGGGCGTGGTGAAGGTATCAGGTAAAGCGTGAGGTCACACAGGGGAGTGGCGAAGGCATGATCTTCCAGCTCACAAACCTAATCAATTTTAGCCTATATGCCTGCCTGCTTCATTGGTGCACTTCCCAATTGGCTGCAATGGACAGAGTTGCACTGTTGGGAAGCCAGGAGCCAGGGCTTCTTCCAGGTTTCTCAAGCGAGTGCAGGGGCCCAAGAACTCAGGCCATCTTCTACTGCTTTCCCAGGCCATAGCAGAGATCTGGATGGAAAGTGGTGCAGCCAGGACTTGAACTGGCACGCATATGGGATGCCGGCACTGCAGGCTATGCCGTGGCGTCAGTCGCCCCCTCCCCCGCAATCAGTTTTAATCTTATTTACACCCCAAGATTCCTTTGAAAGACTCTTAAACTTGCATAAGACTATTACAATCCATGTGATCTTGTCAATGTCTCCACTTTCAATGCAATTGTCTATAATTTCAGAGTAGGTGATGGAACAAGGGCATAAGGCTTAGCCATTCTCCCTCATTGCCCAAGAGATAAACTTGGGAATGTATTCCTTGCCCTTGAATCTCAGTTGGGTCTCACACCCAATTGCCTTCATATCCCACCCTACATTATTTTCCAGTTTCCCAAGGCCCTCGCCTGCCCAGTTCTGGAATTCCCTTGGGCTGCTGCCCCACCCCCAACCCCAGCCCTAGTGCTCCTTAAAAAGGCCCAGCCTTTGGGGGTTGGGACCTTCTGCCACAGGCTGCATCGTATACACGCAGGCATTTGGTCACCCACCTCTGCGGATTTATTTTCTCTGAATAAATTCGGCCTGGCTGTAAATTTGTACACTGCCTCCTCCCTATTCTGCAACTCTTTTCCTAACATTTTGGTGCCCTGTGTGAGGAGGTGAAATCGAAAAGACCCCCTAAATTTTACACTAAAATGTGGCCCCTTAAAGTTCCCTAGAAATGCTATCTGCAACTCTTTTCCTAACAGTAGGCATTACTTTTTTTTGATGTACTTCTGTGCCCAAAATACTGACCCTTGAAATCTTTCCTTTCTTTTATGTCAACAAGAATCATCCAGGCTCCATCAAAGACAATCTAATTCCTGTTGACACAATGTTTGGTACATAGTATTTATCCAAAACATTTAATGAGCCAATTAAAAATGACTACTTATGCACTTGGCCAATGGCCAGGTGCTTTATATTGTCCAGTCAGATTTAATTATTTTTCATGTAAACTTTGCTTTCTTGATGCTTTTTATTCATTGTGGTTTATAATTATGGAACTTGTACAAACTGTAAAGTAAGACCAACCTGTATCCCATCCTGCCTGTGATCCATCTACTGGATTTGGCATAAATTATTTAACTCCATTCACAGATATCGACCTTTGAGATAACTAAATATATTTTTATATTTGATTTTATGAGTTTATGAATACATACAGATAGAATGCAATGTCTTCAAGATGATACAACAAACACACAGTGAAACAGATATTCAAACTTAAGTCTGATTGAAATCGGAGAAGACTCCCTAAAATTTACACTGAAATGTGGCCCCTTAAAGTTCCCTAGAAATGCTATCCGGGGTGCCACATGTGCTACTGGAATTTGGGGTGCCTTAAGATTTCACCACGGAGCCGGCGCCGTGGCTCAATAGGCTAATCCTCCGCCTAGCGGCGCCGGCACACCGGGTTCTAGTCCCGGTTGGGGCGCCGGATTCTGTCCCGGTTGCCCCTCTTCCAGGCCAGCCCTCTGCTATGGCCCGGGAGTGCAGTGGAGGATGGCCCAGGTGCTTGGGCCCTGCACCCCATGGGAGACCAGGAAAAGCATCTGGCTCCTGGCTCCTGCCAGGATCAGCGCGGTGCGCCGGCTGCAGCGGCGGCCATTGGAGGGTGAACCAATGGCAAAGGAAGACCTTTCTCTCTCTGTCTCTCTCTCTCACTGTCCACTCTGCCTGTCAAAAAAAAAAAAAAAAAAAAAAAGATTTCACCACGGGCTTATTACTAAATCCCCGATATTAATAAGCCCAAGAGGGTTCTTGCCTAATATTGAGAGAATTCTAAATACTGGCTCAGATAAGCGAGGCAGCATGGCACGTTTTAAGCTTTTATTTAGTGAGAAAGATACATAGGAGAGTGAGAGATTTATTAAGAGAGAGATGAATAGGGGTTCATACCGAGCACCAGGAACCAACCACATGGAAGAGCATCTAGGCCTGTATCTGGGCCAGGAAGCCTAGAGCACGTGGCCTCAAGGCCTTGGGCCCTGGAGTCGCAGGGTTACAGCAAGCTCCCTCCTTGCAAGAGGTCAGGGAAGAAGATTGGGGGCTGGCCACACTGCTTTTAACCCACTTCCAAAGAGGAGTGGTTAATTAACCTGATTGGCTGGTGGGCACCCAGGTGTGGCCAGGTAGGGGAATGAGGCCACACAGGGGCGTGGCAAAGCCATCAGGTAAGGGCATGAGGTCACACAGGGGCGTGGTGAAGCCGTGGTCTTCCAGCTCACAAATCTAATCAATTTAACCTGTATGCCTGCCTACTTCATGATTTCAAAATATATGTTATCTCTGCATTGTTTGCCTCAATTCTGTTTCCTTGACTGTTTTCTTCCTGTGCCTTTTACTATTAAAATTATGACTCATTAGTCCCCTTACATATATCTAATTTTCCTTCATTTTACCTGTTATTAGGAAATTACAGCAAATTCTTGTTGATTTCTTATCTCTTTTAATTATTCTTTTTATTAATGTACTTACTACCCTTCCTACACAGTTTCACTTTTTACAGGCACAATTTTACACTATGCTGTGTTTTACTAGACAAGACAATATTTAAGAAATATGAGTACAGAACTTTTTAAAAAGTGAGTTACAATTAATTGTACACTTTTCTGTGGTGGTTGTTTAATCAAGAAAAAGAAGTGACTAGATTTGGATTCAGCAATCACCTTTCCAACATGGCAGTTGATAATAGCAAGGATTTATGTATTTATGTTCCTTAGCCACACTTATTTGAAAAGTCATATCTTTTTTTATTAATAGTAATGACATTTATGTTATATTATTATGTTATATAGTATTATTATACATAATAGCATAATAATATTACTATTATTAAACTGATAAGAACAGATACTACACTTGATCTTAGCCAAAAGGCCGAGAAGCAATACTATTTTATATTATTATCTAATTATTATTGGTTCAAGAGGAATAAATATACCAGGGCGCAAATTTTCCTTTTTATGATGCATCACACTTCTTTGCCTTTGAAATGCAGTGTCACGATTGCATCTGATATTTATAGGAGGACAATATTATTTTCCTTATAAACATGATAATATGGTTATTATTTATTGAAGGTAATTATTTATAAGTTTTGTTTATGAAATATACCGCTTTGTATTTCTTTGTTTTAAAGGAACTGAATATTTTTGGTTATTGTTCATTTGTATTCTATACTTGTAAAGGATATCATTATTTCCTCCCAAATTTTGTAGAATAATTTTTTTCCAATTGATTGAAATACTATGATGTACATAGTGATCCTTGTACATAATGTGAATATTTATTATTTTCCTACAGTTAATTTGCATGCTACTTTTATTTATATGGGCTATAGTTCAAGGATTATGAACAAAGACAATGAGGAATTAAAATAGTGGTTGTGCATCTCCATATATTACAGGTTGAAATGTGAATATTGATCTCATATATTTTTGGGTGGGTTTTGCCAAAGTTCCTCATGTTTACAATTACTTTTGGATAGTTGTGTCTCCTATGAGCCCTTGATACTTTTTATATTTAGATTTATTCCTTATTGTATCATTATGATTCATGATGGCCTTTTATGATCAAGAAATTGTCTTCACACTCCAATTATTCTAAGCTTGAAATCTGGAAATAAGTATTTTACTTACAATTCTCTGAGAACTCCAATCCAAACTGCTTCCAAGTCTGGCTTATTCCATCTTTACACTTTCTATATTTAATGCTTAAATTCATTTTGATTTCTGGTGATTAAACACATTTTTATATTCATCAATGACCCTATCTTGAATAACTACATGTTTCCAAATTGTTCATCTTAGTTATCTTCTGTCTGTTCATTCACTTGAATAACAGTAACAGTTTATATCATCATGAATTTAAGCATAGAGCTAAGTGCTAATGCATAATCTGTCAGTTAATTCTTATAACTTCGTAAGACAGGTACTGCATGTTATCAGCATTTAAACAGTAAACCATCCTCAGATTACGGTGATGACAGATTCTTTTCATGTTCACAAAGCCAGAGAATGCCTCTTCTAGGAATGAAATCCAGACAGGAACCTGACCTGAAATGATCTCAAATAAAATGCAGTTGTCTCTGCTTATCTGTAGATGAGGTTGTTCGGAGACCTCCAGATGCTTGAAAGTGAACAGTGTGAGTATACCATGTAGTTTTCCATGAAGATACAAAGTGACTAACATCTGGAACAAAGGATCACAGAACAAAAGGATGACTCACATCTCAAGCAGGGCAGGGCTGGATGGTGCAAAATTTCAACACACTATTCAGAACAGTGTGTATCTTAAAACTTACAAACTGTTTCCTGAGTTTTTCGTTTAATATGATTGGTCTACAGTTGACCATGGATAGCTAAAACCGCAGAAAGTAAAAGTGTTGATTTGCGTATTATAATGCCAGGTTACATCCAGATTAAGCTTCAAATTTCTTCTGACCAGGACAGTGCATGCTTCAATAATTCAGCATCTTATAACTGGATGATTAAATTGTGGCTTCAACTCTGAGTTTTGTCTCCATTCTTCTTTTTCTGCATAGTGTCCCTTGATCATTCAGAAACATATGTTTACATTCCCTTCTCTATATCTCTTCCCAAGCCACGCTCTCCAAATTTAATTCTTTTATGAATAAATGGCTGAAGTCCTCCCACTAAATACCCAACCCCCCTTCCATTCTCAGACATTTGTGTGTGGCTTTGTTATTTATATAAAAAGTTTGGGGAAAATGAAGTTACAATCTGTTTATTTTGGTGCAAAAAATTTGAAATTCATGTATGTGCTTTCAGAATACATTTTCCATGAACTTTTTGAAGACCCATGAATATATTGCTTGTTCTATACTGTTATCTAATTTATTATTTTATTGATAGATAACAATTGTACATTATTGTGGGGTCCAGTGTAATATTTTGATACATACGTACTTTTTTCTGGTCAAATCAATATATTTAGGTTAGGCATCTTCTCAAATATACAATGTTATTTGTGATGTGAACATTCAAAAGCCTTTCATTTCACTATTTTAATGTGCAAAACAAGATCATTAACTACAATCACCCTCTGTGGAATAGAACAAAAAAACCTATTCTTTTTGTTCTGTTCCACAGAGGGTGACTTTTTACCCATTATCCAATATCTGTCCATCCTCTGTCCACCCCTACCCTCTGTTCTCCTCTCCAATCTCTGATAACCACTATTCTACTCTCTGGTTCTATGTTCTCAACTTTTTAAGTTAAGAAAAAAGATTTATTTATTTGAAAGGCAGAGAGAAAGAAAAAAAGATATTTATTAATATAGGTGATTAAAAGACAAAATCAGTATACACCATATGCATGTTTGGAAATATTTCCCTGTGCTCCATAAGCTGTATAAACATTAAATATTAATACGTTTTTTAATATTTTTAAAAATATGTTTAAATTAAAAAGTAATAGGATATATTGATAAAAAGTGAATATGAAAAGAAAATTACAAAGCTTATTTTCTGTAGAATGTTCCAAATGCTACTAAGTATTAATTTAAAATAACAAGTGGCAAAGCTTCAAATTCTTAAAGGCAAAATGTTGTGCACTTTAATATTTTTATAATTTCTATGAAATCAAAGTGATTATTTAAATTAATAGTATTTGCTAATTAAAAATGAAAAGAATCCAACCTAAATTTAATTTATAATGTTCCCCTACACCCATGGCTTTTTGATACCACCCTTAACCTACTGTGATTTAACTTTAAAACAACCATGCAGATTTAATTATGTGTCGGCTCCTAGGGGATATGCTCATATATCAGTTTTCATCTCTCATGGACAGATCATTTGCAGTTAAGTTACAAACCACTGAAAATCAATTTTTAATGGAAATACTCACACAACCTTAACAGCAAAAGAGCACAAAAGCAGGTATAATATCAAATGGCAGGTTATTAAGTAAAACTTCAATTTTATGTTCCTTTGACATAAGACTATATCAGCCATAAATAAGTGGACATTTGCTACTCCAGTTACACTTACAGAAGATTATTTGTCAAATAAAGTTTCAGTGGGTCCAGCACTGAGCACATGGGGATCCTTAAGGAAAATCTGATCTGCTTAGTAAGAAGGCACTGAACCAAAAAAAATGAACTGAAATGATGTTAAAGGTCTAAATGAAAAACCAGAGAACCAAGGAAATGTAGAGCAAGTCTGAGACGCCATCATTAACCACGCCAGACAACTTAGCAAGGATTTTAAATATAATTCATCAGTTACTTCAAAAATCAGGAACAACATTGAAGCAATATTTCTGTACTGCTCCATACTTCATTCATTCTCATGCCCTTATCTCTACAGTTTATAAGTAGATTTTAAATATTCATTTGACTCAGTTCTTAATAAACTGAAATTCGAAAGAACATGAACTGTTATTAGCCAGAAGCAAATATCGACAATTGCAAATAATGTGATTTTTCCTCTAATGAGTTGAATGGTTTAAATTTCTTCAGTAAGGTCCTGTCACAGTCTACTTTAAAAACTCAAATATTACAGTTTCTCAAAATGGAAAATTATCTTAGGTTCTATAAATAAACTTGATTATAAATGTGAGGGTTATCCATTCTTTTAAAAAATCGATACCACTACAAATAAAAAAAAATTATCAATTTTGCTATTATTCCTTGAAAATATGCTGGCTGAGTAGAATCTTTTTAAGTTCAGGGTATTTATTAATAATTGAGATGATGTACATAGGATGTAACATTTGGTTATTCAGAAAAATTCAAGTACATAGCAATTTAGAATTAAAATAGCATTATTACAGAAGTAAAAAAAAAAACTATTTCTAAATATTCACTAGATGATGTAGGAATTTTGGATTATGTACAGTATTTATTGACTATATTTTAGCCATATATTTCATAATAAAAACACAGCACTATAATTTAGTGAATCATTCACACACAAATTATATTTCTTTTTGTTTTTTAAAGATTTGTTTTATGTATTTGTAAAGGGGTGGTAGAGGAGTAAAGAGAGAGATATTCTATCCACTGGTTTATACCCAAATGGTTGCAACACCAGGGCTGAGCCAGGCCAAAGCCAGGAGCCAGGGGTTTTATCCCAGTCTCCCATGTGGGTGCAAGGGCCCAAAGATTTGAGCCATCTTCTGATTCTCTCCTAGCTGCATTTTCAGGGAGCTAGCTTGGAAGTCCAGCAGCCAGTAGGATCTCGAATCGGCGCCCATATGGGATGCTGAAGCTGCAAGCAACAGTTCAACCTACCATAACACAGTCCCCTAAAACATTTCTTAGGAAATTTTATATTTTGGTGTGGAGTGGTACCTAATGAATGCTTTAGAGGTAACAATATCAGCTCATTGAATAGATTCATAAATGAAGGGATTCTATGGTTTGCTAACAAAAGATGCTCATCAAGACTCAAGGGGTATCTTTTCACTTTTTCTAAATTTAAATTATATTTTAAAGTCAGCATATGACTTATGTGCTTTAGAAATGTTTTTATCTTTTTCCAGTGACTGGAAAGTATATTCATTTACAAACTGCACTATAAAAAGCTTTTTCAATCTTGTTTACTGCTATATGCCTAGAACCTAGAACTGTTCCTGGCACATAAGAGTGTCTGATTAATGTTTGTCAAATGAGTTTCTTTCTTTCTGACATCAACTACCATTTTTATCAATAAAGTATGCTTGAAAATTCAGTCTTGTCCACACTACCCAGAGGAAAGCCTGAACTGTTTAATCTTACTGACATATTTCTAACTAGAACTTCTAGTTGCTTGAGGCTCAAGTTGAAATCCCCTGCCTTTCTTTTATAATGTGAGTTTAATCTTTACTGCCAAATTTGTTCTAGCCTGAACATAAATTATCTTTGCAGCATTTATCATCTAGGAAGCTGTTTTACAACAAGCAATATACTATGTGTGACTGTAAAATAAATATCAGTACTTGTTAACTACTTTAATACACATTTTGTACTTAAAACAATTTAAGAAATAGTTATATTTTCTTTCAGCTACTTTTTGTTTCAATAGAAGGAAAGGTGCTGTGTCAACCAAATGTAGAGTTTAACTAAAAGAAAATAAACTAAGTTGCTTTTATTGAACAACAGTAATTCTCAAAACAACATTTTTCAGAATTTGCAAATTCATTTCAGGCAAAGTAGAGTGCAAAAAAGACCTGTCCTAGCAAACTTGGGATATTTCCATATTGCTGATAATAGTGGATCATTGCTGTGTCTCTTATGAACTCTTTTGTTTAATAAATAGTTTTCTTTCCCTCTCTACAGCCCTCTAATTTGTACTAAAGCGTGGATCTTCAGAATTACATAAGGTGTTTTGGATTCCACTTTACTTGTTATATAAATGAAGATGACCCTAATGGGGTAGGAATTGTGGTGTATCCAGTTAAGCCACTTTATGGGATTGAGTCCTGACTCCACCTGTGATCCAATTTCCAACTAATGGACACCCTGTGAGGCAGCAGATGATGCCCCATTTACTTGAGTTCTTGACACCCCCGTGGGAGACCGAGGTGGCGTTTCTGGCCCTTGGCTTCTGTCTGACCCAGTTCTGACTATTGCAGATATTTGGGAGTTGAAAAGCATATGGAAGATCTCTTTCTCTCTCTCTCTCACTCTGCTTTTCAAACAAATAAATAAATAAATCTTTTTTTTTTACAAAAAATATAACCCAAAGCTCATGTGCCAATGTAAAATAGCAAGAAATATTATTGAATGAGTAGCTATCAAAATTATAAGATAATAGCACTAAGTCAAATGTTTATATAACAACTATGTATGCAGTCAGCTTTGGAGGTCCACTTCCAGTGATTTTTCTTTAGAGATTCATTACACGTTGCAATAGGAATAAGAAATGCAGGAGAAAAAGCAATACAAAATAGATTAGCTCTTAAAAAACAATTCCTTGTGAAGCAAAAATATGTTTCAATCATTCAAATGTGAAAGTCACAAAATTTTTCTGGTATTATTGCTATATTAGAAATGACATTTATTTACTCAGTTTCTACTTGCATTGAAGAAACTGCCTTTATTAAATAATTCTTAGACAGAAAGTACAATGGGGGAAGAGTACGTCTTCGATGTGTGTTGGCCACAGCGTGTGGAGAGCTTCAATGTGCAAGAGATGTATAGTGGGGGCCGGTGCTGCGGCTCACTAGGCTAATCCTCCACCTAGCGGCGCCAGCACACCGGGTTCTAGTCCGGGTCGGGGCGCCGGATTCTGTCCCGGTTGCCCCTCTTCCAGGCCAGCTCTCTGCTGTGGCCCGGGAGTGCAGTGGAGGATGGCCCAAGTCCTTGGGCCCTGCACCCCACGGGAGACCAAGAGAAACACCTGGCTCCTGCCATCGGATCAGCGCGGTGCACCTGCCACAGCGCGCCAGCAGTGGCCGCCATTGGAGGGTGAACCAACGGCAAAAGGAAGACATTTCTCTCTGTCTCTCTCTCTCACTATCCACTCTGCCTGTCAAAAAAAAAAAAAAAAAGAGAGAGAGAGAGAGAGAGAGAGAGACGTATAGTGGGGGTGGGGATGCGTATGAGAGCAAACCAATGGGCGGGTTGTAAGCAGGTGTGTATGAAGACTCGGTGACTGCAGTTCAGTTGTAGTAAGTGGCTGAGTTAGCACAGATACTGGTAATCACTTCCCACATCCTGTGACAACGGGTCAGCATTAGTAACTGCAGAGGTAGTCACTGGCTAAGTGTACCAGAATGGAAACATGGTCTCATCATGGAGTGTTTTGTGGTTCTTTACAGAAAGCAGCCAGGGACATCAGCAAACCCATGCTGCCTGTGATGTGTTCTCTTGAAGGAGCTAAGCTGGCATGACGCTATACAGAATTTGACTGGGAAGGGACCCACAGAAAAACTGAATTGATGGAATTGTTCTAACAGACCTTGATTTTTCTGGTGGTTACAGGCCATCATAATGCATTAAAATGCACTAATTTATAAACTTAGAGAAGACACATTTTGAATGCAAAGTTTATTTGAACAATAATTAAATAATAATAAAAATGGACATTATTTTATAGTTTTGTTCTTTTATGTTTGCTGTGAATATTTATTTGTCATATGCTAATACATGCTATTACTAATTTATTGGCTGGTTATTTTTAATCAATTATTTTTTTACAATTATTATTACAATTATTATTTTACAATTTAATTTACTTTTCTCTGATGTTTATATTTTAGTGTTTTTTTTTTTTTTAGTAAAGACCTATGAGAAATAAATTTCTAATCTTGGTCTGAAAAATAATCCTTCTCATTCTTTAAATGATAATCAAATTCTAGACTGGCAGTTCTTTAGAACATATCACTTTGAATGCATTGTTCCTCTGTCTTTTGGCACCTATTGTTATGAATGAGACATCTGTCAGTCTTCTTAAAGCAGACTTTACTTTTTTGGGGGTATTTGATGATCTGTAATTTCACTCTGATGTGCTCAGTGTGAAAATATTGTTTCATGTTTCTTGGAACTTGATGTGGTTTTTCAATTTGGAGAGTCATGTCTTCAGTTCGGGAAAACATTTGGGCTTTATTTGTATGAGTACTTTTTCTTCTTCATTCTATATTATATTTCAGAGTCTCCTAACAGTCAGTGTTTGTAATTGCAATCAAAACAAATAAACTGGTCTAAGGAGGAAATAAATCACTGTGTAGGATGAAGAATGAAAATCTGAAAATGAACGGGAGTATAGGAAAATAAAGCGATCAGTATCTCAGACAAGCACACACCAAAATCCAGGCTAGAAAGAGGACTGCCAGCTCGGGGCCAGTCACGCAATGGATAACGCGTCTGACTACGGATCAGAAAGAAGAGTGCCATCGCCGCTGAGCATAAGACGGGTAGGTTTCACAGTCAGCAGCACTGGTGCTGCCCACTGGGTACTGATTCATCTCCAGTAAGCTGTGAGAGACTGGGTCGAGCTCGTTCCGGGTAAAAAGGTACTGTACTGATTCTTCTTTACTGAAACATTAGTTCATCATTATTAACCACGATCGATAGGTATAGCATAGATCATTGCACTGGGCAAGTGCAAAGGTACTAGGATATATAATATTCATGTTTCAAGTAATTGATACATCAAGACTTACTTTGTACGGGGATATCTTAAGCTATGGTGATTGAAAAATAAATTGTCTCTTATAAGTGAAAAAATAAATGAAACAAAGTCTTCTTCCTCCTTCCAGGTCTCCCACTTGGGTGCAGAAGCTTAAAGACTTGGGCCAACTTCTACAGCTTTCCCAGGCCATAGCAGAGGGCTGGATCGGAAGTGGAGCAGCAGGGTCTCAAACCAGTGCGCATATGAGATTCCAGCACTGCAGGTGGCAGCTTTACCCACTATGCCACAGCACTGACCTCTGAAACAAAATCTTAATACATTTCCCTTAAAAGCTTGGTGACCATCAGCGAAGATGCTGAAAGTGTGATGGATTATCCATGCCAGGTAGGGATAATTGTTTAATGTACCACAGCTGTTATGGAGACGTTGGCAAGTCAAATGTGTAGTAGTGCATTGGTTCTTATTGTCATGACGAGAGAGAGAGAGAGATTATTTAAAAAGGTAATTAGCTCATTCACTTTAAAGGGGACATGTAAGTAACAGTATGGCCCTCCTTACCTTTCCATCTAGCACAAAACTATAAAAAGATAGAGTGGGAAAGGGCAATTTGTAAATATCAAATTTCCCCATTTAGGTATAAATGAAGAATAATAAATTGCACATTTTAAAAAGTATACTTCAAAGTCAGGCTTGGCTTAGGAACACGATCCATGAAATCATTTTTGCAAATAAGCTTAACGATATTGCCATCACCTCGGAAACTTAACTTTCGCTTTCTGTAATCCACCCCTTTTCTACCCACTAGCAGGCAATTGCTGACCTGTTTTCTGTCACTTTTAAAACCAATGAATGGATTAAAGTGTTTCAGAGCAAAGATCAAGTTGAGAATGTAGAGCCTACTTGAATTTATATCCTTTCAAATCTACAAAATGCCGCAGGGAAAAGAGAATAGGAATGTAGCTCCGACTGACGCATAACAGGTTCAAGAGAGCTAGAAAGAAAGAAAAAGACATAGGTTAGCAAAGAAATACAGTTGTGAAATTTACATCTCAAATAGTTTCATATATAGTTTCTTGCACACAAATATATTGTAATTTAAAAAGTACATTACCAGGGCCGATGCTGTGGTACAGTAGATTAATCTTCTGCTTTTGGTGCCAGCATCACATACGGGCACTGGTTCTTATCCTGAATGCTCCTCTTCCAATCCAGCTCTCTGCTGTGGACTGAGAGAGCAGTAGAAGATGGCCAAGTGCTTGGGCCCCTGGACCCACATGGGAGATCTAGAAGAAGCTCCTGGCTCCTGGCTCTGGCCATTGTAACCATTTGGGGAGTGAACCAATCAATGGAAGACTTTTCTCTCTGTCTCTCCCTCTCATTGTCTGTAACTCTACCTATCAAATAAATAAATAAAATCTTTAAAAAACAAAGTACATTATCTATGAAATTTGGAAAGAACAAGAGTATCAAAAGTACCAGCAGCCTTCACTGTTTGAAATTTAACATGGTCACTCATACTCCTTACCTTTCTTGTCCTGAAAGCAAGCTAAGTAATCTGATTAATTGTCAAGGCATAATTTCCATACATAGAATCACAAAGAAATGAAGGATTAGTCTCTCTCTCCAGGATTCAGATTTCACAACATCGCAAAGATTTATAAATGACTATGGTGAGCCTCAATAGCTTATCGGCAAGTGTTTCTCCATCTCTCTGGGGAAAATAATCTTTACTTTTAGTAATAGTTGATTTTCCTGGTGTAAATAATGCCATCCTGGCTAATTTCAAGCTATCATTGAAATGTTAATTGACTCATAGTTTTTCTGAAAATTTAACAATTTAACAAACCAGTATAATCTGACTCTAGGACATCACAGATTCCAGTCCCTGCCCCCTCTTTATGAATAAACTGTGTATAATGATTATATTGTTCTTGTATATTCAGAATGTATGGGGGCATACCTTATCCTTTCAGTTGATGGTCACTGGATCAAATAGAGCTGTATCTAGGTTGAATAGAAAACCAACCACATGCAACACAGGGATCTTGAACTTTGAGAACTATGGGATCATTAGCTATAGCGTTTAAGCCTTTTTATCTGTTGTGAAAAAGGAGGAGAACATGGAGAAAAAGAGGGAATCAAACCTGTGAAAAGCAGAGGAACACACTGTGAACATCACTAATGTGGCTTAATAAATACTCTGGCCCAAAGCTTTTCAGGCACATGAATGTAGAGGTCTGTGGCACATAGAAGTATATGTCTTTGACACTTCATTATTTTTTACCTCTCTTTCCCATTTCTGTTCACCACGTTATCTGGCAGGCAACTATTACTTTAAAGAGATTGAATTATCCAAGTGCAGTTTCCTTCTGCTTGGAGCAACATTTTGACTATCTCCTTCGAATCTTCATTAACAGTGATCTTAATGAGGACTACCACAACCAAATCATTGCCCCAAATCACACATTCTGTATTTTCTTACTTATTTGTACTACTTTCATTGTATTTTATATAACAGCTTACAATATATAATTTTTATTATTTTTGTCTTATTTTCAATAAAAATGTAAGTATATAAATTTTGGTTGTTTTTTATTGTGTTTCTGTTTTATTCATTAATGCATTCCAAACCCCAATAATCATCCTATGCACACACTAGACATTTAATAACTACTTATGAATAAACCAATTAAGAGGATTTTTGATAGGAAGGAAATGGGTCAATCAGAGTGATCCCAGTTATCTAGATTATGTCTTCATTTTAAAGACTTGAAAGTAATAGAACCTTACAATTGAGGTGGTCAGATTGGCCTTAGTAAGCTGAAGGTTTTTTTTCCTTTTAAAAAGCTGTCAAGCAGCCTCCATTCTTGTCAACATGTTCACTTTGTTTATCAGTCCTTCAGCAAGCACTGGTAATTCACATAAGTTGGATATCTGCCATACTCACAGCAAGTCATTCTGTTCTTATGACAAATAAAAATCTCTTAGCTAACTTTCTGTAGGAATCGTTCCTGACATGATAGGCTGAAAATTTATCACAGGTACCAGTAGTATCATTGCTGGTTTCTTTTTGAGTACTTTCTTTGCAGTCATTTGAAAGCCCTGGGACTATGAAATGGCTTGAACCTGGGCTTTGTTTGAGAGAATTTGAAAGTTTTTAGTGACTGAAGCCTGAGCTTTAAATCATTGGGCTTTGGAATATTCCTTTGGTTATAGAACCAGGAACTTAAAGGAATATCCATATACTTTGGTCCTGTGGACACTGCTTTTTTATCCCAAACATCCTTATGTATTAAATAATTTGATCTTTATTTTGACTTTGTGGTAGATTATCTTTACCAATGAACTCTCTGTCACATCTCTGCTGTTTTGAGATTAGTGCCATTTCCATTAAAATATCATTCATCTCTACCATCACATCTGACAATCATCTTAGCCTAAAAACATCACTTTAAATTTATCAACCCCTTGATGCAAAGATAAGCTTTTAGTCTCTAGGAATAATACATATTAATTGAAGAAGTGTATCATATATCATAATCCATCCCAACAGTATTTGTCTTTATGTTTGCTATTGCTTTATGCTTACCATTCTAAGGAGTTTTTAATTTTTTTTTAAATTTATTTGACAGGTAGAGTTACAGACAGAGAGAGAGAGAGAGAGAGAGAGAGAGAGAGAAAGGTCTTCCTTCTGTTGGTTCACCCCCAAAATGACCGCTACGGCTGGAACTACGCGGATCTGAGCCAGGATACAGCTGCTTCTTTCTGGTCTCCCATACAGATACAGGGGCCCAAGCACTTGGGCCATCCTCCACTGCCCTCCCGGGCCACAGCAGAGAGCTGGACTGGAAGAGGAGCAACCGGGACTAAAACCGGCACCCATATGGGATGCCAGCACCGCAGGCAGAGGATTAACCAAGAGAGCCATGGCGCCGGTTCCTCTAAGGAGTTTTTGACAACTCAAATTTTTTATATCACATCACAGTAAAGCAACAAAACAAAAGATGAGAATTAGTGACTTACTCTCACATATAAAATATATACTATCTGATAAATATATACATATAAGGCTTCCTCGATCTGGGATTTACTGACAGTGGGTTAGAAAATTCTTGATTTTAGGAAATTATCCTGTACATTATAGGGTCCTAGGCAGAATCCATGACCTATGTTAGATGCCTATTAAATTTTCTACCAGTTTATTAAGCATAAATGTCTATATGAGCAAGTGTTAGAGTAGTGATTATGTCACCATTCAGGACATCAGTGTCCTGTTTCAGAGTGCCTGGATTTCAGCCCCAGATGTTTGTGGTTCCAGACTCTTGCTAATGCTCACCCTGGGAAGGAGATGTGATGACTCAACTACTTAGGTCCCTGCTACTCATGTGGGAGACCAGATTGAGCTTTGTGTTGTTGGCTTTGCACGGCCCCAACTTGGCTATTATAGGCATTTAGGAAGATAGCAGAAAGAAGGGATCTTTCTGTCTTTCTCTCTGTCAGATAAAAAAATTAAAAAAACAATTTTGTCAACAGACACTACAAAATGTCCTTAGAGGAAGAAATATTATCCTTTACTCAGGATCACTAAAAAAAGTCTCCAGTCAGCCAATCCATTTTATTGTTAATTTTATGCACAAGCAATTTTATCACATACATCTCTATATATTTTCTAGAAGTTTTCTAATATAGAGTATTCACACACTACAATTTCTTCATTTTAAATATAAATGCTTCCATTAATTTTTTGTAATAAATAATATTTTATTATTATCTATAGTCACCATGTTGCTCAATACAACGATGTAATTTATTCTTAATTTTTTTATTTTTTTTGCACAATGTCTCTCCTTTTAGCTTTCAGTACTCTCACTCTAGCCTCTAGCAACCATCATTCTCTTTGCATAAATGAGTTTGGCCTTTTTAAGAATCCACATATAAATTAGACCATGCAGTATTTGTATCATTGTACCTTCTTTATTCTCTTTATTATCTTCAATTTTTGATAATAATTTTATGTTTTGTTTACATTCCATAAGTGCATTGCATTTTTATTAACATGTAATAATCATCCATATATATAATTATGAGGTAGACTGGGATATTTCAAGGTTTTATGTAGTGCTATTTATTAAATCACAGGAATTAGGATTTCCATTTTCTTGGCATCCCTCATGTTTGGGCCATTGAGCTCCATTTCTTCATAAAATATATAATAAACCGTTGTGAACTGCAGCCACCCTATGTGTTGCAGAATGCTGGAAAATATTGATGTTATCTGTTTTTAAAACCTTATCTAAACCCTCTTAGTCCCCATCTACCCATCCTTCCAAATCTCTGAAATTAAATTTTCCCATTATCACCATATTTGGAAAGAATCTGTCATATTTGTTTTGACATGCCTGGTTTATATCACTTAACATAATATCCTCCATAATGTATTAAGTTATGGTGACTTGATCAGCATAGCCCTGATTGTTAATGAACAACTTAATACATTATCCCTCTTAGTAGTTTTTTTGTCTGTTCTACTTAATATGACTGGTTTAATTCTGTAATTAATACACAGTTATTCTTAAGTGTTGAAAATTAACTGAAATGTGATCCCTGTTAAACCTAAGAGTGGGAATAAGAGAGGGAAGAGATGTATAATTTGGGACATGCTCAAGCTGACTTGCCCCAAATGGTAGAGTTAGAAACATACCAGGGGATTCCAATTCAATCCCCTCAAGGTGGCATGTACCAATGCCATCTCACTAGTCCAAGTGATCAATTTCAGTTCACAATTGGTCATAATGAAAGGACTGAGAGTCAAAGGGAGCACATAAACAAGTCTAGTACCTGCTAACACTAACCGATAGAATAAATAAAGGGGAGAGTGATCCAACATGGGAAGTGAGATATTCAGCAGACTCATAGAATGGCAGATGTCCTAAATAGCACTCTGGCCTCAGAATCAGCCCTTAAGGCATTCGGATCTGGCTGAAAAGCCCATGAGAGTATTTCAGGCATGGAAAGCCAAGACACTCTGGCAAAAAGATCTCCATGAGTGAGATCCCAGTGGAAAGAACAGGTCTTCAAAGAAGGAGGTACCTTTCTCTGAAGGGAGGAGAGAACCTCCACTTTGACTATGACCTTGTCTAAACAAGATAAGAATCGGAGAACTCAGAGGGCTTCCATAGCCTTGGAAACTCATGACTGGAGCATAGGGAGATTACTGATGCCATAGACAGGAGTGTCAATTGGTAAAGTCAACAACAGGAGTCACTGTGCACTTACTCCTCATGTAGGATCTCTGTCCTTACCGTGCTGTGCATGGAGATTTAATGCTACAATGAGTACTCTAACAATATATTTCACTTTGTGTTTCTATGGGGGTGCAAACTGTTGAAATCTTTACTTAATGCATACTAAACTGATCCTCTGTAAAAAAAAAAAAAAAAAGAAAAAAAAAAGAAATTGTCAACTCCCAACTTGACTCTCACTGGGATTAAACATGACAATAGGTCTGATCTGATTTCATCATCATTTAAAAAAAAATCATCTATTATTTTTCACTTTATGTTTCTGTGTGGGAGCAAACTGTTGAAATCCTTACTTAATGTATACTAAGCTGATCTTCTGTATATTAAGATAATCGAAAATGAATCTTGATGTGAATGGAAGGGGAGAGGGAGTGGGAAAGGGGAGGGTTGTGGGTGGGAGGGACGGTATTGGGGGGAAGCCATTGTAATCCATAAATCGTACTTTGGAAATTTATATTCATTAAATAAAAGTTAAAAAAAATCTTTAAAACAAAAAAACAAAAAACAAAAAACATAATATCCTCCAATTTTTTATATTTCATTGCAAGTGGCAGAATTACATCTTTCTTTATGGCTGGATAATATTGCATTGTATATACTTGTTGTATTTTCTTTATACATTTAGTCATCAATGGGTACCTAGATTGATTCCATATCTTAGCTACAGAGAATAGTGCTGCAATAAACTTGACAATATGGGTATCTCCTTGATATACTCATTTAATTTGATATCCAGAAGCAGGATAGATTTATTTTCAATTTTTGAGAAACATATACATACCATTCTTCATGATGGTTATGCTGATTTTCATTTCATACATTTTTGAGAATTCTCTCTTCTTCACAATCTCGTTTGTTATGTTGTTTCTTTTTATTAATAGCCTTTCTAACTGGGGTAAGGTGATTTCTTATTCTTGTTTTCATTTGAATCTTACTGATGGGTAATGATATTGAACATTTTTTGTGTGTATTTGTTGGTATTGTGTATTTCTTGTTTTCAGAAAAGTCTGTTTAGATTATTTGCCTCCTTCAATTTTTTTCACGTTAAAATTTTTAAGTTCTTCATATATTCTAGGTGTCAGTGTTTTGACACATGTACAGCTTGCATTTTTCCCACATTGTAGGTCACCTCTTCAAGCTGTTATTTACTTTACTCTAAAGAAACTCATAGTACCACTCATAACTGAATTCAGTACAAAAGCAGAATATAAAATCTGCATTCAAAAATCAGTGACATTTAACTTCCCAGTGATAAACTTGTTGATATATAAGCTGTGAAACTAATCCACTTCACAATTGCTGCAAAAATTTCCAAAGGAAGTAACAGAAAGATCTGTACAATGAGATTTTTAAAACACTGGTGAAATAAATTGAGGAAGACATAGAAAAAATTAAAATCCTCCTATTTTCATGGGTTGGAAGAATCAATATTGTTGATTTTCAGTTCAGTGCAATCCCCATGCAAATATCACTGACATTCTTCACGGAACTAAAAAAAAACAGTAACAACAAAAATACAAAAAACAAATCTTAACATCATTATTGAAATACAAAAAACCCTAACTAGTCAAAACTATCTTAAACAAAAACCACAAATCTGGAGTCATCATAATATCTATTTGAAGACATAGTACAATATTAGTAACCAAACAATATGATGCTATACTGAAAACAGAAACCTGTAACAGAACAGAAAAGAAGTCCCAGAAATAAACCCAGCTGTGCAAAGTCAAATAACAAAGACAATGGAGAATGAACTACCTCTTCAATTGTGGCGCTAATATGGAATATCCATATGCAGAATTCTGAATCTTGGTCCTCTCTTCCCACATCTCACTAATTACAAAAGTCAATTGTAAATAGATCAGATACCTAAGTGTAAAACCTGAAATGATGAAACTACTAGAAGAAAACATGGATAAACACTTCAATACATCAGTATTGGCAGAGATTTTATGAATAAGACCCCAAAGGTCAGGAAAAATGCAAAACTAGACAAGCATGGTCATATCAAGCTACAAACCTTCTGTAATTTACTTGATGAGCTATATCACCTCTGGCTTCATTGGCCTCCTGATACACACTTGAATGTGATTCTAGTTGTAGGCTTGGCGATCTGATTGATACTGGTATTGGGTATTGGGTCTTAAGGATTTATTTATTTATTTGAAAGGCAGAGTTAGAGAAAGAGAGGCAGAAAGAGAAAGAGGGAGAGAGAGAGATCACCCTTTCTCCTGTTCACTCCCCAAATGCTGCAACAGCTAGGGATAGGCCTATCCAAACCAGGAGCTAAGAGTTCCATCCAGGTCTCCCATGTGGCTGCAGGGGCCCAAACATTTTCTGCTGCTTTTCCAAGGCATATCAGCAGGGAGCTGGATTGGAAGTGGAGCAGCCTCGGACTCAAACTGGCGCCCATATGGGATGCCGGAGCTGCCGCCCCTGGTATTGGGTCTTGTGTATGACTATTAATTGTTTCCCGGCCTTTCATCTAAGAAGAGGTTTGAATGTTCCTTTTTTTTTTTTAAATTTTACTTCATTAATTGCTGTGAGGAAGATCACCTTGTCATGAAAGAGTTCAAAGAGGAGACATAGAGGCGAGTAGGAAAGAGAGATTTATTTTGAAAGGCCATACACCCTCAAAAAGGAGTACAGGCAACCTCAGGAGGGAAAGTTTCCCTCAGCAAAGTTGGGTGTATGTTTTTAGAGTAGGGGGTGGTGCCCAGAATGTGGCCTAATTGAACGTTCAAAGAGCAGAACTTGGGGCAGTGTTGCAGTCCACGCAGTCATCTGGAAAGTGTCGTGGAGTCTGGTGCATGATAAGTACTAGGTGTGCTGAGCCTGCAGCCATGTTGTTTGGCATGGAAGTGGTGGGATGGGAAAGTACTCAGGTGCCGGTAGTTCTGAATTCATCAGTAACTCCTGGGTTACATTAAAGTGATGTCACCAAGCATCAATAATCATGGCAGAAACTTTCTGATTGCCTATAGCAGGTAAAGAATTCTTTTGTTAGCAAGAGAACACAGTCATTTATTGATTTACTTGTTTTCATAACTTTTTATGTGATTAAAATAATTTTAAACTTGTATAACTTTCTCTGTACTCCAATATGCTTTCTAAAAATAATTAAAGTTTCTCTTTATTAATCTATTCTTAGAATATGAGTGGAATTATGTGTGACTAATTTAAAATACTTATTTCAATTATTTTAAATTTTCATTTCTGTTAATTCTTATGATGAGTTTTTTTTTGTTTATTTGTTTCTTGAATAAGTTGACTTCGTATGCTTACATTGGATTTTGTATTTTACTTGAATTTAACTTTATGTGAGGTCTTTCCTATTTCTGGAAGTTCTCTGAGTTTAAATTTGCATCTCTAGAGTTGAGGAGATTTACACACTCACAGCAGGTGGTCATGTAAATGTATCTGAGGGTACAATATCCTTTAGGTATTATGATTTAGAATCTAGTTCCAGCCATGATGCAGATCTGGGGCTCTGGTTTCTCAGTATGTCTACTTCCTAATGAGCCTTATTAACCATCAGACTTCCAAGATAACACAGGGTGCTGCATCTCATTTTGGATCTTATTCCAGTGTTCAGTAGTTCCTGACTTTATTGATAATACAGAATACAGATTCCACAGCAACGGATGAAGTCTTTGTTTCTTGTCCCTCAGCACATTTAACATTCCAATGTCCAAGTTGTTCAATTATTTATTTATTGCTGATTTGCATGTTATGGTTATAAGACCTGCTCACAAATATGAACTATCTTTTCTGTTTTATTCCTTTTTTAATTTTTGGTCTTTTTTCATTTTTGATCTGAATAAAAAATATTGTAAAAGTAATAAAATGTGATATAACTTTCTTTCCTGTAAACTTGAACCTGGAATAGTGAACAGAAATCAGCATTGGCTATGCTTTAATTAGGATACATATTATATTATAGTACACATTTTCTGATCTTAGTCCATTTGTCTGTCTCTTCCTGCCTTTCATAAATAAATAATCTAAAATAAACAAAAAATCAACAAAATAAATAAATTTGAGTTTCCAGAAGTGAAGAATTTCATTCCTTGTGACAATGTGTTAATCTACCACTTGGGACACCTGCAACCCATGCTGAAGTTCCTTTCTGTGTCCCCGCTGTTCTATTTCCAATCCAGTTTCCTGCTAATGTTCCTGGTAAGGCACCACATAATGGCCCCAGTAGTTGGATCTCTGACACCCATGTGTGAGACTCACATGTAGTTTTAGGCTCCCTCTTGGCCTCAGCGCGGCCCCGCATTGACTGCTTCAGGCATTTAGGGAATGAGTTAGTAGATAGAAAATACCTCTCGCTTTTCCTCTATCTCTGTCACTCTGCCTTTTAAATAAAAATAGAAAAATAAATAAATCTTTAGAAAAAAAGAATTTGACTCACAACAGAGGTAAATTTTTATAAATTTGAAAAATAGTTCAACATAATATGTTTCTCAATTTTAGTATTTATATACTCTTTAGTACTTTCTCTTTGTATTAACTTTACTCAAAATTTAAAAAGATAATATAGAGTAATAAATTGTAGTCTTCAGTAAGTATTCTATAAATATATATTTGTTTATTCAATGAATGTTTATGACTGACACACAATACACAAACATCAGCACTTTTTCAGTTACTGGGGATATATTGATGATCAACACAGAATTATTTCCTTTTTTTTTTTTTTAAGAATTATTTACTCCATTTGAAAATCAGAGTTACACACAGAGAGAAGGAGAGGCAGAGAGAGAAAGATGTCTTCCATCGGCTGGTTCACTCTCCAATTAGCTGCAATGGCCAGAGATGTGCAGATTTGAAGCCAGGAGCCAGGAACTTCCTCCAGGTCTCCCATTAGGGTGCAGGGGTCTAAGGACTTGGGCCATCTTCCACTGCTTTCCCAGACAATAGCAGAGAGCTGGATCGGAAGTGCAGTAGCCAGGACTCGAACCATTGCCCATATGGGATGCCGGCACTGTAGGTGGTGTCTTTACCCACTATGCCACAGCGCCCGCCCCCAGAATTATTTTTAACTTTCAATGAGTTTATATGCCAACATGAAACTTAAAATATCAGTTATAATTTCAATACAATTTGGGTGTGGTAATCATGGGCTCACTCGTGTTGAAATCAAATCCCCACTGCAGGCTATGAAAAGAGAGGGAAGGGAGGGGAGAGAGGGGAGAGAGCAGAGAGAAGGGAGAGAAAGACTACATGATAGACATGCACATGTTATTGCTTCATACCAACAATACATACTTGCCTCTCCCTATAATTGCCTGGGCAAATGACAGCAATAATCATAGACCACTTCATCAGAAACCCAGACTCATGAGTTAGTCATGAAATTTGACAGAAATCATGCCCCAGATTATCAATTCTGCCTGGAAATTCTCTGTGTCTGTAATGTGAAGGGTGGCCCTGAGAACTAGATGACTCGAGAGCTTTTGCCAATTGTTCCAATATCAAACAACTGACTCTTAAATCTACAGTAAACTCTTTTAGCAAGCGACAATTTGGCTGTATCCTTACACTTATTTTCTGTGATCCTTCTCTGACCAGATAACAAATTCTCCAAATCTTTCCAGCTTGCTTGCTTGGGCTCCCATTCTTACTGTAAATCTTATAGTAGCCAATAACACTGATGGTGTGGACACAATGTTTTGTTATATGAACTCTTCTCTACCAGATATAGTAGCTTAGCATTTTGTAATGTCTTAGTGCTTAACACAAGGCATAAATGCTCTTTGCTGTAGTATAACAAGGATGATATTTTCTTGAATTTTCAGTCACATCTTCATTTCCATCTCTGTGTACTTCCCTAGTTTCAGCTACTGAGCCTTCAATGGAATTGTTCATAATTCCTCTCTTAAAGCATTCTAAGTTGTTTCTAGCTTGTTTTTCCAAACTCTTTTCCCTGTATTCTAAAACATTCTCATTATTTTTAGATATAATAATAATAATACCATCCACTTTACCATTTTTCAATTAGTTTTATTATCATGAGTGTAACAAAATACCTGAGGGAAACTACCTTATACAGAAAAGGGGCTTATTTTGGCTTATGGCTCTTGAGGCAAAGATGTAATGGTTTCATTTCATAATTGCTTTATTCCTGGAAGAGTCCTGATTTGGAAGAGAGCATTACATGGCAACATTGTAAGCACATGAATGTATATCCATGTACCTTCTGATCTCCCTCAAAGCCACAAGGATTTATCCATGGGGCTTGACCCTAATGACATTATGTAATCCTAATAACTTTCAGAGTCGAATTACATTACTACCCTCTCAATATTGGTGAATGCACATTAAAATTTAGAATGAGTCAGGCAGATCAAACCATAATCAAACCACAACAATGCTGTAGGAAATGGTATAGGCAATTGCTGAGGGCTCAGTAGAGGCTATAACTAGGGAACTCTTCCCAGATAAAATAGAATCTATTGGAAATTGAAGAAAACACCATCTGTGTTACACCATTGCAAAAAGCTTAACTGTATTGTCTCTGTGTCCTAACACTTTGCATGATTTTAAGTTTGTTCTAGAACATCTTCAAAACTGGTTGGAGGGATTGCTATGGAACTCCTAAAATTCCGTCCACTTAGGTGACACACAGCAAGCCCATTCTTACTTACCAGGGTAGCAAAAGAAAATTGGAGCCATGTGCAATATGGCAAGCAAGCAGTTAGGCAGTTAATGCTCCCATCCCAGATTCCCAGAGGTATGAGGCAGTGAGCCTTACAGATTAAGTGGGGGTTCAAGAGTTTATCATCCTTTCATGTGTGGGTTACTGGTTCCTCCACAGTGTGTGTGACCTTTCTTTGATTGATTAGTGACAGGAGGAAAGGGCTCGTATGTTTCTTCCAAAATGGCAAAGGTGGGCCTTGGATTGTTTAATATCTATGGTAGGATGAGTATTCCTTGGCTTGCTCAGAATCAGTGTGTTCCAGTAAAGCTCTCAGAAGAGAGGGTAGGATTGAAATGTTACCAATTGAGACAATTTGAGTCTTTGTGTTTCAGAGTCTTTTCTCTGGCTTTTCCTTCATGCCTATTCCTCAATTTAAAGAGTTGATGAGCAACTTAATATGTTATCCCTCTTAGTATTTTTTTTTGTTTGTTCTACTTAATACTTTTGGTTGAATACTGTAATCAATACACAATTCTTCTTAAGTGCTGAAACTTAACTGAAAAGTGATCGCTGTTAAATATAAGAGTGGGAATAAGAGAGGGAAGATATGTGCAATTCAGGACATGCTCAAGCTGACTTACCTCAAACGGTAGAGTTAGAAACATACCAGGGGATTCCAATTCAATCCCATCAAGGTGGCATGTACCAATGCCATCTCACTAGTCCCAGTGATCAATTTCTGTTCACAATTGATCATAATGTTAGGATTAAGAGCCAAAGGAGTCACATAAACACGACTAGTGTCTGCAAATACTAGCTGATAGAATCAAAAAGGGAGAGAACGATCCAACATGGGAAGCGAGATACTCAGCACACTCATAGAATGGCAGATGTCCTAAACAGCACTCTGGCCTCAGAATCAGCCCTTAAGGCATGTGGATCTGGCTGAAAAGCCCATGAGAGTATTTCAGGCATGGAAAGCCAAGACACTCTGGGGAAAAAAAAAAAAAAACAAACACCTAAATGAAAGATCTCCTTGAGTGAGATCCCAGTGGAAAGAATGGGTCATCAAAGAAGGAGGTACCTTTCTCTGAAGGGAGGAGAGAACTTCCACTTTGACTACGACCTTGTCTAAATATGATCAGAGTCGGTGAACTCAGGGGGCTTCCATAGCCTTGGCAGCTCATGACAAGAGCCTAGGGTGATTACTGATGCCATAAACAAGAGTGTCAATTTGTTAAGTCAACAACAGGAGTCACTGTGCACTTATTCCTCATGTAGGATCTCTATCCTTAATGTGCTGTACATTGAGATTTAATGCTATAACTAGTACTCCAACAGTATTTTTCACTTTATGTTTCTGTGTGGGAGCAAACTGTTGAAATCTTTACTTAATGTATGCTAAACTGATCTTCTGTATATAAATAGAATTGAAAATGAATCTTGATGTGAATGGAAGGGGAGAGGGAATGGGAAACTAGAGGGTTGCAGGTGGGAGGGGCGATATGGGGGGTAAGCCATTGTAATCCATAAGCTGTACTTTGGAAATTTATTTCTTTAATTAAAAGTTTAAAAAAAATCTACGACCTGACACCATCAGATTATTAGAGAGCATTGTAGAAACTCTGCAAGATATAGGTACTGGCAAAGACTTCTTGGAAAATACCCCAGAAGCACAGGCAGTCAAAGCCAAAATTAACATTTGGGATTCCATCAAATTGAGAAGTTTCTGTACTTCAAAAGAAACAGTGAGGAAAGTGAAGAGAAAACGGATAGAATGGGAAAAATATTTGCAAACTATGCAACAGATAAAGGGTTGATAACTAGAATCTACAAAGAAATCAAGAAACTCCACAACATCAAAACAAACAACCCACTTAAGAGATGGGGAAAGGACCTCAACAGACATTTGTCAAAAGAGGAAATCCAAATGGCCAATGGACACATGAAAAAATGTTCAACATCACTAGCAATTAGGGAAATGCAAATAAAAACCACCATGAGGTTTCACCTCACCCTGGTGAGAATGGCTCACATTCAGCAATCTACCAACAATAGATGCTGGAGAGGATGTGAGAAAAAGCGACACTAACCCACTGTTGGTGGGAATGCAAACTGGTTAAGCCACTATGGAAGTCAGTCTGGAGATTCCTCAGAAACCTGAAGATAACCCTCCCATACAACCCAGTCATCCCACTCCTTGGAATTTACCCAAAGGAAATGAAATTGGCAAACAAAAAAGCTGTCTGCACCCTAATGTTTATTGCAGCTCAATTCACAATAGCTAAGACCTGGAACCAACCCAAATGCCCATCAACATTAGACTGGATAAAGAAATTATGGGACATGTACTCTACAGGATACTATACAGCAGTCAGAAAAAAATGAAACCCAGTCATTTGCAGCAAGATGGAGGAATCTGGAAAACATCATGCTGAGTGAACTAATCCGTCCCATAGGGACAAATATCATATGTTCTCCCTGATTGGTGACAAATAACTGAGCACCAAAGGCGAAACCTGTTGAAGTGAAATGGACACTTTGAGAAACAATGACTTGATTAGTTCTTGTGCTGACTGTTGACGGACAATGTAATACTTTATCCATGTTAGTATTTTTTTTGTTCTAGTACCATTGGGTGAACTCTGTGATTAACACACAATTATTCTTAGGTGTTTAAATTTTAACTGAAAAGTGATCCCTGTTAGCAATTTGGAAAACATTATGCTGAGTAAAGTAACCCAGTCCCAAAGGGACAAATATCATATGTTCTCCCTGATCGGTGACAACTAACCAAGTACCAAAAATGAAACCTGTTAAAATGAAATTAACACTATGAGAAACTGTGACTTGATCAGCCCTTGCCCTGAGTGTTGATGAACAACTTAATACGTTATCCCTCTTAGTGTTTCTTTGTTTGTTCTACTTAATACTTTTGGTTGAATACTGTAATCAATACACAATTCTTCTTAAGTGCTGAAACTTAACTGAAAAGTGATCACTGTTAAATATAAGAGTGGGAATAAGAGAGGGAAGAGATATGCAATTTGGGACATGCTCAAGCTGACTTGTCCCAAACGGTAGAGTTAGAAACATGCCAGGGGATTCCAATTCAATCCCATCAAGGTGGCATGTACCAATGCCATCTCACTAGTCCCAGTGATCAATTTCTGTTCACAATTGATCATAATGTTAGGATTAAGAGCCAAAGGAGTCACATAAACACGACTAGTGTCTGCAAATACTAGCTGATAGAATCAAAAAGGGAGAGAACTATCCAACATGGGAAGTGAGATACACAGGAGACCCATAGAATGGCAGATGTCCTAAACAGCACTCTGGCCTCAGAATCAGCCTTTAAGGCATTTAGATATGGCTGAAAAGCCCATGAGAGTATTTTAGGCATGAAAGCCAAGACACTCTGGCAAAAAACAAAAAAAAATGACCTAAATGAAAGATCTCTGTGAGTGAGATCCCAGTGGAAAGAATTGGTCCATCAAAGAAGGAGGTACCTTTCTCTGAAGGGAGGGGAGAACTTCCACTCTGACAACGACTTTGTCTGAATATGATCAGAGTCGGTGAATTCAAAAGGCTTCCATAGCCTTGGCAACTCATGACAAGAGCCTAGGTTGATTACTGATGTCATAAACAAGAGTGTCAATTTGTAAAGTCAACAACAGGAGTCACTGTGCACTTACTCCTCATGTAGGATCTCTGTCCTCAATGTGCTGTACATTATGAATTAATGCTATAACTAGTACTCAAACAGTACTTTACACTTTGTGTTTCTATGTGGGTGCAAACTGTTGAAATCTTTACTTAATATATGCTAAACTGACCTTCTGTATATAAAGAGAATTGAAAATGAATCTTGATGTGAATGGAAGGGGAGAGGGTCGGGAAAGGGTAGGGTTGCAGGTGGGAGGGAAGTTATGGGGGGGAAGCCATTGTAATGCATAATGTGTTTTTGGGAATTTGTATTCATTAAATAAGAGTTAAAAAAATCACAGAAAAAAAAAAGTGACTCTACAATAGAACTTCAAATTGAGGTATAAATATTGGAATGTGATATCAAGTCTACATCAAAGGCATTAATGCTGGGAGATTGTGTCCCAATTTAAGAATAAATGACTGGTTTACATAGTGATGGAAATTGCATTTTATTATATTACTTCTATTTACATATTTTTAAGTTTTGTTTTTATTTTACTTGGAAGGTAGACAAACAAAGAGAGAGGTTAACATACATACACAGATTTAGAGATTCCATCTGCTTCTTCATTATCCAAAAGCTCATGAAGCCAGGCCTGAGGTCAGGTCAAAGCCAGTAACCAGGAGATCCATCCAGCTCTCCTTGTAGGCTTCAGGAACCCAAGTACTTGACTCAGGCTTGCAACAAGCCTTAACATTCACATTTTGATCAGTGGGCAGATGTACAAAGTGCAAGAATTAGAAATGTGCCAGGGGATTCCAATTCAGTGCCATCAAGGTGGCATGTACCAATGCCATCTCACTAGTCCAAGTGATCAATTTCAGTTCACAGTTGATCACACTGATAGGTCTACGAGTCAAAGAGATCACACAAACAAAACTAGTGTCTGCTAATACTAACTGATAGAATAACAAATGGAGAGAACAATCCAACATAGGAAGCGGGATACACAGCAGACTCATAGAATGGCAGTTGTCCTAAACAGCACTCTGGCCTCAGAATCAGCCCTTACGGCATTCAGATCTGGCTGAAGAGCCCATGAGAGTCTTTTAGGCATGGAAAGCCAAGACACTCTGGAAAAAAAAAAAAAGGACCTAAATGAAAGATCTCTGCAAGTGAGATCCCAGTAGAAAGAACAGTCCATCAAAGAAGGAGGTACCTTTCTCTGAAGGGAGGAGAGGACTTCCACTTTGACTATGACCTTGTCTGAATATGATCAGAGTCGGCAAATTCAAAAGGCCTCCATAGCCTCGGCAACTCATGACTAGAGCCTAGGGAGATTACTGACGCCATGAACAAGAGTGTCAAATTGTTAAGTCAACAACAGGCATCACTGTGCTCTTACTCTTCATGTAGAATCTCTGTCCTTAATGTGTTGTCCAATGTGAATTAATGCTATAACTAGTATTCAAACAGTACTTTACACTTTGTGTTTCTGGATAGGTGCAAACTGTTGAACTCTTTACTTAATATATACTAAACTGATCTTCTGTATATAAAGAGAATTGAAAATGAATCTTGATGCAAATGGAATGGGAGAGGGAGTGGAAGATGGGAGAGTTGCAGGTGGGAGGGATGTTATGGGGGGGGAGCCATTGTAATCCATAAACTGTACTTTGGAAATTTATATTTACTAAATAGAAGTTTTTAAAAAAAGAATTATAAGCTTACAACAGATTCTAATGGAAATTTAAAGGAATGCTTAGGAGGCCAAATGAAATTTTACCAAGGGTTGGAACCCATCCAGAGACCCCTAATGGGGAAATGTCTACTGGAGTCATGGGAGTGGCATGACAATGGGGAACCCAGAAAGGTTACAATACCAGTAATGTGCAGTGTTCACTGGAGAAATTTGTAGGCAGGGGTAAAGATAGTGTCACATGTCCTGTGATCATACACGCTGCGTGGTAGGGCTGACAGAAGCCCTGCAGACATACCCCTCATAACAGCTTTCAGAAGATGCCGAACTTGAAGCTTTAGGGTATAATTTCTATTCTGATGGATTTTGATGTTACTTTGGATTCCTTACTTCTTTCTTCTATAAATCTCCTATTTGAAATACGAATCTTTTCCTTGTGCCTGTCTGCCATTCTATAATAGAAGTAGATAACCTGTCATATTTTTAAGAAAAATCAATCTTTATTAAGATAAAGTGAGAGACAACCAAATAAAAGGTTTGGAAAACTTCAAATTTAAATATGCATGTGGGAAATGCAAACAAACAGAAGTTGGAGGAGAAAGTTAGAGAGTACCTGGAATGTTGTAATATGAGTGTTTCAGACGATCCTTGTGAGGTTTAGAAGAACTAAAGTCTGGTAGAAATTCATATATTTTATAAAAGCTTGGTTCCACTCCTCAGGGCCAAATTAAATAGTGATGACAAAGTTTAAGGGTAAAGGAAAGAGAATATTTAATTTGTTAACAGTTGAGGGGATAGCAGACCTCCAAGTCTCAAGAACTGCTGCCTTCCTTAATGAGGGTGTTGTGGGGGTTTTGAAGGGGACTACACGGAAGCGGTTCTGGCTTGGTGAAACTGTGAGTCACAAACCCCTGAAGGCCAGGTACCAAGGCTTGTGCATTCCTTCTGTGTTTGCCTCTGATTGTCTAGAAAAGAGGTTGAGATAAGGAACAACACAGTGTACAAAGAAGACAGCAGTCCAACCCTAGAGCACCAACAAGATATTCTGCATGAGTTGCCTGTAAAATACGATGGCCAAGTGGGCTTCAGTCAGCCTAGGGGTCACATGCTAGTGATAAATATTTTCTTGTAATGCCCTGGAACTGGATTCCCATGCCCAGACACGGAATTCCCCTAAATGAAAAATTCCAAACAGTACTGCCCAAGGCTTTATCTATTTGAGAAGCAAACTCATGAGTCCGGTGATTAGAGGTTTGTAGGGCTAGCCATACCATTCCATTAATTTAGTGATTTAAGCTGAAGGAGGGTGGCTATAAGGCTGGGACCTGATGGTTAATAACATTTTCATTTTAAGGCATCATTTAGGGACTTAGTTTCAGACCTTACAGGCCTTGCTTGATGGAATAAAGATAAAAGCCTATAATCTAATTTTTCCTTTTTTTAAAGATTTATTTATTTATTTGAAAGAGTTAGAGAGAGAGAGAGAGAGAGAGAGAGAGAGAGGTTTCCATTGGATGGTTCACTCCCCAATTGGCAGCAACTGCCAGATCTGTGCCAATCCGAAGTCAGGAGCCAGGAGCTTCTTCCGGGTCTCTCATGGAGGTGGGGGGCAGGGGCCCAAGGACTTGGGCCATATTGTACTTCTTTCCCAGGCCATAGCAGAAAGCTGGATTGGAAGTGGAGCAGCTGGGTCTCAAACTGGCAACCATATGGGATGCCAGTGCTTCAGGCCAGAGCGTTTAACCCACTGCGCCACAACGCCTGCCTTTTTTTTTTTTTTTTTAAGGATTTATTTATTTACTTGAAAGTCAGAGTTACATGGAGAGAGGAGAGCCACAGAGAGGCTAACTTCAATATGAGTAAATACAGTTGACAAAATTACCTCTCTTTCTTGACAAAGGTTGTTTTGGTGTCTTGAGACATGAGAAAGAACAGGCTGCAAATTGTGGTCCTTTGGAATAATGTCTTTCCTAGGACATCATGTCCAATCAATTGCTACTCTCCCGAGTGCATGTCTGCGAGAATGAAGGGGTGCCTCACGCTGACAGAGGCCAAAGAATCATGCGCTGCTTTGCTTACACAGAACATACTTAAGGTAATTTTCTTACTGTACCAATATTATAATTTTTCAAAAAATAAAGCTTTTCCTAATTAGAGAAGTTCACCTGATCTAGTCCTTTTCAAAAGTTTACCTTTGAACAATATGCTCAGGGACTGTTAAAAACTGATTATGTTAACTACTGGTGCCTTCTGTGAACAGCTGTTTGAGAGAATAAGCAGAATTTTTGGTTTAGTAATTGATATGTTTTCTGTCTTCCTCTTTTTTATTATATTTTTTATTATTTAGTAAATATAAATTTCCAAAGTACAGTTTATGGATTACAATGGCTCCCCCCCCCTATAATTTCCCTTCCATGCACACCCCTCCCATCTCCCGATTCCTCTCCCATCTCCCGATCCCTCTCCCATTCCATTCACATCAAGATTCATTTTCAATTATCTTTGTATACAGAAGATCGATTTAGTATATATGAAGTAAAGATAATCTATTTTCTTCTCTTGCCTAGAAGACAGAGCAGGTCCTAACCCTGGCTGGTTGGGGATGACACCCTGATACAGCATTCAGAAGTTACAGAAGGGACGGTCCTTCTCTATTCTTCCATAAAGATTAAGGGATGAAAAGTCTCTGATGTGTTGAATGTTATTGACATAAATGTAGCTAGTGAAGAGAAACAGATTGCTGGCCTGGGCACCTTAGCCTTCACCTCTGTGCAACATCCTATCCCCACCCCCTTCCATGCTGACTAAAGCTGCTTGGATTTTACTACTTAAGAGTTGGAACCACCTAAAAATATCCAAAAAGGCTGTAGATTGGGCCTGAGGTTTTCTTTAAGTCATTACACATTACAATGTCATTAGATGAAAAGTATCATGGTTGGTGCACCCACTCCCATCATGACCCTTCTGAAATTTCTAAAATATCAGAAGGAAATGGAAACTTAAACCATGCCACAAATTCTGTCCCCTTTTGAACATTCAATTAAGCTCTGCCCAGATATCATCCACTACGCCTCCAAATAGTAAAGAAGAGCAATTCCAAACCCTACTTGCAGCACTCCTCCAGGAGGTTGCTCAGTTCCCTCCTGAGTGTGTACTTTCCCATTGCTTTTAAAAAGTCTTGCTTCTCTGATCAGCTTTATTGGCACTTCCTTCTTGAATTCCTCCATGAATTCTTTTTCATGTGGAGACAAGAATCTAGACCGCACTTAACAGTGGGCCCTCCCTCACAACATTTTTATGAGATGGGAAAGAGACAGAAAGAAATACGCATGCATGTTCCTTTTCTCTTTTGATGTTATTATGCCTGGTGCTACCTGAGCACTTGATGAAAGGCCAAAAGTTTCCCTTCAGTGTTGTACCTCAACAATTATGAGCCAAAATAAACCTCTTTTCTTTATAAACTTGGCAGCATAAAGTATTTCATTCCAGTAATGGGAAACAGAATAATGCAATACAAAAACACTGATAGAGCCACACAATACAAAAACGCATAATAAAATGCACAATAAATACCATAACAAATACATATCAAATATATGATCATAGATCTATAATATATGAAGAATATTCATTTGAACAAACTGAAAGTGGAAAGTACTACAATTAGAATGGTGAAAGAAAACTTCCTGTCCTGTAATTTGGAATGAATCTGAATGAAGTGACAAAAAAATACATTTGAAAGTCTGTGTCAGGACATACTACAGGGCAGTTATAAACAAAACAGCATGGTATTGGTACACAAACAGATGGATAGACCAATGGAACAAAATTGAAACACCAGAAATCAATCCAAACATCTACAGCCAACTTATGTTTGATCAAGGATCTAAAGCAATCCCTGGAGTAAGGACAGTCTATTCAATAAATGGTGCTGGGGAAACTGGATTTCCATGTTCAGAATCATGAAGGAAGACCCCTACCTTCCACCTTACACAAAAATCCATTCAGCATGGATAAAATACCTATATCTATGACCCGACACCATCAAATTATTACAGAACATTGGAGAAACTCTGTAAGATATAGGTATCGGCAAAGACTTCTTGGAAAAGACCCCAGAGGCACAGGCAGTCAAAGCCAAAATGAACATTTGGGATTGCATCAAATTGAGAAGATTATGTACTACAAAAGAAACAGTCAGGGAAATGAAGAGGCAAGCAACAGAATGGGAAAAAATATTTGAAAACTATGCAACTGATAAAGGAATAATAACCGGAATCTACAGAGATCAAGAAATTCCACAACAACAAAACAAACAACCCACTCAAGAGATGGGCCAAGGAACTTAATGGACATTTTTCAAAAGAGGAAATCCAAATGTCCAACAGGCACATGAAAACATGCTCAGGATCACTAGCAATCAGGGAAATGCAAATCAAAACCACAATGAGGTTTCACCTCACCCCGGTGAGAATGGCTCACATTCAGAAATCTACCAACAACAGATGCTGGCGAGGATGTGGGAAAAAGGGGACTTTAACCTACATTTGTGGAAATGCAAACTGGTTAAGCCACTATGGAACTCAGTTTGGAAATTCCTCAGAAACCTGAATATAACCCTACCATACAACCCAGCCATCGCACTCCTTGGAATTTACCCAAAGGAAATTAAATTGGCAAACACAAAAGCCGTCTGCACCTCAATGTTTATTGCAGCTTAATTCACAATAGCTAAGACCTAGGATCAACTTAAATGCCCATCAACAGTAGACTGGATAAAGAAATTATGGGACATGTACTCTATAGAATACTATACAGCAGTCAAAAATAATGCAATCCAGTCATTTGCAACAAAATGGAGGAATCTGGAACACATCATGCTGAGTGAAATAAGTCAGTCCCAAAGGGACAAATATCATATGTTCTCCCTGATTGGTGACAACTAACCAAGCACCAGAAAGGAAACCTGTTGAAGTGAAATGGACACTATGAGAAACTGTGACTTGATTGGCCCTTGTCCTGAATGTTGATGAACAACTTATTACTTTATCCCTTTTAGTATTTTTTTGCTCTGATTAATACTATTGGTTGAACTCTGTAATTGACACACAATTATTGTTAGGTGTTTAAATTTAACTGAAAAGTGATCTCTGTTAAATATAAGCATGGGAATAAGAGCGGGAGGAGATTTACAATTTGGGACATGCTCAATCAGACTTGCCCCAAATGGTAGAGTTAGAAACCTGCCAGGGGATTCCAATTCAGTGCCATCAAGGTGTCATGTACCAATGCCATCTCACTAGTCCAAGTGCTCAGTTTCCGTTCATAATTGATCATAATGATAGGATTAAGTGTCAAAGGGAACACATAAACAAGACTCGTGTCTGCTAACACTAACTGATAGAATAAAAAAGGAGAGAAGCATCCAACATGGGAAGTGGGATACACAGCAGACCAGCAGACTCATAGAATGGCAGTTGTCCTAAACAGCACTCTGTGCTTGGAATCAGCCCTTAAGGCATTCAGATCTGGCTGAAGAGCCCATGAGAGTATTATAGGCATGGCAAGCCAAGACACTTTGGCAAAAAAACAAAAAAACAAACAAACAAACAAACAAAAAAAAAAAAAACACCTAAAAAAACCCCTAAATGAAAGATCTCTGTGAGATCCCAGCAGAAAGAATGGGCCATCAAAGATGGAGGTACCTTTCTCTGAAGGGAGGAGAGGACTTCCACTTTGACTATGACCTTGTCTACCTAAGATCAGAGTCGGCAAACTCAAAAGGCTTCCATAGCCTTGGCAACTCATGACAAGAGCCTTGGGAGATTACTGACTCCATAAACAAGAGTGTCAATTTGTTAAGTCAACAACAGGAGTCTCTGTGCACTTATTGCCCATGTAGGATCTCTGTCCTTAATTTGTTGTCCAATGTGAATTAATGCTATAACTAGTACTCAAACAGTACTTTACACTTCGTGTTTCTGTGTGGGTGCAAACTGTTGACATCTTTACTTAATATATACTAAATTGATCTTCTATATATAAAGAAAATTGAAAATGAATCTTGATGCGAATGGAATGGGAGAGGGAGCGGGAGATGTGAGGGTTGCTGGTAGGAGGGAAGTTATGGGGCAGGGGAAGCCACTGTAATCTAAAAGCTGTAGTTTGGGAATTTATATTTATTAAATAAAAGAAAAAAAAAAAGAAAGTCTGTGTGAGGGCTGGCACCGTGGTGCAGTAGGTTAAATCTCTGCCTGCGGAGCCAGCATCCCATATGGTCTCTGGTTCTAGTCCCGGCTGCTCTACTTCCAGTCCATCTCTCTGATGTGGCCTGAAAAAGCAGAGAAAGATGGCCCAAGTCTTTGGGCACCTGCACTTCCATGGGAGACCAGGAAGTAGCACCTGGCTCCTGACTTCAGATCGGCCCAGCTTTGGCTGTTGCAGCCATTTGGAGAGTGAACCAATGGAAGGAAGACCTTTCTGTCTGTCTCTCCCTTTCACTCTCTGTAACTCTAACTCTAAAATAAAATAAATTTAAAAAATCTTTCAAAATTCTTTGTGAAACAAATTGCAACAAGAAAGAAAAGAATTCATATACCCTGACATGTAAACAAACTTGATTATATGTTTGAAGAAGTTCAAGGTCACAAGTGTGAATGCCTAGAATAAACAAGGAATATTTTAGAATGGCACATGGAGAGCCACAGATCATTTCATAATCAGAAAAATGCTGCCACAATAATGACGATATTTTATCACTGTGATTTGTTAATATATTGTTACTTGGGATATAAAGAATAAAACTTGATCTGAAATTAAAATTGTTTATCAATTTATCTTTAGACAGGAAAAGTATCTTAGATTATCTGAGTGGGGCCGGTGTAATCCCAAAATTTAATGTAAGAGAAAGGATTGAAAGGAGAGTTGGTATTAGACTGAAACAATGTTAGTTAGGTTCAGCTGGACATTGCTGACTTGGAAGATGGAAGGGACCCTCAAGCCAGAGAATGTTAGCAATCCAGAGACTGCAACAGTCAAGAAAATGGATTTCCCATTGAGTGTCCAGGAAAAAACTGAGGTGTGAAGATGTTACTTAAGTGCGGTGAGATCCATTGTTTACTGCCAATCTCCAGGACTGCAATTTAATTAATTTGTGTTTAAGTCACTTAGTTTTTTGTTAAACATCTAGGTCCTCACAGCGTTTCAGTAGCACTTTAGATTTGGTCCTAAACTTTTAGGAACTTACCACAATATATTAAGTACTGAAGGGATACAACATGCTTTACTGATTTACAATATTGTGGCTGGTCCGTGCAGAATAGAATAAATTGTCAGTTTAAGAAAGGAGACTAGTTAAGAGGAAACAGTAATAATTTTGATGGAACTATATGAAGGCCTATACAATAATTGTACCTGTGAGAGTGGTGGTGCACAAAATCTCTGTTGCTAATTTTAAACTTGGTTTGTGTTAAGTAAAAGTTAAATCATACACTGCAAGGTGTAGAAAGATATGTTATAATGATTCCAATGATATAGATTTGATTAGTAAGTTTGAAATGTTAACTGTTTAACAATTTTAGACTTGTGGCTTTTTTTTTTTTTTTTTTTTGGTTTGTTTGTTTTTGCTTTTACGTCTATGCCACACTACTTTGCAATGTAGCAATTGCACTGTGCAATATTTCAATAAGGACTGGGAAAAATGTTATGGATGTAACATCTATTATGGTTTGTGATAGTATTTCTCTCTAGTTCTCAGTGATTTAAATGTGACCGAGCCTTCTGTACTTTGTCACACAAAGCAGGTTTTCCAGGTGACCATTTTGGTGAGGTCAAAATAAAAATTTATTGTGTATTACTGTCGATTCACTTTCAATTAAAATATATGTATTGCAGGATAAAGGCCTTCAGAAGAATATTGCCTTTTAATTTTTCAGAAGCTAAAAACAGTAGGTCCAAAGTTAAACTGATCATTACTGGTATATATCTCTCACAAGGGCATGTATTTAAATTCAATTGTAATCAGGATGAAAACATTCTTAACAGGTTGAACAGTTTTAATTAATATTTGATAAGTTAATGTCTCCTGTTAGTGAAAGAAATAGATATTCCTCAGAAATCGATCACTTTTAGGGGCTGGTGTTGTGGTGCGGTGAGATAAACTGCCGTTTGCAATGCTGGCCCATCATGTCAAAGTGCTGGTTTGAGTGCCATCTACTCTTCCTTCAGTCCAGCTTCCTGCTGATGTCCTGGGAAAACAGAAGAGGATGTGCCAAGGATTGGACTAACACCATGTAAGAGAGCAGTTGGGGTTCCCAGCTCCAGATTATGGCCCAGACCAGCCTAGTACATTATTAAAATTTTGGAGGATGGTAGGTGAACCAGCAGATAGAATCAATCGCTCGCTCTCTCTTTCTGTCTCTCCCCCTTCAAAGTAAATAAATACATAAATCTTTAAACCTGAAAATGGTTGTTTTCAGAAAATTACATGATCTATAAATGATCACATAGACAATTCAAATTTAGGGAAAATTTTGAACAGTAATTAACTATGACCTCATATAAACATAATTATATAAATATTTAAGCAATTTAGCCCTTTAATTTGCCATGTCAAATTGCCATCAGCTTTTACGTATCTTTAGTGGCACCAATGTCTCAGAGGAAGTCTCATGTATTTATTACATGAGCAGCCTTTGAATGTGGATTAATACTTCAGCACATTTTGAAGTTTTTAAAATATTTCTCCAAATTTGGCAAGACTTATAGTCTATTTGTAGATTGATTCCTATGTGCAAACATGCATTATTCACATGTGAGACATAATGTGCATGCAGATATTCAACTTAATTAGAACTCTCCAAATCTTTGAAATTAGGAGAAAACACTGGGAAATAATTAGTGTAAAATGAGATTGATAATATCTGATGTTAGCTCAAACTGCTTCTGGCATTGCTACCGCATGTGGTAGACTAAGGAAGTCAAACCTACAACTGCTGAAGCCAACATCACATTAGATTTGCCCAGCAGCTTTGGACTGACTCCTGGGGTCCAGCTACAGAAATTATAATTAAACTCTTCTGGGGTAGAAACCAAGCATGAGAAGCATTTAAATCCCTCATGTGAATCTAGTATATACACTAGGTTATTCTGGTGTATGTACTTTTTACTTGTTGAATACAATGGTTAGTGGTTAATTAAGCCTGTGAATATGAGTAGGTTGAAATTATGTCTTGCAAAAATTAAAGAGAAAAGAGGAGAAGAAGGAGGGACATTGAGGGAGGGAGGGAGAGGAGGAGGTAGGAAAATATGATTGTCTTCTTGGAACTCTATGAAATACATTAAATCTGTTCTCTTTATATAAATAAATCTAAAAAACACTGCTGGTGTAGCTGCAATGACATCATGCCTATTTCATATTTTTCTCGAAGGCATCATGATAAGCAGAATTTGTAAAACATCCCCCAAATATATACCACACCAACCTTTAGAAATGAAGAATATGATGAGATATCACTCTGGTGATTAGGCTATGTTATATGGCACACTCGATTTTAAGACAAAGATACAATCTGGTAGCCTCAGTTTAATCATATGTGCTCTTAAAACTGGTGGAAAAAGTTGAAGTCAAAAAGATTCAAAGTACAAGAATGATTTAATGTCTTTCTACTAGGTGTGAAAATAGAGGCAGATCCATGAAAATGTACTTTAGCACACACCTCTAGAAACAGAAGAAACCATGATTAGAAGCCAGGAAGATAATGGAAACTTCAGTCTTACAACCTCTGAGGACTGGATTATATCAACAAGTTTTATGAGCTTGGTAAGATTTTTTTTCCTGCAGAGAAGACCCTAGCACATATTTTTGAAGATTTATTTATTTATTTGAAAGAGAGGAGAGGCAGAGAGAAAGAGAGAGAGAAAGAGAGAGAGAGGTCTTCCTTCTGCTGGTTCACTCCCCAGTTGGCTGCAATGGCCAAAGCTGCACTGATCTGAAGACAGGAGCCAGGAGTTTCTTCTGGGTCTCCCATGTGGATGTAGAGGCCAAGGTTTTGGGCTACCTTCTACTGCTTTCCTAGGCCATAGCACAGCTCTGGATCGGAAGTGGGGCATCCAGGACTTGAACAGGCTCTCAAATGGGATGCTGGCACTGTAGATGGCAGCTTTACCTGTTTACGCCACAGCACCAGCCCCAACCCTAGCACATTTGACATCCTGCCTCCCGTGTTCTGATATCAGAGGTAGAGAACATGCTAAAGTGTATCTAGTCTTCTGACATACATAACTGTTAGCTCATAAATAGTTGCTGTTTTAAGTCACTAAGTGAGGGGTAATTATTTCCCACCAGTAAAAAACGTAGAACTTAAAGCAAGATGTCAAAGGCTCCTAAATGTCCTATTTCTGTTTACATAAACCAATACACTGAACTTCATTAGTAGGTCCAATCTCTTCTGCTATCCTGTGTTTCAGCTAGGATTTCTCTTCATCCACTATCTCACAAATTCTTCTTGTATGAATGCTGGACTTTACACTATACACCCAGGGAGTTCATCATTCCTCACAAAGGAATTCCCTATTTTTCTGTTGTGACTGGAACATGCTTCTCTCCTAAGGGGACCACTTCCTCTACAGCACTCCAAGTGATACTCTATTACTGTTTTAGCCCAACCCTCCATTGCCTTTCTGGAAAACCAATCAACAACAACCACCATAATAGAAAACAAAATAAGGCTAGATGATCCTGCCATTCTTTAATCATTCTTCTGCCACCAGTGGTCCTCTAACCACTACTAATTGGCATATATTAAATTCTTAGAAATTCCTTCCTTCCTTTTCACAAAATATGTTGGTAAACTCTTCAAATTCCTTGAGACACTAAATAGATAGTGTTGTTTTCCTCAGTTTCTAAACCTCCTGATTTACAGTGACCTATTTTTTTTTAACTCCTTCATAATATGAGGGGACTTTTGAATTCTTGCTGCCATTCTAGTCTCAAAAATCACTGGCTAAAACATACATCCCTGCAGGAGAACTTCCATCTTCCTAATCATAAGATAAATCATATTTTTCCTTCTTATAGTACGTTCATTTCATAGATTCTTCTCCTTTAGTCAACCCTCCTTTTATTTCCTCCCTTACTTAACAAAAATTTCATAGCACATTCACCCATTTATAATTTAAATTTCCATGAATTTTCATTACCCTTGAATGGCAAATACAATAACGACAAACAAATCTAATTTTTGTACATATTCCGTGCTGGATATAGTCAGTATAAAGGATATATTGCAAAAGTGATGAATTCAGGATCAAGAACATTAAGTATGACCTCAATAGAGTTTGATTTCTTATTCCTCTTTAGAGATATACTACTAATATTTCCAGGATCAAATTTAAAGCTACAATTTGGAAAACATTATGCTGAGTGAAATAAGCCAATCCCAAAGGGACAAATATCATATGTTCTCCCTGATCGGTGACAAATAACCAAGCACCTAAAAGGAAACCTGTTATAGTGAAATGAACACTAGGAGAAACGGTGAATTGATCAGCCCTCACCCAGACTGTTGATCAGCAACTTAATATGTTATCCCTCTTAGTATTTTTTTTTTTTGTTTGTTCTACTTAATACTTTTGGTTGAATACTGTAATCAATACACAATTATTCTCAAGTGCTGAAACTTAACTGAAAAGTGATCGCTGTTAAATATAAGAGTGGGGATAAGAGAGGGAAGAGATGTGCAATTTGGGACATGCTCAAGATGACTTAACCTCAAACGGTAGAGTTAGAAACATACCAGGGGATTCCAATTCAATCCCATCAAGGTGGCATGTACCAATGCCATCTCACTAGTCCCAGTGATTAATTTCTGTTCACAATTGATCATAATGATAGGACTAAGAACCAAAGGGATCACATAAACAAGACTAGTGTCTGCAAATACTAGCTGATAGAATCAAAAAGGGAGAGAACGATCCAACATGGGAAGTGAGATACACAGTAGACCCATAGAATGGCAGATGTCCTAAACAGCACTCTGGCCTCAGAATCAGCCCTTAAGGCATGCGGATCTGGCTGCAAAGCCCATGAGAGTATTTCAGGCATGGAAAGCCAAGAGACTCTGGAAAAAAAAAAAAAAACTAAATGAAAGATCTCTGTGAGTGAGATCCCAGTGGAAAGAATGGGTCATCAAAGAAGGAGATACCTTTCTCTGAAGGGAGGAGATAACTTCCACTTTGACCATGGCCTTGTCTAAATATGATCAGAGTCGGTGAACTCAGGGGCCTTCCATAGCCTTGGCAGCTCATGACAAGAGCCTAGGGTGATTACTGTTGCCATAAACAAGAGTGTCAAGTTGTTAAGTCAACAACAGGAGTCACTGTGCACTTATTCCTCATGTAGGATCTTTGTCCTTAGTGTGCTGTACATTGAGATTTAATGCTATAACTAGTACTCAAACAATATATTTCACTTTGTGTTTCTGTGTGGGAGCAAACTGTTGAAATATTTAGTTAATGTATGCTAAACTGATCTGTATATAAAGAGAATCGAAAATGAATCATGATGTGAATGGAAGGGGAGATTGAGTGGAAAGGGGAGGGCTGTGGGTGGGAGGGACGATATGGGGGGGAAGCCATTCTAATCCATAAGCTGTACTTTGGAAATTTATATTCCTTAAATAAAAGTTAAAAAAAAATTTAAAGCTACAATTTGAAAAAAAAAAAAAAAACAACCTTAAATCTTTCCCAGTCTGTAAATATTTGACCGATTCCACTGACTCCTGTCAATGCAAAGGGGTTTAAAATAAGAGTATCTTCAACCCTACCTACCTGTTCTCCTATGGCTACAACTTTTCAACATGCAACAGCCATAATAAAAATTACCTAAGATTTTATTATCTCTGGAATTCTTTAAATCTCCTTCCCTTGACAGTCTTTCCTTTACTGTTAATAAAGAATGATGGCACTCCAAATGTTTTAAATTTAATTTAATTTAAATTTTTTAAAGATTTATTTATTTATTTGAAATAGTTACACAGAGAGAAGAGAGGCAGAGAGGAGAGAGAGAAGTCTTCCATCTGATGGTTCTCTCCCCAGTTGGCCGCAATGGTCAGAGCTGCGCCGATCTGAATCCAGGAGCTTCTTCCTGATCTCCCATGGTGGTGCAGGTGCCCAAAGACTTAGGCCACCTTCTACTGCTTTCCCAAGCCATAGCAGAGTGCTGGATCAGAAGAGGAGCAGCCGGACTTGAACTGGCACCCATCTGGGATACTGGTCTCAAACCGTCGCCAGGGCATCAACCTGCTGTGCCATAACACTGGCCCCTATATATTTTTTAAAATTTTAAAATAATCATTAGATTTACTTTTATCTGGTTGAAAGTGGTCAGGAGAGAGAGAGAGAGAGAGAGAGAGAGAGAGAGAGAGAAAGAGATCTTTCATTTGCTAGTTCATTCCCCAAATGTCTGCAACAGCCAGACCTGAGGTAGACCAAAGCTAGAAACCTGGAATTCCATCTTTGTCTTCCATGGGTTGCAGGGATCCAGGCACTTGAGTCATTATCTACTGCCTTCCAGGATGCATTTGCAGTACACTGGATCAGAAGCAGAGTAGCCAGGACTCCAACTAGCACTCTGATGTGAGATGCAGAAGTCCCAAATGGTGGCTTAACTTACTTTCTGACACATCTGCACTCCCATCCAATATTTTAAGTGTATTATTTAAACTTTATATTCTCACAAATATTATCACTACCTTAAGATTTCAAATTTGAATTATTGAAATATTTAATACCTCAATTTTCCAAACACTGGAGTTTAACCTATTCAAAGAACATCTCTAAACATAATATTGACTGTAAAATATTTTTCTATTGCCGAATCTATTCATCTTCTTCTTTAATAGAAAAATTCCTCCTTCATTAACTTTCTTGCAGGCTCCTGATCTGATTTCAGTGTAACTTATACTCAGTCTCCATTTTCAGTGTCTTCTATGTCTTCTCACTTCTTTGCTTATTTAGCAAAAAGTTCATGCTTAGTGAATATTTTATGTTTTATCCTGTTTGACATTCCAGGAATATTGTATTGAAAATATCTCTGACATCAGATTTCCTGAAAAACGTAAGTATTTAAGCATACTTAAGCTATTCCTAAATTAATAGGATAAATCAGTATTGAATTATGGGGCAAGCGTTTGGAAGAGTGGCTAAGTTGTCCTCTGGGATGCCCAGAATCTATACTGAAGTGCCTCGCTTAAATCCCAGATGTTTCACTTCTGATTTAGTTTCAGCTAGCGCATGCCCTTGCAGGAGCAAATGATGGCTCAAGAACTTGGGTCCCTACCACCCACATGGAAAACTGATTTCAGTTCTGAATTTCTCACTTTGGCATGGCTCAGTCCTGGCTGTTTCAGACACTTAAAGAGCGGACCGATGCATGGGAAATCTCTCTGTCCCTCTGCCTTCAAATAAACTAAATAAGCAAATACATAAAATAAATGTTTAAATAAGATTTGTCTTCTTTGTGTCTGCTTACCTAACCATAATAGATTATACACGCATAAATTATCATTTTTTAATTTGAAAATTAGAGCTTTCTCAATTAGTATAAACTTTATATAAAATCTAACAAATTCATTTTTCTTTTAAATGGTTAATTATTTATTCTGAGACAGTAAGAAACACTCCATAGTGGTTAAAAGCTTGGCAGATGTAATAAATTACATTTATAAGTACAGCAAATTTCATGTTTATCTACACCGACCAATATTATTTAAATAATTAAATAAATTACTTTAACTTTCCAATTTTGAAGCTGAAAGCAAAACTTAGTTACTAAATTCCACATTTTATATAAGATCTGAAATTTAATATATCATATACTTGAATTTAGTATGTAATACTATTCATCTTTTAAATAGCTATATACTTATGAAGGAAGAGGATGTATTTCGGTTTACAGTTTTGGAATTTGATAGTCTGTTTGAGAAGTCTCACTAGTCTGGCATCTGATGAAGTCAGTGGATGGCAGACCACTTGCAGAGAGAGGATGGCATGGCAAGGCAGGCAGCAGAGACAGAGAAGGACACTTGTCCTTCATGTCCATGAGTCTCTATAAACCCACCATGATGCTATCATAGGGGAGCATTCTAGCAACTTAATCTAATATAGTCAGGTCCCATAGGCTCTACCTTAGGACATGATAATTGGATTGAGTCTCTACCCTAATCCACTAAGCACTAACATTAATCAATTAACTATTAACATGAGACTTTAGGGACCAAGCTCTTCTCACATCTGCCTTTGCAGGACAGCTAATGTAATATCCAAACCATACCTTATAAGGCAAATTAAAATGATTCTTTTTAAACATCATATAAAATTGTAAACACTTTGTCCTTGATTTATTTTTAAAAGATTCTTGGCAAAGAATCAGTAAGGAAGGGCTAGATCATTTCAAAGCAGCAAAAATTTTCATCCTAAACAGAATATATTTTGTCAATCAGCTAATTGTTCAGGTAACTGAGAGGGAAGTCTAGACATAATAGGTACAAGTGCACATTTTCACAGTATTTCTATCTTTTCAAAACATGGTATTTCAAATAGTTCTCTTGCAAAAAATTTTTGTTGTTGCTGTTGTTTAAGATTTACTTACTTATTTATTTGAGAGGTAGAGTTACAGAGAGGGAAAGACAGAGAGAGGTCTTCCCTCTTCTGGTTTACTCCCTCAAATGGCTGCAACAGCCAGAGCTGTGCCGATCCGACGCCTGGAGCCAGCAGCTAACTCAGGGACTCCCACATGGGGCAGAGACTGAAGCACTTGGGCAATCTTCTACTGCTTTCCCAGGCCATAAGCAGAGATATGGATCACAAGAGGAGCAGCCGGAATTTGAACTGGAGCCCATATGGGATGCCACCACCTCAGACAGCTGCAGTGCCTCAGAGCAGGCCCCCTTCCAAAATACTGTCAGAATTTAGTGTATTAATTTACATGACCTCTTTCTTCTATCAGTATCAACAAAAGCCTAAGTCCTAACTCATAATGAATTCCTTCATTTAACTCTTACTTACTAACTTGTCTAAAAGCTTTCAGTTTTAAAAGTTTTTATAATAGGGACCTGCATTTTGGCATAGCAGGTAAAGCTACGTACTGTGATGCTGGCATCCCATACGGGTGCTGTTTGGAGACCCAGCTGCTCCATTTTTTACCCAGCTTCCTGCTAAGGTGCCTAGGAAAGCAAGGAAAGTACTTGGGCCCCTGTACCCATGTGGGAGGCCTGAATGAGGCTCTTAGCTCCTGGCTTCACCCTGGCCTAACTTGACTTGCCATTGCAGCCATTTATGGAATGAACCAGATCTCTCTCTCTCTCTCTGTCTCTCTTTTTCTCTTTCTTCTTCTCTCTGTGTAACTCTTTCAAATAAATCTTAGAAAAGGTTTTATAAAAAAAAGAAAAGGTTTTATAATGAAAATAATGTATGCATTACTCAAATTCAACAATAACCAATACTTTTCCATTTTTAATCTATTTCCTTTTATCATTTCCATCATTTTTGTTTTTATAATTATTTTGTTTTGCTTTTTGTGCGTATGTGATCATTTTAGGAAAAATTTACTGATTGAATTTGGATTATTTTCTTATTTTGAAATCTGGCCATGACTCTTATTTTAAATCTATTTAAATTTTATCTACGTGAATTCTAAATTTCTGTAAACTATTATTTTTGGTCCTGGAAATAAATTTAAAAAGTAATAAGATACCATTATGTTAACATCACAAGCACTACATTAAAATCAGTTTTTAGGTGTTGTGCATTGGGTTAGGCCATCATGTAGGACTACTACATTTGATGCTGCAGTTCTTGGAATTGAGTACTGCCTCTACTTTCAATCCAGCTCCCTGCTAATTCACAACTTAATAGACAGAAGATGATAATTTAAGTACTTGGTACCCTCCCACTTGTGAGTGAATCCTGGATGGAGTTCCTGGCTCCTAGCTTCAACTGGACCCAACCCCGTCTGTTGCAACATTACTCTGCCTTTTAAATATACAAGAATGAATAAATAAACATTAAAATATCAATTCTTACTTCCAAGTTAAATAAAAATGATGTGCTTAGTATATTTTATAGTTTTTTTAAAAAAATACATGAATACTAAACAATTTAAAACTATTAACAGACTGTATTATAAAATTCAAAAGAAACATGCTGCATTACATATAATAACTTTTGACATTTCATAAAATCTTTCCCTTTGATTATCATTGTCTAGCTTTTTTTTTTTTTTTTTTTTTTTTTGGACAGGCAGAGTGGACAGTGAGAGAGAGACAGAGAAAAAGGTCTTCCTTTTCTGTTGGTTCACCCCACCATGGCCACTGCAACCAGCGCACCACACTGATCCAAAGCCAGGAGTCAGGTGCTTCCTCCTGGTCTCCCATGCGGGTGCAGGGCCCAAGCACTTGGGCCATCCTCCAGTGCACTCCCTGGCCACAGCAGAGAGCTGGACTGGAAGAGGAGCAACCGGGACAGAATCCGGCACCCCGACCAGGACTAGAACAGAAGGTTTGTCTCTCTGTCTCACTGTATTTCCGTCACTCAGACTTCCCTATAAATAAATAAATGAATCTTGTTTTCCCAATTAGCCATGCTAATATTTCAGTAGTAGTATCATATTACAAATTAATCCAACATTTCTCTAATAATTAATGATATTTCCCTTTTTACATACTTATTTTGCCATCTAGTAATCTTTATCAGAGAAATAGCTGTTATATTTTAGAGACATATTTTTTATCTTTCATTTTTTCTTATTGATTGGGAGTATACTTTCATGTATTATAGATAGAAGCCTTTCATTGCATATATGTTTTGCAAAGAGGTTTAATTTATTTTTTATATTTATTTATTTGAAAGGCAGCATTACAGAGAGAGAAAGAGGGACAGAGAGAGATCTTCATCAGCTAGTTCACAAAATGGCTGCATTGACCAAGGCTGAGTCAAGCCAAAACCAGGAGCCAGGAGTTTCCTACAGGTCTCCCACCTGGGTGCAGGGCCCCAAGGACTTGGTCATCCTCCACTGTTTTCCTATGAACATGAACAGGGAGCTGGATAGGGACTCAAATTGTCCATATGGCACTTCAGGGTGATGCTGTAACTTGCTGCACCACAGCACTGGGACAAAAAGTTTAATAGTTTATTTCTTATATGGGAAATGCTTTTGATGTTGTAATTTACAAATATTCTTTGTGTAAACCAGGGTCACAAAAATATTTGCCTATGACTTGCTTCTGGAAATTTTATGGATTTATATTTAGAACTATGATATTTTCAATTAATTTATGCATAAAATTACTACAAAATATTTATGAAAAATGAAACTAAATGTGTATTTTGGTGCAAATAACTTTAAAAGTCCATTTTTTTTTCAAAATATGTATTTTCCATGAACTTTTGGGAGGCCTTCTGATATATGTTTTAGGGTACAAATCAAAAATTTTATCCAGCATATGCTGCAAATTAATATTTCTTCAAGAAATTACATGTGTACCTTTGCCAGAAATAAGTTTGCCATATTATGGAATGATACCTTGACTCTTCATTTCTGCTTCATAGTTTAATTTGCTAACACTTATGCTGGTATCTCATTTTATTGACTACTTTAGCTTTATAATACAGCTTGGAATCAGGTAGTTAGAGCTCCATATTTATCTCCCTGTTTAAAGTTGTTTAGGGTGTTCTAGATATTTTGAATTTTCTTATGTTTTTAGAATAAATTTGTGTTTTTTTTAAAAAAAGCCTCCTGAGATTTTTAATTAGGATTCAATTAAATCTCTTGTTTAATTTGAGATAACACATTGTAAATATTCAACATTCTGATCTATGAACACATGGTTTTCCATTTATGTAGATGCTCTTTTATTTCCCATAACAATTTTTTATAGTTTATGATAGCTTTTTCCCATCATCTGTAACATTTTTTCTTTTTCTTTACTATTTTTATGCTTTTATAAATTTTATGTTTTTAAATTTCATTTTAGAAGTGTTTGTTAGTATAAGAGTCCAACTATTGTTTTTATGCTAATCATATTCTAGCAACTTTGACAAATCTAGTGAATTTTCAACTAATTGTGTAGTCTGTGAATAAGTATGATTTTATTTCTTTCAACCTGAATGCACTTTATTTTTATATGAATATGTTTAAAAGTTCTAATGCAACATTAAAAAGAACTGAGGAGAGTAAACATGCAAGCCATGTTCCTGATCTGACAGGAAAAGCATTCTGTTATCAATGATTAAGTATGATGTTAGCTATAGGATATCATAGATTAAAGAATTGTCTTTTATCTTAGTTTGCTGTTAGAATTTGTGAGGACTTGATGTAAGATTCTATCATAAGATTTTTTTTCTCTTTCTTCTGAAATGATCATGTAGTGCTTTTGAAGTTGCTAACATGGTGCTATGAGCTCAATATGTTTTCCTCTGAATTTATGTTGAAATTCCACCCCAAGAACCTCAGAATATGAATGTACTTGGTAGAGCATTTAGAAAGCTGATTGAACTAAAATAAGGCTATTAAATCACTTCCTAAAATAATCTGCTTGATACTCCTATAAAAGGACAAGATGAAGACACACAGATACAAGAGGCATGCACTCAGAAAGAAGACACAGTAAGACACAGTGAGAAAGAAGCTGAATCTTTAAGTAGAGAGCTCTTGGAAGACATAAAATCAGAAATATTTTCATCTTGGTCTTCCAGCCACTAGAACTGTGGGAAACTCAATGTCTGTGTTTAAACCTCTCAGTACGTAGGATTTTGTATGGCAGCCTTAACAATCTAATGCACATCGTGAAATACATGATTCATTTTTAATGTAAAATACATAATACTTCAGGACAAATCGTCCTTGGTCATGGTGCATTAACTTTTTTTAAAAATTGTTCTTGATTTATTATGTTGTTAAAACGTATATTTATACTTTTGGAAAATACATGTCTTTGTGTTTCTCATACTGTCTATATAGCTTTGTTATCATGGTAATGTTGACCTCATAGAACTACTATTTGGAAATTATTCACCCCACTTTCATATCTTGGAAATGTTTTTGTGGAATTTTTAATTTGTAATAAATAATTTGGTCACTTTTAATATAAAATCATGTGGGCCTGATGTTTTCTATATGAAAATATTTTCTGTTACATATTTAAATGTTTTTTTAGATTTAGCACTGTTCACATTAGTTGTTTATTCTTGAATGAACTTTGAGAGATCTTATGTTTTATGGGATTTGCCAATTTCATGTATATAATTAAATATATTGGCATAAATTTGTTCACCATATACCCTTAATTTTAATATCTGTGGTATCCACCATAGTGTTACATCCTGTTCTATTTCTTACACTTACTTGTGTCCTCTCTTTCTCTGTAATTCTGCCTAGACAGCTATGGTTTTTTTTTATTATTTCTAACAAGGTAAATCTTATATTATTCATTTTCCTATTAAAATGTTCCATTTTGGAAGTCCTCCAAGATGGTGGAATAGGCAGGGAGTGCACTGATAGTCTGGGAAAAGATACTATAGTTTCAGGGAAGAGTTAGGGAAAAAACTGCAGAGGAAACTCTTCTGGAACTAGTGGGACATGGTGGACTTACAATGAGGGCATGGGTGCCCACGGCTCAGGACCCCAACCACCGAGTCTACACACCAGCGCTGGAAAGGTAGTTGAGGCTAAATCTCAGTAGCCTGAGACACTGGCAGAAAAGCACGAGGAAGAGCCTAGAGGGAACAAGGCTTGAAGCCCCATGGGGGAAAGTTCACCAGGCTAACTAGAGGAGAGAAAATAAATAAATAGGACCGGTGCAGACATGATTCTCTCTCTCCCCTCACCTTACAAGAAAGGGCAAGAAAGACAAAGAGCAGACCCCATTTGGATACACGTAAAAGCTGCGCCACCTCAAGGTTGCGCCCACCCTCAGCCAAGCAGAAAAACTTGACTCTGGTGGGGAGAAATAACAGGAGGTTAAGACCTAGTGAATGTGTGGAGCTTATGAACTGAGACTGAAAAAAAAAACTGAGGGTGTGTGAGAGAACTCACGGGGTGCCTGAGACATGAGTACTCGGTGGGAGACGTTGCAAATTGGTAACCTTGGCAGCCCAGTGAGAGATTGCAGGAGAATCTAAGCTTACACTGAGGACTGCACAGATCCTTTGTGTGGTCCTTGGGACAGAGCAGATGAATATTATACCCACAGGGGCCAATGTTCAGACACTGACTGCCTTCAAGGAGAATAGCTCAGCTGTGTGGAATTACTTCCCTTCAGAATAAAGAGAGAGAGAGAGAGAGAGAGAGAGAGAGAGAAAGAGAGACATAAGATTTACCACACCAAACCTGGGTGTCTCACCTTTGGCACACCCTTAACCCTGAAGAAATTAACAGAGCTCTCTGGCCACACACATCACAAGCCTCTAAAGATCCACCAAAAGCAGAGAGTCCACTTAATCTAGAGTCATAGTAGAACAAGAAAAGCCACCAAAAAAAAAAAGAGAAGAAGAAATCAAAGAATATCTCCACAATGCCAAGCAACAAATGCAGAAACCAAGGAAACAAAAACAAGGAAGACATTATGACGCCCCCAAATGAACATGACACTCCAATCCAAGATTATGAAGATGATGAGATAAAAGAAATGCAAGATATGGATTTCAAAAAATTTATGATAAGAATATTTAGTAGTTCTCAAAAATAAATTCTTACTGGACAGGATAGGAAATCTCTCATGAAAATGAAATCTTAAGGGGGAATCAAAATGAAATGAAGAATCTAGTAGAACATGAAATAGTGATATTGAAGAGAAATCAAAATGAAATGAAGAATTCAATAGATTAAATGACAAATGGCATTTTTGAGAGCCTTAAAAACAGAATCAGTGTAGCAGAAGACAGAATATCTGATATAGAAGACAGCACTGGGAAGTATACAATCAAATCAAAGAAAAAAAGAGGAAATTAAAAATTTTAAAAATATTGTTGGGAATCTACAGGATACTATTAAAATACCCAACATTTGGTTTCTAGGAGTTCATGAAGGCATAGAGAGAGATAAATGATTAGAAGGCCTTTTTAGTGAGATACTAGCAGAAAACTTCCTAGGTTTGGAAGCTCATAGAACCCTTAATGAAGATGACCAAAAGAGAGCCTCACCACAACACGTTGTAATCAAACTCACCACAGTGAAACATAAAGAAAAGATTCTAAAATATGCAAGAGAGAAACATCAGCTTACTCTCAGAGGATCTCCAATTAGACTCACAGCAGACTTCTCATCAGAAACCCTACAGGCTAGGAGGGAATAATGAGATATAGCCCAGGTACTAAGAGAAAAAAAAAAAAACTGCCAGCCCATAATATTATATCCTGCAAAGCTCTCATTTGTGAATGAAGGTGAAATAAAGAACTTTCATAGCAAACAGAAATTGAAAGAATTTGTCGCCACTCATCCAGCCCTGCAAAAGAGGCTTAAAGATGTGTTAAACACAGAAACACAGAAACACAGTCATCAATATGAAAGAAGGTAAAGGAAGAAAACCTCCCAGTAAAAGATCACAGGAAGTTCAGAGCATATATTAGAAATATTTTTGGGAAAACGGCAGGGCAAAGTTACTACTTATATGTAGTCACATTGAATGTTAATGACCTCAACTCAAACGGCTTCCATAGCCTTGGCAACTCATGACTAGAGCCTAGGGAGTTTACTGATGCCATAAACAAGAGTGTCAAATTGTTAAGTCAACAACAGGAGTCACTGTGCACTTACTTCTCATGTGAGATCTGTCCTTAATGTGTTGTCCAATGTGAAATAATGCTATAACTAGTACTGAAACAGTATTTTATACTTTGTGTTTCTGGGTAGGTGCAGACTGATGAAATCTTTACTTAATACGTACTAAATCGATCTTTTGTATATAAAGATAATTGAAAATGAATCTTTATGTGAATGGAATGGGAGAGGGAGCGGGAGATGGGAGGGGTGCGAGTAGGAGGGAAATTATGGGGTGGTAAGCCATTGTAATCAATAAAGTGTACTTTGGAAATTTAAATTTACTAAATAAAAATAAATAAATTATTTAATTAATTAAAAAAGAGAGACAAAGAAGGGCACTATATAATGATTAAGGGATCAATTCAACAGGAAGAAGTAACAATTATAAATGTATATGAACCTAATTATAGGGCACTGGTTTATTTAAAAGATACGTTAAGGGACTTAAAGGGAGACTTTGACTCCAATATGATAGTATTGGGGGACTTCAATACTCCACTTTCAGAAATAAGCAGATCAACTGGAGAGAAAATCAACAAGGATACATTAGATTTAAACGGCACTATAGCCCAAATGGATCTAACCGATATCTACAGAACTTTTCATCCTACACTTAAAGAATTTACATTCTTCTCAGCAGCATATGGAACCTACTCAAAGATTGACCATATATTAGACCATAAAGCAAGTCAAGGCAAATTCAAAAGAATTAGAATCATACCATGCAGCTTCTCAGACCACAGTGGAATAATGCTGGAAATTAGCAACTCAGGAATCCCTAGAGCATATGCAAACACAAGGAGAATAACAACATGCTCCTGAATGAACAATGGGTCATAGAAGAAATCAAAAGAGAAATCAAAAACTTTCTGGAAGTACATTAGGATAACAGCACAACATATCAAAACTTATGGTATACAGCAAAAGTAGTGTTGAGAGGAAAGTTTATATCAATAGGTGCCTACATCAAGAAATTGGAAAGGCACCAAATAAATGAGCTTTCAATGCATCTCAGGTATCTAGAAAAACTGCAGCAAACCAGACTCAAATCTAGTAGGAGAAGAGAAATAATTAAAATCAGAGAAGAAATCAACAGGATTGAATCCAAAATAACACTACAAAAGTCAGCCAAACGAGGAGCTGGTTTTTTGAAAAAATAAACAAAATTGACACCCCATTGGCCCAGCTAACTAAAAAATGATAATACCCAAATCAATAAAATCAGAGTTGAAAAAGGAAACATAACAACAGACACCACAGAAATAAAAAGAATCATCAGAAATTACTACAAGGACTTGTATGCCAGCAAACAGGGAAATGGATAGATTCCTGGACACATGCAACCTACCTAAATTAAACCATGAAGACAGACAAAACCCAAACAGACCCTTAGCTGAGATAGAAATTGAATCAGTATTAAAGTCCCTCCCAACAAATAAAGCAAAGGACAAGATGGATTCACTGCTGAATTCTACAAGATATTTAAAGAAAAACTACCTCCAGTTCTTCTCAAACTATTCAGAACAATTGCAAAAGAGGGAATCCTCCCAAACTCTTTTTATGAAGCCAGCATCACCTTAATCCCTAAGCCAGAGAAAGATGCAACATTGAAAGAGAATTACAGACCAATATCCCTGATGAACATAGATGCAAAAATCCTCAATAAAATTCTGGCCAATAGAATGCAACAACACATTAGAAAGATCATCCACACAGACCAAGTGGGATTTATCCCTGTATGCAGGGATGGTTCAATGTTCACAATCAATCAATGCAATACACCACATTAACAAACTGCAGAAGAAAAACCATATGATTATCTCAATAGATGCAGAGAAAGCATTCGATAAAATATAACACCGCTTCATGATGAAAACTCTAAGCAAACTGGATATAGAAGGAACATTCCTCAAAACAATCAAAGCAATTTATGAAAAACCCACGGCCAGCATCCTATTGAATAGGGAAAAGTTGGAAGCATTTCCACTGAGATCTGGTACCAGACAGGGATGCCCACTCTCACCACTGCTTTTCAATATAGTTCTGGAAGGCAAAAAAAAAAAAAAAAAGAAATTAAAGGGATACAAATTGGGAAGGAAGAACTCAAACTATCCCTCTTTGCAGATGATATGATTCTTTATTTAGGGGACCCAAAGAACGCTGCTAAGAGACTATTGGAACTCATAGAAGAGCTTGGCAAAGTAGTAGGATATAAAATCAATGCACAAAAATCAACAGCCTTTGTATACACAGGAAATGCCATGGCTAAGAAAGAACTGCTAAGATCAATCCCATTCACAATGGCTACAAAAACAATCAAATACCTTGGAATAAACTTAGTCAAGGACATTAAAGATCTCTACGATGAGTATTACAAAATCTTAAATAATCGAAAGAGAATACCAAATAATGGAAAAATCTTCCATGCTCATAATTGGAAGAATCAATATCATCAAAGTGTCCATTCTCCCAAAAGCAATTTACAGGTTCAATGCAATACCAATCAAAATACCAAAGACATTTTTCTCAGATATGGACAATAATGATGCTGAAATTCATATGGAGACACAGGATACCTCGAAAAGCTAAAACAATCTTGTACAAGAAAAAGAAAGCCAGAGGCATCACAATACCAGGTTTCAGGAAATACTGCAGGGCAGTTGTAATCAAAACAGCATGATATTGGTACAGAAATAGATGGATAAACATATGGAACAGAATAGAAACATCAGAAATAATTACAATCATCTACAGACAACTTATTTTGATCAAGGATCTAAAACCAATTCCTGGAGCAAGGAGAGTCTACTCAATAAATAGTACTAGAAAGAAATTATGTGATATATACTCTATAGAATTCTATACAGCAGTAAAAAAAATCAATGAAATCCTGTCATTTGCAACAAAATGGAGGAGTATTGAAAGCATCATGCTGGGTAAAATAGGCCAGTCCCAAAGGGACAAATGTCATATGTTCTCCCTAAACTGTGACAACTAACCAAGCACCAAAGAGGTAACCTGTTGAATGAAATGGATACTATGAGTAATAGTTACTTGATCAGCCCTTGTCCTGATTGTTGATGAACAATGTAATATTTTATCACTTTTAGTATTTTTTGTTCTACTTAATACTATTGGATGAACTCTTTAATTAACACACAATTATTATTAGATGTTTAAATTTAACTGAAAACTGATCCCTGTTAAATATAAGAGTGGGAATAAGAGAGGGAGGAGATGTACAATTTGGGACAGCACTTTACACTTCGTGTTTCTGTGTGTGTGCAAACTGTTGAAATCTTTACTTGGTATATATGAAATTGATCTTCTATATATAAAGATAATTGAAAATGAATCTTGATGTGAAATGAATGGGAGAGGGAACAGGGTATGGGAGACTTGCGGGTGGGAGGGAAGTTATTGGGGGTGTAAAGCCACTGTAATCTAAAAGCTGTAGTTTAGAAATTTATATTTATTAAATAAAAGTCAAAAAATGTTCCATTTCATTGATTTGATGATTTACCTATTCACTATGCTATATTTTTATCCTCTATTATAAATCCATGCATATTTTATACTATGTATGTTTTCATAAACTTTTTGAAGACTTGCTTATATTCATCGATTGCAAAATTGCTTTGCACATCAAGAAACTTTTCCTTTAATTCTATTTTCTATGCACCTGTTTTAAAAAGATTTATTTATTTACTCAAAAGTAAAATTTACAGAGAGACAGGGGGAGAGACAGGGAGAAATATCTTCCATCCACTGATTCTCTCCATAAATGGCTGCAATGTCCAGGACTGAGTTAGGCCTGGGCCAAGACAAAGCCAGGAGCCAGGAGCTTCTATTGGATCTCCCATATAGATGTTAGGGGCCCAAATACTTGAGCTTTCTTCCACTGCTTTTCCAGACCCATTAGCAAGGGACTGGACTGGGTGTAGAGCAGCCAGGACCAACTTGGCACCCTTATGTGATGCCAGTGATGCAGGCAGCTTCTTAATATGCTGCACCACAATGTCAGTACCATGAACATTTTAAAGTTTTTTTTTTATGTCTTCTAAGGATTTATTGCATAGGAAGAAATTTGAATTTTCCCTCGCTAGATGTGTGATGGCTTTATGTTACAAAGCAGCAAATCCCATTAGGGTGGGGGTGGAGCTGACACAGTTAGTTGGGCCATGTGGCCACCTGGCTTTCAACAATGGTGGTGGCGGCTAGACCCCAAGATGGTGTTGGGTGTAGATCGCACCATTGAAAACACTGTGCCATTTTACTAATTGTTTGTTTGTTTGGAGGTTTCATTAACCCTCCAGGAAGAATAAATACTTTCCAGTTTCTCCACTCTATCCTAAAGTGAAAGTCTTTTATTATTCAAAGGCTTTTTTTAAAAAATTTAGTTGATAGAGTGAAAGAGAAATCAGGAGAGAGAGAAAAAGAGACTTTTCATTTCATGGTTTACTCCTTAGATGGCTGCAATGGCCAAGGCTGAATCTGGATACCAGAAATTCCACCCAGCTCTCCTATGTGTGTGGCAAGGAGCCATCTCCCCTTGCTTTCCCAGGCAACCTTGTAGGAAGCTGAGTTAGAAGCACAGCATCTGAGACTCTAACAGGTGATCTGATATGTGATGCCAGCATTGCAGGTGGTAGCATAATTCACTGTACCAAAACTCTGGCCCCTAAAGAGGAAGTCTAATTTGATTACATGTCTTTATTTTTGTTAGTAATTAACTTTATTAATGGATACTATAATGAGCCTACAACACAAATATTAAATTATTTAATATACTAATAATTCATATTCAGATAAGAAGAAATTGCAGAGAGCACATGAACGTAAAATACCAAGAATAGCAGTGGTTGAATATTTCTCAGTGTGTATAAATATATAATATTGTACATGGAAATGACTCAAGTGATTTCCTTTGATAATGAGTTTTCTTTTGTGTACAGCAAAATTATAAAGTGCTGTGTTTTCTTAAGGCAGTTTCAAAAATCTAGAATAAAAGAAGATTCAGTGAAGTAGAAGAAGAAAAGCATTTAAATTACTGATGCATAAATGAAACAATAGCAATACAATTGATGTTGTAGGGGTTGCTGCATGATATATACTTCTTATGACATTTCCTTACTAAATACACATTCCTATTTCCAATTTGGTTAACACAGCAGCAGTTGCCAGAGGATATCACATGGAATAAATTTGAATTGTACAACATGATAATATGAACCCACATGTTATGCCTTTACACACAGACACCACATGAAATATATGGACAGATGCAATTTTCTTTGAAGTATCTGTCCATTTTCCATGTGTACTATTTCTGTCCCAGAGAGTTTTGTTGTTCTACATTTATTTTGCCTTATGGGTAATTTTCCTGTGCTACATGTTATTCTCTAGTCCAGTATGACTGCAAGGTAAGTAGAAATCCATTTTCTTAGACTGAACAGAGCTAGATTTACTGAACACATTGCAAGGCAACAGCAGTAAGCAGAGCAGGTAGGGGCTAACTACCATTGTAAGGTGGACTTTAATCTGAGGGGTACACCTGTAGTAAAAGTACCATCTTATTTAGGATGATTGTTGCCAAACACTTGCAAGGGAGCTGTGCCTAAGTAAGAAACAGACTCCGTTTCATTATGGACTACAATCTGAGACGGTTTTGTAACTGCAATATATTCTTAGGGGGAGTTTTATATTTTCCAAGAGATCATCCTAGACAGGTGATTTGCATCTCTATTAGAACTGGGGAGCTGATATATCCTTTATTTTAGGGTACTGTAAGTGCCCTGGGGCCACCCTCCATATTTACCCCCTAACTGATTAACAATGCACATCTTTGGCATTTGGTTGGAATAGCTCATCTTCTGTAAGTGTTCCATATTGGGTAGGGCTACTGCAGCAGCTCTGCCTAAGATTCTTTCTGTCTCTGCCAGGGTTTGGAGTGTCCTGGGTTCCTGGCTACAGAGACCCAAAAAGTGGTTGAGAAAAAAAAAAAAAAAAAAAAAAAAAAAAAAAAAAAAAAAAAGAGGAATGATTTGTCCCAGAAACGTCTGCCCGCATTAACCACAGTATTGCATTCTCTAGTGGGATTTGATGTTGTAGGTGTTGCTACATGCTGGAGGAGATAAACCAAAATAGTTTGTTCAATGAAAGGAACTAGAGTTAGGGCAAAGAGGAAAGACACTAAATGAATCACTATGGACAGGAGAAAAAATAGAATTTACATTTTAAAATCAGAATTAGTTGTTCTTAGGTATAGTATTTCTTGGCCAGCAAATGCAAGCCTCAATGTACATCCAAAATTCTTGAGAATGGGACATGTGGCTGTTATTCCAAGACACATCAACCATCCTTTAGTGGCAATGTTCTAGTATTAGATGTGAGAGTAAGAAGTATTACATCTAGTTAACATCTCTTTCTGAAGTGTGGGCTCTCTGTAGAGAGTGTAGTTCTAGCAGGATCTTTTTTGGGACACCAGGCATGTAAAAGACCTCTTCCTTATAGTCTCTATAATTTATTTCCTTATAGTCTCTATAATTTATTTACTTATAGTCTCTATAATTTCTAATTTCTAATTTTGCTCAGGGTTACCACCAGTGGTCTCATCTTGATTTTTTTCCCTTCCTTGTGATCAAGGTCCTTTTCTAACACATTACTGATCAATCATCTTGTAGTTGGGTTCTGTTTGCCCTCATTACCAGGTTGGATTTCACCTGCTTGTTAATCAGTTCCAATATTGTGAGGGAATATTTGACAATCAGAAGTAAGTGTCAGGCTGGCGCCGTGGCTCACTAGGCTAATCCTCCGCCTTGTGGCGCCGGCACACCGGGTTCTAGTCCCGGTCGGGGCGCCGGATTCTGTCCCAGTTGCCCCTCTTCCAGGCCAGCTCTCTGCTGTGGCCCGGGAGTGCAGTGGAGGATGGCCCAAGTCCTTGGGCCCTGCACCCCATGGGAGACCAGGAGAAGCACCTGGCTCCTGCCATCGGATCAGCGTGGTGCGCCCCGGCGGCCATTGGAGGGTGAACCAATGGCAAAAGGAAGACCTTTCTCTCTGTCTCTCTCTCTCACTGTCCACTCTGCTTGTCAAAAGAAAAAAGAAAAAGCGTCAGAAACCCTTTCATTCACTCAAGCAACAAAGACATTTTCAAAGGAGTATATAAGAGTTTCATTCTCTCCACATCCTTGCTATCGTTGCTTTCTCTTTTGAACACTAGCCATTCTTACAGGGGTGAGGTAATATCTCATTTTGGTTTTTGATTTGCATTTCCCTCATGGCTAGTGATGTTTATATACTTGGTTAGCCATTTCTATTTCTTGAGAACTTTCTATTGAGGTACTTTGTCAATTTCTTTTTTTAAGATTTACTTATTTATTTGAAAGGCAGAGTTACAGATACGCAGAAGCAGAGACAGAGAAAGTCTTCCAACCACTGGTTCACTCCCCAAATGGCCACAATAGCTAGAGCTGGGCAGATCTGGAGCAAGGAGCCAGAAGCCAGGAGTTTCTTCCAGGTCTCCCATGTGAGTTCAGGGATCCAAGCACTTAAGCTATCCTCAGCTGCTTTCGCAGGAGCATTAGCAGGGAGCTGGATTGGAAGTGGAGCAGCTGGAATGCGAACTGGTGCCCATATGGGATGCCAGCACCGTAGGTGGCGACTTTACCTGCTATGCTACAGTGCCGGCCCCTGTCCATTTCTTAGCATTACTGATCCCCCACCCTTTTTTTGAGTTATTTGTATATTCTGGATATGAATCCTTTATTGGACAAATAGCTTGCAAATATTTTTTCCCATTCTGTAAGATATCATGTCACTCTAATGATCATTTCCTTTAATGTGCCAAAGATTTTGAGTTTGATAAAATCTCATTTGTATAGATTTGCTTTTGTTTCCTGTGCTTTGTTGGGTATCTTATCTAAGAAGTTATCACTTACACCAACATCTTGAAGTTTTGTTCCCCCTCCATTTACTTCTAGAAACTTCATGGTATCAGTTCTTAAATTTATGTCTTTGATCCTTTTGAGTTTATTTTTGTAGGGTGAAAGCTAAAGATTTAATCCCACCCTTCTACACATACATGCCCAGATTTTACAGCATAATTCATTGATGAGATTATCCTTTCTGGAAAGTATGCTCTGGGCATTTTTGTCAAAACCACTTGTACAAAAATATTTGTTAACTCTTTCAAGATGCAACTTTCCCAAGCAAAACTTAACTAAGATAGCAGAGCACCACAGATTACCTTAAAATTTCTGCTTGAGATCAAGCTACATTCACTTTTGCTGAAGAAATCAATATAAGAAAAGTGTGTAATATGTAATGAATGCTTTGAACAATGACTCTTCATAGCCCTCTAGTACTATCATCCATTGTCTAGTCTTCTCTTCCTAGATTGGTGAATAAGAAGAGCATTTATTATATTATGTGCTGCCTACTTGTCTTACTGGCAATTTTGAGTGATGTCAAGGCTTGAGGCACCAATTGCTGTGGCTCCAGGACAGTGATACAAATATACCATTCCTCAGTTCCTACTGGTGTTTTGCCTGATAATACAGTTATAGAAGGAGAGGATGTGAACTGGACCTTGTTCCAGTCATACATAGTAACTACAAGGCATACAGAAGATTTTACCCTGGAGAGTATGAGTCTAGAGAGGTGGAATGCAAATAGATAGATTCTTTCTATGTCCACTGGCTAGATTCCAGTGACATCGAGAAATTGGTATGAACTGTTATAGTACTGATGTTAAAGGGTATATTGGGGTATCAACCATATCTCCAAGGGTGGGAGTGGATTTTTATGGGCTGTTTCTGATGGTAGTCCCCAGAAGTTAAATTGAATCCCCTTTGCTCATGTTCAGTGCATGAGCGTGGCTCTGGGGCTAATGCCCCAAAACTCCCATAGTTATAGCATGCAGGGAATCTGTCCTTTGCCCCCACATGTTGCCCTAATCTTGACTATGATGCTGGTAGGAGAAGAGGAGTATATTGCAGGACTTCCCTCAGCTGCCTAGCAGGGTGCTCCATGGGAGTCTGGGGCAGCTAGGAACAAAGGTAGCTCCCCTGCACAACTCCAAGCCTAGCAGTAACTCAGACTTTAGTTAGATTTACAGGCTGCAAGGTGGGTGACCATGGAATTCCCTCTCCACTAAAACTGCAAGCAGGGGATGTGTGGCAATTTCCTCTTACCTTGACAGGATAAGATGGCGGTCACAGCCAATAGCTGGCTGCACTATACACCTGGCTGCAGAGGTATCTTGGACTTCTCTCCTCTGTCTCACAGAGTCTTTGTTTAGTTTTTCACTTCTTTTCTGAAAATTTCTGTCAGTCAGATCCCTGGGAATGTAGTCCTTTCTTTATTCTTTTCATAAGCTAGAGCAGCTCAAGTTAGTGTGGCTGTATCCCATTCAGCCATTTGGGTTTCCCCTTAACACTTTATTTCTAACAAAAGGAAAGCATGAAACCATAATAAAATTTAGACACTCTTTAAATCTAGTGATAGATCACTAATAAAAACAATACAATCCAGCATTTAAATGAACAAAGGAAATTTCTTAGAAGAAATTGAAACACCTAGTGAAATTCTTATTTTTTAATGATTAAAGAGGTGTACATGTCAACTTTAATAAACATATTAACATGTGTATGGTATAATAAATAAATAATAGCTCAAATATATATTGATACTCTAGATTGGTATATCTTTTCTGAAAAACAATTTCAAATAGCATTCAGGAACTTTAAAATATTTATATCTTGCATGCTTATTATTTCCTTTTATGTGAAACAATGCAGTGAAAGAAATGGAAAATTAAGAAATGTTTATTTGTAGCACTATTTTTAAGTGATGCTATTTATTTTCTTTTGGAAAAATCATAAATAATGACGCTTTTGTTATTCATTTGTTAAAATGATACTTGCTGGTACTATATATTATTTAGTAATACTTAATGAAATAATTATTACAGGAAAATCCTCGGATGGTCTGGAAGATGGAGATTTTTCTACCTTTCTTGTTTGTACTTGTCACGAATAACAATAAAATATGCTAGCTATGTAATATTCATAGAATAGAATTTCTTGAAATGTCTTAACCCCAGTATGCCAAGTTGTCCACAGGCATAAATATCAGCATAAAGCACACTTTTTGGGTCTCTTGGCTACACTTTGTTATAGGGCATGTGCCAAGGAGCCCCTGTCCACCCAGAGCAGCTTTTCTGAGCCTTGGAAGACTAGCTTGGCATAAATCCTAGGCTTCTATTGAACCCCACTGTCTCTGAGTAATAAATTTGCATAATTTAACTTCTATGAGTATTCTATCTCACCAAAGTAATGCAAGTGGATTGACACTAGAGCATGATATTAGCATGTTTTTTAGTGTTCTCTCTGGGGATCAATACCAGCACACAGTAAACCTACTTTCTCACTTACATGATCATGATTCACATGCTTTGATGCAATATAAACCCTCTCAGGCACATGCAAGTTTACACATCAAAATACTACTACTCCCAGAACTAGTTAAGAGATTGAGACTCCCGCTTAGGTCTCTTCTTTTGAAAGACACAGTAACATCAGTATCATAAAAGCACTGGTGTTTTGATAGAATAAATTTGAAAAGCGTTAAGTTATGTTAATGGAATATACCACTTTGAAGGTAGAAATATTAGGTGCAACTACATTTTAAGGCATACACATGTTATGATGAGATTTTATTCAGAAATTTTTGCTTACTTATATATAGATACAAATGATTTGACATACTAATAGAGACATACTAATTTCAAATTTTATGGAGTAAGGCATTGACAGTTCTGTATTAGGTGGAAATCTTATTTAATTTTATAGTCACACAGTATCTTACAAATTTCTTGTTTTGTGTGGATTTAAAATTGTAAGAAGCATTTTGCATTCTTTGGGGATGTCCATTATTCTACTATGAAGTTTAGTCTATTTGAGGAGGTTCTGTGTTTTTTCTTTCCAATATAGTTTTCTTTCCTTAAAAAGTTCCCATAATAATGTTCAAAACCATGTTTACAACGGAATTAAAATCCGTAAGTTAATAAACAACTTCTATGCTTTTAAATTTTTTTTTTATTTATTTGAAAAGCAAAGTTACAGAGAGAAGGAGAGGCAAAAAGAGAGAAAGAGCTTCCATCTGCAGGCTCACTTCCCAAATAGCCACAACAGCCGGCTTGAGTCAGGCCATAGCCAGGCGCCTCAGGCAGAGGACCAACTAAGTGAGCCATAGCGCCAGCCCCAGGTGTACACTTTCTTGCTTCTCATACTATAATTAATTTTCCAATGAATAATAAAGATTTTAGAAGCAGAGTAGGTTGTATGAGAAATGCAAGGTTAAAAAAAAAAAGGAAAATATTCTTGTTCTTCTTTTCCATAGAGGCAACTTACCTAAAGAAATCTAAATAGTGGAGCCTGCGCCGCAGCTCACTAGGCTAATCCTCCGCCTTGCGGCACTGGCACACAGGGTCTGAGTCCCGGTCGGGGCTCCGGATTCTGTCCCAGTTGCCCCTCTTCCAGGCCAGCTCTCTGCTGTGGCCAGGGAGTGCAGTGGAGGATGGCCCAAGTGCTTGCGCCCTGCACCCGCATGGGAGACCAGAATAAGTACCTGGCTCCTGCCATCAGATCAGCACGGTGCGCCAGCCGCGGTGGCTATTGGAGGGTGAACCAACGGCAAAGGAAGACCTTTCTCTCTTTCTCTCTCTCTCACTGTCCACTCTGCCTGTCAAAAAAAAAAAAAAAAAAAAAAAAAAAAAAAAAAAAAAAACACCAAAAAACTAAGTAGTGGTAGGAAAGGAATTTTAATTAGAATGAAGATTGAAGTTTTAATTATTTACCAGAAAGATACATTAACTAATACATTTTTGAAGACTGGAAGAACCAAAGAACTTTTAATTGCCTAGGAATTACAAGAAGTCATGCCATTTGTCCTAGATTTCATCCAGAGGTGCAGCTCTGCATAATTAAATGGAAAATGAAAAAATAAGTAATTTTCTGTATATAGTCAATAAGTGTCATATTTTGATGTAACTTGTGGTTTTTAGCTCTTCTAATCATGCATCATCACTAAGCAGGTATAACTTTCTTTTTAATAAATGAAGAACTAAGGATTTAAAATTATTAAATAATTAAAAGATATCTAATTGTAAAGATCTAAACAATGATTTTGAATCTTGAATGACTGACTTTAAATTAATTAGTTATATGAACCATTCAATAAAAAATACTGCTTTATATATTTTATTTGATAGATTTACATATCTATGTTGGATTTGAAATTCCTTCTTTATTATAATATAACAGATTTAAAACTGAAAGTGAAAAGAAAGGAAGCAAATTGAAAGTGATGTATCTCCAAACTGTGACACATTATAAAAGAGTATTTTGAAATACAGGCAGACAAGAAGTGGATATTTCCATTTGTTTGTCTTTTCATGTCTATATAACCTATTATTTTCTTATTTCAAAAGTGATTCAAATGTTTAAACAAACATAATTCCATTTAAATATTTATCTACAATTTTTTTAAAAAAAACCTACTAAACATTAAACTTTTAATTTTTTAACTTTTATTTAATAAACATAAATTTCCAAAGTACAGCTTTTGGATTACAGTGGCTTTTTCCCCCCCATAACCTCCATAACCTCCCTCCCACCCACAACCCTCCCATCTCCTGCTCCCTCTCCCATCCCATTCACATCAAGATTCATTTTCAATTATCTTTATATACAGAACATCAATTTAGTATATAGTAAGTAAAGATTTCAACAGTTTGCACCCACACAGAAACAAAAAGTATAAAGTACCGTTTGAGTACTAGCTATACCATTAATTCACATTGTACAACACATTAAGGACAGAGATCCTGCGTGGGGAGTAAGTGCACAATGACTCCTGTTGTTGATTTAACAATTGACACTCTGATTATGGCATCAGTAATCACCGGAGGCTCTTGTCATGAGTTTTCATGAGTTCGCCAATTCTGATCTTATTGAGACAAGGCCATAGTCAAAGTGGAAGTTCTCTCCTACCTTCAGAGAAAGGTACTTCCTTCTTTGATGGCCCATTCTTTCCACTGGGATCTTACTCACAGAGATCTTTCATTTAGGTTTTGTTTCTTTGTTTGTTTGTTTTTGCCAGAGTGTTTTGGCTTTCCATGCCTGAAATACTCTCATGGGCTTTTTAGCCAAATTTGAATGCCTTAAGGGCTGATTCTGAGGCCAGAGTGCTGTTTAGGACATCTGCCATTCTATGAGTCTGCTGCGTATCCCACTTCCCATGATCATTCTCTCCTTTTGAATTCTATCAGTTAGTATTAGCAGAAACTAGTCTTGTTTATTTGATTCCTTTGACTCTTAGACCTATCAGTGTTATCAATTGTGACCTGAAACTGATCCCTTTGACTAGTGAGATGGCATTGTTAAATAATTGTGTGTTAATTAAAGAGTTCAACCAATATTATTAAGTTGAACAAAAAAAATACTAAAAGGGATTAAGTTGTTCCTCGACAGTCAGGACAAGGTTTTGTGATTGGCAAACATTAATTTAAGTGAAGAAGAGATTCATGCAAAATACAACACTAGAAAAGTCAGATTATAAAGTGAAGTAAAATTTTACTGATTTTATTATTTAAAAACTTTGCTTCCATGTAAATTTTTTTTTTTATTTTTAGGTGTACAGTATTATATTTTAACATATATACACAGTATGGACCAATTAAGCCAGGAAAATAACCTTTCAATTTCCCTAGATTTTCCCTGTGTGTACACTCTACTGTCTCATATTTTTTAGTTCATTATCCTGTATCTAATACATAGTTGTGAGCTGTAGGCACCTCACTGCATTGTGATACACTAGAATCCATTTCCTCCATTCAACATTGTAATTTTATCCACTATGCAATACAATTTTATCCTTTCTACTCTCACTTTTCTCAGCAATTAGTAATCAATTTTCTATGGTCAGTTAAAAATTTTAATGTCCACATTATGAGAAAATATAGGTGATGCATGTCACACTGTGTCTGGATTATTTCACTTAATATAATAATCTCCAATTTCATCTATTTTATTGTGAGGTTCAGTTCATTTTTATGGCTGAATAATATCCCATTGTGTGCATATATATATATATATATATACAATACATTTTCTTTATCCATTCTTACATCTTTAGACACCTAGATTGATTCTTTGTTCTGTGTCTCCAGCTTTGCTTTTTTATGTAAAATTTCTTTGACTGTTCTGGGTTCTTGTACCTCCATATAAACTGTAGAATTACATTTTATATTTCTGTGTAAAATACCATTGTTATTTTGATGGGTATTATATTGAATATGCAAATCACTTTGGAATGTATAATTATTTTATCACTAAGTTTTCAATAAATCAGTATGTCTTCAATTTCTTTCAGTAATGTTTTGTAATTTTCATTGTAGAAGTCTTTCCCATTCTGGTTAAATTTAATACTTTAGCAATTATAAATGGGATTACTCCTATTATTTTTTCTTAATAAGTTTATTACTAATGTATACAAATATCCCTGATTTTTGTGTGTTGATTTTTGTATGCTACACTTTACTGTTCGTTGATCAATCCTAACAGTCTTTATTAGCTTTTAAGCTTCTCTGTATATAGAATCATGCAGATAATTTGACATCCCCCTTTCTTATTTGTATGTATTTTATGTATTTCTTTTGCTTAACATCTCCAGCTAAAATATCCAGTATTATATTAAATAAAATGATGAGAGTACATGTTCTTCTATGTAGTTCCAAATCTTAGAGAAAACACTTTCAGTTTTTCCTCATTCAATATAATATTGACTGTGATATATATATATATATATATATATATATATATATATATATGGAGAGAGAGAGAGAGAGGCCATATTTGTATTTTTCATTTGTAGCATGTATTTATTTATTTTTCATTTTACGGAACCGGTTCATGCTGCCATCATCTGCTGCCTCATAGGGTGTTCATTAGCAGGAAATTGTATTGGAAGAAGAAAAGCCATTACTTGAGCCAGACACTCTGAAATGGGATGCAAGTTTCCCTAGGGGTAAGTTAAAGGTTAAAACAAGCATACATCCCATATATAGCCTTTATCATATTCCCTCCATATTTTGTTCAAAGCTTTAAAAATCATGTATAGATGTCTTATTTAAATTGTTTTGCTGCATCCATTGAGATAATCAATTGAATTTTATCTTTTTTTCTGTGAGTGTAATGAATTATGCTTATTGATTTGGGGATATTGGTTCATTCTTGCATCTCTGGTATAAATGACAATTGAACATGATGTATGATCTTTTTAATGTATTCTTAATTTGATTTTTGGATTTCATTTCTTAGTATTTTATTGAGAAGTTTTGCATCTACGTTCAATAAGGACATTATTCTATAGGTTTCCTTTGTGCTGTGATTGTGTCCATGTAAATTTTGGAATCAAAGTAATAATGGTATCATGGGATTGATTTTAATGAATTCTCTCTATTTTAATTGTTGAAGAATTGGTGTTATTTATTACTTAAAAATATTATATAGCAATTAAATTATGTGGTACTGTATTTTCCTTGTTGGCAGAATTTGTCTTTATTTTTTCCTTGTTATTGAAAGATAGCTTCATTGATTAAAGTATTATTAGTCAGTATTTTCTTTCACACAAGTTGGAATGTACCATTGCATTTCCCACTGATCTGTAAGATTTCTATTGAAAAATCTTTGTTTTCCTAATATGGACTTCCTTAATAGTGACTTGGCACTTTTGCAGGTTATAAAAGTATCTTTTTGATTACTTTTGAGAGTTTGCCTACATGCTGCACTAGGAATTTTTTCTGGGTATGTCATGAGTTTCTGTGGGTCTCCCATACTTAGAAGTCCATATATTTGCTAATATTCTGGAAGTGTTTAGTTATTATTTCATTGAATTAGTTTCCTCTGCTTTTTCCTTCTTATCATTTTCAGGAATTACCAAAATAAAAATATTAGTTCATTCAGTGATAGCCTCAATATCTAAGGGCTGTCTTTATTTATTTATTTATTTTTGATTGGGCTGTTTAAAATATCTGTCTTCAAGATCATATGCTTTTTCTGCTTTAACTGCTCTACTCGATTGTTGCAGCTTTCAACATTTGTTTTTATTTGATGTATTTTGTTCTTCATTCTGAGATTTCTACTTGGTTGTTTTCAAAATCTCTATTTCAGTTGTATTTCTCATTTACACAATGCATTGATTTTTTTCAGTTACACTGAATAATCTAGATCTACTCTTTTGAATCTCTTTGAATTTTGTCATCCTGATTCATTTAATTTTTATAAGGTGTTCTTTATCATGGCATTCATCAATTTCTCGTTTTTGGAATCTGATATTAAAGTGTTACTGTTTCCTTTAGGGCATCACATTGTCTTTCTTTTCTTTTTTTTTTTAACTTTTATTTAATGAATATAAATTTCCAAAGTACGATTTATGGGTTACAATGGCTTCCCCCCCATACCGTCCCTCCCACCCACAGCCCTCCCCTTTCCCACTCCCTCTCCCCTTCCATTCACATCAAGATTCATTTTCGATTATCTTAATATACAGAAGATCAGCTTAGTATACATTAAGTAAGGATTTCAACAGTTTGCTCCCACACAGAAACATAAAGTGAGGAATAATAGATGATTTTTTAAAATGATGATGAAATCAGAGCAGACCTATTGTCATGTTTAATCCCAGTGAGAGTCAAGTTGGGAGTTGATAATTTCTTTCTTTTTTTTTTTTCTTTTTTTTTTTTTTTACAGAGGATCAGTTTAGTATGCATTAAGTAAAGATTTCAACAGTTTGCACCCCCATAGAAACACAAAGTGAAATATATTGTTTGAGTACTCGTTATAGCATTAAATCTCAATGAACAGCACATTAAGGACAGAGATCCTACATGAGGAGTAAGTGCACAGTGACTCCTGTTGTTGACTTTACCAATTGACACTCCTGTCTATGGCATCAGTAATCTCCCTATGCTCCAGTCATGAGTTCCCAAGGCTATGGAAGCCCTCTGAGTTCTCCGATTCTTATCTTGTTTAGACAAGGTCATAGTCAAAGTGGAGGTTCTCTCCTCCCTTCAGAGAAAGGTACCTCCTTCTTTGAAGACCTGTTCTTTCCACTGAGATCTCACTCACAGAGATCTTTTGCCAGAGTGTCTTGGCTTTCCATGCCTGAAATACTCTCATGGGCTTTTCGGCCAGATCCGAATGCCTTTAGGGCTGATTCTGAGGCCAGAGTGCTATTTAGGACATCTGCCATTCTATGAGTCTGCTGGGTATCTCACTTCCCATGTTGGATCACTCTCCCCTTTATTTATTCTATCGGTTAGTGTTAGCAGGTACTAGACTTGTTTATGTACTCCCTTTGACTCTTAGTCCTTTCATTATGATCAATTGTGAACTGAAATTGATCACTTGGAATTGTGAGATGGCATTGGTACATGCCACCTTGATGGGATTAAATTGGAGTCCCCTGGTATGTTTCTAACTCTACCATTTGGGGCAAGTCAGCTTGAGCATGTCCCAAATTATATATCTCTTCCCTCTCTTATTCCTACTCTTATGTTTAACAGGGATCACATTTCAGTTAAATTTCAACACTTAAGAGTAACTGTGTATTAATTACAGAATTAAACCAGTCATATTAAGTAGAACAGACAAAAAAACTACTAAGAGGGATAATGTATTAAGTTGTTCATTAACAGTCAGGGCTATGCTGATCAAGTCACCATTTCCCATAGTGTCCACTTCACTTCAACAGGTTTCCTTTTTGGTGTTCAGTCAGTTCTCACCCATCAGGGAGAACATATGGTATTTGTCCCTTTGGGACTGGCTTATTTCACTCAGCATGATGTGTTCCAGATTCCTCCATTTTGTTGCAAATGACTGGATTTCGTTGTTTCTTACTGCGGTATAGTATTCTAAAGAGTACATATCCCATAATTTCTTTATCCAGTCTATCGTTGATGGGCATTTAGGTTGGTTCCAGGTCTTAGCTATTGTGAATTGAGCTGCAATAAACATTAGGGTGCAGACCGCTTTTTTGTTTGCCAATTTAAATCCCTTTGGGTAAATTCCAAGGAGTGGGATGGCTGGGTCGAATGGTAGGGTTATCTTCAAGTTTCTGAGGAATCTCCAGACTGACTTCCATAGTGGCTTGACCAGTTTGCATTCCCACCAACAGTGGGTCAGTGTCCCTTTTTCCCCACATCCTCGCCAGCATCCGTTGTTGGTAGATTTCTGCATGCGAGCCATTCTAACGGGGGTGAGATGGAACCTCATTGTGGTTTTGATTTGCATTTCCCTGATTGCTAATGACCTTGAACATTTTTTCATGTGCCTGTTAGCCATTTGGATTTCCTCTTTTGAAAAATGTCTATTGAGGTCCTTGGCCCATCTCTTAAGTGGGTTGTTGGTTTTGTTTTTGTGGAGTTTCTTGATCTCTTTGTGGATTCTGGTTATTAACCCTTTATCTGTTGCATAGTTTGCAAATATTTTTTCCCATTCTGTCGGTTGTCTCTTCACTCTCCTGACTGTTTCTTTTGCAGTACAGAAACTTCTCAATTTGATGCAATCCCAATAGTTAATTTTGGCTTTGACTGCCTGTGCCTCCTGGGTCATTTCCAGAAACTCTTTGCCTGTGCCAATATCTTGAAGGGTTTCTCCAATGTTCTCTAATAACTTGATGGTGTCAGGTCGTAGATTTAGGTCTTTAATCCATGTTGAGTGGATTTTTGTGTAAGGTGTAAGGTAGGGGTCTTGCTTCATGCTTCTGCACGTGGAAATCCAATTTTCCCAGCACCATTTATTGAATAGACTGTCCTTGCTCCAGGAATTAGTTTTAGATCATTGATCAAATATAAGTTGGCTGTAGATGTTTGGGTTGATTTCTGGTGTTTCAATTCTGTTCCATTGGTCTATCCATCTGTTTCTGTACCAGTACCATGCTGTTTTGATTACAACTGCCCTGTAGTATGTCCTGAAATCTGGTATTGTGATGCCTCAGGCTTTGTTTTTGTTGTACAAGATTGCTTTAGCTATTCAAGGTCTCTTGTGCCTCTATATAAATTTCAGCACCAATTTCTCCAGATCTGAGAAGAAGGTCTTCGGTATCTTGATTGGTATTGCATTGAATTTATAAATTGCTTTTGGGAGAATGGACATTTTGATGATATTGATTCTTCCAATCCATGAGCATGGAAGATTTTTCCATTTCTTGGTATCCTCTTCTATTTCTTTCTTTAAGGTTTTGTAATTTTCATCGTAGAGATCTTTAACGTCCTTGGTTAAGTTTATTCCAAGGTATTTGATTGTTTTTGTAGCTATTGTGAATGGGATTGATCTTAGAAGTTCTTCCTCAGCCATGGCATTGCCTGTGTATACAAAGGCTGTTGATTTTTGTGCATTGATTTTATACCCTGCTACTTTGCCAAAATCTTCTATGAGTTCCAGTAGTCTCTTAGTAGAGTTCTTTGGGTCCCCTAAATAAAGAATCATGTCATCTGCAAAGAGGGATAGTTTGAGTTCTTCCTTCCCAATTTGTATCCCTTTAATTTCTTTTTCTTGCCTAATAGCTCTGGCTAGAACTTCCAGAACTATATTGAATAGCAGTGGTGAGAGTGGACATCCCTGTCTGGTCCCAGATCTCAGTGGAAATGCTTCCAACTTTTCCCCATTCAATGGGATGTTGTCTGTGGGTTTTTCATAGATTGCTTTGATTGTATTGAGGAATGTTCCTTCCAAACCCAGTTTGCTTAGAGTTTTCATCATGAACGGGTGTTGTATTTTATCAAATGCTTTCTCGGCATCTATTGAGATAATCATATGGTTTTTCTTCTGCAGTCTGTTAATGTGGTGTATCACATTGATTGTTTTGCGCACATTAAACCATCCCTGCATACCAGGGATAAATCCCACTTGGTCTGGGTGGATGATCTTTCTGATGTGTTGTTGCATTCTATTGGCGATAATTTTATTGAGGATTTTTGCATCTATGTTCATCAGGGATATTGGTCTGTAATTCTCTTTCAATGCTGCATCTTTTTCCGGCTTAGGAATTAAGGTGATGCTGGCTTCATAGAAAGAATTTGGGAGGATTCCCTCTTCTTCGATTGTTCTGAATAGTGTGAGAAAAATTGGAGTTAGTTCTTCTTTAAACGTCTGGTAGAATTCAGCAGTGAATCCATCTATCCTATTGATCTGTCTATTTCTGAGAGTGGAGTATTGAAGTCCCCCAGTACTATTGTATTGGGGTCTAAGTCTCCCTTTAACTCCGTTAATAAATCTTTTAGATAAACTGGTGCCCTGTAGTTAGGTGCATATACATTGATAATTGTTATATCTTCCTGTTGAATTGATCCCTTAATCATTATGTAGTGTCCCTCTTTGTCTCTCTTAACGGTTTTTGTGGTAAAGTTTATTTGAATTTCAGTTAGACAAAGTGTGTTACACAGATATGGAGAATGTGTTTCTGTCCCTGATATTAAGATGGCTACGCCCGCTCTTTTTTCAATTCTGTTGGCATGGTATATCTTTTTCCAGCCTTTCACTTTCAGTCTGTATGGATCTTTGTTGGAAAGATGTGTTTCTTGTAAGCAGCAAATAGATGGGTTTTGTTCCTTAACTCAATCAGCCAGTCTGTGTCTTTTAACTGGACAGTTCAGGCCATTCACATTCAATGTGACTAATGATAAGTGGTAACTTTGCCCTGCCATTTACCAAAGATAAGTTCTAATATATGCTTTGAATTCCCTGTGATCTTTTGCTGTGAGGTTTCCTTCCTTGGTTTCCTTCCTTTACCTTCTTTCATATTGATGACCGTGTTTCTTTGTTTCTGTGTGTAACACATCTTTAAGCATCTTTTTTTTCAGGGCTGGACGAGTGGCAACAAATTCTTTCAATTTCTGTTTGTTATGAAAAGTCTTTATTTCACCTTCATTCACAAATGATAGCTTTGCAGGATATAATATTCTGGGCTGGCAGTTGTTCTCTCTTAGTACCTGGGCTATATCTCGCCATTCCCTCCTAGCTTGTAGAGTTTCTGATGAGAAGTCAGCTGTGAGTCTGATTGGAGATCCTCTGAGAGTAATCTGACATTTCTCTCTTGCACATTTTAGGATCTTTTCTTTATGTTTCACTGTGGAGAGTTTAATTACAACGTGTCGTGGTGAGGATCTCTTTTGGTCGTGTTTATTAGGGGTTCTGTGAGCTTCCTGTACTAGGATGTCTCTGTCCTTCTCCAAACCTGGGAAATTTTCTGCTAATATCTCACTAAAAAGGCCTTCTAATCCTTTCTCCCTCTCCATGCCTTCAGGAACTCCTAGCACCCGAATGTTGGTTTTTTTAATAGTATCCTGAAGATTCCCGACAATATGTTTTAGATTTCCAATTTCCTCATCTTTTCTTTGGTTTGACTGTATCCTTTCCTGTTCTCTGTCTTCTAAGTCCGATATTCTCTCTTCTGCTTCTCCCATTCTGTTTGTAAGGCTCTCTATTGTGTTTTTCATTTGATCTATTGAATTCTTCACTTCAGTCACTATCCCAGTTTCCTGTTGTACTAGTTGTTTCGTTTCATTTTGATTCCTCCTTAATATTTCATTTTCATGAGAGAGATTTTCTATCTTGTCCATTAAGGATTTCTGTAGTTCAAGAATTTGTTTTTGAGAACTTCTTAATGTTCTTATCAATTTTTTGAGATCTGTTTCTTGCATTTCTTCTATGTCATCATCCTCATAATCTTGAATTGGGGTGTCTTTTTCATTTGAGGGCTTCATGGTGACTTCCTTGTTTTTATTACCTTGGTTTTTGCGTTTGTTATTTGGCATATTGGAGATATTTGGTTTCTTCACTGTGGTGCTTTTTCTTGTTATACTATGACTCTAGATTAAGTGGACTATCTGTTTTTGATGGAGCCTTAGGGCTTGAGATGGGTGTGGCCTGAGAGCTCTGTTTGGTGTGCCAAAGGTGACACTCCCAGGTTAGGCGTGGTAAACCTCTCTCTCTCTCTCTCTTTCTTTCTTTTTTTTTTTTTTGATTCAAAAGGGAAGTTATTCTGCACAGCTGAACGAAGTTGGAGGTAGTTAGCAGGCAAATGATATACCCGCAGGAGCCAGAGATCAGAAGCTCTTTCCCAAGGACCACACAGGGAATCTGTTCAGCCCTCAGAGTGGTTCAAATTCTCCTTCAGTCTCCCACTGGGTTGCCAAAGTTACGGAATTGTAGCGTCTCTGGAGAGTGCTCACGTGAATTCCGTGAGTTCTCTCCCCCACCGTCTCTTTTTTCACAGTCTCAGTTCAGTAGCACCACAAATTTACTAGGTCCTAATCTCCTGTTAATTCGCCCCGCCCAGAGTCAGGTTTTTCTGCTAGGCTCAGGGCCAGTGCAGACCTGAGGTCGCTCTGTTTATGACGTATGTCCAAGATGGCGCCTGCTCTTTGTCTTGCTCGCCCTTGAGAGGTGAGCGGAGAGAGAGAAACCCGTGTCTGTACCAGTCACCTTTTTTTTTTTTTCCTCCCTCTCTCTTCCAGTTAGCTTGGTGAAGTCCCCCCCCCCCCAGGGGTAGTTCGCTCTAGTCTCCTCTCTCCGCTTGCCTGCCGGTGTCTTGGGTTATTGAGGTTCGGCTCACCTCGTGTTCCAGCGCTGGTGTGTTGAGTCTGCCGCTGGTGTCCCGAGTCCCGAACTGTGGGCTCCCACGCTCTCCACGCAGGTCCGCTCCCCTTCCAGCACTGATGTGTGGACTCGGAGCCCTGGACGTCCCAAGTCTCCCCGCTGTTGCACTCCCCTTCGAGCACTTGCGCGCAGACCCTGCAGCTTGCGCAGCTCGGTCCCGCGGCTCGGCTTCCGCGGCTCCGTCCGGAGGCTCAGTCCCGCAGCTTGGCTTTCGCGCGCCGTGGGCGACCTTGTTCTCCCAGTAGGTCCTCTGATTCATGCCCACTGGATCCAGAAGAGTTTCGTCTGCAATATTTTCCTGGTTCTTTTTTCTGAGGCTACCGTAACTCCCCTTTTATTAAACTAAATTTTCCCGGACTATCGGTGCGCGCCCTCACTATTCCGCCATCTTGGCTCCACTCTGCCACATTGTCTTTATTTTCATACTTATTGTGTTCCTATGTTGATGTTTGCACATCTGTATAACCAATATCTCTGTTACCTTTAAAAGGTAACTTTCATGGATTGAAGTTCATTTTGTTGTTTATTTTCAGTTAGATGCTACAGTGTGGTCTCCCTGTATGCTATATCTTCTTCCACTATTATCAAAGGCAGTGTCAGCATGAGTGTAGGGGACTCCTCTTAGTCCCAGCAGGTGCCTGCAATTCCCAGTGGTGGTATCCGGGGTTTTGGCAATGATAGATCTACATCCAGAGCATGTGTGCATGGCTGCTGGTACAGACTAAGCAGAGGAAGTTGAGGATGGAGTTTCAGCATGATTGGAGTCCAGGGCACCCACCAAACTCAGAGTGAGCTTGAGAAAGGAGCTATGGTAGGACCATGCCTAGTCTAGGTTGAACTTGTGTTTCCCTGAAGGGAAAAAGGGTTTGTTAAGAGAGAGACCCATGACTGGAGAACCAAGTGTCTTGGCTTCCAATTTGGTGGAAACAGGATCCATCCAGTTGTGACAAACCACCTGTCTCATGTAGTGTAGCACAATACTTGAGGTATTGAAGTCATTGTTGCTGCTGACTCTAGTTGGGTTTATGAGGTTACATTCCTTTTAGTTGGTGTGGTGAAATGTCTGTGGAGTCCTACATATGGGTATATGAATGTGTTTCTGTCCCTGAGGACAGTATGGACTCTGACAGTGGCACCTTTCTTAAGATGATATCATGAGGCTGGCATTGTGGCACAGAAATTTAAGCCTCTGCCTGCAGTGTTGGCATCCTATCTGAGCACCAGTTCATGTCCTGGCTGATCCACTTCCAGTCCTGCTCCCTGCTAAGGAACCTGGAAAGCAGTAGAAGATGTCACAAGTTCTTGGGCACCAGCACCCATGTGGGAGATCCAGAAGAAGCTGTTGCCTCCTAGTTTCAGATTTGCCCAGCTCCAGCCATTGCAACAATTTGGGGAGTGAATCAGGGGATGGAAGATCTCTCTGTCTGTCTGTCTGTCTTTCTCTTTGCTTCTCCATATCTGTGTAACACACTTTGTCTAACTGAAATTCAAATAAGGGCCGGTGCTGTAGCTCACTTGGCTAATCCTCCGCCTGCAGCGCCGGCACACCTGGTTCTAGTCCTGGTTGGGGCGCTGGATTCTGTCCCAGTTGCCCCTCTTCCAGTCCAGCTCTCTGCTGTGGCCCGGGAAGGCAGTGGAGGATGGCCCAAATGCTTGGGCCCTGCACCCGCATGGGAGACCAAGAGGAAGCACCTGGCTCCTGGCTTCAGATCAGCACAGCGCGATGGTAGCAGCAGCCATTTGGGGGGTGAATCAACGGAAAAGGAAGACCTTTCTCTCTCTCTCTCTCTGTCTAACTCTGCTTGTCAAAAGAAAGAAAGAAAGAGAGAGAGAGAGAGAGAGAGAGAGAGAGAAAGAAAGAAAGGAAGGAAGGAAGGAAGGAAGGAAGAAAGAAATTCAAATAAGTAAATAAATCTTTTTTTGTTTGTTTAAGATAATATCATACTGCCACAGCCTGTGTTCTGGGCATCAGGAAAGCAACGGTGTGGGTTTCTCCTCTGAAACAAAGGAATTGTATGTTTTCCTGTGACTCCCATTGCTGGCCTTCAAGCCTGTGATGACTGTGATGACAAGCCTGTCGATCTCACCTGCAGCCAGGATTGTCAATATACAATGTCCCTGGTGGTGGGTTCTTCTACTACTCCCTGGTTTAACTTTTCCTCAGCAATGGGGATTCTCCCCAGCCATTGACCCAGGGCCATGGTTACCAGTATATCTTGTTCCTCTCTTAAGGTTGCTATCCCAGGACTTTGTGTTCTGTATGTTTCCTGTATCTCACTTGCTGAGTTCCCCGTGTTCTTCCTTACTCTTTCATTTCCAAATTCAGTACTTTATTTGTTTTTTTGATTCTTTCTGTGGAGGAAGAAACAAACACTAGGTATTTTACTTGGCCATCCTCGAGCTCTCTGGAATAAGTTTTTAAAAGCAATTATACTTTAAATGGAAATGTTTAATCCATTTATTCAGAGTGATGTCTTATCTTTGAACAAAAGGGTAGGCATTAGTATTTTTCCATGAAGCTATTTTTTCCCAGTTTACTTTTCTTTGTCAATATTCAATAAGTAAATGTCCTAATTTTATCTAAATTGTGTGCATCCTTGTAAGGTTTTAAATTCAAACTGGGAAGATACATTTTCCATGGTGAGTTTTTTACTACAAGTACAGCTTAACATGTAAGACAGGTCACCTATGAAAACAGGGAAATTTAACAATAATATTCACAAATACTAGTAGACACAGTTTTTAGAGTCATTAAAGGATTATGATTTATTTCCTTCTGGTGGTTTCAAATTTGGAGATGCTTGTATTATGTCAAGATTCCAAGTGTTTGAACAGATAAAAGAGGCAAATCATTGTTATTCCAGCATTGATTATGGAAACATCCAGTTAGCTGCATGTTACTAATTTTACGGAAAGTATCAACTTTTTTTCTTTCTTTATTTGTGTGATAGTTCAATTCATGCTATCTTTATAAAATGTATTTTAAACACTGTATGTAGATTTCACATATTGAGATGTGATGTTTCACAATTTAAATATATATAATTTATATACATATTGTACATATTTTGACATATTTATTTTGACGTAGACATGTATTTATATTGAAGTAGAATTACAGTGATATAGGGAATAATACAATTTGAAGGGATATGATGGAAAATAGTAAACAATGAAAAAAGAAGTTTAACAAGAGCAATTAAAAATGATAGTCTAACATCACAGCATAATGAATTTTCAACCTCTTAATAGACTGAATGTATTCAATTTTAATTATATGAGCTATATATTTGTTACCATTAAAATGTCATGCATAAGTGACAATAACTTGTATTTTTTAAAATTTTAGATCTGGAAAATGTTACTTTTCAGGGCAACAGACTACTTATGACAATAAAATTGTCCAAATGTTTTCATAAAGTACATATGGTTTTGAAAAACATGGCTTTACACAAATAGAATAAATAATACAATAAAATTGAATAAATTATCAAAATGGGTGCCCGTTTCTCATAAAATCTCATATTATTAAGTGATTATATATGGTAGTTTAGATACATGACTTACAGTTATATAAAGAATTTTACAATATTGGAAGATCGCTGAAACTTGAAAGTCTGTTCAGCTAATTTATATTTTCAGTGGTTATCTTTCAATTAAAGTATTTAAAATAACTTCAGGTGTTTCAGCTTCTGTTACTAATAATCATTAGATTCTTAGTTATTCCATAACATTGAAAATTACAACACAATTACTTTTCAGGTTCTTACTTTCACTAACATTTTTTGTGGTAATATCTGCTAACAAATCTATACACATTCTATTCATATGTAAGAAATTCATTTCAGGTTATATTGGAAAAATAATCAGTATAAACTATTTAGTGATAATGATAGTGTAAAGCAGAATGAGCAGTCTAATTTTACAGAAATTTACTTAGTAAATAATCATAAATGCTTATCAAAAGTCAAGAGAGATTAAAATTAATATGATGATCAATGCCTTAATTTTATCTAGGAAAAATGACAACATAATGGTGTTGATAATCAAAATATTGAATGCTTATTATGGGCAGTAATAATAATACCAATTTTACTTCATTTTTTTGAAACAGTGTGAATAGAAGTAGTTATTTTTTAAAAATAGGAGAGATATAGCTGATTACCAGACAGTCCCCCTGAGACTGCAGTAATTGTCAATTAGTCACTGCTCAAATTATTCTCACTCTTCAATATTAGGGTAAATCAGACTCCTGTGGGCAGATTTATATGTAGCTTAATTCACACAAGCATGAGAAATTGAAGATAATAAATTAATATATAAGAAAGATATACTATTGGAAAACCAGATAAACTGATTAGAATTTTTCTATCTGTAAACCAAAAAATTGAAATTAGGAATTTGAATAAGAAATTTTGATTTTGGGAGCAAGTTTCGTTTTCTTTGTAACCCTTAATGTGCAGTAGTAGCAAAAACACTTGTATTGGCCGGCGCTGCGGCTCACTAGGCTAATCCTCCATCTGCGGCGCCAGCACACCAGGTTCTAGTCCCGGTCGGGGCGCCGGATTCTGTCCCGGTTGCCCCTCTTCCAGGCCAGCTCTCTGCCATGGCCCGGGAGTGCAGTGGAGGATGGCCCAAGTGCTTGGGCCCTGCACCCCATGGGAGACCAGGAGAAGCACCTGGCTCCTGCCATCTGATCAGCGCGATGCGCCGGCTGCAGCGTGCCAGCTGCGGCAGCCATTGGAGGGTGAACCAACGGCAAAGGAAGACCTTTCTCTCTTTCTCTCTCTCTCACTGTCCATTCTGCCTGTCAAAAAAAAAAAAAAAAACATAAAAATTAAAAAATTAAAAAAAGAAAAAAAACCACATGTATTATTATTTAAAATATTTTCATTATTTTGTATTTGCCTGCATTTAGAGTTTGATTGTTTTGCTATGCAAACACATGATGAAATGATTGCTAACATCCAGGAAATATATACATTCATCTCACATAGTTACCTTTTGATAATTTGAGTGTGTGTAGTAAGAGCTCCTTAAATATACTCTTAGGAAACATCCAAAGGTATAACAATATTAGCCGTATTCATTGTGCTGTACATTTGATCTATAGACTTCTACAGCCTGAGAAACAACTTTTCACCATTTGTTAAATTGCTTCCTACATCCTTCCCTCTTTCACTCCTAGTAATCACTGTTATACTTGCTGTTTTTATGCATTTGATTTTATTCTATCCCACAAATAAGTGAGATCATGCAGTATTTTCTTTTTCTGTGTATTGCATATTTTACTTAGCATGATGTCTCCTGTTTTTATTAATGTTGCCTCACTGGAAGAAAAGTATTGCTTTTAAAGGTCTAATAATGTATATCACAGACACACACATTATATTTATAATTTTTGTCCGTTGATGGATACATTAAAAAAGAACAAAGTTGTAACAATTATTCTCCTTATTGAAAATTATATTTTGAAACTGTCTATGCTATTGAAACATTATGATATTGGCTTTTAAATTGGCATAAAGACAAATGAAACTCATATTGTTTGAATGAATGTTTTCTACATTCATATGTGGACAGTTTAACTGTAATATTGTTGGCAGGAGGGTTCTAGTATCAGGTTATTAGGTTGATAAAGCTCTGCCTTTATCAATTAATTAATAATGTTATCATGGCCATAATTTAGTTATCATGGTAAAGAGCTCCAAATAGAAGGAGAAATTCAGTGCCTTTCTCTCTGTGTCTCACGTGCTTGCTTACCTTTCTGTCCTCTGCAGTGGATGATGCAGCACAGTGACCCTCACCAGATGCCTCTACTATGCTCATGACCTTTCCAGATTCTAGAATAGCCAAGTAAATTTCTTCTTATTATAAATCTTCTAGTCTGTGGTATTCTATTATAGCAGCAGACAATGGTGCAAGACACAAAACTGGTACTGATAAGTGAGAATTTTCTATAGCGAGTACTCTAACTTTGGAAGAAACTTTTGAATTGGGTAATAGCATAGACGGGAGGAAGATTTTGGGCAAGCAGCCTAGAAAAATGCCTGTATTTCCATGAATAGGGCATTATGGGCAATTATAATGACGACTGCAAAGGAGAGCTGTAGCAAAGTATGGAAATTTTAGAGATTATTTAAATGATTGTGATCAGACTATCAGTAGAAATATGAGCAAAAGGGGTCATTCTCAACAGGGTCTCAAATAAGTGAAATATCTTATTTGAAAATAAAGACTATACTTATTATGAGTTGGCAAAGAACTTGGCTGAATTGCATTCATGACATTGGTCTTTGTGAAATGAAGAACTTAAGAATGAAAAACTGGAACACTGAATAGTTAAAGTCCAAGACAGATTTGTCACAGAGCTGGAGTCACCTCAGAGATCCCCCATAAGGGTAATTCTGAGGAGAAATGGGAGCCAGAGATGGATTTTCCAGAATCTTTACCAAGGAAAGAGTAGAAGAATAGTGCCCTTCCAAACTCCACTATGAGATGATGCGTGATAGAAAACCCTTACCAGAAGCTAATACCATGTTCTTGGATTTCCCAACCTCTGAAACTCTATGCCAAAAAAATTTATATAGAATACTCACTCTGTGATCATCTCTTATAGCAGAAGAAAGTAGGTAGAATCAAAAAGAGAAGGAGAGTCCAAAAATAAACCCAATTATGTATAGTCAATTAGTATTTGACAAAGCTTCAAACCAGACAGTCAGGAAAAAATAGTTCCTTCATTATATGATGTTGAGAGAACTGGATATCCTGATTAAAAAAAAAAAAAGATGAAACTAGATCCTTATCTTTTTGTATAGTTTATTTATTTACTTGAATAGAAAAAAAAAGCAGATAAACACACAGGGGTGGAGGGAGAGAGAAAGAGAGAGAGAGAGAATCTTCCATTCTCTGGTTTACTCCTCCAAATGTCCACAACAGCTATGGCTAAGTCATGCCAAAGCCAGGAACCTGGAACTACAGCTAGGTCTCCCACATGGGTGGCAGGGGTCTAAGTACTTGGGCTATCATCGTTTGTCTTCCTGGGTGCAATAGCAGAAGCTAGATCAGAATCAGTACAGCGGGGACTCTAATCTGCACTCCAATACAAGATGCTGGCATTACAGTGGTGTTTTAAGGGTTGCTCAACAACACTAGTGCCAAGATACTTAGCTTATTCTACAAACAAGAATAAAATAAAAATGGAGTAAAATGTAAGATCTACAACCATAAAACTCCCAGAAAAAGAAATATTGAAAAAAATTTATTGACATTGCCTTGGCAATGACTTTTTGTATATCACACCAAATTTATATGACAAAAAAAATGTATAAGGGGATGGCATGCACTTAAAAGCTGCTCTCCAACAAAGGAAATAATCAAGCGAATATGAAAATATTTGCTTACAACATATCTGATAACAGACTAATAGTCAAAATATATAACTTGCATAAACAATAGCATAAAAATAACAACCAAATTAAAAATGGACAAATTACTATATATATTATTTTTTCAGCAAAGTATAGCCATTAAATAAAACAGTATAAAATTTCCCCAAAAGAACTCAAAATAAAACACAATGCATTAATAGAAACACTGGAGTATACGGACTTACCCCTAAGACTAAAGCTACAAACTTGACATGGGACTCCAAATCCCATTAAGTTGGCAAGTACCAATGCCATCTTACTAGTTAAAGTGATCAGTGTAAGTTCACAACTGATCATAAAGATAGGGTGAAATGTCAAAGGGATCACATAAATAAGACCAAGTGTCGGCTAATAATAATAGATAGAATTAAAGAGGAGAGAACAATCCAACATGGGAAGCAGGATACACAGCAGACTCATGGAATGGCAAATGCCCTAAACAACATTCTGGTCTCAGAATCAGCCCTTAAGGCATTCGGATCTGGGTAAAAAGCCAATGAGAGCATTTCAGGCATGGAAAGCCAAGAAATTCTGGCAAAAAATGACCTACACGATAGATATCTGTGAATGAGATCCCGGTGGAAAGAAGGGGCCATCAAAGAAGGAGTTACCTTTCTGTGAAGGGAGGAGAGAATTTCCACTTCGATTATGGCCTTGTCTAAATAATGTGAGAGTTGGTGGACTCAAGAGGCTTCCATAGCCTTGGCAGCTCAAGGTAAGAGCCTCGAGTTATCACTGACTTCATAAATAACAGTGTCATTTGTTAAATCAACAACAGAAGCCACTGTGCACTTGCTCCCCATATAGGACCTCTGTCCTTAATGTGTTATACTATAAGAATTAATGGCAAAACTATTCTTCAAACAGTACTTTATACTTTGTGTGTCTGTGTGGGTGCAAACTGTTGAAATATTTACTTAGTGTAGAGTTGATCTTCTGTTTATAAAGATAATTTAAAATGAGTCTTAATGAAGAATGGGATGGAAGAGGGAGTAGGAGGTGGGATGGGAGTAGGGGCGTAAGGCCGCGTATGGGGGAAGAACTGCTATAATCCAAAAGTTGTACTTTCAAAATTTTATATTTATTAAATAAAAACGTTCTATAAAAAAAGAGAAACACTGAGGTATAGTAAGAGAAGTAGATCTACTGCTATTGAAAATATAGTATATATTAGCAGATAAGCCTAAACAATTTATTTTATACATCAGTTGGTCTTTAATCACTGTGGATATTTCATAACACCAATTTTTTGTTGCAAATGTTACTGAATAAATTTCAATTTGCATACTCAGAGGTCGATTTTTCCCAATCTAATATTTGAACATAAACTTTAAACAATTTAATCTTTTTTTTTTTTTTTTTTGACAGGCAGAGTGGACAGTGAGAGAGAGAGAGACAGAGAGAAAGGTCTTCCTTTGCCATTGGTTCACCCTCCAATGGCCGCCGCAGCCAGAGCGCTGCAGCCGGTGCACCGCGCTGATCCAAAGCCAGGAGCCAGGTACTTATCCTGGTCTCCCATGGGGTGCAGGGCCCAAGTACCTGGGCCATCCTCCACTGCACTCCCTGGCCACAGCAGAGAGCTGGCCTGGAAGAGGGGCAACCGGGACAGAATCCGGCGCCCGGACCGGGACTAGAACCCGGTGTGCTGGCGCCGCAAGGTGGAGGATTAGCCTAGTGAGCCGTGGCGCCGGCCTAAACAATTTAATCTTATAGATAATTGTAAAAACTCTCTAGGTTTACATAATATCAATGTCTTACAAATAAATGAATTATGCCTACAGGAGTTTTCTAATCTAGTGTAGTAGGGAATTATTTCTTGATGTCTAAGCATTAAATTAAATTCAGTTTGAATATTATCAAGCCCATAATTAAAACTTACTGTCAATTTAGGTTAATTGGGGTATATGAAAGTTTGAGTATGTAATGCTTTACAGTAGTATTGGTTTGCAATTATTTTCAAACAACTAAAAACAACTGAAAGTTTCTTCATAAAAACATTCTTTGAGATTTTCTACTTTAGTAAACACTAAATATTTCTGTAAAAGTACACATTATCTGCAAATGCATAGTACTAATTACAAAACTATGTTCTCTTTTAAGTTTAAACCTTTTCTTCTTGTAACACACATATATTAATTATTAAGAACGAATTAGTTTAACTATGTATATTTAATAGGTGTTTATATTTTCACATATATATAATTTATGGAATTAAAATTAATTGGTGTTTTATCTCAGCACTATGTTTTTATTTCAAAATAGTTTGTATTGTGATCACTGTTATTATCAAAAATACAAATTTATCCAGAGATTTATAACTGAATCTTAAAAATTCTAAGTAAATTTGCAATCATGTAAATAATTCTAAATTGTTAACCATGGGATCAGTGCTGTGGTATATCAAGTAAAGCTGAGGCTGCAGTGTTGGCATCCCAAATGGGCACCAGTTCGAGTCCTGGCTCCTCCACTTCTAATCCAGCTCTCTGCTATGGCCTAGGAAAGCAGTAGAAGATGGCCCAAGTCCTTGGGCCTTGCACCCATGTGGGAGACCCAGAAGAAGCTCCTGGATCCTGGATTCAGATCAGCTTAGCTCTATCCATTCTGGCCATTTGGGGAGTAAACCAGTGGATGATCTCTCTCTCTACATCTCCCTCTCTCTGTCTATAATTCTACCTCTCAAATAAATAAATAAAACATTTAAAAATAAGTAAATATATTGTTAACTAGGCTTTTATGGCACGTAAGAAAGTTTGGGATAACATGTAAATTTCCCATTTAAATCAGATAATATTCTTAACTTTTAAATGTTTAATAGTTGCACAACATATCTAAGAGTATATCTCTGCATAAGTCCATATCTACTCATAAATACTATTTCAAAGCAATTATCTACTAGCTACACAAATGTTTTAATTTTAATGTATAAAGAGGCAAGTATGCTTCTAATGTTAAAATTGATGATCAAAATATGGCTTATTAAAGCAAGCTAAAACTTTGCGTAGAATGTACACTTCTCATTGTATCACCAGATTCAAGGTTACAGAATAATACTATTTTTCATCACTGACAAATGGAAACAACAGTAGCTCTGCAAGTCACTTCAACCATTCCCTCAATTTGATCATTCTCTATTTTTCCACATGTACCATTCAGAAGTGTTATGTGGCTTGTTCTGAGCATCTCATATATGGAAATGTGTAAGATGTCACTCACCTTGCTTCCTGGAAGCAGGTCTACTTTTCTAACTTGTCAAGTCTTCTGGAGCGAGGGATATCTACAATGATCTCTCTGTCTGGGTCTGCAATTGGACTTACTCTCTCAGAAAAGCGATCAGATTGCTCAGTCTCTTAGCAAGAGATATTTCTTCTAACTGCCAGTGAATCTGCAGAATTTATACTTAATTGTACGGCCTAGTCATCTAGTTGGTTAACTTTTAAGGAATCATCTCCAAAGTTCAGTTTTTCTGTCTGTGTTCTAAAGCGCAAGTTGTACTAAGCGTTGTTTGGCTTAGAGATGGACAGAGACTCTAAGGAACTCTTCAATGTTAACTTTGTGTAGGGTACAGGAAAATCTTCCCATGGCACAGGCAAGGAAGCTGATGAGCTGGCACTTGGAGTGGCTCTAGTTAGTATTGCAGATGCTGCTGTAAGTGGGGGCTGCTTAGACTTTGCTATGTGGAAACCATCATACTTTCGTGGAAAAGGTTCATGCCACACTTAAGATGAGGGTCAGAAGGAGAGCTTGGTAAATGATCAGTGCAGGCGTGTAGGGATGAAGAGAGAGTGCACTGGATGATGTCTGGTGTCTTTCTTTCTCTCTCTCTCCTCCCTCCTCCCTTTTTTACTCTCCTGTCCTATTACCTTGTTTCTTCCATCTATCCCTCTCTTTGTCTGCCTTTGTCACTCTCTCCTATCTCTTACTTTTTGTTTCTCTCTCAGAGTGTACCTTAAAATGTTCACAGAAATATCAAATTAAAAATAAAGTATATAGAGAGTGTCCTGTTTGAGTCCTGGATACACTGTGCACTGTGCTTCTTTTTTTTTTTTTCTTTTAAGATTTTATTTATTTATTTGAAGGAGTTACAGTGGTCTTGGGGGAGAAGAGAGAGAAAGAGAGAGAGTGAGGGAGCGAGCTTCCATCTGCAGCTTCACTCCCCAAATGGTCACAAAAGCTAGGGCTGGGCCAGGCCAAAGCCAGCAGTCTGGAACTCCATCCAAGCCTCCCATGTGGAGCACTTGGGCCATCCTCTACTGCTTTCCCAGGCACACGAGCAGGGAGGTGAATTGGAAATGGAGTAACCAGAACTCAGGCCAACATTACTGTTTCAGGCAATGGCTTATCCTCCATACCAGAATGCCAACCCCTGCCCAATGAAGGGAGAGGGGAGAGAGAGAGAGAGAAGTCTTCCACCTGCTGGTTCACTCCTCAAATGGTTGCAACGGGTAGAACTGAGCTGATCCAAAGCCGGGAGCCAGGAGCTTTATTCAGGTCTCCCATGAGGGTGCAGGAGCCCAAGAACTTAGGCCATCTTCTAATGCTTTTCCAGATCACAGAAGAGAGCTGGATCAGAAGTGAGCAGCCTAGTCTTAAACTGGCACCCATATGGGAGGCTGGCACTGCAGGCGGTAGCCTCACACACTATGCCACAGTGCTGGGCCTCAATTAGTACTCTTTAGTGTACTGTGTTTCTTGGCAATGTTTGGTAACTTAAGTATTTAGAATATATCATTGGCTTATGATATTTTCCAGTTATAGTGGGTTTATAGGAATATAACATAACATGAGTCAAGGAACATCTGTGTGTTTGTATGTGTATGTGTGTTTATTCTCTATTGAAACATGTAACAATCACTAAGCCCCATTCTCAAAATTTAAGACAGAGCTTCCTGGTTATGTCTCTAAAATTTTGAGCCCAAGGAGAAGATGTTATTCATCAAGGAATTCATTATTCTAAGACTGAAGCCTAATGTGAGATGCACAATTCAGAGGGTATGGCCTAGACACTGGGTTTTCCAATCCTATGAAAGTGAAGAAGTCCAAATACAACACGGAAACTGGAAGTTACTAGACTCCATAATGAGTTAAACAGTGAGGTTGCCAGTAGAAACTTTGGTAGATTTCAAAATTTGTTACTAAATTTTCACGATGTTAAAGAATTCTCTGACATTCTGATATAGCTTCTAGAGAATAAAGATGGTCTTTTCAATGATCAAGAATCATGTTTTGAAAACCTGATAGAATACGGATTTGCAGTCATAAACATTTTTACCTACATAAAATAAAAGTATATTCTTCACACTCTCAAATTTGTAAACTAAATTTTACATATGCTGTGACCTTGTAGAGCTTAGAAGAGTTAGGAATTCTTAAGACATGTGAAAACACATATAATTATACATTCAGGACATGAACTCCAGTTCTTTGGACATTGTATAAGAACTGGAAATAAAAGCCAAAATAATATAAAGCTCTTAATGTAATTATAATGTAGAAGATATGCTACAAGCAAATATATTTTATATGTAATATTGCTATATGTGTGAATATGTATATACATACACAAAAATAAATTCAAATGCAATTACACATTATGTCAGGAACACACCCAGAAAATGCAAGACTATTCATCCAGAGACACAAATGGTTTATTTCTCATAAAAAAAATCAGCAGCCAGAGTACCTTGTTGTTTCCATACCATTGTCACAATCCCAAAGGATGACTCTATGGGGACAAATATTTTCTGTATAAACAATGAGATGTAATTAGAGAAATGCTTAATTTTTATAAGACTATGAGATTATTATAGGCCTACTGACACATACACCCATATGTGACAGAAAATGAGAATGGTGATGGGGATGGGGAAGAGAGAGAGAGAGAAAGAGAGAAAGAGGTATCAATTCTAGGGGAGGGAAAAAGATCACCTCTTATTTTATTATCTTAGAATTTGAGCGAATTTTCTGGAGAAAGGAATATAAGGAATATAGGAGTTTATTACCATAGCACATCTCTGAAAAGATACTCTTTTTAAGATTTTTATTATATTCATTTGAAAGGCAGAATTAGAGAGAAAGGGAGAGACAGAGAGAAAGAGATCTTCCACCCACTGGTTCACTCCCCAAATGGCTGCATCAGCTAGGGCTGTGCCAGATGGAATTCACAAATCAGGAGCTTCTTCTGGGTCTCCCATGTGGGTATGAGGGCCCAAGCACTTGGGCCATCTGTTGCTTTCCCAGGTGCTTTAGCAAGGAGCTGGATTGGAAGTGGGGCAGCTCAGCCTGGAATCAGAGCCCATTTGGGATGCTGGCATCACGGATAATGGCTTTACCCTCTATGCCACAACGGTGGCCCTGAGAATGTACATTAGTAATTCTCTCTAGAGGGATTTAATATTTTTGGCTTCCAAAACTATTTGCTATTCAAAAATTTCCCTTTTTTGGAATACCTGATTCATTTATTAATGTAGAAAATGCACTAGAACTCAACTTTATTAGAAGTCCATCCATAGAGAAATATATAGAGATGGAATACTTTAATTTTTTTATTTGTATAAAGGAAACACATTTTATGTATTCCATGTATACACATTTAAGAGCATAATGAAACTTCCCTCACTCCTACCTTTCCTCCTCTTTCCTTTCTTATTTTTCCTTTATTTTTAAAATGGCATACTTTCAATTTACTTTACAATCGCAAGCTTAACCCTCCCAGCAAGTAGTAAGTAGAAAAACACTGTTACTCAAGACTATAAGCAATAGCTATAAATATGATCAAAACCTCAAAATGTCAATTTTGTTCATGTACATTATGTTTTTTTTTTACTCTGTCGATTAGTTACCACTAAATCAGGGAAAATGATATTTGTCTTTTTGGGACTGGTTTATTTCACTAAGCATTATCACTATAATGATCTCCAAATACATCTATTTTATTGCAAAAGACAGGATTTCATTCTTTTTCTACTGCTGAGTACTATTCCATTATGTATACATAACCCAATTTCTTTATCCAGTCATCAGTTAGTGGGCATCTGCAATTAATCTATATCTTAGCCATTGTGAGCTGAGCTGCTATAAACATGGTGGTACAGATAACTTTTTTATATGCTGATTTCATTTGGTTTGGGTAAATTCCCAGGAGAAGGATATCTGAGTCATATGGTAGAATATTTTAAGATTTCTGAGGAATCGCCATATGGTCTTCCATAATGGTTGTACTCGTTTAGATTCACACCAACAGTACATTGGAGTACTTTTTCCCCATGTCCCCATCAGCATTTGTTATTTTTTTTTTTTAATTTTTGGATAATAGCCCTTCTAACTGGGATGAGGTAAAACCTCATTATGGCTTTGATTTGCATTTCTCTGTTGGCTAGTGATCTTTTCATGTGTCTGCTGACCAACTCTATTTCATCCTTTTGAAAAAAACGCTTGTTCATATTCTTAGTCCATTTCTTAACTGGATTTTTGTTTTGTTTTTAAGTTTTTTGTTGTTTGTTCTCTCTCTCTCTCTGTTTCTGCTAATATTTTCTCTCATTCTATCGGTTGTCTCTTTATTTTGTTGAGTGTTTCCTTTGCAGTGCAGAAACTCCTTAGTTTGATATAAACCCATTTGTCTATTTTCACCTTTATTGCTTGTGCTTCTTGGTTCTTATTCATTAAAGCTTTGCCTTAAATCACTTATAGTAGTTGACTGTGTAAGAAGAAGAAAAATTGGAGGTTTTATTCACAGATTTTGGAGGCTTATTACTGAAATTAATGAAAATAATTAACAGTATAGTGATCAGATATGAAGTTGGAGGCATTATATCAAATACTGTACATCACCACAACCCTCAAATTATTTTGTGCTTATTGTGAAGAAACTGAATAATACTTGAAATATTTTAAGTAGAAGGAGACCTTGAATAGATGGAGTTCTTAGAAAAGTACTTTAGATGTAGTGAAGAAGTAATTTTGTGCTGAATTTGTGCAAAAGTGAGTAAGACACCAAAATTAGGTAGGAGGTCATTAGAACATTCCAGTTAAAGGTAGAAAATACTCCAACTAGTCTAGTGATTGTAAATATGCAATTAGTTTAATCTAGGCACATGGAAAACATATGCAGTTTATGATTTTAACTTTCATATATATATATATATACACAAGTTTTGACTTCTTTTTCTATTGTGATAGTCACAGAACTTGTATATATGAAAACTTCATTTATGAGAAACTGGATGTGTTGGGCAAAGTAGAAGCAATGGACATAAAGGACCCATAAGTAGAGCAAAGTGCTATACAAACAACTGCAAATGAGTGGACTCACTCTGGACCCAGGGACACTCTTATTTACAATGTGTCTCAAGGTCTTGTTAGGGCATACAGTCAGGTGTTTAAAAATTGAGGAATTAACAAATTGGTAGTGTTCATTTTATATATCAACTTGACAGGGGTAAGGGATGCACAGATAGCTGATAGAATGTTATTTCCAGATGTCTTCATGGATGTTTTCCAAAGAGATAAGCATTTAAATCAGTAGACTAAGTCAAGAACATCTGCATTCAACAACATGGATGGGCACCATTCAACCACTTGAGGGTCTGAAAATAATAGAAGTAACGAAAGTAAAATTTGCCCTGTCCACGGGCTGGGCTTCCATCTTCATTAGCTCTGGACCTTAGGCCTTTCAATTTGGACCAGGACATATATCTTCAGCCTCCTGGTATTTGCGCCTTTCATCTTGTGCTGTGCTGTGCTGTGCTCACACCACAGATGCCTTCCCTGTCCCTGGTTCAGGCCTTAAGTTTAAAATATAATAGCAACATTGGCTTCTCTGGGCCTCCAACTGGCAGATGAAAGATAGTACAGTTTTACAGAAACATCCTATTGGTTCTGTTTCTCTGGAGAACACTGGCTAATACAGGCAGAAAAATTCTGGCCCCATTTTATATTGCATTTGTGGCAGGGAGTTTTGGATCTTCTGGAGGGATCTGTTTGAAAAACTGATAATAAGAATACTATCATATTCAAAACACTAGGTTTAAGAGACACTACTTTGCACTAAGGAAGAATGAGTGCACATTAGGAAGCAAAGGGGGAAAAAAACTCGTCAGAAGACAAAGCTACCATGTCATGCATTAGCCAAAACCACTGCAAAATTGACTTCATTGTAAAAATCATTGTATTCTCAAAGGATTTTTTTGTTTTCAAAAAGATTATTTGGAGTTTACTTTGGTTTCAAAAACTAATATTCAATTTATTAAAGTTACAAATCCCCAAACTAGTTCTTCCTTAAGCTTTTAAGCTCTACATATGAATATTATATTTCTAAGTCTAGTAAATTTTACTACCTATATTAATAGGGCTCTGAATAATACTTGGTACCATTTACAAACTTAGTTAATTAAACACTTTCACTGTTTTAACTGCATTCATAAATTTAATATATCCAATTTATTTTTAATTATTCCAATTGTCTAATCAACAAATTAAACCTTCCTCCATACTTAAAGAACTCATATAAATTTAACAATGTAAACTAAACCTTTAAGTTCTCCTAAATGTTACAATACTAAATATATATAAAATTAGAAAATCAACATTAATTTCTCAATTATACTTATTAAAATTGGAATTATGAGGTTAATCATTTGCATTGCTAAAATGTCAAAAACCGAAAAATAAGTTGCAAGTGCTTAAGTAGCAAATGTTCATGATATTTAAACAACACAAAAATAAAACTCTGTAGGTTTGTTTTAATTCACTACTATGCTGATTTTTAAGTTTTCCAGGAACCACTGATACTTATCATTCAAAAAAAGAAATCCTAAAGCTGTTGATCTTCCAAACAAAATTTAAAGGCATCTTGAAGTTGCTTCTTGCTCTGAGATTCAATCTGAACTGTAATTTGTAATTATGTACATCAACACACTCTTTCTCTTGCCTGTGACTGCCATGTTGAGCCACTTAAAGGCCTCACCATGTGATCAACTAAAGGCCATAAGCAAGAGATGAGTGTTTGGCCTAGTGGTTAAGTTGACTTTCCAGATGCCTGCATCCCATATCAGAATGCTGGGATTTGAGTCCCATCTCTTCTGATACTGGCTGCTTGCTAATGCTCACTCAGGAGACAGCAGGTGATGATTCAAGTAGTTATGTTCCTCTCACTTGGGGAAGACTGCATTGAATTCCCAGCTCTTGGCTTTGGTTGGTCCCAGTCCTACTTGTTGTAGGTATTTGGAGAATGAGTCAGCTAATGGGAGGTCTCTGTCAGTCTCTCATGCTCTCTGTATCTCTGCTTTCAAACATATAAAATATCAATTGATCAAAAATAAATAAAAAAACACAGAAAAGTTGTTAGTTTTGTACTCATATTTGAATCATCATTGCCTAGTCATCATATCAAATTTGAATCTGTAAATCCAACAGATTTGGGTTTACCAAATCTGTAAATTCAACATATTTATCTTTTATTTTATTTTATTTTATTTTATTTTTTGACAGGCAGAGTGGACAGTGAGAGAGAGAGACAGAGAGAAAGGTCTTCCTTTGCTGCTGGTTCACCCTCCAATGGCCGCCGCGGCTTGCGTGCTGTGGCCAGCGCACTGCGCTGATCCCATGGCAGGAGCCAGGTCCTTCTCCTGGTCTCCCATGGGGTGCAGGGCCCAAGCACTTGGGCCATCCTCCACTGCACTCCCGCGCCATAGCAGAGAGCTGGCCTGGAAGAGGGGCAACTGGGACAGAATCCGGCGCCCCGACCGGGACTAGAACCTGGTGTGCTGGTGCCGCAAGGCGGAGGATTAGCCTAGTGAGCCATGGCGCCAGCCCATAGTTTTCTTTAATATCTGACTGAACTTAACAACTTATGAGTTATCAATCTATGATGCATTTTTCATTATTTTGTCTTTTTACCTGCTTATTAGATATTCAAAGTATTATGAGTGTTAAGGGTATTCTGTTAAATTTTCTATGATTTCAAAAGCCTTGCCAATATTTTTAACAGTAAATCCACAGATTCTTTTCCTGAGAGAAATCTTATTCAGCACTTATGCTACAAATTGGACAATTGACAATTTGGGCAGTGACTTGAACTCCAAAACCTCCCTATTACTGGAAAGAGCAGCTTCCTGCATTACCAGACTTTTCTATCACTACAGAAAAGACAACTGAAGCCACAGCTTAAGATTTCCAAATCCCCAGTATATCCTTTTGTCCTTGCTGGAAAGGAAACTAACTGTATCACTCATTAATATGGTAATGAATGCTTAAAATTTATTGGGTTTTAACTTTTTGATATATAAATATCCCATCAGGAGAGGTCACAGTCTCTGGAGCCAGTTTGCCTGGGTCCAAATTCTGTCTCACTGCTTTCTATAAGCTAACATCTGTTTCAGGATTCACACATTTAAAATGTAGTAACAATACTAATGGAAAACTGTCCAATGCAGATGAATTTCGATGACTACTCATAGAATAACCTGGATGGATTTTGTAGGTAAGCACAGGTTCCCATGTCCCACTCTACAACAATTGAATGAGAATACCTATAGGTGGGGATCAGGTAATGCTCATAATGAGATGAGATTGATAACTATTAAGTGCTTACATAACTATCTTTTAGTTATATTTTAGTTATATTTTAGTTATGAACACTGTTGATTTTCCCTGGACTTCACCCTGCAATATGGTGATTCTCTTGCAATGTGTCTCTGTTGATTGTTAATACAAGCTACCCCGTTCATTCTGCTATCTTCTGCAGCCCATGACTAACAAATGTTGCAAAGCAGCTGGGTGAACACACATTATCTATTCCTTCTCATTCATTCCATCTATTTTGTACAGGAATACCTCTGTTGTAAAATCAGTCTTTCCTTTGTTTCTTAAGATAAGTGATACAGTTGTATGTAATGCTCTCCCCAGCTAAAAGCTCCACCAGAAAAGTCCAGTCCCACCCTCGTGTTAAAAACTTGTCAAGTATTTCCAAAATTTTCTTTCTCCTGATAGGTACAGTTAAGGGTATGTTGGGTCAAACTCTATTTTCCTGTAGTTTTCTGCTGAGTTTACATGACATGGTGGGTTAGTAAATTCTGAATTTCATTCTGGCTTATTCAGTCACCAGGCATTAAAAATATCGGATTAAAAATATGCAAATTTTTATTTGTTTTATACTGTGTTTGTTCTTGTGTGATACATCAATTTATTTACATACAAGTAAAGTCATTTTCCATAAATTCCACTTCTAAGCGGTGGCTGAAAGAGAACAAACTTAAGATTGTACAGAATATTTTGCTTTCTATTAGGTAGACTTAAGTTGATTGTGGTTTTGGAAAATCACTGTTTAGTGTTCTTTCATTTTGCCTTTATTATCTGTTTGCCTTCCTTCCAAATTGCAACATCAACTTGCTCATATTCTGCATGCTTTTATCATGATATGATCCATGATAGTTCCTTACACCTCTGTCACCTGACCTCTATTTTTTTTTTGATAGATGGTTGGTAGAAAGACAACTTCCTATTCCTTATAGTCTTCAAAGTATAGAATATAACACTTTAGGTACCTTAGTGCAGATGTTGACAAAATTAGTATTTATAAATATTTTGCCTTTTGGAAATATGCCTTTCTGTGGGGAGCAACTCGGACTAGACTAATTTACTGGAATTAAGACTTATTCTATGCATCTGTTCTCCCACAATATGGCGCTGGGAGAGGAGTAAACAGCTTCTACACAGCTGCCTCCAGTTCGACCAATAAACTGCAGGAGCTGCTCCTGATTGGAGGAGAGCAGCGTGCTCGGCGTGTGGGTAGCAGAGTTGGGATTGGTGGAAGAGGACTATAAAGGAGGAGAGAGACAACATGCACCAGGAACATCTAAGGGGAACATCAGGATAACATCTGAGCAGCCCCCGAGAGAGCCGGCCGGCGGTGTGCCGCTCCCCAGCGGAAGTGGGGAAAGTGGCAGGGGGAGCCGCCCTTCCACGGAGGTGGAAGGATCGGTAGCCAACCCTTGAAGGACCAGCAGCAAACCCGGGAAGGGCTGAGCAGACAAAAGAACAGCGCAGGGTCCTGTGTCGTTCCTCCGTGAAGAGGGGGAGCAACACCTTTCCATATTAGTTTTATCCCCTACCCTCTAATTAGATCTTCATAGAACAAGAATGAAATAAATGGAGAACTCTGCATCTGCAAATATATGTTGATTACTAAAATTTATTTATTTTCAATATTTGGCTTTCTCTCATTTTTTGAAGCTTTCTCAAGAAATTAGAAAGACCAAACGGAGGAGAAAAACAAAAACAAAAACAAAAACAAAAACAAAAACAAAAAAAAAAAAAAGGAAGAGCAACAGAACTTTCCAGAGTTTAAAGTATATATTGATTCCAGGTTCCTTCCTCATGTGTGTAAAAGGTTCACATAGACTGTGCTTTAATGAAAGGCTAAACTTTCGACCTAATTGCTTTAGATCTTTCTAAAATAAATGTTGATCTGTCTGAGATTCTTTGAGTTATCAATCTGAATCAGACCTTTTAATATGCCAGTACTACAGGCTATGTTTTTACCAAATGAACTGAGCTGTCATATTTGCAGTTGAGTAAGACTTCAAGAAAATTCATCCAATTGCATCTATTAATGTTTTATTCATTTCTTTCCTTATCCAATAATCAAATATTCAAATTATAAAGTCTCCATTTGATTGAGTAAAGATTATTTGTGCAAATATTAAGTTTATTTTTATTTCAGAATGTTCTCAATGTAAGTTGGAAAAATAATTCAAAAACAGTATAAAACAAGACTTTTGTTTTATTGCAAATTTGCTTAGAAATGTAATGGAAGACCTATAGTAAATTTCTTAATTTATATTGGCCCTGTAAGTACTACCTTTGGTGTATTGCCATTAGGACATAATGTAAAATGGTCTCTTTTTGTAAGATAATTGTATGGTTTCTATCCCCAGATGACAGAGTATATTTTAGAAAGGCTTCTTTGTTCTGACATGCTTTCCTCCTTTTTGCTCTATTTGAACAATGTATAGGGCTATTTATTACGAAGGAAAGATATGTTTGTTTTTCTGCCTTTGCTTGCTTAAAAGTTAAAGAAATTTTTGTAATAATGTGCAAAAAATGTATTCACAATTAACTTACCCTATAAAATTCTAATCACTCCCATGCATTTAAAATCTCAGATCTTTCTGGTGGGCATTGTGACACAGTGGGTTCAGCACTTGGGACACATGTATCCCATATCAGAGTGCCTGGTTCACACTGGGCTACTAGAGGCTTCGAGCACAGTTTACTGCTAATTATCCTTGGAGGCAGTAGATGACAGCCAAGGTACTTAGGTTCCTATTATCCACGTGGGAAACCTGAATGTATTTACATATTCCTGGCTTTGGCTTGGCCCAGCCCTGGCTGTAGCAGACATTTGGGGTGTGAATCAACATATGAAAGATATCTCATTTCCCTCATCTGTCACATTGACTTGCAAATCAATATATAATTTTAAAAAATCTAATTAGTTAAAACAATGCACTCAAAATTAATACAGAATATATTTACCTTACAGCTAAACTCACACCTTTTGTAATAATCACTCTGAATTTAGTTTGATATCCTACAAATAATAATCCTATAAATGTAGCATTAGTTATTTAATATATTTCATTGAGTACCTTCTATCTACATGGGGATCAGTTCATCATATTAATCACTGAATAATATTTTCCACAAGCATTAAACTAATACCTATAAGCCTGAATTTTTTTAATAAAATGACACCTTCTTCATTGATGTCTTTCATATAACCCTTTTGAATTAAAAAATACTGGGGCTGGCGCTGTAGCACAAGTGGGTTAATGCCCTGGCCTGAAGTGTCGGCATCCCATATGGGCTCCGGTTCAAGACCTGGCTGCTCCTCTTCCGATCTAGCTCTCTGCTATGGCCTGGGAAAGCAGTAGAAGATGGCCCAAGTTCTTGGGCCCCTGCACCTGCGTGGGAGACCTGGAAGAAGCTCCTGGCTCCTGGCTTTGGATTGGCACAGCTCCGGCCGTTGAGGCCAACTGGGGAGTGAACCATCAGAAGACCTCTCTCTCTCTGCTTCTCCTCTCTCTGTGTAACTCTGACTTTCAAATAAATAAATAAATAAATCTTTAAAAAAATACATAGACTTTGCATCCTACAGCATATTTTCAAAGATATAGTATTTTCTTTTTAATTCCTGCCATTTTGCTACTGTCTGTGTTGTATATGACACCCATTACGCATACATGATCTGTATCTGCCTTGCCAAGTTAGAAAATAATCTGTTCATTTTAAGATAAAAGTAACAATTACTAGGGGCCGGCTCCGTGGCTCACTTGGTTGATCCTTCGCCTGCGGTGCTGGCATCCCATATAGCACTGGGTTCTAGTCCCTGTTGCTCCTCTTCCAGTCCAGCTCTCTGCTGTAGCCCAGGAGGGCAGTGGAGGGTGGCCCAAGTCCTTGGGCCCCTGCACCTGCATAGGAGACCAGGAGAAGCACCTGGCTCCTGGCTTTAGATCAGTGTAGCTCCAGCAGTGGTGGGCATTTGGGCAGTGAACCAATGGAAGGAAGACCTTTCTCTCTGTCTCCCTCTCTCACTGTCTAACTCTGTCAAATAAAATAAAACTAAAAATAAATAAATAAACCCAATTACTTCAGGTTGCATACCAATGCAGTCTTTATTCAGATGTTTATATTTTCTTTTTTTATTATTTATTTTTGACAGGTAGAGTGGACAGTGAGAGAGAGAGAGAGACAGACAGCAAGGTCTTCCTTTTTGCTGTTGGTTCACCCTCCAATGGCCACCGGGGCCAGCGCGGTGCGGCCAGCGCATCGCGCTGATCCGAAGCCAGGAGCCAGGTGCTTCTCCTGGTCTCCCATGCGGGTGCAGGGCCCAAGCACTTGGGCCATCCTCCACAGCCCTCCCGGGCCACAGCAGAGAGCTGGCCTGGAAGAGGGGCAATCGGGACAGAATATGGTGCCCTGACCAGGGCTAGAACCCGGTGTGCTGGCGCCGCAAGGCAGAGGATTAGCCTATTGAGCGATGGCGCCGGCCTATATTTTCATTTTTACATTCATAATATAAAGGGAAAGTTTCTTCTTAAGTTTTTAAATTTTATATTTTTTACTCAATTTGCTCTTGTTGGAATGTCCTTCCTCATTTTTGAGTTGGTTGGTACACTTAAAATTTTTATTTATCAATTTTAATTAATTAATTTTATTTGAGAGGCTGAAAAGGTGTTCAAATCAGCTGATTCGTTTAGAGAATGAGAGTTAGAATGAGAGTGTGAATGAAAGAGAGAGGGAAAGAAAGGTAAGGAGTTGGAGAGTCCTAGCACCTTGCTCATTCACTTCCCAAAAGCCTGCAATGGCTAGGGCCAGAAGTAGGGAGCCAGGAATGCAATCCTGGTTTCCAAATAGGTAGCAAGAGTTCAATTATACGAGCCGTCACTGATGCCTCCCATGTTCTGCCTTGGCAGGAAGCTGGAGTCAGGAAGCCAACACAGGAATTGAAACCAGGTACTCTGGTGTGGGACATGGGATATTAACCACTAGGCTGAAAGCCCATTCCCATTCTTTTTTTGTTTAAGATTTATTTAAGTAATACTCTACTCATTCTGAGTCATACTTCACAGATATAATTAATGAAATCTTTGCATTTTCAAAAAATTTCAATTTTTAATATTTCAATTGTATTTGTTTCATTCAATTTCACTTTTTGTTTCATTCAACCACACATTCTGTGAGACAAGGAAACAGTGTTAATGATTCCTTGGGTCTGGAGGTATTATGCATATTGTTTCTGAAGAACACATGCTGTAAATTATATATGAATTATGTTGAAATATGACCACTGGATTATAAAATGCGTAAATACACTGGGATTACTTCTTTTTTTTTTTTTTAACAGGTAGAGTGGACAGTGAGAGAGAGAGAGAGAGACAGGGAGAAAGGTCTTCCTTTACCATTGGTTCACCCTCTAATGGCTGCTGCGGCCCGGCACACCATGGCTGGCATACTGCACTGATCTGAAGCCTGGAGCCAGGTGTTTCTCCTGGTCTCCCATGCGGGTGCAGGGCCCAAGCACTTGGGCCATCCTCCACTGCCCTCCTAGGCCACAGCAGAGAGCTGGACTGGAATAGGGGCAGCCGAGATATAATCTGGTGCCCCGAATGGGACTAGAACCCGGTGTGCTGGTGCTGCAGTTGGAGGATTAGCCTATTGAGCCACGGCGCCAGCCAAGACTAATTCTTTAACATTCCTAGAAAGCCGGATATTTATCAATTTTAAAAAGTAAATTTAAAAAGATTCTACAGCATAAAATAATATTTTTTACATTCTGTAAAAAATTAGAAAACAATTTAAAATATGGAAAAATTGGGAAAGAAGCACTTAAAACCATCAACAGTGCATACTGCTCTTTACATATTTTTACATAATGAAGGTAACATATTTTAAAGTTTTTTTCAAAGCAAGTTTTTTTTTTTACTTTTACCTATAGCATAAAATTATTGATAATATAATTTAAATGACCATGTAGTATTTCATGTATTATTTTGCTATGCATCCTTCTTATTTGCATAAGACATAATACAAAGGGAAATTATACCTAAGACATGAGGAATTTGAGTTGAAAAATGGTCTCAATTCTAGGCTACTATTTTCAGGTTATGGTCTTGTTAATCAATGAATTCATGAGTATATTATTATCTGTAATGTGCTCTCTATTAAATTGTTTAACTATTAAACTATATCAATATATTCAGAATAATATTAGAGTCAGCATTATTTCATAACTAAACAGAAGAAACCTTTATTGAATATGTTTATATTTATGTTCAAAGCCATGCTGCATTTCCAAGGTGTTTTAATTTTTATGAATTGCTAAGAGGATAATCAAAGCAGACTTGACCTCATAATAATATTAATAATAATTTACAAGTATAAATTACATCATTGTGCTTTTTAAGAGCGAACAAATAAAGTATATCTTTGTTTATTGTCAATGTCCCATACTTCTACCTTTTATAATATTTAGACTTTAAGAACTGGTCTATCTATTTCCCATATAGATACACTATTGCATGCAATTGAGCTAAACTTCTCTGTCATTTCATTCACCATCAAAGAGACATTTCATTTCATCATTGTCATAATACCTTATAAAAACTAAAAAAAAGAACTTCTGAAATTTTATTATCAGTGCTTTTAAAAAATAAAACCATGTTTGAAACATATTTTCCTCTCAATTAGTCTCTTCTTCAGTGTTTCTTACTAATGGTGTCTCTTCTATGTACAAATATTGCTACGAGTAGCTCATGGGAAAAATGGCCTCAGTGTGAACATGGTAATGGTTGTCAGAGTGAAACAGCTGGGGCCATCACTCAACTGCAAACTCTGCAGTAAAATGTTAGATACATTTTTATAGGCTCTACAATGTCTTTTGAGGAATGAGAAGCCTAGGATCTAGAAATTGAGAGTCATGGGAAAGACAGCAGTATGATCATTAAAAATTAAGGAAGATGAAAGAAAGGACTCTAATTTTTAAAGCTAGGACTGTGCTGGACAAAATTTTGAATTCTTTTTTTATTTATTAGGTATTTTTCTTGCTTTTATTTGTCTTTGCCTTTTTTATTTTTTTAACAGATTGTAATAGTCAACTGCACACCACTTAGGCGTCAGAGAACAGTTAACTAACCACTTTGAATTGTCAGGACAAATCCTGAGACAGAGCAACAGAGAATCAGGCAAAAAGTTCCTCTGAAGCAAGAGAAACAAAGAGGGGGTAAAACAGACTGCACAGTTACAATAATGAATCATTTGTAATGTCTACTTTTTACCCAAAGGTCAAAGGAAGGGAAAAGTGTCACCCAAAATGAGATAAAATACAGCCAAAAGTAACTAACACTTCAGTGACTGATTTTCAACCAGTGTTCCAGAGAATTTATTATGAAAAGCTGATTTGTACAATAGCTATCTTTGAGTAATTATATAGTGGTACGGTAATTATTTCACATCAACCTTAATCTCATAATATATACAAGATCTAGTTAAAATGAATCACATTGATGGGATTGGTCAATATTTATTTTATGTAAAAAGCAAAAAATGAACAATAGCAAGGAAATATAGTCAGAATTTTAAAACTACATTTGGCTTCTTATAGAAAATTATTAATAATATTGAAAAGGCAAGTCACAAAGCTAGGAAATGATATTGTGAAAATGTCACTATGCATATATATAAAACACATTTCTGAAAAGAAATTTACTCAAACACAACTCAGTTTAATATTACAAGACCAAACAATAAGAAATGGGTAAAGAATTTGAGTAAAAGAAGTTTTAGGAATGGCTAGAAAACACATGAAAAATGCATTTTTAGTCACCAGGGAAATGTAAATTAAAATCACTATCAGAAAATATGTCCTACACTTTAGAATGACTAAAAAGAAAAATGATTAAAAATTACATGTGTTTGACAGAATTTATCAAATTGTATTAATTTTATTGTACTTTTATTTTTTATTTTTAAAAAATTATTATTAATATAAAGAGAATGGATGTCAGGTAATTCATAGGTGCAGTTCTACAAAGATAACGATACTCCTTCCCTCATTTCCTCCCTCCATCAATACCTCTCCTTTTTTCTTTTCTGTTTGTTTCTTTAATTTTTACAAAGCCCTAATTTCAGTTCACTCTATAATCACAGGCTTAATGCTCCAATAATCCTGATATTCAATAAGTGAAAGTAGAAAATGCCACAGTTTTCCAGGAGAATAAACAAAGGTGAAAACAACCAAATCACAGGCTGTCCATTCCATTCCCATACATTTCTTTTGTATTTTGTATCAACTGCCACATATGAGGGAAAACATGTATTGTCTTCTTGGTACGGACTAATTTCACTAAGTGTATTGGTTAAAAAGTGAATCAATACTACAGTTATACACACAACACTTGTATTAACTATTCTCTGTACTGATTTCCCAAGTTACATTTTGAAAAGTTATTTATTTAAATAATTTGAAAGAAAGAGATCTCCCATCTGCCAGTTGACTTCATTAATACTCTCAACACCAGAGGTAAGGGCTGGGCCAATGCCACAAGTTATTAATTCAATGAGTTATTTTGCATGCGTTCCAGGACCCTAAGTACTGCAGCCACTACCTGCTTACACCCACAGTGCACATTAGCCAGAAGCTTGAATCTGGAACAGATTGAAAACTTGAATGAAAACTTTCACTTTTCATTTTGGCTTGTTTTATAACAGTATTTCTTAATGTAATGCAAAATATCAACAATACTACAAAATCTACAAAATCTAAAGCTGTACAAGTTTCAGAATTATATGAGATATTGTTATTCTACCCAAAACGCTGAATCATTGGCACACTTGATTTTTTTAATCACCACATTTCCTTGACACCAGGGTAAAAATCTCACAGAATCCTTTAGAAAATATCTCCTTTAACAGTACATACTATCACTTTTATATAAAAGTATTATAACAACTTCAAAATTATGATTTGCATCAAATTATTAAAATTCTTTGAATTTTGTTTAATATGGAAGTGTACAGAATACAATGTAAGACATGGCTATCCAGTAGAAGTTTATTAAATGATAAAATGTTCTAAATCCCTGCTATCCAAAGTGGAATCCTCTAAGCACTTACAGTTATTAAGCAATTCAAATGTGGCTGGTGGTTTAGGTACTAAATTTTTAAAATGTTGAAGTTGGGTTTTAATTCAATATAAATAGCCACGTAGCTATTAAAATACAGTTGACTAAAACACTTTGTGTGGTAGCTTTAAAAAGTTCATGGAAATGCACATTATCTTTTAATTTATGAAATATTTGAAACTGTCTTGTATGTCTGTAAGTAGTAAATCTGACAAAATTTGTCCAGTTTTGAACAAAATTATTCTTAAATGATATGCTATTTAGTTTGTTTACCCATAGTCTATGTAGTTTTACTTTATTCTTTGAGTTTGCTTTTCTTTGATTTTCTGAAACTTTGATTTAATTTTAAATTTAAAAATGGACTATCTAATCTTTGTGTAATTGATGGCTACTAATTTAATAACGAACTTTATGCTAAATACTAATTTTATTAAAAATCCGGACAGCAACAGATTCCCTTCTTCTCACTTAAGAGTAAGCTTCCTGTGGCTGCCTAACATGGATAGAACATAATAGTTATTTTTTGCCTGTTGCATAATAATCTGCAATTCCAAAATACTTTTTGGTAAAAAAAAAATCCACTGAGCTATCTTTCCAAGTGTCCTTGATAAAACTGGACAGAATCAGGTGGAGCCAGAATTGTTAAGTGGGACGTGAGTAGATCATCTCATACCAACACTTTTTACCTTATGGTTTGTTGTATTGTTAAATTATACACCTACAATGGGGTTTTAGTACCATCTTTGAATATATTATGTGCAGAAAGAAGTAGTTTGTCAAGACGTATACTCAACGGATTTTCAGGGCACTTTTTCTCTGCATCTATTATGTTCTGTCACTTTGTATCACCGAGTTCTGTCCCAATTGCCCCAACTCCCTAAGTTCACAAACCCCTTTCTGAGTGGGGAGATAGATTTAGGATTCAACAGACCTCTTTCCTCTCTAAGCCAGTAATTAGTAATACATGTTCTCATTCTCAGAAGGTGAATTCAGTGTTTTTATAATTGTAATAATGTGTGAATGAGTAAGGGGACATGCTGTCCAACATTACTATATAATTTTATATACTATATCTGTATTTATTAAATAGATTTTTAAATGAAATTTCTTTAAAAATTTATTTGAACTTTATTGCTTGCACAACCAGTATAATATCAGCAATACTATAATTGTATTAATCCACTTGATACAACATACTCTTTCCAACAACTTAATGAAATGTCTTTCTCCAACTTTTTTATTTTGAGATAATTATAGATCTTGATGTGATTTAAGATACACTATGGAGGTCCACATATTTTACCTCTTTTCCCATGATTGAGACATACTACCAACTATAGTGCAATATCATAACTGAAATAATAATATCAATATAGTGATAATAATAATAATATAATATAGTGATGCAGAATATGCCGTTACCACAAAGATCTTTCATTTCCCCTTCTGCAGCCATATACAGCCTCCACACTGTAACCCTAAAAGTCATTAATTATGTATTTATTCATTTGCAATTTAACAATTTTAAATAAATGGAAAAAGAGATACAACCCTTTGTAGCTGAGTTTTTTCACTCAGCATAATTCTGAGGAAGTTCAGTTAGATTACAGTGTCTCTTGATAGTTCTTTCATTTTATAACTGAGTGGTTTCCTAAAGTACGTATGTTCTAGAATTGGTTTAATAATTCATCTGTTGAGAAAAACACAGCTTTTGGATTATTTTGCTTATTACAAATAAAGTTGCTACAACCACTTGTATAGCAGTTTCTATGTCAATATAAGTCTTTCTTTCTCTCCAATAAGCATCTAAAAGTGCAACTTATGGGTTATAAGAGGTACATTTCTTTGTAATAAGCTGTCAAACTAGTATGTTTCCAACTCATACTAGGGGATTCCAATTCAATCCCATGAAGGTGGCATGTGCCAATGCCATCTCACTATTCCAAGTGATTAATTTCAGTTCACAATTGATCATAATGAAAGGACTAAGAGTCAAAGGGAGCACATAAACAAGTCTAGTATCTGCTAACACTAACCGATAGAATAAATAAAGGGGAGAGTGATCCAACATGGGAAGTGAGATACTCAGCAGACTCATAGAATGGCGGATGTCCTAAATAGCACTCTGGCCTCAGAATCAGCCCTAAAGGCACTCGGATCTGGCTGAAAAGCCCATGAGAGTGTTTCAGGCATGGAAAGCCAAGACACTCTGGCAAAAAGATCTCTGTGAGTGAGATCCCAGTGGAAAGAACAGGTCTTCAAAGAGGGAGGTGCCTTTCTCTGAAGGGAGGAGAGAACCTCCACTTTGACTATGACCTTGTCTAAACAAGATAAGAGTCGGAGAACTCAAGGGGCTTCCATAGCCTTGGAAACTCATGACTGGTGCATAGGGAGATTACTGATGCCATAAACAGGAGTGTCAATTTGTAAAGTCAACAACAGGAGTCACTGTGCACTTACTCCTCATGTAGGATCTCTGTCCTTAATGTGCTGTACACTGAGGCTTAATGCTATAACGAGTACTCAAACAGTATATTTCACTTTGTGTTTCTATGGGGGTGCAAACGATTGAAATCTTTACTTAATGTACACTAAACTGATCTTCTGTTAAAAAAAAAAAAAAAAAAGAAACTATCAATTCCCAACTTGACTCTCACTGGGATTAAACATGACAATAGGTCTGATCTGATTTCATCATCATTTTAAAAAATCATCTATTATTTTTCACTTTATGTTTCTGTGTGGGAACAAACTGTTGAAATCCTTACTTAAGGTATACTAAGCTGATCTTCTGTATACTAAGATAATCGAAAATGAATCTTGATGTGAATGGAAGGGGAGAGGGAGTGGGAAAGGGGAGGGTGGTGGGTGGGAGGGACGGTATGGGGGGGAAAGCCATTGTAACCCATGAGACGTACTTTGGAAATTTATATTCATTAAATAAAAGATAAAAAAAAAACAAATAAACATTAAAAAAAAATAAGCTGTCAAACTGTTAGTCATTTGCATATTTATCAACTGTATACAGATTATTTAATTTCCTACATCCTTGTCAAAATTTGTTGTCATCAATATTTTTCAAGTTAGTCGTTTTAAGTGTGGAATGAGATCTCATTGTAATTTAGATTTAACTTGTGCCAATGATGAATCATGTGGAACATGTTTTCCTATGCCTTTTGCAATCTGCATATCCTATTCTCTAAAAAAAGATCATTTATGCTTTCTGTCCACTATCTAGTTGGATCACTTGCTTATTTGTAATGCTGAGTTTCAGAATTATTGATATATTCAGCATAACAATCCTTGTTAAATGTGTGAAATATAAATATTTTCTTCCAGTAATAGCATTTCCATCCATTTAGGAGGATCTTTCATAGTACACTTTACTTTTAGTTTTGAGAAACTTCTAGTATGAAGTTCACTTTTTATGAACCATGTCTTTGGTGTCAAGTCTACAATTGCTTAACTTTATATACAGAATCTTTTTTTTTATCTTTTATTTAATGAATATAAATTTCCAAAGTACGTCTCATGGGTTACAATGGCTTTCCCCCCCATACCGTCCCTCCCACCCACCACCCTCCCCTTTCCCACTCCCTCTCCCCTTCCATTCACATCAAGATTCATTTTCGATTATCTTAGTATACAGAAGATCAGCTTAGTATACCTTAAGTAAGGATTTCAACAGTTTGTTCCCACACAGAAACATAAAGTGAAAAATAATAGATGATTTTTTTTAAATGATGATGAAATCAGATCAGACCTATTGTCATGTTTAATCCCAGTGAGAGTCAAGTTGGGAATTGATAGTTTCTTTTTTTTTTTTTTTTTAACAGAAGATCAGTTTAGTGTACATTAAGTAAAGATTTCAATCGTTTGCACCCCCATAGAAACACAAAGTGAAATATACTGTTTGAGTACTCGTTATAGCATTAAGCCTCAGTGTACAGCACATTAAGGACAGAGATCCTACATGAGGAGTAAGTGCACAGTGACTCCTGTTGTTGACTTTACAAATTGACACTCCTGTTTATGGCATCAGTAATCTCCCTATGCACCAGTCATGAGTTTCCAAGGCTATGGAAGCCCCTTGAGTTCTCCGACTCTTATCTTGTTTAGACAAGGTCATAGTCAAAGTGGAGGTTCTCTCCTCCCTTCAGAGAAAGGCAACATACTAGGGGATTCCAATTCAATCCCATGAAGGTGGCATGTGCCAATGCCATCTCACTATTCCAAGTGATCAATTTCAGTTCACAATTGATCATAATGAAAGGACTAAGAGTCAAAGGGAGCACATAAACAAGTCTAGTATCTGCTAACACTAACCGATAGAATAAATAAAGGGGAGAGTGATCCAACATGGGAAGTGAGATACTCAGCAGACTCATAGAATGGCGGATGTCCTAAATAGCACTCTGGCCTCAGAATCAGCCCTAAAGGCACTTGGATCTGGCTGAAAAGCCCATGAGAGTATTTCAGGCATGGAAAGCCAAGACACTCTGGCAAAAAGATCTCTGTGAGTGAGATCCCAGTGGAAAGAACAGGTCTTCAAAGAGGGAGGTGCCTTTCTCTGAAGGGAGGAGAGAACCTCCACTTTGACTTTATATACAGAATCTTTATTCCTGTATTTATTTTCTAGTTATGTTTTTATATATATCATATATTTAGGCCCATGATTTCATTTTATAAGATATGAGACACAAGTTTAGGTTCATTATTTTGCAGATAGCCAATTAATCTAGCACCATTTATTCACAAAGGTCAGTTTTCCCCTCCTTGAATTGATTTTATACCTTTCTTGGAAATCAATTTTGTGCAAATAATATCAGGAAGATAGCAGAATAGCAAGCCCAAGACCTGATTCCCTTACAGAAATATAGACTTAATAACAATACACAGTCCCAAAAGCCTTTATCAGAATATGCAAACCACTTAAGTGGCAGCAACATTCCAGAAAGAAAAGTGAAACTCAAGAACAGACACATTGACATCAGTTTTAGAAAAGCTATTTAAATTCACTTGTGTCAGCCCTTCTACCAAGTCACCATAACTTGGCACAGTCTGGAAAAAGCACCTAGTTTACAGCTTCTTCCTTTGGGTGGAAAGAGAAAAGTGAAACATGCGTAATGTTCCAGCTTTAAGGGGTCTTTCTGAACACCTGGTTTCTGTCTTGCCTGATTCAGAACATGTCCTGGGGAGTCACGGACATTGAATACCTGGAGGACTCAGACAACAGAGATATCAGTAGCTTGTTGCAGTGCCGAAGAACTTGTAATACAACAGAGAGAAGCTGACACACCCGGCATGGCCAGGAAAAGTGCTAACTCATACCTCTCTGGTAACATTGAGAAAGAAGAGAGGTATAGTGACAGTTTTCTGTCTCACGTGGCTCAGAGCATTATTGGAGCACTGGCAAATTTTGATGCTTGGGGGTTTCTGAGAACAAAGAAAGCTCAAACGGATTGGTGTAGCACCAGAGTGCCCCTGTTACAGACAGAAAAACAAAGCGAGCAAATTGCAAGAGCCAAGGAAAGAAATAGGTAGACTGTCAAACTGCAATGTGATACACACAAATTCATAAAAGGCACATTCCCATAAAAGCTTTGAGCTACTCACCCATCTACATAATTTCTAGCTTAGTGACCACTGAAAATATCTCTTTGTGCAAAAGGCATTGGTAAAAAATGGGAGATATCGTTTTTTTTTTTTTTTCAAATGCATAAACCAGAAAGAATTATAAGACCTATAAAGAAAATGAAAGTGTGGCCCAATTAAGTGAACAAACCGACCCTAATGGAATGTAAGTTTGTGCAATTATGAATACAAAAAATAATCTTAAATAAACTTGATGAGCCACAAGAGACCAAGGACCACAAGCAAAACAAAATCATGAATAAAATGAGAATAACAAAAAAGAAATAGAAATCACAAAAAAGAAACAAGCAGAAAGTATATAGCTAAATTGGATAATTCATGAGGGCAATACCTGGCAGATTTTTGTTGGCAGAAGAGATGAACAACCAATTCAAATAGAGACTAGCTGAATTTGCTAAAGTAGAAAGACAAATCAAAAGAAGATAAATATAAGTGAAGAGAACTGAAGAATCTATGGTATACCATCAAACAGATAAACATATGCACTCTGGGAGTTCAAAAAAGAAGAGGGAAAAGTGTAGAAAGACATTGAAAAGATAATAGAAACCTACCAAATTTGAGGAAGGAAATAGACATTACATTTCAAGATGCTCAAAGAATTTCATTTCTCACAAACTCAAGGAAATACATTAGAGACCTATCATATTCAAATTTGTAGTGAAAGACACAGGTGGGTATGTATTGCAATTAAATAGGCATTTGGGATGCCCACCTCCAGTATCAGTATGTCTGATTTGAATACCAGCTACTCTGCTTCCAATCCTGCTTCAGGTGAGTGTGTAGTCCAGTAGGCAGCACATAATGGCTCAAGTGCTTGTATTCCTAGCACCTAAATGGGAGACCCAGAAACAGCCCCCGGCTGCTGGTTTCACCTGGCCCAACCTCCAGGCGGAATATCTCCCCCCATCTCTCTTTATTTCTTCTCTTGCTCTGTAAAATGCAATGAAAATAGATAGATAAAATAAATTAAAACATCAATGATACAGTATCTTGAAACCAGAAAGTGGAAAAAAAAGTGTATCAGGTACCAAGAGGAATCTCATAAGATTATCAAATTTCTCAGCAAAAATCTTGCTGGCTAGAAGTGATTGGCATAATATACAAAAAGTTGAAAATGAATAAAAAAAATCTGTCACATAGGAACGAACGTCCTATCTGGCAAAACTGAGACTTCATAAATACAAGATAATTACACACATCCAGGTAAACAAAATCCTAGGGAGTTAATCACCATTTGACCTACCTTAAAATAGGTACTTTGTTGTACTCAACAAAAAATAGCAAATCTTATGGGGTACAGCAAAACAGCATTAAGAAGAAAGTTTATAGCCATTATGACTACATCAAAAATTGGAAAGGCATCACATAAATGATCTAAAAATGTTATCTCAAGTATCTAGAAAGAGAAAAACAAACCAAGCCCAAAGTTAGTACAAGGGAAAGAAATAACAAAAATTAGGGAAAAATTAAAAATTGAAATTTAAAAATAATATAGTAGATCAGTGAAATAAAAGTTTGGTTTTTTTTTAAAAAAAAAAAAAAACAAATTGTTAAACCACTGACCTAACACACACACACACAGACACAGTAGCCAAATTAATAAAATTGGAAGTGAAAAAATGAGATATTACAACGGATACCACAGAAATAAAAAAAATTACCAAAAAGAGATGTTTGCCAAATAATTCGAAAGAATGTGAAAAATGGAAACATTTCTGAACACATGAATGCAAACAAAATTGAGGCACTAAGACTTAGAAAACCTAAACATATTGATAACCCAGAGGTTGAAAAAGTAATAAATACCCTACCAGTTTGGGGCTGACATTTCTTTTTTTTTTTTTTTTTTTTTTTTTTGACAGGCAGGGTGGACAGTGAGAGAGAGAGAGAGAGAGAGAGAAAGGTCTTCCTTTTGCTGTTGGTTCATCCTCCAACGGCCGCCACGGCCGGCGCGCTGCGGCTGGCGCAATGCGCTGATCCGATGGCAGGAGCCAGATGCTTCTCCTAGTCTCCCATGCGGGTGCAGGGCCCAAGGACCTAGGCCATCCTCCACTGCACTCCCGGGCCACAGCAGAGAGTTGGACTGGAAGAGAAGCAACCGGGACAGAATCCGGCGCCCTGACCAGGACTAGAACCCGGTGTGCCGGTGCTGCATGTGGAGGATTAGCCTAGTGAGCTGCAGTGCTGGCCTGGGGCTGGCATTTCAAGACTAGCATCCCATATGGGCGCTGGTTGAAGTTCTATCATTTCCACTTCTGATAAAGCTCCCGCTAATGTGCCAGAGAACGCAGCAGAGAAAGGTCCACATATTTGGCTCCTTCACCCATGAGGGAGACCTGTAAGAAGCTCCTGGCTTCTGGCTTCAGACAGCTCCACCAACTCCATCCATTGTGACCTTTTGGAGAGTGAACAATTGGATGGAAGATCTCTCTGTCTCTCTGTTAACTCTGCCTCTCAAATAAATCAATGATTTTTTAAAAAACAAAAATTGCTAACAAAGAAAGACCCATATTAGATGACTACACTGCTGAATTCTGCCAAAGAAGGAATAATCCCGTCTTAAACGATTGAAAAGAATGTGTGTGTGTGTGGGAAGGGAGTGGGGGATGGTACCCCATAACTCTTTCTTTGAAACCAGCATCACCTTAATTCCAAAACCAGAAAATGATACAACAAAGAAAGATAATTATAGACCAATATCCCGGGTAACCATAGATGTAAAAATCTATGAATAAAATAGTTGCTAGCCAAGTCCGACACCCAGTGCCCCTTTTGCATTCTTTTCTCAGAGCCAACAAACAATTCTACAAGGTTGAATATCTTGCCACAGGATAGCTTTGTTGATAATGAATTTTATACAGCTGTCATCTTGAATTTACTTACTGCTTAGTTTTTAAGTTAATATTACCTTTGTGATGTTTATTCATTTTGATGCCAAAAATAGTGGTTACTTGTTGCTGATTTATTTTTTCTGTAGTATTGTCATGAATATCTGAATCAGTATTAGATTATTTTGACTACCATTAACATGTACATCTATATATAATACATTGCATTTTATTCAGTATATAGCTCAGTATGGAATGGCTTAATATGCCTCTGTTAATTTTTTTAATTCTTTTTTGTTATTTAATAAATGTGAATTTACAAAGTGCAACTTTTGTATTGTTGTGGCTCCCCGCCCCGAACCTCCTTCCCTCCCACGGCCCTCCCCTCTCCCACTCCCTCTTCCATCCCGCCCTTCTTCGAGTTTCATTTTCAATTACCTTCATACACAGAAGATCAACTTAGTATACACTAAGCAAGGATTTCAACAGGCTGCCCTCACACAACTGCACAAGGTATAGGGTATTGTTCAATTAGTAGTGTTGTTTTTAAGTTTCATAGTAAAACACATTAAGGACAGAGATCCTACATGGGGAGACTGTACCAAGTGACTCCCATTGTAGATTTAACAACTGGCACTCTTATTTATGGCATCAGCAATCACCTGAGGCTCTTGCCATGAGCTGTCTAGGCTATGGAAGCCCCTTGAGTTCACCAACTCTGAACTTGTTTAGTCAAGGCCGTATCACAGTGGAGGTCAACTTCCTCCCTCCGGAGAAAGGCGCCTCCCTCCTTGATGGCCTATTCCTTCCACTGGGGTCTTGTTCACCAGGATCTTTCATTTAGATCGTTTTGGCCACTGAGTCGTGGCTTTCCATGCCTGTGAGACTCTCATGGGCTTTTTAGCCAGATCCGAATGTCCCAAGGGTTGATTCTGAGGCTGGAGTGTTGTTTTGGGCATTTGCCATTCTATGAGTCTGCTGTGTGTCCTGCTTCCCCCGCAGGATCATTCTCTCCCTTTTAATTCTATCCTTCATTATTTGCTTACACTGGTCTTGTTTGTAAAATCTCTTCAACACTTACCCTATCTTTTTTGATCGGTTGTGTACTTATACTTATCACTTTACCAAGTGTGCTGGCATTGGTACATGTCTCCTTGATAAGACTGAGTTGAAATCCCCTGGCACAGGCTCACTCAGACTTAACTCCAATGGTGGAACTAGAATTGTGCCTCTGTTAATTTTAAGTAAATTTTGTCAAAAACTGCCAAATGATAAATTAATTCTAATTATAGCATGAGATTGAAAGTTATCTCAATTCTTGTTAAAATACAGTCTAATATTTTTTTTATTTTAATCATGCCAGTGGGTTTCAAAATAATACCTCTTTGATCAATAAATATTATGTGTGTGTATTGAAATGCCACACTATAGCATATATACATACAAAAAGTTTGTTAATACGTTTTTAAAATATATAAATAAAAGGCTTTCCCAACCATTAAAAATAAAGGCATTAGGATGCAAAAGAAGAAAATCATCCACTCAGACCAAGTGGGATTTATCTTTAGTTTTCAGCATTGATTCAACATATGCAAGTCAATAAACACAACATACCACATTAACAAATTGAGGAATAAAAAACATGATTTTCTCAATAGGTGCTGAAAAACTGGTAAAATAATACCACTTTTGTGATAAAAACCTTAAGCAAATTGGGTATAGAAGGAAAACACCTAAACACAATCAGGCAATAAATGACAAGCCTACAGGCAGGATAATATTGATTAGGAAAAAGCTGGAAGTATTTCCACTAAGATCTTGAACCAGACAAGAATGCCAAATATCAACATACTATTCAATTTTGGAAATTTTAGGCAGAGTCATTAAGCAACAAAAATAAACATAATGGAAATCAGTGGGAAAGGAGGAATTCAAAGTATCACTGTTTGCAGATGATATGATTTTATACATAGGAGGACCAAAAGACTCCACTAAGAGACTATTGAAACTCATAACAGTTTGATGAAACTGCAGTTTATAAAATCAACACACAAAAATCAATAGCATTTGTATATACAAACAATGCCAAGGCTGAGAATGAAATTGTATCACTCAGTATCACTCACAATAACTGCAAAAAATTTTAATACCTTGGGATAAATTTAACCAAGGATGTGAATGATCTCTCAAGGAAAGTTATAAAAACAGTAAGGAAATAGAAGAAAACATATACAAGAAATAGAAAAAGCTCCCCTAACTATGGATTGGAAGAATTAATATAAACAAAATGTCCATACTAGCCAAAGGAATTTTCAGATTGAATGTGATCATAATCAAAATACCAATGACATTCTTATATCTAGAAAAATGATTGTCAAATTCACATGGAATCACAAGAGACCCTGAATAGGTAAAGCAATCCCTTCCTTTGGAAACTTTGTTCTTAAAACTGGCTGAAAAGCTCATGAGAGTGTTTCAGGCATGGAAAGCCAAGACACTCTGGCAAAAGATCTCTGCGAGTGAGATCCCAGTGGAAAGAACAGGTCATCAAAGAAGGAGGTACCTTTCTCTGAAGGGAGGAGAGAACCTCCACTTTGACTATGACCTTGTCTAAACAAGATAAGAGTCGGAGAACTCAGAGGGCTTCCATAGCCTTGGAAACTCATGACTGGAGCATAGGGAGATTACTGATGCCATAGACAGGAGTGTCAATTGGTAAAGTCAACAACAGGAGTCACTGTGCACTTACTCCTCATGTAGGATCTCTATCCTTAATGTGCTGTACATTGAGATTTAATGCTATAACGAGTACTCAAACAATATATTTCACTTTGTGTTTCTATGGGGGTGCAAACTGTTGAAATCCTTACTTAATGCATACTAAACTGATCCTCTGTAAAAAAAAAAAAAAAAAAAAAAAAAAAGAAACTATCAATTCCCAACTTGACTCTCACTGGGATTAAACATGACAATAGGTCTGCTCTGATTTCATCATCATTTTAAAAAATCATCTATTATTTTTCACTTTATGTTTCTGTGTGGAAGCAAACTGTTGAAATCCATACTTAATGTATACTAAGCTGATCTTCTGTATATTAAGATAATCGAAAATGAATCTTGATGTGAATGGAAGGGGAGAGGGAGTGGGAAAGGGGAGGGTTGTGGGTGGGAGGGACGGTATGGGGGGGAAGCCATTGTAATCCATAAGTCGTACTTTGGAAATTTATATGCATTAAATAAAAGTTTAAAAAAAAAACTGTGTATATGAACTATGTGAAATACATTACCTTTAAATAAATTGTCTATTAAATAAATGAATAAATAAAAAAGAAACAAATTTTCACAACAGAACACACACATAGAAAATTAGGCTTTCTGATAAACATAAAGGCAAATACAATATCCAATAATATTGTCATTTCAGCACATAGCTCAAACACAGAATATAAACACTAAAATATAAAAAATATTATATCCATAAATCATTGATTTTGAAATAAAACATCTAAAGAAAATTTGTGAATCAATAATACAATGTTGGGGGAATAATGAGCTCTTGAGTTTTTACATATTATTGAAGTAAAGTTATTTTTATGAAATTGTAATTTTAAGCTGTTTTCTGTAATCTCTTATTCAGATTTTACATTTCTTTATGATTAAGTTTTGGTGATTTATGTGTCTGCAAAATTAATTTCTTCTAGGTATGCAAATTTGCAGGTGATTGTTCATAGTTTCCCATTATAATTGTTTTATTTTTTATTTTTATTTATCTTTTATTTAATAAATATAAATTTCCAAAGTACAGCTTATGGATTATAATGGCTTCCCCCACCATAACTTGCCTCCCACCCACACACCCTCCAATCTCCCTCTCCCTCTCCCATCCCATTCACATCAAGATTCAATTTCAATTGTCTTAATATACAGATCAATTTAGTATATACTAAGTAAAGATTTCAACAGTTTGCACCCACATAGAAACACAAAGTGAAGAATACTGTTTGAGTACTAGTTATAGTATTAATTCACACTGTACAACACATTAAGGACAGAGATCCTACATGAGGAGTAAATGCACAGTGACTCCTGTTGTTGACTTAACCAATTGACACTCTTGTTTATGGCGGCAGTAATTTCCCTAGGCTCTTGTCATGCGTTGCCAAGGCTAGGGAAGCTTTTTGAGTTCACCAACTCTGATCTTATTTAGACAAGGTCATGGTCAAAGTGGAAGTTCTCTCCTCCCTTTAGAAAGTACCTCCTTTGTGGGGGTCGGCGCCTCACCGCGCGTGTGCCCAGGCCACGAGGGCGGCTGGGGCGGAGTCTGACCCAAGCCTGCCTGGCCCTCGGCCTGCTCACTTGGCAGAGAGCCTTGGCCTTGGAGACAGAAGTGGCGGTGAGGGGTTCTGCCTCCAGCTGTGGCCGTCCAGGCCTGCGGGCCCCCGGGGATTCAGACGAACCAAGCAGGGGAACAGCTACGGGTCCCACCCAGCGGTTCCCAGAGCTGCCACGTGCTGATGGGGCCCTTGCCTGCTCCCGCCCACTGGGAGTGCGTGCAGCTCCAGGTGGTTCTGTCCGAGGCCCTCATCTGGGCCCATGGGGCGCAGGAACAGAAGCCAGAGATAGGGGGCCAGCATTTTCGCTCAGCTGGTGAAGCCGCCACCCATGAGGCCGGCATCCCATGTGAGTGCCAGTTCGAGTCCCGGCTGCTCCACTTCTGATCTAGCTCTCTGCTGTGGCCTGGGAAAGCAGTGGAAGATGGCCCAATCCTTGGGCCCCTGCACTCACATAGGATACCGGAGGATGCTCCTGGCTCCTGCTTTGGATCAGCTCAGCTCTGGCCATTGTGGCCATTTGGGGGAGTGAACCAATAGATGGAAGACCTCTGTCTCTCTCTCTGTCTCTCCCTTTTTTGCCTTTCAAATAAATAAATCTTTTTAAGAAAAGAAAAAAAAAAAAAAAAGAAAGAAAGTACCTCCTTTGATGGCTTGTTCTTTCCACTGAGATCTCACATACTGAGATCTTTCATTTAGGTTTTTTTTTTTCTTTGTGAGAATGTCTTGGCTTTCCATGCCTATAATACTCTCATGGGCTCCTCAGCCATATCCCAAATGTGTTAAGGGCTGATTCTGAGGCCAGAGTGCAGTTTAGGACATCTGCCATTCTATGAGTCTGCTGTGTATCCTGCTTCCCATGTTGGATTGTTCTTTCCCTTTTTTATTCCATCAGTTAATATTAGCAGACACTAGTCTTGTTTGTGTGATCCCTTTGACTCTTAGACCTATCAGTGTGATCAATTGTGAACTGAAATTGATCACTGGGACTAGTGAGATGGCATTGGTACATGCCACCTTGATGGGATTGAATTGGAATCCACTGGCACTTTCTTAACTCCACCATTTGGGGCAAGTCCAACTGAGCATGTCCCAAATTGTACATCTCCTCCCTCTTTTATTCCCTCTCTTATATTTAATACGGACCACTTTTCAGTTAAATTTAAACACCTAAGAATAATTGTGTGTTAATTAAAGAGTTTAACCAATATTGTTAAGTAGATCAAAAAATACTAAAAGGCTAAAGTAATAAGTTGTTCATCAATAGTCAGGACAAGAGCTGATTAAGTCACTGTTTCTAATAGTGTCCATTTCACTTCAACAGGTTTCCTTTTTGGTGCTCAGTTAGTTGTCACCGATCAGGGAGAACATATGATATTTGGGACTGGCTTATTTGCGACTGGCTTATTTCACTCAGCATGATGTCTTCCAGATTCCTCCATTTTGTTATAAATAACCAGATTTCATTGTTTTTCTTTTTACTGCTGTATAGTATTCTATAGAGTGCATATCCCAAAATTTCTTTATCCTGTCCACTGTTGATGGGCATTTGGGTTGATTCCAGGTCATAACTATTGTGAATTAAGCTGCAATAAACATTGAGGTGCAGACAGCTTTTGTGTTTGCCATATAATTTCCTTTGGGTAAATTCCAAGGAGTGGGATGGCTGGGTTGTATGGTAGGTTATATTCAGATTTCTGAGGAATCTCCAGACTGACTTCTGTAGTGGCTTTACCAGTTTGCATTCCCACCCACAGTGTGTTAGTGTCCTTTTTTCTCCACATCCTCACCAGCATCTGTTGTTGGTAGATTTCTGAATGTGAGGCATTCTAACCCGGGTGAGGTGAAACATCATTGTGGTTTTGATTTGCATTTCCCTGATTGCTAGTGACCTTGAACATTTTTTCATGTGCCTGTTGGCCATTTGGATTTCCTCTTTTGAAAATTGTCTGTTGAGGTCCTTGGCCCATCTCTTAAGTGGATTATTTGTTTTGTTGTTGTGGAATTTCTTGATCTCTTTAGATTCCGGTTATTAATCCTTTATCTGTTGCATAGTTTGCAAATATTTTTTCCCATTCTGTCGGTTGCCTCTTCACTTTCCTGATTGTTTCTTCTGCAGTACAGAAACCGCTCAATTTGATGTAATCCCAGTTGTTCATTTTGGCTTTCACTGCCTCTTCCTCCTGGATCTTTTCCAAGAACTCTTTGCCAGTGCTGATATCTTGCAGGGTTTCTCCAATGTTCTCTAATAATTTGATTCTGTTGAGTCGTAGATTTAGATCTTTAATCCATGCTAAGTGGATTTTTGTGTAAGGTGTAAGGTAGGGGTCTTGCTGCATGCTTCTGGAAGTGGAAATCCAGTTTTCCCAGCACCATTTATTGAATAGACTGCCTTACTCTAGGAATAGGTTTTAGATCCTTGATCACAATCACACACACACACACAAACACACTCACACACACACACACATGCACAACACACATGCCATAGTTTGTTTAAACATCTTTCCTTTTACAAGTATCACTTTTTTATCATATCTTGAATATTATGCATAACACTACAAAGAATATGAGAGTGTGACTGTCTTTACAAGTTGGTGCTTCTACTTCCTGTGCACATAAACCCAGAAAAGGGATCATTGCCCATATCATAATCCTATTTTTAGTATTTTGAAGAACCTCCTTGCTGTATTCTATAATGCTTTCCATGACCTACATTCCTACCAAAAGTGTACAAGAGCTATTTGCTCCCCATCCGCTCCAGTAATTAGCATGACCTTTTTCATAATAGCTCTCTTATTAGGTTTAAGGTGATGTCCAATTCTGATTTTGATTTGATTTATATGATAATCAGTAATGTCAAAAACATTTTCATACATCTATTGCTAATTTTTATGTTGTTTTTGAATACATGTCTCTTCAAGTCCCTAGTCTACTTTTAAAAATTGGATTATATATTCTTTTCTTACTGTTGAGTTGTATGAGTTCTTTATGAATTTTTGGATCAGCTCTTAATAAAATACTTCAGTTGTGAATGTTTATCCTAACATATAGGTTGATTTCTTTTTTATTTTTAATGGTTTTCTTCACAGTACAGTAGCATTTTGTTTTGGTGTGAATCTATTTGTTTATTTTAGGTTTTTGTTCCCTGGGCTTTTGGTGAACTATCCAAGACATCTTTGCCAAGGCCAATGTCAAGAAGATTTTCCCTGGAAGTTTCTTATAGAAGTTTTACATTTTCAAGTCCTGCATTTAATTCTTTATTCTATTTTGAGCTCATTTTATGTATAATATGAGAAAAAGAAACAATTTCATTCTCATCAAATGTTTCTATTACCATTTACTAAAGATACTATTTTTCCCTCATTGTGTCTTCTTAAGTGTGTTTGTCATAAATTAGTTTAATATGTTTTTAGATACTCTCTTCTGTCTCCTCATCTGTGTTATTTTACAGATGTATCATACTGTTTCAAACTTTCCACAAAGAGTTAATATCAATACTTCATAAGCTCTTCTTAAAATAGGGGTGAAGGCAAAACTTGCTAATATATTTTATTTTAAGAATTATTTATTTTAGTTGAAAGGTAGAGTTACAGAGAGCAGAGAGGCAGAGAAAGAAAGAGATAAAGAGACAGAGAGGCCGGCGCCGTGGCTCAACAGGCTAATCCTCTGCCTTGCGGTGCCAGCACACCGGGTTCTAGTCCTGGTCGGGGCGCCGGATTCTGTCCGGTTGCCCCTCTTCCAGGCCAGCTCTCTGCTGTGGCCCGGGAGTGCAGTGGAGGATGGCCCAAGTCCTTGGGCCTTGCACCCCATGGGAGACCATGAGAAGCACCTGGCTCCTGCCTTCGGATCAGCGCAGTGCACCGGCCACAGCGCTCCGGCCGCGGCGGCCATTGGATGGTGAACCAACGGCAAAAAGGAAGACTTTTCTCTCTCTCTCTCTCTATCTCTGTCTCTCTCACTATCCACTCTGCCTGTCAAAAAAATAAGTAAATAAATAAAAGAGAGAGAGAGAGAAAGTCAATTTGAGTTTCAAATATTTAACCAAGTATCCCTCTCTGGAATAGACCCCACTTGATGTATGTGTTTTTGTGTGTTTGTGTGATATTTATATACTACTTAATTCTGCTTAATACTGTTTCAAGAACTTTTACATATATTTCTGGGGGGAAGCTAATGGTCTGTAATTCTTTTTTTAATATAATTTTTATATATTTTTATCCTATCTTTCATTTTAGTGTCAAGGCAGTATTAACTTCATAAGATGAACTGACAAATATTCCTCTTCTATTTTCATTAAAATTGAAATTAAAGTCTATCTTATGCAGAGAATTTTCAATGAATCCATGTTGGTCAGGGGATTGCGTTTTATAGATTTTAAATTGTATATTCAATATTCTTAATAAGCATGGAGCTTTTCAAGTTATACTGCATGTGTTGCAATAATTTCTGTTTCTGGAGAAGCTGATTTATATTGTCTAAATTGTCCAGTTTATGTGTATAAAGATGCTTCCAGTATTTCTTCATTATCTTTTAGATATTCTATATTACCTGTTGTGATATCATCTTTTTCCTTATACTGATAATTGGTTTCTCTGATAGTTTGATTAGTTTTGTTGTGGTGTTCAACTTCACCTATCTTTTCACAAAACTGATTGCATGTTTATATGATTTTCTGTTACATTTTTGCTTTTAATTTCATTAATTTTGGTCTTAAATATCTTAGGTTTTCTCTAGGTTGTTTTTGCTATTCTCCTTCTAGATTCATGACGTTGGAACATGTATTACTAAATTGAGACAGTCCTTCCCAAATGTGAGTTTATTGTTAGAAATTTACTTTTTTTTTCTTTTTTAATTTGACAGGTGGATTTATAGACAGTGAGAGAGAGACAGAAAGAAAGGTCTTCCTTCTGTTGGTTCACCCCCCAAAATGCCTGCCACAGCCAGCGCTGCACTGATCCGAAGCCAGGAGCCAGGTGCTTCCTCCTGGTCTCCCATTGGGTGCAGGGGCCCAAGCACTTGGGCCATCCTCCACTACCTTCCCGGGCCACAGCAGAGAGCGGGACTGGAAGAGGAACAACTGGGACTAGAACCCGGTGCTATATGGGATGCCAGCACTGCAGGTGGAGGATTAACCAAGTGAGCCATAATGCCGGCCCCAGAAATTTGCTTCTTTGTCCATCTTTATGTTTTATTTCTGTTCCGTTGTGTCTTAAAAAAATATTTTCTCTTGAGGCTTCCTTTTCTTTGATTATATTATGATGCTTGATTATGTTGTTGAATTTTTTTAATTTTGATGATTTTCTGTATAGTTGTTCTGTAAATTGTTGAGCATATGTATTGAGGTAGCCAACTATTAATATGAATTTTTCTCTTTCTCCTTTCATTTGTATTAACTTTTTATTGAAATATTTATTGTTTGTTGCATTGTAATGTAGTATTATTTTGGGTGTTGATCCCTTTTGTTATGCTAGCTTTTTAACAGAAAACTTTCAAGGCTTTGAATTCTAATACATCTAATTAATATTGACAATCCCAGTTTGCATCACTTAATGCTTGTACAGTATTATTTTTCTTTCAGCTCTTTTTCTTGAAGTTTGTCTGGGCTGAGCAGTCTTTACCTTTGGAGAGGACTAGGACTACCAGATTTAACCTAGTGTTTGGGTGTGAAAGACTGCTTGTTTTCTAAATGTTTTTTAATTGGCTATTGTTTTATGTCTTGCTAGGGTTCTCTTTCATGCTCCCTTGGCGTGAAAAAGCATGGTGTTTTAAAGATATTTTTGTTTGTTCTTAATTACATTGCTAGATTGCTGGAGATTCAGAGAAAACCATGTTATTCATTGTATGTTGACATCACAAGTCATTTCACTCTCAGCACCTTTCAAAATGTTGGATGTTTGTATTTATTTAGAGTTATTATTGGCACTTATTTTGAGGGCTGTGAAAAATTAGTTCACACTATCTTCTCAGGTGGGGAAGTCCACTTTTCTGTCATTTTATAATACTTTGTGATAAGTTTATTATACAAGCCAGTGTAATCCTTGAGAGCTTCTGTGCCTTAGTCATGTTTTGGTGCTCAGATTAATGCCTCGCTTCAATAGGCAGTCAATGAATATTATTTTTAAGCACATTTCTTTATATGCTTTCTCTTTGCTGTGTAACTGACTACCTTTGATTTTGATTGAGTCATCCCTTTTATTATATTTTCCTTTCTTTAGACCATCTTTCCAATTCTAACAAATGAAAGAGCACTAAGAAAAGGGTATATTATTTTGTCAACACATCATTATATAATCATTAGTGCCACTTTCTTATAGTTAATTTTCCCCAAATCATAAACAACATAAAGTTTTGTATTATTGGTAGATTTTATTATAAAATAGTATGCATGTAATCTGTTAGGTATATTTTTATTTTTAAATTCCTTTGGAAATTATAGTCAAATAAATATGTCAAATAAAATATGTGAAATAATTTCTGCATGGTAAAATATTTTTAATACTTCATTTTTATAAACATAATTATCACATGTACCTTTCCATTTATTTTGAAAATATTAATCAATATTTATCAAATTTTTCTATAGATTTAATGAAGAGATGTCTGTTCTTTTAAACTTTTAATGGTGTAATTTTTAATATTATTCTTCAAAGGAATAAAGGACAAATATCACCCTTGGCCTGCATTTATGAAGAGTAATGAAATGTATTGCTTCTTGTGATATATTTTAATGTTTGTTTCTATTCATTTGTGTTTCATTTCATCTGCTTTGTAGATATCTGAACAGCTTAATTAACCATCTTTTCCCTTGACATTCAAACAGAACACTGCCCATTGTTCAAATTATTCCTTGTTATCAAAATACCATATTCTTGAATACTTAATACCAGTTGTCATGCAAACTGAATAAATATATCAGGTGCAGCTAATTATCTTACAGTTATAAATAACAGTTTTCAAACTTTCTATTGTGGCATAAATGGCATCATCTTAAACATAAATGCTTTTCAAAAACATTGAGAGAAAAGATTTTTTCAAAAGACCCATTTAATTGTTATTGCATTTAAAATCAATAATGATGTGACAGATTATATCAAATATATTTTTAAATTTAATTTTATTTATTTGAAAGAGTTACGCAGAGAGGTAGAGACAGAGAGAGAGGTCTTCTATCTGCTGGTTCACTCCACAGATGGCCACAAACCCGGAGCTGCACCAATCCGAAGCCAGAAGCCAGGAGCTTCTTGAGGTCTCCCATGTGGATGCAGGGGCCCAAGGCCTTGGGGCATTTTCTACTGCTTTCCCAGGCCATAGCAGAGAGCTGGATTGGAAGTGGAGCAGCTGGGACTTGAACCGGCACCCATATGTGATGCCGGAGCTTCAGAGAAGGGCTTTAACCCACTGCGCTACAGTGCTGGCCCCATATATCAAATATTTATAAGTCATTTGCCTCGACTTTATTTTCAAGACTTATTTATTTATATGAAAGTCGGTGCTAGAGGGAGAGAGAGAGAAGAGAGAGAGAGAGAGAGAGATCTTTCATCTGTTGGTTCACTCTCCAGGTGGCTATAATGGCCAGTGCTGTGCCAGGCAGAAACCAAGTTCTTGTTCTGGGTCTTCCCATTGGATGCCAGAGACCCAAGCCTTTGGGTTATCTTCCAATCCTTTTCCCAGGCTATAGCAGGGATCAGGGACGCAAGTGGAACAGCTGGGACATGAACAGGTGCCCATATGGGATGCTGGCTTCACAGGCAGTGGCTTTATCTACTACTACACAACAGTGATTGGCTCACCAGCTTTAAAAATGCTATGATTATAAAGACTGCTTTGGTAAAGCACTCAAATATAAGACATATCTTAAAACTACAAATTTCACTATCACATTGTAGGTGGATCACTTTTAGTGGAAGGATCTTATAAAAATAGGTTTATCGAATCGTGTAAATAGTACTACATGTGGTTTGAACAGAATATCAGCAACTCAAATATTTAACAACATGTTTACTATGCCTCTAACAAGTACTAGGCATATTCTTTGGCCTAGGCATATTCCTTCTGCGCATACTCCCTGGTTCAAATTTATTCGATGAAACTGCAGAAAAAGTCTGGAGAAAAATTTACCTAAATCTCCATCTGCTTCTCTAACTCTAGTTCTGTCTCTATCAGTGTTCTATCATTTAAGTTAATAGTTATACCCATATTCGCCTGGAATTAATACGCTAATAATTAAAAAGTTAGCTCATTTTTATCACTTTTATCTAAATTGTTTTGACCATTCTGTAACAGGAATTATAATCATTTATAAATCATGCTGTCATGTCAGAGTGGAAATTCTGTCAGAACTGAGGGGAATGGAAATGAAGATATAGGACAAATGAGGAATTATTCCACTAATATAATTATTTAGACTTTTCATTTGATGATGAATATTACTCTATGCCATAATATCAAATTCTTAAAATTCCATATTTTTTGCTGTTTATCAATTGTAATATGAAGCATCATGACATATGATCAGATGACTAATTTTCTAACTGTTAAAAAATTTATATTTATTTTACTCTGTTATGAGATTTACTTCAAGTACTATACTGTTACCTCTGGCATATTATATATATTGGAGAACATATCTGTTTGCAGCTTATTTATGTTTTCAACTATTTAAAAAGGGATGCAATGCCAAAATACATCAGATTTAAAAAAAAATAAAATCCTATATGTGGACATAGTCCCTTCTATAAAAATGTATTTTATTTATTTAAAAGGAAGATTTATTGAGAGAGAATGTGGAGGGTATAGAGACAGAGAATCTTCCATCAACTGGTTCACTCCCCAAAGGCTACAATGGCTAGGGCCAGACCAGGCAAAAGCCAGGGGCCAAAAGTTTCCTCTGGGTCTCCTATTTGGGTGCAGGAGGCCAAGAACTTGGGCCATCTTCTGCTGCTTTCCCAGGCACATTAGCAGTGAGCTGGATCAGAAGTAGAAAAGCCAAGGCTGGAATCAACATCCATATGGGATGCCAATGTCTCAGACAGTGGCTTAACATGCTACACTACAACACTGGCTCTGAAAATATTTTTTAATAGGCCTCTTCATTTATTTCCTGAAGATACTAACTATTGCAATCTCATATTTTAACAGCACAAAAAACCTTATCTGAAGAGGTTTTATTTGTTCAAATTATATATCAAGTATACAAGTATTTAAACATATTGTCATTTCCATGGCAGCCTATTTTTCAATTGTCAAACAATATGAAAAAAGTTAATTAATCTCTTCTTTTGATAAGCAGAATTGTGATGTTATACAGGTTACTAATCTAAATATGGACCAAATGAACACCTTTGTGCATTGTGAATACTCATTTGAAAATTTTTGATTATTATTATTGGAGTTATATAAATACTTTACAGGTGATTTACTCACTTTTCCTAAACACTCATTATTCTTATAGGGCATAAAGATCAATAAGATGATCAAAAACAGACACTAAAGAAACAAATGTACTGCAGATATGAATCATGGTTAATTATACCTCAAAATGCCTGGAGAATATTATACATGTCAACACAGATACAACAGGTAACATTCTTTAAAATTTGAACACATGATAGACTCTCTAATTAATAGTGACTTGACATTACTATTATTTCAGTATAATATTCTATTCCTAGTGAAAAAAAAATTTCATTAGTTTTGGCTTATAAATGGGTGAAACTAAACTATTTAAAATAACCATATCAATTGCAAACTTTGAAAAAACATTCACTAAAATACAAATTTTCTTACATTAAACTTCTTCCAAATTTACATTAAAATCCTAGTATATAAATGCATGTAATTTTAATTCAAATCTCAGAATTCAACATGTTGCATTTTAAAACTACCTATTAATATGGGAATAAATAACTCTGAATTCCTAATGTTGTGATTTATAACATCTTGCTTATGTTATTCAACATAGTATGACATTTTAAAAAATTAAAAATGTACCACGATTGTGTTATTTTAGTAATGTATTGGCAAACAAAAATTCTCTTGCCATGGTGGTGGTTTAAATAATCTGGCTTTATTTCACAAATACATGAGGTTATGATTGTTCTCTAAAAATATGGAATTTGAGATTGATTTCTTTATTTAAATTTTATCTACAAATACTTCATGACAGGTAATTGTACACTTGTTGAAATAAACTGTCCAGAATTTTCCCCAAGTTTTTTAAAGTTTTTTTTTTCTTGTACTATTTCAATTTGCCAATACTTCCTACTGAGAAAGTAACTTTCTCAATTGTTTGTGATACCCTCTGTTCATAGAAACAAGCCCCTTGCTGTTCAAGTCCAATCTGTGAACAGTGGGGGAAAATAAGTTAACTGTAATTGATTTGTAGTCATCAGCTAAAGCCTTTCAACCAGAAAAATCAACTGAAATTGCTAGTAGCCTTGAAGATTGCCATATCTGCTTTTCCGGTAACCCCATCAAATCCCAAGTTCTTGGTGTATTATTTCTTGAGAGTTTGCTCTTCAAATTTGGATGTCCAGTCCTCTTGTCACTGCAGTATTCCATGCTGGGTAATTGGTCAGAAAATTAAATAAAAGAGAATCTTCCTTTTTACTAGATTTAGTGATATAAACAATTAATGAGGCTTTAAAGCTTTCTCAATTCCATCCCTATTGATGTTTGTTTAGCAGCCGGTGAAAACCTTAAACTAACTTTATTAGTTTCCAGAAAACAAATCTGGAAGGATTCAGCAAGGATATCTGAACAAAATTCTGATTTCCTTTTTTTGTTGTTGTTAATTAAAGAGTTCAACCAATGGTATTAAGTAGAAGAAAAAAAATACTAAAAGGAATAAAATAGTAAATTGTTCCTCTACAGCCGACAAAATTCTGATTCTTAACTCATTGTGCCACAACTCTGGACCCATACATTCTCATCTTGAGGGTTAACTTGGGGATAATCTGCTTGCAAGTCCATTAAGTTTGTTAAAAGAATTAAATGTCTTGCTGGCCTGAACCTAAAAGCATTCTTCTGATCTTAGAAGCTGCCCTCTATTCCTTGTCATGCGTCTGCTTATGTCATCAAACTCACACATCCTCATCTCTAGAAAATGCACCTTGCCACCATGTTTGCAGCCCTCTGAAAGTTAAGCAAAACACCCAGGCAAGCCATTCCCAGACTCCTAAATTCCAAATATTCTGAGCAATCCAGCGATAGAAATTATCACTGGGGGCGAGTTCAGAGAGAGGGAGAGAGGTTGAATCAAATGTCATCTTATGGGCCATAAGAGGTTAATAAGTGGCACTCTTAGTCCCAGAACAGAGAGGCACCTTCCCACTTTATTGTTGTTTAGAAAGACTCTTTTTTAATTAATTAATTTTTGTATTTATTTGACAGTTATAGACACAGAGAGAGAGAGAGAGAAAGGTCTTCCTTCCGTTGGATAGAAAGACTCTTTTGTCTACACTAGCAGGCTAGTTGCTGAAGGATGAGAAATCCATAGCACCAAGGATGTGAACTCACCAGATGCTCTTTCCCCCTAAGTCACCAGAACAAATTTCAATTACATGAAACTCCGGGACTCCCTTTCCAACCTGGCCTAAGTTGCTTTAAAGGCCTACTCAGCTCTGTTCTCCAGAAAACTTACCACATAAGTCAGTGTGCTTACTCTAGCTAAAATGGATAGTCAAAGAATCATTACTTAGGGAGAGTATTGACCAAGGCTGGATGTAAAAGTTGGAATGTTCAGATTAATTCACAAGATATACCTTGCTATTTCAGATAAAGTAACAGAGGAGAAGGGATAGGACTGGAGCCAGAATTTTCAGTGCCTGGGAACCAGTTAACCCTATACCACCAATTTGTCTGAGGACAGAGGCCACTGAGGAACCCACACTGGGTCCTCGTGCTTCCAAGTAATGGGAATACCTTCCTCAGCGGCCCCTATGAAAAATCCAGCCCTTGGCGAGGAGGCCTCTGCAATACTTCAGTGGGCTCATTTCTTCCTTGTAAGAATTTTCCTATTCCATAATTCGGATGGTGTCCCATATCCTTCATCAATTTTTGAGAAACACGGGAGTATTCATTACTTAATTTATAGTTCATGTCTTTCAAAAGGTCTCGGCCCCATAAAGAGATAGGTAAATCCAAAACATAAGGTTGCACCGTGCCTGAATGTCCCTCTGCATCCTCCCAGCGCAGCATTACTGCGCTCATCTCGAGTTTCTGAATATCCCAGTCCCCGAAGGGATTGTGAGGATGCCTGCTTAGGCCACTTTGGAGGCCAATCCTTGGAGGCGATGATACTACGGTCTGCACCTGTGTCTAGTAGGCCAAGAATGTCCTTTCCATTTATTTTTATCTTTAAGGTTGGTCTCTGGTCTAGTTCTAAAGACAAGAAGGTACAATCTACGCCTGTGGATCCAAAGCCTTCACTTCCTTGTTGTTTCTTTGATGCACTGAACTGCAAATGCTTGCTAGGAAGGATTACAAGTTGTGCAATCCTATCTCCTGGATTAATAGCTGTTATACCTCTAGGGGACTCAACCATGATTTTCACCATGCCAGTATAATCCGAATCTATGACTCCTGGATGAATTATGAGACCTTTCAAGGTAGAGGATGAACGTCCCAACAACAATCCCACTGTCCCTTCCTCTAGGGGTCCCTGAAAGTCTGACTCAATGGCTTGCACTCCCATTTTTGGTGTCAGTATGAGTCTGGCGGTGGCACAGAGGTCCAGGCCTGCGGAGCCTGCAGTGGCTCTCTGTGGTCTCTGGGATGTCTGAAGCTGGGCCACTGACTATGCCTCCCCTGCTGCTGGTCCTGATGGGGGCCCTGATGCTGACTCTCGAATGCCCCATATATTTGCGGGCCCTGGGGACGAGGGCCCCGCTGCCCGTTTTTTGGACGCGCCCCACCATTGCCAGAAGCAAGGATGTTGCCGTCAATGTCCTTTACCGAGCGGCATTCGTTGGCCCAGTGCTTTCCCTTCCTGCATGTTGGACAAATTCCTGGTCCTTCCTGTCTTTGTTCTTTGCCTCTCCCCCTTTGTGGACATTGCCGCTTCATATGTCCCATTTTTCCACAGCTGAAACATGCTCCAGCGTTCCCTGATCCCCTATTGCCCTTCATGATTTGAAGGACTGCTGCAGCGAGGCCAGCGTTGGATAGCGGCCCTCCTATTTCCCTGCATTGTTTTATCCATACCTGAAGCCCTTTGCTCTTCCATGGTGTTATAGCGGCTCTGCATTCCTTAGTGCACTGCTCAAAAACCAACTGTTCTATCAGCGGCATGGCACGATCTGGATCTCCAAAAATCCTACCCGCAGCTTCCGCCATGCGCGCTACAAAGTCTGAAAACGGCTCAGTGGGTCCCTGTGTAATCTTTGTCAAATTCCCACCTACCTCTCCTCTGTTGGGTATAGACTTCCAAGCCTGGATGGCTATCTTGTTAACTTGTTCATACACTGCATGTGGGTAACCTGTCTGCTGGTTAGCGAATCTCCCTATGCCTAGCAGCATATCTCTGTCCCAATGCGGATTCCCTGCTGCTGCATTTTCTGCCGCTTGTTCATTGGCGAAGTCAATCAGGAAAGCTCTGAAGTCTAAGTATTGTCCTGGTGACAATGCAGCACGAGCCAACCCGCTCCAGTCATTTGGAGTCATGCAGTATCTTTGAAGATTTTCTACTTGAGCCAGCGTGAAAGAGCCGCTGATGCCATAGGCTCTTACTGACTCCGCTACTGACTTGATTATCTTTATGTCGAGGGGTTCCTCGTACCTCTGCCCTTGCGGATCTTGGAAGACAGGATAGGCACTTAACAACTCCGCACCAACCTGTTTCCAGACTCCCGGACAGAGAGTCCGCCCTCTTCCTTGCACAGATAGAGGCTCATACTGAGGAGAAGAGGCTTCAGGCTCCTCCCCTAAGTTCCCCTGGAAAGTACCATGCTTAAGTTCCTTTTTTCCTTTTAGTTGCAACTTCCTCATTTGCCGATTTAATTCCCGTACTTGCTTTATATCAGACTCTTTGTTATCGCCACACTCTTCAGACTCACTGCTGCTTTCTGAGCTACTTTCTGCACTAGTACTACTTACTAAGGAGGGGCTGCGCAACTCGGAAAGATCGGGGTACAGTTTTTTCCTAGTTCTTTTCTGACTCTCCTTCAAAGTTTTCCCTTTTTCACTGGCAGCTCTCTCGGAGCGCTCTTCCTGAAGCTCCTCCAAGGCAGCTTGACCGCTCAGAATAGCTTCACTACACTGCTCATCCTCGAGGCATGCTCGCACTAACTTCCATATTGGTCTCACTCCCCCTTCAAGATTACCCTGTTCAAATGCAAAATCCAAATCCCTGCCTAATTTGTCCCATGAAGGGATAGTAAGGCTTCCCGAAACCCCATACCAGGGTGCAATGGTATCGCAGTTATGTAAAAACCTATGCAACGTACTAGGCTTAAGTTTCAAACCGTTTTTTCGAAGCAGCGCATTCAGCGCCAGAAAAATTTAATGGGACTGTGAATTACCCATCGTCAAAAATTGCGCTCTTTCCCTGGCCACGGGTCAGAGCTCCTTCTGCTTTTGTCGCAGAACTTCCTCTGCTTTAATCGCAGAGCTATCCTCCCGCTATTATCGCAGGACTGACCGCTCTTATCGCGGATCCCCACCTTATTTTCCTGGGGGACTTACCAGCGCTGCCCTGACTGCAGGAAGTTCTGATTTCGCGTTCGAGATGGTCCCCGTATGGGCCACCAGTTGTCGCGTCCCTCGACCAGCAAGGAAGACACGACCCGAACTCTTCTTCAAGCAGTTTATTCAGGAACCTTCAACAAACTTCTTCTTCCACCTCCTTTCCTCTCCCCTCCCTCTTATAGCCATCAGCACACCAATCAAAAGCAGCCAAGTGGCAAGGATTGATTGGTACAGCAATGCAGAAGCCAGAAGGGAGCTCAGCCATCTCCTTATTAGGAGTTGTTTGTTTCTCGCCAGTCCTTCCGGGAGAAAGGAGCCGGCGCCATCTTTAGGGCTCCGTGCAATGGCTCCCCACACACAGGCCCCCAGGTAAAGAATGTACATAGAATGGACTTAGAATGATGAGTTTAGAATCGAGGGGTGAGAGAGTGGTGGCTTGGATTACCAGATGGTAGAAGTTAAGATGGTGAATGTTTGTGGTTTTTGAAGGTAAAATTCATCAAATTTGTTAACAGATTGGATAAAGAGAGTTAAGGAAAAGAGAGACCTAAAAAATCTTACTACTAGTTCTATGGCTTGAACCATTTGTTGAATAGTAATTAGTCTAATCTTGAAGCATTGGCTAAGAGAAAGTTTGTGAGGTAGCCGAGACAAAGAGACATTATTTCCTATCATATAACTTTTCACACACTCGATCCTTTAATCCCACATGACTTTCTCTAAACAGTAATTTATTTATTTTTTTAAGAATTATTTTATTTATTTGAAAGACAGAGTTAAGAGAGAGAGGTAGAGCCAGAGAGAGAGAGAGGTCTTCCATTCCAATGGTTAGCTCCCCAAATGCAGTGGCCAGAGTTGAGCTGATCCAAAGCCAGGAGCCAGGAGCTTCTTCCGGATCGCCCACTTGGGTGCAGGGGCCCAAGGACTTGGGCCATCTTCTCCTGCTATCCCAGGCCATAGCAGAGAGCTGCATCGAAAGAGGAGCAACCAGGACTAGAAGTGGTGCCCATGTGGGATGCCGTTGCAGGCTGGGGCTTTAACCCACTGTGCCACAGCGCCGGTCCCCTCTAAACTTTAATTTATATGACATATCCTCATGCCTTTGCTTGGATGATTGCTCTTTAATCTGTTTATTTTATCAATTTATATGAGTATAAATAGCCTTATTTTATCAAATTCCATAGCTAGGGCTAAGCACTCATTTTCCAGTGATTGACTTTTCCACCAGCTTGAATTAAACTTGGGTTAAATTTATGTTAAGTAGATCTATACTAAAACTTTGAGTACCTGATAGTGTCTGAGGAAATGCAATTCCCACAATACAAAATGTCAAGCTTTTCAAAAAATACGACATTTTAGGAGTAGCTAAGTGACTTTCACAGCAATACTCATATCTGTAAGAAAACAACTCTTCTGACCATTAAGACAATTTGACCTATTTTTAAATTCACTGTATTTTAGATGAGGAGGTATAAGTTTGTAAAAAGGTCAGTATAATATGTATGGAATTTCACCCATTGCTAGTCAGTTCTGTGCTATAAAATGGTTTAATTAAAAAAAAAGAATATTAAAGCCTAAACATTGCTTTTTCAAATGTAATAATTGTCTAGTTTTATATTTCTAAATTCAAAATTTCAGTAATTAAAATTTACTTGAGTTTATTATGTTGCATACAATATGATATATATATATATATAAACGGATATTATAACAGTAAATAGTTTTGAGTTATACAAAAAATACAAAGATGTTTCAGGAATTCCTGATAACTCTTTCCTAATATAAATATGCATGTAATAATGTTTTCTTAACTTTCATGTGAATGTTTTGACATGTTGGTGGTTTTGTAGGTTGGGATTTTGTTGATGATATTGCAATCTAATAGCTCAGGGAGTAGGCATTCAAATGATCAGGACAAATTTCTATGTATTTATTTTTTATTTATAAAGGCCTATTTAAATGTTTATTTATTTTCATTTATTTGGAAGGCAGAGAAACAGAGAGGAAGAAACACAGATGTTTCCTTTTCTGGTTCACTCCCTAAATGCCTTCAATATCAAGGAGGGGCTAGGCTAAAGCCAGATGGCTAGAAATCCAACAGTCCTGTTTTGTGGGTAGGAGGGACAAAACTACTCCAGTCAACATTTGCTGCTTCCTAGGATGCACATTAGCAGGAAATTGGACTGGAAACAGAGTGGCTGAGATTCTAACCAGACACCACAATATAGGGTGGTGTATCCCCATTTGAAATATGTAAATCTATAAGTTTATATATATATATATATATATATATATATATATATTTGATGAGTCAATATATCAAATGCTTGCCCAAGCATAAATTTTTAAATTCAAGTTTAGATATGAAATTAAACTTAAGTTTGGTCATCTATTGAGTTTAAATAAAGGAAATAGATTCATGTATGGATCCCAATGCAATACTCCATGATGACCATAAATAATTAGGAGGTAGTATATTATAAATTATAAATTTAAGCCTTGCTTAGAATATGACACAACTGGAAGAGTTGTGTATTTCAGAAATACCAAAAGAGAGGGTTTTTTGTAGCCACTTGTATCAACATTGGAGAATGAGAGAGAGGAACCTATAAGTTGAAGAAATAATTTGAATTTGTCTATTGGGCGACATTGTGTGAGCAGCTAAATGATCTTGAAGCAAACAGTTTTGGAGGAACAATTGGAAAAATCTATGTCACCGTGGTTTGAAAAACAAAGTTGTAAAAAAAGGATGGCATCACAGAGAAAATGATATTTAGACATTTGATGATGAATCCTAATAAAGAGGTACAGCAAAACTAGCTGTCAGTCTGACCTTTTCTATGTAAAACGCTTAATCCCATTGAGCTCTTTGCTGACTGAATACATAGGTAAACACTTTTTGTTTGCTTAACTGCACAATGATCCTAATAATATAATCTAAAAGGATGCTTGGTTACATTTGCAAAACTGGAGATTTAATGGTGAGCATAGGGATAAATTATCTCATATGCCTGTGAAAATAATTTTTTGGACTGATGCATTTGATATCTATTATTCTAAATTGGTATTTATAAAAATATATTCAAGATAGGATAAATTTCAACATTTTCTATGAAATAAATGAATCATTATTTACTGGTGATACAGTTAGTGAATTATAATATATTCCACTGCTCTTGTAGAATGTTTTTCAAAAATTTCCATAATTCTTAGGAATTATATCCGTAATAGACCATTTATAAAGTGTGTGAGCAAATTAATACCTTTTACTGAGCAGGGCATTTCCTGGACTTCTGTATCTCTCTTTCTCCCTTCTTACTTTTCTTTCTTCCTTCCTTCCTTCCTTCCTTCTTTCTCTTTTCCCACAAATTCCATACATTTTTATAAAACTTTTAATCTATCAAAAATAAATATGAAAGATGGTAACATATTGTATAGACAAAGAAAATCCTTCAAAACTGTACAGCCTGCAAGTATGTAATAAAACAATCTGTGCATGGTTTAAACTCTAACTTGGTCTTAGTTATACTAATATGACAGATTATATAAAGATAACATTAATTGATTGATAAAAATACATATAGCTAAACAGATTGAGAGTATTACATTATTCCAGCATGCATTTGCTTTTCTAGGTATGCTTCTCTTAGAAATGTAGATTTTTATTTCTCTATCTAGGAATACAAATTTAAATTCAGTTACTAAGTGCTTTCTTGTAATCAAATAGCTGGGTGTCTAGGGATTTGTTTCTCAAACCCCAGGCTGCATTGGATTTGAGGATAACTCTGATGTAATGTGCTAAGAGAGTAAGTCAATATAAACCAGCACACATCTGACTCTCCCAAGAAAATTCCAAAACATTATGAGGATTTTCTCACAGTCATCATCAAATAATAAAGAATAAAGTTTTTGCTTTTTTAATTTTATAGAAATACTCTAATTATAAGAATACTGAATTCCACAATTCATGCTTTGTAAGTATGTTGTTTAATAATTTAAATAATTTAAGCCTATTAATATATACACATTTATATGAATACACATAATATAGCTGTAGTTGAAATGCTAATATCTTGGTTGACAAAAAAGTCAATTACTCACTGCAGTAATTAGAAAAAACTTTCTTTTTATTTTTGCAATTTATTTGAAAGGGATAAGAGAAAAGAAGAGAGAGAGGGAGTGAGAGAGAGAGATCTTGCATCTAATTTTTAGCTCCCCAAATGCCCCAAAAAACAAGGATTGGGCTAGGTTGAAACTAGGAGTAAGGAACTCAACTTGTGTCTTTCATATGAGTGGCAGGTATTTAAGGCACCAACACTGCCTCACCAGGTGTGTAAATTACCAAGAAGCTCGCACTGGGAGTGGAGCCAGGAACTGAACAGAAGCATTCTAACATGTGAATGTGATGCTGGCATTGCAAGTAATATCTTAGCTGTTGAACCATTTGCCTATCCTTAATTTTATTTATTTGTTTGAGAGACAATGAGACATATATAGATATTTAAGTATAGGTATGCCTACAAGTATAAGTGTAGGTATGCGCAGGTCTCCCATCTGCTAGTTCACTTCTCAAATGCCCACAGTGGTACCGGCTGGGCCGAACCCAATGCCTGGAGGTAGCAATTCAATTCAGTTTTCTCACAAGTGTGGCAGGAATCCTTTCACTTAAGTCATCATCAGTGTCTCCAAGGAACACAACTGAGACATCACTACTGTGTCCCAGAGTATGCATTTGCATGAAGCTAGAGTCAGGAACCAGAGTTGCATATGGAAGAATTTCAGTACAGAATGTAGACTTCTTACCTGCTAGCTTCAATACTCAGTCCTACACTGCAGTAATTTCATTCTGTTTCTTTAGTTCTTAAAATTCAAGCCGTAAATAGTTACTGAAGATAGGTTATTTAGAGATAGGTGAAGAGATAAATCAATGGTATATAGATAATAAATCCATGTGTACATCGTCCACAACATGTTTTCAATAACACTGTAAAGTTTACATCAGTAAAGTGGATAGCCAGAACTAAATACAGAGAGATAGAACATGACACAGACAAGTATTACCTTAGTTTAATCTAGTTATTTTAGAAGGTAAGATAAAATATTTACATATTTTTTAAAATATTGAAGAATAATCCCTATATTACTAGACAGAAAAGTCAGTTGTATGATCCAAATATCATTCTTACAGAGTAGTTTTATCTTGGATACCACCAAACAATTTGATCATAGTGGTGTACACATTTGAGAATTTACTTTTCCCCAAAAAACATTTATTTAAGTATACAAACATAATGGATTTCATCATTTCATAAATATAAGTTTAGGATGTGCTTCTTCCCACCCTACACAACCCCCATCCTCACTCCCACCCTTCTTAATGCATACCTATAATAGCTTCTGAATTTACAAAGATTTCATTGAATAATCACATGCCACTTTTACTGTTTCATTGAATTAAGCACTATGAGAACCAAAATATGTAAGCAGATTCTTAGTCATCTTATAGCTGTTAGTCATAGATATATAAAGCTTATCTTATAATGATTTTTCTAAGAGATGCATTTAATGACTTTCCTTACATTATTTCATTTTTTTGCATTTTATAGAAGAATGTAGAAGTATAGATTGAATCACATAAAATATTCTTCTGTTGATATATTCCTCAAATTATCAATTCCCAAAAGACTAGCTACTTTCAATTCAATAAGCAGACATTTACACAAACTGTTTTGAAATATAACACATCCATGGATGTAATGTTCATTTTCATAAAGGGAAATCAAAGAAGCAAACAAAAGATAGAATAGCAGAAAGAGTGGATATTTTTAATAAAGCTCTAGGTTCAGCATACTAATTTCAAATACTGCAGACTGAAACCTTTGGAATGCAGGTAAAATGCACTCATATTTAGTGACACTTTGATTTGAAATGCAACAAATAGAAACTTAACTATATAGAAAATGGCAAATTAAGAAATGTGGGGTGGGTGCCAGGCTCAATCAGTTAATCCTCCACCTGTGGCACCAGCACACCGGGTTCTAGTCCCGGTTGGGGCGCCGGAATCTGTCCCGGTTGCTTCTCTTCCAGTCCAGCTCTCTGCTGTGGCCTGGGAGTGAAGTGGAGAATGGCCCAAGTACTTGGGACCTGCACCCACAAGGGAGACCAGGAGAAACACCTGGCTCCTGGCTACCGATCAGCAAGGTGCCCTGGCAGCAGAGGCCACTGTGGGGTGAGCCAATGGATAAAGGAAGACCTTTCCCTCTCTCTCTCTCTCACTGTCCACTCTGCCTGTCAAAAAAAAAAAAAAAAAAAAAGGAAAAAGAAATGTGGAAGCAGATGGAAGGTTGTACCACTTTTCTAAACACTGGATTTCCTAATTGCATGACAAAAGTGTATATAAAATTGAATGATAAAAATAGAATCATATTTGTTATGATAAAATATTCTATAGACAGCTATCAATTTTCAGCTTAGGAAATAAGTATTGTAAATAAAAAATCTTTTAAAATCTATTTTAGGCCGGAGCTGTGGCTCATTTGGCTAATCCTCCGCCTGCGGCTCTGGTACCCCGGGATCTAGTCCCGATTGGGGCACCAGATTTTGTCCCGGTTGCTCCTCTTCCAGTCCAGCTCTCTGCTGTGGCCCGGGAGTGCAGTGGAGGATGGCCCAAGTGCTTGGGCCCTGCACCCGCATGGGAGACCAGGAGGAAGCACCTGGCTCCTGGCTTTGGATCAGTGCAGCACCAGCCATAGCAGCCATTTTCGGGTGAACCAACAGAAAAAGGAAGACCTTTCTCTCTGTCTCTCTCTCTCTCACTGTCTAACTCTGCAGTCAAATAAATAAATAAATAAATAAAACCTATTTTAACATTTCTTTCATTATTTTGTACTTATTGTCCCATTCTTTTCTGATAAATTACATCCTTTCCAACACTTATCTTCCCAAACACAACCTACTCCAACATTATTATTTAAAATTTTATGGATTTCTCTTTCTGCACAACCACACAGAGGGTCCGTATGATGTTGTTCTTGGTTCCTGACATAACTTCAAGGAACGATGTCACAATTTCTGGAGACTTCGATGTTCTGCAAATGAAGGAGGAGGATGTCCTCAAGTTCCTTGTGGCAAGAACCTACCGAGGTGGCACCAAACTTGTTTCCAGATGGAATAATACATTCACAAAAGGAAAAGTGATGGCATTTGCATCAAAAATTGGAAGAGGACCTGGGAGAAGCTTCTTGCTGTCTTGTGCTGTTTCTGGCGTTGAAAACCTTGCTGATGTTAGTGTGATATTCTCTAGGAATGCTGGTCGGAGTGCTGTTCTGAAGTTTGCTACTGCCACTAGTGCTACTCCTATTACTGGCCTCTTCATGCCTGGAGACTTCATTAACCAGATCCAGGAGCCAAGTTTTCTGATAGTCACTGATCCCTGGGGTTACCACCAGCCTCTCAAGGAGGCAACTTCTGTGAACTTGCCTACCATTGCTCCGTGTAACAAACACTCCTTTCTGCACTATGCACACAGTGCCATCTTATACTACAATAAGGGAGTCCACTCAGTGGGTCTGATGTGGTGGATGCTGGCCTGGGAGGTTCTGCACGCACATGGCACCATCTCCCGTGAACACCTGTGGGAGGTCATGGCTTGATCTCCACTTCTACAGAGATCACAAAGAGATTGAAAAAGAAGAGCAGACTGCTACTGAAAAGACTGTGACCGAGGAGGAATGTCAGGGTGAATGGACGACCCCAGCTCCTGAGTTTACTGCTGCTCAGCCTGAGGTCCCAGACTGGTCTGAGGGCGTGCAGGTGCCCTCTGTGCCTCCACGGCAGTTCTCCACTGAGGACTGCAGCATTCAGCCCGACACTGAACACTGGTCTGCAGCTCCCACTGCTCAGGCCACGGGACGGGTAAGAAGAACCACTGAGTGGTCTTGAGCTGATCTTCAGTCCCTGAAGCAAAAATGGAAATGAGGCTGTAGGAAAATAAACACCGGTTTCTAAAAAAAACATGGATTTCAATTGTGTTATTAATTTTAAAGCCTCTCAACTCAGATAGTGTGATATTATGTGTATGATTGTGTTTCTTGAAATTACACTCAGGTTCAGTTAGCTCTCTCATCAAGAATCTGCATGTAAACATGCTAGGATGTCATCCAACACCTTATGAGCGAACACACAATTTAGATAGTAGTCTTGCAAGCACATCAATTGTCTTCAATTCTTATCAGAGTTAGCTTAGTAAATGTAATGTGTGTGTACTGATTACGTTCAAAATAATGACTCATAGTTAAAATCAATATTAAAAATGATACTCATTGTTGAAATTAATAGTTTTGTAATATGTGCACTTGCCAGAATATTTTAGAGATTATCCAAATTTTCAAAACTAGGAAATATAATCTTGCCAAGCCTATATCCTGTATCATATTGTTTAAAGGACTTCTTGCTGTCATCTATAAATAGTATCCTGTGTCTGTTCTGTCTGTGCATTTTCCCTGAGAATTGTCGTTTATGCAAGGTGTGTTTGGAGCACAGAAAAGGAGAAATAGCTGGGGCTTCATTGAGCTTACACAATACATTGTATGAACTGTTTCATTCCTTCCTTAGAAATAGATATTTTCTTAAATGAAACTGTGTAGAAATTGTCCTAAAATTTATATGTGGAATAGCATGATAGCATGTTTCTGAGGAAATAACTAATCATTTCCCAACTTTACACATTATTTTGCTGTGGAATACAGCAAAATACCAGGCAATTGTGGTTAGCCTATTCTTTAGTATAAAGAGTCACTTGGTAATTTAAAAGTGTCACTACCAGAAATACATATTTCAACCAAATACATATTTGACCAACAAATGGTCAAAGAGGAAATAGAAACAACTCATACAATAATTTAATTTCAGAGTAATCTTACGGAAACTTGTTGCTCATATCCACTAGCAAATATTGTTTCACTTGAAACATTGTAAATATGCAACGAGGAAAATTTGACAGTAGATATAAAGACAGCATTCATCAATGATTTCCAACATACTCATTCCACACCTTGTGTATTTTAAACCCTGTTCCTGGCATCAGGGAGATATGAGTGAAACAAGTGGTTAAGTCTCACTATCTCATGGAAACTTAGCAGTTCAATAGGTGAGGGAAATAATGAACACATAGAGGAATTACAAAATAATACTAAAAGACACATTAATAGTTTCCAAAAGTAAACAATGCATGTCTCTGTGATGCAAATGTGCAAATGACTGTCATATGAACTCAGCTTAAATTGAATAACCAGATTTTTCTTTTAATTGAACTATAAAAGTTTCCTATCTACATTCAAATACATCATTTGATCTTTACCTAAATGGTTTATATTATTTACATGCAAGTTTGCATGCTATTTTATTTTAATTCTGCTGAATGTGTAATTTTCATGAGATCAAGTCAAAGTTTCATTTCTTCCACAAAAAAAATAACAAGAAAATGATGATTTTTATGGAAGTATCTTTTCAGTGAAGTTTGTCACCACAAAAGTGGAGCTTTCCTTTATATTTCGTAAAAACATTCCCCATAAGCCTAGTGGCAGATGAAGACCTGTGGTTGATGGTCAGTTAAAAATGTGCTTCCTCATAGTCATTGGGCATGCTTGCCAACTTGTTAAATATTAAAAACTGTTGGGGCTGGCGCTGTGACATAGAGGGTCCTCCTGCAGTGCTGGCATCTGGCTGCTCCAGTTCCTATCCAGCTCCCTGCTAATTCTCTTGTGACAGCTGTGAAAGATGGCTCAAGTATTTTGGCCCCTGTACCCATGTAGGAGACATGGATGAAGCTCCTGGGTCCTGGATTTAGCCTGGCCCAGCTGTGGCTGTTGTAGCCATTTGAGAAGTGAACCTGTGGTTGGAATTTCTCTGTCTCTCCTCTCTCTCTCTCCCTCTCTCTCTCTCTGTATTAAAAACAACAACAACAACAACAAAACTGTCCGTCTACAGTAGCCAAGGCACTGAGGAAATAGTAATTAAGAAAACATTGACATTTTGTGAAACTGTGTGGTTTTAGTTAAATTTTTCTGTGATTGAGTAAATAATGTATGTTTTAGACTATGCTTCAATTTAGACAAATACTACAAACTTTTGAATTTGAGATTTTTGTCTCTGCATCCCAGTTGCAAGAAAACATTTTCATGAAAAATAGTAACATAAATGTAACTTTGTTGTGGTTTGTTCATGATACTTGAAGAGACATTTTGCATAAATTATATAATGATTCACTGAGAGAAATCAATTGATTTCCTAATTTTACTTGTAACATAGTAATAAACTATTTCACATTATAGTGACAGGATTATTATCAAGCAATGAGAATATATAAATATATAAATATATATATGTATATATACATGAGAAAGTCGTATATATGATGTGCTGATTTGCTACTTTTTAGAAAACAAAAATCAGCTGCACTGAAAGTTAACATCCTCCTGATTTCAGAGCTGATGTTGATTTCACTCTCAAGACATATCAAGGAAATTGTTGTAGAGCCCAAGTGGTTCAACTGCTAGGAATCTGTTGTTTCAGGCATGCTACTAAATCAGTCAATGATCAGCAACATAGTACAACAATCTCTGCTTTTTAATACATACTAAATGTTTAAATGTTGGTTTATCTTCACTTAATTTCTATTCAATTTTATTCTCCCAACTTTACAAACTGAGTAACATTAAACTCAAATTTACAAAAGTATACACTAATTTCTTCTTTTTTTTCAAGATGCTGCTAATTTGGGATATGAGAGTTGAAAAGAGAATTTTTGTGTATCTGTATGTGTATGTGTGTGTGTGTGACAATAAGATGTTGAAATGTGTATTAATCAAGGTTCTCAAAAGAAACAGACAATCAGATGTATGTATGTATTTATGTGTCTGTGTGTAGGGGAGAGAGGTTTATTTTAAGCAATTGGCTCATGTAATCGTGGGAACAAGCAAGTCTGAAATCTTCAAGACATATAGTTGCTTGTAATTTCTGGCAACAGCTGAGGTTGTGGTCTTCAGTTGAGGTCTGCAAATTCAAGAAACATTTTTTTTTATTGCAGTGCTGGGGCAGAATTCATTCACTCCTGAGGGATCTCAATCTATTCCCTCAAGGTCTTTAACTGGTTGAATGAAGCCCAATCACGTTATTCATGTACTGTGATTTACTCAAAGCTTACTGATTTAAATATTAATCATATCTTTAAAATATAATCACAGAAAAATTTACACTGCTGTTGGACCACAAAACTGGTCCCCACACTCTAACCAAGTGGATACATAAAATTAACCAACACACTCCACTTCTTGGCAATGTGATGGCCATCTGTAGCTCCTTACACCAAATACAATCTCCACATAGAGATGATGAAGATAAAGTTATCTTTCCCCTCTAACATAATATAATATTCCCAAGGATAACTGAAAGCACACTAAGATTTATCCAGAAGAGGTTGTGAAATCTTTCAATATAGTAATTTCAATATAATAATGTGATTTTAATAACATTTATCACAATAATATAAAGTAGGTATAGATTGTGCTTTATGTAGGGTGTAAGAGAGAAAGTTATTTTCTTTATATATACATATATATATATATATACATACAAATATATTCATAAGAAAATAAAGGGGCTGGTGATGTGGAATAGCAGTTTAAGACACTGTCTATGATGCCAGCATCCCATATGGACACAGATTCGAGTCCTGGTGGCTCCAATTCTGGTCCAGCTCCCTGCTATTGTGCCTGTGAAAGCAATGGGGGAATGGCACAAGTGCTTGGGCCCCTGCACCTATGTGGAAAGCCCAGAAGAAGCTACTGTCTACTGGCTTCCTTCTGGGCCAGCCCGGGTTGTTGCAGACATTTAGGAAGTGAAACAGCAGATGGAAGATCTCCCTCTGTCTTTTCTTGTCTCTCTGTCTCTGTAACTCTGCCTTTCAGATAAATAAAATAAATCTTTTAAATAAAGAAAATGAAGAAATACTAATAAAATTGTAATTCTCACTCTGCAACTGATCATAGCTGATATTTGTAACTATTATCATAACTTCCCTTTGTTCTTAGCAACTACCTGTGCTGGTCACATTTCTTTTCTTGATGTAATAACCGAAAACTTTTTCTCTGGAGAGTTCATACCATTAGTTGTTCTTTCTAACTTGGAGCATCATTTAAATTAACTTTAATCACACTACTTGGTAATACCTGGTGGTACCATAGGGATCCCCTATATTCCAGACAAACTCTTCCTTACTTCCATTACTGAGTATTACTCCAATCTCTCTGTGACAGTCAGGAACAATCACCCCAGCCATTATAGTAACTTTCTTATTTGCCTTTTGAATCAGAGGTATGAGAAACCCAAAGACTGTTCAAGTTGTTAACTTTTGATTCACTGCTCTATCTCGGGTGGAAACATCCATTCTTTTAAAGCTGAGACATCTACACCAGCGGAGGATAAGGTTTTTGGGAAAAGAAGCAAACGATTTGCCAAAAAATTATTATGGATTATGATAATGTTCCCAATTCTATCCCTTGCTTCACGGGCACATGGATCTTGATTATGGGGGAGCAGCACAACATACTGAATCATAACCTAGAATAGGTGCAAACTCATAGAGAACCTTGCTCCAGCCCTTATATTACTAAATCTATAACTTATCTTATAGCATCTACATATATAGCATATATACAACTGATAGCATATATATAGATTATAGCATCTACCTACTAGATGCTATAACTTAGTTTTAAAAAGACTATTTAACTTTCCTTTCAAACCAGATGTTTCACAATAGTGAGAAACATGCTAAGACCAGTGAGTTCTATGATCCTGGTCTTTGTGCCACATTTTTAAAGACTGATTCATTTATTTGAAGGCAGAGTTAGAGAGAGAGAGAGAGAGAGAGAGAGAGATCTTCCTTCCACTTTTTAATTCCCAAATGGCTGCAACAGCTGGAACTGGGCAGATCCAAAGTCAGGAGCCAAGAGTTTTTACTGGTTTCCCATGTAGGTACATGGCCCCAAGCACTTGAGCCATCCTCAGCTGCTTTCCAAGGTCATTAGTAGGGCATTGGATTGGAAGTGGAGCAGTGCTAAGCCACAGTGCTGTCCCTGCCACATTAATTTTTTTGTGAAGTAAACACCTTGAACAGAATCAGTGCCAGGTGGAATATAATGATGGTGAGGTCAGCATTGAGTTGCAGTAGTTTAAGCTCCCACTTGTGACACCAACATCTCATTTCAGAGGGGTGATGGAGCAAGGGTTTATTCCTTTGCTTCTAGTAGATCCAGCTTCATACTAATGCACATGGAAAGGCAGTGGATGATGACCCAAGTGGCCCCCTGCCACACATGTGGGGACTAGAATAGAATTCATGGCCCCTGGTTTCTGTCTGGCACAGTCCCAGCTGTTGTAGATTTTAGGGAGTAAACCAGCAGATAGAAAATTCATATCTCTCTCTCTCTCTCTCTCTCTCTCTCATCTCCTCCCTGGCCCTAGAACTCTGTCTTTCAAATAAATCAATACATAAATTTCCAAAAGGAATATGATAATGGTGGACAAGACATTCTATAAATAAAGGAATGGTAGTTTTTGAAGAAAAATTGCATGTAGGAAAGGCAAACCCATTTCCAGAGTTATCTCTCATTAAAGTAAGAACAAAATTTGACCTCTTCCCAGATGGAAGTGTCTCAATCTAATCAATACACTATTAAGCGGCTGACTGATCACCTTAGTGAACTGATATTCTCAGTTGCTGGCATTTTGGTCACTCAGCAGTGGCTATAACTACCTGTCTTTGATGAGTACATGTTACTCATGTATAACCATAATCCATGCCACCATGGCCACTTTGTTCATGACCCACTGGACAGAGATAGTGGTGGCTAGAGAAAAATTTTGACTGAAGCCACAGGACACAATTGTACATTTCTAATCAAGTCCCTTCCAAAATTCCTAGCTCCACTTCTAAAGTATTGCTATAACTCTTGAATTGGTATATAGTTACACATATTGTTCTTACTCCTTCCAGGAGAAAGAAAAAAAAAAAAAGACACATTCTCTACTGCAGTTTTTAAGATATGTCTAGAAAGACATTTCAGTTTTTGACTATCTGTTTTCTTGTGGTGGCTACCTACTGGATAGAACCATCTTTAAATTAAGACAGAGTTTATCTTTCTCTATCACCTTTTATTAGTGATTTTCCCCCAAGGCCATACCCTCTGTTCAGGAGAGAGAAGGCAGTATAGCAAGAATGATGTACTTAAATATTTAACTGGGAATATTTCTAATAAAATTTTTAAAAACTGGGTCTTATTTCTCACTGCTAATTATAGTAAAATTCCAGAAATCAGGAGATATAAATAGGAAATACTTGTCAAGCTAAATGGAATCAAGTCCTGATAGATTTAGAAACTCTGAGCCTACTCATATTGCAAAAATTAGGATACAAGACTTTGGGGAAAACACCAAACATGTTACTGTGTTACTGAATGATAATTTGCTCCAGACATTCGTTGTGTGGTCAAATACCAACTCACCATCTCTGCAGAAATACTACATCTGGCTCTGAATAAGTCAGAGATGAGACAAAACAAGAAAGACTCCCAGATTGGCCGGCGCCATGGCTCACTAGGCTAATCCTCTGCTTGCAGTGCTGGCACACCGGGTTCTAGTCCCATTTGGGGCACCGGTTCTGTCCCGGTTGCTCCTCTTCCAACCCAGCTCTCTGCTGTGGCCCAGGAGTGCAGTGGAGGATGGCCCAGGTCCTTGGGCCCTGCATCTGCATGGGAGACCAAGAGGAAGCACCTGGCTCCTGGCTTCGGATCGGTACAGCATGCCAGCTGCAATGTAGCCACTTGGGGAGTGAACCAACAGAAAAAGGAAGACCTTTCTCTCTGTCTCTCTGTCTCTCACTGTCTAACTCTGCCTGCCAAAAAAAAAAAAAAAAAAAAAAAAAAAAAAGGACTCCTAGACTTCAGGGATTCTGCAGCCAGGAAATAGGCCTAGGTAGGCTATTCAGCCACCAACAAAAACAAAGATTCTTACAAAAAATAATGGAAAATGGAATTTAAACACAATTATTATTTATTATTCTTCTTATTGAAGTGCAAGTTTTTGAAAATCATACATATGTGAAGTTTTCATCAAATGCATGGAAAATGCATATTATGATAAAACTGAAGTGTAGATGTCAGATTATTTTGCACCAAAATAAATTTATATTTTAACTATCACTTGAGAAGAGGAAAGGATATGCCCAGATGTGGTACAGAGATGCAGGTTGGGAGGGTTTTCCGATACATCCAGAGGCCCAGAATTGAGGGGCTCTGGTAGGCTCAGAAGGTGAGTTTGCTGCTCTGTTGGGCCTGAAGAATAGAGTATAGGGCAAAAAGTATTCTTCTTTTTAAAAATATTTTTTAAAAGTTTTATTAATGTAAAGAGAAGAGATTTCATGTATTTCATAGATATGTTTCTAAGAAGATAACCAGACTTCCCTTATTCCCTCCCTCCCTCATTCTCCCCTCCTTCCTTCTTTTCTTCCTTCATTTCTTTTTTTTCTTTAATTTTTGCCATAACTATGGAATTGTATCTCCCAGGATTTAGATTTTTCTTGTTGCTCATGATGCTTTCTTTCTACCAATTTCTCCCTTTTGGAATTGAAAAGTCTATCCTCTGCCTATTCCTATATTGTATTTTCAATGCAAATAGATTAACCTATTTCACATGTTCTCAGCTGGACGTAAGTTTATCCTTAGGATAGTACCTTGAGTCTCACCCCTATTTGACATAGATAAGGTATAAGTAGGATTTTATAGTTATGGTTGATCTAGAAGGGGTTAAGATTCTGGACATGTTGGGATGAAGTGTATGCATTGTAAATGTTTGAAGGCCATTGAGCATTTGCAGGCAAGTAGTGTTATGGGTTTAACACTGCCTGTCCTGGTCTTAGTCCATTTTTATGATGCTACCATGTATTACCCTGTAATGGGTATTTTATAAGGAAAGGAATTTATTTCTCATACTCCTGGGACCTGGGGATTCAAGATGAAAGGCACCATCAACTTGAGAGAGTCTTCTTGCTGTGTCACACCACAGCAGAAATTAGAAGGGCAAATAGGGGGACAGAGAAAGGACATGAAATCTGCATTTTAGAAAGACATACTTCCTCAGACTCACTTGCTAGCATTGTGGCATTAGGATTCAAGTTTTCAGCACATGACTGTTGAAGTACACATTCAAACAAAAGAACCTTTAAAATACAGAATTGATAACAAGTGTTTGGTGCAGCAGTTTGAAATGGCTGTTGGGATGACTATATCCCATATTGAAATGCCAAGCTTTGAGTACTGACTCTGCTCTTGATTCCAAGATTCTGACACTGAGTCTCCTCTTGTTCTCTTGATGCACACCTGCCGGTGTGCATCCTGAGAAGCAACAGGTGATGGCTCAAGTAGTTGGACTTCTGTCACTCACATGGGGGACCTGGGTTGAGTTCCTGGCTCTTGAGCGCTGAGGAATGAACCTATGTTAATATTTCTCTCTCTCTCTCTCTCTCTCTCTCTTGCTTTTGGTCTCTCAAATAAAATAAATAAAATGTTTTAAAATTCAACATTCATATGTTAAAGTCCTAAACCCATTCTTTAAAAATATAACCTTATTTAGAAATATTCATGTCATGCATAACTAGCTCTGTTACAATGAGGTTATTCGGGTCAGCATTAAACCATCATGATTCATATTGTAAAAAGGGGATATTTGGACACAGACCCACATAAACAGAGAAAAGACAAATTGAGTATACAGAGACAGCCATCTACAAAGATAAATGAAAGTCCAGGAAGAGACCCTTTCCTCACAGCTCTTCAAAGTATTCAACACTACTAACACCTTGGTTTTAAACTCCAAGGATCTAGAACTGTGAAAAAAACAACCTTACACTACTTAAGTTATTCACTTTGTGGTAAATTGTTATGACAGTCTTAGCAAGCTAATATGAGAATGGTAAGTAACAACTTTATTCTTATTATAGAAATTTAAAAATTCTGTTGTTTTTTTTCATATACTGTATCATTTTATCTGTACACTTTATTTAAAAATAAGTAAATATATCATAACAATTTTTAAAAGCTCACATTCTGGAGGAGTACAATAAACAATATTCTAAAATATTCTAGATATTTGTAGCTTTTTCATTATTGTGCAATGACAAATTATTAGAAACAAGAAAAATATTATTTTCCTGAATATATATCATCATGTTGTTTTCTAAAGAATTTTACTGATTAATTCTAGCAATATGACAATATCACTTTTCTTTTCTCATTTCATTTTAAATACATCTTTGTGGGTCAAGAAATCTTGTGCAATGATTTAAGCTGCTGCTTGAGTATTACTTTGATTATAGCTACTCTACTTCTTGTCCGGGTCTCTATTAATGTACCTAGCAAGGGTGGAATGTGGCTCAGGGACAGCGTCCTCTGCTATCCATGGAGAAGACCAGGATAGAATTTCTGGCTACGGTCTTCAGCCTGGCCCAGACTCGACTGTTGGGTACATTTGGGAAGTAACCGAGCTGATGTAAGATGTTTCTCTCCGTCTCTCCTATTGTCTGTGTCACTCTGTCTTCTAAATAAATAAATGAATATTCCTTTAAGTGTCCAAAGTATCATTATCTGAAGTAGCTTGCAGTTCATTACTAAAATCCAGAAAATGGTCAGGTCAATAGCATGTGATACATCATGACCAAGCTTAAACTCTACACAATGTTATTGGCAGCAATAAAGCATAATATATGACATTTTAGGCCACATGAATATGTGATGACAGTGTCTGATAAGGATTAAATAAAATTTCACTAAAGGAAAAAAATACACATAAAAGAAATAACTGAAAAGTGATTCATGCAAAATCAGGGGATCTGAGCATGTGTTTATTAACTTGTTAAAATTTTGTTGGCAAATTCAAAGCATTGATTGTGGACTAGAAGGGGAAACTTTGGTAGCAGCAGTTATTTTAAGCAAGACCACGATGTTTTGGATTCCTCTAAATCCACAGTGGTTCACGAAAGCATCATAATATTACATGAACCTTTTTAAGCATGGTCATTTGGAACACTCTGCAAATGTAAATTTAATGTCAGCCTTCCCTTCCTTCTGGCTCACTGCCTGTAATGGTTATCTTTCTACTCAAACTTGTAAAACACAGGAAATTCTGCTAGAGATTTTGTTTCTTAGAAATTTTTTAAAAGAGAAATTTCCATAGAAAGCTTATAAAATATAGATATATATGCACACATATATATTTGTAAAAAGTGTATGTTAAATTATATAAGTAAATAATTACAGCTATATACATAGTTTATAATTTACATATTGATGGAATTGGCTATTTGATTGAGGAATCTGGGAACTCCCATAATATACCTTCAGCAAGCTGGAGAACTGGCAATGCTGGTAGGATGACACTCAAGTCTAAAGGCCTCAGACCAAGGTAAGTTCAAGCCTGAAGGTCCAAGGTCCTAGCAGCCTGCTAACACGAGACCCAGAGTACAGAGGCTAGACAACCTGGGGCTCTGATGTCCAGAGGAAGGGGAACAACATAACCCTGACTCTGAAAGAGAAAAATGAGCTATTCTATATTTTTCTCATTTCCATCCAACCCTGAACCAATTGCATGAAGACTTTGTATGTTGAGGGCAGATCTTCTCTACCCAGTCTCCTTGGTAAACATCCTACAGACTCCCTCACAGGCAGCCTAATTATTCTAACCAGAAGCAAATCCACCTGTTTCCATTTCAATTAAAGAGGAATGAGCTTGGTGCCTACCAAAATAGTGAGAATAAAAAACATTTTATCAGCTCACTGTATATCCATTAATTCAGTCACTTTGACACCCAAAATCAACCATTCCAACTATGAAGAGTAATCTATGTAAACTTCCTATTAAATATTTCATATCTAAGCAACTCACATAAGAGGACTAAATCAAATCACATGCTGCAAAAATACACTCTCTAAATCATTGAATTCCGTATAGTTATAATCAAAATATATCTTATAATTCATGTTTTATTAAAAATTATTGACAAAACTAGTCTCTAGAGGAATTAAACTGTCAGAAGTATTTGCCACATTTTTAGAAGCAACACTCATATGCCATTTTTAGTACTTATCAAGTCGAGTTTGGGGACTATGAAATTTATCATCACATATAAATAATTCTGTTTCTGTTTGATTTTCTCACAATACTGCATACTGTCTGATGTCAATTAAATATTATTTATCTCTGCTATCCCATAATCAAATATAATATCTGTTACGTGGTAAAAACTTAAGCCATCTAATTTTTCATTAATTAAGGTTTTATAAGTTTTCAATGTACAATGAAATGCAAATATTGGTTTCTGGTTGTTTATATCACTGTAACATTTGTAGATTATTTCATTTAGAATAAAAGTTAGGAGGCCAGTGATATGTCACCCGAGGTTAAGCTATAGCCTGCATTATCAACATTCCATCTGAACACAGGTTTGATTTCTGTTCCTTGATAATGCGCCTGGGAAGCGAGTAGAAAATGGCCTGGATCCTTGGGCCTCTGATACCCATGTAGGATACCCAGATGGATATCCTGACTCCTTTTTTGATCTGGCCTAGTTCCTGCTTTTGAAGTTATGTTGGGAGTGAACTGGCAGATGGAAGATATCTCTCTCCCTCTCTCTCTCTCTCTCTCTCTCTCTGTCTCTCTCAAGTCTCAGTTTCAAATAAATAAATAAATCTTGAAAAAAATTCTTAAAAACTCTTGAAACTAAATGCCCTCTGGATTGTTCTAACTTTTGAGTAAAACAAAGATTTTCATTTGTTTAAATTATTGAATCCATAGGACTCCACAGACACCTATAATATACTCAATAGGTCTTTGCTATATTTATCATCAAATACATTCAAGATAGAGTAAAAGTATGTTCAAACACAGAAATGAAGAATATATTTCACCTTGAGGAATTCAACAATATAGTAGAAGAATCAATATATCAATATTTAAATAAAGCATATAACATGATGATAGAGGAAGAATGTTTTCTAAAACAGGTATGAAGAATAGGTCATTAATATTTTCTAATGAAGTGAAGGAGAATGTAAAGCAGAGACACTGAGATAGAAAACCAAGACTTTTCTGATGGAAGCAGAAAATAAAAAAGAGCCTTACCAAAAGAAAACCAAAAGATCAATGACTAAATATAAAGATATGTAACATAATGGCCGCCATGGCTGACCTGTGCGCTGTGCCGATCCGAAGGCAGGAGCCAGGTGCATCCTCCTGGTCTCCAACGTGGGTGCAGGGTCCAAGCACTTGGGCCATCCTCCACTGCCTTGCTGGGCCACAGCAGAGAGCTGGACTGGAAGAGGAGCAACTGGGACTAGAACCCCATATGGGATGCCGGCACCACAGGCTGGGTATTAACCAAGTGAGCCACGGCACTGGCCCCATAACATAATTCTTTATAACACAATACCGTGAACAAAATTCAGATCAATCAACGTAGAAAAGTTATGTTCTAAAATATTGCAGGTATTTGTAATTGGGAAAAATTATGCAAACTGTAATAGCACAGATATTTTTTAAATTAACCACACTATCAATTTAGATTCTGACATAGAATTTACCTTGATTCAAATCAAATAGTGGCTATATCCACTCAAATAGTATTTCTTGATGATTTTTGAAGGTACTGATTAATATAATAACACAATTTTTTAAAAAGTATATACATTTTAGAAAATAAAAATGATAAGATAAAGGCAAAAACCAAGAAACTTAGTTATAATAAAAGTATACCAAAAGTTTTAAATAGTTTTATGAGGAAGTTGAATTTAGAAAGTTCACATATGGATACATACATATAGGTATAATAACACAATTTTTGTCTATTGTATCATTAGATAGTAAAATGGAAATATAATATCATCCATCATGTTGTCAAAATTATAATGTCATATCTGTGCATCCTTAAATCTGATTCTGCAGTTGTAGTGCTCTTGGTGTTCAACAAGAATGAATACAAAATCCTTTGTCAGAAAGACAGATTCATACTTTCAAACTAGTTTTTGAGAAATTGCTAGGAGATACTGACATGACAATAAGTGGAACACAAAATATGTATGCATAAGGAAGAAAAGCCATCCAAACAAAACATGTAAATATATATACAAACAATAAAATAGATATCAAAATGGTGTTCAATATTTCCACTTATAAATCTTTCTGGTGTAGTCTTTGAACAACTATGTTCATTAGTCTAAAGAAATTTTCTTAAAACATTGAAGTTACCTGTAGATAGTATAGTATTCAAAAGGAGGTATAGCGGCCGGTTCCGCGGCTCAATAGGATAATCCTCCGCCTGCGGCGCCGGCACACATGGTTTTAATCCCAGTCGAGGTGCCGGATTCTGTCCCGGTTGCCCCTCTTCCAGGCCAGCTCTCTGCTGTGGCCCGGGAGTGCAGTGGAGGATGGCCCAAGTGCTTGGGCCCTGCACCCCATGGGAGACCAGGAGAAGCACCTGGCTCCTGCCTTTCGATCAGTGAGGTGCACAGGTTGCAGCGCGCCGGTCGCGGCGGCCATTGGAGGGTGAACCAACGGCAAAAGGAAGACCTTTCTCTCTGTCTCTCTCTCTCACTGTCCACTCTGCCTGTCAAATAAAAAAAATAATAAAAAAGGAGATATAGCAAACGTAAAAACCAAGAGTCAAGTAGAATTTATAAAATAAAGAAGTTAATGTTTTTATCAACGGTTTGAATACAATTGACATGGAAATTAAACCACCAACACGTAGATCATAAGAAATTATGCTGAACTCAGCAATGGGAAACAAATAATATTAAACATGTGAAAAAGAAATTTAGAGAGAATAGAGAAAGAGATGTAAGTTTTAATCAATGTATTCTGGAGTCTTGGGAGATTAAGAAGGATAGAGGTGCAGAAAGACAGGAAGACACAGCAGTAAGCAGAGACAGTGATACAGAACATAGAACATGCGATACCACAAAGTATACTGTTAATTCTCCTTCACCCTGTCCTACCCTGGGGTGCAGTAATGCATAGGTTCATGTGAGCAAACATTAGAATTTACAAAACTTACAGAGATTTTTGTGTGCTTACAATTACAGATGCATAGATATACACAAGTATTTGTGTATAGAATATAAATGAAATTACCTTTTCAAAAATGGATAAAAGTGCCTGATGTTATCTCTAAAGTAATTATTAAAAATAATAATAATAATAACATGGTCAGGCTAATCGGATATTGCTCTATCAGTTAGTGAGTTAAAATATTAATTAGTATTTTTTTGTATAATCTCTGTATATTAGCAATTGGAGTTGCACAATTAGGCCATCCTCAGATCTGTTCATGACACAACAATATAATGTCTGGCATTGGAGAGATATTGAAGGTTTCTATAGTCTCTTCTCTGGGATTTGTGACAAGGAGCAACAAAGGAATGAAGCATAGGAGGCTTTCAGGAATCTCCATCTAGTGTATATTCTTATGATCAGTCAATACCAAAGGTTTAGAGGAACCCAATGTTCAGGGCTTTTAAAGCATGTGTTCTGAGAGCAAACGCTTTGTACTTTATATCAACTTACATTTCTTCCAACATAGCCATGTGTTAAATAATTTCTCAGTGTAAGAATGCTGCAATATCTGAAGTTTTCCTGTGGTGGATCTTGGTTTTTAGTATGTTGAAATACTTAAAAAATGGAAATGGCATGGGATCTTTGCAATGTCTGAAAGGCCAAAATTAATGTGACTTTGTGACTATTAAGGTGACACCAGACCAAAAAATGTACTTGAAATGCACAGACATTTATAAGAATATTCCTCAGAACAAAGTTTTGCAAAAGCCTTAGCATAGACTCAATGCAATTATATGAGCATGGAAAATAAACTGGCATATTCTTTTTTTTTTTAATTTTATTTATTTATTTTTGACAGGCAGAGTGGACAGTGAGAGAGAATGACAGAAAGGTCTTCCTTTTGCCATTGGCTCACTCCCCAGTGGCTGCTGCGGCTGGCGCACTGCGCTTCCAAAGCCAGGAGCCAGGTGCTTCTCCTGGTCTCCCATGCGGGTGCAGGGCCCAAGGACCTGGGCCATCCTCCACGGCCTTCCCAGACCACAGCAGAGAGCTGGACTGGAAGAGGAGCAACTGGGACAGAATCCAGCGCCCCGACTGGGACTACAACCTGGTGTGCCAGCGCCACAGGTGGAGGATTAGCCTATTGAGCCGTGGTGCTGGCCAACTGGTGTATTCTTATAACGGAATGCAACACAATATTGAGAATGAATGCGTTACACATGCAACTACACAGATAACTATCCCCATATATGGCCTCACAACAGAAAGCAAATAACCAGAGTACAAAAGGGATAGTGAGTAACTCCAGTCCCATAAGGTAAGACACAGATTAAACATATTGTTTACTAATGCATATATTTGTTGTATTACAAAGGAAGGCAAAGACATCATTATCATTGCCAAGAATGTTGTCATCAGTTAGGAGTAGAGAGAGTTTTTAGTGATACATGATAAAATGGTTCTTTTTAAAATTTATTTTATTTTATTTATTTTTATTTTTATTAATATAAAGAAAACAGATTTTATGCATTCCGTAAGTAAATTTCCAAGAAAATAGCCACACTTCCCTCAATCCTCTGCCCCCTGCCCCCAACCCCCCTTTCTCCCTCCCCTCTCTGTAGCAATTTTTATAAAGCCATAATTTTAATAATCTATATCCACAGGCTTAATTTGCCACAAATCATAACATTCATGTAATATTAAAATAAAAAATGGATGGACCACCACAGTTCTATGAGAGTATAGACAAAAGCTAAAAATGAAAATCAAAATGACTACTTTGTTTCTACATATTACTGGGAAATAATTGTCTAAACATTAAGATTCTCCCAAATTAGACTTTAGGCTCCTTGTTGACTGACAAGGCATACTAAGCATTTGAATGTTAATTGTATTTCCTATAATATTTTAGTTAGCTCTGATGCTCCACATTTCAGAAAGTAACATGTAAATTTTGATGTTTAAAATTTTCAGCTCTTTTTAAATAATTTAGTTAGGTATTCCAACACACTTTGTTTTATCTCTGTAATGCACAAAGTGAAGGACTCTGCTACATAGCTTAACAGTTGATAATTTTGTATGCACATATAAGATGATACTAGCAGTTCATAGTAACAGCATACTATGAAAAACTATGCATGAATTTCAAATTTTGTTTGCAGCAAAATAAAATTATTTTTCAATTCCATTTCTGAGAAAGCTTTTGAAGCACCCTATATATGTATTGTGTTGATATGATTGGTAAGTGAAAAAATATTGTCACTAGTAAATATTTAAGCATTTTTCAACTTCAACAGTTTTGTTCTATGGTTTTCCATTAAAAAAAACCTCTTTCTCCTTCCCCCCAAAATATATTTTTATCTTTTTTGAATTCAGATCTTTTCTTGTGCCCCATATGATCCTCTTGTTTCTGTGCCAAATCACCACTCAACTATTTGTCTTTCATCCCAGATCCATGAATTTCAATTTTTATTTTATAAATATTTGTTTATTTATTTATTTGGAAGGCTGAAAGACAGAGAGATGGTTCACTGTGCAAATACACACAACAGGTGGAAGTCAAGCAGGCTGGAGCCTGGGACCTGGAAGTCAAATTAGGTCTCCAACTTTGGCATCATAGAGTAAACCACATTAACCATCATCTGCTGCCTCCCAGTGTGTCCATCAGCAGGCACCTGGAATCATAAACAGACTCAAACCCAGTCAATCTGATATGGTACACAGGTACCCCAAAAGTCATCTTTCTGTTGCACAAAATGATCAGCCCTTAAAAATTTCATTTATTATAGTATTTTTCAAAAATAGATTTGAGTTCCCCTTCTCCATGTACATATGTAGTACATTTTTTCTTATTTTGTTTTTACTTCATAATTCTTGCATAGTGGGGTTTATATTAGAGGGTTAAATAATCATATTGAAAAATAAAGAGATTTGTAAACTGTAGTCGTTAACATTAAAGGTTTGTAAAATCTGTGTCTAAAAGGCTTAAAGTACTTCATACTGTTCTCGGTTGTCCAGTACAGGCATGTTTTCCTATTAAAATATAATAGTATGAAAGTGTAAGTAAAGTGGTTCAATACAGCATTAGATGTTTAAATACTTTTTAATTGCTTGATAACTCATAGAGAATGTGATTAGGTATCATGGTACTATGGAGGCATTTTAAGTCACTGTAATACAGTCTCTTCAGTGGATTTGTTGAAAAATTTTGAATCAGAGTGTGGTTATGCATATATAGATGGGAACAAACAGATTAATTTTATTGGGAGAACCTCACTGTTATTTGATGGTCAATAAATACCATTTCCAATAGTCTTCATTCATCATTCATGTCCTTGACTTTTGGATTTCTTTTCATATTCTGAGGTACTTTTCCTCTAAACACATCTCTCTCTCTCTCTCTCTCTATCTCTCTCTCTGTACATATATGTGTATTTTAAATTGTTGAATTTTGTATCTCCATCCATTTTGTCTCTTCCACAATTTATTCCAACCTCAGATCAAGAAAAGAGCTAAGGTTCATAATTGATCTACATACATATAATTTCAAAAGCAACTGTAAGAAGACAGAATCAAAAGGAAGTGAGGAAACAGCCATCTTTATATTGCTTTAAATATTTTCAGAGGGGATATATCTCATTGTTACATAGGAAAGAAAATAGGAAAGGAAATTTTACAGGCTAAAGCTACATGAGACCGATTAGATTATGCAATGTGCCTGGGAACTTCCATAGAGACTTTGAGATTTGAGATTAAATCATGCATGGAGCCAATGGCTCTTTAGGAATAAGCCAATTACATTATTCACTGAGTGTGTTGATGACTTAAGAATTTTTTATGCTCTTACACTAATGAAGTTGCAGCACTATGTTATATTCTGAAAGGATATTAACTTCAATTAAAAATATCTATAATTTCATTTTAGAGGTGGAAAATAAATCAAATAAACTATTAAGTCATTTTAAAATAGATCTCATTTTATTTCTTAATATCAATTTAACTTTTATAAATTATTTGGGAATTATATGTACAGAAAATTTAAAAATGAGACTAACACTATTCATGGATTACAGAAACATTACCACAGTCTGTTCAATAATTAGAAAGCTAAATTACCCTAAACCAAAAAGGGCATTTACTTGCTAAAACTAAACAAAGAAGCATCTTGGTTAAAACTAAATAGCATCACTGAACAATGCTTGGCTGTTTAAGTAGAATTAATCAAGTGAACTGGTTTATTGAGTACAGAATATAAAATTTTTTGAAGTGGCTGATATATTTGTTGAAAGTTCAGTGACTAGCATCCACATTTTTATGACAATTAGGTAATGTCTTTCCTTTGAACTATAATTACTTTAATCACAACACCTAATGGTCCATACACTAATAAAAGTGATTATTTCAGGCATATTTCCTTTTGTTGTCATTTTTTTCATCCTTTACCTATTTTCTCTTCTAGAGTTATGAGCTCAATTTGAGGAATGAAACCAACATATATTTTCACATTTCCCCACATCTATCTGGTTTGTCTATAATAATAAGTATAATAATAATATAATAAGTATTGAAAATATATTTTACACTTATAGATGAATGAATGAGTGAATAATAGTTTGATAGCCAAAATACTATTAATATTTTTTCAGCACAAAATGAAAGAAAAATGTCATATCACACACAATTCACTTCAAAGTTTCTCACTTTCACATGTGTTTATCAAGGGCCACTATATTCTTCTAGATAAAACTATTGTAGTTTTATCAGTAACATTTAACACCATAAGACAGGTAAGGATATAATAACAAACATTTTTATGTAACATACATAGCAATAATATGAACTATTAGTGAAAGACTTTTGATATTATAACTCTCCAAATAATATATAGGAAAATTCTGAAGACATTATGGACAACTTTGTAAAATCTTATCACACAGTATAAGTTCTGCATCATATACCTAGTACTTTTTATCTAAGTTGATAGTTAATATATTATCTAAAATGACTTCTGAACCAAGAATTTAGGCTATTAAGGCAACACAATTCTGTAATCATATCTTTGTGTATATATTTTTTCTTTTCTTTTTTTTTTTTTTGACAGGCAGAGTGAACAGTGAGAGAGAGAGAGAGAGAGAGAAAGGTCTTCCTTTGCCATTGGTTCACCCTCCAATGGCCGGCACACCGCGCTGATCCGAAGCCAGGAACCAGGTGCTTCTCCTGATCTCCCATGCAAGTGCAGGGCCCAAGGACTTAGGCCATCCTCCAGTGCACTCCCAGGCCACAGCAGAGAGTTGGACTGGAAGAGGAGCAACAGGGACAGAATCCGGCGCCTCAACCGGGACTACAATCCTGTGTGCCAGCGCGGAGGATTAGCCTATTGAGCAGCGGTGCCGGCTTGTGTATATATTTTTTAAAAATATTTTATTTATTTGAGAGGTAGTTACAGAGAGAGGGAGAAACAGAGAGAGAGAGAGAGAGATCTTCCATCCACTGGTTCACTCCTCAAATGCTACAATGGCGAGAGATGATGGATCTGACCTCAGGAGCCAGGAGCTTCTTCTGGGTCTGCAATGGGGATGCAGGGGCCCATGCACTTAGGCCATCTTCTACTGCTTTCCCAGGCTATAACAGAGAACTGGATGGGAAGAGGAGCAGCCTGGACTCGAACTAGTGCCTAAACGGGATGCCAGTGCTGCAGGTGCCTATTGTGCCTATTATGCCACAGTGCTGATCCCTTTATGTATATTTTTCTTGAAATGTAACCATTGGTGCATTTTTCCCAGATCAGCAGTATCTATTTGCATTTGAAGTGAAAATTTAACAAATTATAGTCAATGAGGGATTTGACAAAGCACAATAACTGGAAATTGCCAATAATCTGTTACTAATTTGTATTAGAAAAGAAAAATGAGCTAAGTCATTGAATGTATTTAAAAATGAATTGCAGTCAGTATATATTGTAGTTAACAGAATTACAGGCAAGGAATCATAAAAAGGTTAATAATACAAAATTCAAAGCAGACAAAATTCTTCATGGAATTTATAAGAAGATTTTCAAATAGTTATAAGGAAGTTCATTGCTTTAGGAAATTTATTGTATTTATTGAATCTGGATTAAATTCAGATTATGTAAAGATTTTTTTTGTGAAAGTAAAGGATAAGGTCATTTACCTGAGTTTTCATATCCTATCTCAAACACTACTAAAGCATTCTTGTAATAATTGTAAAGGTATAGCAAGCCAATTTCTCATATTTTTATAAAACACCATATAAAAAAGGAAAAATTAAGCTTATAGAACAGAGGAAATATTTACCAATTGTTTCCTTCAACTGTTCAGTACTTAGGAATAGCTGATTTGTTCAATTATAGGTTGAATTGGCAAGTTTTGTTCAATCTATGCTTCATGACAAATAATAACTTTATAACATTTCTTCTCCCTAAGTGATATTAGAATCTCACTTTAAAAAATATTTACTTGAAAGGCTGAGTGAAAGAGATAAAAAAGGAAAGACAGAAAGAACAGAGAGGGTGGGGACAGAGGTAGAGATAGCTTCTATCTGCTGGTTTTCTACCCAGTTGCTAAAGTTGGGGAAAACTGAAGCCAGGAACCTGAAACTTCATTTGGGTCTCCCATTTGGATGGCAAAGGGCCCAAGCACTAACGTCATAATCCACAGTGTTTTCTGGCCCATAGTACAGAGCTAGCTCACAAATGACTCATCTGGAACTCAATTGGTGTTCCGTATTGGGATGCTGACATTATACGCAGTGGCTTAAACCACTGTAACACAGCGCCACCCCTAGAATACCACTTCATAGTCCCAGAAAACCACAATCAGCTCCCCAAATATAAACTGATACCAAACAGTTTCACAGGAATGATTTCTACCCTTCTCAATTACAGTGATACTTTTCTAAAGTGCAATTTTCTTCTCTGTAATATTTAATATTAAATTAGAAAGTCAAAAGTCAAATTTCAAAAAGATGTTGGAGGCATTTCACGAACATCCAAGTTGTATAAGCTTTCTGCAGATTCCCTATTCAATTTGAATTGTGAATTGACATTATGCAACAGCAGGGTAAGTCACTGCTGCAACACCAGCATCCCATACCTGAGTGCCAATTCTTGTCTGCGCTACTACCTGCTTTCAATCCAGCTTCCTGCTAATGAACCTGCAAAGCCAGAAGAAAATAGCTCAACTAGTGGGGGCCTTACCACGTAATTGATAGCACTGGATGGAGTTCTAGACTTTTGGCTTCAACATGTCCCAGCCCCAATTATTGAGGGCATTTGAAAAATGAACCAATGGATGAAAGATTCTCTCTCTCTCTCTCTCTCTCTCTCTCTCTCTCTTGCTCTTTCTTTCAAATAAATAAACCTTTTTTAAATACTTTAATGGTATTTGAGTAGTCACTCAGTGCAAAGTATATATTTACATAAATTATTAACTATTAGTATATTCAAGAAAAAGTCTTTTATAATTGAATAGCAAATTGTTTAGACAAACAGAAAGTGTTGACTACTTTCCACCTGGACAACAACCAGAGATCTTTATTTGTGACTATCAGAGTATTGTGATGGGGATATGAAGATGTATAGCATAATAAACCAGGAGTACCTTAAAGGAAATTGAAACAAGTGGAGGATTTATTAACAAAAAAGGAGCAATCCGCATAAGCTCCATGGACACAAGGGTAATTGATGTTAGAGACCAGAGGCAGGAGGTAGCATGGGCTCATTGGCAAAGGTACCATTTTGGGGCAAAGGTTCTGCCTAGGACATCACATCTTGTTTGAATTGTAATCTTAAGGAATGCTGAAGATCAGCTGATAGATCTCTGTGTGATTGGGAAGGCAAGCACAGCAGGGGGTGCTTGTAGAACGGAAAGGAACCTCTTGTGGTGTATTAGAGCGCACTTTTCCCAGACAGGCAGGCATGAGTTCTCAACATGCATAACTTCACACTTTCAGTAATTTTGTCAGAAAATGACAGGAATGATTTTATCTTGATATCATCAACATTCACAATATCAACTACACATAGCGATCCCTCATGGCTCCTAATTCCAAGCTCTGAATTTGAAGTACAGTTTAAACGAGCAACAACATTTTCACAGCTTTCAATTGCATCTAAATGCATTCATTCAGCACATGGGCATATGTATGCTTTGATTTTTTTTTTGTCAATGCAAAAAAAAAAAAAAACAGGCTCTGAAAAATAGTTAATGCAATTTTATTTAGGGAAAAAATGAGTGACCTAGATCCAAGAGACTCTTGTCTAAGAAAGTTTTACAAAATCCTTTATTTACTTTTTTATTTGTTTGAAAATGAGAGAGATACAGACACAGACAGAGAGAGGTAGGCAGATTTCCCATCAATTAGTTCACTCTTCAAATGCCCATAAAATGCAGGGCTGGGCCCAACTGAAGCCAGGAAGAGAGAACTCAATTTGGGTCTCCCACATGGATGGCAGGGGTCCAAATACAGGAGCATCATCTGCTTGCAACCAAGTATTGCCTGCTTGCAGAAAGCTGGAATCAGTCTCAGAGTTGAGACTCCAACCCTGGCACTCTAATACTGTCCCAAGCGGTGAGTCCTAGGAAGTACTTCAGGGTGGTCAAATTTTAGGCAGAATGTCTATTTCCATGACAAGGAATTTTAATTATACAGCGAGCATATGTTGATTGGGACCAAAAAGGCAGGCGTTAGGTAAGCAGAGGTGAATTTCTCACAGGTTGGAAATAACTGTGTTCAGGACACGGTTGGTTACCAACATCTTCAGAGACAGGGTAAGCTGAAGTTAAGAATATTTCAGGGAATAGAGAAAAATATATACATGAAGACATAAGTTTGTTCCAGGTGTGAAGGATGAAGAAACTCCATGTGCGCATCACCAAAGTCAGTTTGATGTGATGAGATTTTTTTTGAGGTTTATTTATTTATTTGAAAGTCAGAGTTACATAGAGAGAGAGAAGGAGAGGAAGGGAGAGAAAGAGAGAGAGGGGAGAGAGAGAAAAATAGGTCTTCCATCCATGGGTTCACTCCCTAACTGACCGCAACAGGAGGAGCTGTGCAGATCCGAAGCTGGGAGCCAGGAGACAGGCGCTTCTTCCAGGTCTCCCACGCGGGTGCAGGGGCCCAAGGACTTGGGTCATCTTCTACTGCTATCCTAGCCACAGCAGAGAGCTGGATCTGAAGTGGAGCAGCCAGGACTGGAACCAGCACTCATATGGGATGCTCACACTGCAGGTGTCAGCTTTACCCCCTAAGCGCTGGGCCCTGAGGTGAAAAGATTAGCAGCTCTGATTGGACACTACTCAAACAGGACTCAACAGATGATTCTCCTGAAGATTTTGTAAGCTTTTTAGAGGAACTTTGTTCTCATTATGAATAATAAAATATTAATAAGATAATAACTAGCAAGGCAGGTTTCACTGAATGAGAAAAACTAACCTCAAATAAAAAAGAAAAAGTGAAATATAATCTTTATTTTTTTAATTTATTTATTTCTTTGAAAGACAGAATAAAAAAGAGAGAGAGAGAAAGAGAGAGATAGGGAGAGAGAAAGAATCTCCCATCTAGTAGTTCATTCCCCAAACAGCTGTAATAGCCTCAGTTGCGCCAGACTGAAGCTAAAGCTTGGAATTCCTTTTTTGTCTCCCATGTTGATGGTGGGATGCAAATACATGAACCATCTTCCACTGCCTTCCAGGAAACAGCAGCAGGGACTCAGAACACTGTAGTGATTTAGGATGTTGGTGTTACATGCAGTAGCTTAATTTGCTGTGCCATGACTCCAGACCCAATAATTCTGATTTCCATTTTACCAATGCGTATGTCACCAGGTTCACCCCACACTTCACTTACACTAACAGCTCTCTCTTCATATGCCTTCCCATTTTCACCCCTCTCTTCTCCAAATATACAATCACACACACAAATATATTTAATCTATACAGTCCCTTATCAATCTATATCAAAGAATATAAATCTCTCCACTATAGTCTCCGAATGTGAGAAATTTTCTTCCATCATTTTCTAGTTGCCCCTTCAATCAAATAATACATTTTAAGTTAAACAAGTTAAATAATATGGTTAAGCTAAATAAACTTTCATGTAAATAGTTGGATCTCTCAATCAGCATATATAGTTATGTGTTTTATGAATTTTAAACTAATAATATAAGTAATCTGTATGTTCATTTATTCAATAGTGATATATGTATGGTGATATTATGTGTGTGTGTGTGTGTGTGCTCTATATAACCAGCTCTAACCACCAATTCTAGCAGCAATTTTAATCACATTTGACTGCTTAGATTCATACCTTCATCAGAGAAGGTGCTCAGTAAATAACGACTGGATAAGTGGATGTGTGTATAAAGGCAAGTCAGCTCCTCTACCTACCAGCTGAACTACTTGGAAGTGGTTACTCACTTGTTTACTCATTGTAAAAAGAGAACATGGGAGTAACAACACACGAGGTTTTTAGAAGTTTTATGTAAGATTACATAATTACACAAACCTAGAGGTGTTGTTCATACATATCAGTGAAAATGGCACCCCCTAAAATTATATTTTTTTATTTTATTTTTTTAACTTTTATTTAATGAATATAAATTTCCAAATACAGCTTATGGATTACAATGGCTGTCCCCCCATAACGTCCCTCCCACCCACAACTATCCCCTTTCCCACTCCCTCTCCCCTTCCATTCACATCAAGATTCATTTTCAATTCTCTTTATATACAGAACATCAGTTTAGCATACATTAAGTAAAGATTTCTACAGTTTGCTCCCACACAGAAACATAAAGTGAAAAACACTGTTTGAGTACTAGTTATAGCATTAAATCTCAATGTACAGCACACTAAGGACAGAGACCCTACATGAGGAGTAAGTGCACAGTGACTCCTGTTGTTGACTTAACAACTTGACACTCTTGTTTATGGCATCAGTAATCACCCTAGGCTCTTGTCATGAGCTGCCAAGGCTATGGAAGCCCCTGAGTTCATTGACTCTGATCATATTTAGACAAGGCCATGGTCAAAGTGGAAGTTCTCTCCTCCCTTCAGAGAAAGGTACCTCCTTCTTTGATGATCCGTTCTTTCCACTGGCATCTCACTCGTGGAGATCTTTCATTTAGGTTTTCTTTTTTTCCCCAGAGTGTCTTGGCTTTCCATGCCTGAAATACTCTCATGGGCTTTTCAGCCAGATCCGCATGCCTTAAGGGCTGATTCTGAGGCCAGAGTGCTGTTTGGGACATCTGGCATTCTATGGGTCTGCTGTGTATCTCCCTTCCCATGTTGGATCATTCTCTCCCTTTTTGATTCTATCAGCTAGTATTTGCAGACACTATTCTTGTTTATGTGATCCCTTTGGTTCTTAGTCCTATCATTATGATCAATTGTGAACAGAAATTGATCACTGGGACTGGTGAGATGGCATTGGTACATGCCACCTTGATGGGATTGAATTGGAATCCCCTGGTAGGTTTCTAACTCTACCGTTTGAGGTAAGTCAGCTTGAGCATGTCCCGAATTGCACCTCTCTTCCCTCTCTTATTCCCACTCTTATATTTAACAGTGATCACTTTTCAGTTAAGTTTCAGCACTTAAGAAGAATTGTGTATTGATTACAGTATTCAACCAAAAGTATTAAGTAGAACAAACAAAAAAAATACTAAGAGGGATAAAATATTAAGTTGTTCATCAACAGTCAGGGCGAGGGCTGATCAAGTCACCGTTTCTCCTAGTGTTCATTTCACTTTAACAGGTTTCCTTTTTGGTGCTCAGTTAGTTGTCACCTATCAGGGAGAACAAGTGGTATTTGTCCCTTTGGGATTGGCTTATTTCACTCAGCATAATGTTTTCCAAATTCCTAACAGGGATCACTTTTCAGCTAAAATTTAAACACCTAAGAATAATTGTGTGTTAATTAGAGTTCAACCAATGGTACTAGAACAAAAAAATATACTAAAACCCCCTATAATTTTAAAATATGTTTGTTAGATTAAATAAGTTGGAAGTAATATATTTAAAAGAACATTCAGTACACAATAGACTTGTTATTATTTACTTATTAAGCTGTTTCATTTTCATTGAAAGATACAGTGTCTTAATTTATGATTAATATAATGAACTATCATGTTATTTATTCTATTATTTTGCTTCCATTTTGTAATTTCAGTATAACTATTATCCAACATAATAATATTTGTTAGGAGAGTATCAGAATTGGGACATATATTAAGGATAGTATATTCCATCTCTAGCAACTACAGAGTTCTACATGAACCATGTTGTGCCTAAAGAATTTTGGCCTTGGGGCTGGCATTCTAGAGTAGTGCATTAAGCTGCCACCTGTGATGCTGTTATCCCACATGCGCACAGTTTGTGTTCCAGCTGTTCCATTTCCAATCCAGCTCCCTGATAATGTGCCAGGGAAAGCAGCTGAAGGTGGCCCAAGTGCTTGGGCCCCTGAACCCACGTGGGAGATTCAGAAATAGCCCCCGGCTTTGGTCTTGCCTAGCTCTGGCAGTTACAGCTTTGTAGGTGGGGGTGGGGTGAACCAGATGATGGAAGGTATCTTTCTCCCTCTTTCGCTCTCTTTATCTCTCTCTATCTCTTTCTCTCTCTCTCTCTCCCCATCTCCAGTCTCCTTCTTTGTAACTCTGCTTTTCAAATAAAAAAAAATCTTTTTTAAAGAATTTTGCTCTTATTCTTTTTTATTTTTATTTATTTGAAAGACAGAGTTACAGAGAGAGGTAGAGACAGAGAGCGAGAGAGAGAGAGGTCTGCCATTCACTGGTTCACTCCCCAGATGGCTGCAATGGCCTGAGCTGCATGGATCTGAGTCAGGAGCCAGGAACTTCTTCCAGGTCTCCCAGGTGGGTACAGAGGCCCAAGGACTTGGGCTGTCTTCTACTGCTTTCCCAGACCATAGCAGAGAGCTGGATCAGAAGAGGAGCAGCCAGAACTAGAACCGGTGCCCATATGGGATGTCAGTGCTTCAGGCCAGGGCTTTAACCCACTGAGCCACAGCGCTGGCCCCTTGCTCTTAATTTTTCAAGACTGTTGGAATTTACTGGAAATGATGCTGACTTGGATTATTTTTATTTTTTTCTCATCAGCTTGTTTTATTCTATCATGATTCATAAAGATGAAGAAAGAGGAAATAGCAAGTATAAAAGGTAAGTTTCTTTTTTCTGGGAGTTTATTTAAATGTAAATTTGTTGTCAGACAGACAACTCCTACTTCTGCACACCTGTTCTTAATATATGCTGTGTTGTTGTTAGATTTGGTAGCAAAATATGCCATTTCCAATAGCTGAGTTAATTACAAACATGATAAATACAGAATGGACAAGCATATCAGTTTTTTTATGAATATTTTGAGTTTATGCCTATTTTCAAATACAAAGTGCCAACAGCATTCCCAATTATTTTCACAAATGTATAATTTTGATGATAAGTTATACGGTTATCTTAATTACCAAAGGACTTTCATATTTTGTATAACCACTTAACTTAGAAGCATATTGGTTGAAAATCAAATAAACTCAATTTGAATTATCTTAGAAGATTTTTAACTCTTAAATCTGAATGACAGGAAACTTTGGAGTTCAGTTTTTGCCAAAACTGACTCATATTACACTATCATATATACATATATTAGGTATTCCAAGCAGAAACTTAAACTTTCTTTAATTGTCAGTTTTTTAGAACTTTTGTGATATCTTATGAATCATGATTATGGTATTTCTTTACTTAATGAATAATTTAGTCAAGTATTTTCTTTTTTAAAAGTTTGTATTTATTTACTTGATAGGTAGAGTTACAGACAGTGAGAGAGAGAGACAGAGAGAAAGGTTTTCCCTCCGTTTGTTCACTCCCCAAATGGCCGCAATGACTGGAGCTGCACCAATCTGAAGCCAGGAGCCAGGTGCTTCTTCCAGGTCTCTCATGCAGGTGCAGGAGCCCAAACACTTGGGCCATTTCTACTGATTTCCCAGGCCATAGTAGAGAGCTGGACTGGAAGAGGAGCAAATGGGATTAGAACCCGGTGCCCACATGGGATGCTGGTGCCACTGGAGGAGGATTAACCTAGTGTGCCACTGTGCCTGCCCCATTAGTCAAGTATTTTCAAAGAGCAGCTTGGCACTTTAATCCACTCGTTGACAAGAATTCTAACTTTGTTATCCACAAAGTAAATACTATTCAAGAAAGTAAGCATTCGCAAAAAAATTTTACTTGATTTTGGCTTATAATAACAATCTCTTCATCTACCTCTCTCTTTTTCTCTCCTTGTATATTTACTTGTGCATATATGTACACACCAGCGCAGAATGATTAGGCACACACAAAGCAATTATAAAATTTAGATACATCCTGATAAAAAGACAGTCTCAACCAATATAAGAGGACTGAAATACAGAGTGGAATTACAGTAGAAATTATGTATACATGTATGTATATAGCTAAATGTATTTCAGAAATACATACAACAGTTAATAACCATAGTCCCCCTGTTTTATAATAGATCACTGACTTTTTTCTTTCAAAGAAACTGAAGTTTTGTATCCTTTTACAAGCATCTTCTCCCTTATCCCAAAGTATAGTAACCACTATTCTACTCTTCACTTCCATCCTTTCATTCTTAATATTCCAGATATAAATTTAATTCAGCCATTCTACAGTGTATACATATGTCAAAATGTCATGTGGTACATGATGTGTATATATATATATCATATATATAATACATCATATATCATATATATGTATAGCATCTATTTGTGGACTAAAATGCATAAATGTGGAGGTTTTGTACATATTTTAAATAAGATAAAAATGTAAAATATATTTATAAATATAGACATGTACACCATATATATATTTTACAAATACACACACATATAATTGTCACACATAGTGATTTACAAAAACAAGAAAAGTAAAATTTTGAAGAGGAAATGTGCCACTTGTAAAAAGCATGATAATTACTTAACTAAAATCTTTGAGTGCAAATATGTTTCAGAATAAAATCATTTCCACCCATCAAAGATAAATTCAAAGATAGATTTCATACTGTATAACACTTCCAGTGGTTCTTTTGGTAGCATATTCTAATAAAATAATCAGTATGAATATTCACTGTGAGGGTGACAGACTAAATACCACAATGTCGCCCCATCATTCACATCAGAACTGACTGCCAGTAAAGCTGCAGCAAACTTGATGCTGTATGGATCAGGATTTTGGACCTGTAGTCCAGCAAGCACAGAATTGGAATCAATTCTCTTCTGACTGACCCTCTGCATGCAACAGGCTTTCTCTACAGTGTTGGGGAATTTATCAGTTGTCTTGACATCCCATTTGAACAAGAGACGGATTACAACTTTACAACATCAGAAGTATGGTCATCCATCATTCCATGCATCAGAGACTTTTGCATTTGAAAGGCTCTGTAGTATTATAGCGTCTAAAATGTGTAGCGTCCTTTGGTTTAGAAGACAATATTGGGTTAGAAATTTATTCCTTTCTTGTTCAATCACTATCTTTTTAAAATCTGCTTCCACATGTTCAAAAATTGAAAACCAATATGACCTAGAATATATTAAAAATATGTCTTTCAACAGTCATACACTAAGAAATTCATATAAAATATTTTCAATTAGGCTCAATTCTTTGCCTATAAATGCTCATTAATGGTAATAGGACCTGACAACTGATGGGCACATATTTTTGTGGTTGAAAGAATAAAACATTTTTCCAAATAATACTTTTTAAGGAATATAAATTTTTAATTTAACAAAAGTTTGTCAATTCATCTGTTACACAAGCACCTTATGTAAATACAGTTAGTTTATAGCAATGTCTAATGAATTTATACTAATTCAGGCAGTGTGTCGATAACTGTGTATAATTATATCAAATTGACAATAACAGAAACAGCAGATGTAGAGGTGACTTTAATATTCCTGTTTTACATATGAGAAATGGAGGTTTTAATAGGTGAAACAATTTGCACAAAAATCGCAGAGATGACACGAGGTAGAGGTAGGATTCTGACTCCAGCAACAGGTGTTCTCAACCACTGAAACAATAACCATGCTTGAAAAAAGTCTCCTTTAGGAATTTTTTCTGCTACTGTGGAGACACAAGGTGCCGATATGCTTGACACTCACCATAAGGGATTTGATTCCGATACAGCAAGACTTTCAAACAGAGAGTGCTGCGAGAGAACCCCTGCGGTCACATTTTCTGAGCTGTCTTGAGAAGATCCTCAGTAGCAAACAGGCACAGTGTCCTTTCACAGTTTTTTTATGTACTCTGGCAAAAGAAATCTTGAGAAAAAAGGATAGCAAAACACACTGAAATAGGTTATAATCACACAGAGTTTTACAAGATAATGCAGCTTTGTAAATCTTACTTTCTCTTTCCTAGCATTTACTAGAGCTACTGTTCTAGTCTCTAGAAATAAAAAAAAAAAAAACTTTTATTTTACATTTTGATTACTGTCACTAAAATAACATGGTTTCCTTCAACTTTTAATTATAAAATCCTCTATCTCTTTATATAAGAGACATAATTCACGATTGGAGTAATTTGAAATAAATCAAACTTTCGAGGATCAGATTTTAAAGGCAATTGTAAAGCACGTGAGGTAAAAAATGTTAAAAGCATGCCAAATAAAATGAGTGACTACAGTGATGTTAGAACAAACTGAAAAGGAAAACTTGATTTTGTCACTCAACCTACTGCTGCATTATGTAATACTTCATTCTATCTACAGCAATTCAAAAGTCAGAGAGATAACACTCATTTCAATTCATGCCCTAAAGGTGGACACATGTTTTCATTTTGCATATTATTAAAAAATACAACAAATCTGTCAGAGACTCCTGCATCACTTAGATTATTTGGTTATTATGAAGGAAAAAAAAGTTAACTCCTATTAACTGAAGCAAAAGGGAAATTTATTGAAAGCTGCTTGCTGTGCTGTTAGTAATGATGACGTTGATTCTAGGAAAGGCTCACGGGAGTAAATGGAAGACTGAAACCTAGATTTTATGAGACAGGAACCAGGCCATTCCATATATTCCAGAAAATTGAGTTGGATGCCAACTCTACAATGAATAATATCTAACCATTTTTCATGTGCCACTACTTCATTCTATTGACGATTGAAAGGAAAGAAACAGAACCACACACATACAAATAAATAAATCCACTCATGGTGGACAGGTGTTTAAAGGAATTAGTCTATAAATATAGAAGCCATACTGACCCCAAAATATCTATGTATATGCACGGTGCCATTTCAACATGTCAGTTCTTGAAAAACACAAAGTATGTGCCTATGATATTAAATATAACACTTTTATAAAAATATATATATTGAGATTTGACTTTTAAGTAGTTTTGGAATCTTACTTCTAAAAAAAAAAATACTCATTTAGTTATATTGTGCCAAATTCCTTTTCCCTCTATCCTGTCATTCTATGACAGAATTTACCCTAACATTCAAAGAAAAATGGCACAATGTATAATAACCTACTTCATCCTCCCTCTTTAAAAGCAAACTCTGTACTTTGCTCAGAAAACTTTGACCCATCAACTATGTAATTTCTAGGTATCAATTCTATGCAATGACTGAATAAATGAATTGGAATACAGTGGGCGGTTTTCCTTCAGGGCTATTAAGGATGGCCTGCAGACACATTATCCACTTTCAAACTCAAAAAAATATGTCTTATATGGAGAGCAGCTTTTATGGCTAAAATATCCAAACTGAAGAGATGTCTATCTACAACAGGGAAATTTTCAGGGGGAACTGGCTCATTGGTATTCTAATTACAGGCCAGCTAAATGACCCATCTCTAATAATTACCCCTGGAATTTAGGATCATGTAAATGAGATCTGCCTTCTCCAAAGCCCACATCAGTGTGTTAATTTTTTTTTCAGCCTAGTCAAAGTTAAAAAAAAAAAAACTAACATGTTATGGAACATGGCCATTTTTAAAAGTGTTATGAGTGCCTCTGTGACTTCTGATTTCTCTCCTTAGGATTATGGCTAAACTAAACATTCTAGGTGAAATGAAAGTTGTGATGTCAACTATGTATGTAACGAAAATGACAATACCCATATTAAAGGTGTTACAATATGACAGATATTTGATAACAACCATAAAGACATTATTATTAAGTCTGGTTTATGGAAGAATCATGTTCTGGTTTTTCATTTTAAACTTTACTATGTGTTAAATTTGCATATTAGAAAGAGTATGATGTGAACTTAAAAATCATAGTTTTCTTTCAATAGAGTAATAGTATTATTAGAAATAGAATATTATATACAATACTGTTGTATATATATCAAGGAATGATATTTTATAAAATGATATTTTATATAATTAGGCCAACGATGCATACAAGAAAACTGAACTGAAACCTGTAATTCATTGACTAAGACTACATACTTGATATGATTAAAAAAGATTTAACCCCAATGTTTTGATTCTTGTAAAATGGTTGGAACTGGAGGACATCGTGTTGACTGAAATGAGCCAGTGTAGAAAGCAAATATCATAAGTTTTCCCTTGTGTGCACAAGCAACAACAACAACAAAGCAATGCTCAGCTGTATCAGTTCTACTTACAAATGCAGAGTGCTGTTTAATTTTCTTTTAAAACTTTATCAAACAATTAATAGGAATTGTATGCTGCTGTAGTGGTAATGATTTTGAGACAATTTAAAATAATTATTTTACTTGAATGACATTGCATATCTCTTCAGCCAATTATTGTTTATAGCCTTTGCTTGTTTTCTTGCTGGACCGTTGACTTTTGATTTTTCATTTGGAGAACTCTTTATGTAGTAGTGCCAATAAGCCTTTGACTATAATTTAAATTAAAAATATAATATCTCAAAAAAGATAAATAAAACATTAAGTTATAAAGAGAATTTAGTGATTGGTAAAGTTAGGATTCAGATTTTTAATGTTACAAATGCTGTTACTTTATTTTTTGCTACATTTTCTTTAAACATGGATATATAGCATATTTTTCTTCCATATTAATATTGGATTTCATGTATTAACCAAAATATTACATATTTAAAAAATATATTACATGAGGCTGGCGTTGTGGTAGGTAAATCCACAGCCTGCATGCCAGCATCCCCTATGGGCACCAGTTTGAGTCCTGGCTGCTCTTCAGCTGATCCAACTCTCTGCTATGGCCTGGGAAAGCAGTAGAAGATGACCCAGTCCTTGGGCCCCTGAACCTACCTGGGAGACCCAGAAGAAGCTCCTGGCTCCTAGCTTCAGATCAGTGCAGCTCCGGGTGTTGCAGCCATCTGGGGAGTGAACCAGCAGATGGAAGACCTCCCTCTCTGCTTCTTCTTCTTTCGCTTTCAAATAAATAAATCTTTAAAAATATACATTACAGTTACCTACGTTTGTAACTCTAGTCACAGTCTTGCTCCCAGTCCACAACAGGGGCAACCTCAACTGTTTGGGAGTTTGTCCTCCCAGGCCACTATACCCTAAAGATAACACCAAGGGTTGGCTTTGTGGTTTAGGGGGGGAGGCTGCTGCCTGTCTGACATCTCATATCAGAGCAACAGCTCGGGTTCTGTTGCTTTGCTTCAGATCCAGCTCCCTGCTCATGTTCCTGAGAAGGTGGAAGAAAGAACAAGTACTTGGGCTCCTGCAAGCCATGTGGGAGATATGGAAGGCATTTCTGGCTGTGCTACAGCCCGGTCCAGTCCTGGCATTTGCAGCCATTTGAGGAGTGAACCAGTGGCTGGTAGATTGTTTTTTCTCTCTGTCTTTCCATCTCTCTTTCTCACTCTGCCTTTCAAGCAGATAATAAACTTCAAAAAGGTATACCAATTGGCTCCACAATATAACTTCATTCATTAATCCCGGACAAATCCTACACCTTCAATTACAAATTTTTACCTGTAAATACAGAAATTTGCCTCCAATTACAGATTTCTCAAAAAGACTAATAATTTCTTATTTCCTGTAGTCCATGACTTTGTATTTGTATATGTGAGGGTATCTAAAAGGATGATGGGAAATATGCACAGATTTAAAGAGCTTTTACACTAAAGATAATTAACTTTGAATTTCATTTCCACAGACATTTTGAAATACTTTCATGTTTTCCTCTCCTCCTATGATGTATAGGAACCACCCGCATTTCTTTGTAAAACTACGCTACTTATTTCTGCAGTGCACAGCATTGCCATTCACACACTCATAATAGAGATTGTGGTGTTGTGTTCCCCTTTACTCCATCTCCATTTTCCTCTCTTCTTCATAATGTGGTGTATCGCAGATTTCAACTGTGATTTGTCAGGTAAGTGTGATGCAGTTGGGGAGGTTAGGAGTTTCGATGATGGATGAGTATTTTGTGGAATGATGATAATCTAACCTATGTAAGGAAAAAGAAAAAAAAAACTGTATAGAGAGGAGATCAAAATGGAAAACATTAGTGTCAAGAAACTGGAGCCATGGGAGATCAAAAATTGTTTTAATCAGCAAAGAATAAAATAACAGCAGATTATCAGAACAGGACAATATAATTGCCAGTATGGAGAAAGCACAACACTTAATAATAGCAAAGTGTGAAGCTGAAAAACAATGAAGTGTAGGGATGAAGAATGTTAAATGGCAGAACATTGTGGTTGAACAGTAATGAGTAACTATGATATGAAGAAATGTTCTTCAAAAGTGAAAAATAAATGAAGATTTCTCAAACAACAATCAAGGAAATTCATGGACAGTGTTAAATAAATTTCTTCAGACAGAAACTGAAAGATTAAGTCGGGAAAATTACACCTACATAAAGAAAGGAAAAGCATTGCAGAAAGAATAAATCATATTAAAGTATCTTGTGTTTTTTTATTTGTAAATTGTATAAAATATTTTAGATTGGTGAGAGTAATAATATCAATGTTATATTGAGTAATGAAAATTAATAGTAGCACCACAAGGAATAGGACCGAGAAATTAGGAACACTCATTTATAAAAGGCTTTGCGCTGCAAATGAAAAGAAATGCTGTAATTTGGTGGCAGACTTATACTAGTTAAAATGTGTATTGCAAAATGTAGGGAAGCCTTCTCCAGATATTAAAAATAAATATAATTTTTTAAACTTTTATTTAATAAATATAAATTTCCAAAGTACAACTTATGGATTATAGTGGCTTCCTCCCCATAACTTCCCTCCCACCTGTAACCCTCCCCTCTCCCGCTCCCTCTTCTATCCCATTCACATCAAGATACATTTTCAATTATCTTTATATACAGAAGATCAATTTACTATATATTAAGTAAAGATTTCATCAGTTTGCACCCACACAGAAACACAAAGTATAAAGTAGTGTTTGAGTACTAGCTATACTGTTAATTCAAATAATACAACACATTAAGAACAGAGATCCTACATGGAGAGTAAGTGCACAGTGACTCCTGTTGTTGACTTAACAATTGACACTCTTATTTATGGTGTCAGTAATCACCCGAGGCTCTTGTCATGAGTTGCCAAGGCTATGGAAGCCTCTTGAGTTCGCCAACTCTGATCTTATTTAGACAAGGTCATACTCAAATTGGAAGTTCTCTCCTCACTTTAGAGAAAGGTACCTCCTTATTTGATGGCCCATTCTTTCCACTGAGATCTCACTCACAGAGATCTTGCATTTAGGTCATTTTTTTTTCCAGAATGTCTTGACTTTCCATGCCTGAAATTCTGTCATGGGCTTTTTAGCAGGAACCAAATTCCTTAATGGCTGATTCTGAGGCCAGAGTGCTGTTTAGGACATGAGACATGGAATCAACCTAAATGCCCATCAACAGAAGACTGGATAAAGAAATTATGAGATATGTACTCTATAGAGTACTATACAGCAGTAAAAAAACAATGAAATCTGGTCATTTGCAACAAAATGGAGGAATCTGGAACATATCATGCTGAGTGAAATAAGCCAGTCCCAAAGGGACAAATATCATATGTTCTCCCTGATTGGTGACAACTAACTGACCACCAAAAAGGAAACCTGTTGAAGTGAAATGGACACTATGAGAAACAATCACTTGATCAGCCCTTGTCCTGAGTGTTTAGGAACAACTCACTACTTTATTCCTTTTAGTATTTGTTTGTTCTACTTAATACCATTGGTTGAACTCTTTAATTAACACACAATTATTCTTAGGTGTTTAAGTTTAACTGAAAAGTGATCCCTGTTAAATATAAGAGTGGGAATAAGAGAGGGAGGAGATATACAGTTCGGCACATGCTCAATCAGACTTACCCCTAATGGTAAAGTTAGAAACGTGCCAGGGGATTCCAATTCAATCCCATCAAGGTGGCATGTACCAATGCCATCTCACTAGTCAAAGTGATCAGTTTCAGATCATAATTGATCATAATTATAGGACTATGAGTCAAAGGGTTCACATAAATAAGACTAGTGTCTGCTAATACTAACTGATATAATTAAAAAGGAGAGAATGATCCAACATGGGAAGCGGGAAACACAGAAAACTCACAGAAAAATAAATATAATTGATATTCTGAGAGGAGATAAAGTGAGATTACAAAATATTCACTTAAGCCAGTGAAGGAAGAAAATGTGGAAAAATGAAATATTCCATAAATAAAAATAGTTATAAAAGTGATAATTATTCAACTATAACAGTAGCCACCTTAAGTATTAATTGCCAGGGTGGAGAGAACAAGGCAAATTTTGCAATTATTTTAAGAAGAACTCTACCTCAGATATAAAGACCTAGGTGATTAACTGCTAAGCAATAGAGACAGACTTGGACAGCACCTTATTGAGAATTGGAGTTGTAATAGTTTCATAGAATACTTCAGAAAAAGTTGATCAGCATGGATAAAGGGACATTAAATAGTGATAGAAAAGTCAGTTTTCCAATATTTCATAATAATCTTAAACACAGATGCACATAACAACTAAGCAAAAAAATAAAATACACAATTAATAATAACTACGTGGATTGACAAGTATAATTGCATGCTTTATTCAACAATCTGCTCTCAATATGAAAAGTAAGAAAAATAGTTAATAAAAAGTAAATCACGTCTTCACATATGATATCATCGTCTATGTACACAGGACAAAGTTAGAAAATACACTCCGAAACTAAGAACTAATATAAGAATTGATATAGAAATGTGATAGAATATCAGATTTTGTGTAAATAATGAATAATTAAAAGAAGAAATTAATAAATTATTATCATTTACAATAGAATCAGATATGTAGGTCTAAATCTAACAAAATATGGATAAATTTCTATGAAACATATACAAAAACTAGTAATAGAAATATTAAAATAAGATCTCTACACGTATTTGAAGATATAGTCCATGTTGATGGATAAGAAAATTCAGTATGGTTAACATATCAGTTCTTCCCAACGCAATTCAATCCAATCCTAGGTAAATCAAACATATTTCTTCTGGCAAAAGGATAACCCTAGAATTTATATGGAAAGACAAAGGACAAGAATGCCCAGCATGATATAGAAGAAAACTGTACTGAATCATCTATAACATTGGTAGAAGAACGGCCACACAGGATATTGAAACAAAGCAGAACTCAAAATAGATTTCACAAATATGGCCAACTGGTTTTTTTCAATTGATCGTTTTTTCAGACAAATGTGCAAAGACAATTCATTTGAATGATCACAGTATTTTCAGCAATAGTCTTGAAAGATATGGCTGCATAAATTTAGAAAAATAAAAATATGTGGACACACGGATCTTACATATTTCAAAAATAATCAACAGTATTAAACATAACTATTCCACTGAAAACAGAGAAGGCATCTTTACAGCCTTCATTGTATTTCATGTAGTAGCCATGACACCAGAAAAGAAAACTGACCTGGGAAAAAACTGAATGATCAAACTCTATTAAAATTAAAACTTACCCTGTTAACAAGACACTAAGGCAATGGAAAGAGAAGAGAGACTTTGGGAAAAAATAGGTATGTGCTATAATACATATCTAACAAAGGAATTATATGCAAAATATATAAAGACCACTTAAAAATCAGTGATAAGAAAACAACCTAATGAAAAACTAAGCAAATTGTCTGAACAGACAGCTTATCAAAAGAGATACAGAGACGACAGTTAAGAAAAGCTGTAAAAAGATATTCCATGCCAACAGAAATGAAAAAAGAGCATGTGTAGCCATCTTAACATCAGACAAAATAAACTTGAACACAAAAACTGTTAAGAGAGACAAAGAGGGACACTACATAATGATTAAGGGATCAATTCAACAGGAAGATATAACGATTATCAACGTATATGTACCTAATTACAGGGTACTGGTTTATTTAAAAGATTTGTTAAGGGACTTAAAGGGAGACGTAGATTCCAAAACAATAGTACTGGGGGACTTCAATACTCCACTCTCAGACATAGACAGATCAACTGGACAGAAGATCAACAAAGAGACAGTAGATTTAAACAACACTATAGCCCAAAAGGATCTAACAGATATCTACAGAACTTTTCATCCTACACATGAAGAATTTACATTCTTCTCAACAGTACATGGAACCTTCTCTAAGACTGCCCACATACTAGGCCATAAAGCAAGTCTCAGCAAATTCAAAAGAATTAGAATCATACCATGCAGCTTCTCAGACCACAGTGGAATGAAGGTGGAAATTCGCAACTCAGGAATCCCTAGAGCATATGCAAACACCTAGAGATTGAACAACATGCTCCTGAATGAACACTGGGTCATAGAAGAAATTAAAAGAGAAGTCAAAAACTTTCTGGAAGTAAATGAAGACAACAACACAACTTATCAAAACTTCTGGGATACAGCAAAAGCAGTGTTAAGAGGAAAGTTTATATCAATAGGTGCCTACATCAAGAAATTGAAAAGGCACCAAATAAATGAGCTTTCAATTCATCTCAAGGATCTAGAAAAACCGCAGCAAACCAAACCCAAAACTAGTAGGAGAGGAGAAATAATTAAAATAAGAGAAGAAATCAACATGATTGAATCAAAAAATTGCAAAAAATCAGCCAAGCGAAGAGCTGGTTTTTTGAAAAAATAAACCAAATTGACACCCCATTGGCCCAACTAACTAAAAAAAGAAGAGAAAAGACCCAAATCAATAAAATCAGAGATGAAAAAGGAAACATAACAACAGACACCACAGAAATAAAAAGAATCTTTAGAAATTACTACAAGGACTTGTATGCCAGCAAACAAGGAAACCTATCAGAAATGAATAGATTCCTGGACACATGCAACCTACCTAAATTGAACCAGGAAGACATAGAAAACCTAAAGAGACCCATCACTGAGACAGAAATTGAAACAGTAATATAATGGCAAAAATTCTTATGCATTAAAACTATATCAAACATTCTTGATGAAAGGTGTGTGAGAAAAAATGTGGCATGATGAATAACATACCACATGCAATGCCAGCATCCAAAATTCATGCTGGTTCATGCCCTAGCTGTTCCACTTCCAGTCTAGATTCTTGTGAATGGCCTTGGAAAAAGAATGAAAGATGGACCAAGTCTCTAGGCCCCTGCCATACACATGGGAGATCTGAATGAAGCCTCTGGCTTCTGGCTTCAGCCTCTTTCTTAGATGGAAGATTTCTTTCTCTCTCTCTCTCCCTCTCTCTTTGCCATTCTCTCTCTCTGTAACTCTTTGAAATAAATACATCCTTTTTTAGAAAAAAAAAAAGCAAGAAAACTCTGGAATGAAACAAAAATGTCTTACAAAGCACTGTATTCTAGTTCATAAAGTGTGTCCTACAGGGTAAAGAGTCAGAATATTAAAGCCACTAAACCTGGATACTAGAATTCAGCAATTAAGTAAAGGAGCTATGGAAGCCTCGAACCAGTGGGACGAAAGCTACGGATAAGCAAGGGAAGCTGGCTACAGTGATCCACATCTTTAGCTTAACATAAATACAAATATTTTCATGTAGAAGTACTTTAAATATGTATGTGCAGGGATTAGTATGCATACATATATATTTTTTAAAAATTTTATTCAGAGCACTCCTATCCAATGGCTAACTACCAAATGCTTGCTTGCAATGCTTACGGTTTGGCTGAAGACAGAATTGGGAACTAGAGAAACCCTGGTCTTACACATGGGTGGCAGGAGCCCAATTACTTGAAAGATCACCATGCTTCACTGAGTCTACATTACAAGGTAGATAACTGGAGTCAGAACTCAGAGGCAGGTATCAAATCCAGGCACTTCAATATGAGACATGGGTGTCTTAACCCCTAGGACAAATGGCTATCCCAGTACGCACATACATCTCTATTTTCTGACCGCTTAGAATGCACAGGTTTCTTACGCTATTCTCCCATTAAATGAACAAGCTTCCCTTGGGGCAACAAATATACAGAGAAGCAATGAGCTTTTTATAGTGCCAGAATGTAAGGAAGTACTCAAAGAGAGAAGGGTGGTAGAGCAAAAAGATAAAGAAACAAAATAAAGTGACATTGCTTCCATGACGAAAAAAAAAAAAAAAAAAGAATGATTTGAGCAAAGAATAAAACAAATCTTTAAAGTAATATTGAATTTTAACCAAAAGCATACGATGAATATTCATAAATCCATATTATTAGATATAAATAAACCAACGCATAAATAAATGAGATAGAAAACTACATATACCATTACAAGAAACTTAGCTTCTCCCTCTTTGAAGGCATCAGTGCTAACCACTGTACCAACAATGCCTGTGGCTTCTTTGAATGTGTTTTATGCTTAGTGTCTTGTTTCTAAAATACAGTGTTTGAAATGAGGAAAAAGTAGAATAAGTGGGGAAAACTAATGGCTATTTTCTCATCTTGATCAAATTTAACAACAGGGACAGTGCTTGTAGATATGTACTTTTGATAAGATGTCATGAGAAAGACATTTTACCTCTGTGAATTTCTTCACAAAAGCAATCCTCATCTAACTCCGAAAACAATATAAGACAAATCCTAGTCAAGGGACGTTCTGTGAAATACCTGAACACTGCTCTTTAAAACTGGTAAAAATATCAAACCGACAATACCATGAAAAATTGTCACAGTCAAAAGAAATCTAAGGAGACAATAAAACTAAATGGAATTTTTCATCTTGTGTGGGATGTTAGAACAAAAACAATGGTAAGTAAGAACCAAGGAAACTTAAATAAAATAAACTTGTAACGATAGGAAAAATCTGTAATATCTGCATAAATACTTGTTGTATAAATTTATAAATGCGTGTGTGAGGAGTCCTCAAGGAACTATTACTTAATTTTTTTTCTGGTTTTCTGAGTTTTTGCACTGATACCTTTATTTTTTTAATTCCAATTTTGCACATGTTTATAGTTATAAAGATATATTCTTTGGCCTGAAGATAAGATAGTTGTCATTTCTGCTTGTTCACGTAATCTCTTATGAGTTCCAGATAGTAAGTAATGATGCAATATAATAAAGTTAGCACTTTTTTTTTCAAACACATATAGTACAGTTTTGTCATATATACAATATTACAATTAGAATGCTATTAGTTGTTAAAGTGTAAAAAATTGGATTCAGAAAAAATATCATAATTTTCAAAACTAGAGAGACTGCATCAGTCCCATGAAACTCCCTCAAATCCCTACATACGTTACACTCTGGAAAACAGAATGACAAGCCTTCCATTTAATCCTAATTCTGCCTATAATGCATTATGTCTACCTAAAATATTAACTGAGTAAATTTAATAAATTAATTTTAAAGTGGAGATATCCAAAGTTTCTTATTTATAGGATGAAGTTAAGAATTTAAAATACAATTTGTGTACATTGAAAAATAATTGGAAACCTAAGCATTCTAACAAAACAGAATGATTCTTATTAATATTACTTGTAGGCTTGCGCTGCTGCTCAACAGGCTAATCCTCCACCTGTGACGCCGGCACCCCGGGTTCTAGTCCTGGTCGGGGCGCCGGATTCTATCCCAGTTGCTCCTCTTCCAGTCCAGCTCTCTGCTGTGGCCCAGGAGTGCAGTGGAGGATGGCCCAAGTGCTTGGGCCCTGCACCTGCATGGGAGACCAGGAGAAGCACCGGCTCCTGGCTTTGGATCAGTGCGGTGCGCCGGCCGCAGCAGCCATTGAGGGGTGAACCAATGGAAAAGGAAGAACTTTCTCTCTGTCTCTCTCTCACTGTCCACTCTGCCTGTCAAAAAATTTTTATTTGTATTTCATAATTCTTCTAATAGATGATCTCCTATGAAATGCTTTATTATCATGGATTATAAATGCCAAATATAGTATTACTCTATATTCATATCTTTAAATATATCAGTATAAATTTCAAACACTCTCTCAAGTAGCTTAAACAGAATTGTTTAATTAAATAGATTTTCCATTAAAGTGGTGGCTATTTGTTGTAACTGAGACAACTATCTTTTCTGTCTGTTACAAATTGAACGTGATTTGTTTGGCAAAATTTTTTGGGAATGTTTAAATTCCAAAGTTTTATTGTAAGAGTTGATGGATTAAGAGTAATGACCAAGGTATTATGACGTCTGAGAGGGGGCCTTGGTGGGAGGAGTTTAGGTCCATGGGAATTCGCCCTCATAGGGGTGATATCGTGAGAAGATTGGTTATTTAAGTCTAGTTGTGCCTAGCTTCTCTGCTTTCTGACTCTCTTGTGATCACTCCACCTGTTCCACCATTGATGGGATGCCACCCATCATGATGATGCCAAAGTAATGGGATCACTAGATGCTGAACTATTCACCTCCAATATGTAAGCAGAAATAAACCTTTCCTTTTTCAATATGTTTCTAAGATACATTATTATAGTTATAAAATTGTTGGCACAATCTCAGTTTTCATGTTAATAGTATATGTATATATTCATTCTCTATTTTTGAATGATATTTAATATAGTTTTTTTTATTTTTCTTCAAAAGTACAACTTTTGAATTATAGCAGCTTTTCCACCCATAACCTCCCTCCCACCTGCAACCATCCCATCTCCCACTCCCTTTCCCATCACATTCTTCATCAAGATTGATTTTCAATTATCTTTATATAAAGATCAATGTAGTATATACTACTGAAAGATTTCAACAGACTGCACCCACAAAGACACACAAAATATAGAGTACTGTTTGAGTAGAAGTTTTTATTTTGCATAGTACAACACATTAAGGACCCAGGTCCTACAGGGGAGCAGGTGCACAGTGACTCCCACTGCTGATTTCACAATTGACACTCTTATTATGATGTCAGTAATCACCCCAGGCTCTTGTCATGAGCTGCCAAGGCTATGGGAGTCTCTTAAGTTCACCAACTTCTATCTTATTTAGACAAGGCCATATTCAAAGTGGACGTTCTCTCCTCCCTTCAGAGAAAGGTACTGCCTTCTTTGATGGCCCATATTTTCTGCTGGGATCTCATTCACAGAGATTTTTTTTTTTTTTTTTTTTTTTTTTTTTTTTTTTGCCACAGTGTCTTGGCTTTCCATGTCTGCGAAACTCTCATGGGTTTTTTAGCAGGAACCAAATTCCTTAATAGCTGATTCTGAGGCCAGAGTGCTGTTTATGGCATTTGCCATTCTATGAGTCTGCTGTGTATCCTGCTTCCCACATAGGATCATTCTCTGATTTTTAATTCTATCAATTATTATTTGCAGACACTAGTCTTATTTATGTAATGTAATCCCTTTGACACTTAATCCTATCTTTTAATCAATTATGAACTTAAACTTATCCCCTTGACTAGTGAGATGGCATTGGTACATGACACCTTGATAGGATTGGATTGGAATCTCCTGGCACGTTTCTAGCTCTACCATTAGAGGTAAGTCTGAGTGAGAATGTTCTGAACTGTACATCTCTTCCCTCTCTTATTCCCACTCATATTTAACAGGGATCACTTTTCGGTTCAATTTAAAAGACTAAGAATAACTGTGTGTTAAAGAGTTTAACCAATGGTATTAAGTCGATCAAATTAGTATAGTTTTTTAAGATAAAGACAAAATCTTGGACACATAAACCTTAACCAAATTGAATCAACATGAAATAGAACACCTATCAGTAAAGAACTACAAAGTTGAATCAGTAGTAATAATAATAAAACTCACATCAAACAAAAGTCCAGATTACTTCACTGAGCAATCATAGTAAAAAAGTTAAAGAAGAATCCAGAACAATCCTTCCTAAATTACTTCAAAAATCAAGAAAGGGATAATTTTTCCAAATTCATTCTGTTAGTCATGCATTATCTTGAGCCCAAAACCAGAGAAGGACACAATATAAAAGAAAGCTACCAGCCAATATCTTTTATGAACATAAATGTAAAAATCTTCAATAAAATGCTAGTACATTAAAAATATCATTCATCATGACAAAGTGGAACTCATCACAGGGATGCAAGGATGGTTCAAAATTTGTAAATCAATAATGTAACACTGTATCAACAGAATGAAAGGCAAAAATACTTTTGTCAATAGATGCAGAAATGGCATTTAGCAGATTTCAACATCGCTTCATAAAAACTCTGTCCAAATTGGGTATCAGAAGTATATATTTCACCATAATAAAGGCTATACATAACAAGACAAAGGCTAACATGATATTGAAACGGGAAAGGTGAGGCTTTGTTTCTGAATTGTAGTAGAAGACAAGGTAATCCACTTTCACTACTTTTATTCAACAAAGTTCAGACATCCCAACAAGAGCAAATACACACGAAAGAAATAAGGGACATTCAGATTAGAAAGGAGAAATTCAGCTGTCATTGTTTGAGGAAAACATGATCTTATATATGGAAAACCCCCAAAGTTGTACCAAAAGCTGTTTAAACTAATGAATTATGCAATTTTACAGAATTCAAAGGTCAATGTACAAAATCAGTAGCATTATTATACACCAATAGTAAATCATCTAAAAAAGAAATCAAGAAAGCAATCCCATTTTCTTTTTTCAATTTATTATTCAACTTTTATTTAATAAATATAAATTTCCAAAGTACAACGTGTGAATTATAGCAGCTTTTCCCCCCATAACCTCCCTCCCACCCACAACCATCCCATCTCCCACTTCCTCTGCCATCCCATTAACATCAAGATTCATTTTTCAATTATCTTTATATACAGAAGATCAACTTAGTATATATTAAGTAAAGATGTAAGCAATTTGCACCCACACAGACACACAAAGTATAGAGTACTGTTTGAGTAGTAGTTTTACCATTAATTCGCATAGTACAACACATTAAGGACAGAGATCCTACTAACTACCAAAATATCAATAAATAACATACTTGAGGTGAATGTCTCTACAATGAAAACTCTAAGAGTGATGAAAGAAATTGAAGATCATACAAAGAAATATCAAAATAATTTATTCAAAGATGGGGATAATCAATGTCATTAAAACGTGCATGTCCCTCAAAGCAATTTACAGATTCAATGCAATTTCTACCAAAATCTTCATTTGCATGTAACCACAAAAAACATTAAGTAGCCTAAGCAATCTTGAGCACAAAGATCAAAGCAGGAGGCATTGCACTGCCTGACTTTAAAATATATTACAGTTGGTGCTGGGGCCATGATGCGCTAGGTTAATCCTTCGCCAGCAGTGCCAGCATCACATATGGGAGCCCAGTTCTAATCCCAGTTGCTCCTCTTTCAGTCCAGCTCTCTGCTGTGGATCGGGGAAGTCAGTGGAGGATGGCCCAAGTGCTTGTGCCCCTGCACCTGCATGGGAGACCAGGAGGAGGCACCTGGCTCCTGGCTTTGGATCAGCACAGCTCCGGCCTTTGCAGCCATATGGGGGTGTGGGCCAAAGGAAGGAAGATCTCTCTCTTTGTCTCTCCCTCTCATGGTGTGTAACTCTACCTTTCAAGTAAATAAATAAATAAATCTTTTAAAATTTTATATATATATATATATATATATATATATATATATTACAGTTGAGGCTTTGTTCCATAGTGGATTAAGCCCCCATTTGCAATGATGCCGGCATCCAAAATAGGCATGCATTCAAGATTTGCCTACCCAATTTCTGATCCAGCTCCCTGCTAATGTGCTTGGGAAAGCAGCAGAAGATGGCCCAAGTACTCAGGTTTCTACAACCACATAGAAGACCTGGATAAAGCTCCTGCCTCCTGTCTTTGGTACTGCCCAGCCCTGACTGTTGTGGCCATTTGGGGAGTGAACAAGTGAATGAAAGGTCTCTCTCTCTCTCTCTCTCTCTCTCTCTCCCTGTCATCGTGTGTGTGTTTCTCCTCCTCCTATATCTATAACTCTGCCTTTCAAATTAATAAATCCTTAAAAAATAAATAACAACATTACAAAGAATACAGAAATTAAAACAGAAAATAGCATGATATTGGCATAAAAAACATATCTTTAAACCAAAGGAACAGAATGGCGATCCTAAAAGTATGTCCACATATTGTAACCTACTGATTTTTGATGAAGATACTAAGGCATGCATTGGAAAAAGAATAGTCTTTTTATATATGATGCTGAGAAATTCATATACATACATGCCAAAGGGTGAAACTAGACTCTTAACCCCTGACCATTTATAAAAATAAACTCAGAATGGATTAAAGAACTAAATGTTAAGCCTGAAATTTTAGACTATTAGTAGAAAACATAAGCAAAAAATTTAGGTTTTGGGGATAGACAAAGATTTTCTAGATAAGATCCCAAAAGCACAGAGAATAAAATCAAATATAGACAAATGCAATTTTATCAAATTAGATGTTAGCATAGCAATCAAAACAATCAGTAAGAGAAAGGGCATAATATATAGATTGGGAGAAAATATTTGCAGGCTATTCATCTAGCAAGAGGTTAATATCCAAAATATATAAATAACTCAAACAACTAAATAGCAAAAAGTCCAAACCATCTGGCTAAAAATGGACAATAGATCTAAATAGACATTTCTCAAAGGAAGATACACAAATGGTAAATAGGCACATGAAAATAAAAAGCTCAGTATCACTAATCATCAGAGAAATGCAAATCGAAACCACAATGAAATATCATCTCACTCTAATAAGATTGATTAGTATCAAAAAGAGAAAAGATAACTAGCATTGGAATAGGTAAGGAGAAGAGAGAACCCTTGCATCTTGCTATTGGGTATGAAAATTAGTACAACCATTGTGGGGGAAAAAATGGAGATTCCTCACAAATGGAACTACCAGATGATCCGGCAACTCCACTTCAACATATATATTCAAAGGAAATGAAGTTAACCTGTGTAAGAGCCATCCACACTCCCATGTTTATTTTATCACTAAACACAATAACCAGGTAATAGAAACAATTGATAAACGGACAAATAAAATGAGATACATACTCACAACAGGATATTATTCAACCATATAAAGTATAAAATCTTGCCATTTGAAGCAATGTGGATGGAACTGGAGGTCATTATGCTAAGAGAAATCAGCTAAGATAAATATTACATGATTGTATTGATATATAGAGTAGTAAAATAATAAATGTTCTCAGAGAAATTAAAAAAAAACATCAATTGGTGGTTATCAGAGCATGAAGAAAGAAGTTGGAAGGGAGAGATTGGGAAAATTTGGCTGAATAAAGAGTAAGAATGTCTTGGGTTCTATTACACAGTAGGGTAAATACAGATAATTTTAATTTGTTGTATTTTTATTTAAAAACATAGAATTTTTATATATTTTCACTATACATAATTGGGAAATGATCAAAAGGGTAAATAAATTTACCCTGATTGGACATTACACAATGTACACATGTAATGCCACATCACATAGTGCCCCCATTAACATGTATAATTTTATAAATGTTATTTTTAAATGAAAAAGAAAATAAAAATCAAAGTTCTGCAGGTTTTCCTCAGTATGCTATTTTCACACAGCTGTTCTAAATCTAGTTTTGTAATTTTTGACTCTGCAGGTTCTCAGAAATGCTGAATGACTATTTTTGACTACCTGGACATAGAGTAAAAAATAAAAGCACCAAATAGTCTTGAATGTAGTAGTTTGATCCACTACTTGTCTATTCTTTCAAAAGAACTTCCTATGGCTTCATATTGAACCATTGCAAACAAGGTCTTTTGTTCATTTGTTTTGTTTTGGTTTGTTTTCAGTGAATTCAATTTATTGCTAACCAGATGTAGTTTTGAAGCATTAAACCCACCTGTTCCTAGACATGCTATCAAGGCAAGCAGCCACTATCATGCCAGAGTTCCTGAATGAATACAAAAGTATTGACAAGCTTTCCACACCCACAGAGAAATTCAGAGTTTTATCTGATAATGTTGAATGATAATCCTTTCTTTTTCTCACATTTCTTTGATGCAATATTTTCAATTTTCTGACATTTGCTACTCACAATCTACTGAATTAAGCTATTTTACTATTAAGGAAAATACACAGAAGAGGTACAAAGACTCTTGGATATGCATTCAGAATACCTAGCCAGCAAATAATGCCTTAAATTAACATGAATGGTAATTGGCTCATAGATTTCGTATTACTTTGGCTATTTACAGTGGTTAAAAGAATACACAAGATAGATAATGCTAATTTTTATTTGTCTTGTGATGTTCTTATTATGAATAGCATCTTTCTATGTGCTTTATAAATATTAGTTAAATATAAACTAAAATACATAAACTAATGAGGTGTGTCGATTACTGTTATGCACATTTTACATATAAGGAAATTGGAGCATAGAGTAACTTGTCCATTGACCAACTGCTAATAATTTGTATAGCCATGTTTTAAAATCAGGTATTCTACCCCAGAGAACATCTTGTAACTAGTACATTACACTACTCTTCCACAATGAATAAGCCATTCATTGATTTCACAATGAAAAATAGATGAAGCTACTATTTGCATATTGATGTTGCGGTTAAGTAGTGTAAATTCTTTCTTGTAAATATTCCACTTAGAATATTACTCCAACCTGACATTTATATAAAGAAATCAACCAAAATTTATATGGATTTTGCAGCAGATGTCAATTTACTGTGAACATTTACTAGATTTTTTTATGTTAAGGTAGAATTAAAGAAGTTGAGATTGGACTACTGGCTTGGCATCAAAACCATGTGCAAATCAATTTATGACCTTGACAAAATTATAGCTTTTCTATCTTCACTTTGTTCTTAGGAATAAACCCATTAAAATCAAATAAAAAGCATTAAACCCAGCTGTCAACATTATTTGCATGGTTTTAATTATGAGGAGAGGGATTGTTGTAGTAGACATAACCCTTTTTTTATGATACAGATTGTAACCAAAAAATGTCATCCAATTCTACTGTAAAAAATACATGTGTATAATATAATTAAAATGCCTTGGAGTAGTGGACATAGTTGTAAAACATTTTAAAGTACTGAACACAATTTGACTAAGTGGAAACAAAGACATAGGTAATAATTCTAGGACACTAGATAATTTCTGCATCGTTAAATGACACAAACTCAATTATATTCCTCCTTCTTTTTGTGGTGCTTGTTTCAGCTTGGACACTCACTTAAGATAATGCTTTGTAATTCTTGGGCATAGGTAGATTTATAGTATCATGCATAAATTTTTACTAGTGAAACAGATTTGCATTTTCCTGTTTGAGTACTACTTCTTTTTATTCCTCATTCTTTTGTTTTAAATTGGTATGATGGATATGTAAGTACTAAGCATATTCTCTAAATCTGAACAAGCACAAATATCAGAAACATTATCTGATTTCAAGTAAGTGTATCTTAACAAACATTCCTGTGTAAATGTTTAGAAAAAGAATATTTCTGAAGGCAAAGGAAACCATGTGTAGTTACAATAAAATTCTGGTTTAATTATAAAGTGACCCACTGTAAAATACGATATTAATGTGTCAACTCAATTTCATGCTCCCCTCTTCTTGGGCTATCTAGCACAACAAATTTCATGCTAATCACTTCGAGCATTTTAAGTCAAAGATGTAAATTTGTCATTTATGCATATCATTAAATATGCATATTTAAATATGTATGTTTATAGTAAATATGGTAATATAATACAGGTTAAATTTGTACTGATAGTTTAGCATAATTTGATTTTGTTATAATTTATGTAAAAATAAAAATAGGAAATTATTATTTTAAATGATATGATAATCAAAACAAATGTGATCTAATCCATAGGAAAAAGCAGTAGGGAAAAGTTTTATATCTATTGTTAAAAAGTTTTAATGGCTCCCTTTTCCTTTCATTTATAGACATAATATGTTCTGTGAATGATTATTTTTATGAATACATTATTGGTTAATTTGTACATATTTATAACATGTGAGTGGACAAAATATAATAAAAGGAATAGGTTATGTTAAAAAGCAAAATAGTACTAATAATTCTTCCTGCAGAGGACAATTACTACTTCTATTACTCAAAAATAAATAGAGAAAACAACTGCCAAGGAGAGCAATGAAGTCAACAGATTGGGAAAGGTGCACAAACTGGCTTGAAGAAGACACCTGGAGCCATACAAAACAAATTCCTGACTTTCTGGCTTTATTCTCGGACCATGTACAGAGCTCTCATCATACATGGTTCCATATGAGCACATCTTTCAGTCAAAAGCTCAGAATTTTTCAATATGGGGAACTAGTGAAGAAAAAAAGAAAATGTAAAACTGTGTAGGTGAATTCTTTAAAAAAAGGAAAAAAAAAAGAAATTGAGACAAAAAGAAGCAAAAACAGAGCAGATCTAAAGCTCTCAAATCCCATTTATGAGGACTCATGAATCAGTTACGTTTCAAGCATATCCAAAGCAGTCCAAATAAAGACAAAAGTAGAAATGATAACGAATAAAAATTAAAGTACATAATTCAAAAACAGTCAACAAAATTATATGGTAAAATAATAAAAGTTCACTAGATATTATCAGTAAAATATCTAAAAAATCAGAAGAAGAACTGATGGTCACTGATGATGTTCAAGACGACATCCAGTGTTAATTAGTCTTGCTTTTGTTGCCTGTGCTTTGGTGGCTTTGTCTGAGTAGTCATCTGCCACACCAATGTCTTGGTGTGTTTCCCCTATGTCTTCTTCCAGCAAATTCAGTCTTAGGTCTTAAATTTAGGTGATGCACCTTTAGGTGATTTTTGTATATGGTGAGACATAGGAATCTAATTTCATTCTTCTACATACATATATTCAGTTTGCCAACACCATTTATTTAAGAGATTATCCTTGCTCCACTATATGTTCTAGGTACTTCTGAAAAAAATCAGTTGGCTCATTGTATGTGGGTTAATTTCAGCTCTCTATTCTGTTCTATTGATCCATGAATCAGTTTTTATGGCAGTGTCAAGCTGTTTTGTTTACTCTAGCTTTGTAGTATTCTTTGAAGTCAGGTATTATATGATGCTGCCAGCTTAACTTTTCTTGTTCAAGATGGCTTTAGCTATTCAGAGTCTTGTGATTTTATAGAAATTTTAAGATTACTTTTTCTAATTCTGTAAAGAATGTCATTGATATCCTGATAGAAATTGCTTTGAATCTAAAGGTTACTTTAGGTAAAATAGTCATTATAATGGCATTGATGCTTCTGATCCATGAGCAAGGATTGGAAGGTCCTTTCCATTTATTTGTGTGCCTGATGAATTCTTTCTGCAATGTTTAATAATTTTTATTGTAGCGATCTTTCACTTTTTGGCTAAATTTATTCCAACTCTTTTATATTTTTTTGTGGCTATTGTGAATGGCAATTCTTTCTTGATTTCTCTTTCTGAGTTCATCATTAGCATACAAAAAGCAACTAGTTTCTGTATGTTTATTTTGTAACCTACTACCTCACTGAATTGGTTTACCAATTCTAACTGCTTTTTGATGGGATGTTTAGGCTTTTCCATGTACAACATCTGCAAACATGGATAATTTGATTTCCTATTTCCAATTTTTATACCTTTTATTTCTTTCTCCTCCCTAATTCTTCTTGCTAAAACTTCCATACTATAATTGAATAAGAGTGATGCATTTGGCCATCTTTATCTTGTTCCAGATCTGAGGATAAATGTTTTCATTTTTTCCCCATTCAGTATGATATTGGCTGTTGGTTTGTGTTTTTGAAACTTTATAATTTAGGGGAAATACACTGCTCTTACTAAAACTTCCAGTACTATATTGAATAAGTGTGGTGATAATGGGCAACCTTGTCTTAATCCGGAAGTGAGGGGAAATTCTTTCAGTCCTTCTCCATTCAGCATAATATTGGCTGTTGATTTGTGATGTAGCCTTTATAATTTGAGGAATTTTCCTTCTATATCTACTTTGTGGAGGCTTTTTTTTTTTAATCATGACGGGGCACTGAATCTTACAAAATGCTTTCTCTGCATCTATCGAGATTTTTTATGGTTTTTGTTTTTCATTCTATTGATGTGATCCATGATGTTTATTGATTTGCAAATGTTGAACCATCCTTGGATTTCCAGGATAAATCCAAATTGATCATGATGTATTATTATTTTGATGTGGTTTTGGATTTGATTTGCCTCTATTTTGTTAAGAATCTATGCATATATGATCATTAGATATGTGGTTTTGCAGTTTCTTTTTGATGCATGCCTTTCTCTGGTTTTAGTATCAAAGCAATACTAGAGATTGGTGGAGCTCCATCCTTTTCAGTATTTTGGAATAGTATGAAGAGTATTTAAAGTTTCTTCCTCTCAATATTTTTTATCATTCAATAATAAAGCCAACAAGTTCAAGACTTTTCCTTTATGGAAGAATTTCAATTATTGCTTCAACTTCATTGTTTGCTATGATACTGTTTAGGCTGTCTATATCTTCTTAATTTAATCTTGTTAGGTTTTATGAGTCCAGAAATTTATCCATTTCTTTTAGGTTTTTCATATTATTTGCATTTATTTGTATTCTCTTGCATCTCATTGAGTTTCCTTACAATCATTATATATATATATGTATGTATACATATATATATATACATACATACATACATATCTTCACAGATTTATTTCAGTTTTGGATCTAAATATGGAGGGGTATTGTGTTCTTTTGGAAGTGTCATGCTACCCTACTTCGTCATGTCTCCTATGTCTCTACATTGATGTTTTAGTCACTTCCTTATGAAATATGCTTTACTTTAAAACTGTTTGTGGTTTAGCTGGAATACCAAATGTCACCTGGCTTATTGCTTTGGCTTTGGTGCTAAGTTAGCTCATGAATGTAGTCTCTGAATGATTTCTTTTATCTTAATCAATGTCAGCTGTGTCTATAAGTGCCACAGTGGAATGATCTGCTACAGTTTGTAGGGACATATCAAATTCAGAAATATTTGCACAGCAAAGGAAATGATCAATAGAATATAGAGACATCCAACAAAATGGGAAAAAAAATATTTGCAAATCACCTACCTGACAAAGGATTAATATCTCAAATACATCAGCAATTTAAAACCTCAACAACAAAACCAACCAAACCAGTTGAGAAATTAATTGAGGACTTTAATAGTTAGTTCTCAAAAGAAGACATACAGAAGGCCAACAAAGATATGGAAAATGCTCAACATCACTAGCCATCAAAGAAATGTGAATCAAAATCATAATGAGATGACAATTCACCTCTGTCAGAATGACTAAAATCCAAAATGCGTAAGAGAACAAATGTTGGTGAGATTGCAAAGTGGAACACTTATACACTCTTGATGGGAATATAAATCAGTGCAACCAATGTCACAGCAATGTGGACATTTCTTAAAAAACTAGAAATAGACTTGCCAGATGATCCAGCAAAACCACTACTGGGTGTATACCTCCCAAAACTGAGCCCAGTATATCAAAAAGATATCTGCACCACCAAGTAAGTGTACAGCAGCACTGCTCACAATAGCCAAAATTTAGAACCAATGAAGGTGTCCATCATCAGATGAACAAACAATGAAAATGTGGTATGTACACACATTGGAAAATTATTCAGGTGTAAAAAAGAATAAAATTCTATCATTTGCAGAAAAACTGGAAGTAACTGCAAGACATCATCTTGAATGAAAAGAGCTGAACTTAGAAAGACAACTACCACATGTTCTCCCTTATATGTGAGAGCTAACATTTAAAAATCAAACAAAAAATAAGACAGAAAAAAGAGAGATATGTCTGTGTATATCACTATCGCTGCAAATATGATATTCTAAAACCTTGTTTTATACCTTTTTGAAACCAATGGTTAAGAATGTTTTGCTACTATAGATTTAATGATCTGTGATTACTTTAAAATTGTCTGTATATTGGTGTAATGATCATTTTTTCATTCAAGAATTGTTTATATCGTTGTACATATTCCCACTAAACCAAAGTCTTTTTTCCTTTTTACTTGTTAAATTTCTTATTTGGTAAAGTATCAAGACTTTCTACTGTAATGTAATTTTAAAATATTTTATCTCAAAAACTAAAAGAAGAGAAAGGGAGAAGGAAGGAGGGTCATAGGGAGAGAGAGTGAATTAGGGAGAGGGAGGAAGGGGATATCATTATGTTTTTAGATTCGCATCTATAAAGCACATTGTATCCATTAAAAACTAATTAAAACTTAAAATTAAATAAAATTTTAATTTATAAAGAACAAAGAATATGGACAACGTGTTAAGATAAAAATAAAAGCAATCAAGACTATAAATGAGAAGAACCAGCATTTAGAGTCAAGAGACAAAAGTTTCAGTAGATGATATAACTAATTTCAATTAATTGAAAAGTGTCTTTGTAGGACACAAACCTAAGCTGCTGCTTAGGACTGGCATCCCATATTCTAGTACCAGTTTAATTCTTGGCTTTTCTGCTTCCAATCTAGCATCCTGTTGATGTGTTTGAGAAAGTATTAGATAGCCCAAGTGCTTGGGCCTCTGACCAAGATGAGACCCAGATGGAGCTTCCGGTTTCTGTTTTGGGCCTGGCTCAATCCTGTCTGTTGTGACCATATGAAGAAGGGGCCAGCCTTTTCTCTGTGTGTGTGTGTTTCTCCCTCTGTCTTGGTCACACTGTCTTTCAAATACATAAATAAATATTTTAAAATATTTTAAGTGTGAAATCTCAGTTGTAAAGCATCCATCCTCAAAAAAATATAAAAACAAAAGAATTACTTCAAGTAGAAATTCTAAAACTTTAAATTGAAAAATATATTTACGGGACAGTTTAGTGAATTGGACACGACAAAGAAAAGCATAAATTTAACTCATTCAATAGATATAATCCAAGATAAAGAACACTGAAAAAATAATTTAGGACATAGCAGATATCATGATATCTAATAGGATCAGGTATAATTGTCATTGAAATAGCAAACACGAGAAGGCCACAATTGGGTAAAATATATTTAGAAAAAAGTAGTAATAATTTTTTTTAAAAGATTTTTTTTATTTGATTGAAAGAGAGTTACACAGAGAGAAGAGAGGCAAAGGGAGAGAGAGGTCTTTTATCTGATGGTTTACTCCCTAATTGGCCGCAACAGCCGGAGCTGAACTGATCCGAATCCAGGAGCCATGAGCTTCTTCCAAGTCTCCCACATGGGTGCAGGGGCCCAAGCTCTAGGGCCATCTTCTACTGCTATCCCAGGCCACAGCAGAGAGCTGGATTGGAAGAGGAGCAGCTGGGACTAGAACCGGTGCCCATATGGGATGCCGGCGTTTCAGGCCAGGGCTTTAACCCACAGCGCCACAGCACCCTACCCAAATTTTATAAATTAGTTAAAAAAAAATTGGGACACCAAAAGAACACTGAATAGATTCAGAATAGAATCAGAGCAGTCTAAGGCATACGCTATTCAAATTCTTTAAACCCAAATAATAAAGTTTGAAAAAAGCAAGAGAAAAATAGCATATCAATATAACAATGATTTATCAGACACAGTAAAGAATAGAAGATATTGAAATAAATACTTAAATAAAAACGACAAAAACAAACAGGAAATTCTTTTACCTGGTAGTCTACATTCAGAAAAAAAAATTGCTTTAAGAATGAATTTTTAATAAAGAAAACTAAGAAACTCTCTCAAGAGCAGACTTGAAGGGAAAGTAGTATAACAGGACTGATGTTGCTGTGAAGTTCATGACATTGGCATTCCATACACAAATGTGGCTTGTAATCCTGTCATCCTATATCCAAGTGTGGTCTTAGTCCTGGCTACTCCTCTCACTCTCCAAATCCCTGCCAATGCATTTGGGAAAGCAGTGTAAGATGACCTCAGTACATGGGACCCTATACTCATGTGAGAAACCAAAATGAAGTTCTACGATGGAACTGATATAGTATTTTGTTGAGATTTTTGCATCTGTGTTCATCAAGGATATAGGTCTGTACTTTTCTTTTCATGCTGTGTCTCTGTTCAGTTTTTGTATTTGAAAGACGCTGGTCTCATAAAAGATCTTGACAGAGTTCCGCCCATTTCAATATGTTTCAATATGTTTAGTAGAAAATCCATAAAGTCTTTGACATTTCCTTGATGAGAGACTGTTTTAAAAGAGTTTTTTTTTTCTTTTTTTTAAAACTTTTATTTAGTAAATATAAATTTCCAAAGTACAGTTTCTGGATTACAATGGCTTCTCCCCCATAATTTCCCTCCCACTTACACCCCTCCCATCTCCCACTCCCTCTCCCATTCCATTCACATCAAGATTTTTTTTTTAATTAGTAAACATAAATTTCCAAAGTACAGTTTATGGATTACAATGGCTTTCCCCCCATAATTTCCCTCCCACTTGCACCCCTCCCATCTCCCACTCCCTCTCCCATTCCATTCACATCAAGATTCATTTTCAATTAATTTATATACAGAAGATCGATTTAGTATATATTAAGTAAAGATTTCATCAGTTTGCACCCACACAGAAACACAAAGTGTAAAATACTGTTACAGTACTAGTTATAGCATTACTTCACATTGGACAACACATTAAGGACAGATCCCACATGAGAAGTAAGTACACAGTGACTCCTGTTGTTGACTTAACAATTTGACACTCTTGTTTATGGCGTCAGTAATCACCCTAGGCTGTAGTCATGAGTTGCCAAGGCTATGGAAGCCTTTTGAGTTCGCCGACTTCGATCTTATTTCAACAGGGTCATAGTCAAAGTGGAAGTTCTCTCCTCCCTTCAGAGAAAGGTACCTCCTTCTTTGATGGCCCCATTATTTCCACTGGGAACTCACTCTCAGAGATCTTTCATTTAGGGTTTTTTTTTTTTTTTTCCAGAGTGTCTTGGCTTTCCATGCCTAAAATACTCACATGGGCTCCCCAGCCAGATCCGAATGCCTTAAGGGCTGATTCTGAGGCCAGAGTGCTGTTTAGGGCATCTGCCATTCTATGAGTCTGCTGTGTATCCTGATTCCCATGATGGATCGTTCTTTCCCTTTTTGATTCTATCAGTTAGTATTAGCAGACACTAGTCTTGTTTGTGTGATCCCTTTGACTCTTAGACCTATCAGTGTGATCAATTGTGAACTGAAATTGATCACTTGCACTAGTGAGATGGCATTGGTACATGTCACCTTGATGGGATTGTACTGGAATCCCCTGGCACGATTCTAACTCCAACATTTGGGGAAAGTCCGATTGAGCATGTCACAAATTGTACATCTCCTCCCTCTCTTATTCCCATTCTTATATTTAATAGGGATCACTTAAAACCGGACAACATAAACTTTAACACAAAAACTGTTAAGAGAGACAAAGAGGAGCACTATATAATGATTAAAGGATCAATCCAACAGGAAATATAACGATTATCTATGTATATGCACCTAATTACAGGGCACCGGTTTATTTAAAAGATTTGTTAAGGGACTTAAATGGAGACTTAGACTCCAATACAACAGTACTGGAGGACTTCAATACCCCACTCTCAGAAATAGACAGATCAACTGGACAGAAGATCAACAAAGAGACAGTAGATTTAAACAACACTATAGCCCAAAAGGATCTAACAGATATCTACAAAACTTTTCATCCTACACATGAAGAATTTACATTCTTCTCAACAGTATATGGAACATTCTCTAGGACTGCCCACATCCTAGGCCATAAAGCAAGTCTCAGCAAATTCAAAAGAATTAGAATCATACCATGCAGCTTCTCATACCACAGTGGAAGGAAGTTGGAAATTCGCAACTCAGGAATCCCTAGAGCATATGCAAACACATTGAGACTGAACAACATGCTCCTGAATGAACACTGGGTCACAGAAGAAATCAAAAGAGAAATCAAAAACTTTCTAGAAGTGAATGAGGGTAACAGCACAACATACCAAAACTTATGGGACGCAGCAAAAGCAGTGTTAAGAGGAAAGTTTATATCAATAGGTGCCTACATCAAGAAATTGAAAAGGCACCAAATAAATGAGCTTTCAATTCATCTCAAGAATGCAGAAAAACTGCAGCAAATCAGACCCAAAACTAGTAGGAGAAGAGAAATAATTAAAATCAGAGAAGAAATCAACATGATTGAATCAAAAAAAAATTGCAGAAAATCAGCCAAACGAAGAGCTGGTTTTTGAAAAAATAAACCAAATTTACATCCCATTGGCCCAACTAACTAAAAAAAAGAAAAGACCCAAATCAATAAAATCAGAGATGAAAAAGGAAACATAACAACAGACACCACAGAAATAAAAAGATTCATCAGAACATAAAAGAGTTTTTATTAATTTGTTATGCAGACCAAGTTGCAGATAGAGAGGGAGAGGAAGAGCTAGATAATTTCTACCCACTTGGTCACATCACAGAATGGAGCAATGGTCAGGGCAGGGCGAGGCAGAAGCCGGGAGCCTGAAACTCCATCTGTGTCTCCCACATAGCTTCAGGGTCCCAAACACTTGGATCATTGTCTATTGCTTTCCTAGGCACATTAGCAGAGAGCTGGATCTGAAGTGGAGCAGCCAGAATTTGAACTGCTTCCCAGATGGGATACCTGCATTGTAGGCAGCCATTTAACTTGCTACAACAAAGTGTGGTTCCTGATAAGGGACTGGTTTTAATTAATTAATTTATTTTTTAGAACATTTTTTAAAAGAGAGAAGACAAATGTGCAGACATTCAGAAGCTCGCAGAACAATTTAGAAAGCAATATAACATTAAAATGTTTGCAGAAACTGAATTAATAAACAAATTCATGGAGTCAGTGGTGTGGCATAGTGGGTTAAGCTGCCACCTCTTCCAGTATCCCATATGGACTCTTGTTTGTGCCTCATCTGCTCCTCCTCTGATCAAGTCGCTAATGTGCCTGGAAAACCAGAGGAATAAGCCCAAAGTGCTTGGGGTTCTGCCATCCATGTGGGGAAATCCATTTGAAGCAACAGGCTCCTGGCTTCAGCCTGGCCTACCTCTAGACATCACCACCATTTGTGAGTAAACAAGTTGATGCAGGGTCTCTCTCTCTCTCTCTCTCTCTCTCTCTCTATATATATATATATATATATACACACACACATATAACTCAAACACACTTTCCTTCCTTCCTTCCTCCTTCCTCCCTCCCTCCCTCCCTCCCTCCCTCCCTCCCTCCCTCCCTCTCTCTTTCTTTCACATAAAGTGAACAAATATTACTGCTTTGATGCCATTGCTTCATATGGGTTGTTTAGATATTCTATTTTTGATTTACTGATAGGCTACATTTATTTATCCATTTCTTAAATATTTTGCAATTTATTAGCCTATAATTGTTCATCATAGTTCCTTATAATAATTTGCATTTTAGTTGTATCAGTAGTAATTTCTCCTTTTTAGCTCTAATTTTGAGTTTTTCCCTTTGTTGTTTGTGATCCTGGATAAAAGCATGTTCTTTACATTTTTTTCTCAAAAAAGCAGCTTTTTTGTTTTGTTAATCTTTTGTGAGTTTTTGTTTCATTTTCACTTATTTATGATCTCAATTTTACTATTTTTTTGACAGGCAGAGTTAGTGAAAGAGAGACACAGAGAGAAAGGTCTTCCTTCCATTGGGTCACCCCCCAAATGGCCGCTATGGCCTGCCAGGAGCCAGCTGCTTCCTCCAGATCTCCCATGTGGGTGCAGGGTCCAAGCACTTGGGCCATCCTCCACTGCCTTCTCGGGCCACAGCAGAGAGCTGGACTGGAATAGGGGCAACCGGGACAGAATCCGGCACCTCACCAGGACTAGAACCCTGAGTGCTGGCACCGCAGGTGGGCGATTAGCCAAGTGAGCTACAGCGCCACCTCCTACAGGTTTTGATATGCTCAATTTTCATTTTCATTTGTTTTAAGAAAAAATTTATTTTCTATTTTGATTTCTTCAGTAACCTATTGATAATTCAACAACATGTATTTTAATTTCCATATATTTTTGTAAATGTTCTCATGTCTTAGTTTTTGATTATTAGCTTTAATCCTTTGTGGTCTGACATGTCACATGGTATTTCAATCTTTTAAAGTTACTGAGATATACGGATGCTGGTGCTGTGGCTCAGCAGGTTAACATCCTGGCCTGAAGTGCCAGTATCCCATATGGGTGCCGGTTTGAGACCTGGCTGCTCCACTTCCGATCCAGCTCTCTGCTATGGCCTGGGATAGCAATAGAAGATGGCCCACTTCTAAAGGATAGCATTGCTGGAAATAATATTCTTGGTTAGATGTTTTATTTTGTATTCTTTTAAGACCTGAATATATCATCCCACCCTCTTCTGGACTGCAGAATTGCTGTTGAGTGGTCTGCTGTTAGTTTAATTAGTTTTCTTTTATAAGTAGCTTGATGTTTCTCACTTGCTGTCTTTAAGATTTGTGTTTTGTCCTTAACTTTTGAGGATTTGACCACAATATCTTGGAAAAAGTCTTTTGATTGGGGGCTTGGGGTCCTATAACTCTCCTTTATCTGGATTCCCAGGTGTCTTTTAAGGCTTGGAAAAGTTTTAATTATTATTTCACTTAGTAGGTTCTTAATGCCTTTTTTGTTCTCTTATCCTTTAGTGACCCTGTAATTTGATTATTTGGTCATTTTATATATAGTATCCTGTATTTCATGGGTGATAGTTTCTTCAGTGTTTTTAATTATTTTCTCTATTTTTGTCTGACTTGGATATTTCAAAAATCTTGTCCACCAGATCAGAAATTCTTTTCTCCACTTCATCTTCTACTGTTCAAGTTCTCAACTGAATTTTTTATTCCACGAAATTTTCAGCTTCAAAATTTCTGTTTGTATCTTTTTAATGATTTGTTGATCTTTACTGAATGCATATCACCTATTATTTTCCACATTTCATTAAAATATCTGTACTGTCTTGCATTGCACTAAGTTTCCTTATAATTATTATTTTTGAATTCCATTTCTGGCAGTTCATAGATCTCATCAGATGTATTTCTGAAGAACTATTGTGATTTTTGGAGGTGTCATGCTACTTTGTCTCTTCATGTTTGCTGTGTGTTTACATTGGTATCTGCGCAACTGGTGTAACTAACCCTTCCTCTTAGGGAAGAGGGTCTATTGGAAAAGAATTTATTATTTATATGGAATTTCAGGTTATCACTTGGCTTGTTGCTATGTGATTCCAGAAGTACAGTCACTGAGTGATTTCTTTCACTTTAATCAATGTCTGAAGTTTCTGTAAGTAACATGGTGTTATAGAGTACAGTAGTTTGTGTGGGTAGAAGTGTGACTTCTCCACAGATGTGGGCTTCCTAAGGTGTATACCTTCAGTTGGTGCCAGTGAGTTGGGTGCCAGTCACACTAGGCTTTGTGATAGCCAGAGCCTTGCCTTGTTCTAGGGGCTGAACAGACATGTCTGTCTCACTGGCAAGCCTTAGTAGTGGTAGAGTTGCTTTTTTTTTTTTTTTTTTACAGGCAGAGTGGACAGTGAGAGAGAGAGAGAGAGAGAGAGAGAGAGAAAGGCCATTGGTTCACCCTCCAATGGCCGCCGTGGCCGGCACACTGCGGCTGGCGCACCGCGCTGATCCGATGGCAGGAGCCAGGTAGTTATCCTGGTCTCCCATGGGGTGCAGGGCCCAAGTACTTGGGCCATCCTCCACTGCACTCCCTGGCCACAGCAAAGAGCTGGCCTGGAAGAGGGGCAACCGGGACAGAATCCGGTGCCCCGACCGGGACTAGAACCCGGTGTGTCGGCACTGCAAGGCGGAGGATTAGCATAGTGAGCCATGGCGCCAGCCATGGTAGAGCTTTTGATACCAACAGCTATGTCTCTAAGGCTGTGAGATATGGGTCAGACTCTCCCAGTTCCTCCTGGGAGAGTGTGGCTGGTGCTGGGGCTTAGCACTAAAATCCCTAGTGTTAGAACTGGGGAATGTAGAGGTTACCCTGTTCTACAGAGGTATTGCACTGGCAGGTATGGGTAAGGAGAGGTGGGATGCTGGCCGATTCTTCCCTAGATCCCACCAAGTAGATCCTAGCAGATTCAACAAAATTAATAGTAACTGTCCCAATCCTGAGGGTATGGGGTGTCATTACCTAGGTCCCCCAGGGTGAGAGCCAGTTGTACTTGGGGGGGGTGTTAGCCTCCTACCTAAAATAGAATGATGAAGATAGAAGTCCCCAGATACCACAAGTGAGTATGAGTTACTCCAGGGATTTTAACACTAACACCAACAGTTCCAGCTCTGCAAGGCACAGATCAACCTTCCTCCATTCCCACACAGCACATAGGAGTCATGGAAGTGTTGTATCTGGGATTCCCAGCACTGAAAGCCAAGAAAGTAGAGAGGTAACTGCCCCAGTTTGGGTTCTCTTAGATTTTGTATGGGCTGTTGCTGGTGCTAGACCCAGGAAGTGAAGAGGGACACTCTCAAATCACACAGATTAAGTGAGCACAGTTCAGGGGCTTACACAGTAGCAAAGTGCAGGGCATCTGCTCTCAACCGTGAAAAGTGCCCTGCCTCTGGTAGCTTCTGGTTGTAGTGGGATTGCTTGCTGTACCTTGAGTCAGAACAGAGTTCAGCAATGACTCTACCACAGCAAACTGAGTCTGGTCTTTTGAGTGTGTGGTGGGGGAGGCAATGTGGTTTCCCTTTCTCAAAGCAAAGTAATTACTCACACCCAGTCAGCTCCCTAGGCTGGACTTGAAGTCTATAGGGACTGTGTAGTTCTCCTGGCATTAGGGCTGCCAGTGGTGGGAGCCATGACACCTATTTTCTTAACTTACCTGAATAAGATGGTGATATCTAGCCAGGAGTCAGAGTCAGTGGTGGAAACAGCTGGTGGCTGTCCTCTCTCCTCACTGCCCTGTGGAGTCTCTGTCCTGTTTCATCACTTCTCCACTGAGAATTTCTCTCAATCTGTCCCCTAGGAACATGGTCCTTTCTTTGTTTCTCTGGTATCTGTCTGACTGAGGTCACTGTAGCTTCTGACTGTTCATTCACCTTGGTTCTCAGAAGGGAAATGCTTAACCTGATTGAGACCTCTATTAAAAGCCTAAAGCTATAATCAGATCAGGGGTGAAAGCTCGATGCTTGCTATTTAGGGCCAAGATGCGGCAATGGGGGCGTGAATTGTGGTGCAGTAATTTAAGTTGTTGCTTGTGGAGCTGGCATCCCATATGCAGTGCTAGCTGGAATTCTGGACCTGGGAAGCAGTGGAGGATATCTCAGATACTTAATTAAGTACCTACTACCCATGGGGAGATCAGGGCCCTAGCTTTGTCCCAGTCCAGAACTGGCTATTATTGTGGTCATTTGGCAAATGAACCAACAGATTAAAGATCTCTCTCTCTTTTTCTCCCAACTTTCTCCTTCCCCTCTCCTCTTCCTCTCCATTTGTCACTCAAACAAATAAATTACTATTTTTTTTTTTTTAAGATGAGATCACCATTGTGACTCAGCAGGTTAAGCCAATGCCTATGGCACCAGCATACCGTATTCGAGTTTGATTTAAGTCCTATTTGCTCTGCTTCTGATCAAGCTTTCTGCTAATGAATGTGGGAAAGCAGCAGCAGATGGCCCAAATACTTGAATCCTTGTTACCCATGCAAGACACAGTTGCAGTTTCGGACTTGTGGATTCAGCCTGGCCCATCCTTGGTAACTGTGGACACTTAGAGAGTAAACCAGCAGATAGAAGATCTCTCTCTCTCTCTCTCTTTCTCTCTCTGTCACTCTGCTTTTAAATAAATAAATAAAATAAAATAAATAAATAAAATAAATCTTTAAAAAAGAGTGAGGCAAAATTGTATTCTCATAATTTTAATTTGTCTTTCAGTGGAGGTCCTAGTCCGTGCAATAAAGCATGGAAAATAAATGAAATGTATACAGTTAAAATTGTTCATATTTCTGATATTGTACTGTAATTCAAAGAAAATCACAAAAATTAAAGATATAAATCTAATGTAAAAAATTAGCAATTTTATGAGTTTCAGTGGAAATATACAGAATGCTCAATTTAAATAATAAATAGGAAAATTAGAAAATAAAATTGAAGACAAATTTATGACAGTACTATAAAAGTAAAACTTTTAGGATCAATTTAATGAAAGAAATGTATGGATCATTTATTGAAATTATGAAACATTACAAGATAAATTCAATGAAACAAAAATAAACTAAGAAGTGTATATTCATGAATTAGAAGACTTACTAACTTTTTTGAGAACCATACACATCATTTTCTTAATTGATAATCTGCTTCTGATCCAGGTTCCTGCTAATGTAAGGGAGACAGCAACAGTGGAGGGTAAGGTACCTCAGGCTCTGTCGCTAATGCGGGAGACCAACATGAATGTCCTTGTTCCTGACTTCAATCCTGTGGGTTTCAGGGACTCAATTATAGGAGTCATCACCTGCTGGCTCCCAGCAAAAAGCCAGAATTGGAAGCAGAAGTGTGATTTGAAGCCAGGCACTCCAACCCAGAGTGTATATTCCTGATGTCATCAGTGTCCACATTTATTTCTAGTGCATTTTATATAAAACAATAAAATGTCTTATGAGTTTTGCTTTTTGGTTTTATAAAATTATATACAGTGGCTTGAAGTGTGGGGAAAAAGAGTTACTAAGAATGGGATATGAAGCATTTGTGTGTGATAATTATTTAATTAAAAATGTAAAAAAAAATTATTGCCTGCAGGGGTCTCACAGATTTCTGCATGTTTATTCCTATTTTAGAGGAAAATGAAGTAGACATTTCTTTATTTTTCCTTAATTAAGCAAAAATGACTGGGTCAAGCTACAAATAGTGAATCTACATTCAAAAGAGTGTCCTTTCTCTGAAACTGAAAATGTGTCTAACAAATGTATACTTTTTAGACAAAAGTAAGCACTTAAGACATACATGTACTTTCTGTCCTGATTCTCTCTTCATTTGATTTTCATGTATGATTGTGAATTTTAAAATGAAATGTTATTTTGAGCAATTTACCAATCATGATGTATACTTATGGATAATCACTAACAAGAACAACAAAAGTTTTAATAGGCTATCAACAAATAGCTAGTTACTTAAAACCAAAATTCAGGATATCCATGCTTTATCAAAAGTATATTACTGGTCGGCTCCACGGCTCAGTAGGCTAATCCTTCACTTGTGGTGCCGGCACCCTGGGTTCTAGTCCTGGTCAGGGCACCGGATTCTGTCCCGGTTGCCCCTCTTCCAGGCCAGCTCTCTGCTGTGGCCCGGGAGTGCAGTGGAGGATGGCCCAGGTCCTTGGGCCCTGCACCTGCATGGGTGCCAGCCGCAGTGCGCCAGCCCAGACAGCCATTGTGGGGGTGAACCAACGAAAAAAAAAAAAAAGAAGAAGACCTTTCTCTCTGTCTCTCTCTCTCTCTCACTGTCCACTCTGCCCACTCTGCCTTTCAAAAAAAAAAAAAAAAAGAAAGAAAAGAAAAGTACATTACCCCATGTACCATATATGCACCAGTTCGAGACCTGGCCGCTCCACTTCTGATCCTGCTCTCTGCTATGGCCTGGGAAAGCAGTAGAAGATAGCCCAAGTCCTGTGCCCCCACAACCACATGGGAGACCTGGAAGAAGCTTCTGGCTCCTGGCTTCAGATCAGCGCAGTTCCAGCCGTTGCAACCAATTGGGAATGAACCAGCGGATGGAAGACCTCTGTCTGTCTCTCTCTCTCTCTCTCTCTCTCTGCCTCTCCTTCTCTCCCTGTGTAACTCTGACTTTCAAATAAAAAAATAAAATAACTCTTTAAAGAGTACATTGCTCCAAAAAGTGTGGGATAAAGCTATTTGCCTTTGTAGTGTGCCTAGTAAAATTAATTGGAAATGAAAAGTTTATAAGCATTTCCACAATCCTGCTGATCCATGTGTCTTCTAAAAGTAGCTAATGGTTTCACTGAATTAACTCTATAATATCTTATAAGATTTTTAACAAATAAAGATTTCATAGGATATTATTAACTGTTGTAAATTTCACAGAACAAAATAAGGATGAATATGTTCAATATTGCTTTGAAAACCTTGTGGCCGGTGCCATGGCTCAATAGGCTAATCCTCCACCTGCGGCTCTGGCACCCCAGGTTCTAGTCCCTGTCAGGGTGCCGGATTCTGTCCTGGTTGCCCCTCTTCCAGGCCAGCTCTCTGCTGTGGCCCGGGAGTGCAGTGGAGGATGGCCCAGGTCCTTGGGCCCTGCACCTGCATGGGAGACCAGGATAAGCACCTGATTCCTGGCTTCGGATCAGCGTGGTGTGTCGGCCACAGCGGCCACTGGAGGGTGAACCAATGGAAAAAGGAAGACCTTTCTCTCTGTCTCTCTCTCTCTCACTGTCCACTCTGTCTGTCCAAAAAAAAAGTTTCTCAGATATTTGTGAAAGTCAGTAAACATTTTGGGAGTGGGTGTTTTATGCAGCATTTGCATAATAAAATATATTTTAAAAAATATTAAAATTCTTGCAGCCAAAGTAATTTTCCATTGCAAATGGAAAACAGAACCTTTGTAAATTAAACACACAGTATTTATTTCTTCCTACGTTTTTAAATGTAAAGGGCACCATTTCTACTTTGGTTAAATTTTTAAACTTCTAAATATTTTTTGAAAGGCAGAGTTACAGAAAGAAAGGGAGAAAGAGAGAGAGAGAGAGAGAGAGAGAGATGTTCCATCCACTGGTTCACTCCTCAGATGGCCACAATGACCAAAGTAGGGCCGAAAGGAAGCCAGGAGTCAGGAAATTTATCTGGGTGCCCCACCTAAGTGCAGGGGACCAAGCACTCGGGTCATCTTCCACTGCTTTCCCAGCCACATCAGCAGAGAGTTGAATCAGAAGTGGAGCAGCCAGGACTCAAACCAGTGTCCATATGGGATGTCAGCATTGCAGGTGGCAGCTTCACCCATTAAACCACAGTACCAGCCCCATGAGTATCGTTCTTCAAAAGTATCTGTTATACCAATGAGGATTAAAATAGTATTATATTCATTGTTACTAGTTCCAATAATTTTTTCAGTGTGTTCTAAAGAAATTTCTCATTGTTCTAGGTATCATGGAAGAAATTACTCTCTATACACTTACTAGAATTATGACAGTGAATATAAACTAGGGTAACAAATAACACTCTTTTATTTAATAATGGGAAAAATTGTACTTTAACATTGCAATTTCTAGCATGCATTACAATTTTGGTAAAAATAAATTACATATTAATCTATCAGTAAAAGCTCATTTTAACATTTTTGAAATACAAAGTTTTTCAGGTCTGGGCACTTCAAAATGCATGAATATATCTTAATCACTATATTACAGACCTAAAAGTTAAGAAATGTACACCACTTTATATATGGGAAATTGAATTAATTTGTAAGAATCAGCCTGAAAGTAAAAAGATGGTGGAGTCAGATCCCAAATTCTGCTTATTAAACTACATTAGAAAAGAACCTCCCTAAATGCAAATGGAAAATTAATTGAAGGTTCATTTCATTTATATTGTTGCTAAACATGAATAATGCTGTTGTGGTTAATAAGTATCTAGTTGTGCTGAATAGTTTTCACCAATAATCTGCTTAAAACAAATTTGACAGAGGCTGAGAAGGAGAGAGGAAAGGGAAGAAATGAGGGAGGGAGGAAGGAAGAAGGAAAAAATATCATTATGTTCTCAGAATTGTATCTACAAATAACATTGAATCTGTAAAAACTAACTAAATTAAAAACTTATAAAAAGAAATGTAACAGACAAATAAAATCTTACGTATAGAGGACCCTGTCAAGTTTCAACATGAATACATTGTATAGCATTCGATCAGAGTACATGTATCAATCTTCTCTATGTATATACATTTTAATCATGACATAGTAAATGAAATTCCTATCCAGAATGTCCTTAAACACCACAGAAATTAATATGTAACCCAAAATTATTACCTAAAAATTTCAGGCAAGACAAATGCTGAAAACAACTAGTTCAGAGCTGTAAATTATTGCAGTTATATGACAATTTAGTCATTTCAGGGAGACTGTTAGAATACGCATCTAAAAGTCTTTGGAAAGAGAATATAGAGTCTACATTCAGGCTGTTTCCTAAAGCCCTTGCCCACGGGTGCCTTCATCTTTCATCACATTTACAATCCTACAAATATCCTCCCAAACCCAAAGGGAACCGCAGGCTAGACTTTCATATAAGCAGCTCTGTTAACATTTAAAAATTTCTTGATGAAAATAACATTATTACAAGTAGCCATGCTAGATTCATGCTAGATTCATGATTTTGACAAATTACTAAGACTTGTTGTTGTCATTACTTACCAAATTTATTGTAGACATCAATAAATAGTAAGCATGGGGCATATTCACAAGCTGTGACTTATACTTTAATTCTTTAATATACAATTAATGTCCCTCAGAATATAAAGGAAAGTATTTAAGGCACCAGAATCAATTCATTCGCATGTAGTTGCAGGGCAGGTAAAACCAAAGCACCTTCTAAGTCAAGTTATTGAACAACATGGGATACTCAGCATATAGGGAGCGATTTCAGAACTATTTGAAAGCACAATCTCATCACAGCTATTTCTTCTAAACTCTTACTGTGTTTGCTTAATGCATTTTTCCACTTAGCGACATTTTCTAAAAACACTTTCCATTTAGCAAGGAATTACTATGTACATAACAGGAACATTAACACACTGCTGTGTCATAAACTAAGCAGAAAGGTACCCTTCCCATTGAGATGTGTAGCAATAGAAGTAAAATTTATCTTTTGTATGCAAATATATTTATTTATTCATTTTCTTTATATAATATAACAAGTAGCCATTTTAGTAATGCCATAATTTTAATATGAGTAACATGTACTTCACTAAAAGCAATACATAAATGAGAAGGATTATAGAAGATATTTTCATGTCTAGAATTTTACCATTCAGACGTTAGTGTTTTATCATCAGAGAAACATTTCTGCCTTTTCATATATAGTTTCTTTTTATGGTTGAATGGATATACATCTGGAAGGATGGGTGAAAAAAGGAAGACATGTTCAGAAAACAGACATTCATAGATACGTGGATATAGATAGACAGATGACAGGACAAACATGATTCTATATCAAGGGAAATCATGCAAATAAGCATATACATACAAGCACATTCCCAGGTTACATAAAAATAAATGTATTTTAATTTAAATTGACAAAAATAAGTTACATTTGATTATTTTGAAGATTCAAAAATATTATTTCTCAAAATATTCAGAAATTATTTAACATTTGAAAGTAATTTTGAAAATATTGGTCCGCACCACGGCTCCATAGGCTAATCCTCCGCCTGTGGTGCCGGCACACCGGGTTCTAGTCCCGGTCAGGGTGCCGGATTCTGTCCCGGTTGCCCCTCTTCCAGGCCAGCTCTCTGCTGTGGCCCGGGAGTGCAGTGGAGGATGGCCCAAGTCGTTGGGCCCTGCACCTGCATGGGAGATCAGGGGAAGCACCTGGCTCCTGCCTTCGGATCAGCGCGGTGCGCCTGCCGCAGCGTGCCGGCTGTGGCGGCCATTGGAGGGTGAACCAACGGCAAAGGAAGACCTTTCTCTCTGTCTCTCTCTCTCTCACTGTCCACTCTGCCTGACAAAAAATAATAATAATAATAATAATAAATATTATAGAGTATTTCATATTATACTTTCAAAATGTAAACTACAAACTTAATGTATCAATCTCTATAACCAAAAATTACCACTTATGTGTGTATAGATAGATAGATAGATATTATTTCACTACTTGCTTTCCTCTAAATTCTATCTGCCAATGTTTGTTAATCATATATATTTATCACTGTTTTTCTCCTTTATTTAAAATTTAGTCATTTCTGGACTGCATTATTTCTTATAAGAAATCTGCTTTTAACCTTTCATTTCTTTCATATTATATGTACTCACCTTACTATTCTGTGTGGGTCAGTTTTTCTTTTTTTCCCATAATTTTATGATTTCAACTCTTGATTTCATTCTGATTATTTTAATTTTGCTTTAGCTTCATTGAGCTTCGGGGATCCGTGTATTCCTCATTTGTATGGGAGCCTAAAAACATTTTCCCCCATTCTCATTTTCAAACTTTTATTACATCCCATTTCTGACAATTACATGGATTTCTCAATGAGGTCATGGAAGTTCTATTTTTGTTTAATAAGTTTTTTTTTTCCTCTTTGCTTCAGTTTGCATAGTTCACTCATCTTTTTTTTTTTTTTTTCAGTGTAATCTGCTCTTAGGCTTAATTACTTATGTAGTCAGACATATTTCCATTTCATGTATAGAATTATAATTTTAGTTTAATTATTTTTAAGATTTATTTTTATTTTTTGAAAGGCACAGTTAAAGATGGGGAGGGAGAGAGAGAGAGAGAGAAAGGGAGAGAGAGAGAAACAGGGAGAGAGACTCAGAATGAAAGGGCCCTTACATTTGTGGGTTTACTACCGAAATGGCCACAATGGCTAGGGCTGGGACAGACCTAAGCCAGGAGCTAGGAGATTCTACTGATCTACCGTGTGAGTGCAGGGTCCCAAGGACTTGGACCATCTTCCACTGCTTTCCATGGTACATTAGAAGGGAGCTTAGTTATAGTGTTCTGTCAGTTAATTAAAATTATTTGATGGTGTTGCTCAGATTCTTTATAAAATTTCTTTAATTTGGTTTACTATTCAGAGTTCTCAGAGTTCTCAAAATCTGCAAATATAATTTAGCTTTGCTTGTTTTGTTTTATTATTTTTCTTGTGTATTTTGAAACACTATTTGTGTGGGTGCATAGCCCTGCTCACATATATTTAAACTCCCAATTTTATCATTCTTAAAAAATTTAATTTAATGTATGTCCTTTAATGGATATCAAAAAAGAAGAGAAATATTTGTTCTTTTTGTCTTCCTTCTTTGTTTCCATTTTACATATATTTGCTATTATTTTATATCTCCATTTTGGTTTGTAGATCAAATTGTCTTCAGGTAATATTTCTCTTCAGCTTCTGGACCGTATGTTAACATTGATGCTAGTACAGTTACATTAATGCTACATTCACTTATATTTTATCTGATATGTCTTAACTAAACTTGCATGTTACAATCCAATAGGTTTTTTAACACTTTAGGAATTTGTTAATTGCTGTTTCTTAATTTTTTTCCAACTTATTTTACTACTCAACTTTTATCATATTCTCTTCTATAAATCCAAATAAACAACATTAGAATATTACATATTTTCTCAAACGTAAATGAGTCTCTCTCTCTCTTTCTCTTTCTCTCTGTGTAAGGCTTTAAACATTCTTTCCTTTAGAGATCTGTCTTCATAATCAGTTAACATTTTTCAACCTTTTTAATCTGTTGTTAATATACTCATTTTATATTTAAGTGCTAAATATATTTTATTTTATTTTTCCCAAGCTGAAAGTCTATATTTCTTTGCTCATGAGACTTCATTTATACTAATCCCTTTATATATTTATAAAAATAAGTTTCTTATTGGCTAAATCTAATACTAATAACATTTTAAAGTCTAATTATATTGCCTGTTTTTTCCCTTGATCAATGGTCAGATTTCTTTCTTTCTCTTCATTTTTAGTTTTTTTTTTTCATTAAATATGGGATATTTTGAATGATGATTAAAAATACTGTTTTCTATAACATTTATTTGAGGAAAATTGGTATTGGTTTCCACAGGGAGCTAAATTCACAGGGGCTAAGCATTCTGACTCTGTGATCATTTATAATTAGGAAGAAAAAATATCTAAAATCTATTTGTTTACAAAACTCATCTATCCTAAAAGGATTTAAATTCCTAAATTTCTCTCCTCCCATAAATTTTGCCATTAACTTTCCATTTCTTGTTAGTTAATATAAGTATTCTCTATTCTGTGTGATTCTTAATTTAAGATATATATACTTATAGTTTCTTCTTTTAAAAATTAATCTAGAGAGCAAATTTCACATATTTCATAGATTCAATTCTAAGGATATAACTGTATCTCCCTACCTCCCTCCTCCTTATGGTTTAAGTAATTGAGTTCCTGCCACCCACGCTGGAGACCTGAATTGGTTCCTAGCTCTTGACTTCAGCTGTAGCCCAGTCACTGCCTTTGTGGGCATTTGTGGAGTGAACCAGGAGATAGAAATTTTCTCTCTATCCTCTCTCTCTATCTTTCTTCCCTTTTTCCTTCCCTCTTTCTTCACCAAACATAAGAAAAAAAGAAAGAAAGAAAGAAAGAAAGAAAGAAAGAAAGAAAGAAAGAAAGAAAGAAAGAAAGAAAGAAAGAAAGAAGGGAGGGAGGGAGGGAGGAAGAGAGAAAGAGAGAGAGAAAGAGAGAAGGAAGAGAGAAGGAAGAAAAAGAAATGAAGAGAAAAAGAAAAAGAAAGAAGGAAAACATTTTTTTCAGAGTGGTACAGAAAACTAAGCAAACTAAATGTTTGAAGGTGTCTCATTGATTGCATTTAAACTAATTTTGAGGAATGATTAGAAGTCTTCCAGGGAAGTAGAGTAATAGTATTCCAGCAAATGTCTGGACTATGAGAAGTATTAGCATAATAGGAATAGATTCTGGGAGCCATGGACTATAATCCAACATCTGGAAGATGCTGCCTCATAGAATTTTTATAAGTGCTTATCCAGTAAAGGATCTAATTTTTTTCAGCATCCATTACTCAGTCTTGGACTGAATCAAAGGACATTTTTTTATTATGATGCAAGTTTAATAATTTTGCCAGGAGTTAATTGATCTTATTAAATGTTATAGCTGAAGTACATTTTCTTTTTTGTTTTGGAAACAATTTCTCCATGTTTAATAACTATTTTTGAGTTCCCTAATATAGTAAATTTTTTTCTTTTAATTAATTGAGAGTTTACTTTAGTATCTGCAACTTCTGTTCTTTTTTAATAATTGTCTTCTAAATTTTAAGGCAGGTTTAAGTATCGTTTCCAATGTATTAATTTAATTTCCAGTAACATTTTGATTTTTAAAAAATTTTTGAGATGACATATATTTAATTTACATTATACTCACAGGAATAATGCTCCCCTAAATTAAGAGATCAACAAATAAAAAGATCATAGTTCAGCAGGAATATAGGCAAGACCTATAAACACTAATCAAATGAAAAATTGTCAATTTCATTCATATGAAGTTAATTTTAAAATAGCTATGGTCATTAAAACTATACTTGTGTGTCATTCTTAACCAAAGTTATAAAACAAAGTTTAACAAAACTATGCTTGCACAAAGCTGCTACACATAGGCATTTCTTTCTAGTGTGCTCTTGGCTAATTGGATATACTTCAGAAGACTGAATTCATTATTCTATACCCTGCATTTAGAATAAATTCTTATTTTTATTAAAAGTATAGTAGTATATAATTCCTAACGATTTGTTTCACAGATTTATAACAAAGTTTGACAAAATACTACACTTGCATCAAAACTGATACACACAGGCATCTTTTTTTTTTAATTTTGTCTTCCACAAAGCAGAACAAGCTATGTCCAGCTTATTTCAATCAATATGATGTCTACCAGTTGCAACTATTTTGATGCAAATGATAAAATGTCATTCTTTTAATAGATGAATAATATTCCAGTGTGTGTGTGTATGTACAGTTTCTTTATCCATTCATAGGATGATGGAACCTCAAATTAAATCCGACATGTCGTCTATATACTACTTGAAAGTTTGAGTAATGACTCTCTTAGATGGAAGTATCATGGATCTACATCCAATAGCCTTGAATAGAGTCAAACATTTATTTATTTTTTCTAAAGCTTACTGTACCACAGTATGCCTTTTTAAAGATTTATTTATTTGAAAGTCAGATTTACACACAGATAGGGGAGAGGCAGAGAAAGGGAGAAAGGTCTTCCATCTGCTGGTTCACTCCCCAACTGGCCTCAATGGCTGGAGCTGTGCCGATCAGAAGCCAGGAGCCGGGAGCTTCTTCCAAGTCTCCCACAAGATGCAGGGGCCCAAGGACTTGGGCCATCTTCCACTGCTTTTCCAGGCCATAGCAGAGAGCTGGATCGGAAGTGGAGCAGACGGTACTTGAACCAGAGCCCATATGGGATGCCGGGACTGCAGGTGCCAGTTTTACCTGCTAGCCCACAGCACTGGTCCCGAGTGAAACGTTTATAAAAGTTTACACCAGGATTCAACTTAATAAAGAGGAAGAAATTCAGTTATGATGTGAATTAAAGTATATATAAATAGGTAAATTGGAATAAGGCAGCCTCTTCTGTTTCTTTCAGTTTTGATTATCTCTACAGAGGATTCTGTCAGCATCCAAATTTTCTGAACATTGGCTTTTGTGTTTTTATTATTTTTATTCTTTGTGTGCATATGGTTATAATAGTGTATGAGTCATCATGCCCTTCTGTTTAAACAGACTGAGTTTATTGTATCTTGTTTCCAATTACAGCCAGCCCTTTGTATCCCTGGGCACTGTATGAATTCACCCAAGTACTGACTAAAAAATACTTTCAAAAATTGACACTAAATTGACAATGCATGTACTTCTTCATATCATTTTCTAAGTAATGTACTATAACAAATATTTACATAGTACATGGACTGCAATGGGCATTATAAGTAATCTGGAGAGATTCAATGCTTTTGATAGTATGTGCATGGACTCTGTGCAATTACTGTGCCGTTTATATAAGGAACTTGAGCATCCATGGATTTTGATATCTGCAGAGATCCTGGAAACAATCTCCATCAGATGTGAAGGGAAATTATCACTCTGAAATTCACCGTTGTTGAGGATAATGTACTTCTATATTTTTTAGGATTTATTTATTATTTAAATGGCAGAGTAATAAAGATAGACAAAGACAGAAAGAGACACAAAGAGATCTTTCTCCCACAGATGCACCCCCAAAAAGGGCTACAATGCCTGGTCCTGAGCCAGTTTGAAGCCATCCAGGTCTCCCTTGAGGGTGGCAAGGTCCCAAAGACTTGGGCCATCCTTGGCTGCTTTCCCCAGCACATTAGCAGGAACCTAGATTGGAAGTAGAGTATCCAGGACTTGAATTGGCACTCATTTGAGATGATGTTGTCACAGTGGCAGTTTAACTCCCTGCACCACAATGCCATCCCCTTGTGTAGTGTGTTTAAGATGTCACTGCATGTATATTTGTTTCACCATACCAAATAGCTAATTCTTGATGTTTTTGTCACTTGCAAAGTTTGGTGTTGTATTTTTCAAAACAAAGACACAAATAAGTATGTAAGTACACATTGCCAAAATCACTCTTTCAAAGTTATTATTTGCTCCCCTGGTCTTTGGAATTAACCCTCACAGTAATCCCGAATACTTTTCTTACAGTCAGAATAACTTACTACATATAAATATAGACATTTTCATGACATTTTACCAATTAGCCTACTCTTTCTCTTCATGTATTTCATTGTGAATCTGGATTTAATTCCTAAATTAAATTTTATTCTTATTACTCCTCAGCAGAGGGGTCCTTATTAATTCTCCGGTAAGGACACTTCTTTAAAGAAACCTAATTTTCTCTTTACTAACTAAAAATCGTATACCATTTTTTCTTAAACACTGCTTTACTGTCCATCAAATTCTAGTTTAAACCAATTTTAACAAAATACAAGCATAATATATTTTAACTTATCTTAGGAAACTAATTTTTACATATTTGAGGGAAAACGAATAAGACTAAATGATAAATAATAATGGACATAGTGTATTATCACAATTTAAAAGCCAGAAGTAAATGTTAACATATCATACTCCTTGTTCCCCCTCAATCTTTCCATCTTTTTTTCAATATAATTCTCTATTTATGAAAATAAGACCTATATCCACACAGTAAAAGAATACCTTGGGGTTGGTGTTGTGGCATAGCAGGTAAAGCCACTGCCTACGATATTGGAATCCCATATGGGCTCCACTTCTGATCCAGCTCCCTGCTAATGGCCTGGGAAAAGCAGTAGTGCATTGCTCAATTGTATGGGCCCCTACCAATGTGGTAGACTGGGATGAAGCTCCTTATTTCTAGCTTTGGCTTCATCCATCCATGGCAACTGTGGCCATCTGGGGAGTGAACCAGAGAAAGTAAGATCTCTCTCTCTCTCTCTCTCTCTCTAACTCTGACTTTCAAATAAATAAAATATTTTAAAGATTTTATTTATTTATTTGAGAGGTAGAGTAACAGACAGAGAGAGGGGGTGGCAAAGAGAGAGGTCTTTCATCCTTCGGTTCACTCTCCAAATGGCCACAACATCCAGAGCTGGGCCGATCTGAAACCAGGAGCCAGGAACTTCTTCCAGGTCTCTCATGCATTTGCAGGGGCCCAAGCACTTGGGCCATCTTCCGCTGCCATCTTTCCCAGGCAGTAGCAGAGAGCTGGATTGGAAGGGAAGCAGCTGGAAAACAAACAAGCACTCATATTGGATGTTGCCACTGCAAGCAGAGGCTTAGCCTACTATGCCACAGCACTGTCCCCAGTAAATAAATTTTCAAGAAAATTAACATCTTTGCAATATTGCGGTGGTGGGCTATATATATATATATATGCACAAAAACATTGCTTTTATCTACCCTCCACAAGTTCACTCACCAAATAGCTGCAACAGCCACAACTTAGTGACTCTGAAGCTAGGAGCCAAGAACTCCATTCAGATCTCCCACATGAGTGACAGGCACAAAAAGCACTTGACACATCATGCATTCGCTTCCCAGGTGCATTATCAGAAAACTAGATCAGAAGTGGAGCCACTGAGACTCAAACCAGCTCTGATACAGGACGCAGTGGTCCCCAGCAGTGGCTTAACACACAGAGCCACAATACCAGCCCCTGAAAATGAGATTTTAGTTGTCGGTTGTCTGCTTTAGGTAGCATATTTTCATCATTATTTATCATTTAAAGTACTGTCAGTCTGTTGTGTGATAACTAGGAAGAAATAAATATCAGAACTAAAATCAAGCAGACTATTTTTATTTCTTTTCATTTTGTTAACCTGGCAGGCGGTAGATTTAGTCTGTCTCAGAAGGATTATTGGATATCTAAAAAATAATATCTAAAAAATCTGATTGATTCATTTTTGAATACAAGCTTTTCAAAATCAATGATTATAATTTAATTTTAGTCCTACAAGTTTATAATATTTTTTCATAGAGAGTAGATATATCCTCTTAGTATTTTTGTTGATTTTCTTTGAATGATTCACTCAAAGGTTTTTAAGCCAGCTACTCAAAACTTATAATATGACTTGTTGTTTATGGGGTTTTAATGATAGTAACTGAAATATTGTTCATATTCTAACCATATAACTTCTTAATTATGGTATTTCTATTTCATCTGTAATATCCCACAAGTTACAATGAGAATTAAGGGGAGAAAGTAACACTGGTGGTTTTTTTTTTTTTTTTTTTTTTTTTTTTTTTACATTTTTAAAATATTTATTTATTTATTTGAAAGTCAGAGTTACACAGAGAGAGAACACTGGTGTTTATCAATTCCTAAAAATCGTTTGAACTGTTTTGAACTATTCAAAGAAAAACTTTCTAGACTGTTGGTGTGCAAATAAGTACATATTCTTTGACAGTGGTTGGAAGAATAAGAAAAGAGTTACTGCTTTGAGCCTCAGATGGCTCCTCAGAGGTACAACAGAAAAACAACACCAGATGGCTCTAGAGGAGATCATCCCAACGATACTGATATAGCCATCCCTTCATTGTTCATCAATATGGCAATGCCCATCTGCATTCTATAAACTCTATGACCTGAATTTGCCCTATAGCCTCATTTTTATTGATGGGAATCAGTTTTGTTTTGCCAAGGAAAGTCCAGAAGAGGACCAATTCATGTGAAAATCAGTACACACTTTAGCTATCTAAACTATTTCTACTGCCCTGATAATTACCCCCAATTCAATATATAATCTTGAGAATGGTCCTTGTTAACCATTGTACTTTGTTTAACTTCGAAAATTTTATTTGGCCAATTTCCTTCAATTGTCTTATTCAAACATCATTACTAATGTTCCATGATAGTCATTTGTCTTGATGAAGTTATATGATAATTTTCATTCCACATTGTAGTGTAGCTCAAGTAATATTTATACTGGTGAACATTATAATGAAGATGTTATATACCAATGAGGGTACCCTTTCATTATGTTGTCACTACAATGTCACCCATTAAATCAAAATATAAATATTTTCCAAAGATTGAAGTATCACTCCTAAACTAAAATAAAAATATATGTCATCATTACAGTACAAATGTTTCCTAATTCTAAATGCCATACAGAAAGTAGTTACTTGAACATCCCAATCAGTTTATTTGATATATTCATTTAGCAATACTTTATTCATATTTGTGCAGATTTATTTTCTCTTAGTAATAATCTTTCTTGCTTATTTGAAAATAGCTACTGTAGAAATCAGGTGGAGAAATTACCATAACAAGTCACACGTTCTAAGATTACTTTTGGGATCTAAAAGCTGTTGAATTTCATTCATTTAGTTCATTTTCTGGAAACATAAAATGTTTTAATATTTGGAACACTGTTAGAATTATGCACAAATCATCTCTTGTAATTTCGAAATGGTTCTAGGAAACACAACATTTAAAGTAAATAAAATCCATCTCTGGATTCTATTCTATTAGGATGATCTGTCCCTTATTCAATTTCTTATGGGCCAACTAACAATTCCATATTACACATGAAAATTACCCGATTTTCTTCATTAGTGAAAAATCTCGATATACTGAACTCTTGTATTACCTTTGCGTTGTCTATAACATATTAACAGTTGTTTGGATATTTTGCATTCATAAAGCATATAGCAACCAGTATACTCGAAATAATGTTTAATCGGTAAGTTATATGAAATGATATTTGAGGTTACAAAGAAGCAAAATGTGCAACTTCCTTCTTGTCATTGCAAAGGGTTTGAGTTTTATTCTATGATAAGTGAGATATCATTGAGGTAGTTAGAGTAGGCAGCGAAATAGTGACAGGTGACAGGCATTTGACATAACAGTGAAGATGCTGATTAGGATGCTAGAGTCTTTATCTGAGTTTCTAAACCCAACTTCAGCTTTAGCTCCTGATTCCAACTTTCTGCTAATACAGAATTTTGGAAACAGCAGTGACAATGCAAGAAGTTGTGCTATTACTACTCATTTGGGAGACTAGGAGAGAGTGCTCAGCTCCTGGCTTCAGCCCAGTACATGCCAAGACAATGCAGGTTTTCGAGGAGTAAATCAGCAAAATAGAGCGCTCTATTTTTCCTTTCCTTTCCCTTCTCCTTCCCATCTTTCGCCTCCCCCTTCTCATTCTTTTTCTCTCTCTCTTCCCCCTCATCCAAAATTGTTAGAAGAGTGGTATAACATGATTTATGCTTTAAAGGAATATTGTGTGTGGTTTGAGTAATATCCTGCAGTGTGGCAAAAGAACAAGCAGAAGTCTATTCAAAAGTTCTTATCATAGCCGATGTAAAAGTGCAAGTAATTTGAATGTGGTAGAAATTGTGTACTTACTAACAGTTAGAAATGGGTGTTCTGGGCAAAAATCATAAGATCATAACAACGGATGCAAAATATTTGACAAAAGTTGATAGTATTTCTTGATAAAAATACATTTAACCTACTAAGAACAAAGAGAACAACCTTAACCTGATTAACAGCATCTACAAAGAAGATGTAACAGCTAATATACACTTTATGGCATAAAACTGAAATCTTACTTCTAAGAATAAATCTATTTATTTTACAAATGAAAAATTACAATACTTTTCAGCAAGTACATAGTGATGGCAGATGCACAGCTTTGTGGATGTACACAAAAATCACAAAATTGTGAAGTTGAAATGAGGAATATTACGGTATATAAACATAACAAATTTAAAAATAAGTATATTTCAAAGTTTGTTTCCTGAACTTGCTGGCAGGAAATAATAGAAGCAAAAAATAAATTAACGGTTTATACCAGAAAATTTGTATTTTAAGAGTCATTATTTACTAAGTTCAAAAACACTCTTGTGCTTATTTTTGAGTGCAAGTAATTAGAAGTTAATTTGAGATATCAATTAAAGAAGTAGATTGACAAGTAAGTGAAATTGGTCATTTGCTTACTGATTTATTTTTAATTGATATATAATTCACAACCATAAACAAAAGCATTTTTATAAATTTATAATTCAGTGCAACCATAACCGCTATGTAATCTCAAAGCATGTTTATCTGCTAAATAAAAAGAAATAGCCCCCATTAGCAAAAATTATCCATTTCACTCTCCTTCCAATCTTTCTCCACCATTAATCAACTGTATTTCTCTCTGGACTTTCGTAGGCTGGACAGGTCTAGCTAATGAAAGCATACGATATGTGGTGGGTTTTATTTTTAATATTATTTATTTATTTGAGAGGTAAAGTTACAGACAGTGAGAGGGAGAGACAGAGATAAAGGTCTTCCATCCACTGGTGCACTCCCCAAATGGCCACAATGGCCAGAGCTGTGCCAATCTGAAGCCAGGGGCCAGGAGCTTCTTCCTGGTCTCCCACATGGGTGCAGGGGCCCAAGCACTCACTTGGGCCATCTTCTACTCCTTTTCCAGGCCATAGCAGAGAGCTGGATTGGAAGAGAAGCAGCTGGGAATAGAACCCATGCCCATATAGCATGCCAGTGCTGCAGGTGGAGGCTTAACCTACTGTGCCACAGTGCCAGCATCAAGTGTGTGTTGTTGTTGATCAGCTTATTTCACATAGCACAATGTTCTTATATTTATGCCTGTTATAGTAAGGATTTGCTCATTTTTATGACTGAATAATACTCCTTTATGTAAATACACCAAGTTCTTTATCTGATCATTAATTTATGGGAATTATTTTTCTTTTTGACTATTAGAGATAGTGTTGTTATAAACATTTGTGTACACATTTTTGCATCAGTTTATGTTATTCTATCTCTTTTGTATACCTAAGAGTAGAATTGTTGGTGCATTGTTTTAATTATGTTTGTCTTCTTGAGATACTGTTAGTTGATTTAGGAAACAACATAATTTTATAATCCTATTACTAATATATGAGGAACCTAATTATCATGTTCTCACTAACACTTGTTAGTTTTCATATTTTAATTATATTTTTCTTATGGGTATGAATTTGTATTTCATTGTGATATTAATTTTAATTTATCTAATGACTACTGATATTGGATAACATTTCATGACCTCATTGACCATTTATATATCTTTTTAAATAAATTTTGAAAAAAATTGCAAGATTTATTTATTTGAAAGGCAGAGCAACAGGGAAAAAGTGAGAGAGAGAGAGAGAGAGGGAGGGAGAGGGAGAGAGAGAGAGAAGAGAATGAGGGGTTAGAGTGAGATGTCTTCCATCTGCTGGTTCACTTTCCAAATGATTGCAATGACTGAACTTGGCCCAAACTGAAGACAAGAGCCTCGAACTCCATTCAGGTCTCCCAAATGAGAAATAAGGGCCAAAGTACTTGAACCATTTCCTGCTGCTTTCACAGGCACATTTGCAAGGAGCTGGAACAGAAGCAGAGCAACTCAGACATGAGCCAGTACTCTAATACAGGACTCAAGCATCTTAGGGTTGGGGTAACTCACTGAGCCACAATGTCAGACCAGATAAATCTTTTACAAAGGAAATGTTTTATTCAACCCTTTGCCCATTTTAATTCAGTTATTTGAAATCTTTCTATTGAGTTGTAAAGATTCTTTATATATGTGAATGTTAAGACTTTATCAGACACATTTTCAAACATTTTCTTCTGAGTTGTGAATTGTTTTTTTCGTCCAAATCACAACATTTTGAAGAAGTACAATTTTCTTATATTTTATTTTCCTTAAATATATTTATACTATTTCATTAAAATATGCTTGTTGTAATGCACATGTAACAGACTTAATCATCCACTAAGGAAAGAAGAGTATTTTGAAAAAAGTGTTATATTAAAATTTTAAAACCTTGGTATTCATTAAGACCTGGAAGAAAGTGAGTGCCCCTCGAAATAACACAGAGGACTAAGTCCTTAAAACTCCAGCACTTTCTTGGCTGAAAATTAACTGGAGCTGGAATTTTGACTTTTCCCAGAAAGTATGATCAAAGAGTGAGACAGTGCCAAAGATGGCAGAAGTAGCCCCTTTTATTACCTATCTCATAAATGATATCCCATCATTTCTGCTACATTTTGTTCTTAAACTCCTTGGAATTTACCCAAAGGAAATTAAATTGGCAAACAAAAAAAGCAGTCTGCACATTAATGTTTATTGCAGCTCAATTCACAATAGCTAAGACCTGGAAACAACCCAAATGCCCATCAACAGTAGACTGGGTAAAGAAATTATGGGACATGTACTCTATTGAATACTATACAGCAGTCAAAAACAACGAAACCAGTAATTTGCAACAAGATGGAGGAATCTGGAAAACATCATGATGAGTGAATTAAGCCATTCCCAAAGGGACAAATATCATATGTTCTCCTGATCGGCGACAACTAACTGAGCACCAAAGGGGAAACTTATTGAAATGAAATGGACACTATGAGAAACAGTGACTTGATCAGCTCTTGTCCTGATGGTTGATGTACAATGTAATACTTTATCCATTTTAGTATTTTTTTTTGTTCTAGTACCATTGGTTGAACTCTGTAATTAACACACAATTATTCTTAGGTGTTTAAATTTTAACTCAAAAGTGATCCCTGTTAGGAATTTGGAAAATATTACACTGAGTGAAATAAGCCAATCCCAAAGGGACAAATACCACTTGTTCTCCTTGATAGGTGACAACTAACTGAGCACCAAAAAGGAAACCTGTTAAAGTGAAATGAACACTATGAGAAATGGTGACTTGATCAGCCCTCACCCTGACTGTTGATGAGCACCTTATTATGTTATCACTCTTAGTATTTTTTGTTTGTTTGTTCTACTTAATACTTTTGGTTGAATACTGTAATCAATACACAATTCTTCTTAAGTGCTGAAACTTAACTGAAAAGTGATCACTGTTAAATATAAAAGTGGGAATTAGAGAGGGAAGAGATGTGCAATTAGGGACATACCAGGGGATTCCAATTCAATCCCATCAAGGTGGAATGCACCAATGCCATCTCACTAGTCCCAGTGATCAATTTCTTTCACAATTGATCGTAATGATAGGACTAAGAACCAAAGGGATCACATAAACAAGAATAGTGTCTACAAATACTAGCTGACAGAATCAAAAAGGGAGAGAATGATCCAATATGGGAAGGGAGATACACAGCAGACCCATAGAATGGCAAATGTCATAACGACACTCTGGCCTCAGAATCAGCTCTTAAGGCATGCGGATCCAGCTGAAATGCCCATGAGAGTATTTCAGGCATGGAAAGCCAAGACACTCTGGGGAAAAAAAAAAAAACCTAATTGAAAGATCTCCACGAGTGAGATCCCAGTGGAAAGAACGGGTCATCAAAGAAGGAGGTACCTTTCTCTGAAGGGAGGAGAGAACTTCCACTTTGACCATGGCCTTGTCTAACTATGATCAGAGCCAGTGAACTCAGGGGGCGTCAATAGCCTTGGCAGCTCATGAAAAGAGCCTAGGGTGATTACTGAGGCCATAAACAAGAGTGTCAAATTGTTAAGTCAACAACAGGAGTCACTGTGCACTTACTCCTCATGTAGGATCTTTGTCCTTAGTGTGCTGTACATTGAGATTTAATGCTATAATGAGTACTCAAACAGTATATTTCACTTTGTGTTTCTATGGGGGTGCAAACTGTTGAAATCTTTACTTAATGTATGCTAAACTGATCTTCTGTAAAAAAAAAAAAAAAAAAAAAAATTATCAATTCCCAATTTGACTCTCACTGGGATTAAACATGACAATAGGTCTGATCTGATTTCATCATCATTTAAAAAATCATCTATTATTTTTCACTTTATGTTTCTGTGTGGGAGCAAACTGTTGAAATCTTTACTTAATGTATACTAAGCTGATCTTCAGTATATTAAGAGAATCGAAAATGAATCTTGATGTGAATGGAAGGGGAGAGGGAGTGGGAAAGGGGAGGGTTGTGGGTGGGAAGGACGGTATTGGGGGGGAAGCCATTGTAATCCATAAGCTGTACTTTGGAAATTTATATTCATTAAATAAAAGTTAAAAAAAAGTGGAAAAAAAGTAAATAACTAGTCTTGTTTACAAAGGGATCACAAAACAAGACTAGTGTCTGCTAATACTAACTAATAGAATAAAAAAGGGAGAGAATGATCCAACATGGGAATCAGGATACACAGCAGACTCATAGAATGGCAGATGTCCTAAATAGCACTCTGGCCTCAGAATCAGCCCTTAAGGCATTCGGATCTGGCTGAAGAGCCCATGAGAGTATTTCAGGCATGGAAAGCCAAGACACTCTGGAAAAGAAAAAAAGAGGACCTAAATGAAAGATCTCTGCAAGTGAGATCCCAATAGAAAGAACGGGCCATCAAAGAAGGATGTACCTTTCTATGAAGGGAGGAGAGAACTTCCACTTTGACTATGAACTCGTCTAAATAAGATTGAAGTCAGCTAATTCAAAAGGCTTCCATAGCCTTGGCAACTTACCACAAGAGCCTAGGGAGATTACTGACACCATAATCAAGAGTGTCAAATTGTTAAGTCAACAACAGGAGTCACTGTGCACTTACTCCACATGTAGAATCTCTGTCCTCAATGTGTTGTTCAATGTGAATTCGTGCTCAAACAGTATTTTACACTTCATGTTCTGTGTGGGTGCAACTGTTGAAAGCTTTACTAATATATACTAAATTGATCTTCTGTTTATAAAGATAATTGAAAATGAATCTTGATGTTAATAGAATGGGAGAGGGAGCAGGAGTTGGGAGTGTTGTGGGTGGGAGGGAAGTTATGGGTGGAAAAAGCTATTGTAATCCATAAGATGTACTTTGGAAATTTATACTTGCTAAATAAAAGTTAAAAAAAAAAGTAAATAACTAAGTCTAGTCCACTCACAAGTCTACTCTTGAGGGAAGAAGTATCAAATAATTGATAAACATCTCTTTAAAATCACCATAGGGATTGAGAATACTTTGTAAATCTAATCTTAATTTGTTTAATCTTCATTGTGTGATGGGGAATATTGATTATCATGTATTCAAACTGTGGACCTAAACAGTGACTGCTGAGGCTTAGTTGGGTCTGGATGCTGTTCATGGTATGAAAAATGCCCTGAAGCTAATTCCCATGTAAGATGACCTTTCAACAAATCCTATTTTTGACCAAGAAAATATCAGTTGTATGCGAGAAACATCTACTGTACCTTAAGAATGAGTGAGCTTTGCATGTTAGCATTATGGTAGGAAGATTATTCAATTACCTCATATGTACCTCTCCCTGAATGTGGAAAATATTTTGTGTGGGAATTAGTGTGGATGAATATACCTCCTTAATAATAATTAAGTCTGTACTACAATGTTTCTCTAATTTTCTTTTTTTTTAAAAGATTTATATTTAGTTGAAAGACAGAATTATATAGGTAGAGACAGAGAGAGAGGTCTTCCATCTGCTGGTTCACTCCCCAAATGGCTGCAAAGGCAGGAGCTGAGCCAATCTGAAGTCGGGAGCCAGGAGCTTCTTCTGGGTCTCCCACATGAGTGAGGGGCCCAAAGACTTGGGCCATCTTCTACTGCTTTCCCAGACCATAGCAGAGAGCTGCATCAAAGTGGAGCAGACAAAACTAGAACTGGCATCCATAGGGGATGCTGGCACTTCAGGCCAGGGCTTTAACCTGCTGCGCGGGTTAATAATTGAACATATTTATACATTATATATATGATTACTAAAACCAAATTAACACCTCTATCACCACCCTTGCTGTTCACCAGGTCCCCAGGTTTTATTCCTTTTAGTACTCAAAGTTTACACCTTTTGATTAGTGTCTCCCATTTTCCTTACCATCCAGCCTCTCTATAGCACTCTTCTACTCTCCATTTGTTGAATTCAACTTTTCAAATTCTACATGTAGATGAGATAAATGGTATTTGTTTTTGTGTCTGGCTTGTTTTTATTGAAATGGTATCCTCTAAGTTTGTCCATGTTGTAACAGATAGCACAACTTTCTTCTTTTTATAACTAAAGAATAACCTGCTCTAGGTGAGTATCAGCTTTTTGACTATAATCTATTGATAGACAGTTGTGTTGAATCAGGATCTTGACTGCAGTGAACAGCATTACAGAGAAGAGGGGAGTGTAGACATCTCTGTGGGATGATGTCTTCGTTTCTGTTTGATGCATATCAAGAAATGGGGTTGCTATTTTGTATGGTGCTTTCATTTTTTAATTTCTTTAGACACCTCTATACTGTTATCCAGACTGGACACCGAAAGTGTCCACTTTTTTAATTTTCACCATGTCCATGTCAAAAACTGTCATCTCCTATCTTTTTGATAACAGATGTAAAATGTTGTCTTATACCGTTTGGTTTTCATTTTTGATGATTAATTATGTTGAGCACCTTGTTATATACTTGATGGCCATTTGCTTGCATTCTTCAAAGAATGCCTATTCAAGTTGTTTGTCCATCTTTAAATTATTTTCCTTGACTTTTTGTTGTAATTGTTATATTTTGCTATTGACTTGTGGGTGTTTCATGGATATTTTAAATATTAATCCTTTGTGAAATATAAATTGCAGATAGTGTTGCAATTATTAATGAACAAAAAAGAAAATAGCTCTCAAATTTAATGGTCCCTCTGGATGTGGTGAAAATATGGGGAACTTGACGTATCATAAAGACTTACATTATTGATCATTATGAAAATGTATTTCCCTGGGTGATCAGAAATTAATGGAATTAAAATAAAAATGAAGCATCAACTGTGTCAAAATTTAATTTAAATAGAAGAGAATATTTAAATAATCATCTCGCTTGTACAAATCTCCATGGTCGTCAAAATTAGTATTATTTACTTAATGGAAAGCAGGCAGGATGAAAAGAAAATATTCTTCATAGACACAGATTTCTCGTTCTACAGCTTCACATAATATATTGTAACTATTTTACCATATACTAACCACACAGTTTCTTTGCTTAAATATGTTAAGCTGATGTTTCTTTCCCTTTTCTTTTTGTTGCATATGACAAAAGGTTTCATTTTTGTGCATATTTTTCATTGCATATATTTTAGGAGGTCCATGACTGACAACTTGCTTTGATGTTTCTTGTAATTAAAAATGGTGACAAAAACATAAATTTGTCAAAATTCAATTCTTTGTAACTATTTGTTCTTCATTGATTCAATGCCATCATACATAAAACTCATGAATTGAACCTAGTAATAAGTAGGTCTTTTTTTACTTAAATATTTTATAGGAGGAAGAGTTGTGTTAGCCAGGTAATAATTATAAAACAAAACAATAAAGCACAACAAATATGATTGGTATTCCTGGGTCATATTGTTGTCTGTGGCACTGATCTATGTTTCTCTGCAGTGGCTCTCACTCTGGAAGTCAGACACTCGACAGAAATATTGGACTGTAAAAATAATAAATGGCTAGTGAAATTCCTTTCCTATCTTCTGTATACAGTCCTGTGACAAGTAGAACACTGAAGGGGTCGAAGTCCACCAAACTTCTGAGTAAAGTTAAAAGATGGCTAAGAATTTTCAATTTGTTTCTTAATTATGACTCTGCGTATTAAGTTGCTTTAAAAATAGAACTGACAAATTGCAAACTAATTCCTCTATCTTTTATTTTTGAACACCAAGATATATCTTATACTGCTTATGTTATTGAAATAAAATACTTTTATTTACTTTATGGCAAAATGAGAGCAAAACACATTTAAGGGTTACTGACATAGGTTTCTGTGTCAATATTACTTCTAAAATTAGGCTGTTTGCACAAGTGCTCAAAACAACTATAGTTATTAAATAAAAGTGGGAAAAAAAAACAACTACAAACCAGAATAAGAATGAAGAAGCTTGAGTGAAGGGAGGTGAATATTTTTCAAGTTATTTGAACCAATATTATATTGAAAGCAATATGTGGAGGCAGGATCAGTATGACTGAAGTACTGTAGGTTAGCCCTACCTGACAGATAGATAGAGCACAGCTGTAAGTGTAGGATAAAATTTCATGGCAAGCACAAATAAAAGAGGTCAGCTAGTTGAGAGAAATCCATCAATAATTACTATAAGCTCTTCATCGACATCTTGGCACCATTTTTCTTTAATGAAAACATGGCGTATTTAGAGAGCATGTTGTAACATAAAATCAACAACAAATCAGAAGAAAAAATTTCACATTCTTTTCTTAGTCTTTTTACACAGTGATAAACTAGATCTCTTCAGGCTAAAGATCTTGAGAACTATACAAATGAATGTATCAGCCTGAAGCCATAATCCAGGAACCCCATCTGGGATTCCCACATTGGTTGCAGGTGCCCAATTTCTGAGTCTTGTTCTACTGCCTTTCCAGGCACATTTGTAGGGATCTGGATCAGAAGTAGAGCAGCTGAGTCTTTTTTTTTTTTTTCTTTTAAAGAATTATTTTATTTATTTGAAAGACAGAGTTAAAACAGAGAGAAGTAGAACCAGAAAAAGAGAGAGAGGCCTTCCATTCTGCTGGTTCACTCCCCAAGTGACCACAACAGCCAGAGCTGAGCTGATCTGAAGCCTGGAGCCAGGAACTTCTTCCAGGTCTCCACATGGGTGCAGGGGCCCAAGGACTTGGGCCATCTTGTACTGCTTTTCCAGGCCATAGCAGAGAGCTGGGTCGGAAGAGAAGCAGCTGAAACTCGAACTGGTGCCCATATGGGATGCAGGTGCTGCAGGCTGAGGCTTTAACCCACAGCACCACAGCACTGGCCCAGCAGCTGGGTCATGAACCAGTGCTCATATGGGACGCTCGAGTTGCAGGTAAGGGCTTAACCTGCTGTGCCACAACAGCAGCCCATATTCTTTCTGCACTTTTAAATTGGTTTTTGAAATAAGAAAATATTTAAAAATTTCCTTCTCAAATATTTACTTGTGAAATGAGGAAAGTATTTTTATTTAATACATGCTGGAACTGGGGATTTAGAGGTTGAGATGTTTCATACAATGGCAGGAAGAATGATCTTCGTTATAGAGGATATTATCATATCAGACACATCCATTTCCTAGAGTTTTGGTGAAGTAGAAATTTCAAGGCATCTGTGTGTCTGTAATACTACAAGAGATAGCAATCAGGGGAGAAGTATCAAGTTTCTGTATTTTTCAAGAGATTACAGTTATTGAAATTGTAGAAGTAAAATTGGAATGAGCAAATAAACTGACTGATTTTTACCACTTTATGAAAGAATCTCATTTAGTATGAATAGACCCTGTGGACTGAAGAATGATGGAAGAGAAATATTTGGGAGACTTTTTATCTGCTAAAGCAGGTTGGAACAAGAGTGTGTTAACCAAGGTCAAAGGAAAAAAATTGTCAGTCTTACCAACTTGGTAGACAGGTCTGTGTTCCCTGTGAGATCAGCCATCAGGTGAGGAGACTCATCTTGTCATGTTAGCCTGCTCTCATTTAGTACTTGGAACAAAGTATAAAGTTACCACAAACACTATAATTAATAATAATCTAAATGCTTACAAAGATTCAGACACTGACAGCCTAAGGCAAATATGTTTATTTATGATTAGGTAAAGGAAGGAAATTATTATTTACCTCCACAGGCATGAGGTGTGTGTGTATGTGCATGTCAGTGTGTAAAGCATTGCTAGTTTAAATTTCTGTTATTTCAGTTACAAATCTAAGACTGCAAGATATTAAGGAAGTTGTTCATAGCCAGGAATAGAAAACTCCAGGGCTGAACTAAAATTCTGAATTTACTGACCTTCTCAGAAATCATTCATCAAATTCTAAATCTAAAGGTTGGTAATGTGGTGTAGCATGTTAAGCCACTGCTTGCCATGCAAGCATCCCATATTGGAACACCAGTAGAAATACTGCCTGCTCTGATTCTCATTCAGCTCCCCGATAATGTGCCTGCAAAGGCAGTATATAATGACCCAAGTGTTTGGGCCTCTGTCCCACATGTGGAGGCCAGGATGGAGATTCAGACTCCTAAATCCAGCTTGGCCAAGCCCTGGTATTTGGTGACATTTGGGGAGTGAATCTGTAGATAGAAGATATCTTCCTCTGTATCTTTCCTTCTATGTCAGTCTGAATCTTAAAGAATGAAATTTTGAGTCTAAGTTAATCACAATTTGATAAACATAACTAAGGTAAAAAAGTTATGCTACATTAGATTGGTTAAAGTTCATGAAGAAGTGATTTTTCTCTTTGCTTTCCTTTTTAAGGCATGATTTATGCATAGCAGACTGTACTGGAATACATAGGGGATTTAGTGTAATAGGGATTCAAGCTAGAACCCCTGAAAATTAGTCATTAGTCTAAGTGTGTCTTCTAATCACTAAAACAGAGGATGTAAAAATGAGCTCCCTGCATTACAGTAAGGATTAAATGAAATGTGTATGTCAATCTCCATACAAATTATATTTGACAAAAATGGCAGAAATAAAAAAATACAGAGATATTTATGTTTTAGTTGACTTTTCTTCAAGATATTCTTGACCCCTGAACCTGCTTAATATTCCTTTTTTTGTTGATTTTTAAAGGATATTAGGCCTGGTTTGATGTCTGAGCCTTCACACTAACCTAATTTTATATGAAAAATCTAAGACATTTTAAACATAGCTACAGGCCTAAAATCAATGGGGTGAGAAGGTCTAGGGCACAGAGAATCCAGGATTAGCAGGATTATGCTCTCAAATAAACTTGTGCATTAATACTCAACCTCACTTTCACTATTTAATTAGAATTTTATAAACTTGTTCACTGATACAGTAGGAATCAGAAAAATACACTTTGTTGCTTCTTACACCACTAATTTACTATATGGGCATGAGTTAGTAAATTATCCTTTTACAATGTTTCTTTTGCTGTCTAATAAAAAAAACAACTAATTAAACAAAAACTTGTATATTTTTCCTGTCTCTGTAGATTTATATATTTTTAAGTTTTATTTTTTGAAGATTTATTTTATTTATTTGAAAGGAAGAGTTAGAGAGAGAGAGAGAGAAAGAGAGAGAGAGAGACTGAAAATTCTTCCATTTGCTTATTCACTCCCCAAATGACTCTAGCAACAAGGGCTGGTCCAGGCATGAGCCAGGAGCCAGGAGCTTCTTCAAGGTCTCCCACACGGGTTCAAGAGCCCAAGGACTTTTCCAGGTGCATTAGCAAAGATCTGGATCGGAAGTGGAGCAGCTAGGACTTGATAAGGCACCCATATGTGATGCTGGCATTTCAGGTGGCAGCTTTATGTGCTGTGTCACAATGCCAGCTCCTGGATTTATATTTTTCAATAAAAGCACAGATTTGCAAATTTCTTACTCTTGAGATCAAAAGTCATTTAAAGTTTTAAAAATGTTATTCACTCATCAATTATTTTTTACTATTTATAATTTCCTTTCAGGAAATGATATTCAGGATAAATTAATTTAGTAATTATATTGACTGTCCCAATATGGAAGAAACATCACCTAAAAGATAAAAAAAAAAAAAAAAGACTTCAAGGTATTTCCATGAGTTTTCATCTAAATGGTCTTATCTCTTATTTCAAGAAAGTGTATGTCTTGGTCCTGAGATAGAATGATAAAAGAGATCGTGGGAGTCTTAAAGTCAAGCACACAGAAGCTGAGCAGCACTGACCGAGTGGCATGAGCCATAATGAGACAGAGTAGCTGGGCCACTTGGGCAGTTTCTTCATAAAGCATAATTCTTCTATATCCTGCTGGTAGCCAGGTAGATGAATCACATAAGATTGAATTCTACGTGATTTAACCAGAGGCAGAATAATGACCACAGAATGAATGAAAGCCAGGAAAGTTCAGTAATCAAACTTAGATTAGAGGTTAAAAGCAGATTCAGCATGGGAAAACACAACAAGACAATACAAAAGAAAACAACAATTTAAATATTGAGTTAGAAGCAGTCATAAGTGAGCCTATGAATCTGGGTGTTGGATAACAACTTGCCTAGAGGTATTATGATACTATACTTTGGATGTGGATTGTTCTCCCTGAAGCTTGGTCCCCAAAGTGTGGAGATTGTAGAAGCCTCAAGAGGTGGAGAGATTTATTTTATTTATTTGAAAGACAGAATTACAGAGAGGTAGAGACACAGAGAGAGGACTTTCATCTGCTGGTTCGCTCCCCAGATGGCCACAACAGCCAGAGCTGTGCCCATCAGAAGCCAGGAGCCAGGAGCTTCTTCTGGGTCTCCCACATGGGTGCAGGGGCCCAAGGACTTGGACATCTTCTACTGCCATCCCAGGCCATAGCAGAGAGCTGGTTTGGAAGAAGAGAAGCCAGGACTAGAACCGCTGCCCATATGGGATGCCGTGCTTCAGACCAGGGCTTAAACCTGCTGCACCACAGCACTGGCACCACATGTCATTATTTTTAACATCTATACAATCTCTAGTAATGCTACATTTTAATTACTGATACTAGAAACTGTGTCTACTTGTGAATTTGTGCTTGTTTATTTTCTTTCCTTTCTTTCTCTTTCTAATTAGAAATTGATTAATTTTATTAAGATCAAAGAGTATGACTTTGTCTCATTGATTTTATCTAATTTTTATTTGCTTTAAATGTTATTGATTTCTGCTGTTAGATTTGTTATTTCTTTTATACTGCTTGTATTGTATATCTATTATTTCTCTTCATTTTTTAACATCTTAAAGTGGGAACTGAATTTATTGATTTAAGACTTTCTTCTTTATAATAAGCATTTATTATCACAATTTTTCTTTTCTTTTTTTTAAAATTTATTTATTTATTTATTTGATAGAGTTACACAGAGAGAGAAGGAGAGGCAGAGAGAGAGAGAGAGAGAGAGCTCTTCCATCCGATGGTTCACTCCCAATTGGCGGGCAAAGGCCGGAGCTCTGCAGATTTGAAACCAGGAGCCAGGTCCCCAATGCGGGTGCAGGGGCCCAAGGACTGGGGCCATCTTCTACTGCTTTCCCTGGCCATAGCAGAGAGCTGGATCAGAATAGAGCAGCCGGGACACGATCCAGCGCCCATATGGGATGCCAGCACTGCAAGCGGCGACTTTACCTGCTACGCCACAATGCAGGCCCCTCTTTTCTTTTTCGGTACTGCTTTAGTTGTAGCGTACAAATTTTATGTGCAGAATTTTTATTGTTGTGAATTCTTTCTAATTTCTCATTTATTTTCTTTTACTCAAAGATTATTTAGAAGTAGGATACTTGATTTCCAAACGCTAGGGAACTTTTGTTTTCGTTCAGATGTGGATTTCTAATGTATTTCCATTATAATCAACAGAATTATTTTGTATTACTTGACTTAAAAATTGATTGCAGTTAAGTTTTATGGAACAAATGTGGTCTTATTTGATAACTATTCCATGTGCATCTGAAAAAAAAATGTTGCTGTTTTGAAAAAATATAAATGTCACTTATGGGGAGTTGATTCAGAATGTTGTTAAAATATTTTATTCTTACTTTTTGTATTCATATAAATTATCTAATGAAAACCTTCATTTTAAAGAAAGTGGTATGCAAGGATTTTAAATATTCTAGGTAACTCTGGAGACCCAGAGAACAATTTACCTCCTCAAAATAAAAATAACATTAATTCTAGTGAAAGTTCAAGAAAATCAAAAGAAAACTGAAATTGTGCTAATAGAATAGTTTGAAGAATCTCTGAGAGGCAGGAAGTTTAAATTTTTCTTCCACAAGCATAATCCTATTACTCAGTTTCTATGAACTAAAGCTGGGGCAACATACATAGAATATTTATCAATAGAAAGCCCTTTGAAATAATTTCATATTGAAAGCAATCAATAAGGTACTTCTGAACATCTCTTTAAGTTTTAACTTTTTTAAAACTTTACGTCACATAGCACTTTTGATTTGCCTCCACAATAAGAACAAGTAAACTGTTTTATTTGCTTTAAAATACATAAAAAAGAGCATTGTTGGTATTTCACTGATAAATTTTCGTATTTTTATGAAGGCAAAGAAAATGGTGGGTTGTTTTCTGTTTATGGATTATTTTTCATGATTTACCATAACACTTGGCCCATAACATTATATTTCACATCAAACAACAAAATATTGATGCTGTGTTCCCACTAAAATTGGGAGTTATTGAGTTATTGGAAAAGTATTAGCCTTGGCCAAGAATGCTTTATCAGACTTTGTATATATCAGCCCTAGAAGATCAATATCTTTATCTCAATTTGCTGATCTTTCCAAACTTGAAATTTCCTTCTCTTATCTCTTCTTTTTCAAGAACTTTATTTTATTCTAATTAATTTTTTATGTATTTATTTTTCATCTTTTTGAAAGACAGAGTACCAGAGAGACAATGATAGTGACACAGAGAGAAAGAAAAAGAGTAAGTTCAGTTTTCCATTCATTGGTTTATTCCACCATGTCCACAACAGCTAGATCTCAGCCAGGCTGAAGCCAGAACTCAGTCTGTGCCTTCCCCATGGGTGACAGGGACTCAACTACTTGAGTCATCACGTGCTGCCTCCCAGGATACACCTTAGCAGGAATCTGGATCAGAAGCACATCTCAGACTGGAAGCAGACACTCTGATAGAGGATGAGGGATTGTAAGTGGCATCTTAACCATTGAACCAAACGCTCATCTTGTTGTCATTTATTGTAGACTATACGTGGGAATTTTCTGCCATGTTTTAAAGAATATTGCATTTTTCTCTCATTCTCATCTTATTTGAATGGTCTCAGTATCTTCATTTTGTAGTAGTTATAATAAATCATAAAATTTTATGCAAATATGTTTTACTGGAACTCAATTGAGATATTTGATCATATAGGGACTGATTAGAACTGACAGCTATGGTTTCAATTTTTCAAGTTGAAAGTTATGCAAATCAATTTGACTTAACTATGATCACCTACTTTGGAGTCTAGATGTCTCCAAATATACTTTTTTTTTTTTTTTTTTTTTTTTTTACAGGCAGACTGGACAGTGAGAGAGAGAGAGACAGAGAGAAAGGTCTTCCTTTGCCATTGGTTCACCCTCCAATGGCCGCCGTGGCCGGCGCGCTGTGGCCGGTGCACCATGCTGATCCGAAGGCAGGAGCCAGGTGCTTCTCCTGGTCTCCCATGGGGTGCAGGGCCCAAGTACTTGGGCCATCCTCCACTGCACTCCTGGGCCACAGCAGAGAGCTGGCCTGGAAGAGGGGCTACTGGGACAGAATCCCCCGCCCCAACCGGGACTAGAACCCTGTGTGCCGGCACCACTAGGTGGAGGATTAGCCTATTGAGCCCAGGCGCCAGCCCAAATATACTTTTACAAACATTCTTTGCATCTAGAAACTAAATAAATGAAGGTTTCATAAAACTCCTTTATATTTCACTTAGTACCATGAGTTTTAATTTGCTAAATCTTACTGGACTCAATTAATGTCTTTCATGACTGTGAAATTCATGATGCCTAGGGTCTGCAGCATGAGAAGATTGCATGAAAAGTGGCAGCCAAGAAGTAAAGAACTTTAACTGATTGCTTATCTAGCACCATGCTCAGCGAGAATCATTTAAATTTAGGACTTCTTGTCTCGTAATGTACAGCTGGAGGTTTAGCCTGTCATGAACTTGCCAGCAGGTGCCCTTAAAGGGCCAGGATTTCAACCTGTAGTTAACATTTTTGTCTACTTTTTCATCTCCTTTATCTTTATTTGCAAAAAAAAAAAAAATTCTGGCTAATTCTAAGCCATCTGTTCCTTTAGCAGAAGCCGAGAGGCTAAAGGAGATTATCTTGCTGAATGACAGCCCCCAAATGGTATGATATTGCACTATTGTGAGAGTGCTGCACATATTAGAAGGTTGATCTGGTCTGGGCATTTGGAACACCAAATAAGATGCCACTTGATATTCTCATAGCCCTTAGAGAAAAGCCTGTGTTTGAGTCCTGCTTTCCTTTTCTTAATACAACTGCTGATGTGCACCATGGGAGGCGCAGATATGCCATGTCCTTGAATCCCTGCCACCCACATGGAGACCCAGACTGAATTCTGTTTCCCTGGCTTTCCAATCCTGCCTATTTGGTATTTGGGGAGAGAACCAGTGGATGGAAGAACTCTTTACTTCTGCTTGTTTCTCGTCTTTCGAATAATAATTAGTAATAATAATAATAATAATAAAGTTGTGATCCAAGTGAACAGTGAAATAACTAGAAATCATAGAGAAGCTTTTGAAATAATACAGGAAAAAAATTCTGTCTTAGATTAAGAAGCTAGGCATGAACCAGTGTTGTCATAATGTGAATATCCTGGTTATTCACTAAGAGTGACAGTGAGACGCCTCCCCTATAGGAAAGTGCAACCTCTGCTTTCAAGTCAGTAATCTGTTCGATGTAAACTGAAAGCAACAGCTAGCCACCTCTTAACACGTATAATGTATTTTTACCAGATTTTCAAGCTACAAAGAACCATCTGCTTGCATGGGAAAGAGGTAGCATGAATGTAAGACAACATAGAATTCTGTTTAAGACTCTGTTTTTGACTTCTATCAAGCAAAGGCACATATGACTTATTACTGGGCCTGGGACAACAAGGTAACAGGCTTGGCTCAGAGTAAAGATTGATGCCTGCCACACAGCAGCTTTCATGGGAAAATGCTCTTCCAGCAGAACAGATGGCATGCTGCAGCTCAACTTGTGTGCCTCTGTTTATAGATACTTGTTAAGCTGTCTGGATGTGTGTACATTTACTTCTTTAGTGTGCAAGGATATCATGTAACCATCTGTGCAGTTCTGTGATGGTCTACTTGTGTACCAGTGACAGGAAAAGCTTACTTAGATCGGATTTTGGTCATTCTAGGTTTATTGATTTTTAATGTGAGTCAAATCGTACTATTTTTCCCAAATGACTTCAACTTCTCATCGAAAGCATTTTAGTGGTTGCATTTTGTGTACTAACCTATTATATATTGATTATATTTGCATTTCCTTAGCAATCAATTCATTATTTTGCTGGAACACATAAAATATTATTTTGTTTCAAAAGTTACTAACCCTACAATCTTTCAAAATTTATGACAATTTCACAGAATATTAGAATTTTTATATGAATTCTGAACATGAGTCATTTCTCAGAGGATTTACCAAACCAGTTTTCAATGTAAAAATAATGCAATAAAAATAAAATTTTCTTCAAGTTATATGGTTTTGATAATGACACATTATCAATGTATGCATGTAGTAATGTGAAGGTTTTTAGCTGAAAGAATGAATTCTTCCAGGTCATTTGTATGCAAAAATAAATCTGAGAGATTTAGTAGATTACCTCTAAAACTTCTGTACTATGTCTTTTCAGCATAATCATAGGATTATGTAAGATAGATACCATATCTTATTTTTTTAAATATTTATTTATTTATTTGAAAGGCAGAGACAGAGAGAGAGTAAGGTCTTCCATTGCTAGTTCATTCCTCAGATGGCCGCAACAGGTGGAGCTGAGCTGATTCAAAGGCAGGAGCCAGGAACTTTTCCTAGGTCTCCCATGTGTTCAAGGGCCCAAGGACTTATACCATCTTCTATTGCTTTCCCAGGCACTAGCAGAGAGCTGAATCAGAAGTGGAGTGGCCAGGACTCAAACCAGCACCCATATGAGATGCCAGCATTGCAGGTGGTGACTTTACCCACTACACCACAGTGCCAGCCCCACCATATTTTATTTAAGAATGCAGTTTCTAAATAGATATCTTGTTTTCTCATATGTGTGATACTGTCCTCTGCTCAAATAAGTGTAGTCATAATAGTGAAATGATCTCATTTTAAGGCTATAAAATTGTAATTTGTTAATAAAATTTTAATTTTAGTTGGTTTGTGGCAGTGAACTATTTTAGATTTATTGGTATTTTCTATCCTCAAAAATATAGCTAATTTCGATAGCTATTTTTGAGAAGTTTTTTGTAATCATTGTATCATTCTTCTGTAGGACATGGGCCACTCTGCTTTTGAAATAGTAGTTTGGCAGACTTATTATTCCAAGAAATAATTTATTGAGCATCAGAGAACATAGTTTCTCAACCTCAAAAATACATATGAATCAGGTTTTTTTCAAAAGCACCCAATTAGCATGACATTGTTATTGCTATGGGTAATTGTTTCTTTCACTGTCTTAAAGATACCAATTTGTCCTCCTTACCTTGTCCTGCCATCCATTTTCTTGAAAATTTTGCAATAAGCATATACACTCTACTTGTAATTAAAGCTAGATAAATAATTCTTCATTACTATCATTAGAAAATCAGATTTAAAAAGGAATGGCGCTTACCCACCATCTGCAAGTACACTCAAGCTGTCAAAAAATCTGTCAATGACTCCACTATACAGTTTTTCAATAACTGATAGAAATAAGATTTGGTCAAGTGGGATTTGTATATTCAGGCTCAGGAATTTCAAATTAACTTAAAACGTATATAATCTTTTTATAAAACAACAGAGAAAAAATTCAACATGAGTGCAAATTTTATTTTAAGCTACATTAGTATCATGAAAATTAATTGAATACAACATTTGAATTAATATGGTAGTGGGAATGGTAGAATTGCTTATTAAATGCCTAACAGGGCAATAAAATGCATAATGTAGTCGTGAAGATGAAGTGCAAACAAGCAAAACCTGCATAGATAGGAATAGATAAAAACTTGTAGCAATTAAAGAGGAGGAGAGTTCTACAGAACACTACTACGTGTGATCTGTGCCTGTTACAGTATCCTTGGCTCTGTGTTTCCTGGCAACAAGGTCTTTTGAGACCCCTACTGGGGACAAAACTGGTACTAAGCAATCTTCCATGTCTAACACCCTGGCTGTGTTTCTGGCGGATGAGCTAAAAAACACAATTAAACACACTTACTAGCCCACAAAGCTAGGAAAAGGAAACTATAGCTATTTTTCAAGCTGTTACTGTTTGTTATATGCAATAAATATTGCTGAAAGTTGAAAAATACATTTTGTTTGTGTGTCTAAAAGTAAATCTTAATTCACACATTATGAATGTATGTCTTTGACAAATGGTCAGTGTACTTAACATGAGAGCCTGCTCTCTGGCATAGTGAGTAAAGCCGCCTCCTACAGCATCCCATATGAGTCTGCTTGAGTCTCAGCTTCTCTATTTCTCATCCAGCTCTCCCTGTGGCCTGGGAAAGCGGTGGAAGGCGGCACAAGCCCTGAGGCCCCTGTACCCACAAGGGAGACCCTGAAGAAGCTCCTGGTTCCTGGCTCTTGGTTTTGGATCAGCTCAGCTCCAGCCGTTACATCCATCTGGGGAGTGAACCAGCAGATGGAAGACCTCTCTTTCTCTGCCTTTGCCTCTATGTAACTCTCTACCTTTCAAATAAATAAAACAAATCTTTAAAAATGTGAAAAACAGCACTTAGCATTTAAAATTACGGAACTTCTATGTTCTGAATGTTTAAGTCCCTCTAAAATTCCTATGTTGAAATTCTTACCCTTAGGCAATTGTATTGAGAGATGGTGCTTTAGACAAGGTGATTAGGTCACAAGGGCAAAGATTTCATGAGTGCTATTTGTGCTGTTATAAAAGATCACCAAGATAGCTGTTTTTTCTCTTTCACAATATGAGAACACAGAGAGCTGGTCCATCTCTTAATTAGGAACAGGATCTCACCACACATCTAGTTCGTTGGTTCCTAGATCTCAGACCACTCAGCTTTCAGAACTGTGAGAAATCTGGCCGGCGCCGCGGCTCACTAGGCTAATCCTCCACCTTGCGGCGCCGGCACACCGGGTTCTAGTCCCGGTCGGGGCGCTGGATTCTGTCCCGGTTGCCCCTCTTCCAGGCCAGCTCTCTGCTGTGGCCAGGGAGTGCAGTGAAGGATGGCCCAAGTACTTGGACCCTGCACCCCATGGGAGACCAGGAGAAGTACCTGGCTCCTGCCATCGGATCAGTGCGGTGCGCTGGCCACAGTGCGCTGGCCGCGGCGGCCATTGGAGGGTGAACCAATGGCAAAGGAAGACCTTTTTCTCTGTCTCTCTCTCTCACTGTCCACTCTGCCTGTCAAAAAAAAAAATAAAAAAATAAAAAAGAACTGTGAGAAATCTTTGTATTGTCTTTAGTTATGCACTCAGTTGTAATTTCTTATAAAAAGATCTAATAGACTATGGGTGTAACTAAACATACACTTTGACACCATATTGGCAACACATTGAAAGACTAGTATTTGTTTTCAGTGATTTTGCTACTACGTTTTTTTATATATGTGTTGAATAAGTCATCAGAACACGTGTTTCTCTCACCTACATTTTGCACTAAAAATTTAGCACTGAATTTATTTTATGTTTACAAAATATCAATGAAATTATAATTATCAAAAATAATGCTGATGGGTAGCTGCCTAAAATACATAAAATCCTTCCATTCTGTATTTTATAAGAGAATGTATCTAGAAATCAAGACTTCCCATATTTAAGTCAATTATTATTTTTCAGAATCAAGTATATTAACTGATACTTTTGAATCATGTCTTGAATTTGTATCAAGATTTATTTACAGCATTAAGCTATGGAAAGTCACTTTCATATTTTAGTGAGGATAAATGTGGGATCATTGCTTACATTAGTGCAGGATAACTTGCTTATAAAGACACACAGAAGATTTTCATGACTTTACTAGAAAATTAGTATTCTTACCAAGTTAAGATATGGATATTATGAATTCTTCTGTCAATTATGTAACTTTCCATAAGATTATCTTCACTTGATCTAAAAAGAAACTCAAAGGCAAATTTGTGGCTTCTCTCAATGATGCAGTATTTAAGGTGTCCCTACTAACAAACTGACTGTCAGGTTTAATTAATTTGTTTTCACTTGTTTTCTATTTCATTTTTCTTATATTTAGTTTTTAATGTATTTAATATGTGCATCTGTGAAAGCTGTTACAGATCTTCCCACAGAACAGCATATGATATAAATAATAAATAAACACATTAATAAAGCTAATCTATACATGATACTTTAAGCTTGGCAATATCTCAACAATTGAAGGGAAAAAGGTACATATATTAAATGTTACTTATGATTTATTAAAAGGTGAACTTTACTCATTGAGGACGTCTCCAATGAATAGGGGTATTGTAATACAACACAATTGGAACAAACCGCTCACAGCCATTTTTCCTCATCCAGCCACATAACATTATTTACAAATAAATATATATTTGTATTTAAAATATATTACATAATAAATAAAATTATTTAAGAATCATCTATAGATGAAGTATATATGTCACATGTTTGGAGGAATGATAAATGTGCTCTATAAAACACAACTACTAGCTCCAAATTTGGGTTATTTGATGTAATGAAATTTAGAAAGTATTTCATTTTCCTATTAATAGCATATTATTTTAATTAAGAAAATTTGCTTGAACAATTAATATAATAAAGAAAAATTAAAAAGCATTGACTGGGCTCCATGTACTAAATTCATTCTATATATTTGTATCAGTTAATCATTTTCTCAGTATGACCATTTAGTTACCCATCTGAAAACTCATTCATTTAAAAAACAAAAAGGAAAGATGGTTCAAGTTGGCCAGCCCGTCAGCTCACTAGGCTAATCCTCCGCCTTGCAGCGCCGGCACACTGGGTTCTAGTCCCAGTCGGGGCGCCGGATTCTGTCCTGGTTGCCCCTCTTCCAGGCCAGCTCTCTGCTGTGGCCCGGGAGTGCAGTGGAGGATGGCCCAAGTGCTTGGGCCCTGCACCCCATGGGAGACCAGGATAGGTACCTGGCTCCTGCCTTCGGATCAGCGCGGTGTGCCAGCCACAGTGCGCCGGCCGTGGCGGCCACTGGATGGTGAACCAACGGCAAAAGGAAGACCTTTCTCTCTCTTCTCTCTCTCTCACTGTTCACTCTGCCTGTCAAAAAAAAAAAAAAAAAAAAAAAAAAGATGGTTCAAGTCATGAGTGTGTAGTCTATGGAGCTTAATACCTGTTGGGTTTGCTTGGCTTAGTGAGGACAAGCTACACATTGGCTCTAAGCCTTGCTTGCCTGTTATACTCTTTGGACTATAACCCGGCTAGGGCAACATTCTTCATTCTTTTCATGGTATTAAAAATAATGCAAGGTGGCTGGCACCGTGGCTTACTTGGCTAATCCTCTGCCTGCGGCGCTGGCACTCCAGGTTCTAGTCCTGGTTGGGGCGCCAGATTCTGTCCTAGTTGCCCCTCTTCCAGTCCAGCTCTCTGCTGTGGCCCGGGAAGGCAGTGGAGGATGGCCCAAGTGCTTAGACCCTGTACCCACATGGGAGACCAGGAGGAATCACCTGGCTCCTGGCTTCGGATCAGCACAGCAGCCATTTGGGGGGTGAACCAACGGAAAGGAAGACCTTTCTCTCTGTCTCTCTCTCTCTCACTGTCTAACTCTGCCTGTCAAAAAAAAAAAAAAAAACAAATAATGCAAGGTGATGAGTCCAGAAATACATGTATGTGTCAAGCAAACCTCTGTTTAAAATGTCTGTTATATAGTATATCAATGTACTATGTAAATGTGTACCTTGTGTGATCAGTTAGGTGAGAATAACTCTTGAGTGCATTCTGTTCTCAATGTTTTGGAACTTTTCTTACTTCAAAAATCCCTATTCACTAGCAAGCAGGATTGCTTACACAATTGCCAAATAAAGTCAAATGACCAACCCTGAAATCAAGGATAGGGAAGCACTGTGCCTTCAGTGACAGATATCATAAACTCTTGTGGTAAAGAGTATAGATAAAAAAGAAATGAAGTTTTGATATCAATAACTTAATTTTCCACTGCCTTCATTGTCACTTTTCTTTACATCTATACCACATACAAAACGCAGTTATTCAACAACCGTCGAAGCTATCATCCAATAATCATACCAGTCTCAAAGTCCAAGATGCTGTGATCAATATCAAGATCTGAATATAATATGTTTTGTAATATAGAGAATAACATGTTGTACTGGATTTTAATTGTCTATATGCTATTTCTTGCAACCTCAAATGAAAGCAAGTAGCAAGTTTTATTTGACTTTGAATATACAAAAAGAAGCAAAATAAAATATTAAGAATGATGACTGTAAAAATTGTGCTTTAGAATATGCATTTCCCAAAGTGTCTTGGATGATGTATTAAATACGTGCCAATATATACTTGTTGATTTCAAGCCAATTTATTGAATGCATTGAAACATAGTCGGAGGATAAGGAAAATTAATTCTGTCAGAATCAATATAACTCAAATAGCTATATTTGAAAGGCAGGTGACAGGGAAAACAGAAAGATATGTCTGTCAGGGAAATTCTATATGGCATATTTCCTTTTTTTCATTACAAAAGAAAAATGCCAAGTGGAAATCTATAGGAATTGAGCATATTTAAATTCAAAATATGCATTAAATCTGAGGTAACTTTGTCCTCAATAACATGATCTGTCTCAGGAGAATGAGTCTGATTGAACAAACTTTGCTTACTAAGTAAGATAAAGAAATTGAGCACTGGTAATTAGACTCTCAGATGGGGCATAGGAAGAAAATAAATCAGCACTATATTTTGAGGGTAAATGTTCGCCAGGGTGGTGTTATTGGGTGATGGTGGGATGCTTAGAAGGTACATCCTATTGAGAAGGTCTTAAGAAATAAGGGTATGCCCTCAGAAGGTAGTCCTGAGTCGTCTCTCTGCTCCCACTTAAGATGTCACCATTAGCTTGTACATGTGCTCCTGCCATGACATGCTGTCATCCACCACTCTCAGCAGTGGCGGAACCAGTGTGACCCCTCATCTTGGACTTGAAACTCCAAAACTGTGAGCTAAATAAATCTCTCTTTTCTACATAAGTGGTTTGTCTCAGGTAGTCCATTGCAGTGACAACAACAAGAAAAAGTATTGATAAGATCAATGTTAAAAACATAGTCTTTTTGTTTTTTTTTTTTTTAAAGAAAAACATGTCAGTAAGAAACTTGTAATGTCTTAATAGAATTGGGAGTATATTCTTGGCAGTCAGTAAATATTTCCATAGAGGGTCTGAGAGCTATAAAATAATGCAACTTTTGTCTTCCTATTTATCCTCTCTGGAAAACATTCTGAGAATGCATTTCACTTCTCTGAATTTCCTCTACTAGAGCAGGCTTATCTTTGCCCAAAAATGTCATTCACATTACAAGCTATCATTAGTGCATACTTCTTGATTTTCTTATTATATGTGTCCATAAGCGAATACTACATTCTAAGAACAGATTTATTTGTTTATTTATTTGAAAATTAGAGTGACAGAGACACAAGGAGAGACGGAGATCTTCTATCCTCTAGTTCGCTCCTCAATTGCCTTCAGCAGCCAGGGCTATCTTAGACAAAAGCCAGGAACCTGGAACTCCATCTGAGTCTCCCACATGAATGGTAGGAACCCACATAAGTGGGCCATTGCCTGCTGTCTCCCAGGAGCATTGGCTGGAAGCAGAGGTGTGACTAGATACCATGTACTTTACTATGTGATGCTGGAGTCCCAAGTAACAGCAAACACACTGCTGCAAAAGGCCTGCTCCAATACTATGTTTTTATTTAAACCAAGAAAATACTTTCCAGGCAGTGAAATACAAAAGTGGAAAATTATGTTTTTTGTTTTTTTTTTTGTCACTTTTTGTGTGAGAAGCTGTTTGCCCAGACATCTGTGTGTCTCTTCTTTCTGACTCCTGCTTCCCTCTCACTAAGAAAGAGCCTCTCCTTGTTATAAGAAAGGACAATCTCTCCTCCTGCTAACTCTCTCTTCCTTTATTCTTATGGGTTTTCCTCATGGCAGTTATCCTGCTTGACAAACAGCATATTTCCTGTTTATGGGCTCTGCCCCCACTTGGGCTTAAGCTTCATAAAAATGAAGCGCTTGTCTGTTTTGATTCATGGTTGTTCCTCAATGCCAGCAGAGTGGCTGGCCTGTGTGGAGCAAATAAAAGAATTTTGTCCTTTCTTCTGTACCTACACTATATTTTGAAATGTATGCTGATAGAGTCTCTGTATTAAGTTTGAGGTATTGCATGTTTCTGTATATTTATCCAATATTATTTATTCTTTATTAATATTTATAAATGATTATCCAAAACAATAAATGTCTTAAATATAGAGTTCAATGATGAAATTGCAAGATATAGAGAAAATGCATTTTGAATATTTTCCTGTCAACTGAAAATCTCTCCTTATTTAGCCAACATAGGCAGTGATAGCATGAGTAACTATGTGAAGAGATGGATAAATGCATTAACTTAAGTATAATAATTGGCATATCATCGGCTAAATATAGATCTGAATACTTATTCTTCATAAGATTAAATTACTAGTAGTACAAGACAAGGAATGTGAGCTCTCTAACACTTAAATTAACACTTTATACATTAGAATACTTTTTAAATCGGTGCGTGGCTTTTCTTTTTAACATTATCATGTAAGCTAAGTTAGATTAGCTTAGATAAAAAATTTACATATATGGTTTAAAATTTAAAGCAAATTGATGCTTTGCATAGACTGAAATCTGAGAACACATTAAATTATTAATTGATATTTATTGTTTATGAAACAAGAATGTGAAACTGATAAATAATTAAAAATATACATATATGGTCTTATAACAGTATGCAAGTCTGCATTTTAGTTCAACTAACTTTAAGTTGCAACAATTACTTTTAATTTGGATATCAAGTCATACAACACACAACAAATGATTTTTGGTCAGTGACCAATCACATATACAACTGCAATACTGCAGAAGTATAATAGAGTTGAGCAGTCATTAGTGCCTAGTGACATAGAAGTCACCTTAATGTTACAGTGCAATGTGTTATCTGCATGTCTGTAGTGATGCTTGTGTAAACTAACTTACTGTGCTCCCAGTCATACAATAGTATATCACATACTATTCTCTTACTACACAACACTTGAAAATGGCAATGAATGATGGTGTCAGTATTTTGTGCTTTTACTGTATTATATATTGTTTCATTATTTGAGAGGTTACTCCTACTTACAAAGACAAAATATTGTAAACTAGCATGTCATATTGTTCTGGCAGCAACCTCGTACATCTCATGTTTACAGCATCTCTTGATTGTATAAATTCCTCTTCTGCCTGATTCAATCTTGTTCATCATGACCTCTGAACATTCCAAATCTAATGCTAATGTCACCAGTAAGAGAACACCTGGAGTAACTGACCTGGAAACAAAATTAAAAGTCATTAAATATTATGAAGTTGCAAAATGAGTGATGATTATTGCAAACTAGTCAGGCATGCCTTATTCTACCATCTTTTTACATCAAGAGCAGAGTCGCAGAAGCTGTTGAAAGATCTGCTTCATTGAAAGCAAGAAGCCACATATTTGAGAAGGGCCAGTGTCAGACATGGAGAGATGTCCACTAACCTGGACTGAAGACACACATTTGTGTAATCCTCCCAGAATCATGACAATCATGGCCAAAGCCAAAATGTATCTGTGATATTGAAAGAAAAGACAGGATTCAACTACAATGCTGTACTTACTGGTAGCTCTGGGTATTTTAATCAAATCAAGAATTACTATTCAGGAGTTAAATGTTTGACCTAGTGACTTGGATGCTCCTATTCCACATCAGAGTGCCAGGATTCCTACCCTGGCTCCAGCTTCTGACTCCAGCTTCCTGCTAATGCAAACTCTGGGAGGCAGCAGTGATGGCTCAAGTAATTAGATTCCAGCCACCAGCCGGGGAGACCTTGGCTGAGTTCCTGACTCCTGGCTTATATTAAGCTACTGTGGCAATTTGGGAAGTGAACCAACACATAAGATGTCTCTCTGTCTGTCTCTCTCTGCTGTTGAAAAATAATAAAACATAATGGTTATTCATTATATAATGTGAAATTAGAATAATGAGTTTTAAGTACTGTTCTGAAGTCAGCTATGTAGCTTGAATAACTTTGGAAATTTAACATAAAATGATTGTGGGAAGAAACTATTAAGAAAAACAAACTAAGGCAATCTGGTAGAGCAAACTGGGCAGAGAAATGGGCAATATCGCAGAGCCTGGACGTAGCAGATCAAGACAGGTGGGTTTGAAATCCATTAAAAGACATTTATAATATGCATTTTCATGAACTTTTAAAGATACTTCATATCTTGGATTTTAAAAGTGTTTTACACTAAAATTTATCTTTTAATTCTATTTTTAATAAACTTTTTGAAGCATCCTTACATAGTCTGTGATATTCGCACAGCTACAAAATTGTCTAATAGACACATTTCTCAGAGCACATCCCATTATTGACATGTGAGTATACAGAAATACTTCAATAAGTCAAATGATTCTCATCCAATCTCTGTTTATATGGTTTGAATTAATTATGCATACTAAAAAGAGGTCAGGGATTAAACCTGTAACTAAGGATTCAAATTCCATTCTCAAGAAACTCATAGTCTTTTATAGAAAAAAAAGGAAACTCTATTCTGGTCTCCCAGTTGGGTTTCAGGGGACCAAGCACCTGGGGCACTTTCTGCTTTCCCAAGCACATTAGCAGGGAATTGAGAGGGAAGCAGAGCAGCTGAGACTTTAACTGGTGTTTCAATTTGTAATGCAGTGGCTTAACCTACTGTCAGAACACCAGTCCCAACAGGCAATTTTTAAAAAAATGTACATTGTATCTGAGCAGATACCTTTGTAAAGTGCAATTGAAATTACTCAAAACACAAATTTAAAATAAACACAAAGGACCTACAAAATGCAAATGCAATGTTTTAATATTAGAGTCAACACATTAAGTTTGTTTTAATAAATATAAACATAATAACCATAACATATGAAGAAGGAAAAGAAGTAATAAAACATATTTCATTCATGAAAATTCATGCAGATGAAATCTCTGCTTATTGAACAGCCTTGAGCCACAAACTCTACATGAATTTTTCTTACATCTGTGGACCCTTTAAAAGACCTAGGCTTTTTCTGTGATACTTGATACTGCTGTAAGGTTTTTAACAGAATAGTGACGCCTCTCAGTTTATATTTCATAAGTGTTATTTTGAAAGTAGGCCAGCCATTTAGGAAATTATTGAGATAATCCAAATAATGGGTAAAGGTAACCTTACCCCAAGAAGTAGTCACAGGTAATAAATGTCAAAATTCTGGGCATGTAATGAAGATAGAGTTGTTAGAATTATTTAAGTTTTTAAAATTCATTTTGAAAGTCAGAATTACAGAGGCAGCAGGAAAGACAGACAGAGAGAGAGAGAGAGAGAGAGAGAGAAAGAAAGGGAATCTTCCATTTTCTGGTTAATTTGACAGATGGCCACAGTGGCTAGCACTGGCCAAGGGACAAGCCAGTAGCTTCATCCTGGTCTCCCATGTGGATGACAGAGCCTAATCACTTAAGACATCTTCCACTGCTTTTCCCAGGCCATGACCAGGGAACTGGATCAGATGGAACAATGGGGATGCATGTGAAGTTGGCCCCAGAGCTGATAAGATTTACAGATAAATTCTGTAAGATACAGATTATGTATTAAAAGCAATAAATGAGGTAACTATTTCCAGAGGAAAATTGTGGATGAAGCAGATTTAGAGGTGGAGAATTGGGGGTTAATTTTCAAAATGTTAACTGTTATTATTATTGCATTTTTAGTAGTCTGCAAATAATTACAGGCAATAGAAGCTTTGTAGACCAGTGGTTCATTGCCTCTCAGTTTCTCTAGATCAGAAATCTGGCTTCCACTTAGGAGTATTCCTGCTCAGAGTCACAAAAAAACAAAGGTCTGTGCCATGCTAGAGTTCTTACATTATCTATAGTTTACTCTGGTTTTAGGCAAAATTCTGTTCCTTCGAACTGTAGGACTGAGGCTATATATATATTTCTTGCAGACTGTTCTTGCAGATTGTACTGAGCTAATGAAAGCCACAAGCTGTTCCAACCCAAGTAGTTCTTTCCATAACACAGAAGTTTTTTGTTCAAGGGCAACAGCAGAATCTTCCTAGTTCATTAGCAAGGAACCAGAAGTAAAGTAACAATCATCTACTTTGTTGTTTAACTTAATATCATCAGGGTAATGATAATCCTGTTGTATTCCCAGATCCTTGTACATCAAGGGAAAGGAATTATTTAGAGTATAAATACTGAGGATAGGCAATCTTTGGGACCACCTTAGAATTCTGCACACCAAAGTTGCTTATTTGATATCTAAGAAGAAACATCAAATAAAGAAGAACAGAAGTTGTAGATTCAGAGGAGAATCTGTGTGGCAGATACATGAGCCCCTGTTGTTTATTCTGGAATTTGGATATCTCCCTCTATCCAAATTCTAATATTCGATTTTCTGATCCATGTCACTGGAGATACACATTCATAGGGAACATCTCCTGCACAACTTTATAGTTGCCAAGCTTCTCCCACCAATGAAATGCGCCAGGTTTCAGAATACAGAGAGCCTGGGCACCTGTCTGGAAGTTGACTTCCAGCCTCTACTTCCTGAGCTCCTGTTGACGTGCTCCTCTCCATCGCCCCTTCAAGATAGAGCTGTTTACAACTTTCTCTGCATGCTTTTTTATTCCCTTATCTCTTGTTTAATTCAGTTCACACTTTGATAAATAGCCCTTTTGCTAACCTCTTTCCTATTCCTTTGAATCTTCTTTCTTCCCTGCTAAGATCTTTGTTGCATAATATCTCCAAAAATTGGAAAAGACACTAATTATATGAGATGATTCAGTTCATCAAATTTTAAGTGAAAGAAAACATAGGCCACAAATAAACATGTTCTCATGTTTCATGAACTGGCATGGTAAAAAAGAAATTAGTTTATTTCTACAGCCCTTACAATAGTTTAGTTAAAAACTGCATTATATCTGTGACACAAAATAAATACACCCAGAAACCAACTGAAGGGCAGAGAGAGGTCGCTCTTTCAAAGATTTTAAAATTCTTCAGATCAACAAACCATCTAAATATTTAGCACAAGCATGAACTAAAGGGTGGTAGACAAGGCTGTCTCATAGGTATGATTTCATAGAGCCAAGCAAAGACTCACTCAAGAAAGAAAATTAAAAGAGGAAGGGACAGTAGCACTGCAAATAGGGCATGTTTTTCTTGACCAATCCTTGTAATGCAATCATTCAAGAATGCTTTCATATTTAGAGACTGCCCTCAAGAAAGCCAAAGTAACTTACATAAAATTATTTGAATTTGTTACCTTTAGCATACATGTGGCAATATTTAGGCCCACTTGATAAAACATGATTAATAAACTGATTTTTACTTCAACCAAGACTAGTCTTCCAGAGATGCTACAAGGACAAACTCAGCCACATGATAGAAGAAGGGGTGAATACATCATTTTGCATGGACTAGGTATATGCCTGTCTTAGTTTGAAACAGTGATTACAGCAGACTAGGGTTGATGTGAAATCCAAGGCCCACATCTAACCTCTATGCAAATTAATTCAGAGATGTTCTTTGATTTATAATGTGGTTATGTCCCAATAAACTCACGAAATTGAAAAAAAATATCAAAGATATAACTGGGCTGGAGTTAGTCTTAGTGCTTAAAATTCAGGAGTCACTGTGCACTTATTCCTCATGTAGGATCTCTGTCCTTAATGTGCTGTACATTGTGATTTAATGCTATAACGAGTACTCAAACAGTATTTTTTCACTTTATGTTTCTGTGTGGGTGCAAACTATTGAAATCTTTACTTAATATATGCTAAACTGATCTTCTGTATGTAAAGAGAATTGAAAATGAATCTTGAAGTGAATGGAAGGGGAGAGGGAGCGGGAAAGGGGAGGGTTGCCGGTGGGAGGGAAGTTATGGGGGGGGGAAGCCATTGTAATCCATAAGCTGTACTTTGGAAATTTATATTCATTAAATAGAAGTTAAAAAAATAAAGTTTAAAAAAATTCCGCTATGGTCTCCAGGGGATGCATTTGTTCAAGCCCTGGCTCTACTTCTGATTCCAGCTCCCTGCTAACACACACCCTGGGAGACAGCAGACATTGTCTCAAGTACTTGGATTCTTGGCACTCATGTGAGACACATTGGTTCAGTTCCATTTTCCTAGTTTCATCTTTGTCAAGCTCCAGCTGTCATCGGCGTTTTGGGTATGAACCAACAGATGGAAGGCACTCCCTTTCTCTCTGTTCCACTCTCCCTACCCCTCTCTCTGAATTTTCAACTTAATAAAATGATTTTATAGGAATGCATTTAATATATCTAACTTACAGAACCTCATGATATTGGTTGTTTATCCTCATGATCATGTGGCTGAGTGGACACTGCATCTGCTGCCACTGCCCAGCATCATCATCTACCACTAGCCCAGGAAAAGATCAAAATTCAAAGTAAAGAGTATAGTTTTTACTGATTGCATGCTGCTTTTTCACCATCCATAGCTGAAAAATTATGTCAAATTATTATAAATCAAGAACTTCCAGTATTGTTTAATATCTGTGAGTCTCTGTTTTCTGATATGCAAAATAATAATATTACCTCAATATTTCATGTAAAGATTATATCAGATGGTATACTTCATGTGGACATTCAACAAATCCCTCTGTCCTTAATTTTGTGACTTAAGAACATAACATTAACAACTAACTTTGATACCAAAAAGAAATATTCTTAGATATCTGTGCTAATTACTGCTGGCAATAAATTCTATAAAAATAAAATTTTTATAAGACAATAAGCAAAATCTTTTTCAGACACATATTGCTCTATTCTAAAAGGGTATTAGAAGCATATGCTGGCCGGCGCTGCGGCTCACTAGACTAATCCTCCACCTTGTGGCGCTGGCACACTGGGTTCTAGTCCTGGTTGGGGCAGGGGATTCTGTCCAGGTTGCCCCTCTTCCATGCCAGCTCTCTGCTGTGGCCCCGGAGTGCAGTGTAGGATGGGCCAAGTGCTTGGGCCCTGCACCCCATGGGAGACCAGGAGAAGTACCTGGCTCCTGCCATCGGATCAGCGCTGTGCGCCGGCCGCAGGGCGCTGGCCGCGGCGGCCATTGGAGGGTGAACCAACGGCAAAGGAAGACCTTTCTCTCTGTTTCTCGCTCTCACTGTCCACTCTGCCTGTCAAAAAAAAAAAAAAAAAAAAAAAAGAAGAAGAAGCATATGCTATAGTTTGGCAGTATGATGTTAAATATATTTGTAAAATAGTTTACATACATTTAAGTGGAACAGAATTTTCTTTGTCTACTGAAAGTTCAGGCTTTAGGAATGACTGAAATGGATTTACGTTTCCTCAATTTGTGAACAGCATTGATAGGCTCACAGATCACAATGAAAAGTACATCAAACTCATGGCACACATGCCATTAAAGCCTTTCCACTCCCAAAATACAGACTTCAAGCCCTTTTTTCAGACCAAAATAGCAAGAATAAATACATAAGAGAATTTATTAGTGACATTTTATAATATAGAATTTAAACCATCTGTAAATTCTGGAGTTGTTTCCTTTCCACACACTGAAGACTGGTGTGAACATTCTAGTGCAGAAAAATCCATGTCACTGACGGTAACCCTGATCATAAAATGTGTAAATAAATCTGCTTTTGCTATTAACTCTTACATCCTATTGAAGAGCCAAAGTGACTCTATTTTGAAACAATAAAAAGCAGCCTCTGTTTCCCACAGCAGACCCGAGTCCTTGTAAAAGCAGGCATTCAGGCATTCTGGAGATATCCAAGCTTACCAAGGACAGCTAGCTCAGCAGACCAAGGGCAGCTCAGTAGAGATTACCAAATGAGGTAACTCCCTGAACCCAAGCCAAACAGAGACACCCCCCACTCCGCCCTGCCCAATCACAAAAGGCCCTGCACCCTAAACCCTTGCTGATGTATCTTCCCTTTAAAAGCATCCCTGTACAAAGACCTGGGCCTTTCCTCCTTCCTCCACTGCGCTGGTTGGTTGGATGAGGTCCCTGTCGTGGCTTGTACTTTTTTAATAAAAAATTTGCTTTTGCATTTGGGTGTAATCGGGTTGCTGATAGCTTCTCAGGGATCCACTTATCTGGGCATAACACTATATAACTGTTTAAACCAATATAATGTAAAGAGGTAAACCTGTGTTCATGACTTCTAAGTCCTGTAAGTTAAAATACTAATGATCATCAAACATGTCTTAAAGCAATTTTGTCATAGAAAATACTATAATTATATATAAATTATTTTTAATTAAATATGTCTAATTTTTCTTTATTGTCAAATATGAGCAGAGCAAAATTCCACTGGACTTTTGAAAATCACTCTTAACTTCTCCTAGTGATTTGCCTCTGTATTGTGAATTGTTTTTTTAGGCAATGATAGAAATGTGTCTTCCCCTCAGAATTGGAAGAAACAGTCAGAATTTTTCAGTTGGTGCAAAAGACCTGAGCAGAACTGAGCCAAATTTGGAAAATAATACTAAGAAGTAGGGACCTTAATGAAGTAGAGAAACTTCTGGCTGCCTCTTGCCTGAGGCTGGGTTCCCACAAGCCTGAATTAATATATCGGACAATGCAAAAGCAATATACAGGAACCAACAGGAATTGGACAGATAATGAGCTTATAAACAAATTCTCTTGTGTGTTTTCAAATGCATCACCTTGTTGACTCATACCTGTATAGCATTCAATAAATCAGTTATAAGTGTTTGTTTTATGTGTATTATCTGGCCTTAAATCTGTGCAATTTGGGACATGCTCAAGCTGACTTACCTCAAAAGGTAGAGGTAGAAACATACCAGGGGATTCCAATTCAATCCCATCAAGGTGGCATGTACCAATGCCATCTCACTAGTCCCAGTGATCAATTTCTGTTCACAATTGATCATAATGATAGGACTAAGAGCCAAAGGGAGCACATAAACAAGAATAGTGTCTGCAAATACTAGCTGATAGAATCAAAAAGGGAGAGAACGATCCAACATGGGAAGTGAGATACATAGCAGACCCACAGAATGGCAAATGTCCTAAACAGCACTCTGACATCAGAATCAGCCCTTAAGTCATGCAGATCCAGCTGAAAAGCCCATGAGAGTATTTCAGGCATGGAAAGCCAAGACACTCTGGCAAAAAAAAAAAAAAAAAAAAAAAAAAAAAACAAAACTAAATGAAAGATCTCCACGAGTGAGATCCCAGTGGAAAGAACAGGTCATCAAAGAAGGAGGTGCCTTTCTCTGAAGGGAAGAGAGAACTTCCACTTCGACCATGGCTTTGTCTAAATATGATCAGAGTCGGTGAACTCAGGGGCCTTCCATAGCCTTGGCAGCTCATGACAAGAGCCTAGGGTGATTACTGATGCCATAAACAAGAGTGTCAATTTGTTAAGTCAACAACAGGAGTCACTGTGCACTTACTCCTCATGTAGGATCTTTGTCCTTAGTGTGCTGTACATTGAGATTTAATGCTAGAACTAGTACTCAAACAGTATTTTTCACTTAATGTTTCTGTGTGGGAGCAAACTGTTGAAATTTTTACTTAATGTATGCTAAACTGATCTTCTGCATATAAAGAGAATCGAAAATGAATCTAGATGTGAATGGAAGGGGAGAGGGAGTGGGAAAGGGGAGGGTTGCGGGTGGGAGGGACGTTATGGGAGGGAAGCCATTGTAATCCATATTCTGTACTTTGGAAATTTATATTCATCAAATAAAAGTTAAAAAAAAATCTGAAACAATGTAAAACATATATATGCAGAGCTACATAGAAATGTTTTCTTATATATTTATAAATACCTTATTCTGGGGTAAGATAAAGAACATCCAAGCAGTGATCTGTTTTCTTCAGTATATGATAGTTGCTTCATTACTTGATCCTAAATATATTTGAAAGTGGCATCATTTTTTAACTAATTCAGATTTCTGCATGGTAAATTTGCACCTTTAAGAACTATGTAAACTAAGTTGAAACTACTCTGAAATGCTATACTAAATGAAAGGCAAAAACAGAAGCTTTTCTACTATGAATTATCTGATCCCCTCCAGTAATACATAGTTAATTAAATCGTACGTTTTTTGTGTTTATCAAAATTTTATTGTCAAGGCAAATTTTGAACATCTGTTCTCCATACACTTTCTTTTGTGACTTTATTTTTATTTCTATGTACAAAAGGTGAACAAAGTCCTTGTTATTTTTACTTATTCAAAAGGCAGAATTATAGAGACAGAGGGAGAGAACAAAGAGAGAAATCTTCCTCCATCAGCTGGATCACTCCCCAGATGGCCGAAAAGGCCTGGTTGGACCAGATTGAAGCCAGGAACCAGGAGGTTTTTCCTAGTATGCCATGTGAATGCAAGGGCTCAAGAGCTTATATTATCCTCTGCTGCTTTCCCACACACACTAGCAGGAAGCTGGATCTGAAGTTGGGCAGCCAGAACTCAAACCAGCATACATATAGGACGCTGGCATCAAAGGCTTTACCCACTATGCAACAATGCCATCCCCTAAAAATAATGAAATCTTGAGTTACCTTCACCTACAAGCTCAAATAAGATATTTTTCTTAATTGTTTAATCTTCTCTTGCTTACAAAATCATTGCTAACTAGGGGAGCTATTTTGCAGATGAAATAAAGATGTTATAAATGGTATTTGTGTTAGAAACTGAAATGGTTTTGGAGCAACTATGAAGATTCTGGGTAACATAACTGGTAACATGAATGTCCTCTGTTTTACTGTTGAGAACTACTGGGAAGAAAAGCTCTATGCAATTAATTGATTATGTTTGCTTGGAATACTTTCCCTTGAAGGCACAAGATAGGGGCTCAATGTTTGAACTCAAAGATGTGTATCTGTCCTCATAGCCTCTCCTTCCTCCACATACCTACACTTTATAGCTTCCCACCCTGCTCACAAGCACTGTGGATATAGAGAACATATGGAATATATGCTCCAGGCAAGATAGACTCATACCTGTCTTTAGTAATCCTGACCTAAGGAGAGAGTTACCATAGCCAATTTTTTAATGACTATCAATGCTTGACTACCCTGACATCAAGTTCCCTGAAATTATTCAAACCTTAGATCGTATTCCCCATTGGCATCTGGGTGATATTTAATTATGCATACATTTTACTTTCCCTAAACTTTTCTTAGAAACTGTGTCATCAACCTGAGTACTTAAATGGCTCTTCTTTGTCTCACATTTTAAAGTCTCTGAGAACAGATAAGAATCCGAGTATTCACTAAAATTTTCATCTTTCGTGTTCAAAAATGTTTGCCTTGAAGTAAGGCAAACACGGAGTTTCTTTTTTACCCTTACATTGGATTTTTATATCCTAACAAAGACACGCTCTCACCTGTCAGTTTTTCACTTGAAGTGCCCTAAGTAAGGAATGAGAGTGCCCTAAGTGTAACATAAGTTCAATTTCTGTCACTTTACACAGGCCTTTCCTGGGTACACTCTATTTGTACTTTTTCCCATAAAAACTCACCAGAAAGGGGTAGCTTACAGTCGTTGTTCTTTCCTAAGGGAAACTAAACGAATCCATGGCAAATATGTGACTTTATCTCTCTTCTGGGCTTGAGAACTTGCTTTTCTCTTGTTCCCAGCGGCTGTAGCAAACTATATCTTGATCTTTTCTTTCTGATGAAGCTGTCATTCAGAATTGTTTTCAGGGCTGCTGGATTTGAAACCTGATTCATTGCCAAGGTTGGATTCTAGCTATAAAACTATAGATCCTAGAGCTTAATGTTGAAATGACCTGAGAACAAAGACAGAGACAGGATTCTTAAGAATCCATATCTGGAAAATTTTACTTCCTTATTTTATAAATATTTTACAAGAGATAAACCTGCTATCTTATATATAGTGTATTTTACATTTAAGTGACATTAATGAGCAATATACCATAAGAATGTCATACAGATTATTTAGATAAAGCATATTTTATTTGATCATTTGTAAAATATAAAGCTATTCTTTCATTCCAAATGGTTTATGTCTTATTAAAAAGAACAATGATAATGAGGACAATAAAGTTCTTTCTCAGCAGTGGTATCTTCAGCATCTGGGCTTGATGGGTAAATGGCAATGCTTCATTTGATGGGAGGAGGGGGTGTTAAAGTATATTAAATCGTGCTTTTTAGCAAAAAAAAGCATTAGTAGAGTTATTAAAATTATAACTTTATTAAATGTTTTAGTGACAAATCAAACAATATTTACTCATCAATTTAATTCCGAGTAAACACACAGTGCTGGGCATTTGGTGCAGCAATTAAAAAGCCTCTCAAACACCATCAAGCCCTATCAGAGGGCCTGGACTCAATTCCTGCTCTGCTCTCCATTCCAGCTTCCTGATAATGAGCCCTCTGGGAGGCAGCGCGTGATCGTTCCAGCAGATGGGCTCCTACCATCCACCCTGGAGAACCAGACTGAGTTCCTATCTTCCAGGTTTGGCCTGGCTGAGCCCTGGCTATTGCAAGCATTTAGAGATCAAACCAGTAAATGGGAGATTCTCTCTCCCTCTCTCTCTCTCTCTCTCTCTCTCTCTCTCTCTCATTCTGTTTCTCTCATTTTGTCTTTCTTCCCTCTGTATATTTATGCCTTTCCAACAAATAAAAAAGTGAAAAATTTTCAATCCCCTCCTCAAAAGCAAACAAAAAAAAGTGAAGGCACACTTTTTTCACAGAGTTAAAATGACTCTACTTGTTTGTAATATGCATCACTATAACTTAGAACTACAATTTCTGCTGTGAACAGTGGTGTGGATATTAAATTTTAAAATGAAGACATAAACTCATTGAATTTCATGTTAACAAAAAGCCTCTGTTTTTAGAGAAAAATGTTTTTAAGCAAAGAAATTATATGTAAATAGATGCATCTAGAGTTTTAGATATCTCATTGGCAAAGAGCATAAAATCTCAAAAAGTTACATACAATGTAATTATACAATAAACACCTTAAACATTATTAATATGTAGTCATATTCACTAAAATAGCATTAACGCTTCAAAATTCCCATAAATTGTTTCTGTTGGTTCTAATATTAGACTTTTCCAGTGATATGCACAATGGAAAGAACAGTGCTAGGGAAAGGAGAGGAGACAGAGAGGGAGGGAGAGAGGGAAGCAATATCATTATATTCTTTTTTTTTTTTTTGGATAGGCAGAGTGGACAGTGAGAGAGAGACAGACAGACAGAAAGGTCTTCCTTTTCCGTTGGTTCACTTTCCAATGGCCGCTGCAGCCAGCCTGCTGCGGCCAGCACACCGCGCTGATCCGAAGCCAGGAGCCAGGAGCCAGGTGCTTCTCCTGGTCTCCCATGGGGTGCAGGGCCCAAGCACTTGGGCCATCCTCCACTACACTCCGGGGCCACAGCAGAGAGCTGGCCTGAAAGATGGGCAACCGGGACAGAATCTGGTGCCCCGACAGGGACTAGAACCCGGTGTTCTGGAGCCGCAGGCCAAGGATTAGCCTATTGAGCCGCAGTGCCTGCCAATCATTATATTCTTATAATTGTTATCTACAAACCACATTGACTCAATTAAAACCTAATTAAATATTAGAATAAAACATTTTTACAAAGAGCATGTGAAAAAGAAGTGTCAAACTACTTGAATGAACATTTGGGATAGCGGTTATGGTTTCATTTGAAATGTCTGCATCCCCTATGGAAGTGCCTAGTTTGAGTTCTGACTGTTCTTCCTATTCCAGCTTCCTACTAATGTGTACCCTGAGGGGAGCAGATGGGGGTACAAGTAGCTGTGTACCTACTACCCATGTAGGAGACCTGCATGAGATCCCTGTTCCTGGCTTTGGCCTACCTAGCCAGTGCTGGCTGTTGTGTGCATTTAAGGAATGAACCAGTAGATAGGAAATTCTCTCTCACTCTTGCTCTCTCTCTGACTTTCAAAAGTGTTAGAAATCCTGGTTTATTTTCTCAAATTAAAAACTTATTGGTCCACTTGCCAACTTCTTCATAAATACATAGAATTGATCACAACTATCATTCTTATTTTTCAATCTGCACTAAATCAGTAATATATGGGTAATATTTTTGTAAATACACAAGAACAAAAGAAGACCATAATGCCAACAAAAAAACATTTCAGAAAGCAATGCTGAAAGGTAGTGATTGACTGGAAGAGCAAAGGAGATAACAAAGAGGAGGTTATAAAAACTTTCTAACTATGTGCATGAATTCATCTCAGAGTGATCTATGGAGGCTGTGGTCATCCATGGGGATAAAACAAGGGGTCTGGGTAGAAAACTAAGTCTAAAATAATCTAATGCTTTGTCTTCAGCCACAAAAGTGAAGCTACCCTCCTGCTCAAGACAATGTGAAGGAAGTTTCCTGAAAGCTAGATTCAGAGAGGTCCTTGAAGAGAGGACCTGGATACATGAAGATGGAAGACCTGAAAGAGTAAATTAAAAAGTAAAACAAACAGATTAAAAAAAATCCTCCATGCTGAAAAGTGGAACTTAAAAATTCCTTTCCTTTACACTGTTTGTAATTTATTGTCATCAAGGCATATACAGCCCAAACAAATGAAGGATGCTTTAATCTAAAAACTGAAAGTCACCCCTGGAAAGATTCTGCATAGTAGGGTCCCTTTATAAAGAGCTAAATCCTCAATCTAATTTAGAAGCCGAAGACCACCATCATAAAATCTTGCACTGTAGATAGAAAAACCAGAAACTACAGCCAACATAGACAGATATGATGAGCATGAGATGGAGATAGTATAATGGCCTTTATTAAATGAGGATAAATCAATAGCTAGCAGAATAAAAAAGAGAGATGGGTATACTAAAAATGGGTAAATGCTCATCTGCACAAGGGTAATTGAAACAGCATTAAAAGAAGATCTGGAAATGTCAATGGGAAGTCCCTGGGAAAATCACTTGAGTATATAAAATCACAAGTCACAAGGAGTATATAAAAATAAGCAGCCTCTACCCAAGAAAGCTATTAAAGAATTTATACCTACAGGAATCAGCCATATCTCAAGAGGATTTATTTCTGAACAACATTGCAAATTCACTGAAAAATTACAAATTCCCACCATGCTTTTAATTTGGGGAAAATAAATGCAATGAGAAATTTAAAACATACCAACATAACAAAAGTAGAACAATTTGGGTAAGGAATAAAGAAAATAATAAATATATATATATGCCTTTTGTATTATGTATTTTTTTAACTTTTATTGAGTAAATATAAATTTTCAAAGTACAGTTTATGGATTACAACTGCTTTCCCCCCACATAACTTCCCTCCCCTCGCACCCCTCCCATCTCCTGCTCCCTCTCCCATTCTATTCACATCAAGATTCATTTTCAATTAATTTATATACAGAAGATCGATCTAGTATATATTAAGTAAAGATTTCATCAGTTTGCACCCACACAGAAACACATAGTGTAAAATACTGTTTCAGTACTAGTTACAGCATTATTCCACATTGGACAACACATTAAGGACAGATTCCACATGAGGAGTAAGTACACAGTGACTCCTGTTGTTGACTTAACAATTTGACACTCTTGTTTATGGTGTCAGTAATCACCCGAGGCTCTAGTCATGAGTTGCCAAGGCTATGGAAGCCTTTTGAGTTCACCGACTTCGATTTATTCAGACGGTCATAGCCAAAGTAGAAGTTCGCTCCTCCCTTCAGAGAAAGGTACCTCCTTCTTTGATGGCCCATTCTTTCCACTGGGATCTCACTCACAGAGATCTTTCATTTAGGTTTTTTTTTTTTTTTTTTTCCAGAGCGTCTTGGCTTTCCATGACTAAAATGGGCTCCTCAGCCATATCCGGATGCCTTAAGTGCTGATTCTGAGGCCAGAGTGCTATTTAGGACATCTGCCATTCCATGGGTCTGCTGTGTATCCCGCTTCCCATGTTGGATTGTTCTCTCCCTTTTTTATTCTATCAGTTAGTATTAGCAGACACTAGACTTCTTTGTGTGATCCCTTTGACTCTTAGACCTATCAGTGTGATCAATTGTGAACTGAAATTGTTCACTTGGACTAGTGAGACGGCATTGGTACATGCCACCTTGATGGGATTGAATTGGAATCCCCTGGCACATTTCTAACTCCACCATTTTGGGCAAGTCCGATTGAGCATGTCCCAAATTGTACATCTCCTCCCTCTCTTATTCCCACTTTTATATTTAACAGGGATTACTTTTCAGTTAAATTTAAACATCTAAGAATAATTGTGTGTTAATTACAGAGTTCAACCAATAGTACTAGAACAAAAAAAATACTAAAACGGACAAAGTATTAAACTGTACATCAACAGTCAGGACAAGAGCTGATCAAGTCACTGTTGGAGGAATCTGGAAAACATTATGCTGAGTGAATTAAGCAAGTCCCAAAGGGACAAATATCATATGTTCTCCCTGATCGGCGACCACTACCTGAGCACCAAATGGGAAACCTGTTGAAGTGAAATGGACACTATGAGAAACTATGAAAAACAGTGACTTTTGTATTATATTTCTATTTACCATTTACCAATGATTTAATTTCCAAACCAATTTTTTTCTTTTCCTTTTATTATTATTTTACTTATTTGAGAGATAAAGTTACTGAGAGAGGGAGAGACAGAAAGGTCTTGTATCTGCTGGTTCACTCCCCAAATGACTGCTACAGCTGGAGCTGAGCAGAGCCAAAACCAGGAGCTAGGAGCTTCTTCCAGGTCTCCCAAGTAGGTACAGAAGCTCAAGACCTTGGTCTGTCTTCCACTGCTTTCCCATGCCATAATCAGAGACCTGGATCAGAGGATGAGCAGCTATGAGATGGTGGTGCCACAGCTGGAGGCTTAGCCTACTATGCCACAGTGCTGGTCCCTTCTTCCTTTTTTTTCCAATTTAAATTATTCTCTTATATACAATTGCCATAGGTTTGAGATTGCAACCAGACTTGTGAAGGTGTATAGGATAGTGTTTCCCACACTTAAGCCTTTTAAAGTTAATAGTGTGAAGATGGCACCTAATGAGACAGATGTTGACTAATGATTGAAAATACCTGGGAATGGGCGCTATGATTTTTAGAAGACATCAAGTTATTTGCTTAACTAATTGAAGCACCAAGAAGGTTTGTAATTTGTGAGAATGTTTTTCCTTAAGGCATTCTAAAAACAAATAATTGTCCATGATATGTTACCAGATGTCTCATTAAATCATCAGTTAAGTTGAAATAAAATTCTACCTATGATAAAATACATTTCACAGTATTTTAGACTTCTTGATCTTTTCTTCTAAAAATTACAAAAGTACGATTACTATCCTATAAGTTTAATACTGGCATATTCTTCCTTAAGAACATATTGCCAGGGAAGCTGTTTTGTTTGATTGTGTGTTTTATGCTTTTCCTAAGTGTCTGACACAAACATTTATTTTGTCGCTGATTATATGGGATATAGGAATGCAATGCTATTATAGCATTATGCTTATTTTTTTTTTTTTTTATTTAAGGACATATGTTGAGGCCAATGCTGTGGCACAGCAGGTTAATGCCCTTGCCTGAATCGCCGGCATCCCATATGGGCTCCAGGTCTAGTCCCGATTGCTCCACTTCCGATCCAGCTCTCTGCTATGGCCTGGGAAAGAAGTAGAAGCTGGCACAAGTCCTTGGGCCCCTGCACCCACGTGGGAGACCTGGAAGCTCTGGGGAGTGAACCAGTGGATGGAAGACCTCTCTCTCTCTCTCTGCATCTCCTCTCTCTCTGTAGATTTAAGTGACACTATAGCCCTAATTGATCTAACAGATATCTACAGAACTTTTCATCCTACATATAAAGCATTTACATTCTTCTCAGGAGTACATGGAACCTTCTCTAGGATTGTCCACATACTAGGCCATAAAGGAAGTCTCAGCAAATTCAAAAGAATTAGAATCATACCATGCAGCTTCTCAGACCATAAAGGAATGAAGTTGGAAATTAGCAACTCAGGAATCTCTAATTTATTTGTAAAACCGGATATATTTAATTGCTATTAATCAATAGCAATCTCAAAAAATGTATCTCTGCTCTGCTCAGATAGATAAAAAAATATAAGTTGTAGAATAATTTATGCTTCATTTTATTCCTTAAATCATCCAAGGCTATAAAATGTTTTGAACAAAAACTTCACTTGTTAGTTTTTAAGATTTTAAAGCTACATTTTAAAAATGTTATTAGAGAAGCATTAGCCGTAATGAATGCAAGTATTTCGCAATGCAGTCTTAGTTCCACCTTACTTTCTGGTGTTGGTATATAGTTAGTTTTGTGTTTAAAATAGTGAATCAAAGCTGATCTGATCTACTTAAAAATGTATTAAAGATAATTTTATAATATTACATCAAGATAAATATATAGGTTGGGCAGAATAAAAAGGCCGTGGTAACTTAGCCTACATTTCTATTTGAATTTCTTAAGAAAATTCATTCAAGCAAAAATTAACAATATGATGCTTAGATCAAAGGAATAGGTTAAGGAAGTTGTCAAAATGTTCCTGTACTTTCCTAAGGGATGCAGAGAAGTTAAGAGGAATGCTGGCAGGATACTTTACTAAAAGGTCAGTGTAGCAGTGACCTTGTAGTAGACATCTCTGTGGGGATTTTCCATCCTTGCCTGAGCCACCAGCAATAGATCACTATTCCACCAGTGACAGACTTAGATACCAGCACATCTCCTGTAAACTAAGCCTACATTTTAGAGTTCAGCTGAAGATAGCACAAAAATATCAGAGGCGCACTCAAAGCCTTTCTCCCCTGCTGCTAGCAGAATTACTTCAGCTGTTCTGTACCCTGTCAACATCTGGAAAGTGGGGAGGAACGCAGCAAAATACAAGAGACTATATGAACTCCAAAAAGAAAGTATTCTGTAAAGAGACCATTTAACCAAAGTATTGAGTTGGTGTGAATTTACCCGACTGACTTAAACACTCCTTCCTCTCTCTTACCCTCATTTGCCTGAGGTTTCTTGAGGCAGGTCTTATCACCCTGCAGAAACTGCACACATCTTAATACAGTGTATAATTCTGCTGCAGTATAAACATTCCTCCAGAAGAGGAACTTGTCAGCTTAGCTGACCTAATAAAAACATAAAACATGTGTTCCTTCAAAAAATATTATTTTCTGTCAAATGAATCATGCTTTTTTGCATGTAAAATCCTTGATTATTTCTATTAAAAGAAAGGCGACTAGTAATTGATGGTAATCAACTCTATTAAAGTTGAATTTTAGGGGCTGGCATTATGGCAAAACACACCAGGAAAAGCATCAGGAGATGGCCCAAGTGTTTCAGCTCCTGACACACATGTGGGAGCCATGGAAGAACTTCCTGGATGTTGGCTTCGTCCTAGCCAAGCCTTAGCCCTGCTGCCATTTTGGGAGTGAACCAGTGAATGGAAGATAGGTCTCTCTCTCTCTATCTCTCTGTCTCTCTGTCTCACCGTCTCTCTCTCTTTCTCTCTTCTCTGTAACTCTTTCAGGTAAATAATTAAATATTATAAAAAATTCAAATAAAAAAATAGAAGTGCTTCAGATTTGAAACATATACGCCCAAAACATATGGGGAAAGGAGTGCTACACATTTCGCAAAGAGATTTTTTTTTATTTCTCAAATTTAGTTCAAAAATCAACAGAATGTCCACTGAATTATGAGTGGATCAACAAAATGAGATACACACACAGTGAATTATCATTCAGGCTTAGAAGGGAATGCAATTTTGACATAAAATTGTACTTTAAAATTTAGTGGGAAAATAAGATTTAAAAAGTTAATTTTGTTTCAAAAAATTTTGAATTTCATTCATCATTTCTTCATAATATGTATTTTCATAACTCTTCTAATTATAAATCAATTTAATTTATTCTATAAGGAGATCAGACTTCATGCATTTTATAGATATGATTCCAATAATGCAATGATGCTTCCCACCTCCCCATTCCCCCTTCCTTCTTTTCTTTTTTACTTTCAATTTTCTGTGATAACATACTTTCAATTTACTTTATAATCACAAGCTCAAAGTTCCTGTAAGCAAATACCCATGTATGCAATTTACAAAAAGTTTTGGCACAAAAATAAACTTATTTTAATTCCATTTTCCGTGAACTTTTTAAGTACTTTCACATAATAGAGCACGAATGAATAAATGATACTGTGCTAAGTGACATTAGACATTCACAAAAAGAGAACAAGAAAATAGTGTATGGTCACTTAAATGAAGAACCTACAGAATAGTGGTTTTGAGAAACTAGGTGGAGGAACATTTAAAACTTGGTTTTAAATCAATAGAGTTTCATTTTTAGAAGAATAAAAATTTCTGGAGATGGATAGTGGTGACAGATGTATTATAATGTAATTAGTTAATGCCATAGAACTATATGTGTAAAAAAGTTAAATGGAAAATTATATATAATGTAGCCCATTTAAAATGAAGGAGTTTTAAAAACGATTTTGAAAATCTTGAGATGCACATTTTGCTCCTCTCTGTGCTCGAGTCTTTGCAGCGCACCATGACCTGGGGTCAGACCCTGGGCAAGGCACACTTTGATCCTGAGGTTAAGCTCTGACAGTATTCTCTCCTGAATGATTTCCCTGTGAGAACAGAGCTAAGCTATCTCAGTAATTTGAGAAAACTGAAGACTTTCAACCTGAGCAAAAGTTACAGTATTAGTTTAAAAATCTCTTAAACTCCTTTAGGTTTTCCTTCTTACTTTTGCCCGTGGCAATAACAGCATACTCAGACAAGCAGCTTTTCGAGAAAGTTATTTGCATATTTTAGAAAGGATCAGTAATGGGTAAAACCCAAGAAATGGGGATTAGGCCTGTGATATTTACTGAAAGAAGAGAAATATGATTTTATGAGGAAGCCTTTCCTTGACCATCATATATTTTAGATGGTAAAGTGCTCTAAGATAAATGATCACGAAAGAGCATGAGAAGAACTGAATCTATGCAAAACTCTGAAAACTACATGAACAGCCATATTTTTAAAGCATTCTCTCTTTTATTCATTAAAATTAGACAGGATTTGATCAAGGTGTCCAATTTCTTCGTGTGGTTATATTTGTGTATTTGTATCTCTCTCTCTCTCTCTCTCTCTCTCTCTCTGTGTGTGTGTGTGTGTGTGTGTGTGTCTGTATGTGGGGGGAAAGAGTGAGTGAGAGAGAGAGAGAGAGAGAGAGAGAGATTTTTTTAAAGGGAAAAAGTGTACATTAAAATATTCTCCCAAAACATGTCTGTGACAGACTTTGCATAGACAAGTACAGATTTTAGACAACTGGATGTGACAAAGAAAACATATCATGCATATGACTTGGATGAATAAGAGATCATTATGGCTTTTCTCTCTTCCTTTCCTTGCATAATTTTTCCCTCATGGAATCTAAGTTTGCCTCATATGTAGGACCTATCCTTACTGCTTGGTTTCCAAAGGAGAAATCTCAAGTACACTATGCATATGTACCTTTAAAACTGTCCTAAAGTTTACTAGACGTAGAGTGGAAATAATTGCTGCAGAAATCTGTCTGCTCACTTCTGTTCTGCACAGTAGTTCCCTTCCAGTGATTGAGAGGCTGAGGTGCTCTTGCTACAAGTTACAATCCCTTCTTTCTCTAATGGAACAGTTGATCTGCCAAAAGCATCTTCTGTGTCTTAAACATATTCATACTGTGAAAAAGATTCATATAACAAAAGATATATGGACAAATGGATATGTAATTGGTTACAAGCCTGGGACTGCTCACAAGGTTTAGTTTTGTTCAAAAAGCAAAATCTCTCACTCTGCTCTGCTCAATAATATTCCTGACAGCAACAGTTTTAAAACCTATTCTGCTTTTTAAATACTTTGCATGAAAGATGATCATATAGAGCAAGGAGAGGGAGACAGGAAAAAAAAGAACAAAAATAAACATAAAACAAAATTTGAAAATTCTCCTGTGTTTTTAAAAATATTTAAACTTTGTGTAACTAACTTTACTTCAGTCTCCTTTTCTTTTCTCAAACGTAACAGGGTGTGCTGACACTGTGTGATACATTCAGATTACCTAAGCAGTTTGTCAAAATGCGTTATGTTTCCCAATCAGTTTATGTGAAATTTTCTTTTTTAGAGAAGACTTTGAAATGCACCATAAGTGAATCCTACTGAATCTTGGGCCCTGCTGCTCATTCAGTCCCTGAACACAGAAAAACGGTCCATTTTTCTACTTGGAGCACAACATATAATTGTTTTGCTTCAATCTCCTTTGTGGTTTATAAAATAGTGTTCTGTTGAGTATAACACATTGTTTTCATAATTTACATAAGCAATTTATAAAGTCAACAAAATTTTTGAAACCGATTTAAAGAATAGCTGTTCTTAGAGATTCTCTTCTAATTAACATTTTTCTGTATTAATGTATTTGGTCTCTGAGGGTCCTTTTGCCTAGCATATTTTATTGTAATATATGATATTTATGATTATAAAATTATTTGTTGAAAGCTGATACTACCTACCAATTAAGCTCTGAGGCAGAAGTTATTATCCCAGAACTTGCACTAAGAGAAGTGATGACCAGAGCAGAGTTTCTTATTCAAACAAATGCAACTAGTAATGTGAAATCAAACTCAAGGGACGATGTATCTGATTCCAAATCCTATCAGCTTCCCATGAGACTGGAACAAGAAATCTATGTTTTCTAAGTTACACTATTCCTGAAATTTTTATGCTGAGACCAGCAGATACAGTAGATGAGCAATAAACTGTAGAGAAAGAACAAACGGTCTTTCCCCTTTTAAACAATAAATCTCTTGGGAATTTGCTTCAAATGGAAAGATACAAACAAATAACCAACAGTCTTACTTCTTACAGGGCAGACATGCTGCGTGACTCCTAGACATGCCATATCCTTCCTCTTACCTAACAACAATAAACATTTTAGGAATGTTTTCAAGTCCATTAGCCTTCAGATAGTAGGAACTGGTTCCGATGCATTGCTTCATCCAAGCACTTGTAATTGTATGAGCAGTGGTCTAATACTTACTCATCACTTGCTTATCCTTCTTTCCAGAGCTGGGAAGCCTGGGGGAGGAAGTAGATTCAGAGAAAACAATTTATCAGAGCACTCACTTTTGAATATGCAAAGATGGGAAGTCTGCAAAGTTTATGCATAGAGACATAGGAGGAAATAGGACCCATGTTATCCCAAACTGAAAGGATGGACCAGAGATTACAATTTGAGAAGGATGATAATATGGATGGAAAACGAATCCATGAAGTGAATGGGAGCAACTGAACTGGAATATAGGTGATGGGGAAGTGGAGGCCCAAGTCTGGAGAACCTAAAATAGTTACAGGGGAAGCGGAAAAAGAGCTTGCAAGGGAGGACAACAGAGGTGAGAGAAACAACAGGAATAGTATATCAAGTGATGTTATAAATGGCATTTTTGTGCCGATTTTTCATAAGTTAATTATAGAGGTAGATCTTGATTTGTGTTTTTGATGATTAACTCTGACAGTGTGTTAATTGATGATTTTAGAACAAAACACTTCTAATACTTTAACCATATCCTCACATGTTCATTTTATGGAGCTCTTCAGCATAATATTTTGAAAAATTACATTAAATTATAGAGAAATCAGTGACTTTTTCAATAATCACTATTATTTCATGCAGGTATGTATGACCACACAGGTAAATATGCGACAAATGTTACTTAAATATACAGTATTAAATGTGTCTTCTATAATTAAATAGTGATTAGTGAAATCCCATGTACTCCACAATTATAATTTCAAAAGGACTTACTAGATAATAGCTGGGCAATTTCTTTGAAATTACAAGTAGCTTTACACATCACATAACATCATTGTATCCAGGATACAAGGTGGCATTTTTTTTTTTTCATTCTTAGACTGTCAATTCAGTTAGAGGGATAAACAAAATATACCTGCCTAGAAGATTTTATCCATTTTCATTTCAGCAGTTTCTGTTATAGTTTGAAGTTTTGTTTAACAAAATCAAGAGGAGAGACAGATGCGTTGAGAAGAAAAATTATAAAGGGCTAAATAGAGATAAAGATAAATGTTTTAATGAAAAGCCAAAATAGAACAGAAAATATATAAACAAAAAAATTCACTTTATAACAGACAATTTCAAGATATCTTTATTTTTAATGAGGTGAAGACATTCATTTCATTTGAAAATTATTTCTTTTTTTAAAGATTTATTTTATTTATTTGAAAGAGATACAGAGAGACGTAGAGACAGAGAGACGTCTCCCATCCGCTAGTTCACTCCTCAGGTGGCCACAATGGCCAGAGCTGCGCTGATCTGAACCCAGGAGCCAGGAGCTTTTTCCAGGTCTCTCATGTGGGTGCCGGGGTCCAAGGACTTGGACCATGCTCCACTGCTTTCCCAGGCCATAGCAGACAGCTGGATTGGAAGAGGAGCAGCCGGGACTAGAACTGACACCCACATGGGATGCTGACGCTTCAGGCAGGGCTTTAACCCACTGTGCCACAGGGCCAGCCTCGAAAATTATTACATAGCAATTTAAGAGTCAACTTTATCCAAAAATTTGGATATATATATATATATATATATTTGGAGTGCACTAGATGCTAAGATAGCAGGGACAGCTGCAATTTGAGATATCTTCATCCCATATTGGAGTGCCTGGTTTGAGCCCCAGTTACCTTGCATTTCCCAATGCAGCTTCCTGCTAATGAGCCTCAGAGGCAGCCGATGGCCCAAATACTTATGCTCCAATCAGTCATATGGGAGACCTGCATGAAATTTGTGGCTCCTGGCTTTGGTGTAACCAAGCCCTCGTATTGCAGTCATTTGGGGAGTGAACCAGTGGATGAAATATTTTTCTTCCTCTCCTTCTCTCTGTTGCTGTGTCTTTCAAACAAATAAATAAATCTTTTTAAATATATATTCCTTAATTTTTAATTTTTACAAATTTGTTTATTTATTTGAAAGGTAGAGTGACAGAGAAAGAGAGAGATTTTCCAGCTGCTGATTGATGTATTAAGTCACCACAATAGCAGGGACTGAGCCAGGCCAAAGCTAAAAGCCTGGAACTTCATTCTGGTCTTTTTTGTGAATGGCAGGGGCCCAAGGACTTAGAACATCTTCCACTGCCTTACCAAGCACATTAGCAGGGACTTGGATTGGAAATGGAGCATCTGGGACATGAACAATTTCTCATATGGTATGGCAGCATCACAGGTTGTAACTTAACATGTTGTGTCAAAATAATAATTTTATTATTATTGCTAATTGCAAGGTAGAGAGACAGAGTGAAAGAGACAGACAGAAAGCAATCTCCATGATTTCCGTCTATTCTTTCGTCATTGTTACAACGCCTGCCACTGGGTCAAGTCTAAATCAGGAGCAAAAAACGCAATCTGGGTCTTCCACGTAGATGGAACCCAAGAACTTGAGCCACTATCTGCTGCTTCCTAGGGTAAGCATTAGTAGGAAACTGGAATGGGAAAGGGAACTGGAGACTTCAACACACGGAAACTGAAGTGATATGGAATATTGGCATCCCAAGTGGCGTCTTATCTCCTGCAATAAAAACTTCCCAGGAGATGTATTCTTTTAAACTAAAAATGATTCCAAGGCACAATTAGATAACTTTTGCTTGAATTAGGATAACAAGGGTTAAACTCCTGCTGGAGTCATCTCAGAGAACAATTTAAAACTTTGTATTACTTTAAGTCACTGTATCTATCTCTGCTGTATCTCTTAAAATTTTCTTTCTCTTAAATTATATTTGTGGGTCTGGATTTGTTTTTGTTGTATAACATTGGTTATACAACATATTTGTGTCTCTTGTTTTTTCATACGAGTTGTAGCTTCGTTCTTCCTAGATCTGAAAAGAATGTCATTGTTACTTTGATTGGGATCATAATGAATCTGTAAATTGCTCTCTGAGGTGTGGATATTTTGATTATATTAATTCTTCAAATCATTGAACATGGAAGATTTTTTTGTTGTTGTTTCTTCTTTTACTTCTGTTTTTAATGTTTTGTAATTTTCACTGTAGATATATTTAACATCCTTGTAGCAATTGTGAATGTAATTGATCTTCAAAGTTCTTTCTCAGCCATGGCATTGTCTGTGTATACAAAGGCTATTGATTTTTATGTGTTAATTTTATATCCCACCATGCTACCAAACTCTTTTATGGATTCCAATAGTTTTTTAATGGGTCTTTTTGTCCCCCTATATATAGAAAAAAGTCATCTGCAAATAGGGATAGTTTGACTTCCTCCTTTCCAATTTTGTATCTTTTTCTTTTTCTTGCCTTATGACTCTGGCTAAAATTTTCAGGACTATTTTGAATGGCAATGGTGAGAGTGAGTATCCTTGTCTGGTTCTGGACCTTGATGAGAATGCTTCCAACTTTTCCCCATTCAATAAGATGCTGGCTTTGGGTTTGTCATAAGTTGCCTTGATTGTGTTGAGAAATGCTCCTTCTATACCCATATTGCTTAGGATTTTCTTCATGCAAGGATGTTATATTTTATCGAACACTTTCTTTGCATTTATTGAGATAATCATATGGTTTTTGTTATTCAGTTTCTTAATGTGATGTATCATATTAATTGATTTGTGAATGTTGAACCATCCTTGCGTGCAAGGGATAAACAGCTGATTTATCTGATGTTTCTGATGTTTTCTCTAATATGTGGTAGTTAATATGAAATACAAAGAAATTATAGAAATGAAATGGACATCTTTTGATTTGGTTATTTTTAGCACTTTTTATACTCCTGTGGAACTGTGGTCATTCTCCTTTTTTATTTGTTGAAGATTATGGTTATTGGTGCTTTAAGCCTGTGATTATTGAGTGGACTAAAATTATGTTTTTACAAACATTAAAGAAAAATACAGAAAGGAAGAAGGAGAGGGATTAAGGTAGGAAGTAAGGGAGGAGGGCAATATAGTTATCTTAGAATTGTACCCAGGAAATACATGAAATTTATTCTCTTTATATTAGTATAATTAAAACAAATGTTGAAAAAGAAAAATGTCTCTGAAATTTTCCTGAAAATACCTTGCAAATTTTGTGAAGCATAGTTTCTGAAGCTTCAGATCAAAGCTAGTCAATCAGAGTGAGCTCATAATACTGGAGCTCATAATAATCAGTGAGCTATAATAATGTCTTTGTGTTTAAAACTATCCTACTAGGAATCTTCTGCAAAATACTGTGTTTCTTTCACTTTTATTGTTTCCTTATGTTACTTATCCTTCTGACATCCTTTGCTATGTTCTTTTGGCTCACTACCACCACCACATAATTCTATATTATAGTCTACTTCCCTATAGATTAACACACACACGTGTGTGTGTGTGTGTGTGTGTGTGAGATTCTTCTTATTTTTTCTTTGAATTCTAAATTTCTGGAGAGAACAATCAGGTTAGGTCCTAAAAATTTTTTAAAAACATTTATTCATTTCAAAAGCAGATTTAGCCGGCGCCGCGGCTCACTAGGCTAATCCTCCGCCTTGTGGCGCCAGCACACCGGGTTCTAGTCCCGGTCGGGACGCCGAATTCTGTCCCGGTTGCCCCTCTTCCAGGCCAGCTCTCTGCTGTGGCCAGGGAGTGCAGTGGAGGATGGCCCAAGTACTTGAGCCCTGCACCCCATGGGAGACCAGGATACCTACCTGGCTCCTGCCATCGGATCAGCGCGGTGCGCCGGCCGCAGCCCACCAGCCGCGGCGGCCATTGGCGGGTGAACCAACGGCAAAGGAATACCTTTCTCTCTGTCTCTCTCTCTCTCACTATCCACTCTGCCTGTCAAAAAAAAAAAAAAATTAAAAAAAAAAGCAGAATTACAGAGAGGGAAAAGCAGAGGCAGAGAAAGATAAATCTTCTATCCACTGATTTACTCAAATGGCTGCAACATGAAGGAATGGGCCATGCTGAAGCCAAGAGCCAGAAGCTTCATCCAGGTCTGCATGTGAATGCGGAGACCCAGGCATTTGCGCCATCTTCTATTGCTTTCCTAGGCACATTAGCAGGGCACTGGATTGGAACTGGAGCAGCTAGGACTCAAATGGACATGTATATGGGATGCAGGTGCTGTGGGCAGTCACTTTATGTACTACACCAGAGTAACGCCCACTAACTATTCCTTGTGTGACCTCATCTAACCTGTGGTTTGTATAACCAATTCACTCCTAACTGCTGTCCTATCTCTTTTTGTAAGTCCATTTGCATCTATTACTTGGTTCTTGAAATTGTCCCCTGGCTGAAAAATAAACAACTTTTTATCTTTATTTTACTTTTTAAGCTCAACATATTATTTTTCCTCTAATTATTATTTTTTTAGAATTTGTTAAAGATTTTATTTATTTATTTGAGAGGTAGAGTTACACACAGTGAGAGGGCGAAACACAAATGGCCGCAAGGGCCAGAGCTACGCTGATCTGAAGCCAGGAGCCAGGTGCTTCCTCCTGGTCTCCCATGCGGATGCCGGAACACAAGGACTTTGGCCATCTTCTACCGCATTCCCAGGCCATAGAAGAAAGCTGGATCAGAAGAGGGGCAGCCAAGACTAGAACCGGTGCCCATATGGGAGGGCAGTGCCACAGGCAGAGGATTAACCTACTGTGCCACGGTGCCGGCCCCCCTCAAGTTATTTTTTTATTTTATTTTTTGACAGGCAGAGTGGACAGTGAGAGAGAGAGACAGAGAGAAAGGTCTTCCTTTGCCATTGGTTCACCCTCCAATAGCCACCACAGCCGGCACGCTGCAGCAGGCGCGCTGCGCTGATCCGAAGGCAGGAGCCAGGTGCTTATCCTGGTCTCCCATGCAGGTGCAGGGCCCAAGCACTTGGGCCATCCTCCACTGCACTCCCTGGCCACAGCAGAGAGCTGGCCTGGTAGAGGGGCAACCGGGACAGAATTCGGTGCCCCGACCGGGACTAGAACCCGGTGTGCTGGAGCCACAAGGCAGAGGATTAGCCTAGTGAGCCACGGCACTGGCCAAATTATCTTTTGAAAAGGCAGATACTTATAACAAAAAGTGAAAATAGTGAAATACATCGTAATAGATTCAACAATTCATTGTTTCTTTTACCTCCATTTTCCAATTTTTTTAAAGTAAGTTAGGAAATATAACGGTGTTCCTCCTTACATTTTTCAGTGTGCACTAAAAAAAGGATATTTTCCTAAATACTGAAAATGTCATATCCCTGCCTTATAAAATTTAAAATAATCATGAAATATTAGAAAACACAAATTTTATATATAGCAACTAGTCTGCCAATAGGGTTCTTACCATTTTCATTTCTTCTGAAACATTATCTAGTCAGAGTTTGTGAGCTACACTTTTGTATCGACTCTATAGTCTCTTTCATTCTAGAACATTGCATTTTTAATCTAGAACATTATGTATTTTATTACATTGACAGTTTACAAGTCCAGGTCACTGGTTTTGCAGACCATTTTACCTATTAAATTTATCTGAATTCATTATCATTTAACTGAGATTTAGAGAGGATATTTTGTACCTGATGTGCCAAGCTTCACATAAAGCAGAAATTGCATAATGGCAGAGTTCCCCACTATGGACAATTCTAACCTTGATCATTTGATTAAATGGTAACTATCAACATTTCAATATAAAAGTAGATTGTCTCACTGTACATTTTGTCTTGCAATAGTATTTTACTCATGTAAGCACTCATTGAACCGGTTCTCAGGTTGGAAATCTCAAAATAACAACTTTATAATAATAGCAAAAAAAAAAAAAAACAGTAAATAATACCAAATACCGTGGGTCCTTTGCACCTTCATGTAGAATCAACATCTGTGTTTTCATTCAGCTCCCATTACTCATCACTTTATAATCTAATCTTCTCACACTTCAACATACTGTAGACTGCATTTGAACACAGCTTCATCCACAGTATTTCCATAAGCAAATCTTGTGATGAATTCCAAACTACAGTAAGTTCAACGACCTCACATTTATGATACATTTGCAAGCTCATGCCTTAAGTTGGTTTTCAAGGCAATATAGCGAAACTTGCTGAATTTGTTTTATGTAAGCATGTTTCTGTAATCCTGTCTCTTTTTTTTTTATTATTATTTGAAATGTAGACACATGCAGGTAGAGCAAAAAATACAGAAAAGGAGTAAGAAATCCCATCCACTGTCTCACTCTCCAAATGGCAGGCCAAATGTAGGAGATACAAATGCAATGCAAGTCTCCCAGATGGGTAAAGGAATTCACCGACTTCAGCCTTCACCAGCTGCTTTCAAGGGTGTGCGTTAGCAGGATCCTCTTCAATCAAAAGCAGAGCTGAGTCTTGAACTCAAACACTCTAATATGGGGTATGGAAATCTCAACTGTTAAACCAAACGCTGTTCCTATTCCCCTATAACTTCATCATGTCTTAGAGAAGTGAACATGAATTAGAATCTACAAAGAGCTAATATTTTCTCTATTGTGTCTTATTCTCATTCATACACAGAAATACTGTATATACATCCTAATTTAAATTCACCAAAATTCTTCATAGCTACTGCATTCTTATTTGCAAGTAAAAAATAAAATGTCAGTATTTCTTCTATGAAATCCTCTTCAGGAAGAGTCATCTATTTGGCTGTTTATGCAATCTATATAATGAGGGTTCTACTACCCAAATTTAATTTTGGGACTACGAAATGCAAAACTCTCTTGTTCTTTGTCTCTGGTTTCAGAGTGATGAGTATATTATTCATGACGGACTCTTGGAATTACCACACAACTGATAGATTATACTGAGACAATTCATGTTGAAACCTTGATTCTGGAAAGAGGAAAGAATTTGCCAGAATGATCATCCATTTATAAAATGGGGCTAAGGTATTATTGAATATATCAGTTCAACCTCTGGTACACAAAGGGATTGGAGGTTAAAATCAGTCTTGTGAGGGAAGATTCAATCAATCATTGCTATACTATGAAATTTCATTAAAATTCTGCTGCCTGAAGTATAGATGAACTTCAATGTTTAGGAAAACTGAATATTATCACACGTTCTTGTTCTGGGAGAGTAACACCTTTCTCAGGGCAGTGAAAATCTCACATTTAAAACCCTCCTAGATCTCACCTATATGTCTCATACATTGATTGATTCTAATTTGTGATAATAAAACCATAGTCATAATTATAGCCACTTCCTGAGTTTTTTGAGTTATGAGTCATTCTAGTGAATTATTGAACCTGAGGACATATGTAAGGAACCGTAAATTTGCAGCCATTTGATTGGAGATGAGAGTGACCGAAAGGTCACCAAACCTTTTGGTGATTTTTGAAGTAAATATTCTTTAGCATTAAGTTTGACACAATCATTCAGGGAACCAATTAGCTTAGATTTTTTTTATTGCTGATTCTTGACTCCATAATAAATATGCAAAAATAGTATTTCTTGGATATAGGCCAGAAGTCTTTAATATGTCCATAATTTGCCTCTGATTTGAGGAGCACCCCAGTTAATTATCAAGTACTTATAACCCCCTGTTGAAGGTATTTTATTAAAATGATATTACCCATAATTTCAGCTATAATCTCTAAATCAGGCAAATTATGTGATGCATAATCTATTCTTTAAATGTAGTTATATGTATACATATGTCAGTTATCTAGTAGAATCATGAAACACATTGTCAAGGCTTCAAGAATATGTGTGTATGTGACGGGTATTTTTAAGTATATGTCATCTATCTATAATTTATCATTATGCCATTTGAATGAATGCATTATCTCATACTTACACTCCATCCAAATACCTACTTTTTATGTTAAGTAATTAATTATTACTGTGTGTCTTACTATTATACAACTTTGCATTTATTATAGCAGTATTTCATTTAAAAGATATATATTGATAAAACAGATACAGAATTTTGGTTTGTTTCCATCCAAATATAAATGATTCTTCAACTTGGAATAGAGTTCCTTACCTTCAAATAAATACTTTTAGAACTCTGACATTTCATCTTGTGTAAACATTTCACAAATCCTTGACCTGATCCTATAGATCGTTCTGTAGCAATTGTTCTTAGTGACAGTTTCTCTGCAGTCTCCTGCGCTCCCATAACTTTGATTGCATGTCAAGAATTTCAATCTGCAGAAAAGTTTTGTTTCAAGATGATGTCCTAGAGTCTAAGACAATAAAATCCATCAGCAATCACTTCCATCATAACTGACAGAATTGATCGTCTATCAACACCATCATGGTACTCATCAGAAGTAGAATCTATAGTTGGGCCAGCATCTGTCATTGCAGGGATTTCAATGGATGCTTTCTTTTACCTATTATTTGAACTCTCATCAACCTTCTCATCACTCTGTAGTTTCCCTAATGGATTTTTAGAAATGATTTGCTGTTCATTTTCACTAAATATACTTCAAACTAGATAGGCAAAGGCAAGTATGTATGGTGGTGGATTAAACAACGAGGCCCATATATTAATGCCTATTTGTCTGTTACATACAAAGGACTTTGAATATTTAGTGGTTGTGAAAAAAGTGATTTTTATAAATACAATAAAAGCTTTTTGTAGTTATTCATTTTGTTGATCAATAATATTGCAATTTAGTGCAATTATATTCATACAAATAAATGAGTGAAGCTAAATTTTTAAAGTTCCAAATCCCTTCTTTTCAAGTTTTCAATAATTTCCATGGTTATATAATTGATTTGAGCACTGTACTCTTGGAAATACCTTACTTTTAAAGTTTTTAATTTATTATATATCAAGAGAGTAGTGGTCTGAACTTGACATTCCTCTTGCATTTCACTTTGTGGACAAAGGTACTGTAGACTATGCTCAAAAAACAGTTCTTGTGTAATCATCTTGTTTTTGCAGGATTCTGTTATGTTAGTTTCAAGGTAGTAATCAAAATATATTCATTTGTAGTTACTTTCTTTCTTATGAAGGAGGCATTGATTCTGATGATTTTGCATTCATGAGTCAGTACACTGTCAATGTTAAGAAGCCAATCTGTCCATTGTTGATGGGGTTTAAAAATACAGCAATTAATTTTTCCATAGGAGATGGATGAAAATCAATTTCAAACATATTCTTATATGTTGCCCTATGGAAATATTTTAAATTTGTATGTCTACATATTTTTACAGTGTGTGAGAGCAAATTTTCAAAATGACATCACTGTTAGCCAACTTATTAAGGAATTCAAACCTATGGAGGCATAATAGAGTTTTTTGTTTTAGAATAATGCTTCCTGTGGTAATATTAACTAATCTGGTAATACCTGGTTAGACTATAAAATTAAAGCAATCAGGGACAATTTATGGCACCTAAGATGACCCAAAATTAGCAGACTAACAGCTAATGTCAAATTGAGATGTTCATTTTTGCATTGTATGTCTTTTGTCTCTTACTAAAGAAACAATACTAATGTCAATTTGAGGGTTTTTACTGCCATAGGCAATTTGAAAAATGTCTCCTCTTTCTATCAAGTAATCATTCACATAATAAACAGCCACACAAAACACTTTGCTCCTCTAATATTTTGCTGCCCTAGGCAACCAGCTGTTCTACCTATATGGTACAGCCAGTGTTAACTATTATGCATGTGCAGTTGGAGTGGATTAATGTAATAGTAATAAAGATACATAATATATTCTGACTCACAGCCTTGAAGAATTGCCAAGTACAGGCCAAGATTCTCATTATTTGAATTTTGACTTTGTACTATTAAAAATGCCTTCATAAGGGAAATAAATGGTAGTATTCAGAGTAGTTACTTGAAGAATGTTGCAACATGCTTTCAAATATTTCTGATAATTTGTTGGGGAAAGGATAATTAAAAAATACGTTTTTTACACAAAAATAGTTACCTTTTGTTGTCTAACATAATTATTTGTTTATTCTGAATCTGAGGCAATAATTACTGACAAATATTAGATAATTTGTAATATGTCACTGACTTAGGAATGCTGTGTTTTTGAACTATCTGAAATGAGAGGGGCCAGTATTGGATGCAGTGGTTGAAATGCTCACATGCACATTAGAGAACCTGGGTTCAATATCCAAGCCAGGTTTCCAACTCTAGCTTCTTTTTGGTATAGATCCTGCAAGTCAGCAGTGATGGCTCAAGTAATTGGGTTCTTGACACACATTTTAGAGACTTGCATTGAGTACCTGCCTTGTAACTTAAGTTTGGCCCAGTCCTGTCCTCTGTAGGATTTTTGGGATGGGGACTCTTTCTCTATTTGCCTGTCTCTGTCTCTCTCTCTGTCTCTTGGCACCTTAAATAAATGAATAAAAAAAAAAACAAATAAATAAATACATAAAATGGAAGGAAAAAAGGAAAAAAGAAATATGAAATGCCAATCCATGAATAGAATGGATCTAAAAATATATTCTGATCTCTGTTTTATATCTTAATAATATTTTCTGACCAATTTGCTATAATTTATTTATTTCATGATTCACTTCTTACATTGAAACTTAAATTTCAAGTTGGGAAGCACCTTTACATCACTTGTACCTAAGTTCCCCAAAATATGCAATCATTTGTTGATGTTGGTAATGATACTGTTGGTAGATTGCTCAATTTAGAAGTATATTCTAAAATACAATATATTACACATTATAGTAATATTACTCAAATTACCTATGTGGCAACAGGCTTTACTCTTGATAAAAATTAAGTTTTCTCAGGGAAAAACACCTTACTTGCAGCATATTAGTTAAAATCCCATTTAGGAAGCTGTATCCAATAAGGAGTCCCTGGATTTAGATCTCCACTCTGTACCCTATTTCAGTTTCCTGTGAATGCACACTTTGGAATCAGGTGTTGGTTCAAGAAATGGAATCCCTGCCACCCACGGGGGAATCCCATTGAGCTCCTGTGTCCTGAGTTTGGTCAGATGGGAATCTGAGAAGTGAACTAGTGGATGGGAGATCTCTGCATGTATGTCTGCCCCTGTTTTTTCTCTTTGATTGTGAAACAATCAAAAAGCTGATTTTATTTATTTTTATTTTATACTTTTATATGTTCTGAAAATTTCTATTTTTTAAAGATTTTTTTATTTGAAAAGCAGAGTTACAGAGAGAGAGAGAGAGAGACAGAGAGAGATCTTCCATCCTCTGCTTCACTGCCAAAATGGTCTCAATGGCCAGACCTGGGCCAGACTGAAGCCTGCAGCCAGGAGCTTCCTCTAGGTCTCTCACATGGGTGCATGGGCCCAAGTACTTGGGCTGTTTTCTGCAGCCTTTCCCAGGCACAGTAGCAGGGAACTGGTTTGGAAGTGGAGTAGCCAAGAACCAAACAGGCGCCCATATGGGAGGTTTGCACTCGAGGAAGCAGGTTAAACTGCTAAGCTACGGTCCTGACCCCTGAAAATTTCTCAACTAAATGTGTGTATAATAGTCCAATGTATATAATTCATTTTATTTTAATGATTAAATAACTAATTTTTCCACATGGGCGTTTGTGCATCTAAATATCAGGCCTTGGATATAAATGTTTCCAGTTCCTTTTTTATATTTATCAAAAAGACAGAGATACAGACATGCAGAACCAGAGATATAGACAGAGAAGGAGAGACAGAAAGTGTTCCTATTTTCAGTTTACTTCTTCAATGCCTCAATAGCCAGGTCTGGGCTGAATTGAAGCCAGGAGTTGTGAACCCAATCTCCCAACAGGTGGCAGGAACCCAGGACTTGCATACTCATCTGCTGCCTCATAAGGCCTTAACTTACCATCAGCTAGATTTGAGAGCTCGATCTGAGAATTTTATAATTTTACCTAGGTACTACAATACTGATTGTCAACTAACTTGGCCAAATACCTACTCTGTTAGTATGATATATATATATATATATATATATACACACACATGCATATATATATATAATTTTGTTTGTTTATTTAAAGGCAGGGAGATGGGGGGAGAGGGGGGAGAGAGGAGAAGGGGAGGAGGAGAGAGAGAGAGAAAGCAAGAGAGATCAAGCAAAATTAACCTCTATGAAGAGCTCATTGCCCCCCTCAAATGCCCACAGTGTCTAGTGCTGGGTAAGGCCAAGCTGATCACCAAGAACTCAATAATGACCTCACTCATGGGTGGTAATGACACACAGCTAATTGAGAAATCTCCTGCTTCTTCTCAGAGTGTACACTTGGAGGAAGCTAAAACTAGAAGTGAAGCCAGTGTTCAAACCCAGGTACTTCAATACAGGTTACAGATGTTTCAACTACCAGCTGAACTGCTAGACTGAACACCTAATGCTAGTATAGGTCTAAACAGATGAAACACATGTTCAAATGCATGAAAAAAAATTTATTGTATTGATAGAATACAGATAATCCAAAACCTAAGCAGGGTTTTACTTAATTTTTTTTTCAAATTTACAAAGGGTTTGTTGGTATATTAAATACATTTTCAGTTTACAATATTTCTACTTATTATGTATTATTTTAAGTCACTGTGTGCCTGATATTTAAGATATCCCTTCTATATTTAATTGAATCTTTACAGTTATTAATTTGTATAATTTTCATCACAGCTCTATGAGATGAGTAAAATTATGCTACCTCTTTATGAGAGAATGAAGAATTGGTTAAGTTAATGAGATAATATGTAGCAAAACTGGGATATGAAGTCAAGTGTAAATGTCTAGACTATCTTAACTACTATGTTCTATTGTCAAATTATAGGCCATGGAAAATATATCTGCAAAGATATTACTCTATAGGTGATAACTGGTGCATGTGGAGTACAGAAGACGTCAAAGGAAAAGCAGCAAATCATATAAAGTGGAAATGGGATTCAATGTGTATGTAAAAATGATACACATTTTTTTAACTTTTATTTAATGAATATAAATTTCCAAAGTACAGCTTATGGATTACAATGGCTTCCCCCCCCCCATAAGAGTCTAAGAGTTTTCTACCACAACTCAGTACCCTTCCACCTCTCAGAACTTGATGCAGAAATCATTACTTACATGCCTCTAGTACAGAATTTGTGTCCCTGTATTATATTTAGGAAAAACACTGTCTACTTTGTTATCAATCAAAAATAAAAAAAAAATATGTTTTTAATGTTCTTATGGTTAAAATATGCAAAATACTTGGCACTTAGTAGGTCATCAATAAATGATATATCCCTCTCTGACTACACTGTCATCATTTCTTTTTTTTTTTTTTTTGCTTTCAAACTTTTCTTTAATGAATATAAATTTCCAAAGTACAACTTATGTATTACAATGGCTTCCCCCACATAACGTCCCTCCCACCCGCAACCATTTAAAAAACATAAAGGACATACTTTTCCCTGAAGAACAGGATAAAATAAGAAATAAAGGAATAAAAGTTCAGAAAGAATTTTAGGTAGAAAACAGGTTTCCTTTTTGGTGTTCAGTCAGTTGTCACCAATCAGGGAGAACATATGGTATTTGTCCCTTTGGGACTGGCTTATTTCACTCAGCATGATGTGTTCCAGATTCCTCCATTTTGTTGCAAATGACTGGATTTCGTTGTTTCTTACTGCGGTATAGTATTCTAAAAAGTACATATCCCATAATTTCTTTATCCAGTCTACTGTTGATGGGCATTTAGGTTGGTTCCAGGTCTTAGCTATTGTGAATTGAGCTGCAATAAACATTAGGCTGCAGACCGCTTTTTTGTTTGCCAATTTAAATTCCTTTGGGTAAATTCCAAGGAGTGGGATGGCTGGGTCGAACGGTAGGGTTATCTTCAGGTTTCTGAGGAATCTCCAGACTGACTTCCATAGTGGCTTGACCAGTTTGCATTCCCACCAACAGTGGGTTACTGTCCCTTTTTCCCCACATCCTCGCCAGCATCTGTTGTTGGTAGATTTCTGAATGTGAGCCATTCTAACTGGGGTGAGGTGGAACCTCATTGTGGTTTTGATTTGCATTTCTCTGATTGCTAATGACCTTGAACATTTTTTCATGTGCCTGTTGGCCATTTGGATTTCCTCTTTTGAAAAATGTCTATTGAGGTCCTTGGCCCATCTCTTAAGTGGGTTGTTGGTTTTGTTGTTGTGGAGTTTCTTGATCTCTTTGTAGATTCTGGTTATTAACCCTTTATCTGTTGCATAGTTTGCAAATATTTTTTCCCATTCTGACGGTTGTCTCTTCACTCTCCTGACTGTTTCTTTTGCAGTACAGAAACTTCTCAATTTGATGCAATCCCAATAGTTGATTTTGGCTTTGACTGCCTGTGCCTCCTGGGTCTTTTCCAGAAATTCTTTGCCTGTGTCAATATCTTGAAGGGTTTCTCCAATGTTCTCTAGTAACTTGATGGTGTCAGGTCGTAGATTTAGGTCTTTAATCCATGTTGAGTGGATTTTTGTGTAAGGTGTAAGGTAGGGGTCTTGCTTCATGATTCTGCACGTGGAAATCCAATTTTCCCAGCACCATTTATTGAATAGACTGTCCTTGCTCAAGGAATTAGTTTTAGATCCTTGATCAAATATAAGTTGGCTGTAGATGTTTGGGTTGATTTGTGGTATTTCAATTCTGTTCCATTGGTCTATCCATCTGTTTCTGTACCAGTACCATGCTGTTTTGATTACAACTGCCCTGTAGTATGTCCTGAAATCTGGTATTGTGATGCCTCTGGCTTTGTTTTTGTTGTACAAGATTGCTTTAGCTATTCGAGGTCTCTTGTGCCTCCATATAAATTTCAGCACCAATTTTTCCAGATCTGAGAAGAAGGTCTTCGGTATCTTGATTGGTATTGCATTGAATCTATAAATTGCTTTTGGGAGAATGGACATTTTGATGATATTGATTCTTCCAATCCATGAGCATGGAAGATTTTTCCATTTCTTGGTATCCTCTCCTATTTCTTTCTTTAAGGTTTTGTAATTTTCCTCGTAGAGATCTTTAACGTCCTTGGTTAAGTTTATTCCAAGGTATTTGATTGTTTTTGTAGCTATTGTGAATGGGATTGATCTTAGAAGTTCTTCCTCAGCCATGGCATTGTCTGTGTATACAAAGGCTGTTGATTTTTGTGCATTGATTTTATACCCTGCTATTTTGCCAAACTCTTCTATGAGTTCCAATAGTCTCTTGGTAGAGTTCTTTGGGTCCCCTAAATAAAGAATCATGTCATCTGCAAAGAGGGATAGTTTGAGTTCTTCCTTCCCAATTTGTATCCCTTTAATTTCTTTTTCTTGCCTAATAGCTCTGGCTAGAACCTCCAGAACTATATTGAATAGCAGTGGTGAGAGTGGACATCCCTGTCTGGTCCCAGATCTCAGTGGAAATGCTTCCAACTTTTCCCCATTCAATAGGTGGACACTATGGGAAACGGTGACTTGATCAGCATAGCCGTGACTGTTGATGAACAGCTTAATACATTATCCCTCTTAGTAGTTTTTTTTTCTGTTCTACTTAATATGACTGGTTTAATTCTGTAATTAATACACAGTTATTCTTAAGTGTTGAAATTTAACTGAAATGTGATCCCTGTTGAACATAATAATAGGAATAAGAGAGGGAAGAGATGTATAATTTGGGACATGCTCAAGCTGACTTGCCCCAAATGGTAGAGTTAGAAATATACCAGGGGACTCCAATTTAATCCCATCAAGGTGGCATGTACCAATGCCATCTCACTAGTCCAAGTGATCAATTTCAGTTCGCAATTGATCATAATGAAAGGACTAAGAGTCAAAGGGAGCACATAAGCAAGTCTAGTACCTGCTAACACTAACCGATAGAATAAATAAGGGGGAGAGTGATCCAACATGGGAAGTGAGATACTCAGCAGACTCATAGAATGGCAGATGCCCTAAATAGCACTCTGGCCTCAGAATCAGCCCTAAAGGCATTCAGATCTGGCTGAAAAGCTCATGAGAGTATTTCAGGCATGGAAAGCCAAGACACTCTGGCAAAAGATCTCTGTGAGTGAGATCCCAGTGGAAAGAACAGGTCTTCAAAGAAGGAGGTACCTTTCTCTGAAGGGAGGAGAGAACCTCCACTTTGACTATGACCTTGTCTAAACAAAATAAGAGTCGGAGAACTCAAGGGGCTTCCATAGCCTTGGAAACTCATGACTGGAGGATAGGGAGATTACTGATGCCATAGACAGGAGTGTCAATTGGTAAAGTCAACAACAGGAGTCACTGTGCACTTACTCCTCATGTAGGATCTCTGTCCTTAATGTGCTGTGCATTGAGATTTAATGCTATAACGAGTACTCAAATAATATATTTCACTTTGTGTTTCTATGGGGGTGCAAACTGTTGAAATCTTTACTTAATGCATACTAAACTGATCCTCTGTAAAAAAAAAAAAAAAAAAAAAAAAAAAGAAAAGAAACTATCAACTCCCAACTTGACTCTCACTGGAATTAAACATGACAATAGGTCTGATCTGATTTCATCATCATTAAAAAAAAAATCATCTATTATTTTTCACTTTATGTTTCTGTGTGGGAGCAAACTGTTGAAATCCTTACTTAATGTATACTAAGCTGATCTTCTGTATATTAAGATAATCGAAAATGAATCTTGATGTGAATGGAAGGGGAGAGGGAGTGGGAAAGGGGAGGGTTGTGGGTGGGAGGGACGGTATGGGGGGAAGCCATAGTAATCCATTATTCGTACTTTGGAAACGTATATTCATTAAATAAAAGTTAAAAAAAAAAAAGAAAGAATTTTAGGTAGAAAACAAGTATGTGAACACATCTTCTGAGAATAAATACAGTTGGGGAAGATGTGCCCTCAACATCTCAACATAGCATTTTAAAGAAATGCTCTTTAAAAAGAGCCACACAATAAAACAGAATAAATAACACAATTTAAAAAAGGACATAAGACTTGAACATGAATGTTTCCAAAAATGATACACAGATGATCAAGGAGTGTATTAAAGGATGTTCAACATTAAGGAAATGTAAATCAAAACACAACAAAATGAGATGTCACTTCATTCTTACTCACATGGCTGTTATAAAGCATTAACAAACAATCAGAAATTAATAAGTATTGGTAAAGATGTGGAGAAACTGGAATTCTTGTGTGTTGTTGCTTGAAATGAATGATGGTGAAAGTGATACAGAAAAAAAAAACCATGGTGATGTTTCAAAAATTAAATAAAGAATTAGTAAATGATGATGAAATTTTGTTACTGAGTATGTCTTATTTGGTACTGCTATAACAAATCAGCCTAGTTTGGTTGACTTATTAAAAAGATACATTTATACTGTAAGGGAAGTTTGAAGTTCAAGATTTAAATTCCAGCATGTTTAGGTTCTGGTAAGAGCTCTCTGCTAGTGGCAGAAGGCTTACTTTCCCTTGCTTCACATGATTGGAAGATTATGACAGTATAACAGAGAGCAATTTGCAAGGGTTCTAATCCCACTCATCATGTTCTACTCCATGTTCCAAGCCTCTACTTTCTAATACCATCATATTGGGGGGGTTTGCATTTCAATATATGAATTTGGGGAGGACATTCAGTATATTTCAGAGTATATACTCAATACAATTGCAAGCTAGGTCTCAAAGTAATATTTGTTCACCCATGTTCACAATAACATGATTCTTAATACCTAAAGGAGACTGTTACTCAGCTTTAAAAAAGAAATAAATTATGATACAACCTGGATGAATCTTAAGGATATTATGTTAAGTGAAATATGCAAGACACAAAAGACCAAATACTGTATGATCCACTTACATGAAGTACTCAACATAGTCAAAATAATAAAGGCATAAAATAGGTTGGTGGCTGATGTGACGTGGGAGGAGGGGGAATATGGAAGTGTTCATTGAGTATAGAATTTCTGATTTGCAAGACAAAAATATTCCAGATATGGGTCATAAAACAATGCCTATTTAACAGTTATACCTTGCAATACACATCTGCATACTAAAAATTAGTACTGATGGTAAATTTTGCTCTAAATGTTTTTTACAGCAATCTAAAAAAGTCTCAATAAATTGAACAGGAAATAGTGTAAAGAGAACCATATCAATACTGTTTACCAATGGAAAGATGGTGAAAATGTTATAGTTAGGATAAATAAGTTTGTCCTGTTGCATAGTAGAGTGACTAGCAATAATGGTAATATACAATATACCATGTATTTCAAATGTTGAAGAAAATATTTTACCTATTCACCTCATAAAAATGATAAATGTTTGAGGAAATAAAAATACTTATTCTTATTTGAATTCTACACAATGTATATAGATATTGAAACATTAGGTGGTAGCCTATAAATAAGTAAAAGTTTTATGTGTCAATTACTAGAGAAATACATTCTAAAACAATTACACAAAATAAAATAAACTTTAGGTAGAATGTTTCATTTCTTATTGGAACAGCTAGCCAAAGCATTTTTCAGCACAATGGACTAGCACATGTTGAGTCAGAATATATGGACATATTTGTGTTAGTTTTCATTTTTTAAAAGCCTTATTTATTTATTTTATAGAGTAACAGAGAGACAGCAAGAGAGAGAGAGAGAGAGAGAGAGAGAGAGAGGCGGAGAGATCCTCCATCTGTTTTATTTTTCAGATAGCTAAAACATCCAGGACTATGCCAAGCCAAATACAAGAGTCTGGAACTTCATCCTGTCTCCCATGTGGGTAGCAAGGGCCCAAACACTTGGGGTACTGTCTGCTGCTTTTTCCAAGCCATCAGCAGGGAGCTGAATTGGAAGTTGAGCAGACTGAACACAAACTGGCATCCATATGGGATGCTGGCGTCTCAGGAAGCTTTACCCACTAAGGCACAGCACTGGCCCCACATTAGTTCTCAAATGTTGGTGTAAAGCAGATTATCCCATCTTAGCAACGAGAAATAACAGACACTTATCTCAGAGCTCTATAAGCCAATAGACTGGAGGCTTTAACTGAGTCCATTACTGAGGGACTCCACATGTTGACGACTTTGGAGAAGCATTCATTTCCAGGGTCATCAGATGGCTGGTAGAATTCATTACTGTTCTGCTATAAGACTATTTATTCTGGCTTTCTCCTTATACGCTTTATGTTTTTGCCACAGATCTCATTGAATTCTCCTTCTAATGTCAGAGAAAACTGTTTTGCATAAAATGTTCATGATATTGGGTTAGGACCATTCTTAAAATCTTTGGACCTTAAGGTAACTGATTAGTAGTAGCCTTTAATCCATCCTCAAAAATCAATTTTGACATGTAGTGTAGCATATCCAAGTTATAATTATAAAATATCACAATTAAGGAGAGTAAGTCATAAAGTCAGAGTGGAGGTTTAAATTCTGACTATCAGCATGTTTAGTCAAGAGAAAAAACAAAGAAGGCGTCAGGTAATGTTCAGACATGAGTAAGTAATGTATACATATTGCCCAAGTTCATCCTCACTAGTTACTTATACCTGCCTTTTGTGGACCTGGAACAAGAACATCAGTGGAAGCCCACATTGAATGCGTGCAAATCCTAAAGGTAATATGGCACACCCACACATTCTAGAATACAAAATTCTATATCCTTAACCAAACCTGAAATAAACAAATAGATACTCCTTATAACAACGTGAAAGGCTGAGTGGAAATGCCAATTCAGAACATCCATGGAAGTCTGCACTTCAGTGTAATAACTCACAGAGAACTTGGTAACATTGCCCATTTCTCCTTTCTTTCAATGGGAGTTTTGCTTTATCACCCACAACACACGTGCAATTGGCCAAGACTCTCTGAAAATTTCCATCTCTTGGCTTCACTAATGTTCTGGTTGTGATACTGAAGGCGTGGTTTACCTTTCTTGAAGACAGGTTCACATTGTTCTCTAGGGGAATTTGGAGATTGTATCTACTCAAACATGGACTACAAGCACAGGCACGTGGTGCCAAGTGAAAGCATCAATCTTCTCTTCAGCCTCTTCAGACCCCCACCCCTCAAAACAAGTTCCCGTCTTGGTCAGATATAAGGGTAATACCATGTCACAGGTCTTGTGAGGAATCAATATCCCTGTTGAACAGACTGTTAGAATTCTGAATGGATAAGAAGATTGCTCCACATCATACAAATAATAAATACCCAAGTCACAGTTTCAATCCTCCTGTGATTTAATTCAAAGTACTTTAAGTATATTATGCTGTAGAAACAAGATTAGGTGCATTTAAACTATCTCAAATAAAACGAATGACATAAATGTGAAGAATGTAAAATTGTTCTCTGTGAGTTGCTCTCACATCCAACAAGGGAATTTCATCTAATATTAACAAAAAGTATTATATGGCCTGAGTAAAAACAAACAGTCTTCCTTGAAGTAGTGAAAAACACAAATTGCAAAAAGACAACACAGAGAAATATTAGCAATATATTTGTCTTGCCCATCACATCACTACTCATGAGGAAAAGGAAAGCTGTCATCATCAGTAGAGTCATCTACAATAAAAAAAAAAAAAAAAACAATTTGACATTTTTCAACAAGTTGTTAGATTTCACCAAGTTTTCTCTTAAAGGAATAAGTGTACAAGTTATCATTTTTAACTCAAATTTTGTTTGAAATAATTAGGGCACAAGAAAAAAAAAGAAGACAGACATAATTAAAAGAGAATTTGAGGGTAGTGTATTTGGCCATGATTCTTTTTGTGTGTTATTCATCAAAAGTAATTTTCACACATTAGAATTTAAAATTAAACTCATGAAACTAATATTCTTTATTATGGACTGATTTTCGCCACCTTTCAGTCATATGTTGAAGCCTAAATTCCAAAGCGACTGTATTAGAGACCGATTTGAAAGAATTTGTTAAGGTTAAACGGAATCACAAAGGTGATACTATAATATGACAGGACTGATGTTCTCAGAAAGGAAAGAGACACAGAGTCCCTCTCTTTTTGTAGTCAGGTAGAGGAAAGGGCACTTAAGGATGCTTCAAGAATGTGCTGTCTGTAAGAGTTAAAAATCCAACCTGATATCACCTTCATCTGAGATTTTCACCCTTCATAATATAAAAAAGCAAATTCCTATTGTTTGTACAATCCAGTCTGCAGTACTTTACTATGATCAAATGGAATAACACATACATATCTTTTTTAAAGATTTATTTATTTATTTGATAGGCAGTTACTGATAGAGAGAGGGAGACAGAGAGAAAGGACTTCTATATGCCTGTTCACTCCTAAAATGACAGCAATGGCCAGAACTGGGCCAATCTGAAGCCAGGAGCCAGGAGCCAGGAGCTTCTTCTCCCCAATGGGTACAGGTACCCAAGCACTTGGTTCATCCTCCACTGCTTTCCCAGGCCATCAGCAGGGAGCTGGATTGGAAGTGGGGCAGCCGGGTCTTGAACTTGAGCCCATATGGAATACTGGTGCCACAGGTGGAGGCTTAACCTAGTATTCCACAGCACTAGCACCGACACATGCATCTTAATAATTGAAAGGTAAGAAAATATGATAAAAATATTGACACAATGAAAATTATTCTTTTTTTACATAAAAGAAGAAATTCAGTGATAAGTAGAAAGGAATTTATGATGTGAATAAATTTGCAGACCTTTAAACACAGGTTTAGGAATTAGTATTTAACAGCTTTTGTTCTTAAGTGTCAGGGCGTTATATTCATACTATATTCAAGAGTATAGTCTCATCAGAAATAGCTACAATTTAATAAATTAATTTTATATAATTTTCCAGTTTTTAAAGTGATAATATATTTGCAAGCTCCTGTAATTAGACACACTGCATCTCAAAAAAAAAAATAAATAAATAAAGAGAACCTAGGAATAATCACTGCTGCCCATGATTTATTTTTGTAACGTGTTAACTTCTGCATGTCAACTACGCTTGGAGACATTTATTTTTACAATGATGTTCAAAGGTTAAAAAAGAAGTTTCACTAAATACGTGTGCCTCACAGAACCATGACAAATCAGAGACATTATCCATTTGATTGGTGAGTATTTGTTTTATTTTTTCCGAAGCTCCATTTGTGTATGTGCTTGAATCTCAGTCCAGAAAATTAGGTGTGAATGAAAGATCTTGTCTTTATTTATTGTGAATTTATTCTACAACATTTCACTCTGTTATTTTTGTAATAGGATCTTTACCACTTAGAGTTTAATATTTTTGGAATTCTTTCTTTTATGTGCAACTTGATATTGATATTAATCTTCATATAATAAGCTAGCTTTTCTAACAATATATATTATAAAACTATCTTTCATTCATTAATTTGTGAAGCTTCTTTATTGTAAATTAAGATTCTACAGTTTGATGTTCTCAGCTCTGAAATATCAAAAGCACAAAGCATTCAGCAAAAACACTTGTTTAATCAGATTATGTGGACTTAAGATGGTATACTCTTAATAGAGTCAGTAAAATTAACAAATATATAAAAGAAAGGGAAAAGAGACCTCAAGCATACAAATGTCAGGGAAATTGAAGCTAGAATTCCTAAAAATCTACAAGTTAGCCCCAAAAGAAAAAATGGCAAAGCGTGTGTCAAAAATTTTACAGTAAAATAAATAGAAAAGCTTAGGAAATGTATAAGAAAATTCTCACAATCATTAGCAAATAGAGGATTAAAAACTTAACGGCAATGAGATATGTTACACATGTTCAATTTAAAAAAAATTGGAAAACTGATTTGTACAAAGAGTTGGCATCAATTAAGCTCTGTGTGCTGCTATTGAGAACATAGATTGTAATATCCTTTATGAGAAAATGCTTTCATTTAGTAAAATAAAACTATGGCTACTTTACAGTCTAGAAAAAAAAAAGAAAGATCTTGTCTTTATTTCTTACAAATAAATCTAAGGTAATTTTGGTTTTGAATTCCTTTCATATCATTTTTTCTGGGAAATTGTGTCTTAAACTGTATATACAGGGTTCCTTGCAAGTACCTTAGTCGTTGGCTTTGTTAAGTCCACAGGGTCCTCTGATCAGCACCACAGTTCAGTCAGTACGAAGGCTTTGCATTACATGCCATTCTTGGGCCGTGGGAATATTTCATGGCTAGTTCCAACCTTCCCGAAGCAGGATGATTCTGCATCTCTCCATCTCATCATGGCACTGCCTGAGAATACAGTGCAGAGTCCCCATCTGTCGGGCATGTGGATCGCATGGCTTACTCCAAGATCAGAGGAATCACTTGAATTTGAGGAAAAAATTCTCATGCAAATTGAACACACATTTACCATTCGATTTAGACTCTTTTCTCCTTAGAATTTGTAATTATTACTGTTTAACAGTTGTAAAACGAGAACGTGGTAGGCCTACTTTCACAGATGTCAGATTGTTATGGGCTAAACATAAGGCAAAATTTAATATTTCAGGTTCTTGCAGTTTACTTAGATACGAATTCTGAACACTGGCTCAAACAAGACATGCAACATGGTAAGGTTTACACAGGAATGTGAGGGCTTTATTAAGGGAGAGTGGGTTGGAAAGAGCAACTGGGGATCTTCATACCAGTCTTTTAGGAATCCACCCAGGAGCCAGCCAGGGAAGAGTGCAGGCAAGCAGAGGCAAAACTGGGTGGGCTCAGTGCTCTCCAGGTCTCTTACTCACTTCCAAAGGGGAAGTGGTGACACAGTCTGATTGACAGGTGGAAACAGGTGAGATCACAGGAGGGCAAAGGAGTGTGGCCTCCAGCTCAAGAATCTAATCCTATCTTGCTGACTAGTCCCATGTCGATATGAGGAAACATATATGCATGTTTTATTCTTGAGTGTTCAGAATTTCAGTGGAAAACTTATATCTACAAATATAATTTTATCAGTTTATAATCACAGTTCAAAATAATTATTCTTGTTATCTATTATAATTACTTTCATTTCTTTCAAAGTTAAGTTAGTATATTTTTATATATAATTTGTTAATAATTTCTGTCACTATTGTGACATTTTATTACTTTTGGTTCTTTGTATAGGAAGGAAGATTTGAAACAATTTATTCAGAACGATTGTTGTAGCCTGCTCAAACTGGGACAAGTCTGTGAAACTGTGATTGCCATACGTTAAATAACAAATGATGTATGTTGCTTTGCAGGTATAAAGCTCTCAGTCTTAAGTATATGGGTTTAATATGATGCTATATTATTGGAACAATAGCAACTTTGTTGTTTTATAAGTTGTACACATAAACATAAATTTTACAATATTTCATTCATATGAGATACCCGCTTTGATACATGCTTGCTCTTAATAGAATTTTCTCAAACATTGCTACTACACCTTCCTGCAGTTCATGTGTCTACAGTTGAGTTCCTAGCTTGTTGAAATGTTAAATGTCTTGTTGACTTCTTTTTTAGTTCTGTGGGCATACAGCAAGCCTGAAAAGCATTGTCGTAATTTGTACAGGGTGAAAATTTAGAAAGCTTATGAGACTAAGTTATTTTAGCTATTATCATCTTTGATTAAGATTTCTTGTTTCATTTTAAATAAAACAATGTTATTCGCAGTTAATGCATTTGACCCTACTGAACTAAAGAAATGGTTCTGCATCTTACAATTCTAACTAATTAAGTATCAGGTTAGGATTGTTGTGGAGTCTTAATTGCTTAAAAACAATTGTATGTACAGTTGGCAAGATCTCCAGGCTGAAAAGTTTATTTTGCCTGAAAGAATTTGTATGTGAAGTTAATGCAAAGCACATATATACAAAATAAAATTTAAGGTGGTCCAAAACAAAAGCCACAAACAATTCCTCATTGGAAGCCTAATCTTTGTAAGGGCTCTTTGTGGTTTGACTTGTCCAAACTTCCTTTAAATTAAAACAGAATCTCCCTAAAACATAATTGATTCATTTACATGAGATTAGTTCTATAATTTCATTGAAAGTCTTAGCCTAAAATAAATCTCTTTAGCTTCTGATTAGCACTGATTAAAATATGAATAGGGAAGTGGCTATACTAAACCTTGGTTCATCTCAACCAATAGCGTGATAGGTTTCAGAGGTAAATACAGTTCTAATCTATGGTATTCTACTTACATCCAGAATATTGTATTAATTAGTGTTTATTACGTTAACTTCTGCATTCCTGAGTTTATTTTTTGCTCACATATGTATCCTTTGTGTAAATGTGTTGATTTTAAAGTTGTCTCTCTGACTTTTAGAAATAAATCTCAAAAAGATAAAATTTCTGGGGTCAGCTCTGAGGTTTAGTGGGTGAAGCAGCCACCTACAGTGCCTGCATGCCCTATAGGTACAGGTTCGAATCCTGGCTGCTCCACTTCCAATCCAGCTCTCTTCTATGTCCTGGGTAAGCAGTAGAAGATGGCCCAAGTCCTTGAGTCCCTGCACCCACGTGGGAGACCCAGAAGAAACTCCTGGCTCCTGGCTTCAGATCAGTGCAGCTCTGGGCATTGCTGCCAACTGGTGAGTGAACCAGCGGATGAAAGACCTCTCCTTCTCTCTCTGTAACTTTGACTTCAAATACATAAATAAATCTTAAAAAAAAAGAAAAAATGTCTTACCATGGGCTCATACTGACTGAATCTAATAGTTTATGTTTTGTGGTGTCTGAACATGAGAGCATAGTGGCTAAAACTTGTGATTTCACATTTCTGATTATAAAAATAATATACTATTTAGGTTCCATAGGATACACGGTTAAGTGCTCAGAACACGGATTTATAATATATATTTTATAAAAATTTAGTGCATTCTGAATCTATAAATGATAACTTTTAGAGTAAATTTAGTGGTATGAGCTAAATCTTTTGTTGTTGTTGTTTGCTCAGTTTCAAAACCAACCAGTTAATTTTTCAGATTTTTTTTTATTTTTTTTTTAAACTTTTATTTAATGAATATAAATTTCCAAAGTACGACTTATGGATTACAATGGCTTCCCCCCCATACCGTCCTTCCCACCCACAACCCTCCCCTTTCCCACTCCCTCTCCCCTTCCATTCACATCAAAATTCATTTTCGATTATCTTAATATACAGAAGATCAGCTTAGCATACATTAAGTATGGATTTCAACAGTTTGCTCCCACACAGAAACAGAAAGTGAAAAATAATAGATGATTTTTTTTTAAATGATGATGAAATCAGAGCAGACCTATTGTCATGTTTAATCCCAGTGAGAGTCAAGTTGGGAATTGATAATTTCTTTTTTTTTTTTTTTTTTACAGAGGATCAGTTTAGTATGCATTAAGTAAGGATTTCAACAGTTTGCACCCCCATAGAAACACAAAGTGAAATATATTGTTTGAGTACTCGTTATAGCATTAAATCTCAATGCACAGCACATTAAGGATAGAGATCCTACATGAGGAGTAAGTGCACAGTGACTCCTGTTGTTGACTTTACCAATTGACACTCCTGTCTATGGCATCAGTAATCTCCCTATGCTCCAGTCATGAGTTTCCAAGGCTATGGAAGCCCTCTGAGTTCTCCAACTCTTATCTTGTTTAGACAAGGTCATAGTCAAAGTGGAGGTTCTCTCCTCCCTTCAGAGAAAGGTACCTCCTTCTTTGAAGACCTGTTCTTTCCACTGGGATCTCACTCGCAGAGATCTTTTGCCAGAGTGTCTTGGCTTTCCATGCCTGAAATACTCTCATGGGCTTTTCAGCCAGATCCGAATGCCTTTAGGGCTGATTCTGAGGCCAGAGTGCTATTTAGGACATCTGCCATTCTATGAGTCTGCTAAAGTAAATGAGTATTAATTAATGCATTTCAGTGATTCTCATTTTTCATTTTAATTTGGGTGCTCAGATGCGCTATTAAATTTTTTATATCAAAATGCATGTATTTCAAAATACAACTTTTATGAGCCAGCATTGTGGTACAGCAGATTAAGCCTCTGCCTGCAAATCCAGCATCCTATAGGGGAGCCTGATCCAGACCCAGCTCCTCCATTTCTAATCCAGCTCCATGTTCATTTGTCTGGGAAAGCAGAGGAAGCTGCCTGAAGTAGTTAGAGACCTGGAGGAAGCTCCTGACTCCAGACTTCTATCTGGGCCAGCCTTGTCTGGTGTGGCCATTTAGGGAGTGAACCAGTCCTCTCTCTATGTCTCTGACTTTTCACTGTAGTTCTCTCTTTCAAATAAATAAAATAATTTAAAAAAACTCATGATGACTAAATTTAATTTCCTTCTATGTAATATTTGAAATATTGCAGTAAATGCATTTACTTGGAAAAGTATATAAATGCCAAGCAATATGCCTTCAGAAATCCTTGCTTTTTCCTTGGAAAACTGCAAAATTGATTTAAATTTTTTTTTAAATTTAATTTTAAATTGATTTAAATATTTATAAAATTAAAAATTATCTTGCTTGTTTCCTTAAAATATTTAGGATTTTATAGAATGGAACATTACTGTTTTAGAATAACCATTTATTTTATTACTAGCAGATGCTTATAGAATTAATGGCTTGGAGTTACTTTAAATTGTGATGAGAAATTATTTTTAAATGGTTTCTCAAGTGCAAACATAATGAAAAGAAAACAATCCATCTTCCATCCCAGATACTGAAAAAACATAGAAAATATTTAAGAAGGAAACAAATAAATCCACGTATCAATTATTGAATCCAGGAAATTCTGGGATTGATGAGTCTCACTATTCCCTGAGCACTTTATATTTTCAAATACTGAATATAATTTTGTCTTTCTTTCTTTTTTTTTTTTTTGACAGGCAGAGTTAGAGAGTGAGAGAGACAGAAAGAAAGGTCTTCCCTTTTCCATTGCTTCACTCCCCAAATGGCTGCCATGGCCGGCGCTGCGCCGATCCAAAGCCAGGAGCCAGTTGCTTCCTCCTGGTATCCCATGCTGGTGCAGGACCAAAGAACCTGGGCCATCCTCCACTGTCTCCCCGGGCCACAACAGAGAGCTGGACTGGAAGAGGGGCAACCGGGACAGAATCCAGCACCCCAACCAGAACTAGAACCCGGGGTGCCAGCGTCACAGGCCGAGGATTAGCCAAGTGAGCCACGGCGCTGGCCTTTCATTTTTAACTTTAAACATTGCTAAGGTATTCCTGGAGGGGTCAGCATTGTGGGGCAGTGGGTTAAGCTACACTTGCAATGCTGGCATACCATATTGAGGAATAGTATGTACCAGATACTCAGGTTCTCATCCAGCTTCCTACTAATGCACCTGGTAAAACACCCAAAACTTGCCCAACTACTTGGGCCCCTGTGACCAATGTGGGGACCCCAGATATAGTTTAAAGTTCCTGGCTTTGGCCTGTCCCAGTCCTAGCTGTTCTGGTCTTTAGGGGAGTAAAACAATGAATGGAAGATGTCTCTCTCACACACTCACTCTCTCTTTTTCTTGCCTGCGCTATGTGTCTGTCTCTCTCTGCCATTCTACCTTTCAAATAAATAAATATATTTTTAAAATATTTTCCAATGGCACAATATGAATATACTAAGTAAATTCAGTGGAAAATAAAATATATAGTTCTAGAGAAATATTGCTGGCTGAACAATTGGTATTAATTATTATTAAATGTCAGAAATAAATACAGATGCAAACATCAAAATGGTAGAAGCCACTTTGTTAATTAAAAAACAAAGTACACAATTCTTCTGTAATTTGAAAACTTATTTATTTATTAGTTAAAAATGGGCTGAGAGTGGTGATTAAAAGATGAGTCTATGCCCAAATGATGATACATATGTTGCATCTAATGTGATTTTCGCCTCTGAAAATTCTGTTTATTACCAATTCATCTCCTTATTGCTGGTAATTAATCCATAGGAAAACAAAAGTGCAAATGCTACAACAGTATAAACAAAACCTTCTTCCAGGTGGTTGACATCTCCTTGGGGAACAAGGATTTATCAAATGTCCAGAAATGGAATTCATCAGAGAATGTCGCAAGGCCTTCAGTATAAGGTGGTCTGTGTTACTCCCATCTTGACCATTTGTAGGTAATTAGTTAATGAATTAATTCGAAAAGGAGAGCAATAGAGAGGAAAGAATGGAGCGAGAGAGAGGGAGAGATGGAGGGAGAGAGAGAGAGAATTTTCCATGTATTGGTTCCTCCCCAAATACCCATAAGAACAGGGGCAGGGCCATGTGGAAGCCAGAAATTCCATCTAGGTAACCCCATGAATGGCAGAAAACAAGTTCTTAGGCTATCATCTGCGGCCTCCCAGGCACATTAGTAGGAAGTTGGATTGCAAGCAGAGGGGCTGGAACTCAAACTGGCATTCTCACATGGGATGCAGGTATCAAAGCAGCAGCTTAACTCACTGTACAACACTCAACCCTCTGCCTTTTCTTGTTTAGTTGGTTTAATGAATCTATCAAACAATATTAGATGTACTAGGGAGAAAGGTAGGTTGATGTCTTAGAGAACAAATCATCTGGTTCACCTGTTTTTATATGTCCTCTTTGCTGATATTCTAGGCCATCTATACACTTGCATTTTATGACTCCTTTTCGGGTTAGCCATAAACATCTTCCCACAGAATTTCCAATGAATTTCCTTCAAGATCCTTCAACTTCAGGCCACACAATTAATTGGCCTCTACTGAAGAATAAGTGTAAATCTGAAACTTCAAATGACATTGAATTTTAAAAATGTGTCTGTGCAAGTTATCATTAATAGGTATCATGGGCATTTGCATTACTCTGTCTTCATAGCCACACAATCAGTGCTAGAAACTCTTCATAAGAATAATTGGGGCCTATGTTGTGGCACGGCAGGTTAAGCTGCCACTTGGAATGCCAGCATCCCATATTGGAATGCTGGTTTGAAAATCCCTGCTGATCCACTTCCAGTCCAGTTCTCTGATAATGTGCCTGCGAAAACAGCAGAAATGACCCAAGTTCTTGGGCTCCTGACATCCATGTAGGAGACTGTGATGCATTTCTAGCCTTATACCTTTAGCCTGGCATAGCCCCTGACATTCCGGCTATGTGGAAAGTAAACCAGAGAATGGAATATATCCCTCTGTGTCTCTCTTTATCTATGTGTGTCACTCTGCCTTTCAAATGAATAAAATGATTTTTTTAAAGTAGAAGAATTTCTTTTTTTTTTTTATTTTTTTTTTTTATTTTTTGACAGGCAGAGTGGACAGTGAGACAGAGAGACAGAGAGAGGGATTTTTTTTTTTTTTTTTTGACAGGCAGAGTGGACAGTGAGAGAGAGAGACAGAGAGAGAAGGGTCTTCCTTTGCCGTTGGTTCACCCTCCAATGGCCGCCGCTGCAGCCGGCGCACCGCGCTGATCCGATGGCAGGAGCCAGGATCCAGGTGCTTTTCCTGGTCTCCCATGGGGTGCAGGGCCCAAGCACCTGGGCCATCCTCCACTGCACTCCCTGGCCATAGCAGAGAGCTGGCCTGGAAGAGGGGCAACCAGGACAGAATCCGGCGCCCCGACCGGGACTAGAACCCGGTGTGCCGGCGCCGCAAGGTGGAGGATTAGCCTATTGAGCCACGGCGCCGGCCTTAAAGTAGAAGAATTTCTACAGAACATGGCATAGCTTGGTTCAAAAATTCTAGTGGTCTATAAAATAAATTGTGAACAGCTAGAGAAGAAAAAAATGTTTGTAGGAGCCATATGTATTTGATATCACTCAATTCTTATAGATTTATTGTTTTTTAATTGTTGATCTAAGCAATGTATATTCATTTATTATCTTATAGTTTGCTTGCTTGTTTTTACAGAGAGACGGTGAAAGAGATTTCCATCTACTGGTTCACTCTCCAAATGGCTGCAGTGGCCAGGGACAGGCCAGGCTGAAACCAGGAGCCCAGAGCTCCTGCCAGGTCTTCCATGGGGTGCAGGGGACCAAGCACCTGGGGCATCCTCCACTGCTTTTCCAAGGCTTTAGCAGGGAGCCAGATCAGAAGTGGAGCAGCCAGGACTCAAACCGGCGCTCATATGGGATGCCAGCACTACAGGCAGGGGCTTAACCTTCTACACTGAAGCGCTGGCCCCTATCTCACGGTTTTATGAATCAGAAGTTTAATTTGGTTCTTACAGAGCTACAGTGGTGTCAGAAGGTTTACTTTCCTTTTGGGAAGCTCCAAACAGAGAACTGACTTCTTTCTCTTTCCTAGATTTGAGGCCACCATATTCTTTTGTGAGGGTTCCTTCTTCTGTCCTCAAAGCCTGCAATAGGTGGTCAACTCCAAACATTGCGATTATTGCACACATTAGTGGTCACTTCCCTACCTGAAGGAAAAGTTCCTTAAAGAGATCTTCTGATTACATGTGGCTTATTTGGCTAATTCATGCCTTCCCATCTTGAGGGCTGCAGCATCACTCACATCAGCAAAGTTCCTCTTATGTAATATATCATTCTTGTGTCCTGGTGATTATAGTGTGGACACACTTGGGTGGAAACATTTTGCCTATCTCAAGTTAGGTTGTATAGAGAAAAAGCTGAGATACCAAATTAAAATTTTTCTTGTAAGGTAAGAGTTAATTTGCTTTTTATTTCTTGGAAAATAGAGACAGGTAATTGTGAAGGTTTCCATTACATAATATTTCTTTCCTATTTCTTCATTCTGCTGTCATTCCCAGAAAGATATAAAATAAAAAATCAACATATTTTTTCTGCCATGTGTATATATCAATGCTCTGAAAAATACACATAAAGAAGAGTAACTGGTGTCATTATTCCTGGGGGCATTTTAGACATGAATCAGAAAAGATTTTGTTGGTTATATTGCCTCTTTCACTCAGTGTCGAGATTTGAGCCTGTGTAATATAGTTCTTTTAAATCTCTCTGGTTATGGCTCTCATTGTAAATCAATTTTCCCTGAAAATTGAAGTAATTCATTTAACAATTGACTTTCAAAATCTCTCTCTTGATTTGAATCAATGCAGGCAGAAAACCCATAAACAGAAAACTTTTTCCATGATGTCCATGCAATTATAGAGGTGTAACAGCCACTATTGGGTTACACTCTATGTATCAAGAAAAGAGAAGGGAAACCCGAATATGTTTCACAAATCTTTACTTTATAAGCCTATTGGCAAAAGTCCTAAGTATATGATTTTTTGGGTGTGCTGATTTGAACAGTATCTAAGATACTACACTTAAAGACAATACTTCCTATTAAAATTGCTGAACATGAATGTCACATTAAGGTTTAACAACTTCCGCTATCTTGGCCCTGAATAACTACACCTTAATTATTCATAGAGTTATTCCTTTCACTTAATGTACATTTTCTCCAAAAGTACTATATAAAAATAAGAGAAAAATTACGCAAAATTCAATTCCTTCATTAAAGATCAGGAACACTCATGGTTAAAAATAACCATTATATATCAGTATAGATTAATGGGCTTTTGCTATGCTTTTAATGAATTTTTACTCATTTTCATTGCTGAGGCCCATGAGATTGTGATACCTGCTTTATTTTATACAAAACTTAATAAAATGTGAATATACTTTTATAAAATGTATTATTTTATTATACTTAATAACAGCAATATATTTAAAAACCATCATTCACATGGCGTTTACAATGGAATCCCCTGATGCTTCCTTAGGGTCCATACCTTTGCGGACTTATCACTCAGCTACACTGCTGACATACATACCAGCGCCCCTCACTTTGGAAAATCTTATAGCAACTTCAGACTTATCTGGGTACAATTTTATCCTGCATCTGCATTACATTTTCACTTTAAAAATTATAGCATCATTAATTACATTATGCTTTCAATAGCCACAGGTGGCAATTTGATCCCTCTAGTTTTTACTAGCTTAGCTTTTATCAGAGTCACTTCCTATGCTAAGCATTTCTAGTAAATGGGCTTTTCATCTGCTTTCCTGTCCCCTGCTTTCCTTCATTTCCTCATGTTTCTCCCTATTTTTCCTTTTTCTCTCCCTGTCTCTTTCTCTTGCCTCCCTGTCTCTCTCCATTCCCTCTTGTCTTTCCCTTTTTCTTTTGCATATTATGAGGTAAAGAACAGATTAGAGTCAAAGCTTATTTCAAAAAAGCCTTCACTTTTGGGTTATATTAGATTTATAATTTTCACAATATGGCTAAGGCTAAAAACACTGCTTTTGATATGAATGTATTCAATTCCTTGATAAATGAATAGTAGCTTCGGGCTTCTTACAGTTTCTCCCTTTATATAACATGTCAGATTAACATTTGTCCTCCAGTAATTCTGGACTATATTCCTCTGATACGAAGCTGCTATCACTCAAAACATATGATTAAAGAAAAGCAATGACCGTATTACTCAGATACCGCAAGATTCTGGAAAGAAGTTAATTTTCTTTCTACTATTCTTTGCCACTGGTTGGTAACAACACCAGCTTTGCTTCCCTATAAGGCTTGTATCCCATTATTACACACTGTCAATAGAAATTTATTATCATAAAATTGTGTTTTACTTCCACAGACTTATGTATTTTTAAAAACTAAAAAAAAAAAAAAATTCAATCTTTTTAAAGGCAGGATTACAGAGAGAGAGAAAGAGAGAGAGAGAGAGAGAGAGAGAGGGAACTTCTATCAGCTCTCTCACACCCCAAATGACTGCAGTGGCAGGGGATGGACCAGGTCAAAGCCAGGAGCCAGGAGCTCCTGCAGGGTCTCCCACAGGAGTGGCAGGTGCCCAAGTGCTTGGTCCATCTTCTACAGCTTTCCAAGGCACATCAGCAGGGAGCTGGAGCTGAAGTGGAATAGTCAGAACACCAGCTGGCACACATATATGGGATGCCAGCATCACAGGTAGCAGTTAAACTCACTGCTCCACCAACACTGGCTCCAAGATTTCAGTCTTAAGAAATATAAATATTTATAAAAGTGAGGTAAAGTGAAAGTAAGTCATTGTAAAGATTAACAGAGGGAATAAGAAAGGAAGGAGGAGGAAGGGCAGGGTGTTCACTAGGTCCTAAATATGTATATATGAAATACATGAAGATTGTTTCCTTTAAATATTAAAGATAAACAGAATAAAATAAAATAAAGTTCATTTAAATAATTGCTAGACCCCATATAATGCACAATTCATATTTGATTATTTTAAAATTGGAAGATTTTTGTGAGTATGCCTGAAGCACTTCATATTAAGGTTTCTTTTTTACTTAGCTTTCCTAGTTTGGAACTTATTGCCCATTTACACTTAGTTGCTTCTCTGGCACTATGCCCAGCTTACATTAACGTTCATTTATTATGATTTACCTTATCCAGGAAAGTGTTTTGGGGCACCTTAAAATGTTAATAACTAGATACCATGGAATAGACTTATTAAACATATAAATGCATTAGGTAATCAAAGAAGATTTTTACACATCAGTTCAAATAATAGGATTATGTATATGGTATTTTGTGATTACAAAATCTGGAAACCTGGTTTTGTTTTTAAACCAATCTTGATTGTTTCATATCTAAATTAACTTCTTCTTTTTATTGTGAGAGTAACCATGTGTAAATACTTCTCACTGGTTCATAGCTTAAAGTGACAGGGGAGAATACGAACTTTAAGTGACATGTAACTTGTATAAAAGGAAGTGATTAGACTGTGTAAGCTAAATCAGATTAACAAAAAAAACATATCAATAAGGATTTGCTCAAGAAAAAAATATGTATTCTAGGTATTTTAGGGGAAAGGAATGTTAATACAGATAATTGAAAATGAGAGAGATTAGAAAAAAAATTCTCCAGGAATATGGAAAATCAGGAAGAATGAAGAGGAAATGGGAACAAAATTTATATATACCATTATTAATTATAAATTCATCATTTACACGATTCACCATCAATTGTATATATCTATTTCTTGGACACTGCTGTATAATTGGGAAATTTTATCTGGTGCTGTAATGCTGTTTATTTTTGAAAAAAGTATTTTGTTTATATGTAGCCACATCTGAGATGAAATTTTTATTTGAAATTGAGCAAATTATTAATAGCTACAATCTATTAGGACAGATATAATCATCAGAGAAAAAGTGTTTTAGTATAAACTATTGTTACCAAAAAAAAAGTTGATAAAGAAATGGGATAGAATTTTCATAATTACTACAGCAAAGGAGGAAGAAAATCCAAGTACCTGGAGAAAAGTTACTATGAAATGATTGGAAAAGCATCAAAAGTAAAAATTATTGTTGATGATATCTAGAGATGGAGAATGAAGATCTACTTAGTTATGATCTACTTAGTTATGAAACAGTCCATTTTCATTCTCTGTTATAAGGCATGACATTTTGCACTCACTGGATCATAATGTGCATGTCCTTTTAAAATAAAACGAAGAAAATAATGTAATGGATATTAGAATTGAATTCTCTAATAATATCCCCTATATATTAACCAAGGAAGAGTTTATGCCTGCTTTATTTAAACTTTCTACTTAGTATAATCTTGACCTGAAAAACAGAACAGTTAATATAGGAAAAAAAAAAAAAACCATTGAGAATGTTTTATATCCACAATCCCCACCCTAGGTTGTCTGAAATAGCTGATAATTTGAAAGCTCAGACAAGTAGATGTCAGTATATAGAGCAAGTTACAAAGCAGATGAATCACAATTGTTTTGCAATCTAATTTTCTTTTTTAAAAAATATGGCATTAGCAAAAAGAAACCAAGCCTGATAAAATAAAAGGAAGCCTATTTGACTTTTGATACAAACGGAACAAACTAGTCAAAGGCACAATAGTATCATGGTATTATCAGAAGCTTTCAAATGTGGAAATGAAAATGAATGCTCTTACTTATGACAATTGATAAATTTTCTTCCATTCAGTTTTGTTATTTTGTAATTTACTTTTGTGTTTGTTTATTTCATTTGTTCATATTTGTTATCATTCACTGATACTCATTGTAAGGCTGGATCTATTTGGTAGAAAAATTATAGGATATACTATCGTTTGTCTTTCATTAAGCCTTCTTGCACAAACCACTTCACTTTTGTGGTCCAAAAGATTTAAAAAAATACTGAATTTCTGCAAGTTTCTTCTCTAACTTTTTAAACTTGTAGATCCCCTTCTCCTAGTAGCGTAATTAACTTCATACAAAATTTGCTTGATACATTTTCTTAACTTTTTATAGTTTATATTCATTTCCCTATTTCCCATGTGAATTCCTCCCACTTACTATGTCTGGTATTCAAAAAATCATAAAGAGAAATTTTATCAATGAATATATACTAAAATTCCCAATAAAGCATGTAATAGTAGTAACCATCAGTATGTTAAGGAATAACTTTTCTTGTTGATCAAAATTAATTACAGAATTTTACCAATATTGAGGCATATAATAATAATATACTTATAATAGCATGGTAAGAAAAAAATATTTTATTTTATTTTGTTTTTATTTTGAAGTCTATTTATTTGAAAGCCATAATTACAGAGTGAGAGACAGAGACGAAGAGATCTTCCACCCATTGATTCACTGCCTATAGAGCTGCAACACCAAGAGCTGCTTTTGGGTCTCCCACATGGGTGGCAGGGGCACAAGCACTTGGGCCATCTTAAATGGCTTTTCCTGGGTCACTGGCAATGAAATGGATGGAAAATGGAGCAGCTGGGACATAAACTGCCGCCTAGATGGATGTCTGCAATGCAGGCACTAATATACAATTTAGATAAGAGCTAAAAGTCATTTTAAAATTTTAGATATTGGTATTTATTCATAACTTTTATTCAACTAGACTGTGTATTAAAATTATACATGCACTGTGATATCAAACTGAAAAAACCTCCCTTGATTTTTAAAAGAAACACGTCAATTAAGTGAAGTAGAGAGAAGCAGTGTTCATTTATTCAACCTTTTCTTGACTTTGTTCTAGAATTAGTGGACAATAGTATTAGGCAGAAAAAGTATAAACATTATTAACATAAACATGTAAGAATTAAATTTTTCACATTAAATAACTGCTTTTTCTTAAGTACCTGGCTCCTGCCATCGGATCAGCATGGTGCGCTGCCGCAGCGCTCCAGCCGCGGCAGCCATTGGAGGGTGAACCAACGTCAAAGGAAGACCTTTCTCTCTGTCACTCTCTCACTGTCCACTCTGCCTGTCAAAAAAAAAAAGAAACAAAACACCAAAAAAAAAAAGAAGTGAATACTATTGAAAAAATTCAATTTGAATAAGAATATTAAATGAAATCACTATTTAAAAATAAAGTAGCTACCATTCTTTAATAAAAAGAAAAAATCTTTCTTATTAAGTTGACAATGAAAGGATCAATCTGTGTTTTCAGCACTGTACAATTCAATTTTAAAATTCTAATTTACCTCACTCTTTTTATTTAACAAACTAAAGACAACAGATACATTTAGTATTCTTTCTATTTAAAAAAATGTCTAAAATTAATGTGGAAACATGCAAAATAATAAAGTCTGGGGAAAATCATTAATTATATTTATTCTGTATCAGTTAAATAACTTTACCATTCAAGAAAATCATCAGCAGAGGCTTCAAATTAAGCAACAGGGATCAAACTCATTCCTGTATTTCCAATGTTGTTTTGTAATAATTTTGGTTTTGCACTCAAATGTCATTTATTTTAATCACTTCATTAAAAGATGATCCACTGTAAGCTTTCAACTTGGTCAAGATCCAAATATTTTTCTTTTACTGGTTTATTTTCAAAAATTTACTTTTATAGATATTTGTTCTTTGTGCTTTAAATATTTAAAGTAATACTTCCTTAATTATATTAGCATATTTTGCTACTTAATGTTCAATTTCATAAATTGATAATAGTTTATTTTTTTCTTCAAAAACATAAATATTTAGAAAGCCTTCACACTTACTATTGATGAGCAACTTAATATGTTATCCCTCTTAGTATTTTTTGTTTGTTTGTTCTACTTAATACTTTTCGTTGAATACTGTAATCAATACACAATTCTTCTTAAGTGCTGAAACTTAACTGAAAAGTGATCGCTGTTAAATATAAGAGTGGGAATAAGAGAGGGAAGAGATGTGCAATTCGGGACATGCTCAAGCTGACTTACCCCAAACGGTAGAGTTAGAAACATACCAGGGGATTCTAATTCAATCCCATCGAAGTGGCATGTACCAATGCCATCTCACTAGTCCCAGTGATCAATTTCTGTTCACAATTGATCATAATGATAGGACTAAGAACCAAAGGGATCACATAAACAAGAATAGTGTCTGCAAATACTAGCTGATAGAATCAAAAAGGGAGAGAATGATCCAACATGGGAAGTGAGATACACAGCAGACCCATAGAATGGCAGATGTCCTAAACAGCACTCTGGCCTCAGAATCAGCCCTTAAGGCATGCGGATCCGGCTGAAATGCCCATGAGAGTATTTCAGGCTTGGAAAGCCAAGACACTCTGGGAGAAAAAAAAAAAAAAAAAAACCTAAATGAAAGATCTCCGTGAGTGAGATCCCAGTGGAAAGAATGGGTCATCAAAGAAGGAGGTACCTTTCTCTGAAGGGAAAAGAGAACTTCCACTTTGACCATGGCCTTGTCTAAATATGATCAGAGTCAGTGAACTCAGGGGGCTTCCATAGCCTTGGCAGCTCATGACAAGAGCCTAGGGTGATTACTGAGGCCATAAACAAGAGTGTCAATTGGTTACGTCAACAACAGGAGTCACTGTGCACTTACTCCTCATATATGATCTTTGTCCTTAGTGTGCTGTACATTGAGATTTAATGCTATAACTGGTACCCAAACAGTATTTTTCACTTTATGTTTCTGTGTGGGAGCAAACTGTTGAAATCTTTACTTAATGTATGCTAAACTGATCTTCTGTATATAAAGAGAATCGAAAATGAATCTTGATGTGAATGTAAGGGGAGAGGGAGTGGGAAAGGGGAGGGTTGTGGGTGGGAGGGACGTTATGGGGGGGGAAGCCATTGTAATCCATAAGCTGTACTTTGGAAATTTATATTCATTAAATAAATGTTAAAAAAAAAGAAAGATAAATTTGCCCAGTTGCCACATTGATTCTCATAGTTTTCCTTGTGAATTATGTCACTATTTATTTGAAAATTTTACTCTTCATTTACTTTTCCATCTGATTCACTAATGAATGGTTAACCACCTTGAAGATGTATTTCATATTAGTTTTTAATTATTTTCTCATGTGTAGAAAATATAGATTGTAAAGCTGCTAAGTTTATCTTTATATTCAAGTACATAGTACTTTTTTATTGGTCTGACAATGAACAACTATATGCATACAGTTGTGATAAGTGCTTGACACAGTGGTTAACATATTTCTTGAGATGCCTGTATCTCATATCATAGTCTCTGAGTTTGAGTTCTTCCTTTGATTCAGATTCCAGCCACCTGCTAATGTGTACCCTGAATGGTACCAGTTGTCGTTTCTTGTCATTTTTTAAAAACTCTAACTTATAGTTTCTATATTTCATATATAGACCTATATTTATGGTTTCTTTAACATCTGTGAAGTCAACACATGCAATCAGCTGTTTTCACTATATCAAGCTTCTTTTTTTCTCATCTCCCACCATTCCCCAGTCATTAACTCTTCCTGCTGTCCTCAAATCTCTGTCAATGCCAACAGCAGCAATCTCAGAGACCTCAACCTCAGGTTTGCCCCTTTCTAATGACCATCTCTTCTTACCTTTTTCCAGCTCACATCCTCTTGTACTTCAACTTTATTAACACCTACATCTTATAAAGACTTAAAATTCAATGTCCCTACCACATTTTTATTCTTCAGCCCCTTGACATTTCATGTTCCATAGTCAACCCATTACGTTATCTCCTTTTCACACACTGAGCTCACTCTTTTTTCCCTAGTGTATGGCCTCTGGACTATCCCAAAACTTCTCTCTTCCACTTTTGAATCTTTGGCCAGCATAAATAAGCACTACTGAGTGATCCTTATTTAAATTAATGATGGCTACTTTCAGGCATGCCATTATAGCTTAAACATAATAAATAGTGTTTATAATAATTGTGAAGTCTTAGTTGTCTTTTTCTGCTGGCTTTATTATTTTTTAGTGTTTGTTTCCCATCTTTGTCCCCTGTCTCCTTGTAAGTAGAATGATTTTCTTTTCTGTTACCTTCTGTAGACACAGATTAGTCATCTATTTTTTGTACACAAAATATAACTATTTCTCTACCTTAGTTGCCGTATGTCCCACAACATACAGTTCAAGTACACACACGGTACTTATATAAAATAATTAGATGTCAGTTACTTTCCCTCCTCTATTTTCCTCATTTACTGCTACATCAAAGCAGTTATTGAATTATTTGTCAAACCATTTTCTCCTCAACTTCTACAATTTGCTTAGTTGGATGTATGGTTACTATAATTGCATTTCTATAATAATTTTTTGAATTATGTATTTCCAAAATAATTTTATATCCATCTATATCTTCCAGTTAGACAGAACTATGCAGACACACATATAACAAGATTAATTTTATCACTGTTCTTTGTTCTTCATCTTATTCACTTTTAAAACTAGAATATGTATTTTATGTTTCACTCATTTAAATGGCAGAGAGAGAGAGAGAAATTTTCATCTGCTGATTGACTTCTCAAATAGTCCCATTGGCCAGCCCAGGGCCCAGAGCTTCTTCTAGCTCTTGCACATAGGTGCAGGGATTTAATAACTTGGGCCATTTTCTGCTGATTTCCCAGGCACATCATCAGGGAGCTGGATCAGAAGTGGAGAAGCCAGGTCTTGAATGGGCACTCATATGGGATGCCAGTGTCACAAGATGAGGCTTAACCTGCTATACCACAATGCCACTCCCATAAACAAGAATATATATTTTTAAAATTGATTTATTTGAAAGACAGAGAGACACAGAGAAAGAGAAACAGACAGAGAAGTATATCCCAATTGCTGATTCACCCCTGCCAAATGTCTACTATATCAGAGCTTGCGTTAGGTTAAAGCTAGGACTCAGAAGGGAATACCAATGGAGTCTCAAATCAAGGTGGTAGGGACCAACTTCTTGAGCCATTGCCTGCTGACTCCTAGGGTTTTCTTTAGGTGGACGTTGTAATGAGAAGTGGAGCCAGTGCTACAGCCAAGGGATGCCAAAATAATTTGATTTTTTTAATATTAAAGGATGTGATAGAATTCTACTTTTCAATATGCTATAATATAAACATAGTACATATATAAAAAGATCTCTGTGAGTGAGATCCCAGTGGAAAGAACAGGTCTTCAAAGAGGGAGGTGCCTTTCTCTGAAGGGAGGAGAGAACCTCCACTTTGACTATGACCGTGTCTAAACAAGATAAGAGTCGGAGAACTCAAGGGGCTTCCATAGCCTTGGAAACTCATGACTGGTGCATAGGGAGATTACTGATGCCATAAACAGGAGTGTCAATTGGTAAAGTCAACAACAGGAGTCACTGTGCACTTACTCCTCATGTAGGATCTCTGTCCTTAACGTGCTGTACACTGAGGCTTAATGCTATAACGAGTACTCAAACAGTATATTTCACTTTGTGTTTCTATGGGGGTGCAAACGACTGAAATCTTTACTTAATGTACACTAAACTGATCTTCTGTAAAAAAAAAAAAAAAAAAGAAAGAAAGAAATTATCAATTCCCAACTTGACTCTCACTGGGATTAAACATGACAATAGGTCTGATCTGATTTCATCATCATTTAAAAAAAATCATCTATTATTTTTCACTCTATGTTTCTGTGTGGGAACAAACTGTTGAAATCCTTACTTAAGGTATACTAAGCTGATCTTCTGTATATTAAGATAATCAAAAATGAATCTTGATGTGAATGGAAGGGGAGAGGGAGTGGGAAAGGGGAGGGTTGTGGGTGGGAGGGACGGTATGGGGGGGAAGCCATTGTAACACATGAGTCGTACTTTGGAAATTTATATTCATTAAATAAAAGATTAAAAAAAAAAAAAAACAGGCATCCCAAATGACATTGTTACGTCAAATGTCTGGCCTTACCTTATTTAATTTTGAAGACCTCTTTAGAGCTTTTATTTATTTATTTATTTTCTCTTTTTAAAATTGTATTTAATGTATACAAATTTCATGTTTTTCATGTATATACATTTAGGAACATAGTGATACTTCCCACCCTACCCTCCCTCCATCTGTATTCCCACCCTTCCTCCTCCTTCCTCTCCTATTCCCTCTCTTAATTTTTTTACAATGATGTATTTTTGCTTACTTTATACTCAAAAGATTAAGCTTATACTAAGTAAAGAGTTCATCAAGTAGTAAGAAAAAAATTTCTATTCTTCCACAGTAGAGACAAGGGCTATAAACAACCCTCGAAGCTCTAAATGTCAATTTCATTCCTATACATTGCATTTTTGGTACTCTATTGTTTAAAACAGATCAGGAAAAACATATGGTATTTGTCTCTTTGGGACTGATCTATTTTCTATTATTATTATTAAAAGTAATTTAGTGAATGCTTGTTTCGTATCATTACTTGGTGACATAAATTCTGAATTCTTTCACGTCACTGGGTATATTTATTTCTTTTTGATGGATTAGCAATTTACTTGCTAGTTGTCTTATTTTGAGGATGTTACTTTCTCTTACAACATTAAAACTATTTCCTCTCATTCCACCTTTAGTTTTAGATGCAGGTCTCATGATATCCAATATTTTTCACTTGGCAAACTATTTGTCTGCCTGTAACTTTATATGATCTATATTTCTACTTAAAAATGCACACAAATTTGGGAATTTTGGTTAACACTTAAGCCACCGTTTTGCACGTACACATACGATATCAAAATGCTGACTGATTCCCGGATACTCTGCAAATAATCCATCTTCCTACTACTGTATTCTAGTAGGCAGGATTGATGGCTGAAGTTCTTGGATCCTTACCATACCTGTGGGAAACCTATATAGAATTATTGGCTCTTAGCTTTAGCCTTATCCAATACTGGCTTTTGTGGGCATTTGGAGAGTGAACCAGTAGGTGAAAGATCTCTCGATTTCTCTCTCTCTTTCTCTCTCATTCTCGCTCTTGCTCTGGCACTTATTTATTTATTTACTTACTTACCTATTTTGAAAGAAAGAGTTACAGAGAGAAAGGGTGAGGCAAAGAAAGTGAGAGAGAAAGGGAGAGAAAGAGAGAGAGAGAGAGACCTTCCATCTACTGATCCTTCCATAAATGGTCTCAACAGCTAGCACTGGGTCAGGCCAAAACTAGGAGACAGGAGTTTCATCTGGGTCTCCCACATGTATGGTAGGGGCTCAAACACTTGGGTCATCATCCACTGTTTTTCCCAAGCCATTAGCATGGAACTGGATCAGAAGTGGAGCAGCTGGACCATAAACTGGTGCCCATATGGCATGCCAACATCACAGGTAGTAGGTTTATCTGTTACACCACAATGCTGGCCCCTGCTTTGCTTTTCAAGTGGATAAACGTAAATAATTAAAATTTGTTTTAAATTCATCTAATTTTAATACAACTACCTACATATATATCTTATCAGTTGTATTTGAAATTTATTGATTTCTCTCAAATAACATCGGTGACTTTCTGCAGATTAGTACAATTTTCTTATACTTATTTACTTATTATCACTTCTACAATTGTTTTTCTCCTGTAAACCCATGTATTCTTATATCATCTTTATTTTCATTCCTGTTTTTCCTTACACTAAATTAAAGGCATAGCATCAAGATGAATTTCAGCATGCTAATACTAATTTTGCAAGTGACAACAAGTACCATCTCTAAGGGCCCTCCCTAAGGGAGAAAATATGACAATCTGAAAGATTTGCCATCCGCACTGGTGAGTCCTGACATTGTTGCTTTTGTTGATTCTCAGCAGTGGGTGACCATCCCATATTGTTGGATGTTGTGCTTCAGTGAGCACTTACAAGTGAGAAGAATGGCTGATGCTCTTAGGTGATCCCCCAAAAATAGACTCAGCATCTCTTCTACCTTTTTGCTTACATACATACACTGAATTTATTAGCATCTGATACATGTATCAATAGAATTGAATGACCACTCTGCTTTCAGAATATGGACAAGCTCAATGACTTATTACTGGATGGTTGACAGATGGATTGATGGTTTTATAAGTGTGATATTTTTAAAAAGACCTATTGCATATGAAGTATACATATAAATCACAACATAACTGAAATGTTAACATGGGAAATGTACTATTTCTTTGAACAATTTCCAATCTAATAATATAGGTATCTTTGATGACAATGACATATATTTACTGCTGGAGGAACTTATACAGAGATGTACAATAAATCAAAGAGTCTAAACCATGAATATAATTTAATACCTGCTGCTGCCTGGTTGTCTTCTACAATGTTTATAAATAGGTATTTTTGATTTAGAAAACACATAAAATGTATGTGACCTCTATGTTTGTATTTTTCCAGACCCTTTTTATTACAAGAAATAAGGATGTGAAAAGTCGTTAGGCGTTATGTTAAAATTCATTAAAGCAGAGAATATATAACCATAAGTTAATTTTACAAAAGAGTGTCAATTGCATTTAAAGGTTTAAATGTCCATATATTCTTCCATAGTCACAACAGTTAATGATATTAATTTAAGAATTCCTGAGGCATGTGTTTTCAAAACTTTTGAAAGAGTTACAGAGACAGAGAGGGAGAGAGACATTGATCTTCCTTCTGCAGGTTCACTCCCTAAATGGCCACAGCAGGTGGGGCTGGAGCATGCTGAAGAACATGAGCCAGGAGCTACATTCAGGTCTCCCACATGGGTGGCAGGCATCCAAATGCCTGGGTGACTTCTGTGATTTTTCCCAGGCCAGTAGCAGGGAGGTGGATCCAAGAGGTGCAGCCAGGACACAAACCAACACCCATCTGGAATGCCTTCATCACAGGCAGTGGCTTTACACAATATGCCACAATGCTGGCCCGCTAATTTTGTTTTTTGAAATTATTCTTTGCCTTTTAATAAAATAAAATAACATAAAATACAAACCTCTATTTCAGTAGAAAAGTTCTGTGGTTACTAATTTCTCTTATTAATCATAAGACAGTTTACTATATAAAGATACATGATATTGGTAATTCTAATCTGTGTCTTGATGTTTTAACATTATTATGTTAAAACAGAGCGTTGAGGGGGCGGAGCCAAGATGGCGGAATAGTGAGGGCGCACACCGATAGTCCGGGAAAATTTAGTTTAATAAAAGGGGAGTTACGGTAGCCGCAGAAAATAGAACCAAAAAATTGCAGGGGAAACCCTTCTGGATGGAGCAGGCATGAATTGGAGGACCTACTGGGAGAACAAGGTCGCCCACCGCGCGGAAGCCAAGTTGCGGGACCCAGCCGCAGAAGCCCCAGGGTCTACGCGACAGTGCTCCAAGGGGAGTGCATGCCACACAGACAACAGCGGGGAGACTTGGGACGCTCAGGGCTCCGAGTCCACACATCGGCGCTGGAAGGGGAGGTGAGCTCAATAACCCGAGACATTGGTGGGGAAATGGGGGTCAGAATCTAGAGGGGGGCCGGAAAGTGCAGCAAACTCACTACCGGAAAGAAGGAAAAAAAAAAGCTTCGGGGTTTCTCTTCCCCCTAACCTTGCAAAGGTTACAAGGCTGCAAGGCTTGAAGAATTAGCAAGAGACAAAGAGCAGGCCTCCTCTCTGGATTTACATATCAATGGGGGAGAGTTAAGGAACTGAGTCACTACAATTCAGTAGCCTAGGCAACCCAGTGGGAGTCCAGAGGAGCCAAAGACTGGAAGCTAAATACCATCAATGCTGCACAGCCCTGCCCTGCGGTGTTACTTACCCCCTGAATAAATAAAATAAATAAATAAATAAAAAGAGAGAGATTTACCACGCATAACCTGAGGGTGTCACCTTTGCACACCCTTAACCAGGAAGAACCAGGCAGAGCTCTCAGGCCGCACCCATCTCAAGCCTCCAAGGCTCCTCCAACAGCAGGCAGTCCACTTAACACGGACACAGTATAAAAAAAAAAAGAAAGAAAAAAAAACGCACAGTGACGCAAGAAGAATTAACTATGCCGAGTAACAAACACAGAAATAGAGGGAGCAAGATCAACGATGACACTATGATGCCTCCAAATAAGCAAAACACCCCAAGCCAAGAGTATGAAGATGATGAGATAGAAGAAATGCAAGATACGGATTTCAAAAAATTTATGATAAGAACATTTAGAAGTTTTCAAAAGCAAATCCTTGAACTACAGAAATCCTTAATGGACAAGATTGAAAATCTCTCTCGTGAAAATGAAATTTTAAGGAAGAGTCAAAATGAAACTCAGAAACTAGTAGAACAGGAAAGTGTAATAGTCAAGAGAAATCAAAATGAAATGAAGAGCTCAATAGATCAAATGACAAACACATTAGAGAGCCTTAAAAACAGAATGGGTGAAGCAGAAGAGAGAATATCGGACTTAGAAGATAGAGCACAGGAAAACATACAGTCAAACCAAAGAAAAGAAGAGGAAATTAGAAATCTAAAAAATATTGTTGGGAATCTACAGGATACTATTAAAAAAACCAACATTCGAGTTCTAGGAGTTCCTGAAGGCATGGAGAGAGAGAAAGGATTGGAAGGCCTTTTTAGTGAGATACTAGCAGAGAACTTTCCAGGTTTGGAGAAGGACAGAGATATCCTAGTACAGGAAGCTCATAGAACCCCCAATAAACATGACCAAAAGAGATCCTCACCACGACACGTGGTAATTAAACTTACCACAGTGAAATATAAAGAAAAGATCCTAAAATGTGCAAGAGAGAAACGTCAGATTACTCTCAGAGGATCTCCAATCAGACTCACAGCTGACTTCTCATCAGAAACCCTACAAGCCAGGAGGGAATGGCGAGATATAGCCCAGGTGCTAAGAGAGAAAAATTGCCAGCCCAGAATATTATATCCTGCCAAGCTCTCATTTGTGAATGAAGGTGAAATAAAGACCTTTCATAGCAAACAGAAATTGAAGGACTTTGTGGCCACTCGTCCGGCCCTGCAAAAGATACTTAAAGATGTGCTACACTCAGAAACACAGAAACACGGCCATCAATATGAAAGAAGGGAAAGGAAGAACACCTACCAGTAAAAGAGCATGGGAAGCTCAAAGCATATACTAGAAAATATTTCCGGGAAAATGGCAGGGCAAAGTCACTACGTATCAATAGTCACATTGAACATTAATGGTCTGAATTCTACAGTTAAAAGACACCGTTTGGCTGACTGGCTCACAGAACACAACCCAACTATTTGTTGCCTACAAGAAACACATCTCTCTAACAAAGAGGCATGCAGACTGAAAGTGAAAGGTTGGAAAAAGATATTCCATGCCAACAGAAACCAAAAAAAAGCAGGTGTAGCCATATTAATATCAGACAAAATAAACTTTAATACAAAAACTGTTAAGAGAGACAAAGAGGGACACTATATAATGATTAAGGGTTCAATTCAACAGGAAGATGTAACTATTATAAATGTATATGCACCTAATTACAGGGCACCGGTCTATTTAAAAGATATGTTAAGGGACTTAAAGGGAGATTTAGATTCCAATACAATAGTACTGGGGGACTTCAATACTCCACTCTCAGAAATAGACAGATCATCCGGACAGAAGATCAACAAGGAAACAGCAGATTTAATTGACACTATAGCCCAAATGGATCTAACAGATATCTACAGAACTTTCAACCCTACATCTACAGACTTCACATTCTTCTCAGCAGCGCATGGAACCTTCTCTAGGATTGATCACATACTAGGCCATAAAGCAAGTCTCAGCAAATTTAAAAGAATTAGAATCATACCATGCAGCTTCTCAGACCACAGCGGGATGAAGCTGGAAATTAGCAACTCAGGAAACCCCAGAAAGTATGCAAACACATGGAGACTGAACAACATGCTCCTGAATGAACACTGGGTCATTCAAGAAATCAAAAGAGAAATCAAAAACTTTCTGGAAGTAAATGAAGACAACAACACAACATATCAAAACTTATGGGATACAGCAAAAGCAGTATTGAGAGGCAAATTTATAGCAATAGGTGCCTATATCAAGAAATTGGAAAGGTACCAAATAAATGAGCTTTCAGCGCACCTCAAGGACCTAGAAAAACTGCAGCAAACCAAACCCAAATCTAGTAGGAGAAGAGAAATAATTAAAACCAGAGAAGAAATTAACAGGATTGAATCCAAAAAAACATTACAAAAAATCAGTCAAGCGAGAAGCTGGTTTTTTGAAAAAATAAACAAAATTGACACCCCATTGGCCCAACTAATTAAAAAAAGAAGAGAAAAGACCCAAATCAATAAAATCAGAGATGAAAAAGGAAACGTAACAACAGACACCACAGAAATAAAAAGAATCATCAGAAATTACTACAAGGACCTGTACGCCAGCAAACAGGAAAACCTATCAGAAATGGATAGATTCCTGGACACATGCAACCTACCTAAATTGAACCAGGAAGACATCGAAAACCTAAACAGACCCATAACTGAGACAGAAATTGAAACAGTAATAAAGGCCCTCCCAACAAAGAAAAGCCCAGGACCAGATGGATTCACTGCTGAATTCTACCAGACATTTAAAGAAGAACTAATCCCATTTCTTCTCAAACTATTCAGAACAATCGAAGAAGAGGGAATCCTCCCAAATTCTTTCTATGAAGCCAGCATCACCTTAATCCCTAAGCCAGAGAAAGATGCAGCACTGAAAGAAAATTACAGACCAATATCCCTGATGAACATAGATGCAAAAATCCTCAATAAAATTCTGGCCAATAGAATACAACAACACATCAGGAAAATCATCCACCCAGACCAAGTGGGATTCATCCCTGGTATGCAGGGATGGTTCAACATTCGCAAATCAATCAATGTGATTCACCACATTAACAGACTGCAGAAGAAAAACCATATGGTTATCTCAATTGATGCAGAGAAAGCATTTGATAAAATTCAACACCCTTTCATGATGAAAACTCTAAGCAAATTGGGTATAGAAGGAACATTCCTCAATATAATCAAAGCAATTTATAAAAAACCCACAGCCAGCATCCTATTGAATGGGGAAAAGTTGGAAGCATTTCCACTGAAATCTGGCACCAGGCAGGGATGCCCACTCTCACCACTGCTATTTAACATAGTTCTGGAAGTTTTAGCCAGAGCCATCAGACAAGAAAAAGAAATCAAAGGAATACAAATCAAGAAGGAAGAAGTCAAACTATCCCTCTTTGCAGACGATATGATTCTGTACTTAGAGGATCCAAAGAACTCTACTAAGAGACTATTGGAACTCATAGAGGAGTTTGGCAAAGTGGCAGGATATAAAATCAATGCACAAAAATCAACAGCCTTTGTATACACAAGCAATGCCATGACTGAGAAAGAACTGCTAAGATCAATCCCATTCACAATAGCTACAAAAACAATCAAATACCTTGGAATAAACTTAACCAAGGACGTTAAAGATCTCTACGATGAAAATTACAAAACCTTAAAGAAAGAAATAGAAGAGGATACCAAAAAATGGAAAAATCTTCCATGCTCATGGATTGGAAGAATCAACATCATCAAAATGTCCATTCTCCCAAAAGCAATTTATAGATTCAAAGCAATTCCAATCAAGATACCAAAGACATTCTTCGCAGATCTAGAAAAAATGATGCTGAAATTCATATGGAGGCACAAGAGACCTCGAATAGCTAAAGCAATCTTGTACAACAAAAACAAAGCCGGAGGCATCACAATACCAGACTTCAGGACATACTACAGGGCAGTTGTAATCAAAACAGCATGGTACTGGTACAGAAACAGATGGGTAGACCAATGGAACAGAATTGAAACACCAGAAATCAACCCAAACATCTACAGCCAACTTATATTTGATCAAGGATCTAAAACTAATTCCTGGAGCAAGGACAGTCTATTCAATAAATGGTGCTGGGAAAACTGGATTTCCACGTGCAGAAGCATGAAGCAAGACCCCTACCTTACACCTTACACAAAAATCCACTCAACGTGGATTAAAGACCTAAATCTACGTCCTGACACCATTAAGTTATTAGAGAACATTGGAGAAACCCTTCAAGATATTGGCACAGGCAAAGAATTTCTGGAAAAGACCCGGGAGGCACAGGCAGTCAAAGCCAAAATCAACTATTGGGATTGCATCAAATTGAGAAGTTTCTGTACTGCAAAAGAAACAGTCAGGAGAGTGAAGAGACAACCGACAGAATGGGAAAAAATATTTGCAAACTATGCAACAGATAAAGGGTTAATAACCAGAATCTACAAAGAGATCAAGAAACTCCACAAAAACAAAACCAACAACCCACTTAAGAGATGGGCCAAGGACTTCAATAGACATTTTTCAAAAGAGGAAATCCAAATGGCCAACAGGCACATGAAAAAATGTTCAAGGTCACTAGCAATCAGGGAAATGCAAATCAAAACCACAATGAGGTTTCACCTCACCCCGGTTAGAATGGCTCACATACAGAAATCTACCAACAACAGATGCTGGCGAGGATGTGGGGAAAAAGGGACACTAACCCACTGTTGGTGGGAATGCAAACTGGTCAAGCCACTATGGAAATCAGTCTGGAGATTCCTCAGAAACCTGAATATAACCCTACCGTTCGACCCAGCCATCCCACTCCTTGGAATTTACCCAAAGGAGTTTAAATTGATAAAGAAAAAAGCGGTCTGCACCCTAATGTTTATTGCAGCACAATTCACAATAGCCAAGACCTGGAACCAACCTAAATGCCCATCAATGGTAGACTGGATAAAGAAATTATGGGATATGTATTCTTTAGAATACTATACCGCAGTAAGAAACAACGAAATCCAGTCATTTGCAACAAAATGGAGGAATCTGGAACACATCATGCTGAGTGAAGTAAGCCAGCCCCAAAGGGACAAATATCATATGTTCTCCCTGATCGGTGACAACTGACTGAACACCAAAAAGGAAACCTCCTGAAGTGAAATGGACACTATGGGAAATGGTGACTTGATCAGCATAGCCCTGACTGCTAATGGACAACTTAATATATTATCCCTCATAGTATTTTTTTTTGTCTGTTCTACTTAATATGACTGGGTTAATTCTGTAATTATCACACAGTTATTCTTAAGTGTTGAAAATTAACTTAAATGTGATCCCTGTTAAACATAAAAGTGGGAATAAGAGAGGGAAGAGATGTATAATTTGGGGCATGCTCGGGCTGACTTGCCCCAATTGGTAGAGTTGGAAACATACCAGGGGATTCCAATTCAATCCCATCAAGGTGGCATGTGCCAATGCCATCTCACTATTCCAAGTGATCAATTTCAGTTCACAATTGATCATAATGAAAGGACTAAGAGTCAAAGGGAGCACATAAACAAGTCTAGTATCTGCTAACACTAACCGATAGTATAAATAAAGGGGAGAGTGATCCAACATGGGAAGTGAGATACTCAGCAGACTCATAGAATGGCAGATGTCCTAAATAGCACTCTGGCCTCAGAATCAGCCCTAAAGGCACTCGGATCTGGCTGAAAAGCCCATGAGAGTATTTCAGGCATGGAAAGCCAAGGCACTCTGGCAAAAAGATCTCTGTGAGTGAGATCCCAGTGGAAAGAACAGGTCTTCAAAGAGGGAGGTGCCTTTCTCTGAAGGGAGGAGAGAACCTCCACTTTGACTATGACCTTGTCTAAACAAGATAAGAGTCGGAGAACTCAAGGGGCTTCCATAGCCTTGGAAACTCATGACTGGTGCATAGGGAGATTATTGATGCCATAAACAGGAGTGTCAATTTGTAAAGTCAACAACAGGAGTCACTGTGCACTTACTCCTCATGTAGGATCTCTGTCCTTAATGTGCTGTACACTGAGGCTTAATGCTATAACGAGTACTCAAACAGTATATTTCACTTTGTGTTTCTATGGGGGTGCAAACGATTGAAATCTTTACTTAATGTACACTAAACTGATCTTCTGTAAAAAAAAAAAAAAAAAAAAAAAAGAAAGAAATTATCAATTCCCAACTTGACTCTCACTGGGATTAAACATGACAATAGGTCTGATCTGATTTCATCATGATTTAAAAAAAAATCATCTATTATTTTTCACTTTATGTTTCTGTGTGGGAACAAACTGTTGAAATCCTTACTTAAGGTATACTAAGCTGATCTTCTGTATATTAAGATAATCGAAAATGAATCTTGATGTGAATGGAAGGGGAGAGGGAGTGGGAAAGGGGAGGGTTGTGGGTGGGAGGGACGGTATGGGGGGGAAAGCCATTGTAACCCATGAGTCGTACTTTGGAAATTTATATTCATTAAATAAAAGATAAAAAAAAAAAAAAAAAAGGAAAGCACAAACAGCAAGAAGTATGAGTTTAACTCATAATGGCTTAGTACAAGAAAGTTTCTTTGAAAACTACTATTTATACTTGGATATACATTTGCCAAAGGTTCTGAAATAATTCAGTGCTTACAGGGAAAATAAATGAATCTTTAAAATTTCTAGAATAAAAAAAAAAAAAAAAACAAAAAAAAAACAGAGCGTTAATGAGAAACTAAACTTAACCTGAAATGTTTGCTTCTTATTGAATTACTATCTTCTGTATATTAACAAACATAATACTTTCAATATGGTTGCAGATAATCAACCTATCTGTCATCTATTTCATTAATAATCATTCCATTTTGAGGCCTGTATTTGTAAATCTTTTAGAACACATGAAGGCATTATGAATACACAGGATATTGGTGACAGGCTACTGCTTTAACAATGAGGAAGTTCTGCTTTTTAGAGTTAGATCAGCTGATATTTTATGACAACAAAACTTGTTTCTTTTTTCCTTTCTCTCTCTTCCTCCTTCCTTCCTTCCTTCCTTCCTTCCTTCCTTCCTTCCTTCCTTCCTTCCCTCTCTCTCTCTCTTTCTTTCTTTTTTTCTTTCTTTCTTGAATTTGAATTTCCCTGACAACTAATTACCCTGACCATTTTTCCTTTTGTCTTTTGGCCATTTGCATTTTTCCCTTTGAAAAAATGCATATTCGTACCCTTTGCACATTTTTAACAGGATTGTTTCTTGGTGGTGGTGGTGAGTTTCTTGAACTCCTTATATATTCTGAATATTAGTCTTTACAGTTGCATAATTAGAAAATATTTTACCTTACTTTGTTGATTGCCTCTTCCCTTTGTTAATTTTTTCTTTTGTAGTTCAGAGGCTTCTCAGGTTGATGTATTCTCATTTGTCTATTTTTTCCTTTATTGCCTGTGCTTTTGGGGTCTTTTTCAAGAAGTGTTTGCATATGCCAATACCTTACAGTTGTTTTCAACTAGTTTGATAATTTCAGCTCCTAAGTTTGAGTACTTTACCCTTTTGAGTTGATTTTTGAATAAGATTTAAGGTAGAGATCTTGTTTCAAACTTCTGTGTGTGGAAATCATATTTTCTCAACAACATTTATTGAAGATACTGTCTTTTCTCAAGGGGACGTTTTTAGTATATTTGTGAAAGAATAATGATTCTAGTTGCATGCATTTATTTCTCGTGTTTCTATGCTATAACATTGATCTGCATGCATATTTTTATGCCAGTAATTTGCTTTTTTGGTTACAAAAGACCTGTAGTATATCCTGAAATCTGATATTATGGGGTTTCCAATTATACTTTTATGGATTAAGATTGCTTTGGTTATTTGAGGCTTTTGTGTTTTCATATGTATTTTAGGATAGTTTTATGATTCTGAGTAAGAAAAATAAATGCATGTTGAAAAATGATATAGATTCATGAGTTCAGAGAACCTTAAGCCCCATCCAATAATTTTTATAAGACCAAGAAGTAAACACATGTTCTCTAACTTAAAATCAAGGCATTATAAAAATATAGAGAAGTATACATGAATCTAAAACCTGAAGATTAGTGCATTGGCATATTGGTTAAGCAACTACTTAGAATGCCTGCATTTTATATCAGAGTGTCTGGATTCCAGTTATCTTTCTTCTCCCAAATCTGGCTTCTTATCACTGTGTCTGTTGGGAAGCAGCAAATGATTGCTCAATACTTTGGCCCCGCTAATGAGGAACTCTGATAGAGTTCAGGGTTCTTGGCTGCAGCCTGGCTCAGTCTTCACTGTATGAAAACTTGAGGAGTGAGTCAGCAGATGGAAGATCCTTTTCTGTTTTTTCCTATCTCCCTTTCTCTCTGTGTCTCTATGTATTTCAAATACGTACAAATATGTGAATGAAAATAAATCTAAAAATCAAAAACTAATACAACATAATTGCATATGGTATATCAGGTAAAAATGCTTTTCCTGGTACATTCCACAGATAGGCAGCAATAGCATTATCTTCAGTTTTTTAAAAAATGTAAATTCTGTGGCTTTCTGATCAGAATCTCTAGGGTTCTGCCAAGGAATCTGTTATTGCATAAGCTTTCAAAGTGACTATGTGTAACCTTATGCAAAAGTATTGCTTTAAAGCAAAGTTACATTTTCTTAAAATACATAGAATTTTATATACTCTTTAAGGTTAAAAAAATTCAAGTTTTCTACAAAAGAATACTTTGTTTTGTTCTAGTACTATTGGTTGAACTCTGTAATTAACACACAATTATTCTTAGGTGTTTAAATTTTAACTGAAAAATTACCCCTGTTAAATACAAGAGTAGGAATAAGAGAGGGAGGAGATGTACAATTTGGGACATGCTCAATCGGACTTGCCCCAAATGGTGGAGTTAGAATCATGCCAGGGGATCCTAATACAATCCCATCAGGTGGCATGTACCAATGGCATCTCACTAGTCCAAGTGATCAATTTCAGTTCACAATTGTTCACACTGATAGGTCTAAGAGTCAAAGGGATCACACAAACAAGTCTAGTGTCTGCTAATACTAGCTGATAGAATCAAAAAGGGAGAGAACGATCCATCATGGGAAGCAGCATACACAGTAAACACATAGAATGGCAGATGTGCTAAATAGAGCAATGTGATATGTTATCCCTCTTAGTATTTTTTTTTGTTTGTTCTACTTAATACTTTTGGTTGAATACTGTAATCAATACACAATTTTTCTTAAGTGCTGAAACTTAACTGAAAAGTGATCTCTGTTAAATATAAGAGTGGGAATAAGAGAGGGAAGAGATGTGCAATTCGGGACATGCTCAAGCTGACTTACCTCAAACGGTAGAGTTAGAAACATACCAGGGGATTCTAATTCAATCCCATCGAAGTGGCATGTACCAATGCCATCTCACTAGTCCCAGTGATCAATTTCTGTTCACAATTGATCATAATGATAGGACTAAGAACCAAAGGGATCACATAAACAAGAATAGTGTCTGCAAATACTAGCTGATAGAATCAAAAAGGGAGAGAATGATCCAACATGGGAAGTGAGATACACAGCAGACCCATAGAATGGCAGATATCCTAAACAGCACTCTGGCCTCAGAATCAGCCCTTAAGGCATGCGGATCCGGCTGAAAAGCCCATGAGAGTATTTCAGGCTTGGAAAGCCAAGACACTCTGGGGGGACAAAAAAAAAAAAAAAAACCTAAATGAAAGATCTCTGCGAGTGAGATCCCAGTGGAAAGAACGGGTCATCAAAGAAGGAGGTACCTTTCTCTGAAGGGAGGAGAGAACTTCCACTTTGACCATGGCCTTGTCTAAATATGATCAGAGTCAGTGAACTCAGGGGGCTTTCATAGCCTTGGCAGCTCATGACAAGAGCCTAGGGTGATTACTGATGCCATAAACAAGAGTGTCAATTTGTTAAGTCAACAACAGGAGTCACTGTGCACTTACTCCTCATGTAGGATCTTTATCCTTAGTGTGCTGTACATTGAGATTTAATGCTATAACTAGTACTCAAACAGTATTTTTCACTTTATGTTTCTGTGTGGGAGCAAACTGTTGAAATCTTCACTTAATGTATGCTAAACTGATCTTCTGTATATAAAGAGAAACGAAAATGAATCTTGATGTGAATGGAAGGGGAAAGAGAGTGGGAAAGGGGAGGGTTGCGGGTGGGAGGGACGTTATGGGGGGAAGCCATTGTAATCCATAAGCTGTACTTTGGAAATTTATATTCATTATATAAAAGTTTAAAAAAAATAGCACTCTGGCCTCAGAATCAGCCCTTAAGGCATGCGGATATGGCTGAAGAGCCCATGAGAGTATTTTAAGCATGGAAAGCCAAGACACCCTGGGGGGAAAAAAAAAGTAAGACTTAATTGGAAGATCTCTGCGAGTGAGATCCCAGTGGAAAGAATGAGGCCATCAAAGAAGGAGGTACCTTTCTCTGAAGGGAGGAGAGCACTTCCACTTTGACTGTGACCCTGTCGGAATAAGATTGAAGTCGGCAAACTCAAAAGGCTTCCATAGCCTTGGCAACTCATGACTAGAACCTAGGGAGATTACTGACGCCATAAACAAGAGTGTCAAATTGTTATGTCAACAACAGGAGTCACTGTGCACTTACTTCTCATGTGGGATCTGTCCTTAATGTGTTGTCCAATGTGAAGTATTGCTATAACTAGTACTAAAACAGTGTTTTACACTTTGTGTTTCTGTGTGGGTGCAAACTGATGAAATCTTTACTTAATATATACTGAATTGATCTTTGGTATATAAAGATAATTGAAAATGAATCTTGATGTGAATGGAATGGGAGAGGGAGCAGGAGATGGGAGGGGTGTGAGTGGGAGGGAAATTATGGGGGGGAGCCATTGTAATCCATTTACTGTAGTTTGAAAATTTATATTTACTAAATAAAAAATTTAAAAAAAGAATACTTGATGGGAGGTAGAAGCAATGATTTCTATTAAAATATGAAACATTTAGATATCTATAAATAAGCACATGCAGAAACAAATAAATACACATGCACAAATAATGCCAGTAAACTTGGACATAAAGGTTTCAAAGTAGAATATTCATTACTATTAGCTATTGAGAAAACTCCATCTTCCCTCCAAACTATAACAATTACTCCATATTTATTTCAAATTGTTATCCACTAAATAGGATTCTTTTGAAGATTTATTTTATTTATTTGGAAGACAGAGCTGCAGCAAGTGAGAGTGAAATCATCAATATGCTGGTTCACTCCTCAAATGGCCTCTATGGCCAGAGCTGAACCGATCTGAAGTTAGGAGCCAGGAGCTTCCAAGTTTCCCACTTAGGTGCAGGGGCCCAAGTACTTGAGCCATCTTCTGCTGTTTTCATAAGTGCATTAGCAGGGAGCTGTGTTGGAAGTGGAGCAGCTGGGACTCGAACCAGCGCCCATATGTGATGCCAGTACTGCAGACCAGGGCTTTATCCAGCAGCACCAAAACGCCTGCCCCTAAATAGAATTTTCATTCAATCATGGTCCACATGTAAATAGAATTCCAAAAACTGAAAAGCATAGTATGAATGTCATCTAGTTGCCTTTAAGTTTTCATTTTATATAAATATTGTTCTATAAAAATCTAGAAAAAGGAATATTTTATGAAGATCAAATCTTTCTAAATTAATCAGAGATTTAAAATAACGTTTAACTGAATTTGCATATAGCAAATATATGAAATTTGTATATATTAAATAAATTTTTAAAAAAGAATTTTAATATACTGGAAACTTTCACTTTCTTTGTTCTTACCATTATGTTTATGAAAATGTCTGGGTTTTTCCGGCAAGATGGCGGAATAGGAAGGGAGCACACTGATAGTCTGGGGAGAGATAGTTTAATAAAAGTGGAGATACTGCAGGTTCAAGGAAGAGTAGGGGAGGAAACAGCAGAAGAAACTCTTCCGGAACGCGTGACTCACAGCGGACCTGTGTGGAGAGCGTGGGAGCCCACAGTTCGGGACATCAGCGGCAGACTCAACACACCAGCGCTGGAACGCGAGGTGAGCCGAACCTCAATAGCCCGAGACACCGGCAGGCAAGCGGAGAGAGGAGACTAGAGGGAACGACCCCCGGGGGGGGAAGTTCACAAGGCTAACTGGAAGAGAGAGAGAGAGAGAAATAAGGGTGACTAGTACGGACACGGGTTTCTCTCTCTCCGCTCACCTCTCAAGGGTGAGCAAGACAAAGAGCAGGCGCCATCTTGGACATACGTCATAAGCAGAGCGACCTCAGGTCTGCACCGGCCCTGAGCCTAGCAGAAAAACCTGACTCTGGGCGGGGCGAATTAACAGGAGATTAGGAGCTAGTAAATTTGTGGTGCTACTGAACTGAGACTGTGAAAAAAGAGACGGTGGAGGAGAGAACTCACGGAATTCACGTGAGCACTCTCCAGAGACGCTACAATTCCGTAACTTTGGCAACCCAGTGGGAGGCTGAAGGAGAATTTGAGCCCACTCTGAGGGCCAAACAGATTCCCTGTGGGGATCTTGGGAAAGAGCTTCCGATCTCTGGCTCCTGTGGGTATATCATTTGCCTGCTAACTACCTCCAACTTCGTTCAGCTGTGCGGAATTACTTCCCTTTTGAATCAAAAAAAAAAAGAGAGAGAGAGAGAGATTTACCATGCCTAACCTGGGAGTGTCACCTTTGGCACACCAAACAGAGCTCTCAGGCCACACCCATCTCAAGCCCTAAGGCTCCATCAAAAACAGATAGTCCACTTAATCTAGAGTCATAGTATAACAAGAAAAAGCACCACAGTGAAGAAACCAAATATCTCCAATATGCCAAATAACAAACGCAAAAACCGAGGTAATAAAAACAAGGAAGTCACCATGACGCCCTCAAATGAAAAAGACACCCCAATTCAAGATTATGAAGATGATGACATAGAAGAAATGCAAGAAGCAGATCTCAAAAAATTGATAAGAACATTAAGAAGTTCTCAAAAACAAATTCTGGAACTACACAAATCCTTAATGGACAAGATAGAAAATCTCTCTCGTGAAAATGAAATATTAAGGAGGAATCAAAATGAAACGAAACAACTAGTACAACAGGAAACTGTGATAGTGACTGAAGTGAAGAATTCAATAGATCAAATGAAAAACACAATAGAGAGCCTTACAAACAGAATGGGTGAAGCAGAAGAGAGAATATCGGACTTAGAAGACAGAGAACAGGAAAGGATACAGTCAGACCAAAGAAAAGAAGAGGAAATTAGAAATCTGAAACATATTGTCGGGAATCTTCAGGATACTATTAAAAAACCCAACATTCGGGTTCTAGGAGTTCCTGAAGGCATGGAGAGAGAGAAAGGATTAGAAGGCCTTTTTAGTGAGATATTAGCAGAAAATTTCCCAGGTTTGGAGAAGGACAGAGAAATCCTAGTACAGGAAGCCCACAGAACCCCTAATAAACATGACCAAAAGAGATCCTCACCACGACACGTTGTAATTAAACTCTCCACAGTGAAACATAAAGAAAAGATCCTAAAATGTGCAAGAGAGAAACGTCAGATTACTCTCAGAGGATCTCCAATCAGACTCACAGCTGACTTCTCATCAGAAACTCTAAAAGCTAGGAGGGAATGGCGAGATATAGCCCAGGTACTAAGAGAGAACAACTGCCAGCCCAGAATATTATATCCTGCAAAGCTATCATTTGTGAATGAAGGTGAAATAAAGACTTTTCATTGCAAACAGAAATTGAAAGAATTTGTTGCCACTCGTCCAGCCCTGCAAAAGATGCTTAAAGATGTGTTACACACAGAAACACAGAAACACGGTCATCAATATGAAAGAAGGTAAAGGAAGGAAACCAAGGAAGGAAACCTCACAGCAAAAGATCACAGGGAATTCAAAGCATATATTAGAACTTATCTTTGGCAAATGGCAGGGCAAAGTTACCACTTATCATTAGTCACTTTGAACGTGAATGGCCTGAACTGTCCAGTTAAAAGACACCGATTGGCTGATTGGGTTAAGGAACAAAACCCATCTATTTGCTGCTTACAAGAAACACATCTTTCCAACAAAGATCCATACAGACTGAAAGTGAAAGGCTGGAAAAAGATATACCATGCCAACAGAAATGAAAAAAGAGCGGGCGTAGCCATCTTAATATCGGACAACATAAACTTTACCACAAAAACTGTTAAGAGAGACAAAGAGGGACACTATATCATGATTAAGGGATCAATTCAACGGGAAGATATAACAATTATCAATGTATATGCACCTAACTACAGGGCACCAGTTTATCTAAAAGATTTATTAACGGACTTAAAGGGAGACTTAGACCCCAATACAGTAGTACTGGGGGACTTCAATACTCCACTCTCAGAAATAGACAGATCATCCGGTCAGAAGATCAACAAGGATACAGTAGATTTAAACGACACTATAGCCCAAATGGATCTAACAGATATATACAGAACTTTCAATCCTACAGCTAAAGATTTTACATTCTTCTCAGCAGTACATGGAAGCTTCTCTAGGATTGACCACATACTAGGCCATAAAGCGAGTCTCAGCAAATTCAAAAGAATTAGAATCATACCATGCAGCTTCTCAGACCATAAAGGAATGAAGTTGGAAATAACCAACTCAGGAATCCCTAGAGCATACGCAAACACATGGAGATTGAACAACATGCTCCTGAATGAACAATGGGTCATAGAAGAAATCAAAAGAGAAATCAAAAACTTTCTGGAAGTAAATGAGGATAACAGCACAACATACCAAAACTTATGGGACACAGCAAAAGCAGTGTTAAGAGGAAAGTTTATATCAATAGGTGCCTACATCAAGAAATTGGAAAGACACCAAATAGATGAGCTTTCAATTCACCTCAAGGATCTAGAAAACCTACAGCAAATCAGACCCAAATCTAGTAGGAGAAGAGAAATAATTAAAATCAGAGAAGAAATCAACAGGATTGAATCAAGAAAAACATTACAAAAAATCAGCCAAACGAAGAGCTGGTTTTTTGAAAAAATAAACAAAATTGACACCCCATTGGCCCAACTAACTAAAAAAAGAAGAGAAAAGACCCAAATCAATAAAATCAGAGATGAAAAAGGAAATGTAACAACAGACACCACAGAAATAAAAAGAATCATCAGAAATTACTACAAGGACTTGTATGCCAGCAAACAGGGAAACCTATCAGAAATGGATAGATTCCTGGACACATGCAACCTGCCTAAATTGAACCAGGAAGACATCGAAAACCTAAACAGACCCATAACTGAGACAGAAATTGAAACAGTAATAAAGGCCCTCCCAACAAAGAAAAGCCCAGGACCAGATGGATTCACTGCTGAATTCTACCAGACGTTTAAAGAAGAACTAACTCCAATTCTTCTCAAACTATTCAGAACAATCGAAGAAGAGGGAGTCCTCCCAAATTCTTTCTATGAAGCCAGCATCACCTTAATTCCTAAGCCGGAAAAAGATGCAGCACTGAAAGAGAATTACAGACCAATATCCCTGATGAACATAGATGCAAAAATCCTCAATAAAATTCTCGCCAATAGAATGCAACAACACATCAGAAAGATCATCCACCCAGACCAAGTGGGATTTATCCCTGGTATGCAGGGATGGTTTAATGTGCGCAAGACAATCAATGTGATACACCACATTAATAGACTGCAGAAGAAAAACCATATGATTCTCTCAATAGATGCTGAGAAAGCATTTGATAAAATACAACACCCGTTCATGATGAAAACTCTAAGCAAACTGGGTTTGGAAGGAACATTCCTCAATACAATCAAAGCAATCTATGATAAACCCACAGCCAACATCCTGTTGAATGGGGAAAAGTTGGAAGCATTTCCACTGAGATCTGGAACCAGACAGGGATGCCCACTCTCACCACTGCTATTCAATATAGTTCTGGAGGTTCTAGCCAGAGCTATTAGGCAAGAAAAAGAAATTAAAGGGATACAAATTGGGAAGGAAGAGCTCAAACTATCCCTCTTTGCAGATGACATGATTCTTTATTTAGAGGACCCAAAGAACTCTACTAAGAGACTATTGGAACTCATAGAAGAGTTTGGCAAAGTAGCAGGGTATAAAATCAATGCACAAAAATCAACAGCCTTTGTATACACAGACAATGCCATGGCTGAGGAAGAACTTCTAAGATCAATCCCATTCACAATAGCTACAAAAACAATCAAATACCTTGGAATAAACTTAACCAAGGACGTTAAAGATCTCTACGATGAAAATTACAAAACCTTAAAGAAAGAAATAGAAGAGGATACCAAGAAATGGAAAAATCTTCCATGCTCATGGATTGGAAGAATCAATATCATCAAAATGTCCATTCTCCCAAAAGCAATTTACAGATTCAATGCAATACCAATCAAGATACCGAAGACCTTCTTCTCAGATCTGGAAAAAATGGTGCTGAAATTCATATGGAGGCACAAGAGACCTCGAATAGCTAAAGCAATCTTGTACAACAAAAACAAAGCCGGAGGCATCACAATACCAGACTTCAGGACATACTACAGGGCAGTTGTAATCAAAACAGCATGGTACTGGTACAGAAACAGATGGATAGACCAATGGAACAGAATTGAAACACCAGAAATCAACCCAAATATCTACAGCCAACTTATATTTGATCAAGGATCTAAAACTAATTCCTGGAGCAAGGACAGTCTATTCAATAAATGGTGCTGGGAAAATTGGATTTCCACGTGCAGTATCATGAAGCAAGACCCCTACCTTACACCTTACACAAAAATCCACTCCACATGGATTAAAGACCTAAATCTACGACCTGACACCATCAAGTTACTAGAGAACATTGGAGAAACCCTTCAAGATATTGGCACAGGCAAAGAATTTCTGGAAAAGACCCGGGAGGCACAGGCAGTCAAAGCCAAAATCAACTATTGGGATTGCATCAAATTGAGAAGTTTCTGTACTGCAAAAGAAACAGTGAGGAGAGTGAAAAGACAACCGACATAATGGGAAAAAATATTTGCAAACTATGCAACAGACAAAGGGTTAATAACCAGAATCTACAAAGAGATCAAGAAACTCCACAAAAACAAAACCAACAACCCACTTAAGAGATGGGCCAAGGACCTCAATAGACATTTTTCAAAAGAGGAAATCCAAATGGCCAACAGGCACATGAAAAAATGTTCAAGGTCATTAGCAATCAGGGAAATGCAAATCAAAACCACAATGAGGTTCCACCTCACCCCGGTTAGAATGGCTCACATGCAGAAATCTACCAACAACAGATGCTGGCGAGGATGTGGGGAAAAAGGGACACTAACCCACTGTTGGTGGGAATGCAAACTGGTCAAGCCACTATGGAAGTCAGTCTGGAGATTCCTCAGAAACCTGAAGATAACCCTACCGTCCGACCCAGCCATCCCACTCCTTGGAATTTACCCAAAGGAATTTAAATTGGCAAACAAAAAAGAGGTCTGCACCCTAATGTTTATTGCAGCTCAATTCACAATAGCTAAGACCTGGAACCAACCTAAATGCCCATCAACGATAGACTGGATAAAGAAATTATGGGATATGTACTCTTTAGAATACTATACCGCAGTAAGAAACAACGAAATCTAGTCATTTGCAACAAAATGGAGGAATCTGGAACACATCATGCTGAGTGAAATAAGCCAGTCCCAAAGGGACAAATACCATATGTTCTCCCTGATCGGTGACGACTGACTGAACACCAAGAGGGAAACCTGTTGGAGTGAGGTGGACACTATGGGAAATGGTGGCTTGATCAGCATAGCCCTGACTGTTAATGAACAACTAAATACATTATCCCTCTTAGTAGTTTTTTTTATATGTTCTACTTAATATGACTGGTTTAGATCTGTAATTGATGCACAGTTATTCTTAAGTGTTGAAAATTAACTGAAATGTGATCCCTGTTGAACATGGTGGTGGGAATGGGAGAGGGAAGAGATGTATAATTTGGGACATGCTCAGGCTGACTTGCCCCAAGTGGTGGAGTTGGAAGCATACCAGGGGATTCCAATTCAATCCCATCGAGGTGGCATGTACCAATGCCATCTCACTGTTCCAGGTGATCAGTTTCAGTTCACAGTTGGTCATGGTGAAGGGACTGGGAGTCAAAGGGAGCACATAGACAAGTCTAGTACCTGCTAACGCTAACTGATGGAGTAAATAAAGGGGAGAGTGATCCAACATGGGAAGTGAGATACTCAGCAGACTCATAGAATGGCAGATGTCCTAAATAGCACTCTGGCCTCAGAATCAGCCCTAAAGGCATTCGGAGCTGGCTGAAAAGCTCATGAGAGTATTTCAGGCATGGAAAGCCAAGACACTCTGGCAAAAGATCTCTGCGAGTGAGATCCCAGTGGAAAGAACAGGCCATCAAAGAAGGAGGTACCTTTCTCTGAAGGGAGGAGAGAACCTCCACTTTGACTATGACCTTGTCTAAACAAGATAAGAATCGGAGAACTCAGAGGGCTTCCATAGCCTTGGAAACTCATGACTGGAGCATAGGGAGATTACTGATGCCATAGACAGGAGTGTCAATTGGTAAAGTCAACGACAGGAGTCACTGTGCACTTACTCCTCATGTAGGATCTTTGTCCTTAGTGTGCTGTACATTGAGATTTAATGCTATAACGAGTACTCAAACAATATATTTCACTTTGTGTTTCTATGGGGGTGCAAACTGTTGAAATCCTTACTTAATGCATACTAAACTGATCCTCTGTAAAAAAAAAAAAAAAAAAAAAAAAAAAAAAGAAATTATCAATTCCCAACTTGACTCTCACTGGGATTAAACATGACAATAGGTCTGCTCTGATTTCATCATCATTTTAAAAAATCATCTATTATTTTTCACTTTATGTTTCTGTGTGGGAGCAAACTGTTGAAATCCATACTTAATGTATACGAAGCTGATCTTCTGTATATTAAGATAATCGAAAATGAATCTTGATGTGAATGGAAGGGGAGAGGGAGTGGGAAAGGGGAGGGTTGTGGGTGGGAGGGACGGTATGGGGGGAAAGCCATTGTAATCCATAAGTCGTACTTTGGAAATTTATATGCATTAAATAAAAGTTTAAAAAAAAAAAAAAAAAAAGAAAATGTCTGTGTTACTTTACTACCAGAGAAACCTCAGTATATTTGTTATTAAAAAATGCCAAGAGTGTCTTCTGAAAACACTAGTGTATAAGCCAATCAATGTGATTGAATTTTTAAGAATTACAAGATATAGTTTTGGTCAAAGTAAGACAATTTAATTTTATGAAATTTGTATTTATATTAAATGTCAAGAGAAAGGAAGGAAGGAAGGAAGGAAGGAAGGAGAGAGAAAGAGAAGGAGGAAGAAAGCCCTCAATTAATTATCATTCCACTCCATTTAGAATGCCTACTATCCAAAAATTAAAAAAAAAAAAAAAAAAAAAAAAAAAAAGTGCTGGCACAGTTGAAAAAATGTTACCCTAATACCTTGGTGGTGAGAATATAAATTAGTGCAAACTTTATGGAAAACAGCATGGAAATTCTTCAAAAAACAAAATAGATCTACCTTATGGACCCAGTTATCACACTTCTGGGAATATATCACATGGAAACGAACTCAGCATATGAAAGTGAAAAAAATAGTCTCTCTCTCTGCAAACACATAATAGAATATCACTCAGTCATAAAAAGGAATGAAATCCTGTAATTTGCAACAAAAAGAATAGAACTGGGATCATTATGATAATTGAAATAATTCAGAAGTAGAAAGACTAATATCACACATTTGCTGTCATTTGGAAGATAATATAAAATTTATGTCACATAAATAGGTATATATGTTGTTAATGAAGTATTTCTAATGTTTAAAAAAATAAATATTTGGTGATTGGAAAAAAAAATAGTTTTCAGGTAACATTTACCATGAGAGATCTGCCCTCCCACCAGCACTCCCACCTTTATTCTTCTGTCTCTTATTTCTATTCTTGTTTTTCAATTAACTTTATACACATAAAATTAACTCTATACTAAATAAAGTTTTCAACAAATGGTATAAAAAAAAAACTGTACCTCAATGGTTGAGACAAAGGATATTCAAAGTCATCACATCTCAAAGTATCAATTTCAGTTCTCTACATTATCTTTTAGGTTCTCTATTAGTTACCACAGATCAGGGAGAACATGTAAATTTTTCCTTTTGAGAATGGATTATTTCACTAAGTATGATGCTTTCCAGTTGTATCCATTTTGTTGCAAATGAAAGGATTTGATTTTTTTTTATCATTCTATAGTATTCCATGTTGGATATATCCCATAATTTATTTATCCAGTATTCAGTTGACAGATATTTGGGTTGATTCCATATTTTTGCTATTGTGAATTGAGCTGCAATAAACATGGGAGTACAGATAACTCTTTCATATGCTGATTTCATTTTCTTTGGGTAAATTCCCAGGGGTGGGAGGGCTGGGTTGTATTGTAAGTCTACTTTGAGATTTCTGAGGTATCTCCATACTGTCTTCCACAGTGGCTTTACCAGTACACATTCCCATTAACAGTAGATTAGGGTACCTTTTTCCCCTCATCCTCTCGAATTCTATGACCATACCACCCTGAATGCACTTGATCTCATCTGTCATCATTTATAATCTATTTTTCACACCGAGGGTCAGAAATTTGACAATGAGAGCTATATACAGCTGATATAGTTACATAGTTCTCATCTCCATCCATAAGCCTTTGGAATAAATCTAATCAAATCTTTGTAAGACAAAAATGTGGTTGACATTTTTAAAATATTCTTATTATATACTTCATGAATTCATATATCAAATTACATTTATGCAAGCAATATTAATTCATCAAATGATTTATAATTTCAATATGCACTTATTTCAGTTAAGAACTCAACTGATTTACTGACCAGTATGACTAAAGGAATGGCCATTGTACTTCTTTGGTCCTCTCTAATGAGTGTTGTTTGTTCACATCAAAGCCAAATGGACTACATGGAATTCTAATTCTAGTAGGGGAAAGTGATTTTGTGTTAGAATTCACAACAGTAAATATCCCATACAGAAAATGTGAATGCACACATCACTGATCATTCTATCAGAAAATTCATGGTATTTCCATTTCTTAACTTAATGTGTTATGTTGTATAGGGAACACAGCTATAAAACCATCATTCCTTTAAAAATTAGCTTGTAAAAGAGATGTAATTTATCCAAGTAATACACTTAGCAATATCAGAAATTGACATAAGCAATTCTTCTATATCCTATATTTACTGAACTAGAGTTTTAATAACATAAGAATTAAATACCCCCTACTAGGTATCTGATATTTTGAGTCTCTGCTAATAAGTCAGACTTAGATGACAGGATCTGTGAAGGCTGAGTCCCTCTCTGATGGTCTACACATTAGGGAGATATTTTAGAAATTATCTGACCTGAAGTCACTCACTGGTTAATTTTAAAGATTAATTTGCTGTTACAGCTATGCTATCTGAATGATAAGGAATATTATATTTATTTCATCATATTTATCAAGGAGGTAATCATGGGAAGCCCGACTGTACTGATAGAAAAGCAGCTGTTAGTACTACCTCCATTCCAAGTCACATCAACCCTACGGGAAGAACTGCTTATGAATTTATGCATAGGCATAATTGATTGATGATCAATGCTTAGGGAAATAGTAGAAGGCTATTCCATAACAGTTCACAATGTAATACAAAATATTATTAATTTCATTTCAAAAGTTTTGCATAAAATATTATATACAGATTATTTAAATTCTAGGAAGAATTTAAGTGCATTATGTGCAATTCAGTCAAGCACATCTAGAAGCCTTTCTGAAAACTGTGCAATCCCATTGTAGTCAGATATATATCAGAGTTTGGTCCCTCTGCTTTACTTTGTAATGAAACCAATCACAGTTTTATTTGATCAATGTCTTAATGTAGCAACATTTCCCATGTTCATTAAAAAAAATTCTCATAGTTTGTAAAAGAGAGATACCATCAGTTGTCCTTTATAACATTATTATCTGTTTTCCTTTAATATCTGGCTATCAGAGATATGTTAATTATACCTTCACTTTGGTGCACATGGTAAATATTAGATGTTTTCTTGTACATAATACCAGGGTCTACAAGGTAATTTTGTTTATTGAGTTGATACAATCATTAAACATGCTGTCTTTCATATCCTCTAACAGGAGCATACTAATAGAAATTACTAAAGAACCAGATACCTCTTCCCCAGATATGGTAAACTAATGAAAAATGAGGAAAAAATAAAATTTTAGAGCTGCACACACGTTTGATGAAAATATGGATTTTTCACATTAAAATCAAGTGTATGCCAAAGAAGATATATTTAAGCATAATAAAATTTGTATGTTTCTGTTTGCAAAAGTATGCCTACCACAGCAATGCTTATAAAATAAAATGTAAAATAAAAGAGGCATAAATCCTAAAAATATGATAAATATCACAGATACAGTTAAACATTTCCCTTCATTTTGCAAAAAAGGAATAATTCAGCTTCTTGAAGCCCAAATGATACATGATTCCCATGATTTAGATGGTGTTGATTCATATAATGTTATATAATATTTCAGTTTTAGGAAAGGCTAGGTTGTTTTGTTTGAAACATAAGTTGCTTCTCCTGAAGTACTTCAGGTTTTTGTATGTAAATTATTTATATTATAAAATACATGAGCTTCAGGTTGTAGTTATACAACTTATCACTGCGTTTGGAATAATGTGGAAATCCAAACATGCAGTGCATCCCTAGAAGCTCAGTTTGTTTTGACATATAAGAAGTGAGAGAGAAAGAAGTTAGAGAAGGCAAAACAAAGCCAGGATAAATGATACTTTGGATTTCTAAGTAAAAAATAGACTACAAGCTGACAAGCGTAGAAGAAAAGTTTGTACCAAGCAATGTACAAATCTTTGTTCCAGTGATTCTAAAACAATGGAAAACTAGCATTTGCAAAGCAAACAATAAAGGAAAAACAGTCTTAGATGATCTAAAATAGACATATTGGTAGGAAAAGAGTATCATACAATATTTGAAACAACCAGTTTAACACAATTTATTTAGATAAAGGAAAATTTTAATTGTTAACACTGTCTTTTAAAACACAGTAGACTTGCCGGCGCCGCGGCTCACTAGGCCAATCCTCCGCCTTGAGGCGCCGGCACACCGGGTTCTAGTCCCGGTCGGAGCGCCAGATTCTGTTCCGGTTGCCCCTCTTCCAGGCCAGCTCTCTGCTGTGGCCAGGGAGTGCAATGGAGGATGGCCCAAGTGCTTGGGCCCTGCACCCCATGGGAGACCAGGAGAAGCACCTGGCTCCTGCCATCAGATCAGTGCGCTGGCCGTGGTGGCCATTGGAGGGTGAACCAATGGCAAAGGAAGACCTTTCTCTCTGTCTCTCTCTCTCACTGTCCACTCTGCCTGTAAAAAAAAAAAAAAAAAAAGTAGACTTGTGATTTAATGAGTATTTTGGTTGAAGAATTGTCTGGGAGCTGGTTATACAGTAGTAAAAGTAGACAGGTACCAGGTTTACTGGAATTGTTGATGATATAATATTTGATTGGCTGATTTCCAAAGATTATTCACAGCAATGAGCCCGCTGCTAACTGGCTCGCCCTATCAAGTTTATGCCTACCATCAATCAGTTGGCATTTACAGTTGTGTGTACGGAAGCAAGCTGTCAATGACCAATTTATTTAGGGAAGTTGTGTTTGATTGATAGATTACAATTGATCCTGAGGCCAGTGATGTGGCATAGTTCAAATCCAGATCCTTGTTAATGGCCTGGGAAAGCAGCAGAGAATGGTCCAAGTCCTTAGGCCCCTGCATCAACATGCAAGATGCACGAGAAGCTCCTGTCTCCTGGCTTTGTTGGTCCAGTTCTGGGCTTTTGGGAATGAACCAATGGGTAGAAGTTTTCTCTGTAACTCTGCTTTTCAAATAAATAAAATTAAAATAAAAAATAAATTGATTTTGTTTCCTTTTTTATTTCTATAATATAAAGCAAAACAGTCTATTCTTGAAAATATTGTAATATACACAGTATGTGTATAACGAAAACTTCATTGTAATGAGAAAAGGTAGAAAATTATTGCCGTTATTTTAGTTAAAGCCATCACAGTTAACATCATATTTAATGTATTTAAGGCCATATTAGTTAGCATCAAATTTAACAGTGAGGTGTTTTGTTTGATTGTGTGTTTGTATATTTTAATTTGAGAGGCAGAGTTATGGGGAGAGGAAGAGACAGAGAGAAAGGTCTTCCATCCAGTGATTCACTCCCCAGATGGCTTCAATGGCCGGAGCTGTGCATATGCTTCATTTCTGGTATTTGTACCACAAAAGCTAGCAGCTTTAGATTTTTCAATTCATGGATTCAGTCTCCATGGTTGAGTTCTCTTTCTCATACTGTATCTTGCAATTTCACTCTGGGCCATAAAGTGGAACAATTATAGGATAGAGTACTTCTGATTTTTTTTTTTTCTCTGAGTTAAGCATTTATAAGCTAGAGCTACACATATCAGATTGTCATAATTTTCAGACTCTTCTTAGCTGTCTTTGGTCAGGATATTTTGACATGGAGCTCTGGTTTATAGAATTGTGTTGGAAAGATGTTAAGTTTGTTTCCTTCTGCTCTATCACAGTAGAAAGTGGGCCTTTAAGTAAACATGTATGGTTTCTAAAAGAAGTACCCAGTGTGCTTGCCCTGTTTAAGATGTGATTTTTGTCTCAGGTAGCACGATGTTTGATAAAGACATATACAAATAAATAGCCAACAAATGAAAGACTGGCTATTAGCATGTTATAAACTAATGCATGTGAAGCAAAAAAATTCATATAAACAAAGGATTAGCCAGAGAATGATTATGAATAAAGGATCAAATAAGATCTAGGGAAAGATTTCCCTTCATAGCCCTAGGTAAAGGACTCAGCATTTCATGTTGTAGTGTAAAGGGATGATCTTTATCCAAGATCATAAAATGAAAAACTTCTATGTATTACAGACCTTGTTCCAACTTGAATAACAAGTCATCTTCTAAGTAAGCTTGTTTCATATAAAATGATGCATACCATATTTAAACCCCCGATTAAGCTAAATATTGTATTTATTAATAAGTTGTATTTGTATATAGTAACTAGCTGTTTTATTCAAAAAATCATGAAATTTAGTATGTTTGTCCCTGAGAAATTGATTGATTGTTCCTAAGAAATATTATCATGCCTAATTCATAGCAGTAAAAGGAAATTAATCCTTCAGAGGAGGACAAAAGGAAATGTTACATTTAAACATGGTTGCTATATTTTGAAATATGAATATATTTAAGCATGAATATATTTAAACTTGGTTGCTATATATTTTTAAGCATGAATATATTTAAACATGAAGATAACTTGACTTTACACAATTAAATCCTTTTTAGAGGCTGGCATTTAGCTTAAAGGTTAAGACATATGCTTCCCATATCAGTGTAGTTAGGTTCAAAATCTGACTCTAGTTCCTGACAACAGCTTCCTGCTAATGCAAATACTGGCACACAGTGGTTATGGTTCAAGTAACTGGGCTCCTGGAATGACTTCCCAGCTCTTGGCAGTAGCCCTATCCCAAATCCAGCCACTGCAGATATTTGGGGAGTAAATCAACAGAGAGGAGCACTGTTTCCTTCCCTCTCTCTGACTCTCATCGAAATAATATTTTAAAAATCAATGAATACTCTACATGAGAAGTATTTCAGAGGGTACTTCTGATCATTACAATGCCTACACTTTTTAAGAATTGTCATGACATATATACAAACATAGCAGCACAAGGGCTTGGATGATAGTTTAGTCCTTAATAAACTATGTTATGCTTTAACAAATAATAAACATAAACAGATTATTATTTAGTAATATTATAACATTTGATTAGCATGATAGTTGTAGCATAATGCATTTAATAAATATTCATTGAACTTAAGGAGGTACAGTGAACTAATTTCTAGTAGCAGTGTGACTTTGGTTAAGAACAGCCAGGCAGCATGCCTTGAACACTTAACATTTATAGATTATGAACTCAACAGGAGTCTACACCGATCTTTCAGCATCCTGCTGTACTCCTGGATAAGTCTTTATATACATTGGACTAAAACTCACTCTCAATCAATATGTGATATTAATCAAACAGTGGGGTTCTAAAGACCCTTCACCCTGCTCCTACTCATCATTTCTAATTTTCACCCTGACCTAATTCCTAGTACAGAAGAGGTCAAAGCTTCACCAATTTCATCAAAAAGAAAGTTCTGAAATTGTGATTATGTAGTTTTATTATGACTGAATCTATTACAGTGGTTCTTGATTTTTTTCCAAGATATTTTCTATACTAGCTGTCCCACATCAGTATTAGCACATCTTCACTATAAATTACACATTTTGTCCTCTCATGCTAATGTTTTGCAAGTGATTAATTTCAGGAATACCTCATTGTATTACCAACAAACATATTTGTAGTCACAAAATTGTTGCTGATTGGTATATAAACCTTAAATAAAATACAGTTGGGTTTCTTTATAATAAGCAGCTTATTTCAAAAACAGATTTATGGTGAGTCCCTCAATCTTCTAGAGATACGTAGCAAAATACATATGTATTCTTGCATGTTGTGTACTCCTTTTCAGCACCCCCAGAGAAAACTTCTAATATGTCAGACAATATTCTTTTGAAGACTTTATTAAACCCCTGATTTAAATATGCCATCAGATCATCATGAACAGATATGGTGATGTAGAGACTTTTAGATGGTATGTGAATGCCCACTTTGGAAAGTTGATATATAGCTTGAGAAAGTCAGAAATATCCTGACAGCATTAAAATCTGAGTTAATTAGTTTGATCAAATATGATCATTCCTATATTCCTTAAATAAAGATTAAACTTTAGAAATAATTTATCTTTTATGTATCAGTATCTATAATGGACCTCTGTTTTATAAGGCACTGTAATATAAACAATGCTTTAGGTGAAGAACTCATGAACAATTGACTAAATTTTTTAAATATTGTAATTATCTATGATAGTAATATGAAAACTATTCACACCTGTTTATCCAGTGCAAGAACTGTAGAGACAGGAAAGGTAAAAACAAAATTCAGAAATTCTGGTTTATTTCACTAAGCATAATGGTCTACAGTTGCATCCATTTTATTTCAAAAGACATGATTTCCCCAAAAGGCAAATATATTATGATTTCTCTGATTTGTGATATTTAATATATAGAGTACAAAAAATAAATTGAGGGGCCAGCACTGTGGCACAGCAGGTTAACGCCCTGGCCTGAAGCACCAGCATCCCATATGAGCACTGGTTCAAGACGCGGCTGCTCCACTTCTGATCCAGCTCTCTGCTGTGACCTGGAAGAGCAGTGGAAGATGGCCCAAGTCCTTGGACCCCTGCACCCGCATGGGAGACACGGAAGAAACTCCTGGTTCCTGGCTTCGGATTGGCGCAGCTCCAGCCGTTGTGGCCATTTGGGGAGTGAATCATCAGATGGAAGACCTCTCTTTCTCTCTCTCTCTCTCTCTCTGCCTCTCCTCTCTCTGTGTAACTCTGACTTTCAAGTAAATAAATAAATCTTAAAAAAGAGCACATTCTTTAAAAAATAATTGATTGTGTAAAGAAATAAAATTTGTTATAAATTTATGAACAATACTTTTGTTACTAAATAGTAAAAAATGCAGTCAAGTAAATAGTAAGATAAAACTAAAAAGAAATGGTCATTACTCTCAAATTTATTAAAGAGCTCCAACAGTAATGCAAAAAAATTGCAAAAAGAACATTAACATTCTTTGAATTGCTAAATATAAAAATAAATATAAGCACAAATTGAGCAAAAATAAACTGAAAAATTCTGCACAAATCATATAAAAATGACTAATTTTAAGGAAATAGAGATTTCAGGTTAATTCGGGTCTCATATATGAATGAACAAAGGCATAGATAGCTGTTCCTACCCACCAAGAAATAGTGGATCCTTCAAGTGTAAGCTATTAAAAAGCAAGACAAACTCTGTGAGACAAGGATTCTTGTACATTTGACACAAGCAGTACAGGGCTGTGGTACTTGAAGGAGGAGGAACATAGATGAGATGTTGTGTAATTGACATGGCTTTCTGACTGAAAATACTTTCTCCATCGCTTTGCAGGGAAGGTCATGATAAGCAGCACACATCAATTTCTCTGAAGGGAGAAGAATGGCGTCATAAAGGCAAAGGTGACAAGAAAATGCAAGCAGGGTATGAGAAAGAATGAGGCTCCAACAATATCAAGCGGGAATCGACTATAAATTGCCTTGTTCGATCCCATAGATCCAGTATGGCACTTTAAATGCTGGTAAAATAATGACTATATTGTAAAGTGAAAATTTCTGGAGCTCGTGCATGCTAGACACCTCAGGATTTGACCATCCAGATGGATGAATCCATACTGAACCTTTAGGATGTTCAATGAAGATGGCATAAAGGTCACCCCTAAGACCTACATCTAAACTGCTAAAGTACAAGGTACTATTAACAAAAGTATTATCCAAACAAAATAAAGATGGTATTTAAATCATCTAAGTAGTTATATTATTGCCTGCTAGAGATACCAAGAAAATGTGATCGGTTGTTGTCCACCTTCCAATCCACAAGTATTAGACAGAGAGTACTATATATACAATATATGATCCAAACTGACATTTTGAGTTTTGATTGTTGTTTATAGCCCTTGTCTGTATTCTGGAGGGACAGTGATTTTTCAACTTACTAGTTACTGAAATCCTTAGTTAGTGGAGGGTAAGCTTGTGATTATAAAGCATATTGAATATTTGTTGTAAAAATTAAAAAAAGACAAAGGAGGGCAAGAGAGAAGGAGGGTAGGAGGGTGAGAAGTATAATTATGCTTTTAAAGCAGTAGATTTGAAACACATGAAATATGTTCCCTTTATACAAATAAAAAGTTATTTCTTAAAAAAAACCACAAACAAAGTCATTTGAACTTTTTTTTTAGACAGTGAGAGAGAGACAGAGAGAGAGTTATAGACAGTGAGAGAGACAGAGAGAAAAGTCTTCCTTCCATTGGTTCACTCCCCTAATGGCCACTACTGCCGGCTCTGCACCCATCTGAAGCGAGGAGCCAGGTGCTTTCTCCCGATCTCCCGCGCGGGTGCAGGGACCCAAGGACTTGGGCCATCCTTCACTGCTCTCCTGAGCCACAGCAGAGAGCTGCACTGGAAGAGGAGCAAATGGGACAGAATCCGGCGCCCCAACCGGGACTAGAACCCAGGGTGCTGGTGCCACAGGCAGAGGATTAGCCAAGTGAGCCATGGCGCCAGCCGTCATTTGAACTTAAGCACATACAAAATAGGCAAAAGTAAAATGAGCAGCACTTCCATGTTATGTGAGACATTTTATAATCATAAGACACTATATAATAGAATCATAAGACACTATATAATCATACAATCATAAGACACTATATAATCATAATTCACATTGCAGATATTGGGAGAAAAGGACAGATTATTAAAATAATAATGGCAAAATTATAAAAAATTGATTAAAATTATAAACCTATAACCAGTACATTTTATAAACTCGTAAATTCAATGTACCCGAAAGAATATAACACCAAACACACACACACACACACACACACACACACCCCTTCATAAACCTCAAAGTTAAATTTCTAAAAAATGATTAAAGAATTCTTGACTGAAATATACAAGCTAAAACCCATAAGATAATACTTCTAAAATAATAAGGCTACAAAAAACTGCCAAGCTAGAGTACATACATTATAGTTCATTCTAATTTATTTGTTAGTCTTATTCTGAAAAAAGATTCTATAAGATGCATATTGTAATTGGGAGATTGACCTCTAAGAAAATAACTCAAAATGATGAGAAAAAAAGATGAATATGATTAGCATGCTAGAAAATATTAACTTAATACAAAGTAAGTTGCAGAAACAAAAAAGGCATTAGCTGACGCAATAAACAAGAGTGTCAATTTGTTAAGTCAACAACAGGGTCACTGTACACTTACTCCTCATGTAGGATCTCTGTCCTCAATGTGCTGTACATTGTGATTTAATGCTATAACTAGTACTCAAACAGTATTTTACACTTTGTGTTTCTTTGTGGGTGCAAACTGTTGAAAGCTTTACTTAATATATGCTAAATTTATCTTCTGTATATAAAGAGAATTGAAAATGAATCTTGATGTGAATGGAAGGGGAGAGGGAGCAGGAGAGGGGAGGGTTGCGGTGGGAGGGAAATTATGGGGGGGGGAGCCGTTGTAATCCATAAGCTGTACTTTGGAAATTTATATTCATTAAATAAAAATTTAAAAAAGGACAACTAATAGCAAAAAGAAAAAATATATTCTGCAATATAAATAATTATAATAGTTACAAATGTGTTAAATCTTAAAAGAAAAATTAGAGATTGTGAGACACAATTATAAAAATAATTCTAATAAAACATAGCAAGATTGTATGCCCATTTGAAAATTATCCACTTATACACATTCAAAGCAAAAATAGGTGAAAGGAAGCAGTTGACAGAAGAATATATCATGAAAACCAGTAGTAAGTCAAGCTTACAATACAGTCAATGCCTATGCACTTGCAAATTTCATGTTGAACCTAATTAATAATATAGTCATTTGGGTGTGGGGATTCTGGGAGTGATTAGGTCATGGAGGTGCATTTCTCATGAATTTCATTAAAACGCTTACAAAAGAAACTCTGAAGAGTTTCCTCACATTTGTTGCTTTGTGGAAACTTAGGAAGACAGCCATCTATGCATCAGAAAGTCAGACTTTTCCAGGCGCCGAATTCACTGCAGTCTCGATGTTGGATTACTCAGTTTCTAGAGATCTACTATGTGTTTTTCTGTTATAGCATCTGGTGCAAGTGGAGACAGAACTGAAATATCTACACTTCTGTACAACCAACTCCAAGACAAAAAAAAAAAATAGAGAGACAGAGTGATGATTTATAACGACTAAATATTCAACATTAGAAAGCATATTTTGACATAACCAGAGTTGCAAATTTTATATGAGCATACACTGAAAGAATCAATGGAAAAAATCTATGTAATTCCATGGTGAGAGTTTAGCTCTCAATAGTTGTCTCCCAATAATGGATTAAAAAATAAGCAGAAAGAAACAAGGTACAATATGTGCCCAGTACTACTGACTAGCTTGACCTGACTGATATCTATAGATCACTCCTCCAAACAGCATCAGAACACTCATGCTGTTTTAAAAAACATTTTACTAAAGTATTTAAATTTCATGCATTTCATATATAGTTTTAGAAACACTGTGATTCTTCCCACTCTACCCATGCGGCCACTCTTCCTCCTCTCTCTCCTCTTCCAATCCTTAATTTTTCAAAAAAGCCATTTTCAGTACACATTATACTAACCAGATGAACTCTACACTAAGTAAAGAGTTCAACAAATAGTATGAAGAAAGAAATATGGCAGTGCATCAATAGTGGAGACAAGGGCTATAAGCAAATTGTCTAATCTCAAAATGTCAGTTTCACTCCTCTTAAGGTACACACAAGGAGTCCTCCAAAGTGTATCATATACTATGTTTAAGACAAGTTTCAGTACATTTAGAATGATAAGCATAATGCAAAATATGCGTTTAGACTGAACAGAATTCAATGAGAAATCATCAGCAGTAGGAAATTAGGAATATACATACACATTTGGAAATCTTTTAAAAAGGAAATATTTTAAGCAACCCATGGGACAACATAGAAATCACAGGACATTTAGAAAATCTTTTGAACATTGGAATAATATAAACACAGTTTATCAAGATTTATGGAATGAAAATCACAGTTACTAGTGGAAAATATAATTACAGCATCCCTGCACATAATTGAAAGGATATTATATTTATATAAAATGTTATTATTTATCAATTCTTCCCAAGTTGATATGCAGTAAATGTTGAGTTAAATTTCTGTCAAAATCACAGCAGGATGTATTTAAAATTATGACAAACTAAATGCAAAACTTATATGAAACAGGAGCATAAATTTGGCATAACAGTTAAAATGCTTGTTAAGATGCTGATATCCGTATTGAAATGTCTGGGTTTAAAATCCCAGTTATATCCCTGATCATAGTTTTGTGCTAATATACACCCTGGGAGGCATCAAGTGACAGCTCAATATTTGGATCCCTGCCACTAATGTGGGATCCTGAATTAAATTCTTTGCCCTTAGCTTTGGCTTGGATAATCCATGTTCACTGTGGGCCTATGGGGAGATAACCATCAAATTGGAGCACTGCCCCTTCCACCTCTTAATCTCTTTCCCACCTCTGAACTTGCTCTGTCATTCTATTTCTCTGAAACAAAAAAAAATGAAATCAAGAATACTCAAAATTATTATTCAAAAGTATTATTTTTAAGTAATCCTACATACAAACCCAGATTTAAAAACTTACTGTAAGCCTATAGTACTGAAGACCATGATACTTATGTGATAATAGAAACATAGATATATGGAACAAAATTGAACGTCCAAAATGTACGCTTTTAATGTAGCAATACAATTTGAACAAAATCACCCAATCAGTGATGAAAAAGTATTATTTTAAATAAGTTCATTAAAGGAGATAGCCACATGCATGAATATGAATTGAAATACTTAGACCACACATGCAAATTAATGCAAAATAAATTGTAGGCCAAATGCAAAACTAGAACGAGAAATTTTTTGGAAATTGCAAATATACATAGGAGAAAATATTCTTGAGTTAAACAAATATTTCTATATATGTTGATAATGTACAATATCATTATCATACCAATAAATGGAGTCTTAAATATACCTCATATATTGTCTAAGAAAGAATAATTAAACATTAACTCTTTCATGGTTATTAAGATATGAATACCTACTCTTCACTTCCATTCAATATGTTACAGAATTCCCTGCCAGTGCAATAAGGGAAGAAAAATTAAAAGTGTATATACAGTAGAAAGAAAATTTCACCTGATTTTATTAACAGGACATATAATTGTGTATGTAGGAAAATATCTTCAAGAAATATTCATGAATGAGTATTGTAAGTTACCATTACCAGATGATAAAAGGCCAATTTATCAAAATAATTTAATTTCTAAATATGAGGAATAGATGCTTAGAAGAATTCCAGATTCCTGATAATGTGCATCCTGAACGGCATCAGGCTCAAGTACTTGGTCCCCGCCACTCAGTGGGAGACACAAATGGATTTCCAGACTTCTGGCTTCAACTTGGACCAGCTCTGGCTGCTGCGTATTTTTGGGAGTGAACCAGTAGATGGAGAATCTCTCTTTCTCTGTCTTTTTTCTTGCAAATAAAGTGAAAACAAATAAATAATTCAAAAATAATTTAAGTATAAAAATTCCATATGTGTGGGAAACCATTTATGAGGACTTAGAAACAAAAGTTTATTCAAAAAATATCCCTCTTTGACAAGTAAGTATTAATATTGCTTGATTTAAAATTTGTTACTGAAAATTTCAATCCAAGTTTATCTGCATATATACTATTGCAGCTGGAAAGATTTTACTATTCACATGCACAAATATTCACAGAACAAAATTCAGAATTTCTGGAATTAGGTCATCACAGGTTAAAAAAAAAACTCAGGTGAGGAATGAGTTGCTGGTTTCAGTGAAGAGAAATCACATTTATCATATTAAGAGAAAATCACATCTCAATGGTAAAAATGAGATGTTCAAGTTGGAGATCTATCCAAAAAGGAAGATTTTGATACAAAAAAGTAGTATTATTAGTCATAGAATCTTCTATGTTTAGGTGTGTATGCACACACAGGTATGTATGCACACACTTAAACATATATGTATACATTAGTATATTTATTTTTAATAAAGATTGGTATTATTTTAATAAGTATGACTGTTATTGTGAATGAAGGTAGTTATTTGGAACAAGGAAAATTATTTTCTTACAACAAATTTTATTAATGACAAATACTTCTTCTCTTTCACCTGTCTTGGCTCTGGTGTGATGTGATGAAAATCAGATGTCATCATTTATCTCAGGATATCTACTAAGAGCAAAGAACCTAAAGCAAGAGCTGGCTTTCTTTGCTTGTAATACTCTGAGTACTACCACATATTGATACCAAGAAAGTAAAACTTCTCTAAGTAATATGGAAGCTTCATATTTGAAATCTTTTCCTTCCTCCTTTGGTAGGGTCTAATTTGTAAAGCTATCACTATAAATATACATTTTCCTGAGTTTTGTGAATCATTGCATTAAATTTTGGAACATGAAAGAGTCTGGGGTTCCACAAAAATTGTAGACAATTGCTGCAAAGTGAAGGTGACCCTTAGATCCTTAAACTTGCAAGTGCTTTATGAAGTCTTAGCAACATTTGGCAATCTTCAGAAATGAACCATTAACCTGGAGTTTGGCTAACACTGGGTCCTATTTTAAATGGAAGAATTATTTGAAGATTGCATATGTCATTTGGTGTTCTGACCAGACATATCAGTCAAAACACAGCTTTAAATTCCTTAACCAGCATTTACTTATTTGAGATAGAAGGTTGAATCATTTTTATCAAACTGTGTCATCATCAGGGCAATTTGTCAGCTTGGCTTGGCTATTATTTCTCATTATTCAAAGATGAATGTGGATTCTATGGTGATGGTATTTTGTTGATGTGATTGTAATTCCATCAGTTGAGTTTAGGGGTCTTAGGTAATCTGGACAGACCTATAGATTTGTCTTACTAATTTAGTGCCTCTGGCGGAATGTTACCTGATTCAACATATAAAAAAATGTAAGCACATGCAGAATGCATCATCAGAAATTATCTTTTGCATTTCTATAATGTTAAACTTTAATTCAATAATACTGATCACTTATGCATTTAACAACATTTGGTAGAAACTTTTGGCTACTATTTCTTTTGGGCCTCCTGTGTTTTTGGCCTAGTGATGTATTCATTCTACCATGCTGTTTGCTTTCAGAATGTAAAACTAAAGATGACAAGCATACTTCTATCAGGTTATTCCTGTGAAAAGATGTTTATGAATAACAGTATCAAAAATAAAAAGTGGTAATCACTACGGAAGTTAGGTAGTGAAGTTACTATGAAACCTCTGATGAAGAAGATAATACCTAAAGCTAAGAGGGTTTGATTTCCATTCAAACTTATATAATGAAATTTCTTCTCTATTCAGACTCAGTCTTTGCCTTCAGTGGTGAACGAAGCATGGAGAATACTTAGAGCATAGCCAAGTTTTTGGCGATACTTAACAGAGATCACCCATTCCTCTCACATGAACCAAGAATATTTCATAATGATTTTGTGTCTCAATTTATACAAATCATATTTGAAAAGAGTCTGAAAGGTGAAAGGATCGCTTGAAAAGTGCTTGAGTGTTATAAAAGACTTACTTTAAGGCATAAAATTTTTAATGTTGCCAGCACATAACTTATAAATGAGAGGCAGCATGGAAGGAGTTCAAATGTCACTAATAAATTTCATTTGCTGCATCTTGAGAAGAAGATATATTAGATTTAATGTTATCTGCATGTTCTTTCGTTGCATTCATTATTATAATAAATGAATTGCCAGAATATACAGTAGAAATATTTAATACATGTGTCACCTGATTTCTGATAAATTTTGATAATTTTCCACATAAAATGAAATACCAAAATTTTCGCTATACAGTGGAAAATGTAAAAATAATAATACTTTTAAGAAGCATTTTAAATTTGGAAACTTACTATAAAAATACTGATAAAGTGTTAAAAAATCCCCCAAAATAGAAAAAAATAATTGAAGGTATACCTATCAAACACTTTCACTTATTTTTCAGAGTACAATGATATCCAAATTGATGTGGCATTAATTATTCACTAGATATAATTTTCAAATGTAAACAAATTGATTATTACAAATTTCCATTGATCTAAAAATTCATATTTTCTCTACATAGCAAAAACATTCAGACAATTGATTGGTTGGATTTTAATGGATATATATGAATCTGCAATTGAGAAAACTGGGTTCTCCTTACATTTTCTTTACCTTTAGGCTGCTCAATTTTCATCATTGTTTGTACTACACTAATGTGGGTCATTATATTTGAAGTTAATTAATTATCATTACCTTATTATACACTTCTTGATTTATGGAATAATGAAATAAAGGTCCATTGAAGAGACTATTGTAAAATTTTAAGGGGTGTGTGTGTGTATGTGTGTGTGGTGTGTGTGTGTGTGTGATGTTTAAGCCATATAAACTTCAGGTTCTCTTCACTTCAGGTTCTCCTTTTTGGGCAATTCTACACAGCAAAAACAATTTTCATATTGTACCACTTGAACATGTCTCTCCTTTTTTAAAAAAATGTCTTTAACAGTTTCCTATTACCTACTGAATTAAATCCAGGCCAAGAAAATAGATCTTGGCAAATAAAAGAGCCATCTGCACCTCAATGTTTATTGCAGCGCAATTCACAATAGCTAAGACATGGAATCAGCCTAAATGCTCATCAACAGAAGACAGGATAAAGAAATTAAGGGATATCTACTCTATAGAATACTATACAGCAGTAAAAAAAAATGAAATCCAGTCATTTGCAACAAAATGGAGGAATCTGAAAATATCATGCTGAGTGAAATAAGGCATTCCCAAAGGGACTAATATCATATGTTCTCCCTGATTGGTGACAACTAACTGAGCACCAACAGGGAAACCTGTTGAAGTGAAATGGACACTATGAGAAACAATTTCATAATCAGCCCTTGTCCTGACGATCAAGGAATAACTTACTATTTTATTTCTTTTAGTATTTTTGTTCTACTTAATACCATTCATTGAACTCTTTAATTAACACATAATTATTCTTAGTCTTTTAAATTTAACTGAAAAGTGATCCCTGTTAAATATAAGAGTGGGAATAAGAGAGGGAGGAGATGTACAGTTCAGAACATGCTCATTCAGACTTACCCCTAATGGTAGAGCTAGAAATGTGCCAGCTGACTCCAGTTCAATCCCATCAAGGGGGCATGTACCAATGCCATCTTACTTGTTAAAGTGATCAGTTTAAGTTCATGATTGACAAAAAATAGGATTAAGTTTCAAAGGGATTACATAAATAAGACCAGTGTCTGTAAATAATAATTTATAGAATTAAAAAGGAGAGAATGATCCTTAATGGGAAGCAGGATATGCAGCAGACTCATAGAATGGCAAATGCCATAAATAGCACTCTGGCCTCAGAATCAGTCCTTAAGGGATTCAGATCTGGCTAAAAAGCCCATGAGAGTTTCACAGGCATGGAAAGCCAAGACACTCTCGCAGAAAAAAAAAAAAAAAAAAAAAAAAAAGGGACCAAAATGAAAGATCTCTGTGAGTAAGATCCCAGCAGAAAGTATGGGCCATCAAAGAAGGCAGTACCTTTCTCTGAAGGGAGGAGAGAACTTACACTTTGACTATGGCCTTGTCTAAACAAGATTGGAGTTGGTGAACTCAAGAGGCTTCCATAGCCTTGGCAGCTCATGACAAGAGCTTAGGGTGATTACTGACATCATAAGTAAGAGTGTCAATTGTTAAATCAACAGCGGGAATCACTGTGCACCTGCTCCCCATGTATGACCTCTGTCCTTAATGTGTTGTACCATGCAAATTAACAGTAAAACTACTACTCAAACAGTATTCTATACTTTGTGTGTCTTTGTGGGTGTAGTCTGTTGAAATCTTTACTTAGTATATACTAAGTTGATCTTCTGTATATAAAGAAAATTGAAAATTAAAAAAAAAAATATCTTGAATCAGAATCCACAAGTTCCAAATCTTAGTCTGTCATTTATTAGATCACATGTCAATTTTGCTGTTCATAAGATGGGGATAACACCATATATGCCACAGAATAAGATGGGAATTTAAAAATGATAACATCTAAAAAATGCTTAGAACTGTCTGTTCCTTATAAAGATTCAAACATATTAGTTATTTTAATATTATTATTATTACAAATATATTTGTTCCCATAAACACACCATTACATCTCAAACTTTTTATATATCAGTCTTTTAAATCCAGTTAAATGCCATTTCATCCAACAATAAGTGCCATCATTCAACAAATAATTATTAATTATATATTTGTGCAATCCCAAATAATTAAGTAAAAGGAAATAGTAAATTTGTAGTAAAACTTACATGTTAAACCACAGAAATCTAAAAAAATATTTAGGTTTTAGCAAATTCAATTAGCTAAAGAAGAAAGGAGCAAAATTGTGCACTTGGAAATCATAGAAAATAATATTTACATTAAACTTTGATGGGGAATTGGAGAGAACAATCCCAAGTTGTTACAAACTTCCAAATGGAGAGCACCTTAGATAACATGCCAGAAATAAGGAATAGCTTCTGTATAGGAAAAATAATAATGGGCATGATATGAATATTATGATATGTTGTATGAAACTTCGACTAAACAAAAATTTAATTATTTAACTTCAGTAGTTGACTTCTTTTTAACACCTTTGTGAACCTAAACACTAAGTGGCCATCTTTTAATTGGTAAGATGGAAATAATAACAGCAAAAATCTCCACGGTTGATGTACAATGTAATACTTTATCCATTTTAGTATTTTTTTTTTTTTGTTCTAGTACCATTGGTTGAACTCTGTAATTAACACACAATTATTCTTAGGTGTTTAAATTTTAACTGAAAAGTGATCCTGTTAGGAATTTGGAAAACATTATGCTGAGTGAAATAAGCCAATCCCAAAGGGACAAATACCACTTGTTCTCCTTGATAGGTGACAACTAACTGAGCACCAAAAAGGAAACCTGTTAAAGTGAAATGAACACTATGAGAAACGGTGACTTGATCAGCCCTCACCCTGACTGTTGATGAGCAGCTTAATATGTTATCCCTCTTAGTATTTTTTTTTTTGTTTGTTCTACTTAATACTTTTGGTTGAATACTGTAATCAATACACAGTTATTCTTAAGTGTTGAAACTTAACTGAAAAGTGATTGCTGTTAAATATAAGAGTGGGAATAAGAGAGGGAAGAGGTGTGCAATTCAGAACATGCTCAAGCTGACTTACCTCAAACGGTAGAGTTAGAAACATACCAGTGGATTCCAATTCAATCCCATCAAGGTGGCATGTACCAATGCCATCTCACTAGTTCCAGTGATCAATTTCTGTTCACAATCGATCATAATGATAGGACTAAGAACCAAAGGGATCACATAAACAAGAATAGTGTCTGCAAATACTAGCTGATAGAATCAAAAAGGGAGAGAATGATCCAACATGGGAAGTGAGATACACAGCAGACCCATAGAATGGCAGATGTCCTAACAGCACTCTGGCCTCAGAATCAGCCCTTAATGCATGCGGATCTGGCTGAAAAGCCCATGAGAGTATTTCAGGCATGGAAAGGCAAGACACTCTGGGGGAAAAAAAAAACCTAAATGAAAGATCTCTGTGAGTGAGATCCCAGTGGAAAGAACGGGTCATCAAAGAAGGAGGTACCTTTCTCTGAAGGGAGGAGAGAACTTCCACTTTGACCATGGCCTTGTCTAAAAATTATCAGAGTCAGTGAACTCAGGGGGCTTCCATAGCCTTGGCAGCTCATGACAAGAGCCTAGGGTGATTACTGATGCCATAAACAAGAGTGTCAATTTGTTAAGTCAACAACAGGAGTCACTGTGCACTTACTCTTCATGTAGGATCTTTGTCCTTAGTGTGCTGTACATTGAGATTTAATGCTATAACTAGTACTCAAACAGTATTTTTCACTTTATGTTTCTGTGTGGGAGCAAACTTTTGAAATCTTTAGTTAATGTATGCTAAACTGATCTTCTGTATATAAAGGGAATCGAAAATGAATCTTGATATGAATGGAAGGGGAGAGGGAGTGGATAAGGGGAGGGTTGCGGGTTGGAGGGACGTTATGGGGGGGAAGCCATTGTAATCCATAAGCTGTACTTTGGAAATTTTTATTCATTAAATAAAAGTTAAAAAAAATAACATCAAAAATCTCATAAAGGATTTTTTGATTTTTAGATGGTTTCATATGACATTGCTAGTGCTGAGGCATAGCGGGTTAACTCACCGCCTGCACTGCCGGCATTCTGTATGGGCACTGGTTCAAGACCTGGTTGATCCATTTCTGATCTAGCTCTCTGCTATGGCCTAGGAAAGCAGTAGAAGATGGCCCAAGTCCTGGGCCCTGCAACTGCATGGGAGACCCAGAAGAAGCTCCATGCTCCTGGCTTCAGATCAGCGCAGCTCCTGCCCTTTCAGCCAATTGAGGAGTGAACTATCAGACTCTCTCTCTCTCTTTCTCTCTCCCTCTCTCTCTGTGTGCCTCTCCTTCTCTCTCTGTGGAACTCTGCCTTTCAAATAATTTAATAAATCGTTAAAAAATAAAATAAATAAATGTTTTTATGTGAATAAATATTTCTCTTAGGAAATGTCAAAGAATACTTAAATTGTAGAGAAAATATCATCATCCTTATTAATATCATCATGTATAGTTATCATGAACAAAAACTTGAGAGTTGATGGAGTAGGGTCTTGAGAAGTCATTGAGAAAGTTGAAAATAGTATACCTTATGAATAAATTTGGTCAGGAGTGATCTTTTGTATCCTACAAAGTAACTGATTTTTTAATTGAACTTTGGGTAATCATTTAATTCATTTGAACTCAAGAGTGGAAAGTCTATTCAAATGGAAAATGATAAGACTGTAGATGACAACCTTCAAGATGTCCCTCAATGATTCTACTATCAGATATTTTGTTGCGTTGTCCCCTCTCCCCTTAATATCAGAATTAATTTCTGTGAGAATTAGAATAAAGTACACATAATGATAAACTCTAAAAGATATTTCACATTTTCAGAAACCTACTAACTCTAGAGAAAACATATGCAATGCTAATACAAACCCAATTATTCTGTGAAATTCCTTAAAGGCAAAACAGTATTTTCTTATTTTAAAACAAATTTAACTTGTCTTTCTACATATAAATTCCATATATTATAATATATGAAAATGGTGTCTATTTCCTTTCATTTTTGAGGGAAATATGCTACATTCATTTCTTTCTTGATTTTAATATAAAGAAAGATATTGTGTACTGCAATAGCATAGCAGTTGGATAAGCAGAGAAAATTGCCCTAGTTAAATCTCTACATGCCAAGAAACGTCATCAAATTGAACAAACCATATGGATGTTATCATGAAAGGATTTCAGTAGTAAGAAATGGCTGCAAAACACTGAGAAAAGCCTGAATGAAATGGAGATGGAGCGCAAAGGAAATAACCAACGTAAGATAAGCAATATTTAGTATGTTTTATATTCTAATTGATTGAAACATTAACACATATGTGCGTAAATTAGTTATCATGACAATGGAGACTTTTCAAAATAACAGATTCCTAATTGAAAGAATTATACATTGCAGTTATCTTTTCAAATGAATGATGCTGGAAATTTCTGTTATTTCTAAAATTAATCAAACCTTCTTAACTCTGAAGGAATGATTAAGATACACATTATCATTTTTTGTTTCTACACTGCCCGTGTTCTATATTGCAACTAAGTGAATTACTAGCATTCCTCAAATATATCATATTTATAGAGTACTAAAATAATTGTATAATAGAAATTATTTTCAAATATACAGGAAAAATATACTCAAATAGACAATGTTGTGCTAAAGAAAAATTTCAATCCAAAGAATTAAAACTTGTTTTTGCAGCAAAACGGATATAACTGGAAGCCATTATACTGAGTGAAATAAGCCAGTCCCAAAAAAACAAATATCATGTTTTCCCTTATCCGCAATAACTAATATAGTATAAAAAATGTAATGTATATGTCACCTTAATTTTAAAAAAATCATAGATTCTATTATCTTATTATTACAAAATAAAACAACTGAATCCAGCAACAAAACTAAAAATACCCAATATTTGGAAATCAAATCATTCAGTTCAAAATATTTTTATCTTTAAATATTAATGGATATCCAATTAAGTCCATTAATATTTAAAGATAAAAATATTTTGAACTGAATGATTTTAAAAATAAGAAATGAAAATATTTAAGATTCAGTTAAATCAATGCTTAAAAGAAAATGAGTCCTCAGATACCTAAACATAAAGAAACGCAAGAAATTATGCATAATTTTGTCACTCAATTTTATATACAAGACGTTAAGAAAAGAAGATGCAGTCTTTTTTAAAAAAAATTGATAAATTTCTAGATCTTAGGGTTACTTTGAAACAATTATATCAGAAAAAAATTGACTCTAAAAGAAGACAAAAAGATAAATTGAATCTTATGAAAACTAAAATGCTTCAGTAAAGTTTTATTTAAAATACCTACACAATTTTTCCATCAAAAGGAGAATGACAAATTTTATTACATTTACTCAGAACAACACTCGATAGCAACAGAGAAAGACTCAACTATTCATATATGTGACAGCTTTGTTTAATATGGAACTTTAAAGTTACTGACGATGTTACTATAAAGATTTATGTGCATTCTTCTATTTCTACTATCCAAAAATGCCACAGATAAAATTATGTTGTCTCATTTAAAGTAACGATTACAAGATTTTCACTGACAATATCTTAGTACTACAATCTATGATACAAGGTTCAATCTATCTGCTATTTTTATTTATTGAGGTAAAATTGACAAAGTTTATATATATATATAAATAAATATATATATATATGTATATTTAAAGTGTAGAACATGGTATACACTGTAAAATGATTTCCACTATCAAGCTGACCAGATTATCACACATTAACCTTAATACTGGTCTGAGAACTTAAGAGACAATCTCGTGGCAGACTTCAAGTTTTCTATATATTACTATTAACTACAGTCAGTAAGGTGTGCATTACAATTGCAAACGTACTTGTCTTGTTACTGAAAGTTGTCAGCCTCTGAGCCGTGTCTTCCCATTTTCCCCACCCTTAGACCTGGAGTGATATTGACTCCCAGGCCACTCTGCCCAGCAACATGTGTCTTGACTGGGCCCAGACTCTCAGCACATGCAAAAGTGATTGCTTTACAGTTGAGAATGTGACACTGAGCCAGGCCAATGAGAATCAATTCTGAATCCAGAATAACTAGTGGACTCTTGGGACTTGGATTAAAATACACAAACCTTTTTTAAAATTATTAAGTAAGTTGGAGTTGGGTTTCTTTTTTAACTAAAATTTTGTGATGAGATTAATGAGTTATTAGTAAGCGCTGTGGAAGATTAAGCCTCTGATTATAAAATAAATTGAAAGTATGTTATCAGGGCTGGCACTGTGGCATAGTGAGTAAAGTCGCTGCCTGCACTTGCTGACATCCCATATGGGCACCGGTTCAAGTCTCGGATGCTCTGCTTCCAATCCAGCTCTCTACTATGGACTGGAAAAGCAGCAGAATATGGCCCAGGTCCTTGGGTCCCTGCACCCATGAAGGAGACCCAGAGGAAGTTCCTGGCTTGCAGCTCCAGCTATTGTGGCCAATTGGTGAGTGAGCCAGTGGATAGAAGCCCTCTCTCTCTCTCTCGCTCACTCTCTCTGCCTCACCTTCTCTCTCCATGTAATTCTGACTTTCAAATAAATAAATAAATAGATATTTTTTTATCTTTTATTTAATAAATATAAATCTCCAAAGTACAACTTATGGATTATAGTGGCTTCCCTCCCACCTGTAACCCTCCCCTCTCCCGTTCCCTCTTCCATCCCATTCACATCAAGATTCATTTTCAATTATCTTTATATAGAGAAGAGAAATTTAGTATATACTAAGTAAAGATTTCAACAGTTTGCACCCACACAGAAACACAAAGTATAAAGTACTCTTTGAGTACTAGTTATAGCATTAATTCACAACACATTAAGGACAGAGATCCTACATGAGGAGTAAGTGCACAATGACTCCTGTTGTTGATTTAACAATTTGACACTCTTATTTATGGCATCAGTAATCACCCTAGGCTCTTGTCATGAGTTGCCAAGGCTATGGAGGCCTTTTAGACAAAGTCATAGTCAAAGTGGAAGTTCTCTCCTCCTTTCAGAGAAAGGTACTTCCTTCTTTGATGGCCCATTCTTTCCACTGGGATCTCGCTCACAGAGATCTTTCATTTAGGTTTTTTTTTTTTTTTTTTTTTTTTTTTTTTTTTTTTTTTTTTTCCCAGAGTGTCTTGGCTTTCCATGCCTGAAATACTCTCATGGGCTCTTCAGCCAGATCCGCATGCCTTAAGGGCTGATTCTGAGGCTAGAGCGTTCTTTAGGACATCTGCCCTTCTATGAGTCTACTGTGTACCCCTCTTCCCATGTTGGATTTAATTCAGTTAGCATTAGCAGACACTAGTCTTGTTTATGTGCTCCCTTTTACTCTTAGTCCTATCATTATGATCAATTGTGAACTGAAATTGATCACTTGGAATAGTGAGATGGTATTGGTACTTGCCACCTTGATGGGATTGAATTGGAATCCCCTGGCATGTTTCTAACTCTACCATTTGGGGCAAGTCTGATTGAGCATGTCCCAAATTGCACATCCCCTCACTTTGTTATTCCCATTCTTATATTTAATAGGGTTGACTTTTCAGTTAAATTTAAACACCTAAGAATAATTGTGTGTTAATTAAAAAGTTCAACCAACATTATATAGTAGAATAAAAAAATACTAAAAAGGATAAAGTAATAAGTTGTTCATCAACAGTCAGGACAAGGACCTATAAAAAAGAAAGTATGTTATCACAAAATTAAAAGAAAAGAGAGAAGGAAGGAGGAAGGACAGGAGGAGAGTGAGAGCATCATGTATTTAAATTGTAAAAATGAAACACAGGAAATCTCTTTATGTGAATAAAAAATAAAAATACAATACATCATCTGAAAAATTTCCTTATTCTCTGGCACTCAATTCATGCTTTGCCCTAGACAACTTATTATTATTAATATTATTATTGCTCATTTTCAGGAAATGTTACAGAAAATTTATATAATTGAAAAGATACATAGTCAAAAATAAAATAATACATTGAATGCATATACATATATATGTATATAAGTTAAAGCAGGAACATTAACTCAGTATAATATGCTACCTAAAACATGTTAGAAAAGTTTATAATTTTGAAGACTAAACCATCTATAGGAAAGAAAAATATGCTTAAAAAATAAAATGAAAATGAAAAATTGAAGATGTTAAAATATGGTAAAGATGGAAATAGTTACAAAACAAACTAAAGACAAAGCTATTTTTAGAAGAGTATCTCCAAGAACTTTAAATTACAGCCCAATTACTGAGGAATGCATGGGATACTAAAGACAGAAACGACTGTTACAGAAAATTTTTGGATAGTTTTCAATCTTCTCTTAATCAAGAAAATAAATAAATTAATTATCATAAATAAAATTATGTGCTTCAAAATGGCATAAGATAACAAGATATAAATTTCTTGTTTCATTCTCCAAACAGTTGTTTAAATCACATCAATTTCATTATACTGATTTTAAGATATAGGTATGTGGGAAGGAGGGAAGGAATTATTGTTGATTTCTTAGAATTGTATCTATGAAATACATGAGACTGTCCTCTTTATATTAAAACAATTTAAAAACAAGAAGAAAATAGTTTTTAAAAAACCAAGTGATATAATAAATAGTAGATAAACATCCTTAGAAGCAAATGAAAGCAAACTGCATAAAATAATATTTTATTGCTTATAAAAATATAGATGGATTGTAGAAATAAAAATATGTGCAGTTTCATCACTCTTTATTTTCTTTTTCTTTTAATATTTTGATATGAATCGAATTGATCTATAATATTGACTTAGGCCTGAAGGATATAATAATGTGCAAACCCATCTGGGGAACAATTATTTGCAATCTCTTTGCGACTGTGCAACACTGAACTGGATTTTGCAGGTTCCTTTGGTCTCACTGACACATTAAATAAAAATCTGTTAAATTTATTTCCTGCTATAATTTCCAAGCATCAAATAAGAATAATTCCCTGGATTTATTGCAGAGTAACTCTAAAATAAAGTAGTTTAACCCTTGGTGTCTAGTTCTGTTAGCTCCTTCTATGCAATAAATTTATAGAAAACAACATCAAACATTTCCTGGAAAAAAACATTTTAGAAAAATCTAGTACCTATTTTACTTTTAAACCATAATTTCTGTTTTACTAAGTGAAATTTTGTGTATAAAGTGCAATGCAAATCATTTAGGAAGTGAGTAAAGCATGCCTTTTGCCAGTCAAATCCTGAACAAATTGTGAACTCCATTTATACATTCTTTCTGAGTTCATATCTCGCTTTCTATATTTGTATAAATACACACACACACTCAAAAAGATTATTTTTTGAATTTCAAAAAATAGAGCACTTATATACATATATCCCATATTGAAAATGTTAGTACAAAAGTTAGTAGTTTCAGAAATTAAAACATTATAGGTATCATTCAAAGTGTCTTTGATGCCAGGGACCTCATTGCTCTTCTCCAACCCCAAGAAGAGTTCCTGTACTCAGATTTTATTTTTACCTTTCATCTAAAATGTTTCTATTTCTTGCTGTGTGTTTCTATAAATAATACATGTTGTTCTCTCTGCACAGATATTTTATTTTTTGTTTTATGTTATTATCCTCTAATAATCACTTTTCTATGTTTAGATTTAGATTTGTTTTATTTTTGCAGAGCTCCCAAATTAGAGAGTGTATATGCAGTATTTTTCTTTCTGTGTCTAGCTTATTTCACTTAACATGATACATTCATGTTCCATTCATTTTCCTGTGAATGAATGATTCCAATCTTTTTTATAATTGAAGCATATCCCATTATGTTGATGCACAATATGTTCTTTATCCGTTCAATTGATGATGATTGATTCCATATATTGGCTAAGATGAATGATGCTGCAATAAACATGGTAGGGTAGTTGTCTGATAAAATGATTTCATGTCTTTCCAAAATATATACAGTAGGGGCTGGCACTGCGGCACAGGCTAAACCTCTGCCTGCGGTGCTGGCATCCCATATGGGTGCTGGTTCTAGTCCTGGCTGCTCCTCTTCCAATCCAGCTCTCCCAGCTCTCTGCTGTGGCCTTGGAAAGCAACAGAAGATGGTCCAAATGCTTGTGTCCCTGCATCTGCTTGGAAGACTGGGAAGAAGCACCTGGCTCCTTGCTTCAGATTGGTGCAGCTCCGGGTGTTGCAGCCATTTGGAGAGTGAACCAATGGAAGGAAGACCCCTCTCACTGTTTGTAACTCTACCTCTCAAATAAATAAATAAAATCTTTTCACTTTATGTATATTTTGTACACACACGCACACACACACAGTAGTCGGATTGCTGGATCATATGGGCAAGAGTTTTTGTTGATGTTAGTTTTTTTAAGGAAATCTTAAAAATTCATATTTTATTTATTTCATTTTCCCTCATTCAGTCTTTCCAATTTATCATGTACTACTTATCATTAACTTTTCTTCACTACTGGAAATTATATGATATTCTAAGTTTATTTGGTATATGAGGATACTTCAAAGCTTTGGAAAATTGAATTAAAATATGAGCTTCTTTTATTTAAACGTTTTGAAATCCTGGGACAGGCATTTGGCTTAGATGTTAAGACACCAATTAGGGTGCCCCCATCCCATATCTGGAATACCTGGTTCCAAGTACTTGCTCCAGCTTCTGATTCTAGCTTCTTGTTAATTTAGACCCTGGTAGCTCGCATAGTTGGGTTCCTGTAATCCCTGAGGTAGACTTGGCTGAAGTTCCTGGATCATGGCCTCAGCATCCAGGCAGCTGCAAGGATCTGAGCAGTGAATCAGCAGATGAGCACTTCTCTCTCTCCCTCTCTGTTTCTCTCTCGCTTTCTCTTGCTTTCTCTGCCTCTCTAATAAACACAAATACATCCATGCATACAAAGGGTCTTCAAAAAACTCATGGAAGAATTACATATTTTGATCATTTTTCTGCTAAATTAAATACTTTAATTCTATTTTCCTACAAACTTTCTAAATTACCCTATTGTTGTACAGTCCTACTAATCAAGAGTATTATCTTCCTACTGGATATTAAAATGATCTTAAAAAAATAACTTCTGGGCCAATGCTGTGGTGTAGTGGGTAAAGCCACAGCCTGAAGAACTGGCATCCCATGTGGTCGCTAGTTTGAGTCCCAGGTGATCCACTTCCGATCCAGCTCTCTGCTATGGCCATGTAAAGCAGTAGAAAATGGCCCAAGTCCTTGGGCCCCTGAACCCACGTGGGAGACCTGTAGAAAACATCCGACTTCTGTCTTTGGATCAGCACAGCTCCCTCTCTCTCTCTCTCTCTCTCTACCTATACAACTCTGTAACTCTGACTTTAAAATAAATTAAAATACAATTTTTTAAAAATTAATTTCTATCCTGGTATGCAGGGATGGTTCAACATTCGCAAAACAATCAATGTGATTCTTCACATTAACAGACTGCAGAAGAAAAACCATATGATTATCTCAATAGATGCAGAGAAAGCATTCGATAAAATTCAACACCATTTCATGATGAAAACTCTAAGCAAACTGGGTATAGAAGGAACATTCCAGCCGGCGCCGTGGCTCAATAGGCTAATCCTCCACCTTGCGGCGCCGGCACACCGGGTTCTAGTCCCGGTTGGGGCGCCGGATTCTGTCCCGGTTGCCCCTCTTCCAGGCCAGCTCTCTGCTATGGCCAGGGAGTGCAGTGGAGGATGGCCCAGGTGCTTGGGCCCTGCACCCCATGGGAGACCAGGAAAAGCACCTGGCTCCTGGCTCCTGCCAGGATCAGCGCGGTGCGCCGGCTGCAGCGGCGGCCATTGGAGGGTGAACCAACGGCAAAGGAAGACCTTTCTCTCTCTGTCTCTCTCTCTCACTGTCCACTCTGCCTGTCAAAAAAAAAAAAAAAAAAAAAAAAAAAAAAAAAAAAGAAGGAACATTCCTCAATATAATCAAAGCAATTATTGAAAAACCCACGGCCAGCATCCTATTGAATGGGGAAAAGTTGGAAGCATTTCCACTGAGATCTGGTACCAGACAGGGATGCCCACTCTCACCACTACTATTTAACATAGTTCTGGAAGTTTTAGCCAGAGCCATCAGACAAGAAAAAGAAATTAAAGGAATACAAATTGAGAAGGAAGAAGTCAAACTATCCCTCTTTGCAGACGATATGATTCTTTACTTTGAGGATCCAAAGAACTCTACTAAGAGACTATTAGAACTCATAGAGGAGTTTGGCAAAGTGGCAGGATATAAAATCAATGCACAAAAATCAATAGCCTTTGTATACACAAGCAATGCCATGGCTGAGAAAGAACTGCTAAGATCAATCCCATTCACAATAGCTACAAAAACAATCAAATACCTTGGAATAAACTTAACCAAGGACGTTAAAGATTTCTACGATGAGAATTACAAAATCTTAAAGAAAGAAATAGAAGAGGAACCAAAAAATGGAAAAATCTTCCATGCTTATGGATTGGAAGAATCAACATCATCAAAATGTCCATTCTCCCAAAAGCAATTTATACATTCAATGCAATCCCAATCAAGATACCAAAGACATTCTTCTCAGATCTAGAAAAAATGATGCTGAAATTCATATGGAGGCACAAGAGACCTCGAATAGCTAAAGCAATCTTGTACAACAAAAACAAAGCCGGAGGAATCACAATACCAGATTTCAGGACATACTACAGGGCAGTTGTTATCAAAAGAGCATGGTACTGGTGCAGAAACAGATGGATAGACCAATGGAACAGAATTGAAACACCAGAAATCAACCCAAACATATACAGCCAACTTATATTTGATCAAGGATCTAAAACCAATTCATGGAGCAAGGACAGTCTATTCAATAAATGGTGCTGGGAAAACTGGATTTCCACATGCAGAAGCATGAAGCAAGACCCCTACCTTACACCTTACACAAAAATCCACTCAACATGGATTAAAGACCTAAATCTATGACCTGACACCATCAAGTTACTAGAGAACATTGGAGAAACTCTTTAAGATATTGGCATGGGCAAAGAATTTCTGGAAAAGACCTGGGAGGCACAGGCAGTCAAAGCCAAAATCAACTATTGGGATTGCATCAAATTGAGAAGTTTCTGTACTGCAAAAGAAACAGTCAGGAGAGTGAAGAGACAACTGACAAAATGGGAAAAAATATTTGCAAACTATGCTACAGATAAAGGGTTAATAACCAGAATCTACAAAGAAATCAAGAAACTCCACAAAAACAAAACCAACAACCCAATTAAGAGATGGGCCAAGGACCTCAATAGACATTTTTCAAAAGAGGGAATCCAAATGGCCAACAGGCACATGAAAAAATGTTCAAGGTCACTAGCAATCAGGGAAATGCAAATCAAAACCACAATGAGGTTTCACCTCACCCCAGTTAGAATGGCTCACATACACAAATCTACCAACAACAGATGCTGGCAAGGATGTGGGGAAAAAGGGACACTAACCCACTGTTGGTGGGAATGCAAACCGGTCAAGCCACTATGGAAGTCAGTCTGGAGATTCCTCAGAAACCTGAATATAACCCTACCATTCGACCCAGCCATCCCACTCCTTGGAATTTACCCAAAGGAATTTAAATTGGCAAACAAAAAAGCGGTCTGCACCCTAATGTTTATTGCAGCTCAATTCACAATAGCCAAGACCTGGAACCAACGTAAATGCCCATCAACGGTAGACTGGATAAAGAAATTATGGGATATGTACTCTTTATAATACTATACCGCAGTAAGAAAAAACGAAATCCAGTCATTTGCAACAAAATGGAGGAATCTGGAGCACATCATGCTGAGTGAAATAAGCCAGTCCCAAAGGGACAAATACTATATGTTCTCCCTGTTCGGCGACAACTGACTGAACACCAAAGGGGAAACTTGTTGAAGTGAAATGGACACTATGAAAAACGGTGACTTGATCAGCATAGCCCTGACTGTTAATGAACAACTTAATTCATTATCCCTCTTAGTAGTTTTTTTTTTTTTTGTCTGTTCCACTTAATATGACTGGTTTAATTCTGTAATCAATACACAGTTATTCTTAAGTGTTAAAACTTAACTGAAATGTGATCCCTGTTAAACATAAGAGTGGGAATAAGAGAGGGAAGAGATGTATAATTTGGGACATGCTCAAGCTGACTTGCCCCAAATGGTAGAGTTAAAAACATACCAGGGGATTCCAATTCAATCCCATCAAGGTGGCATGTACTAATGCCATCTCACTATTCCAAGTGATCAATTTCAATTCACAATTGATCATAATGAAAGGACTATGAGTCAAAGGGAGCACATAAACAAGTCAAGTACCTGCTAACACTAACCGATGGAATAAATAAAGGGGAGAGTGATCCAACATGGGAAGTGAGATACTCAGCAGACTCATAGAATGGCAGATGTCCTAAATAGCACTCTGGCCTCAGAATCAGCCCTAAAGGCATTCGGAACTGGCTGAAAAGCCCATGAGAGTATTTCAGGCATGGAAAGCCAAGACACTCTGGCAAAAGATCTCTGCGAGTGAGATCCCAGTGGAAAGAACAGGTCTTCAAAGAAGGAGGTACCTTTCTCTGAAGGGAGGAGAGAACCTCCACTTTGACTATGACCTTGTCTAAACAAGATAAGAGTCGGAGAACTCAGAGGGCTTCCATAGCCTTGGAAACTCATGACCGGAGCATAGGGAGACTACTGATGCCATAGACAGGAGTGTCAATTGGTAAAGTCAACAACAGGAGTCACTGTGCACTTACTCCTCATGTAGGATCTCTGTCCTTAATGTGCTGTGTATTGAGATTTAATGCTATAACGAGTACTCAAACAATATATTTCACTTTGTGTTTCTATGGGGGTGCAAACTGTTGAAATCTTTACTTAATGTATACTAAACTGATCCTCTGTAAAAAAAAAAAAAAAAAAAAAAAAAGAAATTATCAATTCCCAACTTGACTCTCACTGGGATTAAACATGACAATAGGTCTGATCTGATTTCATCATCACTTAAAAAAAATCATCTATTATTTTTCACTTTATGTTTCTGTGTGAGAGCAAACTGTTGAAATCCTTACTTAATGTATACTAAGCTGATCTTCTGTATATTAAGATAATCGAAAATGAATCTTGATGTGAATGGAAGGGGGGAGGGAGTGGGAAAGGGGAGGGTAGTGGGTGGGAGGGACGGTATGTGGGGGAAGCCATTGTAATCCATAAATCGTACTTTGGAAATTTATATTCATTAAATAAAAGTTAAAAAAAAAAGAAAAAAATACACAGTTATTCTTAAGTGTTGAAATTTAACTGAAATGTGATCCCTGTTAAACATAAGAGTGGGAATAAGAGAGGGAAGAGATGTATAATTTGGGACATGCTCAGGCTGACTTGCCCCAAATGGTAGAGTTAGAAACATACCAGGGGACTCCAATTCAATCCCATCAAGGTGGCATGTACCAATGCCATCTCACCAGTCCAAGTGATCAATTTCAGTTCACAATTGATCATAATGATAGGACTAAGAGTCAAAGGAAGCACATAAACAAGTCTAGTACCTGCTAATACTAACTGATAGAATAAATGAAGGGGAGAGTGATCCAACATGGGAAGCAAGATACTCAGCAAACTCATAGAATGGTGGATGTTCTAAACAGCACTCTGGCCTCAGAATCAGCCCTAAAGGCATTCCTATCTGGCTGAAAAGCCCATGAGAGTATTTCAGGCATGGAAAGCCAAGAAACTCTGGCAAAAAAAAAAAAAAAAAAAAAAACAAAAAAAAAACAAACCCTAAATGAAAGATCTCTGTGAGTGAGATCCCAGTGGAAAGAACAGAGGTACCTTTCTCTGAAGGGAGGAAAGAACCTCCACTTTGACTATGACCTTGTCTAAACAAGATAAGAGTCGGAGAACTCAAGGGGCTTCCATAGCCTTGGAAACTCATAACTGGTGCATAGGGAGATTACTGATGCCATAAACAGGAGTGTCAATTGGTAAAGTCAACAACAGGAGTCACTGTGCACTTACTCCTCATGTAGGATCTCTGTCCTTAATGTGCTGTACATTGAGACTTAATGCTATAACGAGTACTCAAACAGTATATTTCACTTTGTGTTTCTATGGGGGTACAAACTGTTGAAATCTTTACTTAATGTATACTAAACTGATCTTCTGTTAAAAAAAATAAAATAAAAAAAAAGAAGAAGAAGAAGAAATTATCAATTCCCAACTTGACTCTCACTGGAATTAAACATGACAATAGGTCTGATCTGATTTCATTATCATTTAAAAAATTATCTATTATTCTTCACTGTATGTTTCTGTGTGGGAGCAAACTGTTGAAATCTTTACTTAATGTATGGTAAACTGATCTTCTGTATATAAAGAGAATCGAAAATGAATCTTGATGTGATTGGAAGGGGAGAGGGAGTGGGAAAGGGGAGGGTTGCGGGTGGGAGGGACGTTATGGGGGGGAAGCCATTGTAATCCATAAGTCGTACTTTGGAAACTTATATGCATTAAATAAAAGTTAAAAAAATTAATTTCTATCATTGTCTTTTAATGAATATATTTTAATCATTTGTTTTAATTCTGGGTTCTATTTTTCATTCCCAAAGACTTTATGTTTTAAAACAAAGCTTGGAGAAACTAAAGCTGACTGCTTATTGTAAACAAAATTCACTAGAAAACAGCCACATCAACTCATTTACATGTTTTCCCTTGCAGTTTTCACATTGCAGCAGCAGAGTTAAGTAGCTGTGACAAATACCTTATGGTCAGCTAAGCCTAAAATGTTTCTATACCAATTTCTGTTTTATAAAATCAATGATGATTTTTATTTTACAAGAAATTTACCACCCCCTTTGCCTTGAATTCCTGCTAATGTGTCATCAGCCTTTCTCTTTGGGATAAATTTTCTTTCTGCTTGTATCATAACTTTGAAATTTCCCTTAATTCAGTTTTAGAGGTACTACATTATTTTATCTAACTTTAATTTTACTGAAAATGCCTATGGTTCAAATTCATCATTTAAAATCATTTTGATTGAATATAGAACTTTAGTTTGGCATTTTGTCCTTTCAACTGTTTAAGCTGTCATCTTGCTGCTTTGTGGCATTAATTGCTACTCTTGAGAGATCAGCTGTCAGTCTGAAAAAAAAAAAGCTTTAAACATAATCTGTGTTTTCCCTGCCTCCACCCTGCGCTTTTAAATTTCTGTGTTTGTCTTTGTATAACTGCATAGCAATATAAAGTGACTATTTATAAACCAAAATTAAATGCTGAATTTCTCCAGTTGTCAATAAGTGAGTTTTGTCATCGTACATTGAGTAAACAAATTACCACAAACTAATTACCTCTAATAGACATACATTTCTCAGTTTCTGTAGGTTAAGTGCCTGGAAATGGCATAGCTGGGCCCTCTGATTACTGTCTCACAAGAGTGAAATGAAAGCATTGAATGTCACTCTTTCTTTCTGGATACAATGGACAGCAACTTGCTTCCAAGATCATTCTGGTTGCTTCAGAATTCAGTGTCTTGCAGCAATAGCAGGGAGGTCCAGGTTACTCACTGAATGGTAATCCTGTCTGTGCTCTTAGCTTCCTACGGCTAGGCTACCCACGTCCTTTCTCGTGTGGCCCTGTCTTTCCTCAAGCCAGCAGTGGAGTCTACATGCTTCAGATTCTCTACCCACTTATCTTAATTTATATTTTTTTTCAAGAACTTAGGGCTAGCAGAACAATTCATTCATTTCTGTAGTATGCAGCAACAGAAAAATTAATTGCCATGGTTACTGTTTGCTTTTATTATATTGCTCAACTTAAGACAGTATTTTAGAAAAACTGATTTTAGGTACAGGAAGCCAGCTTGTTCCGTAACTATCCCAGGGTGGATGTTTATGTCTTATATGTTATGATATTGATTAGAAACAATGAATATCAAGATTAAGCAAATTTTGAGCTATCTTTTCGTGAATGTGTATTTTATTTCTTTAATACAAGGTACTGAACACTGTCTATATGTAGTTAAGCAAGTCTCTTAAAGGACAGTGTTAACTGTTATTATAGCTCAATCTTTATTTCCTTTAGAAAGAAATTCTGCCTCTCGTTTTGTCAGAATCAACCAAAATACAGATTTCAATCCAATACTGGCCCCACAAGGACAAAAATCATTGGCATGATACAACATAGTAGACAGGATTATCAGTTCATATACTGTATTCTGTTCCACACACAATCCCACATGCATGAGTCTTTCATGGATGCAGTAATTATTCCTATTTGAAACAAATTGTTGCTTGATTTGGAGTTTGGTCACTTTTTTAAAAAAATGTATTTGACAGATGGAGTTAGCCAGTGAGGGAGAGCGACAGAGAGAAAGGTCTTCCTTCTATTGGTTCACCCCCTAAATGGCCACTACAGCCGGAGTTATCTTCCTGGTCTCACATGCGGGTGCAGGCGCCCAAGCACTTGGGCCATCCTCCACTGTCTTCCCGGGCCACAGAAGAGAGCTGGACTGGAAGAGGGTGATTGGAACTAGAACCCGGTGCCCATATGGGATGCCGGCGCCACAGGTGAAGGATTAACCAAGTGAACCACGGTGCCAGCCTCCGAGTTTGGTCACTTTTACCCACTAAATGTGATGAAAGTTAATATGTGCCAATTTTGAGTTAAGCTTTATGACACAGCACCTAATTCCACCTTCCCTCTTGAACTTCTATAATCATTATAAGGAGAACATGCTATCTACCTAGTCCAAGCACAATGATGTACAAAACCAGTCTGAACACAATCTGTAGCTTGGAGTCAAGGATCACTAATTGGAGCCTAGATCAGATTTATCTTAAGTGACTCTCTCATCCATGGGGAAGAATATTAATGTGAGAGTAATTTTAGTACATTACTCAAATTTTACCTGCCAGAAATATCTTATTTTAAAACCATTTCCATTTCTTTGGCTGGTGCCACTACTCAATAGGCTAATCCTCCGCCTGCAGCGCTGGCTCACTGAGTTCTAGTCCCAGTTGCTCCTCTTCCAGTCCAGCTCTCTGCTGTGGCCCGGGAGTGCAGTGGATAATGGCCCAAGTGCTTGGTCCCTGCACCCACATGGGAGACCAGGAGAGGCACCTGGCTCCTGGCTTCAGATAAGCCCGGTGTGTCGGCCGCAGCGGCCATTGTGGGGTGAACCAACGGAAAAGGAAGACCTTTCTCTCTCTCTCTCTCTCTCTATCACTGTTAACTCTGTCTGTCAAAAAATAAATAAATAAATAAAATAAAAATAAAAAGCATTTCTTTGAACTGTAGAGCATATATGGCGAGTATATATGTATATTCTTAATACCTTTACTTGCTTCTCTAAAATATATTTTGAACATTCAGTAAACTTTTATAACAAGACCACAAATATTAGCTTCTATTTGCTTTGTCTTTAAAGGCAGATTTACAGAAAGAGGATATAGGAGAAACAGAATGAGAGAGAAATCTTTCATTTGCTGATTCACCCCACCCCTCAAGTAGTTGCAACAGCCGGGTCTAGGCCAGCCTGTAACCATGAGCCAGGAATTCCATCCTGGTGTCTCATATGGATGTCAGGGGCCCAAGCACTTGGTCCATCTTCTACTACCTTCTCAGGCTCATTAGCTGGAAATTGGATTGGAAGTGAGGTAGCTGGGACTTGAACTGGCTGCCCTCACAACAGCTACTACTGCACCACAATATCACCTCCATTTTCTATTTTCTGACCTTCAGCAATTTCATGAATATTGTAATCTGGTTCTTAAACCACTGAGTAGCAAATATCTTCCCATATTAATGCATGAAATATCTTGCTTTTAAAAAATGTTCCCATTTCTCCGTGCACTTGTTCCATTTTTCTAAAAAGATCTGGCTCTCTGAGTTAGTCTTCTGTTGCTTTTCATACATTTTATTAAACATTGAAGAGAAATTAAGATATTATTCATTAGGTTGTATTTATTCTAGTAATAGATTCAAGTCAGTTTTAAAATTAATATTTTTTTCATTTCTTATATATTAATTCATTAATTTCTAAAGCAGCTTAACAATGAAATAATGGCTTAGGAAATAATGTGAAGAACCTCTTTGTTGTCTTGCTTTGCTTCATAGCTTCCAGAAAATATGCAATATATCATATATACCCACTGGGCATTTATCCAATCTGCTGGTGTCTTTATGAAAGGAAATTGGACACAGAGAGAAGGAGGGATCATGATCACATATGCATAAAGGACAACGTGAAGAAGCATCAAAAAGGCAGCCATCTGCCAATCAAGGGGAGAGGTCTAAAATAAATTCTACCCTAAGTAGAATCAGAGAAAACCAATTCTGTCAAAATTTTGATCTTACATTTTGAGCCTCCAAAACTGTGAGAGATAAGTTTGTGTAGTTTCAGATAATGAGTTAGTGTAGTTTGAGCTATCCAGTTTGTGGTATCTTGTTGTGGAAGTTCTATTAAACTGACATGGTTACATTAAAAAACAAAAATGATTTGAGTGTGTGATGGATTTTTTCCCATTCTCAATTCAGTAATTTCAGGATCTGTGAGAAAGTTAACACAGCAGATATTTTTCTCAGTACTTTAAGCAGAAAGTATTGACATCTGATCAACCCCAGGGAACATAGCCCTTGGAAAAGTATTTGTGTAATTTAATTGATTAAATCTTTCACATAAGTGAAATGAACTGGGGTATGATAGCTATCAGTGTTACCTTAAACAAGCCTTCATTGACAATAAGTACCTAGTTTCATGGTTAGAGTACTGAGT